>NC_092334.1:204462500-205941250 GCF_046630445.1 Rutidosis leptorrhynchoides
AATTCATTAACCTGAAACAGAGATTGTAGTTAACAATGGTTAAGTTATTAACAAAGGATGTACATCATAGCATCTGAATTAACCGAGTAGTGCCTACCAGTTAAGATTCACACGTAATAACTTGGTACGAAAAGATTTATTTTGATTCATATATATTAATTATACATAAAATTTCTTCAGGGGAAATGAATTAATACTTCATCGGTTATTGTTGCTGGTATTTCTTGGTAACTATGGTGCATAGGACGTTGATGCTCGTGGAACAGATTGTGAAGTTGAGGTTTGCGATGCTGATGTTGTTGGTGGTGGTAATGGTACTGTTGGTGTTGTTGTCGGTGGTACTGTTGATGCCCGAGATTCTACTGGTGCTTGTAACCTTTGCACCATATTCTCCAAAGCCACTACCCGAGCGCGAAGCTCGTTGACTTCCTCTACTACACCGGAATGATTGGCGGTTCAGATGAGTGGATGAATAAGATCCAGAATTTGAGAGAGTATATGATCATGACGAGATATTCTGGAGATGAGAGAGAAAATGGTATTACGAACAGGTTCGCCGGTAAGTGCTTCAGGTTCTTCGCCAAGAGGGCAATGTGGTGGATGGAAGGGATCACCTTCTTCTTGTCTCCAATGATTAAGTGGACTACGAACCCATCCCCAATTTATCCAGAATAGATGATGGCTAATTGGTTGATCCATTCCGGTTACACTGTCTTCGGAATTCAGGTGAATATCTATATCGGAATAGCTGTCAGAGTTTAAGGAATTTGAACTAGATACGGGATCCATCTTGTATAATTAGGGAGATGATTTTTGATATGAATTAGATTATAGAATTTAGTTTGGTATTCTTCAATACATAATTTACATATGTATATATAATACCAAAATTCCATAAATCACGGAGAAATTTTCGGAAGATGTCAGAAAAAGTTTACAGTAACAGATATGCTAAGATATGAATTTTTGTCTATACACTATTTATGCAATAAATGCAGGAAAACGTGTCTAGACTTAAGAATGATAAGCATGTAATTTCCGACAAGAAATGATAAGCAAAAGTTTTAACATGCAGACACGGTCGAAGTCCAGACTTACTAATGCATCTTAACAACTATCAGTTAGACACACTCATGCAAGACCTGGTTCGCTAGGACCAACGCTCTGATACCAACTGTGACGATCGCTCCAAATCCATATGGACAATACGTCATACATTGATTTCATTGCGAGGTATTTGACCTCTATATGATACGTTTTGTAAACATTGCATTCTTTTGAAAAGGCACACCATAAATGAATATTTAAATCAAAGGTTTTCGACATCTGATGATTTCTACATATAGACAATCACTGTAAATAATAGTTTACAATAGTACTTCCATTGACAATGCAGTCAAAATAAGATACATGGTGATGATTTGGTGAATGCAACGTTTCCTTGAAAGATATGCCATGTATGACTCCATGCACATAGCTTGTCTAACATATAAGCAAACAGCGGAAGACTTCTAGGAAACCTGAGAATAAACATGCTAACAAGTGTCAACACAAAGGTTGGTGAGTTCATAGTTTTAGTGTTTCGCATAATCTGTATATAAAAGTGGATCACAAGATTTCAGTTGTTTCATCCAGAAACGTTTATCAATAGATTATATAAAAATGGATCACAAGATTTCAGTTGTTTCATCCAGAAACGTTTATCAATAGATTCTACATAACAGAGCACCCTGGTAACTAAACTTTAATGTTATAATGATAAATACCCCATTCGTTTTAATACACGCAAACCAACGTGTCCTAAACTCAAATAACACACGTCCGTTAAAAGGCTAGCGCTCTAGCTCGGACGGGGATGTCAAGCCCTATGGATCCATATACAATTATTCGCGCCCACCAGTCCATATCCTATGTACTGGCAGCTACTAGTTACCAAAGCTAAGGGATTTTCGGTTTAACTCAGTGTAGAATTTAGTATGTACTTGTATCCATTGTGTTTAAAATAAAGTGCATGTATTCTCAGCCCAAAAATATAGATTGCAAAAGCAATTAAAAAGAGAGCAAATGAAACTCACAGTTTAATATTGATATACAATATTGCAGGAAAGCACGTAGACGCATCGGAGATGATAAACACGAGGTTTGATTCACAAAAATACCCCCGAACATTACCCATAATTTCCTTGGCAATAACCCATATTTTCCTTAACTCTAGCTCGCTCGGAAACCTCGTTTTGAAAATTACTTGGACAGCACTCCGTCGTAATATTTTATGTACATTATTATTTTTGTATCGCAAAAATAATAACACTAATAATAAAAAAATAATACGATTAATAATAATCTTATTAATAATAATAATAATAATAATAATAATAATAATAATAATAATAATAATAATAATAATAATAAATAAATAATATTACGGAGTATATATATTTGTGTATGTGTGTGATTTTAATCGAGCGAAAACACTGGAATTTATAGATGTGACCTGACAAACACTGCCATGCGATCGCATGGGTTTGAAGGCCTGTGGCCATGCGATCGCATGGCCTCCCCTTCCAGCTCACATATTGTTTGTCATCAAGCTTGTCGACATATTTTAAAAATAATACTCCCTCCGTCCCATTACAAGTGTCCACTTACTTTTTGCACACAGTTTTAGGAAATCCCACTAACTTCATTCTCCACCAATCAGAAATCTTCTCTCTCCAGAATAACCTCTTCTCATTGGTTGAAACACAAAGTGGACACTTGATATGGGACATTCCAAAATAGAAATGTGGACACTTGTGGCGGGACGGAGGTAGTATGTATTATATATAATTTATATTAATTATATATATAATATATTATATTCACGTGCATAGTTGACTTGTAATTTTCGTTCCGATAAGTCGTACGTCGTCACTCGACTTATGTCCCGATTTCGATTTTTCGAACGTCCTATCGTATATTGAGAAAACTTGTACTTTACGTTTCGTGAATCGTACCTTTGTCAAAATATAGTCTTAAATCATCCATAAACTATACCACTGTAGCAAGTTACTGTAGCAAAGTCAATTTTTACTGTAGCAAAGTCAATTTCACTGTAGCAAATAGTGATTTTCGAAAGCACTGTAGCATTTTGGGTACTGTAGCAATTTGAAAATGTTACTATCGTTTACTAAATAACTTGAAATTATATATATGTATATATCTTTTTAATATACATAAATCAGTTTTTAAATACACATTGAAAGTTATTTATAAATAAATTTTAATAATAAATATTTCAATTTATCATATATATTCAAATAGATATTTAAACCAATAAGTTTAATGTACGGTATCAAATAATTAATACATTGTTACCTTTTTCAATTTATAGTATATATGTATCTATTTACATATAATTGTTCGCGAATCATCGAAAATAATCGAAGGGTATTTAAATATATAAAAGTAGTTCAAAAATTTTGAGATTCAGTTTTACAGACTTTGCTTATCGTGTCGGAAATGTTAATCATACAAAGATTAAGTTTAAATTTGGTCAGAAATTTTCGGGTCATCACACCATAGTTAATTAAAATGATTAATAAACTTAATCATGAATGTAATTAATATTCTAAAAATATTATTCTTGAAAGTTTCGTGTGTCACAAAGACGTTTCGGGCAATTAAAGTCAAGTTCAGGCAATCAAGGTAACAAGTAAATGTAATAACATACATTCGTTAATTCACAAATATTAATAATAACAATTATTAATAAATAAACGTTGGAAAATCCAGGGTCGTTACATTACCCACCTGTTAAAGAAAATTTCGTCCCGAAATTTTAAGCTGAGGTAGATGGAGGAGTCGGGAAAAGGTGAGGATACTTCCGCATCATTTGATCCTCTCGCTCCCAAGTAAACTCAGGTCCTCGCTTGGCATTCCATCGTACTCGTACAATCGGAATCTTGTTGCGTTTCAAAGTTTTGACCTCACGGTCCATAATTTGAACACGCTCTTCCACGAAGTGGAGTTTGTCATCAATTGTAAGTTCCTCAAGTGGTATGATAAGTTCAGGTGCAGCAAGACACTTCTTCAAGTTTGACACGTGGAAGGTAGGATGAACTGAGCTCAATTGTGCTGGTAAATCCAAACGGTAAGCAACGGGTCCAACACGTTCTAAGATTTCAAAAGGACCAATGTATCGTGGGTTCAACTTTCCACGCTTTCCAAAACGAATCACACCTTCCAAGGTGCAACCTTCAACATTACACGATCACCAACGTTGAATTCAAAGTCTTTACGTTTAAGATCGGCATAATTCTTTTGACGATCGCGGGCAGTCTTAAGTCTCGCTTGAATCTGAGCAATCTTCTCCGTTGTTTCATGGACTACCTCAGGTCTGGTGATTTGTTTTTCACCTACTTCGGCCCAACAAATAGGATATCGGCCCTTGCGGCCGTACAATGCTTCAAAAGGTGCAGCATTAATGCTCGAGTGATAACTGTTGTTGTACGAGAATTCGGCTAGCGGCAAATGCCTTTCCCAGGCCTTTTCGAAATCAATGACACATGTACGCAACATGTCTTCCAAGGTCTGAATTGTACATTCACTTTGCCCGTCGGTCTGGGGATGATAAGCAGTACTCATGTCGAGACGGGTTCTCATGGCTCCTTGCAAAGAACGCCAAAATCTGGAAGCAAAACGGGGATCGCGATCCGAGATGATCGATAAAGGTACACCATGATGAGATACAACCTCCTTGAAGTATAATTGAGCTAGTCTCTCCATCGTATCCGTTTCCTTCATAGCCAAGAAGTGTGTAGATTTAGTAAGGCGGTCAACAATAACCCAGATGGTATCGTATCCGCCCACCGTCTTTGGTAGCTTGGTGATGAAATCCATCGTTATCATTTCCCACTTCCATTGTGGGATTTCTGGTTGCTGAAGTAATCCAGAGGGTCTTTGATGTTCGGCCTTTACCTTCGAGCAAGTCAAACACTTACCAACATAAGTCGCAACGTCCTTCTTAAGATTCGGCCACCAGTACTGTTCCTTAAGATCGTGGTACATTTTGCCCGCTCCTGGATGAATCGAATATCTCAACATGTGGGCTTCATCAAGTATGAGGTTCCGTAGATCTCCATAATAAGGTACCCAAATTCTTCCGGCATAACATCGGAGTCCAGACTCCCTAACCTCTAATTGAGAGACAAGTATGTTCAAATATTCATGAGATATATTCTCCTTTTTGAGAGCCTCCTCTTGGGCTACTCGGATCTGACTGTTGAGATTCGAATGAATGGTGATGTTCAGAGCCCTAACACGAAGAGGTGTCGTCCTCTCCTTTCGGCTTAAAGCGTCAGCTACAACATTGGCCTTGCCAGAATGATAACGAAGTTCACAATCATAGTCATTTAGCGTCTCGATCCATCGACGCTGTCTCATATTCAGTTGCTTCTGATCGAAGATGTGCTGGAGACTCTTGTGCTCGGTGAAAATAGTGCTCTTAGTTTCATACAAATAGTGTCTCCACAATTTGAGCGCAAAGACAACGGCTCCAAGTTCGAGATCGTGGGTAGTGTAGTTCCATTCATGAATCTTCAGTTGACAAGAAGCATAGGCAATAACCTTTTATCGTTGCATCAGTACACAACCAAAACCACTTTTCGAAGCATCGCAATAAACAACGAAATTGTCACTGCCTTCGGGAAGCGATAAGATAGGTGCGGTGGTTAACTTCTTCTTCAAAGTTTGAAATGCTGATTCGTGTGCGAGTTCCCAAATGAACTTCTTGCCCTTGTGAGTCAGCGCGGTCAAAGGACGCGCAATCAGAGAGAAACCTTCGATAAACCTTCGGTAGTAACCGGTGAGACCTGAAAATTGGCGAATGTGCTTCGGAGTAGTGGGTGTCTCCCACTTGCTGATAGCTTCAATCTTAGCGGGATCAACTTTGATACCCTGGTCGCTCACAACATGACCCAGAAATTGGACTTCCTTCAACCAAAATTCACACTTGGAGAATTTGGCGTAAAATTGCTCTTGCCTCAAGAGTTCAAGTACTAGTCGGAGGTGTTGCTCATGCTCTTCTTCGCTCTTAGAGTAGATGAGGATATCATCTATGAAGACGATAACAAACTTATCCAAGTACGGCTTGCAGACACGATTCATGAGGTCCATGAACACGGCAGGTGCATTTGTCAAACCGAATGGCATCACGAGAAACTCATAATGACCATAACGGGTTCTGAATGTAGTCTTCATCACATCACTTTCCTTCACCCTCAACTGGTGATAACCGGATCGCAAATCGATCTTAGAGCAAACACTCGATCCTTGTAGTTGATCAAAAAGATCGTCAATACGGGGAAGAGGATACCGATTCTTGATTGTCAATTTGTTGAGTTCACGGTAGTCGATAAACATACGGAAGGATCCATCCTTCTTCTTCACAAACAACACAGGTGTACCCCAAGGCGAGAAACTTGGTTGGATAAATCCATGGTCAAGTAGTTCCTGTAGTTGACTCTGTAATTCTTGCATCTCGGAAGGTGTGAGTCTATAAGGTGCGCGAGCTACAGGTGCAGCTCCTGGTACTAAATCGATCTGAAACTCTACTGCTCTCGGTGGCGGTAATCCAGGCAATTCCTCAGGGAAGACATCGGAAAATTCGTTCACAATTCGAACATCGTTCACGCTCTTCACCTCAGTTTCTACCGTTTTCACATGTGCTAGGACAGCAAGACGTCCCTTCTTCATAATCTTTTGCACTTTCACGCAACTAATGAGGTTCAGCTTCGAGGTACATCTCTCTCCGTAGATGATCAGTGGCTTACCGTCTCCTTGTAGTATACGAAGAGCTTTATCTCCATAGATAATATCGGCCCTTATCTTGCTCAACCAATCTATACCGACGATCACGTCAAAACTTCCCAATTTGATGGGTATCAAATCAATTTCGAAATCTACACCAGCTATGTTGATAATAGCTCCTGACTAATATGGTCAACTTTCTCAAGTTTTCCATTGGCGACCTCGACAAGCATACTCTCTTTTAACGGGACTAATGACCAATTAATCTTATCGCAAAAATGTCTACATACATAACTTCTATCGGCACCAGTATCAAATAGGACAGAAGCTAATAAATTGTTGATAGTGAATATACCTATCACCAAGTCGGGGTTATCGCGTGCATCCCTTGCATTAACATTAAAATCTCGTCCACGGGGTGGTTCGCCATTCTTCCTTTTGTTGGGACACGCATTTCTGAAATGGCCCGTCTGTCCACATTCGTAGCACTTTTTCGGTCCATTGATGTTCGGCTTACCATTCAAAGTGGTGACCTTGCAGTCTTTCCCGATATGCCCAGTCCGTTGGCACTTTTCGCAAACAACATTACAATATCTAGTATGGTGCTTGTAGCACCGCTTGCATTGTGGTAAGGTTCCCTTGTAGTTTGGGTTCGTGTTGGTGTTCGGATTGGTGTTTCCACCGTTGTTGTTTCCCCTAAAACTCTCATGTCGTTTCGCCGGGTTTTGATCATAGTTTCTTCCCCTGTTGTTATCCCATTTGCGCTTCTCACTACTACTCGCTTCAGACTTAGCCTTCTCCGGTTCATCGATGATTATCTGATTCATTAAAGTATGTGCCATGCGCATTGCCTCCGGGACATTGGGTGGTTTGGACGAAGTGACGTTTCCCTTAATGCTCTTAGGAAGTCCCCAGAAGTACCTTTCCATTCGCTTGAATTCCGGGGTGACCATTGTCGGACACATCAGGGCTAATTCCAAAAACCTCCTATTGTAACCATCAAGGTCGTTCCCAACGGCCTTTAACTGCATGAATTCCATCTCCATCTTTTGTATCTCGGTTCTCGAACAATATTCCTCAATCATGGAACACTTAAACTCTTCCCATGGCGTAGCAAACGCCTCATCGATACCCCTTGCTTGTGCCATTTTGTTCCACCAAGTGAGGGCGCCATCCGCCAGAGTACACGAAGCAAATTTGGTTTTGTTGGACTCGAAATAGTTGCTGACTCGGAATACAGATTCAAGTTTTTCAAACCACCTAGTGAGACCAACTGGCCCCTCGGTTCCGCTAAAGTTATGTGGTTTACAGCTTTGGAACTCTTTGTACGTACACCCATTACGAACGGGATGAATAACCGGTGGCGGTGGCAGTGGCGGTGGAGCTTGGGGTTGCATTTCCGCAATGGCTGCGGCTACCCTTTCGGCAATCATCTCTTCGATTTGGGCAGTGGTAGGTGTTGATCGTCCGTTGGACATGATGTTCTAAACAAAAATTTTGACTCAAGTCAAAATCCAGTATTCAAATAGTAATAATACAGTATATGTAACCAACATGGAATCAACACATCACATGTTTATTAAGTAATGCAATCCAGGTACAAATACCACAGAATCATACAGTAACGTAAATAGAACATCGTGCAAGAATTAAATAACGCAAAGTTCCACTCATTAATAATAATAAGTTACATACATCGGTATAAGTTCGTACAATACATAAGTGAAACATAAAACTACAACTAGATTACATAATGAAATCTAAATACAAAAGCCCTACGGTGAAGGTGGGTGTAGGATGTCCAATACGTGTGACATCTGGTCCTCGAGCTCAGTTACCCGAGCACGGAGGATCTCCACCTCCCTCATCAGTTCCTCGACCGAGGGGGAGGGTGGGACAGGTGGTGCTGTCGGTACGGTTGGTGCTGGTGGAGCTGGTGGTGCTGACGATCCGACTCCAGAAGTAGAGGCTGCGAGGCGGTAAGGCTTACAGATGAAAGGATCAGCAGGATACGACACAAGCCGCTTACGGGCGGTAACCCTACGATGCCGACCAAATGCGTCAGTGAATGCTCGTCCTCCGTTGATCCCCGGAATAATAGTTCCGTCGAAGCGATACCGCTTCTTCGACGGGGTGGAGGGTGGCTGCATAGGTGCATCAGGGTCCTCCTCATCGGAGTCATCGTCACTCGAGTCGTCTGTGGATGAGTCATCGGATGAAGAATCAGTGGATGATGGGTCGTCCGAATCATGTGGTGGTGACTGCACGGGCGGCCCTCCTTGGGCAGCTATCATCTGTCAGTAACGGGCGGGTCCGATCGGAATGAGACGTCCATCAGGGGCGCATCGGCACCAATGGCGATACCGGTTACGGAATGGACCTTCCCCGAATTCCGCGGGAATCACAATCTCACCGGAGCGGGGCTGTGACACCGAGGGTCCGGGGGCAGATGGAGCTGGAATCTCCTGAGGGTCCTGGGTTCCGTCTACAGTAACCACTGGAGCCGATGTATGGATGCTAGCTCCGGAAGATGAAGCGCCGGGGTCACTCGTAGGCAACGGGATCGGTGTGTCGGCAGCAGTAGTAGGTGGGGTGGTTGACGAGTCTGAACTGCCCAAAATGATAGCAGGTGGAATATCCGACATCTGAACAAGGAAAAATAAATTTTCCATGTCAGTAAGTCATAAAGTAAGCACGTATTAGGCCAACAGTCTAAATCATGTATAACAGTACATAGCATGGAAATAATAGCAAATCGTATGAAAGTAGCATGCAATCGAAAGCAGATAATAGCATGCAGTAGTGAAATCATGTAATAGCATTCGGCATATAGCAGTAAAAGTAAGCAGCAGCATGCAGTAAGTTCAGCGAAAATAAGTAAACTAGCAAGTTGTAGATTAGTTCTATTAGTGAATCCTACTTAGGTCCGGTCTAGACTCACTAATGCAACCTAATTCCCTACAACCAATGCTCTGATACCAAATGTGACGCCCCGTACTAAATCATCATGTACGGACCATCAACAACAGGATCATTACAAGGTCAAATACTATATACGTTTTCAAAACAAGTTGCATTCATGATAAAAGGTGACGTCATAAACAACGTCAAATGTTTTACATCCAAAAGTATGCTTCAATGAACGGAAGCAAATAGTAGTAGTGCGTGACCCTTAGGTCGTTACAAATCATTGTTCAAAAGTATTTAAAGTTATGAATGCAAGATAAACAGTTCATGCGGTGATAACTCTAGAGCAGCGGGTGTCTACAGCAAGACTAGTACACAGCGGAAGCAACCTTAAGAACCTGAGAAAAACATGCTTAAAAACGTCAACACAAAGGTTGGTGAGCTATAGTTTAAGTATAACAGCATGTAAGTTAGGCCACGAGATTTCAGTGGTACAAAGAGCGTTTCAAAACAGTATGATAAAGTATATGTTTAACCGTGGGCACTTGGTAACTAACTTAACGTTTATACCCCCTGAAAGTACACTTGGCAAGTGCGTATGTTTACGAAGTATTAAACACCCGTTAAATGCTAGCGCTACTAGCCCGAGTGGGGATGTCAAACCCTATGGATCCATATCTAAGATTCGCGTTCACCAGTTCAAAAACCAATGACTAAACGTTACTGAGCTAAAGGTAATGTTTATGCCATTGTATAACCCACACATATATAAAGTTTAAGTACTAGTGCTTAGTATGTAAAACGTAAAATGCGCATGTATTCTCAGTTCCCAAAATAAGTTAAAGTAAAAAGGGAATGCTATAACTCACAATGATAAAGTAGCGGTAAAGTATGAGTCGGAAAGTAAGCAAGTATGTATGTTGTCCAAACGGGTCCTCAACCTAAGTCAAATAGTACTAAGTCAGTAAATCGTCTCAATAGGTTTAAATGTATGTAAATTAGGTCTTAAAGGTCATCATCATTCATCATTAAACAAAAGGTGTAAAGTAAGTTTCGTTCAAGTATAGTGTTTAAAACAAAGCCTGAGTTCGGTCAGTCACCACGGACTCAATACCCACTGAAATAAGGTGAGACCAGTGGCCATGGCTCTGTATATGAGTCCTTTAGTTGTGGTAAAAATTCCAGAAGAAAACTCGTCTTCGTTTGACCGTGGCGACGGTCTAAGTGCGAGTAGGTCAGAATTTTCTGCACAACGTTAATAGGACATAGTGACGGTCGGAGGGCCATAAATCCTAAACCGTAACTCGAATTAAGACGAGTCCTAAATGTAAAGTTATCTACTCGAATAGAGCTATCTGAAAATCATGTTTATAGTAGCCCAGGTTGTACGGGTCAGACCCAGAAACAGTAAAATAGTAGGGTCAGTAGGTTCCGGTGGTTCTTGGTGCTCGATGCTTATCATGGTTCTCATCCTTGATGCATATAGCTTCAAGTGTACAACTTGTTGATGTGTTTGCATCATTTTCACCAAGGTTTGACCATCATAACCCAAGTGTAAGTCTAAGACATGAAGCACAACTCACTTAAGTGTTTTGATGAACCAAAGTTACATCAAAGTCTTAGATCTAACACATACATGAACTTTAAAACTAATATTAAGTTACAACTTGAAAATAAACTTATAAAATCAAGATCTTAAGTTGTAGAACATAGTTCTTAGTTAGATCTTGAAGATTCTAGACCCAAAAGTCTAGATCTAACATAAGTGTACCAATTATAATTAAAGAAAGCTTACTTACATGTTCTTGAACTTTTTAAAGTTAACTTTTAGTTCAAGATTAATGAGATCAAAGTTAACTAGTAACACTTGACCAATCTTAACCAACAAACATAAATTTAAAGTGCATAATATAAAGAAACAAGCTAAGTAAACAAGTAACTAGTTCATGGGTTGTTCATACTTTAAAGATTCAAACCAAAGTTTGATCTTTAAGAATGTAAACTTTTAAGTTTACAAACATGATTCACAAGTATGATTTTTACAACCATGAACTTACAATCTTTAAAACTTTAAAGGTAGAACATAAACTAGTAAGTTTATGTTCTTGAGTGTTCTTGTAAATACAAGATAAAAGAAGAACAAACTAGTAAGTTTGATCCTTGATAACATGTAAGTAAATAACAACAACTAACAACTACAAATAATTAACAACAAAGAACAAAAGATGATGATGATTAAGGGTTGTTGGTTCGGTTTTTAACAAGAAAAGAAGAAGAGAAAAGAAGTTCAAGTTACTTACAATCTTTAAGAGAAAAAGAGAGAAAAGTTTGAGAGAAAATGGAAGCAAGTAAAATGCAAGTGTGTAAGTAATGAAATTTTTTTTTTTTGAACTCTCCTTTGTATGCACCTAGGCTGACAGTTTTTGGGGTTAAGAGGGTAAGGGGATTTGCTCACTAGTCACTAGCATGTAAAGCCTTCAAAAGTTGGTTAATAAGGGTGCATGCATGGGGATTATGTTGTAACTAGATTCTTTACAAAGTTAAACTAACTAGTTAAACTTGAAAGTAATACTTACATGTTAAATGGGTTAATAAGTCCACTAAAGAAGTAGGGTGGGCTCTTTAAGTCCACTAACATTAATTAAAGCCCAAGTCCAAGTATTTAACAACTAAAGTCCAACAAAGCCCAAGTAATTAACTAGAAACCACAGTTAATTAAAATGATTAATAAACTTAATCATGAATGTAATTAATATTCTAAAAATATTATTCGTGAAAGTTTCGTGTGTCACAAAGACGTTTCGGGCAATTAAAGTCAAGTTCGGGCAATCATGGTAACAAGTAAATGTAATAACATAAATTCGTTAATTCACAAATATTAATAATAACAATTATTAATAAATAAACGTTGGAAAATCCAGGGTCGTTACATTATTTTTTTGGTTTTGGAGGTAAACACACAAGGTGTGTGTTTGGTGTTGGTGATTCAAGATCTAGCAGTCTCCGATGTTTGTTTGACGTGTTCTGTGGACTATCTGTAGAGATATTCATATACTTTGAATACATGTTTCATCCTAGACGTCGACATTTGTTTTACCGTTCTTGCATTGGTCGCTAAAGGTACATCAAAACTCTACTTATGATTTAATTAATTGACAATTATTTGTGGTGTAATTGAATCATATTAGAGAACCGTTAATCATGTGAAAGTTTATAAGAAAATAAATGATGTTTATTTTAATGTTAATAAAAGATGTTTATTAATGAATGAAAATATTTATTTTTATCGTTTCGCTGCGTTTATAAATTTTAAAAGTCCAAAAGTCCACACGATTTTCCATCAATTAGAAGGTCCATTAGCTAATGACATTGAAGAAGTTATAGAGATGGAAGAAAATCAAGAGGGATTATCACCTACATCAACCGAAGAGAATACCGACAACGAATTGGGTGAAGGTGAGTATGAAACGATTGTGTTGGAGGAAGATCATGAAGCAAATAACCAATGAGTTTTAATGCTCTGATTGATAACCCCGAATTCAAGAATACGAATGAAGGAACGCTCGTCGACAACCAAACTTATTTTACTCATTTGACGACTAAAGTATAACGGGTGATGAAAATGCCGAAGCTAGGTATACTTTAGTCTTAATAGATTATCGAGTGATGTCATGCCGAAGCTCGAAATGTATTAACTTTTGTATAAATTATAATTTTATCGTTCGAACGAATAAAAGTGTTGTTATTTATATTATTTATAGTGTTTATCGTTATAAATAAAAATATTGTTATTTATGTTATTTATTGTGTTAAGCGTTATAACTTTTGTTTATACTTATTATATTATTGTTGTTCAAATTTCAAACGTTAAAAAAATTCGAATCATTGAAATTTGAAAATATAACTGGCAAAATCGAATCCTAGTCCGAAAAAATTTCGAAAAAAATCCGTTAGAGAACTGAAAAAATCCGACGCTGAGAACCGGATCTTGAAAATCCGGACAAAAAAATCCGATTTTTTTGTCCGAATCCGGTTTTTTATCCGGTTTGTGCACCTCTAATGGGCGGTAAGATTGTACAATTCGTACCAAGGAAATGATTGGATTGGTGGTGACGACATTACGTTCGACCCCCTGTCAGTGACTCCTAACCACCGCTAAAAATAAAGTTTAAATAACAAATAGAGGTACGATAGAGAGTTTAATTTATAATAGTTACATTTTATAAGTGAACTAGTTTTATGAGCTCGTGCGTTGCACGACGTTTGTACAAATTAGTAGGCGATAACGTCAATATTGATATTTATCAAATGTATAATACAATTACAAAAAAAAAAAATTCTTTATCACTGATAACATTTGTATCGAAAACATTAGTATTGAATACTAACGCATAGATTATGAGACTGTCCTTAGAAATCGTTTTAACTTCAGTTGACAAATAATCGATAAAACTAACGCATAGATTATGAGCCTGTCTATGGAAATCGTTTTAATTTCAGTTGACAAATAGTCGATAAAACACCAAACATAAGCCCCTAAAAAGTTGTTTTAAAAGAATAATATCTTATGTACATCTCTAATTGTATATGTTTTTAGTACAAACTAATTTCATGTGTCAAAATCTTAAACGGAGCAGGGTACACATACATTTAAATATCTATAAAGGTTATCAAATAATCATTTTCACTTCAATTGACAAACGTGCCCGTGCGTTTATATAATAGTATTCTACAAAAATTATATTAACGTATTTTTTTTAATTATATAAACGTATCACTATATGTTTATTCATAAAAAAAGGAACATTTAATAATATATTACGAATTCAGCCATTCATAATATGTAGTACTGGAAAATAAATCTGAATTAAATTCAAAGTAATATGATAAGAGACCCATTATGCTCTGTTTGTTCATGGCGTCAAATAATTAATTTAACGCACATAGAAGCAAACAATAATTTTTTTACCTGTATAGTTATGCTGAATCGTAACATTGGTGTGTTGATCTTTTGTTGGGTTTTGGCTAATGTTTTTTGCTTTTTTGTTTTATGCCTTGGTGTGCTACTTTCAATTGTATATTAATTAATATTTTGATTTTTGTTGAATAAAAAATAATCCTTGTATTTCAATGGAGTATGAAAGTGCGTCGTTTCCCTAATTAATACGGGGCATGTGTTTTTATTTATTTTTATCCAACTCGATATCTAATTGAGTTGGTTCATAAGACTCTTTCCAACTCTGCCTGTGACATCACAGACAGATTTGTACTTTTTGACTCAAAAAGTACATCTGCCTGTGACATGTCAGTGTCAAATTTTAATCCCCCAATAACCCCAAATGTCAAATGTCAAGGTTAAATTCAGTAGGGTTCACCCATTTGAGCACTATATAATCTAGCAACATCGTGTGCATTCGGAGATCGCATGTATTCCTTTTTGTACAATGTAATAATACACATACAAAAGTAATCTAGACATAGTATTGATGTTTGCTCACTCATTTGCAAATATTCATCCCACATATCGGGAGCGGTGCCATACGCCAATTGACGTATAGCCGACATACATTTTTGTAAAGTAGTAAATGTAGGCCTACCGATAACATCAACTCGTTGAGAAAAGTAAGTAAAATATTCTGGCACATTATCACTTTGGAAAGTAGTAACACCTTGCACTATCCGGAGAAATAATTGTATTCGCATGCGAAAACGGCGTTTAAATTTTCTTTGTGGATATTTTGGCGTCTCACAAAAATAATCATCCCACAAACGTTGTGCAGCAACCTCCCGTTCTCTAGGAATGTAACCTCTAACTCTCGGAATAGATGGTGCCGATTCGACTTCGGAATCATTATCTTCTATTTCTTGAATTAATTGAACAATCCGCAAATCTTCGGAGTCGGAATTAGACCCCCGTAACCTCGAACCCATTTATAAATTAATAAACTTTTGTAAAAAAAAAGTAGAAAGAAATAGAGTAAGTAAGAATGAATTGTGTGAAAAATGATATGATTGTTGGGGTTTAAATAGGAGTAAAATGGAGTAAAAATTGAATTTAAAAAAAAAAAAAAAAAAAAAAACAGGTATATATCCGTTGGGTAACGGATATATTACCCCACTCAATCATTTGCTGCCACCACACCATTTGAAGCCCGTTTTTTTCAGTCAAAAACCCGACTGACGCCCCCTGCGTCAAAAACTGACGCCCCGTTAATGGCGTCAGGGGCGTCAGTTTATGCCAACTCGTCTGACGCACCCCCATCTGACGTCGCGTTAGATTCAGTCTAATGGACAAAATCCTCCTAATTAATATGTGGATTTTTTTTTATTTCCTAATCAACGTATTTATTTAATTTAATTAAAAAAATGACATGTATGATTATTTAATAGATTAATTTAAGCTATATATTAGGAATTGATATCAATTAAAATATAAATTTTTTTTAGAAAAATAAAGTGTGTGGACATATATAGTTGACATGTGGTAGAATTTAACCATAAGTTGACACATAGAATTTATAGCACGTGATTTATATAATGTAATAGATAGATAGATAGATAGATTTGTTGTGATAGACAAAATATGTAGTAAGAGGGGCAATTAAAGTGACGCGGAAAAAGTGACTAATATGCTACAAATAAATAAATGGATAAGATTTTTTTATGGGTAATAATATGTACACAACCTATTATTGTTATGTACACAACCAATATGTTTTAAAGTGTTGTACAGTACAACACTGTAAAACACAGTGGTTGTGTACATAACAATAATAGGTTGTGTACATATCACTCCCCTTTCTTTATTCATGTCATTTGCATAGATATATGCGGCTTAAACAGATTTTCTTATCACCCTTTTCTACAATTTTCTCATCATGTCAACAAATAATGTAAAAGTATCAAGACCTCAATCACTAAGACTATATTGTATGTATAGATACATGTAGGGATGGCAATGAGCTAGAAAAAATTAGAGACCTGCAGATATCCGCACAGATGATGGGCGGCTAATACAATGAAATATTACCTGTGGCAGGTGACAGGTAAAATGTAGTGACCCGAACTTTTCCATGATTATTTCATGATTATATATTAAATGAAAACTATATTTGCATGATTAAATGTTTTCAACATGTTAAGCAATCAAACTTGTTAAGACTTGATTATTTGAAATGAGTTTCATGTAGACAATTGACCACCCAAGTTGACCGACGATTCATGGACGTTAAAACTTGTAAAAACGACATGATATATATATATATATATATATATATATATATATATATATATATATATATATATATATATATATATATATATATATATATATATATATATATATATATATATATATATATGGACATATATATGGTTAACATGAGATTATGATAAGTAAGTATCTCACTAAGTATATTAACAATGTGTGATATACATAAAAAATGAGAATATTGAATTATGAAGCTCGAAACGATATACATAACGATTATCGTTATAACAACGTCTTACTAAATACATATGTATTGTATTAAGATATTGATATACTATATTTAACATGATAAAATGATAATTAAGTATATCATTGAGTGTATTAACAATGAACTATACAAGTAAGATGAGACTACTAACTTAAGGATTTCGAAACAATATATATATATGTAACGATTATCATTGTAATAGTATTTTAACATATATATATGATGTTAAGATATATTCATACACCATGTTATCATGTTAACATAACAATTCAACATCTCATTTAAGTATAATAACAATGAATTAATTACATTTAACAAGATCGTTAACTTAAAGGTTTCAAAACAACACTTACATGTAACGACTAACGATGACTTAATGACTCAGTTAAAATGTATATACATGTAGTGTATTTAGATGTATTAGTACACTTTTGAAAGACTTCAAGACACATATCAAAGTACTTCTACTTAACAAAAATGCTTACAATTACATCCTCATTCATTTTCATCAACAATTCTACTCGTATGCACTCGTATTCGTACTCGTACAATACACAGCTTCTAGATATATTTACTATTGGTATATACACTTCAATGATCAGCTCTTAGCAGCCCTTGTGAGTCACCTAAACATGTGGGAACCATCATTTGGCAACTAGCATGAAATATCTCATAAAATTACAAAAAATATTATAAATCATTCATGAATTATTTTACAAGAAAATAAACTTACACATCATTTATATCTAATCCATATACCAACGACCAAAAACACCTACAAACACTTTCATTCTTCAATTTTCTTCATCTAATTGATCTCTCTCAAGTTCTATCTTCATGTTCTAAGTGTTCTTCATAAATTCTATAAGTTCTAGTTTCATAAAATCAAGAATACTTTCAAGTTTACAAGTCTACTTCCAAACTTTGTAATCCATTCCAAGTAATCATCTAAGATCAAGAAACCTCTGTTATTTACAGTAGGTTATCATTCTAATTCAAGGTAATATTCATATTCAAACTTTGATTCGATTTCTATAACTATAAACTATCTTAATTCGAGTAAAAATCTTACTTGAACTTGTTTTTGTGTCATGATTCTACTTCAAGAACTTTCAAGCCATCCAAGATCCTTTGAAGCTAGATCAATTTTTGTCACTTCCAGTAGGTTTACCTACTAAAATTAAGGTAGTAATGATGTTCATAACATCATTCCATTCATATATATAACTATCTTATTCGAAGATTTAAACTTGTAGTCACTAGAACATAGTTTAGTTAATTCTAAACTTGTTCGCAAACAAACTTAATCCTTCTATCTTAACTTTTAAAATCAACTAAACACATGTTCTATATCTATGTGATATGCTAACTTAATGATTTAAAACCTGAAAACACGAAGAACACCGTAAAACCGGACATACGCCGTCGTAGTGAAACCGGGGGCTGTTTTGGGTTAGATAATTAAAAACTATGATAAACTTTAATTTAAAAGTTGATCTTCTGGGAAAATGATTTTTCTTATGAAAATGAAACTATATCCAAAAATCATGGTTAAACTCAAAGTGAAATTATGTTTTTCAAAATGGTCATCAAGACGTCGTTCTTTCGACTGAAATGACTACCTCTCACAAAATTGACTTGTAACATGTATTTCTAACTATAAAATTATACTTTTTCTGTTTAGTTTCATAAATTTCAGTTCATTATGAAACCATAGCAACTTGAATCACTCAAAACGGATTTAAAATGAAGAAGTTATGGGTAAAACAAAATTGGATAATTTTTCTTGTTGTAGCTACGTGAAATTTGTAACAAATCTATACTAACCATAACTTAACTAACTTATATTGTATTATACATGTACTCTAACATATTATGTAACTTTGATAGACCATAGACACGTATGCAATGTTTTGACATATCATATTGACGTCATCTATATATATTATTTGGAACAACCATAGACACTCTATATGCGGTAATGATCGAGTTAGTTCCAAAATAATATATATACTTTGAGTTGTGATCGAGTCTGAGACTTGTATGCACTGGGTCGTGGATTGATTCGAGATAATATATATTGATTTATTTCTGTACTACTAACTGTGAACAATTATTTGTGGACTACAAATGTTGGACTATCAACTTAACAAACTTAAATCGTTAAAACATAATAAAATATGGTATAATTATATTTCGATCATACTTTGATATATATACATATTTGTTATAGGTTCGTGAATCGATCAGTGTCCAAGTGTTATTTTCCGACGAAGTGATAATCTGTGAAAGTGAGTTATAGTCCCATTTTTACTATCTAATATTTTGGGATGAGAATACATGCAGTTTTGTAAATGTTTTACAAAATAGACACAAGTACTTGAAATTACATTCTATGTTGGATTATGAATACCGAATATCACCCTTTTAGCTTGGTAACCTAAGAATTAGGGAACAGACATCCTAATTGAAGTGAATCCTAAAGGTAGATCTACGGGCACTAACTCCCCCATACTGGAAAATGGTATGCTTTAGTACTTCGAGTTATTAATACAGATGGATTTCTATTTTGGGGATATTCTATATGCATTTTGTTAATGTCGGTTACCAGGTGTTCAACATATGAATGGTTTTTATGCAGTTCGCATGTTATTGAAAAATGGAAATGGAAATCTTGTGGTCTATTATTACGATTTGATAAATATATAGGTTAAATCTATAACTCACCAACATTTTTGTTGACTTTTAAGCATGTTTATTCTCAGGTGATTATTAAGAGTTTCCGCTGTTGCATGCTAATTTAAGGACAAGAATTGGAGTCAGCATGCTTGTAATATATTGTTTAAAAACTGCATTCGGAGATTTAAATCGATGTGTAATTTGTTGTAAACCAATATGTAATATTCGTGTGTAAAACGTTATCTTTTAGATTATCATTACTTGATAATCTACGTTATGGTTCTTGAACCTTTATTGATAAAATTAAGGTTATGGTTTGTTTTTAAATAAAACGAATGCAATCGTTGAAAAACGTCTCATATAGAGGTCAAACCTCGCAACGAAATCAATTAATATGAAACGTTTATAATCGATATGAACGGGACATTTCATAAAAAGGTGTACCCACCGACGAGTCACGGGCGGGTGACAGATATTCATTATCCGTCATGAATAAAATTTGATCCGCAAATTCATTAGACTTATTAAACTTACCCGTGAATATAAACATACAAGTATTAAATTTATATTTGTTATTACTTGTAATAAGATAATACATTAATACTTATTTGTCACACCCCCCAAAATGGACCAGGGGTAATTGTGACCAATCATATCATAACACAGTTGTATAAACGAGAACGACTCTATATGAGACTTTTTAAATAAAACCTTTGTTAATAAAACAGCGGAAACAGTAATACATGTTTACATTATTATTAAAACGTAAAATAAATATTTATGAACTAAAATATAATATGCGATGTGGACTCCATGCAAGCATCAAATCTATCATTACAAAGTTGCAAACAGCTAGCTCAATCATCACCTGAGACAAAACATGCTTAAAGTGTCAACCAAAAAGGTTGAGTGAAATTCACAGGTTTATATATAATATCCAAAGTTTTAGACCACAAGATTTAGTTTAAAGTTGATTGATATAGAAATATCAATCTAAAAGTGTTGCTGCATTTTGTAATATCACTACTAAACAAGTTTACCCTATGACACCTTGTACTGTCAGTGTCGTGGAATCATTATTATATAACCAAATACCAACGGTTGAATGGTTAGAGACGTTACTCTCAATAGGCCTACTCATAATAATTAAGTTTGCATTTAAACGTAGCAATTGACGATATTACGGTAGGGATTTAGCATGAATCAAAGCATGACAGCATAGTTAACAATTTAGTACTTATGTCTAAGTGTAAAACAATTATAAAGCAAGCATGTGTCTCACCCCAAAAGTTATAAATACTTAAGTAAAAAGTAAAAGTGGGGCTATGAAAATCACCTTAGTAGCACAAAAGAGTATTCCACGAAAGAATTGAACGGAAGGACGTGACCAAGATCTCAACCTAGAGATAGAACGTATGATCAGACATTTCCTAACAAACAATAGTATATAGTACTATATTGATAGTAATGGTTCACTAAAGAATTTCCATTTTCGAAAGGTTACTATTTATGAAAAGTTTCCACTTATAGTAATTTTCTAATTTTAGAAAGTTTGGGTTAATCTTTAGCAAGACGTTGTATAACTTTACTCAAACTTCGTTGCTATCAAATAAGTCAGGAATGACCAGATGTAACCGGGGGCCCAGGACTCTTGACCAGAATCTAAGTCATGGCATTCGAGATCCACAAGCTTACCCATAAATGGCAACCTAGACATCATTCACTTACGACCGTGAGTAGCGATGAAGTTCACATGAATTGTACATTATCTTTGATTAACCTTCACTTTAGGTTTATATGTTATTATATATGTTATATTATATTTATTAATGTATGTATTAACAATTTGATTATCTTATATTATATACTATAAGTTATTATTATTAAATTAGTATAGTTATAAAATAAGTGTTTATTAATAATGTATTGTTATTAACTTACATTATAAGCATTATACTTTATTATATAGTATACTTAGTTATTAACCGTAAGTTATAATAATAATATTAATTTAGTATATGTAATATACTTATGTTAATCGAAAATCATACTAATATATGTTAATTCGAATATTAATTCATTAAATATTATATTTATACTTTTTATAAACTTAGTTAATTATACAATTCAGTAGGATATTTTATAAAAATAATTTTATCAAGTTTTTGTATTTATTTCCCACTTTTCTTTATATATATACTCGGTTTATATTAATCAAATTTAATTAGGTAATAAATATTAAATCGACCTAAATAAATAATTTTATATTTTTTACAGGTTCTATATTATGTAAAAATGTTATAAAAATTATTAAATCAAATTTTATATCAAAATATTATTTATTTAATGTTTTCTAATTATTTAACCATTGTAATCGGCCTATAATTAAATAAATAGGAAAAATAATTTAAAATTAATTTTTATATTTTTTTAAAGTATCTAGTGATGCTACTAATCATAATTTTATAAAAATATTTAATACACGTTTGTATTTATTTTGTATTTTCTTTATTATTTCTCTCGGTTTAGAATAATGCAAAAGTAAATTCTTTTTAAATACTAATCGTCCCATTTATTTAATTTTTATAATTTTTGCTTGTTTATAAAAGTATAATAATCTCAAAAAAAAAATTATAATTATTTTTATTAGTGTTTAATATTTTATTACGAATTTTATGTTGTTTTTATGTTTAAATACTACATAATTCGTATTTAATTATGAATAATATTCCATAAATTATAAAAATTATTTTTATACATCATAATACTTATAATACTAATTATAAATTGTAAAAATAATTTATATATATTAAATTCGAATTTTTAAAGAATATACAAAAAAATAAAAGCAATTCGATAAAAAATATAGAAAATACCTCAAGTACTTTCCCAAGTTTGTGAGAGAGTTTTTCCAAAGATTTGATACAAGTTTTTATGAAATGAAAGTGGGTATTTATAGGGAAAAAAATGGTTAGTGAAAAAAAAATATAAATAAAATAAAGGTGCCAATTTTGACAAAAAATAAAAACATGTTAAAAATGTTTTTAATAAGTTTTTGTTTTTGAAAATATTTAGTCAAAATTCATGGGCTCATTATTTAATTTATAAAAAAATCACTTTTTTTATAAGCTAAAAATATATATATAATGATTAAAATAACTTATCATTTAATTAATAATTATGTTTCATATAGTTTTAAATATAATACGCATTAATATTAATATTAACTAAAGTTATTTTATATAATTAGTGTAAACTTTAGTTAACAAAAAGTGTCGACTAAAAATAAATATTTGATCAATGTCAAATTTAATTATATATTACGTATGGATAACAACCCTATAGTCAAATTAGTCAATTCAGGTATGGAAATATGAGGGCTGTTATAGTACCTACCCGTTAAAAGAAATTTCGTCCCGAAATTTAGTTGTTGCCATTAATCGGTGTTGTTCGTACATAGATGAGGATATTTACGTTTTATTTGGTTTTCACGTTCCCAGGTATGCTCGGGGCCTTGCGTGAATTCCAACGGATCGAATATTGTTCTGTTTCAAGAATTAAAATCATACAAACCATAATTTCTACAAGTTCTTCTACGAAGTGCATTTTATTATTAATGCGGAGATCATTCAAAATGATGATGTTATACAAGTCATTTCAGTAAATTGGATAAGTAAAATGTGTTATGAATAATATCGAGCTCATTTAAACCTTGAGCGTTTATGCCACCACGCTAGGGTAGACAAAATAGAGAGGAGTTCATGAAAATCATAGTCGTGAAATTTGATAGAGATTGTCATTATTTACAACAAGAATGATGAATATGAGTTGAAAATATTGTTTTATCAACATTGGGTAATATGGATAAAACGATTTGATTAAAGGAAGATTATAAATGAAGTTATCTTAAAAGTTTGAAATAAGGAAATATCAGTTTGCCTTAACTTTTGACATAATTTAAGGTGATTTCCGGAATTCAAGAGATTTAAAGGAAATCTTTATAATCTGTATAAGATTTGATTCTCCGGTAATTAAGGAAATTAAAATTGCCTTGATTGTTGTGTCTAGAATTTTGCTATAAATTAGCTTCTTCTGTTTCATTATCTTCACCACTTCTATACTTTCTTTCTCGATTCATACTTCCAAAGATTGTGAAAATGCTCCATCCAGTTCTTATCCTGGATATTTTTCTGACTATCGTTTCTGTCATTCTTCTTTTTCATTTACCCCCAGAGGAATCTGTTTACTTCTACAATTACCTTGGGTTTATAGTGTTTTTAATTCTCCCGTGTCTTTATATTGCTATACGCATTGATATACACGGTTTGTAATTTCCGTGTTATTATCGGGCTTTATATTTTCCCTTATATGTCAGAGCTCTATGCTCTTGTTTTTCCTTCCCGACTTCAAGTCAAGCGAATAATGGTCTAGAATTCGTAGGTATGGAGTTTCGAATGATCATAATATACAAAGCAGAAGGAAAGGTAATAACACGATTGGATTTGTCAAATTACTAGAATTACTAAGGATAGAACTATCAAGAATATATATTCTTTATATGTTCAGAGGTTAAGTAGATTGTAAAAGTCATGTAACATGGCAAATGATGATTATAAAGTCTATGAATCATCATCTTCCATTAAAAATTTAGCATGACTTACTGTAATATAATCACGTTGGCCTGACGTCATTATATTATACTAACTCATGCTTCAATTCCCAACACTACCTCAAATCATTCAAAATTTAAACTTGTATGTTATAGAAATATAGAAACTAAAACAGTTTCCTTTATTATGTAACACAGATAGTGCGAAGTGATAAATAATTTCGGACAAGAATAGTTATGAAGGTATCTTCAGAAATATAGAGGATATTTATAATGAAAGATACGATGATATCTTAGAATTTTCTAAGATCCAATGATAATGCGGAAAATTCTTCTGTAAGGATTTAGAATGCGTAAAGAGATCTTTTGTGGTTTTCATCAGAATTCGAATCATCTAGATTCTTTGATTACAGGTTTAGTCCTTGTGATTTGTCCATGGTCTCCTTCATGGTTAGCTCAATCCGTTTTTCAGTTCTAAATCTGAGCTTTTTCAATATGTCATTCTTTATCATCAAACTTTTGGCCATTAAGACCACCTATAGCTTTTGCTGCTTCGTCAGCATTCTCAAGGTTAACGAATCTGAATCATTGATTATCAATCCAAGGTGTTTTCAAGAATTTTGAATTTGAAGTGTTTAAGCGTAGGATGTAAGCATCAATGGTTCTAATTTTGGTGGTTTGGCGTGATAATTCATCACAAAATACGAATGAATATATATATGAATTTAGTAATCATTAGGAAGATAACACCTGCTAAAGCTTTACTTGGATTCTGATATGTCAAAATTAGAATATGTAATTGAATTTGTACGAAAATGGTTGTTCTTTAGTGAACGGATACATATATCTTGTGAACGTAAGTAGTATAGTTACTGATTATTGAATCAGAATTGAAGAATGTACAATGCAACATATTAATGTGAGATATAAATATTTCTCGGGTATTACCTACCTGTTAAAATATTTTTACAATTAACAGTTTGTACAAAAGAACTTTAATTACAATCTTTATGGAGATATACGTTCATATATGTATTCTTCAAATATAATATAGATTTAATGAGTTAATATAATATTAAAATCATTTGATTTGCGGTTGGAACAAGAATAAATAATCTTCAAAACTTGAGAGATTACATAATCGTCGCGGAATATTTCTTTAATGGAGTTATGAATCAATACTTCATCGTTCATTGTTATTGATATACCTCGGTATATGATGTTGGTGCTCGTGGAATTCTTGTGAAATTCACAAGACACGAATAATGTTTTCTAAAAAGTTTCGAGTACATCAAAAATGGAAGTGTAAAATCAGACATGTATTTGAATAATACACTTGATTTATTATGAAATGGAGTTTATTGTGTTGAAGCAGTGATTAACGATCATTAAGTCATTAACGAAGGATGTACATTATAGCATATTAGTGATATGAATTAACAAAGTAGTACATACTAGTTAAGATTTACACGTAATAGCTTAGTACGAAAAGATTTATTATTGTTTCAAACCATATATATATAAAGTATACATATATAATTCTTCAGGAAGAATGAGTCAATACATCTTAACTCATTATTACTAATATTCCTTAGTATCTATGGGGCGTATGATGTTGATATCCGAGGTACTGAGTGTGATGTTGAGGCGTGAAATGCAGATGTTGTTGTTGGTGATGCTGATGCTATTGGTGGTGATGCTGATGGTGCTTAAAATGCTTGTGGTGTTGGTGATGTTGGTGGTATTGTTGGTACTAGTGGTGCTGGTTATGTTGCTGGTGTTGCTTGTGGTACTTGGGTAGTAGGTGTGAGCCTAGCTTCCAAATCGTGCACTGTTTCCTCCAGGGTTTCTACTTTTTGCTCGAGTCTATGGATTTGTTCTACCCATTCCTCCGTAAGGTTTGTCAATTCTTGATATTTAGTTCAAAGTCTTCTAACTTCTTCTAATAACCCTATCTAGTTAGAATTCAGGAGTAGAGGACGAATACTGTCTTGGGCTACATCGAGTCAACCTTCGAGGCGGAAAATCCTTGCGAAAAGAGTGAAAGTGGTATTGCGAACAGGTTCGTCGGTAAGCGGATCGAGTACTCCGACGTTTGGTGGTAAGTTTGGCTCGTGATAAGGAGTACCTTCTTCATTTCTCCATAGGGTGAGTATTTCGCGAACCCATCCCCATTTTCTGAAGAAATCTCGGTAATTGATCGGTGGGTGTGCTCCTGTCACGCTATCTTCGGAGCTAGAGGAACTTGAGGAATCAGGTGAGAAATCCATATTATGTGTTTGGAATAAGGTTTGATATGAAATGGGTGTTGAATATTGAATGATATATTCGTCTCCTTGAATACGTATATATAGAAAAAGATTTCCGTAATTTACGGAGGAAATTTAGGAAAAGTGTTAGACAAAGTCTATTAGGATAGATATGATAAGATATGATTTGTCTATACTCCATTTATGCAATAATTGCAGTATGACGTGTCTAGATTAAAAATGATAAGTATGTAATCAGATAATGATTAAAGACTTTCAATTCGTAATGGCCTATTCAGGTCTAGGGCTTAAGCTATAGGATCCTTTAAATTGGTAATCCAAACCCTTCCATTCTAGAGTTTCGTAGACGCCATCCGTCAAGAAAATTCAATGATAAAAAATAACGAGAAAACAAAGATTTAAAAGTAACGAATATGAGTAGTGATGACATTATAATATCTTTGAGATTCTCGATAACTCAATGACATTTTCCGGTTCTCAAACCGATGCATAAAGGCATAAAACATATAGGTACGTGGTATAACAAGGAGGTTATATACGTTTGAGTATGAATAGTAACAAATATTGGAGTTTCAAAAATCATGGATAATATTTCATGTAATACATATGTAATACACAAAACTATGATAGATGACATAGGAATGTCGAGAACGGTGTCGCATTTAAATGTGGTGGCGAAATTGAATAGTACTTAAGAGAATGAGCAAAGTTCTTAGATTGGCTCGACATTCTAAGATAAGTAAAGTTTCTAAAGTATAGTGTAGCATTTAACAGTTAAAGGCAATAATTAAAGGCACTATAGTCAAAGGAAGTTGTAGTCCTACATTGCTAAGGTACCTAATTGTATAAGGCACACTTAAAATGCAATCCTGGTTCTCTATAACAGCCTGCTCTGATACAAATCTGTCACACCCCCAAAATGGACCAGGGGTAATTGTGACCAATCATATCATAACACAGTTGTATAAACGAGAACGACTCTATATGAGACTTTTTAAATAAAACCTTTGTTAATAAAATAGCGGATACAGTAATACATGTTTACATTATTATTAAAACGTAAAATAAATGTTTATGAACTAAAATATAATATGCGATGTGGACTCCATGCAAGCATCAAATCTATCATCACAAAGTAGCAAACAGCTAGCTCAATCATCACCTGAGACAAAACATGCTTAAAGTGTCAACCAAAAAGGTTGAGTGAAATTCACAGGTTTATAAATAATATCCAAAGTTTTAGACCACAAGATTTAGTTTAAAGTTGATTGATATAGAAATATCAATCTAAAAGTGTTGCTGCATTTTGTAATATCGCTACTAAACAAGTTTGCCCTATGACACCTTGTACTGTTAGTGTCGTGGAATCATTATTATGTAACCAAAGACAAACAATCGAATGGATAGAGACGTTACTCTCAATAGGCCTACTCACAATAATTAAGTTTGCATTTAAACGTAGCAATTGACGATATTACGGTAGGGATTTAGCATGAATCAAAGCATGACAGCATAGATAACAATTTAATACTTGTGTCTAAGTGTAAAACAGTTATAAAGCAAGCATGTGTCTTACCCCAAAAGTTATAAATAGTTAAGTAAACAGTAAAAGTGAGGCTATGAAAATCACCTTAGTAGCACAAAAGAGTATTCCTCGAAAGAATTGAACGGAAGGACGTGACCAAGATCTCAACCTAGAGATAGAACGTATGATCAGACATTGCCTAACAGACAATAGTATATAGTACTATATTGATAGTAATGGTTCACTAAAGAATTTCCATTTTCGGAAGGTTACTATTTATGAAAAGTTTCCACTTATAGTAATTTTCCAATTTTAGAAAGTTCGGGTTAATCTTTAGCAAGACGTTGTATAACTTTACTCAAACTTCGTTGCTATCAAATAAGTCAGAAATGACCAGATGTAACCGTGGGCCCAGGACTCTTGACCAGAATCTAAGTCATGGCATTCGAGATCCACAAGCTTACCCATAAATGGCAACCTAGACATCATTCACTTACGACCGTGAGTAGCGATGAAGTTCACATGAATTGTACATTATCTTTGATTAACCTTCACTTTAGGTTTATATGTTATTATATATGTTATATTATATTTATTAATGTATTACCAATTTGATTATCTTATATTATATACTATAAGTTATTATTATTAAATTAGTATAGTTATAAAATAAGTGTTTATTAATAATGTATTGTTATTAACTTACATTATAAGCATTATACTTTATTATATAGTATACTTAGTTATTAACCGTAAGTTATAATAATAATATTAATTTAGTATATGTAGTATACTTATGTTAATCGAAAATCATACTAATATATGTTAATTCGAATATTAATTCATTAAATATTATATTTATAATTTTTATAAACTTAGTTAATTATACAATTCAGTAGGATATTTTATAAAAATAATTTTATCAAGTTTTTGTATTTATTTCCCACTTTTCTTTATATATATACTCGGTTTATATTAATCAAATTTAATTAGGTAATAAATATTAAATCGACCTAAATAAATAATTTGATATTTTTTACAGGTTCTATATTATATAAAAATGTTATAAAAATTATTAAATCAAATTTTATATCAAAATATTATTTATTTAATGTTTTCTAATTATTTAACCATTGTAATCGGCCTATAATTAAATAAATAGGAAAAATAATTTAAAATTAATTTTTATATTTTTTTAAAGTATCTAGTGATGCTAATAATCATATAAAAATTTTATAAAAATATTTAATACACGTTTGTATTTATTTTGTATTTTCTTTATTATTTCTCTCGATTTAGAATAATGCAAAAGTAAAATCTCTTTAAATACTAATCATCCCATTTATTTAATTTTTATAATTTTTTCTTGTTTATAAAAGTATAATAATCTCAAAAAAAATTATAATTATTTTTATTACTGTTTAATATTTTATTACAAATTTTATATTGTTTTTATGTTTAAATAATACATAATTCGTATTTAATTATAAATAATATTCCATAAATTATCAAAATTATTTTTATACATCATAATACTTATAATACTAATTATAAAATGTAAAAATAATTTATATATATTAAATTCGAATTTTTAAAGAATATACAAAAAAATAAAAGCAATTCGATAAAAAAATATAGAAAATACCTCAAGTACTTTCCCAAATTTGTGAGAGAGTTTTTTCAAAGATTTGATACAAGTTTTTATGAAATGGAAGTGGGTATTTATAGGGAAAAAATGGTTGGTGAAAAGAAAAAATATAAATAAAATAAAGGTGTCAATTTTGACAAAAAATAAAAACATGTTAAAAATGTTTTTAATAAGTTTTTGTTTTTGAAAATATTTAGTCAAAATTCATGGGCTCATTTTTTAATTTATAATAACTTATCATTTAATTAATAATTATGTTTCATATAGTTTTTAAATATAATACGCATTAATATTAATATTAACTAAAGTTATTTTATATAATTAGTGTAAACTTTAGTTAACAAAAAGTGTCGACTAAAAATAAATATTTGATCAATGTCAAATTTAATTATATATTACGTATGGATAACAATCCTATAGTCAAATTAGTCAATTCAGGTATGGAAATATGAGGGTTGTTATATTATTAGTAAAAAATTCAATATCCATGCCAATTTATATCCATGCCAATTTATGTAGATAATTGTACAATTGTAGGTAATAATTTTGTTATTTGTTAGTAATTTTAAAGTTTAAAAACTCAACATCTTGAATGATACTTATATTGTTATAAGGATTTCTTTAGTATTTTATTTAAGTATAAAAAAATACATATATTTGAATTTTTTAACGAAAAAATATTGTATCATTTTGTAAAAAATTATGTATAGAAGATTTGCGGGTAAACTCGTCACCCGTGAATATCTATGGATACGAGCATGGGTTTAAAGATTAACCCATCAATGAAGATCTGCTGGCAAACGGCTTGACAAAAAATCTGTGCGAGTGATGGATCTAGTGAATCCGTGCAAACGACTCACATGTGCCATCCCTAAATGCATGTTTCATGTTTGGAAATGTGTCAGATTTTGAAATTGAGACTAGTGATAGAATCTATAATCTATAACATTGGATAAAGCATAAGGATGTTCCTACGTGGCTACAGCTACTTCATCCGCCGAACCTTGATGCCACATGTCACACCATGATAGGCTGTTCAGAATGTGTCAGCATTGTCTGATAACGCGCCATGTGTCCTTTCATTATTTGTCAAATACAATATAAACGTAAAACCGATCTTCTCAATCCATCTTGTTTTTCAATTAGGGTTCCCAGACTCTCTTACCCTATGGAAATCGTGTTCTTCAATTAGGGTTCATAGAGTCTCTTCAATTAGAGTAATCGATTTATTCAATCGTTTTGTTAGTCGTCGATTTATTCAATCGATTTCTTCAGTCGAGTTCTCAATTTATTTCTTCAATCGAGTTCTCAATCAAGCTCTTGAAGACAACTATGCAAAATAATCTGATTAAATTTGATAAACTATTGGCTTATCTTAAACTTTTGCAATTGCTAGGGTTTATTTGAGAAGTAGATTGCATCTGATGACATGGCTATCTTCATTAACTGTCAAACTCGTGGGATCTGATAATAATGTCAAAATCGATTTAGGTTTCAAATTTGCGCGAAATACACAAATCATCAGGTAATTTCATCATTGATTATTTTAATATTTATCTATTTAACTTTGAAGCACCATATTTGTTGATGGTTTAATACTTACGGTTAAAGTTTAATTGATAAATGTTTAGTTTTTCGTTATCATTGTTATTTTTTGTTCATATCACTCTAATTTGTTGTTCATATCACTAATTGGAGCTCCGATTGTTTTTCTAACTTCAAATTGATAAACGCCTAAATCGGTGTCGTTAGCGGTTAGATGATGAAGTTAAATGACGAGCGATGAAGATGATGTAACATCCCAAAAATTTGGAGTATTATATTAAATGGTAATTTAATAATACCAAGGGTGATCGAGATGTTTTGAGACGTTGTAGTGACTTGAAATATTATTATTTCCAATGATGATATTGTGTTGGGAGCATCGGGTGTTTGATGTGCAAAAGTTTGGTGTATGTTGTGAGGTTATGCGCGAGTTCACCATTTGGGCCATAACTTTCTCGTACAAACTCGGATTGAGGCGAATCAAAAGCCCAGACGACCGTAATTCGAGCCCGGACATTTTTAATTTCAAGTTGCTAGCTTTGTAGAGACCCGTCCTAATCCATCCGGATGAAGTCCATATCGATTATAAACGATTCACAACAGTTGATTACATCGCGAGGTACTTGACCTCTATATGATACATTTTACAAATATTGCATTCGTTTTTGAAAAGACAATATTTCATTACATCGAAAGTTGACGGCATGTATACCATTTCATAATATATCTAACTATAATTGACTTAATAATAATCTTGATTAACTCAATGACTCGAATGCAACGTCTTTTGAAATATGTCATGAATGACTCCAAGTAATATCTCTAAGATGAGCAAATGCACAGCGGAAGATTTCTTTCATACCTGAGAATAAACATGCTTTAAAGTGTCAACTAAAAGGTTGGTGAGTTCATTAGTTTAACATAAATAATTATTTTCATCATTTTAATAGACCACAAGATTTTCATTTTTATTTCTCATAAATATACGTCCCATGCATATAGACAAAAATAATCATTCATATGGATTGAACACCTGGTAACCGACATTAACAAGATGCATATAAGAATATCCCCTATCATTCCGGGAAATCCTTCGAACATGATATAAAACAACATCGAAGTACTAAAGCATCCGGTACTTTGGATGGGGTTCGTTAGGCCCAATAGATCTATCTTTAGGATTCGCGTCAATTAGTAGACTGGTTTACTAATTCTTAGGTTACCAAGTAAAAAGGGGCATATTCGGCTTCGATCATTCAACCATATAATGTAGTTTCGATTACTTGTGTCTATTTCGTAAAACATTTATAAAAATTGCGCATGTATTCTCAGCCTAAAAATATAAAGGGTAAAAAGGCAAATGAAAACTCACCATACTGTATTTTGTAGTAAAAATACATATAACGACATTGAACAAATGTAGGGTTGGCCTTGGATTCACAAACCTATATCATTTGTATATCTATTAAAACATATACTCGTAATCGAATAATTCTATTTATTATAAATGATGTATTTGTTATATTATTAATTTATAAGTTTCATTATTTATTTATATTTTTCACTTCATATACGTAGATATATTAATATAATTAAGTTATGTAATTTAAATATATTTTTGTATATAAAAATCTTTATTTTTATACCTATAACCTTAACAACGTTGTTAAAACTTTTAATCTTAGTAATCATAATTATTTTAGTAATTATAATATAGATAATTTTGACAATTATAATAATGGTAGTTTTAATGATAGTAAAATAATAATTTTAGTAAAATGATAAAAATGTTAAAAATCTTTAATAATATCAACACAATTAATGATAATCATATTAGTACTAGTAACGATAATATTTATAATAATACTTATGTTTCTATTAATAATAATAATAATAGTACTAATTTGTTAACCTCAATGATAATACTAATTTTAATACTACTAATAATAATACTACTGATAATAATAATAATAATAATAATAATAATAATAATAATAATAATAATAATAATAATAATAATAACAATAATCATAATTATAATAATAATAATACCTATGTATTTTTAGTAATAATAATAACAATAATATTGAGTAATGATAATAATATTAGTAATAATAACAATTTTTAACAATACTAAGTAATACTATCATTAACAATAACAATCACAATCACAATAATAATAATAATAATAATAATAATAATAATAATAATAATAATAATAATAATAATAATAATAATAATAATAATAATAATAATAATAATAATAATAAAAATTTTGAAAATGAACTACCTCTTAAAAAGCGATTCCTAAAAAAAATAGACACCTGCAGGGCTCGAACCCCCGACCTCTCGAAACCCGCAAACACTCTTCACTATCCCTCTGTTTGTTACATTCTGTTTTAAAACTGAAACCAAAAATATATACCCTGTACATGATTTGTTCTCCTTCTTCTTCCTTTTTATCAGAATAAATCGACCAGAGTAGTGATTAACATTGTTTATGAATTACATGTTGGGTTTTGGGTTCATAACCTAAATAGAAACACGTTGTGATTGAATTGTACAAAAAAATAAAATGAAAAAAAAACCAGATTGAACCCTGTTCTGCTCGTCGAAGGTTTTTAAAAAAATAAAATTAATTTTTGATTTCGGAAGCGTTTTAGACTAAACTTACAACACGAATTAGTTTTCTCTTTCATATAGCAGTACTCGAATTATTTAGTGGAATTAGGTACGTGATTTAACAGTATAATTGGATTGTAATTGATATGTGATATGGACAGGGATTGAATTTACAAACACATGGTATCCAGTTCCAAACAAATAAATAGAACAAAAATCAAACAGATATATAAAATTTTGATTTCTGTTACCTGACATTTTTGTACTATTATATATAATTAATATATATTTTTTATTTAATAAGTATAATAATAATAATAATACTAATAATAATTAAATTTTAATAATAATGTTAATAATGATATTACTAATAATATTAATGATAACAATAATAATTTATATTGTTCTAAGATAATAATAATGATAACCATTAATAATGTTTATAAAAATCTTAAAAATCATAAACTTTACTATCATTTATAATAATACTGATATTAATAATGATAACAATAGTATTAGTATTTAAATGTATCCGATTTCATATATACATATACTTATATATAATAATAATGTTAATCATATTAATAACTAAAATCATAATCTTGCTAGTGTTAATATTATTAATGATGATAATAACATCAATAATAATATATATATCAAATTTTATATCTATACTATATATGGTGATGATATTAATACTGATATTAATTATAATAATATTAATATGATAATAATAATATAACAATATGTATGTTTCAAATAATAACATGATAATAATAACACTGTTATTGATATTAAGTACCTTTTTCAAGTAATAATGAAAATAATAATAATAATATTAGTAAGGATGACAAATTTAAATGCGTTAAATTTCATATCTATATATTCATATAGGTAATATTATTATATTTTTATTTATATATATTCATCCTATCAATAATTTATTTATCTGGTTATTTTATATTTTCAATTCCAGTTGATTAAAGTATACCTTATAAATATTATATATTTACACTTATATATATATATATATATATATATATATATATATATATATATATATATATATATATATATATATATATATATATATATATATATATATATATATATATATATATATATGTTTACATATTTATTTGCACACAATTGTTCGTGAATCGTCGGAAGTAGTCAAAGGTCAACTGAATCTATGTAAACAGTTCAAAAATTCTTAGGACTCAACTTTACAAACCTTGCTTATCGTATCCGGAATATATAAAGATTAAAGTTTAAATTTGGTTGGAAATTTCCGGGTTGTCACAAGCTTGAAGGCTCTAGGAGCGCCGCTCTTGGTCTAGGAGCACCGCTTTTGATGCTGATCAGGTGCTGTTTGGATTTTTGGGACTTTTAAATGAAGGGTATATTGGTCAATTCACTTGTGAACGTGTATATGGCTTGGAGAGCAGATTCTTATCCTCATTTCAACTCCTTTCTCATCCATAAAACTCTCTCATCCTATCTTAGTAAGAGAAACCCTTTTAGAGAGAGAAAGCTTTGATTGGAGAAGAAGAAGCTTGAATCGGGTGAAGGTGCAAGAGTTAAAGTTGTTCCTTTCGTTCCTAGATACATCTTGATTGTACTGGTAAGTTCTAACTCCAATTTTGATTATTTGATTCTTATTTGGGTTAGGGTTTATGTTAGTGATGAGTTGTAGAACCCACTTCTTGTGATTTTGGAAGGTTTTGGGTAAGATTCATGTAAGTAAACCCAAATTGGTGACTTAGGATTTTGATTGATGAAATTGTAAGTTTGGGTCTTGCATGTGTTGGTTTAAACCTTAGAACACTTGTGTACTAGTGATTTTTGTGTTGTGTTGACTTGATTTTGGGTGTAAACCCTATTTAGGTCAAAATGGATTTTGTGTTGAAATGGGTCAAGTGTTCTTGATTTTTGGTGAATTAAGTATGTAAATACTTGGTTTAGGTGTTAATTGGTGTTATAAAAATATAATCACTAGCCGTTGGTGATTATGGGTGTTTTTATGAATTGTGTCAAAATGGGTTGACTTTGATTGGGTCGAATTTTGGTAATGAAACTAATTTTGGATAAATGGATATTAAACACTTTCGTTAAGTGTTAAATGACGTTTTTGAATGAAAGAAATCGTGGGAAGTGATTTTGGGTTAAAATGGTATTTTAACATAAGTCAAACGTGGTCAACCGCAATATGAGTCAATATTGCAAGTGTTGGGGTTTTGGTGTAAATGACGTTTGAAATGATTACTATCTAAGTAGTAATTTAGTGTTAAGACCTAGGTTTGGTCTAATTGGTGTAAAGTATAATTTAGGTCAAATTGTACTTTGTTGTGTGGGTTTGAATTACCACCCAAAGTGGTAATTGGTTTGTGTCCATTAGGTCTTAAATGGGCGGGTTTTGGCGAGCAAGGTGTGATCCCTCAGCTAAGGGATGTTTGTGTCGGATTCTCTTTTAGAGAATGGCTATTTATGTGCATATTGTACCTATGTGTGATATAGGTGGTTACTTGCTCGGATTTGAGGACGGAGATCATGTTATACATGACTTGTGCGGACATTCCAAGGTGAGTGGAATAATTATACGTGTATGTATATAGTGTATTTATTTGTGTGCTATGGTATGAACCAAAGAGCCGGTAGTGCCATAGTATGTGTGAGTGTGCTATGATGTGAACCAAAGAGCCGGTAGCATCATGGTACGTATGTTGTAGTGTGAACCAAAGAGCCGGTAGCACTATAGCGCGAGTTGTTAGGGTGTGAACCAAAGAGCCGGTAGCACCTTAGCATGAGTATGACTCAGAGTTATGATGTGAACCAAAGAGCAGGTAGCATCATGACAAATGCGTAGTGGCGTGAACCAAAGAGCCGGTAGCGCCATATCATGTGACGTATGGTGTGAACCAAAGAGCAGGTAGCACCATAGCGTGGGTATGGTTAACCATATTGTGTGTGTTGTTTATATAGCATTTTATATTGTGATGAATATATGCTATTGGTTATGCTAGCTTACGGTAGTGGATATTTTTAGCCTGATACTTTGTGATGGTATGCTAATTAGATTGCTAGCATGTATGCGGTAATTGTGTAAGTGTTTGCAAGTAAGTAGATTATATATGTATATGTATAATTATTGCATTCACTAAGCTTTATGATTACCCCTCTCGTTGTTTACCTTTTTATAGGTATCGTTGATCTGAAGTTACCTAGTTGCTAGACTAGGGTTGATAGGCATTGCTTAAGCTTGGAGGATTAGCTTTTGGATAGTTGGACGCGGATTGGGGATTTGGTAGTCCCCGGGATTATGCTCTTGGAATCGGGTTGGGATGTCGAGTCTTAATCCTTGTTTTTGGTGTAATTGGGTCGAAATTGTCACCTTGATTTCAACAGGTCATTTTGTTGCAACTAATGATTGGTCATTGTTATGTAAGACTAAAATACGTAAACGGTGGTACTTTGTGTCATAATGAACTTGTGTTTGGGTTCTTGGAGTGTAAACTTATGTTTGGGTAATTGGGTTGGGATGACACTTAGTCAAATTTTGAATCTGCAACATTCAGGTGCAGGAGCGCCGCTTTTAGGGTAAAAGCGCCGCTCCTGGTCAGCATCTGGTAGCCGTTTTGGTCAGTCGTCAGAAGCGCCGCTTTTGGAAACAAAAGTGCCATAGGTGCGGCGCTCCTGCTTTAAAAAAAAAAATTTAGTCGGTTTTATCTAAACGGTTTGGAGTTGTTTCAGATGACCAATTTATGAATCTGTGAAGATGATTGAGATATAATGCATTATGACTTTGATTTATTTTGGAATCATGAATCGACGAGAATGATCAAAGTATCTGGCAACGAACAGTAGATGAGGAGTTATTATGCCTTGATGATATTTTATGAATATGCAGGTTTGATAATCGATGTTATAAGATGATCTGATGATGATATGAAATTTAGCTCAGAGATGTTTTTTGATTTTATATTATGCATCCGATTTCAGCGATTGCAACCTTCTTCATTAAATTAATTGTTGGTTCGTTTGATGTTATCGACGAAAAGTTGTCTTCTTTTTTCAGTCGATTGACGACGTGAATGGTAATTGTGCTATATACAATTGATGACGGTAAAAACTTACGATTTATTTTTATACGAATTTTGTTCCATTTATTTTCCACTGTTTAAAAATTTGTAACATCCTGAAAACGGGCCTAGGCGGAATTTACTTTTTTTTCCCTTTAAGAGTTTTATAGTGAGTTTAATGAAATATTAAGTTATTAATTGTTTATAAGTAACTGTTAATCCATTGGGTTCGCTTTATGACTGAAATGTCCCGTTCATATTGATTATAAATATTCCATATTAATTGATTTCGTTGCGAGGTTTTGACCTCTATATGAGACATTTTTTTAAAGACTGCATTCATTTTTAAAAACAAACCATAACCTTTATTTTATCGACAAGGTTAAAAGGACACCACCTAGATTATCAGAAATGATAATCTAAAAAATATCACACTTACACACTACCAATACATATTGGTTTACAATATTAATATGTTACAACAAAGTAAATTTCGAATGCAGTTTTAAACAATATTATACAAGCATGCTGACTCCAAATCTTGTCCATATATTAGCATGCAACAGCGGAAGCTCTTAATAATCACCTGAGAATAAACATGCTTTAAACGTCAACATAAATGTTGGTGAGTTATAGGTTTAACCTATATATTTTATCAAATCGTAATAATAGACCACAAGATTTCATATTTCAATATACATCCCATACATAGAGATAAAAATCATTCATATGGTGAACACCTGGTAACCGACATTAACAAGATGCATATAAGAATATCCCCATCATTTCGGGACATCCATCGGACATGATATAAAACTCGAAGTACTAAAGCATCCGGTACTTTGGATGGGGTTTGTTTGGCCCAATAGATCTATCTTTAGGATTCGCGTCAATTAGGCGTGCACTAATTCTCAAAATTAGTGGTGTTTCCTAATTCTTAGGCTACCAAGCAAAAGGGGCATATTCGACTTCGATTATTCAACCATATAAAGTAGTTTCATGTACTTGTGTCTATTTTGTAAAACATTTATAAAGCTGCATGTATTCTCATCCCAAAAATATTAGATTTTAAAAGTGGGACTATAACTCACTTTCACGGATTTTTACTTCGTCGGAAAGTAAGACTTGGCCAATGGTCGATTCACGAACCTATAACAAATATGTACATATATATCAAAGTATGTTCAAAATATATTTACAACATTTTTAATACGTTTTAATGTTTTAAAAATTTTTAGTCAGTTGTCCTCGTTAGTAACCTACAACTAGTTGTCCATAGTTAGATGCACAGAAATAAATTGATATATATTATCTTGACCCAATCCATGACCCAGTGTATACATGTTTCATGCTAGATCACAACTCAAAGTATATATATATTTAGAATCAACCTCAACCCTGTATAGCTAACTCCAACATTACTGCATATAGAGTGTCTATGGTTGTTCTAAATAATATATATAGATGGGTCGATATGATATGCCAAAACATTTGCATACGTGTCTATGGTATCCCAAGATTACATAATATATTAGAATACATGTATAATACAATATAAGTTAGCTAGGATATGATTTGTATAGAATTGTTACAATATTTCCCGTAGCTACAACAATAAAAAAAATATCCAATCTTGTTTTACCCATAACTTCTTCGTTTTAAATCCGTTTTGAGTGAATCAAATTGCTATGGTTTCATATTGAACTCTATTTTATGAATCTAAACAGAAAAGTATAGGTTTATAGTCGGAAATATAAGTTACAAGTCATTTTTGTAAGAGGTAGTCATTTCAGTCGAAAGAACGACGTCTTGATGACCATTTTGAAAAACATACTTCCACTTTGAGTTTAACCATAATTTTTGGATATAGTTTCATGTTCATAAGAAAAATAATTTTCCCAGAACAACAACTTTTAAATCAAAGTTTATCACAGTTTTTAATTATCAAACTCAAAATAGCCCGCGATGTTACTACGACGACGTATGTCCAGTTTTACGGTGTTTTTCGTGTTTCCAGGTTTTAAATCATTAAGTTAGCATATCATATAGATATAGAACATGTGTTTAGTTGATTTTAAAATTCAAGTTAGAAGGATTAACTTTTGTATGCGAACAAGTTTAGAATTAACTAAACTATGTTCTAGTGATTTCAAGTTTAAACCTTCGAATAAGGTAGTATTATATATATGAATCGAATGATGTTATGAACATCATTACTACCTCATGTTTTGTGGATAAACCTACTGGAAATGAGAAAAATAGATCTAGCTTCAAAAGATCCTTGGATGGCTTGAAAGTTCTTGAAGCAGAATCATGACACGAAAACAAGTTCAAGTAAGATTTCCACTCGAAATAAGATTGTTATAGTTATAGAAATTGGATCAAAGTTTGAATATGAGTATTACCTTATATTAGAAAGATATATTACTGTAAATAAGAAATATTTCTTGAGGTTGGATGATCACTTTACAAGATTGGAAGTAAGCTAGCAAACTTGGAAGTATTCTTGATTTTATGAAACTAGAACTTATAGAATTTATGAAGATCACTTAAAACTTGAAGATAGAACTTGAGAGAGATCAATTAGATGAAGAAAATTAAAGAATGAAAGTGTTTGTAGGTGTTTTTGGTCGTTGGTATATGGATTAGATATAAAGGATGTGTAATTTTGTTTACATGTAAATAAGTAATGAATGATTACTAATATTTTTGTAATTTTATGAGATATTTCATGCTAGTTGCCAAATGATGGTTCCCACATATGTTAGGTGACTCACATGGGCTTCTAAGAGCTGATCATTAGAGTTTATATACCAATAGTAAATACATTTAGAAGCTGTATATTGTACGAGTACAAATACGAGTGCATACGAGTAGATTTGTTGATGAAAATGAATGAGGATGTAATTGTAAGCATTTTTGTTAAGTAGAAGTACTTTGATAAGTGTCTTGAAGTCTTTCAAAAGTGTATGAATACATATTAAAACACTACATGTAAATACATTTTAACTGAGTCGTTATGTCATCGTTAGTCGTTACATGTAAGTGTTGTTTTGAAACTTTTAGGTTAACGATCTTGTTAAATGTTGTTAACCCATTGTTTATTATATCTAATGAAATGTTAAATTATTACATTAACATTATATTAATATGTATTAATATATCTTAATATGATATATATACAATTAAATGCCGTTACAACGATAATCGTTTCATATATGTCTTGTTTCGAAATCCTTAAGTTAATAGTCTTATTTTTACATATGTAGTTCATTGTTAATACACTTAATGATATGTTTACTTATCATTTATCATGATTATATAATGTAACAATATCTTAAAATGATTCATATGTATTTAGTAAGACGTTGATATAATGATAATCGTTATATATATCGTTTTCGAGTTTCATAATTCAATAGTCTCATTTTTATTTATATAACTCATTGTTAAAATACCTAATGAGATACTTACTTATCATAATATCATGTTAACTATATATATATATATCCATATATATGTCATCATATAGTTTTTACAAGTTTTAACGTTCATGAATCACCGGTCAACTTGGGTGGTCAATTGTCTATATAAAACCTATTTCAATTAATCAAGTATTAACAAATTTGATTGCTTAACATGTTGGAAACACTTAATCATGTAAGTAACAATTTCATTTAATATATATAAACATGGAAAAGTTCGGGTCACTACAGTACCTACCCGTTAAATAAATTTCGTCTCGAAATTTTAAGCAGTTGGAGGTGTTGTCGTATCTTCTGGAAATAAGTGCAGGTATTTCTTCTTCATCTGATCTTCTCATTCCTAGGTGAACTCGGGTCCTCTATGAGCATTCCATCAAACCTTAACAATTGGTATTTTGTTTTGCTTAAGTCTTTTAACCTCACGATCCATTATTTCGACGGGTTATTCGATAAATTGAAGTTTTTTGTTGATTTGGATTTCGTATAACGGAATAGTGAGATCTTCTTTAGCAAAACATTTCTTCAAATTTGAGACGTGGAAAGTGTTATGTACAGCCGCGAGTTGTTGAGGTAACTCAAGTCGGCAAGCTACTGGTCCGACGCGATCAATAACCTTGAATGGTCCAATATACCTTGGGTTTAATTTCCCTCATTTACCAAATCGAACAACGCCTTTCCAAGGTGCAACTTTAAGCATGACCATCTCTCCAATTTCAAATTCTATATCTTTTCTTTTAATGTCAACGTAGCTCTTTTGTCAACTTTGGGCGGTTTTCAACCGTTGTTGAATTTGGATGATCTTCTCGGTAGTTTCTTGTATTATCTCTGGACCCGTAATATGTCTATCCCCCACTTCACTCCAAAAAATCGGAGACCTGCACTTTCTACCATAAAGTGCTTCAAACGGTGCCATCTCAATGCTTGAATGGTAGCTGTTGTTGTAGGAAAATTCTGCTAACTGTTTCTGAAATCAATAACACATGCTCGTAGCATGTCTTCAAGCATTTGTATTGTCCTTTCGCTCTGCCCATCAGTTTGTGGATGATAGGTAGTACTCATGTCTAGACGAGTTCCTAATGCTTGCTGTAATGTCTGCCAGAATCTTGAAATAAATCTGCCATCCCTATTAGAGATAATAGAGATTGGTATTCCATGTCTGGAGATGTCTTCCTTCAAATACAATCGTGTTAACTTCTCCATCTTGTCATCTTCTCTTATTGGCAGGAAGTGTGCTGATTTGGTGAGACGATCAACTATTACTCAAATAGTATCAAAACCACTGGCAGTCCTTGGCAATTTAGTGATGAAATCTATGGTAATGTTTTCCCATTTCCATTCCGGGATTTCGGGTTGTTGAAGTAGACCTGATGGTTTCTGATGCTCCGCTTTAACCTTGGAACACGTCAAACATTCTCCTACGTATTTAGCAACATCGGCTTTCATACCCGGCCACCAAAAATATTTCTTGAGATCCTTGTACATCTTCCCCGTTCCAGGGTGTATTGAGTATCTGGTTTTATGAGCTTCTCTAGGTACCATTTCTCTCATATCTCCAAATTTTGGTACCCAAATTCTTTCAGTCCTATACCGGGTTCCGTCTTCTCGAATATCAAGATGCTTCTCCGATCCTTTGGGTATTTCATCCTTTAAATTTCCCTCTTTTAAAACTCCTTGTTGCGCCTCATTTATTTGAGTAGTAACGTTATTGTGAATCATTATATTCATAGCTTTTACTCTAATGGGTTCTCTGTCCTTTCTGCTCAAGGCGTCGGCTACCACATTTGCCTTCCCCGGGTGGTAACGAATCTCAAAGTCGTAATCATTCAGCAATTCAATCCACCTGCGCTATCTCATGTTCAATTATTTCTGGTTAAATATGTGTTGAAGACTTTTGTGGTCGGTATATATAATACTTTTGACCCCATATAAGTAGTGCCTCCAAGTCTTTAATGCAAAAACAACCGCGCCTAATTCCAAATCATGCGTCGTATAATTCTGCTCGTGAATCTTCAATTGTCTAGAAGCATAAGCGATTACCTTCGTTCGTTGCATTAATACACAACCGAGACCTTGCTTTGAGACGTTACAATATATCACAAAATCATCATTCCCTTCAGGTAATGACAATATAGGTGTTGTAGTTAACTTTTTCTTTAACAATTGAAACGCCTTTTCTTGTTCATCCTTCCATTCAAATTTCCTCCCTTTATATGTTAATGCAGTCAAGGGTTTTGCTATTCTGGAAAAATCTTGGATGAACCTTCTGTAGTAACCAGCTAGTCCTAAGAATTGGCGTATATGCTTCAGAGTTTTCAGGGTTTCCCACTTTTCAACAGTTTTATTCTTTGCTGGATCCACCTGAATACCTTCTTTGTTCACTATGTGACCGAGGAATTGAACTTCTTCCAACTAAAATGCACACTTTGAAAACTTAGCGTACAGTTTTTCTTTCCTCAGCAACTCTATTACTTTTCTCAAATGTTCTTCGTGCTCTTGATCATTCTTCGAGTAAATAAGTATGTCATCGATGAAAACAATGACAAACTTGTCAAGGTATGGTCCATACACTCGGTTCATGAGGTCCATGAACACAGCTGGTGCGTTAGTCAACCCAAACAGCATAATCATAAACTTGTAATGACCGTAACGTGTTCTAAAAGCAGTCTTTGGAATATCATCCTCCTTCACCCGCATTTGATGATACCCAGAACGTATATCAATCTTCGAATAAACCAACGAGCCTTGTAGTTGATCAAATAAGTCATCGATTCTTGGTAGTGGGTAGCGGTTCTTAATGGTAAGTTTGTTCAAATCTCTGTAGTCGATACATAACCTAAATGTACCATCCTTCTTCTTGACAAATAAAACAGGAGCTCCCCACGGTGATGCGCTTGGTCGAATGAAACCACGCTCTAAAAGTTCTTGTAATTGGCTCTGAAGTTCCTTCATTTCGCTAGGTGCGAGTCTGTATGGAGCACGAGCTATTGATGCAGCTCCCGGTATAAGATCTATTTGAAATTCAACGGATCGGTGTGGAGGTAGTCCCGGTAATTCTTTCGAAAATACATTGGGAAATTCTTTTGTGACGGGAACATCATTGATGTTCTTTTCTTCAAAATTGACTTTCTCGACGTGTGCTAGCACAGCATAGCAACTTTTTGTTATTAGTTTTTGTGCCTTCAGGTTATTAATAAGGTTTAACTTCGCGTTGCTCTTTTCTCCGTACACCATTAAGGGTTTTCTTTTTTCTCGTATAATGCAAATTGTATTTTTGTAACAAACGATCTCTGCTTTCACTTCTTTCAACCAGTCCATACCGATTATCACATCAAAACTCCCTAACTCTACTGGTATCAAGTCAATCTTAAATGTTTCGCTAACCAGTTTAATTTCTCAATTCCGACATATATTATCCGCTGTAATTAATTTACCATTTGCTAATTCGAGTAAAAATTTATTATCCAAGGGCGTCGGTGAGCAACTTAGTTTAGCACAAAAATTTCTACTCATATAGCTTCTATCCGCACCCGAATCAAATAAAACATAAGCAGATTTATTGTCAATGAGAAACGTACCCGTAACAAGCTCCGGGTCTTCCTGCGCTTCTGCCGTATTAATATTGAAAACTCTTCCGCGGCCCTGCCCATTAGTATTCCCCTGATTTGGGAAATTTTTAATAATGTGGTCCGGTTTTCCACATTTATAACAGACTACGTTGGCAGTACTTGCTCCGACACTACTTGTTTCGACATTACTCGTTCCGGCATTATTTGTTCCTTTAGTTCTGTTATATATTGGTCCGTAGACCTCACACTTTGTCGCGCTATGATCATTTCTTTTACACCTGTTGCAAAATGTTGTGCAGAACCCCGGGTGATTCTCTTCACACCTTTGGCATTGCTGTTTCTGATTATTGTTGTTGTTGCGGTTGTTATTGTTGTTGGGACGATTATTGTAATTGTTGTTGTTGGGACGTTTGTTGTAGTTGTTGTTGTTAGGATTGCGATTGTTGTTGTTGCGATTTATGTTGCGGTTGTTGGGATAGTTGTTGCGATTGTGGTTGTAATTGTTGTTGTCATTGTTGTTGTTGTACTGGTGTCTCTTGTCACTGTTTTCCTCCCACTTCCTCTTGAGTTGTTTCGTGTTGGCTTCTTCGGCCGCCTGTTCTTTAATTCTCCCCTCAATCTGATTTATGAGTTTATGAGCCATTCGACTTGCCTTCTGTATGGAAGTGGGCTCGTGTGAACTCACATCTTCTTGAATCCTTACTGGTAACCCTTTTACAAACGCGTCGATCTTCTCTTCTTCATCTTCGAACGTTCCCGAACACAATAGGCACAACTTTGTGAATCGTCGTTCATATGTGGTAATGTCGAACCCTTGTGTTCGTAACTCTCTAAGCTCTGCCTTGAGCTTATTGACCTCGTTTCTAGGACGGTACTGCTCGTTCATCAATTGCTTGAATGCTGACCATGGTAGTGCGTAAGCAGCATCTTGTCCTACCTGCTCAAGATAGGTATTCCACCATGTTAACGCCGTAACTGTGAAGGTATGCGTAGCGTACTTAACTTTGTCCTCTTCAGTACACTTACTTATGGCAAACACCGATTCGACCTTCTCGGTCCACCGTTTCAATCCAATTGGCCCTTCGGTTCCATCAAATTCCAAAGGTTTGCAGGCAGTGAATTCTTTGTAGGAGCATCCTACATGATTTCTTGTGGAATTAGTTCCACTGCTAGATCCAGAGTTATTGTTATTTTGCATCGCAGCCTGTACTGCGGCTATGTTTGCTGCAAGGAAAACACAGAAGTCTTCCTCACTCATGTTCAAATTCTAACGAGTTGACGGTGTCATTTCCTTCAAAAATAGCCAAAAGAATTGAGTTAATCATATAGAATTTAAGAGTAGTCAATAGTATTTCGTAGCATAATATGAACTTATTTATAAAAGCTTTTTCTTCATATTAGCATTTTATAGTTTTAATTCGGGTAGTACCTACCCGTTAAGTTCATACTTACTAGCTACTATACAACTTAACTACTACGATTCTATATGAAAAACTTATTACAATAAAATTTCGCGTTCAAACTTTATACAAAATATTACAAACTTACAATACCACTATTATACATATAGGATGAAATATAACACATAATAACATTGCTACTCGGCAGCTATAAAGGCAATTCTAGTTAATACGCAAGTTGTTCAGCAAAAGAAATAAAGACACGTAATTCATAAGTCCAGAAACAAGTCATGCATTCTGGTTTTACTAAGACGACTTCCCATCCTTGGTTTTGTGGAAAGTAACCGTTATGACCATTGGCTAAGCAGCATGTTGTAATGTCGTCAAAAGGACGAGGGTTTCGTAATGCCCAACAGCCCCGTAACAATCTAAGAACCTTGTTTCTCATCTCAACTACCGAGTCCGTCACTTGTGGGAATGTTTTATTTAAAAGTTGCAACCCAATGTTCTTTTTCTCAATTTGATGAGAAGCGAACATTATTAACCCGTAAGCATAACATGCTTCTTTATGTTGCATGTTAGAAGCTCTTTTTAACTCACGAAATCATATGTTGGGATATGTTGAGTCAAAATAGGTTCTTAACCCGTAGCGTAAAATTGCATTTGGGTTCCCCGCATTTAATGCTTTAAAGAAAACACGGCGTAACTTACGGTCTCCCCAATGTGATATACCCCACCTATCAAAGGAAAGCCTTTTATAAACTAAGGCATTTCTGGAAAGTCTTTCAAATGTTTGACAAGTTAATTTTGCCATAATTAATTGTGCTGATGAATTCTGACTGATTCTAGATAAGATTTCCTCAATCATATCCTCTGGTAGATCTTCTAAAATATTCGGTTGTCTACCCTTAACGTCCATTTTATTTTTATAATGTAAAATAGACAAGGATTAGATTCTTAAAAGATAACTAACAAACAATACAAGCAATTTTTAGATAGAACATAAAAGTACAAGCACACTACAATACATATAATACATAACATGATTACAACCCTCTAATCTGAATCACTGGTTTCTTCTTCTTCGGACTTGGTTCATTTTCCTAATTTTCTAGGGATATATGGTGTTCCTCTAATACGAGCCGTCATTTTCCACAATGGTTTAGAAAAACCTGGTGGTTTAGAGGTTCTCGGGTTATTGTTACAATTTAGAAAATACGGACGTTGCCGATACATATAAAGTTCATCGGGGTTGGAATCAGGTTTCTCTATTTTTATACCTTTTCCCATATTATTTTCTTTTGCTTTATTAAATTGGGTCGAGGTAATTTCTATAATATCATCGGAATCCTCATCAGGATCCGATTCATCGGAAAATTGGTAATCTTCCCAATATTTTGCTTCCTCGGCGGAAACACCATTGACCATTTTTAACGTTGGTCCGTTGGTTGAGGGTTTTCTTTTATTTAATCGATTTACTGTAGGTATCAATATTTCTTCCTCTGGAACCTCTTCTTCTTCCGGTTCCTCCTCTTCCGGTTCCTCTTCTTCCGGTTCCTCCTCTTCCGGTTCCTCCTCTTCTGGTTCCTCTTCGGGAATTTGTGAATCTTCCCAAAGTATATTCGACTCTTCATTATTATCAGGTGAGTCGATGTGATTTGTACTAGTGGTAGACATCTATCACACAATATCAAACATATTAAGAGGTTAATATATCACATAATAATTACATATAGTTTCCAACAAAAGTGTTAAGCAATCGTTTTTAAAGAAAATACGGTCGAAGTCCAGACTCATTAATGTATCCTAACAAACTCGATAAGACACACTAATGCAAATTTATGGTTCTCTAAGACCAACGCTCGGATACCAACTGAAATGTCCCGTTCATATTGATTATAAACGTTCCATATTAATTGATTTCATTGCGAGGTTTTGACCTCTATATGAGACATTTTTCAAAGACTGCATTCATTTTTAAAAACAAACCATAACCTTTATTTTATCGACAAGGTTAAAAGGACACCACCTAGATTATCAGAAATGATAATCTAAAAAATATCACGCTTACACACTACCAATACATATTGGTTTACATATATTAATATGTTACAACAAAGTAAATTTCGAATGCAGTTTTAAACAATATTATACAAGCATGCTGACTCCAAATCTTGTCCATATATTAACATGCAACAGCGGAAGCTCTTAATAATCACCTGAGAATAAACATGCTTTAAATGTCAACATAAATGTTGGTGAGTTATAGGTTTAACCTATATATTTTATCAAATCATAATAATAGACCACAAGATTTCATATTTCAATATACATCGCATACATAGAGATAAAAATCATTCATATGGTGAACACCTGATAACCGACATTAACAAGATGCATACAAGAATATCCCCATCATTCCGGGACATCCATCGGACATGATATAAAACTCGAAGTACTAAAGCATCCGGTACTTTGGATGGGGTTTGTTAGGCCCAATAGATCTATCTTTAGGATTCGCGTCAATTAGGCGTGCACTAATTCTCAAAATTAGTGATGTTCCCTAATTCTTAGGCTACCAAGCAAAAGGGGCATATTCGGCTTCGATCATTCAACCATATAAAGTAGTTTTATGTACTTGTGTCTATTTTGTAAAACATTTATAAAGCTGCATGTATTCTCATCCCCAAAATATTAGATTTTAAAAGTGGGACTATAACTCACTTTCACAGATTTTTACTTCGTCGGGAAGTAAGACTTGGCCACCGGTCAATTCACGAACCTATAACAAATATGTACATTTATATCAAAGTATGTTCAAAATATATTTACAACATTTTTAATACGTTTTAATGTTTTAAAATTTTTAGTCAGCTGTCCTCGTTAGTAACCTACAACTAGTTGTCCATAGTTAGATGTACAGAAATAAATTGATATATATTATCTTGACCCAATCCACGACCCAGTGTATACACGTCTCAGGCTAGATCACAACTCAAAGTATATATATTTTTGGAATCAACCTCAACCCTGTATAGTTAACTCCAACATTACCGCATATAGAGTGTCTATGGTTGTTCCAAATAATATATAGATGGGTCGATATGATATGTCAAAACATTTACATACGTGTCTATGGTATCCCAAGATTACATAATATATTAGAATACATGTATAATACAATATAAGTTAGCTTGGATATGATTTGTATAGAATTGTTACAATATTTCCCGTAGCTACAACAATAAAAAAAATATCCAATCTTGTTTTACCCGTAACTTCTTCGTTTTAAATCCGTTTTGAGTGAATCAAATTGCTATGGTTTCATATTGAACTCTATTTTATGAATCTAAACAGAAAAGTATAGGCTTATAGTCAGAAATATAAGTTACAAGTCATTTTTGTAAGAGGTAGTCATTTCAGTCGAAAGAACGACGTCTTGATGACCATTTTGAAAAACATACTTCTACTTTGTGTTTAACCATGATTTTTGGATATAGTTTCATGTTCATAAGAAAAATAATTTTCCCAGAAGAACAACTTTTAAATCAAAGTTTATCATAGTTTTTAATTATCAAACTCAAAACAGCCCGCGGTGTTACTACGACGGCGTATGTCCGGTTTTACGGTGTTTTTCGTATTTCCAGGTTTTAAATCATTAAGTTAGCATATCATATAGATATAGAACATGTGTTTAGTTGATTTTAAAAGTCAAGTTAGAAGGATTAACTTTTGTTTGCGAACAAGTTTAGAATTAACTAAACTATGTTCTAGTGATTTCAAGTTTAAACCTTCGAATAAGGTAGTTATATATATATGAATCGAATGATGTTATGAACATCATTACTACCTCAGGTTTTGTGGATAAACCTACTAGAAATGAGAAAAATAGATCTAGCTTCAAAGGATCCTTGGATGGCTTGAAAGTTCTTGAAGCAGGATCATGACACGAAAACAAGTTCAAGTAAGATTTCCACTCGAAATAAGATTGTTATAGTTATAGAAATTGAATCCAAGTTTGAATATGAGTATTACCTTGTATTAGATAGATATCTTACTGTAAATAAAAAAGATTTCTTGAGGTTGGATGATCACTTTACAAGATTTGAAGTAAGCTAGCAAACTTGAAAGTATTCTTAATTTTATGAAACTAGAACTTATAGAATTTATGAAGAACACTTAGAACTTGTAGATAGAACGTGAGAGAGATCAATTAAATGAAGTAAATTGAAGAATGAATGTGTTTGTAGGTGTTTTTGGTCGTTGGTATATGGATTAGATATAAAGGATGTGTAATTTTGTTTACATGTAAATAAGTGATGAATGATTACTAATATTTTTGTAATTTTATGAGATATTTCATGCTAGTTGCCAAATGATGGTTCCCACATGTGTTAGGTGACTCACATGGGCTGCTAAGAGCTGATCCTTGGAGTGTATATACCAATAGTAAATATATTTAGAAGCTGTGTATTGTACGAGTACAAATACGAGTGCATACGAGTAGATTTTTTGATGAAAATGAATGAGGATGTAATTGTAAGCATTTTTGTTAAGTAGAAGTACTTTGATAAGTGTCTTGAAGTCTTTCAAAAGTGTATGAATACATATTAAAACACTACATGTAAATACATTTTAACTGAGTCGTTAAGTCATCGTTAGTCGTTACATGTAATTGTTGTTTTGAAACTTTTAGGTTAACGATCTTGTGAAATGTTATTAACCCATTGTTTATTATATCTAATGAAATGTTAAATTATTACATTAACATAATATTAAGATGTATTTATATATCTTAATATGATATATATACAATTAAATGTCGTTACAACGATAATCGTTACATATATGTCTTGTTTCGAAATCCTTAAGTTAATAGTCTTGTTTTTACATATGTAGTTCATTGTTAATATATTTAATGATATGTTTAATTATCATTTATCATGATTATATAATGTAACAATATCTTAAAATGATTCATATGTATTTAGTAAGACGTTGATATAATGATAATCGTTATATATATCGTTTTCGAGTTTCATAATTCAATAGTCTCATTTTTATGTATATAACTCATTGTTAAAATACCTAATGAGATACTTACTTATCATAATATCATGTTAACTATATATATATATATATATATATATATATATATATATATATATATATATATATATATATATATATATCATCATATAGTTTTTACAAGTTTTAACGTTCGTGAATCACCGGTCAACTTGTGTGGTCAATTGTCTATATAAAACCTATTTCAATTAATCAAGTCTTAACAAGTTTGATTGCTTAACATGTTGGAAACACTTAATCATGTAAATAATAATTTCATTTAATATATATAAACATGGAAAAGTTCGGGTCACTACAATGACCAGGGTCCCGAAACATGTTTTATTATTTATTTATGACATCGTTTGGGTTGCTGAATTGAATACGATAAATATTTAAAAATTGTTAAATACCTGTGTTTTAGCAGGAGTGGGATTTAAACACCCATTTAATAACCAAAACCGCCCCATGTTTCTTTTATTTCCATTAAATGGTTATCCCTTCCCTCCCTCCTTGCTCCCATCGTGACCTAACATTACCACCATAACCCTAGCTGTAATTTAATGAAGAAGATGATAAAATTACAATCTTAGATTCAGATTACTTGCATCTCTACCATTTAGCAACAAAGGTTTGTCTTCCTAATTTGGGTTTAATCCATGTTAATTAGGGTTTATGTTAGAATATATAAAAAGATGCATTTGTGCTTAGATCTTGATCTTTTTGTGATGGATTTGTTTGAAAGATGCTAGATTATGAATACATAACATGTATATGTATGATTGTGAGCTTGTAAATGATCAAAAATGTATGAAACATAAAAATAAATAAAAAAACTGGGTAAACCTAAAAGTGGACAGCAGCCTTGCGCTGCTACTGCTACTGTTTCTGGCGGCTGCCACTTCTGCCGGCTGCAGCTGGCGGCCAGCGGTGGCGGTTAGCTGCCGGTGGCGGTGGTTTCCGTTTTCGTGTGTCGAATGTGTACTCGTATGACCCGGCCTATTTGTGAATGTTTAAGAATGGGTTAGCTTGCCCATTTGAACCCCGATCCAATTATGGTTTCGATTTGGGTTTTTAGTTGTTTAAGTATGCATGTTTGTGCTTGAATCTTGTTCATACAAGTTTGTTTGACTTGGGTATTGTTAAATTATTGTTATATGTATGTTATAACATCATTGTAACCCTTTCTTATGGTCAAAAAACTGCTCGAAACTCGATTTTTGGGGTCGAAACCCGGCTGGACATCAGCATTTGCTGCTACTGTTCTGCGCTGTTTGCAGCAGCATATTTGTAGCTGCTGTTGCAGCTTTTTTGCTGCTGTTGCTGCCCGTTTGCTGCTGTTTTTACAGCCCTATTGTGCCTCTGATGTTGTGGTTTATGTGTTGGTTTGTTCGCCCGTTTAACCCTTGACCCGTTTGCATATATTGGGACTTTTAAGTAGTACTAACTTGATATTGTGTCGGATTTAAATATAGTTATATGAACATATGAGATTGTGTGATTTATATAATTATATAAGTGTATATGTATATATATGCGAATATATATAGGTGTGTGTGTGTGTATATATATACACATATATATATATATATATATATATATATATATATATATATATATATATATATATATATATATATATATATATATATATATATATATATATATATATATATATGTATTGTGTACTGTAACACCCCGTTTTCTTCATGCGTGTCTTAAGGTACATATTAAGTTGTTAGTGCATTTATAACTCATTCGTTATGTGATGAAATGAAGTTAAGTGTTAGTTGATGTGTTGATGTGTATATATATGTGTATCTGAGAACGTATGCATGTATAAGCATAAGCATGAGTTTTTGATGGTGTTAAGTCGTATTAGGCTTAAAGACGAAGTTTAGACGTATATAGGAAGCGTGAACGAGGTGTACGAGTCGTATAGTTTACATTTGATTTAAAATAGTCGATAAGGCTCGGCACACCGGGACGTTACACCGAACCAAATTCAGGAGGCATGTTCTTCAAGCCAAAATTCATTTGCTTTGTCGAGCCGCTGGGAAGTGGGTCACGCCGTGACATTTCTGTGCAACTGGTTCCGAATTCAGATTTTAAAAGGTGTGGTTCAAGGGTAATTTCGTCCTTTCGTGTGTAGATCTGATTGAGACTTTAAGTCTCGGCCACTTATCTCATTTAATTCATTTCTTTTCTCTTTTCTTTCTCTATTTTCTCTCAAAACATAAAACCCAATTGAATTCAAAGTGAGATTTGAGAGTGAGGCCTTGAGGTTTGATCTTTGGAGCAAGAAGTAAAGTTGCTCTCCTCGTTCTTAGCTTCGAGTGGATAGTGTTGGTAAGTCTTAACTCCGTATTTTGAGTTTTAGTTAATTTATGGCTAGGTTTGGCCATTTGAGTCTTGTAAGACTCATTTGGGGACTTAATGGGTGGATTTGGGTTAATATGATGCAAGAGAACCCAAAAGGTGTTAGTCTAGGGTTTTGGTCATATGGAATGAGGTTGTAAGTGTTAAATGGTCTTGTTAGTCACTATTACAATTGTAAATGATGAAAGATTTGTAAATAGGTCAAGTTTGACTAAAATTGTAAGTCTAAGTATCAAAATGGGTCAAATGGGTAATTGTTGACCTAGTTGGGTGAAATGGGTATGAATTACCCATAAATTGTGTTAGTTGGTAATAGTAGACTCTAATCACTAGCTTTTAGTGATTTATGATGAGTCATGGCCATTAATGGGCGGTTTTGGTGGATGTGAGTCATTTAATGCATTTGGGTCATTAAATGCTCAAAGGTAAGTATTGTGGTTAGTTCCACAAGTTGTGTATTGAATGTGTACTTAATGTATTAGGTACTTTGCTTTGAAGCATACAGAAGTGTTTAATCACCAACGACGTGTTAAGGTGAGTGGAATAATTATGTGTGTACGTATATAATGTATTTATTTGTGTAGCGTGAAATGTGGGGTAGTCGCGGTATTCAAAACACCACATTCTACGTAACAAGTGGGATAGTCGCGGTGTTTAAGACACCACTCATTGGTTTGATTGACATGTGGAATAGTCACGGTGTTCAAGACACCACATTGTCATGGGAGTGGAATTGTCGCGGTGTTCAAGACACCACTCATTGGTTTGATTGACATGTGGGTTAGTCACGGTGTTCAAGACACCACATTGTCATGGGGGTGAGTTAGTCGCGGTGTTTAAGACATCACCCGGGGGATTAGTGATTACGCGGTGTTAAGTAACACTAATGGATATTATGAACTCCGACGGTCTTTCATGTATCGTTCCCTTGTTCGATTGGTTAACCATGGTTGTGTAATTTAGTGTTAGCATATTAAATTGTGTACCATATGCTATTGACGTTGCTAGCTTATTGTGAATTGCGGATAGTAGTTTATGCATGTTGTTTGCATGGTTGTTGAATTGCTAGCTTGTATGCGGTATTGTGTAAGTGATTACAATTAAGTAGGTTATATATGCACATGTATAATTATTGCATTCACTAAGCGTTAGTTTACCCCTCTTGTTGTTTATCTTTTTAGATGCAGGTGCGGACAAAGGGAAGGGGGGTTGTTGGATACTAGTTCCCCATGTTGGATTCGTGTATGAAGCTTTTGAAGTCGACCTAGCGTTTTGGGTAGTTTAGCCCCAAACCATGCTCGGGTGTAGTTTGGATTAAAACTATCATTTTAAATGGGTTAAACTTGTATTACATTTAATTAATGGCCTTCGTGCCTATTGTAAACATTTAACTTGTGGTATTATTTTAATGGATCGTATGGAATGGTTTACATCATTGAATGGTGCGTAAATGTTTTAATTACTTAAAAAAAAAGATTTACTCGTGTTAAATACGGGTTGGGTTGTTTCAAGTGGTATCAGAGCATGGTCTAAGGGATTTAGGCAACTTGAGATAGGTGCCTAGACTTAGACTTAATTGTGTGTGCGCTTTATGTGGGACTTGTAGGAGACGGGTCGGACCGGGTTTGGTTAGTGCATAGGTTTATGTGAACTAACCTTGCGCTATTTGTTTTGTGTTGTATTTGAAGTCCATCAAGCGAGATAGACGTTGTACTAGCAAGTTAATGCGAGATGTTCGCGTAACAATGACTAGCTACCATTGTTACGGGTGCAAATCGTGTCAAACAAGCGATGTACGACGATTGTTGAGCAAGATGGGGCGGTATGGTATATATTTGTGTATATATGTGTTATGTCTTTTCGTTTCGATGTTTAACCTCTTCCGTTTTATAGAATGAAGATGAGAAACGGACACGACACCGATAATGGGGGCACGAGCGAGGACCCCGAGTTCACGGCCAAAGCTGAGGCCATTTTGAAAAGTCATTATGCGTCTTTCCTAGAATATGTTAAGAAGATGTTTCTAGATACGATTGACGAGCAATTAGTCAACGTAGTAAAGGAGCAAATTAAAGTTGTCCTTCAAGAGGACAATGTTGGAAGATGAGACGTTTTCTATAAGAATTTCAAAGATACTCAACCTCCTACTTTTGAGGGCGAATGGGACCCACTTAAGAGTGCCCGGTGGATCTCCGACATGGAGGGGGCTTTTCGTACTTGTGAATGCCCTCTTGATAAAAAGACGAGGTATGGTTGTAGCATGTTGAGGGGCGATGCTAAGTTATGGTGGGACGCAAAAATCCAACTTTATGGCGAAGAACAATGTATGGATTTTACTTGGGACGAGTTCAAGGCGGAGTTTTTCCAAGAGTACCGAACTTCGGCCTATCTTACTAGACTTAAGGACGAGTTGCGTTCCTTGAGGAAAGGGTCAATGGATTTGAACACTCTTAAATCCATTTTCTTGTCAAAAACCCAATTTTGCCCGGAGTATGTCGGGAATGATAAAATGTTGAAGGAAGACTTCTATCGAATCTTGAACGACAACTATCAAGAGAAGATTAGTGTGAACGTGGTGAAAAGTTTTGATGAGTTGTTCAATATGGCCAAAGGTTTCGAGTCGCTCATCTTGAGAAAGAGTGGCTTTACTTTTGGCAAAAGGAAGTTTGAAGCTACTAGTCACTCGAACAAGAAGAGTAAAGGTGCAACCGAGAGCGTTGGTAGTGTGAAGAAAGGTGCTTCCGGAGCTTTTCCTTATTCTTGTCACAATTGTGGACGAAAGGGGCATATGGCCCGTGATTGCACCAAACCATCTACTACAACCAAACTCACTTGTTATAATTGTGGTAAAGAAGGGCATCGGAGGACGGAGTGTCCCGATTTGAACAACGATCATGTTAAGCGGTTAGAGAAAGCGGCGGGTACGGCTAAGGGGCAAAATTATTTGATGACCAATGATGAGGCCAAGCAATCCAATGAAGTTGTCTCAGGTACTTTCATGGTTGACTCTAATCCGGCAAGGATATTATTTGATAGCGGTGCTCATTTTTCTTTTGTGTCGCCTCGATTTGTGTCTAAGCTTAACAAACCGCTAGCAAAGTTAAGTCATCCGGTAGAAGTCGAAATAGCGGATGGTAAGACGGTGATAGGGGTTGATGTGTGTAAGGATTGTAATGTTGTGTTTGGTACCGAAACGTTTAAAATTGATCTCATTCCGATGACTTTGGGTGAGTTTGATATTGTTGTGGGTATGGATTTGCTCGATCGTTATAGAGCCGATATTGTATGCCTTGATAAGTTCATTCGGGTGAAGACCCCAAGTGGGGGAGAGTTGATTATTCATGGCGATAAACGAAGAAGACTCGTACCATTATGCACTTATGCACGGGCGCGACATTTTCTTAAGAGTGGAGGTATGGTTTTTCTTGCCCATGTAGTTGATACTCGTGATGAGCCACCATCCATTCGTGAAATTTCGGTGGTTAGTGAATTCGAAGAAGTTTTTTCGGATGATGAATTACCGGGTGTTCCGGCAGAAAGATAAGTTGAATTTCGCGTTGAGTTGGTTCCGAGAGCTACTCCCATTGCTAAAACTCCTTATCGTCTAGCGCCGACGGAAATGCATGAGTTGTTAAATCAAACCCAAGAGTTGCTTGAAAAGGGTTTTATTCGACCGAGTTCCTCGCCATGGGGTGCTCCGGTTTTGTTTGTGAAAAAGAAAGATGGTAGTATGCGGATGTGCATCGATTATCGGGAGTTGAACAAAGTGACGATCAAGAATCGTTATCCATTGCCTCGGATTGACGATTTGTTTGACCAACTCCAAGGTGCAACGTATTTTTCTAAGATTGACTTGCGGTCCGGCTATCATCAAGTGCGGGTCCGTGAGGAAGATATAGAGAAAACAGCTTTTTGAACACGTTACGGGCATTTTGAGTTTGTGGTTATGCCTTTTGGTCTTACGAATGCACCGACGGCATTCATAGATCTTATGAACCGAGTGTGCCAACCTATGTTGGACAAGTCGGTAATTTTGTTCATTGAAGACATACTTTTTTATTCTAAGAGTATGAAGGAACATGAGCACCATTTGCGTGAAGTGTTGAAGACGTTGCGGAAGGAGAAGTTGTATGCAAAATTCTCCAAATGTGAATTTTGGCTAAGGGAAGTGCAATTCCTTGGCCATATTGTGAATCGAGAAGGTATTCAAGTAGATCAGGGGAAGATAGAAACGGTGAAGAATTGGGGAAAACCGACTACGCCTACGGAAATTTGAAGTTTTCTCGGATTGGCCGGTTATTATCGTCGGTTTATCCAAGACTTTTCTAAGATTGCTTCTCCTTTGATGAAGTTGACGAGGAAGAACGTGAGGTTTAATTAGGAAAACGAACAAGAAATTGCTTTCCAATTATTGAAGGAGAAATTGTGTTGAGCTCCGGTGTTGGTACTACCGGAAGGGATCGAAGATATGACGGTTTATTGTGATGCCTCATTAAATGGAATCGGGTGAGTTCTAATGCAACGAGGTAAAGTCATCGCTTACGCCTCTCGACAATTAAAGGAACACGAAAAGAGATACCCGACTCATGATCTTGAATTAGCGGCGGTGGTTCATGCATTGAAAATTTGGCGCCACTACTTGTATGGTGTCAAGTGTACAATTTATTCGGATCATAAGAGTTTAAAACATCTCTTTAATCAACGAGATTTGAATTATCATCAACGTAGATGGATGGATATGGTAAAGGATTATGATTGTGAGATACTATATCATCCGGGTAAGGCGAACGTGGTCGCGGATGCGTTAAGTCGAAAGAGTCAACATCCGGCAATACGAGTAGGATCGTTACGCATGATTATTTCTAACAATTTTCTTGTGAAGCTCGATGAGATTCAAATTGAAGCTTTTGTTAACAACAAGCATGAGGAACGATTTGTGGGACAAACGGTGTGAAGACCCGTCCTAATCTATCCGGACGAAATCCATATCGATTATAAACGATTCACAACAGTTGATGACATCACGGGGTACTTGACCCCTATATGATACATTTTACAAACATTGCATTCGTTTTTGTAAAGACAAACTTTCATTACGCCGAGCGTTGACAGCAGACATACCATTTCATATTATATCCAACTATAATTGACTTAATAATAATATTGATGAACTTAACGACTTGAATGCAACGTCTTTTGAAATATGCCATGAATGACTCCAAGTAATATCTCTAAAACGAGCAAATGCACAGCGGAAGATTTCTTTCGTACCTGAGAATAAACATGCTTTCAAGTGTCAACCAAAAGGTTGGTGAGTTCATTAGTTTATCATAAATAATCATTTCAGAACTTTAATAGACCACAAGATTTCATATTTCAATTTCTCATAAACATACGTCCCATGCATAGAGACAAAAATATCATTAATATGGATTGAACACCTGGTAACCGACATTCACAATATGTATATAAGAATATCCCCATCATTCCGGGATCCTCCTTCAGACATGATATAAATTTCGAAGTACTAAAGCATCCGGTACTTTGGATGGGGCTTGTTGGGCCCGATAGATCTATCTTTAGAGTTCGTGTCAATTAGGGTGTCTGTTCCCTAATTCTTAGATTACCAGACTTAATAAAAGGGGCATATTCGATTTCGATAATTCAATCATAGAGTGTAGTTTCGATTACTTGTGTCTATTTCGTAAAACAGTTATAAAAATTGCGCATGTATTCTCAGCCCAAAAATATAAAGTGTAAAAAGGTAAATGAAACTCACGCATATAAATATTGTAAAACAATTATTAAAGCATTGCATGTATTCTCAGCCCAAAAATGTAATGAGTAAAAGGGAGCAAATGAAACTCACCATACTGTATTTTGTAGTAAAAATACATATGTCGACATTAGACTAACTGAACAATGTAGGGTTGGCCTCGGATTAATGAACCTAAATCATTTGTATATTCATTAATTCATATAATCGTATTCGAATGAATATATATATATATATATATATATATATATATATATATATATATATATATATATAACTTTATTAATTACATTACTTTTATATTAATAACATATATTTTTAATTTGTATGTTCATTCAAATGGTTAATATTTAATAGCTATATTAATATATTGATATACGTACTTGTTTGATATTATATTTAAAAATCGATAATTTGTTGTTTGTAAGTGTTTATATAAATAATTTTAGTAGGTTTTTTATATATATCTTTATGTGAAGTTTTAATATAAGTGTAGTATATATAATAAATATATTTTATGTATAAAGTATTTATTTGCTTAAAAATGATAGTTTTTGATATATAAAAAAATAATATTAATAATCATATTATTTAATATTAATGCTTATTTTGATAATAATATTATTAGTAATAACAATAATAATAATAATTATAATTGTAACTAGGGTTATGTTAACGATATTAATAGTTGGTAACTACTACTTATATTAATGGTAGTAACAATAATAAGTAATATTCATAATACTTATTAATAATAATTCAGATACTTAATAATAATAATAATAATAATAATAATAATAATAATAATAATAATAATAATAATAATAATAATAATAATAATAAATAAATAAAGAGAAAGCTACCTCCTAAGCCCTTCATAAAAAGAAATGCTCCAAGCAGGGCTCGAACCCATGACTTCTCGTTTAACTGACAACACCCTTAACCAACCATCTATCTTTGCTTTTCTATTTTCAAATCGCTCCTTAATTAATTTAACCCATATCATTTGCGTCCACCAACATGTAACATTTTTGATATATTCAGTTCAAAATACACAAACACGGCTCAAATGAAAGGTACGACCCAACAATCAAAGTCCAACAAAAAAAAGAAGCTCTCGGCCCAACATGCAAAACAAAACTCTCAACCCAATAATCATTTAAAGTTTACGGCCTACATCAGTTTTTAATTTTGAGCTATGGATTAAGGTGTGGGTTCGTCTGGATTGAAACAACAACACGTCATCATCTTCTTCCTTTCATTATTATATCATCATCGTTATCATCGTGACACCATTCTTCCATCATACTCGTATCATCATCATAAAATTACTTCGATATCGTAATCCTTTTCATGGATCATCATATCACGTATCATTATCATTCTTTACGTTTGAAAACAAAACCCGACGGCAGAAGCGTAAAAGTAACAAAAAAAAATGATCGACAGCAATTTAAAATTAAGCGAATCATGTGGCTAGTACGCGAACCTAGTATTGTTTTATCTTCAATATTATCGTGGTCATCACTGTTCTAGTTGTAAAACAAGTTATCATAGTTCATCGTTCTCTTCATGATTTGAACCCGAAAGATTTCAGTAATCGTGGGTGTTTAGGCTCTAGTTGCAACTTGCAACCAAAAAGAAATAGTGAACCATGGTGGTTGTTATGGTGTAGTTGAAACATAAAAACAATATTATAGTCGATGGTGGCCATGGTAGTAGTCGGTGGTATGAGGTTGAGTGGTTGACGGCTTTAGTGGGTTTCTTTCGAACATAATTACAAACGAGAACATGTAACCGCGAAATAGCTACCCATAAACAAGAATAAGTGGTTTTGTGGTGGTGGTCCTCGGTAAAAAGCAGAAACAAAGGAGGAAGATGAAGTTGTGGTGAGTTGTTTTGTGGGTTCTGCATTTCATAGTATATATATGCTAATGGTGATAGAAGTGGACGATGGTTGTTGTAGGGTGGTGGCGGGTTGAAGTGGGAGTGGTGGTGTTCGGATGACGGCAGTAAAGTGATCTTGATTTAGTGGTAAGGTTATGTATAACTTATATATATATATATATATATATATATATATATATATATATATATATATATATATATATATATATATATATATATATATATATATATATATATATATATATAATTCAAATGCAGTGATAGAGATGAAATGAATTTCAAAAAGATACTAGTGGCATGAATGGGAAACAGTAAAAGGTAATACAGCCTGGCCTCTTTGTTTGTTACTCAAAGAAAATGGAACGAATATATCTATATGTAATTCTCACATGTTAATATTTTAGATCCTTTAAATAATGTGAAAGTGATATGTAACAACCACACTAGCATAGTAAGCCATCGACTTGTCCATATTCTATCTACATCCTAATATTACGGATCATGCTCCGTTGTTATCAGTGGCGGATAAAAGTCCTCTGAAAAAAATCCTAAAATTTTAATTTAAGTATCTTTATTCATTTAGGTCATTATGGTATAATGTTCGAGCATTAACTTGTTAAATAAAAATTACCTCCACTGTCCCTCTCATTTATGGGTGAAATATAAAAAGTGTTAGAAATTTAATAACTAGGTCCTAAATATAATTTTAGTAAGTCTAAAATTTATAGAACTCATTTTCGTATCACCGTTTATTTTAAAATTACAATAGTTTGAATTTAACTTGCTTAATATCAATCGAAACCTCAAATGGGTATTACAATTGTTTAATAATTTTTTTTTATATACATTATTTATATATGGAGATATATTTTAAATAATAATTACTATTTTTACATAATTATTTTCTAACAATCACATCATAAATTATATTTCAAATCATATATATATTTAATTAAATATATACATACCTATTTACAAATAGTTGTTCGTGAATCATCGGAAATAGTCAAAGCGTAATTGAATATATGAACATCGTTTCAAAATTTTCTAGACTCAACATTACATACATTGTTTATCGTGTCAAAGATATTAAATAGTATCGAGAATTTGGTTTAAAATTAGTCAAAATTTTCCGGGTCACTACAGTACCTACCCGTTAAAGAAATTTCGTCCCGAAATTTGAGTGAGGTTGTCTTGGTTAACAATAAAAATGTTTTCATGACGAATATGAGTTGATAAATAGAGTTTTATCATTATTGAGTAATATGGATAAGATAATTCGATTACTCAAAGAGTACGAGTGAAGCTATCACTAAATAGTGAAATGAGAAAGACATGTTTCATCATAACTTTTGACTAGTCATGGTTGAATTTCGGAATTCAAGGGATTTAAAGAAAATTTTCAAAATCTAGCAGATTTGATTCTTCGGCGAATAAGGAAATTAAGATCTCTAAAATTAAATGCGGTGATCTGCCTCGACTACTCTGTCTGATATTTCCATTGTAAATTAAACTCCTCCATTCCATAATTCTCACCATTCCTATACTTTCTTTCTTAGTTCATACATTCAAAAGATTGTGAAAATGCTTAATCCCGTTCTAGTCCTTGATATTTTTCTAATTATCACTTCCGTCATCCTTCTTTTCAATCTTCCACCAGAAGAATCTGTTTACTTCTACTATTACCTTGGGGTGATACTATTCTTAATTATACCGTGTCTTTATATTACTATTCGTATTAATATCCATGGTTTGTAATTTCAGTGTTGTCATTGGGCTTTATATTTTCTCTTATATTTTGGATCTCTTTGCCTTTTTATTATCCTCTCGACCTCTAGTAAAACGAGCAACGATCCAGAATTCATAGATATGAATTTCGAAATGAACATAGTTAATGTTCTAAGAAAGAAATGGTAATAGCACGATCTTGGTTCATCAAATTACCAGAATATCCGGGAAAGATAGAACTATCAAGAAAATATGTTCTTGATATGTTTATATATCAGAATTAAATGTAAGAGCCGTGTAACATGGCACATGATGATGGTACTGTGAATCATCACATTTCATTAGAAACTCAGCATGACTTACTGTAATATAATCACGTTGATCAAGTGTCATTATATTATACTAACTCATGCATCAGTTCCCAACATTACTTCAATAACATTCATATTTTAAGCTCGAAAGTTTACAGAATATAGAAACTAACAGTTTCTATATGATGTAATACTGATAGCACGAAGAGATTAATGATTTCATATAAGAATAGTTATAAAAATATCTCCAGAAATATGGAGGATATTTATAATGAAAGATACGATAACATCTCGGAATATCTAAGATCAAAGGATGATAGAAACTATTGTCTGCAAGGGTTTAGAGTAAGGAGCAAAATATTCACTAAAGACTTTAGCAGACATTGAATCATTTTGATTCTTTGAAGTCAAACTTATTCTTTGTGATTTGTCCACGGCTTTCTTCATAGTTTCGCATAATCTGCTTTTCGGTACTAAATTTTCTATTGAATGTTTCCAATATAATGATACACAGGAAGCACGAAGAGGTATATAATTTCGGACGAGAATATTTATAAGAATATCCTCAGAAATATCGAAGATATTGATGATGATATTTTGAAATTTCTAAGTTCGATGGTTGATGGAGAAAAATTTTTCCGCAGGATTTTAACATGACTTCGGAGCAGGATATTCTCTAAAGATTTCAACGGATCCAGAATTTTCTGGATTCTTTGAATATAGGGTATGGTCCTTGTATTTGTTCTTGGTCTCCTCCATGGTTTGCTCAATTCATTTTCCAGTTCAACTTTTCTGAGCTTTTCCAACATACTATTCTTTACCATCAAACTTCCGATGTTTAAGGTCGTTTACGGTTGTCTACAGTTACTGCTGCTTCATTCAGCTTTTTCAACATTCAGAGTATTGATTTATGACTGAGTGCTTTTCAGAATTTAAGAATGAAAGATCATAATTCAAAAAGATAAGTGTCATACATATAAATGTTGATGTAGATATGTTATGAGTTTTCAAAGTACTGATTGCTGATTCTCGGTAATCGGTATGGCAGTTCTCGTTACAAGATGCGGATGAGTATATGATAGGGTTTCAATGAATAAATATAATGATTTATCAGAGAGATTTAAGCCAAGAAGCAACGAGATTGCTGGTACGTCTGCTGGTAATATGATGGAATATAAAAGAATTCTCCGGTATCAAAAGGGTAATTGTATATATATCAGGATTATAGTATGACTACTTCGAATGAAAAGTCGAAGTTGACTTACTGGAGCTGTGACAAAATTGGCTACTTCGAAAAGGGATCGCAAAGTTATTTTTGCTAATAAATGCCAAAGGATCTGACGCGGGTACGTGTTAAACTTTTACTCAGTTGCCGAGAGTTTCTCAGGTGCATAACTATATGCATAAATCTTTCCTTCCGTAGATGAAGTGCGGTTGATTCATCCTATCGATTGAGGTGTTTTTAAGAATCATGAAAGGTTTGAACGCAGAATGTAATCGTGAAGATAAAAATAAGGTTTAAGACGAAATCAAGTGGCAACTTGAAGAATTGTTTAGTTTCATAGGTTATAAACAATATTTTAATTCATTTTAATTGTCCAATGTCATTAGTCCAAAGTCGATAATTCACAGCTAACAGTCCAGTAATTCATATATAGTTTAATATATTATATTCGAATTAATTAATACGTGTCATGACCCGTATACGTCTCAGACTCGATCACAACTCAAAGTATATATATTATTATAGAATCAACCTCAACCCTGTATAGAGAACTCGATCATTACTACATATAGAGTGTCTATGGTGATTCCAAATAATATATATAGATGCGTCGATATGATATGTCAAAACCTTATATACATGTCCCGATATTTAAAGTGCGTAAAATAAATAACAAAAATTAATTAACGATAAATAAAGTGCGTAAAGTAAATAATAGAATTTAAATGACGATAAATAAAATTACGAGAATGTAAATTGCGATAATTAAATTGCGATAAATAAGATGTAATCAGTTAGCTAGGAATAGTTAGCTAGGATCAGTTAGCGCGGATTCTTAGCAAAATTTTCGATTAGTTAATTCGTTTGTTTCTAACAAATTTTATTTTGTCCAATGTTTTCTTCATTATGCCACTTGTCGGATTCTGATAGGTCAAAATCCAAATATGAAATTGAATGAAAATGGTTATTCTGTGGTGAACGGATTTGTATAACGGTGGATGTAAGTATGATAGTATATGACTGTTGAAACAGATTCGAAGAACGTACAATGTAACTTATTAATATGAAATTTAAATAGTCCTCGGGTATTACCTACCCGTTAAAATATTTTCACCATTAACAGTTTGTACAAGAGAATTTTTAATTACAATCTTTATGAAAACATATATACATATATATTTTCTTCAGATGTATTCATGGATTTAATGAGTTAATATGATATTAAACTCATTTGCTTTTCGGTTGAAACTAGAATAAATAATCTCTAAAACTTTAGAGATTACATATTCGCCATGTCGAACAAAGATAAATGAGGTAGAACGATACGTAGAACGAAGATCATACTCAAAGTACAGATGATGATATTGAAGCATGGATTGTTGATGGTACTGGTGTTGTTATTGATGGTACTGGTGGTGCCGGTGATGTTGCTGAAGCTGGTACATTTTGCACCATATTCTCCGAATTGATTATTCGAGCGCGAAGTTCGTTGACTTATTACTCCAGGATGATTTTCGGTCGGAACGAATGGATGAATAAGGTTCAGAATTTTGGATAGAATATAATCTTGTCGAGTTACCCTGGAAATGAGACTGAAAATGGTGTCTCGAACAGGTTCGTCGGTAAATGCTTCAGGTTCATTGTCAAGAGGTGAATTCGGTTGGTGGAAGGGATTACCTTCTGCGCATTTCCATTAATTAAGTCAACTACGAATCCATCAGATGAATTGATAATGGCTGATTGGTTGATTCATGTCGATGACGCTGTTTTTGGAGTTTAGGTGAACATCTATGTCAGAATAGCTGTCGGAATAACTATCGGAATAACTATCGGAATCTGAGGGACTCGAACTGGTTGCAGGATTCATCTCGTATGATCAGATGAATGACTTTCGATAAGAACTAGATTATATGATGTAGATTAGTACCCTGCAATACATAATTTACATATGCATATATAATACTAAAATCCCATAAGTTACGGAGGAATCTACGGAATTTGTCAGGTAAAGTTACAGTAACAGATACGCTAAGATATGAATTTTGTCTAAAAACTATTCATGCAGTCAATGCAGTAAAACGTGTCTAGACTAAGAATGATAAGCAAGTGATTCTCTAAGAATGATAAGCAGGTAATTTTTGACACAAAATAATAAGCAAAACTTTTGACATGCAGACACGGTCGAAGTCCAGACTCACTAATGCATCCTAACGACTTATCAGTTAGACACACTAATGCAGACCTGGTTCACTAAGACCACCGCTCTGATACCAACTGTGAAGACCCGTCCTAATCCATCCGGACGAAATTCATATCGATTATAAACGATTCACAACAGTTGATGACATCACGGGGTACTTGACCCCTATATGATACATTTTACAAACATTGCATTCATTTTTGTAAAGACAAACTTTCATTACGCCGAGCGTTGACAGCAGACATACCATTTCATATTATATCCAACTATAATTGACTTAATAATAATATTGATGAACTTAACGACTTGAATGCAACGTCTTTTGAAATATGCCATGAATGACTCCAAGTAATATCTCTAAAACGAGCAAATGCACAGCGGAAGATTTCTTTCGTACATGAGAATAAACATGCTTTCAAGTGTCAATCAAAAGGTTGGTGAGTTCATTAGTTTATCATAAATAATCATTTCATAACTTTAATAGACCACAAGATTTCATATTTCAATTTCTCATAAACATACGTCCCATGCATAGAGACAAAAATATCATTCATATGGATTGAACACCTGGTAACCGACATTCACAATATGTATATAAGAATATCCCCATCATTCCGGGATCCTCCTTCGGACATGATATAAATTTCAAAGTACTAAAGCATCCGGTACTTTGGATGGAGCTTGTTGAGCCCGATAGATCTATCTTTAGAGTTCGCGTCAATTAGGGTGTCTGTTCCCTAATTCTTAGATTACCAGACTTAATAAAAGGGGCATATTCGATTTCGATAATTCAACCATAGAGTGTAGTTTCGATTACTTGTATCTATTTTGTAAAACAGTTATAAAAATTGCGCATGTATTCTCAGCCCAAAAATATAAAGGGTAAAAAGGTAAATGAAACTCACGCATATAAATATTGTAAAACAGTTATTAAAGCATTGCATGTATTCTCAGCCCAAAAATGTAATGAGTAAAAGGGAGCAAATGAAACTCACCATACTGTATTTTGTAGTAAAAATACATATGTCGACATTAGACTAACTGAACAATGCAGGGTTGGCCTCAGATTAATGAACCTAAATCATTTGTATATTCATTAATACATATAATCGTATTCGAATGAATATATATATATATATATATATATATATATATATATATATATATATATATATATATATATATATATATATATATATATATATATATAACTTTATTAATTACATTACTTTTATATTAATAACATATATTTTTAATTTGTATGTTCATTCAAATGGTTAATATTTAATAGCTATATTAATATATTGATATACGTACTTGTTTAATATTATATTTAAAAATTGATAATTTGTTGTTTGTAAGTGTTTATATAAATAATTTTAGTAGGTTTTATATATATATCTTTATGTGAAGTTTTAATATAAGTGTAGTATATATAATAAATATATTTTATGTACAAAGTATTTATTTGCTTAAAAATGATAGTTTTTGATATATAAAAAAAATATTAATAATCATATTATTTAATATTAATGCTTATTTTGATAATAATATTATTAGTAATAACAATAATAATAATAATAATTATAATTGTAACTAGGGTTATGTTAACGATATTAATAGTTGGTAACTACTATTTATATTAATGGTAGTAACAATAATAAGTAATATTCATAATACTTATTAATAATAATTCAGATACTTAATAATAATAATAATAATAATAATAATAATAATAATAATAATAATAATAATAATAATAATAATAATAATAATAATAATAATAATAATAAATAAATAAATAAATAAAGAGAAAGCTACCTCCTAAGCCCTTCATAAAAAGAAATGCTCCAAGCACGGCTCGAACCCATGACTTCTCGTTTAACTGACAACACCCTTAACCAACCATCTATCTTTGCTTTTCTATTTTCAAATCGCTCCTTAATTAATTTAACCCATATCATTTGCGTCCACCAACATGTAACATTTTTGATATATTCAGTTCAAAATACACAAACACGGCTCAAATGAAAGGCACGGCCCAACAATCAAAGTCCAACAAAAAAAAGAAGCTCTCGGCCCAACATGCAAAACAAAACTTTCGGCCCAATAATCATTTAAAGTTTACGGCCTACATCAGTTTTTAATTTTGAGCTATGGATTAAGGTGTGGGTTCGTCCGGATTGAAACAACAACAACACGTCATCATCTTCTTCCTTTCATTATTATATCATCATCGTTATCATCGTGACACAATTCTTCCATCATACTCGTATCATCATCATAAAATTACTTCGATATCGTAATCCTTTTCATGGATCATCATATCACGTATCATTATCATTCTTTACGTTTGAAAACAAAACCCGACGGCAGAAGCGTAAAAGTAACAAAAAAAAAAAATGATCGACAGCAATTTAAAATTAAGCGAATCATGTGGCTAGTACGCGAACCTGGTATTGTTTTATCTTCAATATTATCGTGGTCATCACTGTTCTAGTTGTAAAACAAGTTATCATAGTTCATCGTTCTCTTCATGATTTGAACCCGAAAGATTTCAGTAATCGTGGGTGTTTAGGCTCTAGTTGCAACTTGCAACCAAAAAGAAATAGTGAACCATGGTGGTTGTTATGGTGTAGTTGAAACATAAAAACAATATTATAGTCGATGGTGGCCATGGTAGTAGCCGGTGGTATGAGGTTGAGTGGTTGACGACTTTAGTGGGTTTCTTTCGAACATAATTACAAACGAGAACATGTAACCGTGAAATAGCTACCCATAAACAAGAATAAGTGGTTTTGTGGTGGTGGTCCTCGGTAGAAAGCAGAAACAAAGGAGGAAGATAAAGTTGTGGTGAGTTGTTTTGTGGGTTCTGCATTTCATAGTATATATATGCTAATGGTGATAGAAGTGGATGATGGTTGTTGTAGGGTGGTGGCGGGTTGAAGTGGGAGTGGTGGTGTTCGGATGACGGCAGTTAAGTGATCTTGATTTAGTGGTAAGGTTATGTATAACTTTTATATATATATATATATATATATATATATATATATATATATATATATATATATATATATATATATAAAATTCAAATGCAGTGATAGAGATGAAATGAATTTCAAAAAGATACTAGTGGCATGAATGGGAAACAGTAAAAGGTAATACAGCCTGGCCTCTTTGTTTGTTACTCAAAGAAAATGGAACGAATATATCTATATGTAATTCTCACATGTTAATATTTTAGATCCTTTAAATAATGTGAAAGTGATATGTAACAACCACACTAGCATAGTAAGCCATCGACTTGTCCATATTCTATCTACATCCTAATATTACGGATCATGCTCCGTTGTTATCAGTGGCGGATAAAAGTCCTCTGAAAAAAATCCCAAAATTTTAATTTAAGTATCTTTATTTATTTAGGTCATTATGGTATAATGTTCGAGCATTAACTTGTTAAATAAAAATTACCTCCACTGTCCCTCTCATTTATGGGTGAAAAATAAAAAGTGTTATAAATTTAATAACTAGGTCCTAAATATAATTTTAGTAAGTCTAAAATTTATAGAACTCATTTTCGTATCACCGTTTATTTTAAAATTACAATAGTTTGAATTTAACTTGCTTAATATCAATCGAAACCTCAAATGGGTATTACAATTGTTTAATAATTTTTTTTTATATACATTATTTATATATGGAGATATATTTTAAATAATAATTACTATTTTTACATAATTATTTTCTAACAATCACATCATAAATTATATTTCAAATAATATATATATTTAATTAAATATATACATACCTATTTACAAATAGTTGTTCGTGAATCGTCGGAAATAGTCAAAGGGTAATTGAATATATGAACATCGTTTCAAAATTTTCTAGACTCAACATTACATACATTGCTTATCGTGTCAAAGATATTAAATCGTATCGAGAATTTGGTTTAAAATTAGTCGAAATTTTCCGGGTCACTACAAACGGAGTCCATTACCTTAGGCCTGCATGGTTTGTTATCTTTTCAAGGTAGGCTGTGGGTACCTAAGATGGGCGATTACCAAAAGGTGCTACTTGATAAATCACATAAGTCGAAGTATTCCATTCATCCGGGTGCAACGAAGATGTACTATGATTTGAAAAAAGAGTATTGGTGGCCCGGCACGAAACGTGATGTTGTTAAGTATGTTGAACAATGCGTCACGTGTTTGCAAGTTAAAGTCGAACACCAAAAGCCGTACGGTAAGTTACAACCATTGGAAGTCCCGAAATGGAAATGGGAGCACATAACCATGGACTTCATTACCAAGTTACCAAAGACGACGAGAACCCAATATGATACGATTTGGGTGATAGTTGATCGATTGACGAAGAGTGCTTTGTTTCTTCCCATTCAGGAAATGATATCGTCGGAGACTTTGTCCAAGTTGTTTATCAAGGAGGTGATATCGAGACATGGGGTTCCTATATCTATTGTTTTGAATCGAGATACTCGTTTCACATCTCGGTTTTGGAATAAGTTTCATGAAGATATGGGTACTCAATTGAAAATGAGCACGGCATATCATCCTAAAATGGACGGTCTGTGAAGACCCGTCCTAATCCATCCGGACGAAGTCCATATCGATTATAAACGATTCACAACAGTTGATTACATCGGGAGGTACTTGACCTCTATATGATACATTTTACAAACATTGCATTCGTTTTTGAAAAGACAATCTTTCATTACATCGAAAGTTGACAACATGCATACCATTTCGTAATATATCTTACGATAATTGACTTAATAATAATCTTGATGAACTCAATGACTCGAATGCAACGTCTTTTGAAATATGTCATGAATGACTCCAAGTAATATCTCTAAGATGAACAAATGCACAGCGGAAGATTTCTTTCGTACATGAGAATAAACATGCTTTAAAGTGTCAACCAAAAGGTTGGTGAGTTCATTAGTTTACATAAATAATCATTTCATAATTTTAATAGACCACAAGATTTCATATTTCCATTTCTCATAAACATACGTCCCATGCATAGAGACAAAAATATCATTCATATGGATTGAACACCTGGTAATCGACATTCACAATATACATATAAGAATATCCCCATCATTCCGGGATCCTCCTTCGGACATGATATAAATTTTGAAGTACTAAAGCATCCGGTACTTTGGATGGGGCTTGTTGGGCCCGATAGATCTATCTTTAGGATTCGCGTAAATTAGGGTGTCTGTTCCCTAATTCTTAGATTACCAGACTAAAAAGGGGCATATTCGGTTTAATAATCCAACCATAGAATGTAGTTTCGATCACTTGTGTCTATTTCGTAAAGCATTTATAAAAGCAGCGCATGTATTCTGTAGCGACCCGACCAAATCGTCATTGACGGCGCCGTCTACTTAGGTCCCGTTACGTGGTCATAAGTCTTTAAAACAACGTTTGACCAAAAGATATGTCGCATTCATTTCAAATGTAAAGGTTGTTCAAGTTTACAAGAATAGTTCCACCACAAGTTACGATACATAGTTTTAAGTACAAATGAAACTTATGCGACACAATTTAAAAGTATCCAAAAGACGCTCCATGTATGCATGTATACTCGACATCCAATGCAAGTATCAAAATAATGAGCGGAAGCATGTATCATGTATCGTTCAAGGACCTGAGAAAAACATAGAAATCTGTCAACGAAAACGTTGGTGAAATCATAGGTTTAAGTAAGTAAGTACAAGTGAACCACAAGATTTGCATCAATGAAATAATAGTAATACATTCCAAAAGTTTGTTTCACGAGCACCCAATTATCAATGCTTAACATTTCCTTCCATTGAACCCCATCACTTAGTGCTAGAACATACACTGTTTCTCGAAAATATATTTCATTCGTAAACGGTAGCGAACCGTTTGAATGAGGGTTTGTCAAACCCATATGGATCCATACAACATAAGTTCTCGCTTACACCCAGCAAGTGTAACTAATGATAATCGAATTGAGGATTTTGTTCTAAACTCGTATGTAGAATGTTTGTTTTCCTGTACTTGTGTTCACTTAGTAAAGAAATGTTTATGTTTTCTCATCCCAAATGTAAGTTCAAAAAGAGTAAAAGTGGGACTATGATCTCACCTTGAGTGCACGAGTAGTAAAGTACTTCGACAAGTAAACGTGTGCAAAGAACAATGCTAGTCTTGACCTAAACAATAGGTTTGTATCAATAACGATAAACACGATAGGTCAAGGATGTTCAATTAGTCCTATGGCTCGTTAAGACTCGATCATAATAGCATGTGAATCAAATTGTCATGTTTCATGCAAGGTACAAGTATAAAAACATGTTAGAACGATTGCACAAATATTTGGTTAAGTTTGATTAAAAGTCAAACTTTGGTCGGTCAAAGTCAACGAAAGTCAACACGTTCGGGTCGGGTTCCGAACTATTTTTCTGAGGTTTTTAATCATATATGAACATGTTAGAACAAGTTTCATGTGAATCGGAGGTCCGTAGTATGCCAAACATTTTCCATAAAATGGACACCGGAGACAGAAGCTGGGCACGGCTTATGCCGCGCCGCGGCACCCTTCTGTCGCGCCCCGACAATAGGCGGGTGCTGGTGCCTGGTCTGTTTCACTTGTCCAACTTGATCCAAACTTCAAATAAGCATAAAACGCAAACCACAAACACTTAGGACTCGCACCTTATATCGTTGGAAAGCTCTTTTGACATAGAATGCAACTAAACACAATTTAACAATCAAAAACCTCATTTGTAACAACCGAGTTTTCCAACCAAGTAATCATTCAATGCCCACATTAATGCTTCAAACTCACCAATGCACATTTAATGATTTGGGCATTCAATGCATACATGTGACATGCCATTTTGTAGGTAATGGAGCATACAATACAACTAACAACTTACTAACAACAATTCATGGCAATCAACGCATCAAATAATCACTTCAAGTTCTTCAAACCCTAACTCAATTCCACCAAAAATCAATAATCAAGCTCATGAAGTTTTCTAAGGCAACCTACACATCAAATTGAAGCTAGTGATGCTAGTAACACAATTAAAACATCAACTTTCAACATCTAACAACATATGATCATCCAAAATTCAAGAACAACACACCAAAATTCAAGTTCATGCTAGTTACACTAAAACAACGAGATCGAGCATATAAATCATATATTCATGTTAGACTTGAGCCATAGACACTAATTAACACTTTTATAAGTTAAAAACATCAAGAACACAAAATCTAGTGATTTTAGAAAGTTACCCAAATGAGATGAAGTTGGTACCAAAATGAAGAGGATGAAGAGAGGATCACGAATATGTAATTTATTTGGTTGCTAGCTCCCTAATCCGGATTTAGATGATGAATGAATGAGAAAGGAAATTGGGTGTGTTCTTGCTAGAGAGAAAGAGAGAGAGATAGGGAGATGGTAATGAATGGGTGAAAGGGGTTTGACCCTTTGACCTAGTCAAGGGTTTGATCCCTTGTCAAGTTTAGTCCCTCAACTTTCGTTCGGGTGCGGGAATTACCTAAACGAGATAATTTAAAACGCGTATCAACGGGAGATGTTATAAACATATAACGGACTTTATATTAGTATAACGGAAAAATAAATGGAAAAAGGCGGGATGTTACATTACCTACTCCTTAAAAGAAATTTCGTCCCGAAATTTAAGTAGGCGTAGTAGTCGTTGTTTCTTCCTCGAGATCTTGCGTTTCTGAATTCACGAATAGATGAGGATACTTCCTTTGCATTTGATCTTGTCTTTCCCAAGTAAACTCGGGTCCTCTTTTGGCATCCCAACGAACCTTGACAATCGGGATTCGGCTTTGTTTCAATGTCTTGACGGAGGTGTCCACAATTTCAACCGGTTCCTCCACAAAATGAAGTTTGTCATCAATAGTAAGTTCCTCGAGAGGGATGACGATATCGGGTTCGGCAAGACACTTTTTCAAGTTAGATACATGGAAGGTAGGATGAACGGAGTTCAATTGAGGCGGAAGATCTAAACGATAAGCAACGGTTCCAATACGCTCCAAGATTTCGAATGGACCAATATACCGCGGATTTAGCTTCCCGCGTTTCCCAAAACGGATTACACCCTTCCAAGGTTCGACTTTTAACATTACTCGGTCACCGACTTGAAATTCAAGATCGTTGCGTCGTTTGTCGGTATAGCTCTTTTGACGACTTCGGGCCGTCCTAAGCCTATCTCGGATTTGAACGATTTTCTCGGTGGTTTCGTGAATGAGTTCGGGTCCGGTGATTTGCACGTCGCCTACCTCGGCCCAACAAAGAGGTGAACGACATTTGCGGCCATATAGCGCTTCAAAAGGTGCGGCTTTAATACTCGCGTGATAACTATTGTTGTAAGAGAACTCGGCGAGAGGTAAGTGCTTGTCCCAAGCTTTTCCGAAATCAACCACGCAAGCTCGTAACATGTCCTCTAAGGTTTGAATTGTACGTTCGCTTTGTCCATCGGTTTGAGGATGATATGCGGTGCTCATGTCTAAACGCGTTCCCAACGCTTCTTGCAATGTACGCCAAAATCTAGAAACGAAACGGCCATCTCGGTCGGAGATAATCGATAAAGGTACACCGTGTCGGGCTATGATCTCCTTAATGTAAAGTTGTGCAAGTTTCTCCATTTTGTTCGTTTCTTTCATGGCCAGGAAGTGTGCGGATTTGGTGAGACGGTCAACAATAACCCAAATGGTATCATAACCGCCCGTCGTTTTTGGTAGTTTGGTGATAAAATCCATCGTTATCCTTTCCCACTTCCATTGCGGGATCTCGGGTTGTCGAAGTAGTCCGGACGGTCTTTGGTGTTCGGCTTTGACTTTGGAACATGTCAAACACTTGGAAACATAAGTAGCTACGGCCCTTTTGATGTTCGGCCACCAATATAGCTGTTTAAGGTCGTGGTACATCTTATTGGCACCGGGGTGAATCGAGTATCGTGACTTATGGGCTTCATCTAAAATAAGGCTTCGTAGGTCCCCATAACTAGGCACCCAAATCCTTCCGGCGAAATATCGGAGTCCGGTTTCTTTAACTTCGAATCGAGAGGTGAGGACGTTTAAGTGTTCGAGAGAGATGTTTTCATCCTTGAGAGCCTCATCTTGGGCTACCCGAATTTGGCTATTAAGGTTTGTGTGGATGGTGATGTTTAAGGCTCGGACACGAAGAGGCAGCGCTCTTTCTTTTCGACTTAAGGCATCGGCTACTACGTTTGCCTTCCCGGGATGGTAACGAAGCTCGCAATCGTAATCGTTCAAAGTTTCAATCCACCGTCGTTGTCTCATGTTTAGTTGCTTTTGATCGAAAATGTGTTGGAGACTTTTGTGGTCGGTAAAGATAGTACTCTTGGTTCCATAAAGATAGTGTCTCCACATTTTAAGTGCAAAGACAACGGCTCCGAGTTCGAGATCATGTGTCGTATAGTTTCGTTCATGAATTTTGAGTTGTCGAGAAGCATAAGCAATGACTTTCGTTCGTTGCATCAATACACACCCAAAACCATGTTTTGAGGCATCGCAATATACAACAAAGTCATCATTGCCTTCGGGAAGTGACAAGATAGGAGCGGTGGTTAGCTTCGTTTTCAAGATTTGGAATGCGGATTCATGTTCAGTCGCCCAAATGAATTTCTTTCCCTTGTGAGTCAATGCGGTTAGAGGACGTGCAACCAAAGAGAAATTTTCGATGAATCTACGATAGTACCCGGCGAGACCCAAAAATTGACGAATGTGAGTAGGAGTAGTAGGAGTCTCCCATTTGCTAATGGCTTCGATTTTCGTTGGATCGACTTTAATACCTTGGTCACTTACAACATGACCAAGAAATTGAACTTCCTTTAACCAAAATTCACACTTGGAGAATTTGGCATTGAGTTGTTCTTGTCTTAAAAGTTCAAGCACAAGTCGGAGGTGTCCCTCGTGTTCTTCTTCGCTTTTTGAATAGACTAAAATATCATCGATGAACACGATAACGAATTTGTCAAGATACGGTTTGCACACGCGGTTCATAAGATCCATGAACACCGCCGGTGCGTTAGTGAGACCAAATGGCATTACAAGAAATTCATAACTACCATAACGAGTTCGGAAAGCGGTTTTGGAGACATCTTCCCCCTTAACCCTTAATTGATGATAACCCGAGCGGAGATCGATTTTCGAATATACACAAGACCCTTGTAGTTGATCAAAGAGGTCATCGATGCGAGGAAGAGGATATCGGTTCTTAACCGTCAATTTATTTAGTTCACGATAATCAATGCACATTCGTAGGGATCCGTCTTTCTTTTTAACAAACAAAATCGGAGCGCCCCAAGGTGAATGGCTAGGTTGGATAAAACCACGGTCAAGTAGTTCTTGGATTTTACTTTGCAATTCTTGCATTTTGGATGGAGCGAGTCTATATGGTGCACGTGCTACGGGTGCGGCTCCCGGAATAAGATCGATTTGGAATTCAACCGGTCGATGAGGCGGAAGACCCGGCAATTCGTCGGGAAATACATCGGAATAGTCACTAACAATTGGCACATCATCGATATGCTTATCATCGGACTCGACTTTCTTAACGTGGGCAAGGATCGCAAAACAACCCTTACGGAGTAGTTTTCTAACTTTAAGGCACGAAACGAGGTTGAGTCTGGTGCAACTCTTATCGCCATAAACAATCAAAGGTTCACCATTCTCGATAGGAATTCGGATTGCGTTAAGATCAAAAAGGATGTGAGATTTCGTTTTGACTAACCAATTCATACCGATTATTACATCAAAGCTTCCTAGTTCCATGGGTATCAAGTCAATTTCAAATTCCTTACCCAAAATGTTTAACGTACACCCCCGGTAATATGTGTCGGCACTTAATAGTTTCCCGTTAGCCACTTCAATGGTATAAGTGGTATCTAATGGAAGAGGTGGAGTGCTAAAAGAATGAGTCAAAGTCTTGGATACAAAGCATTTATCGGCACCCGAATCGAATAAGCAAGAGACATAAGAATTGTTGAGAAGAAACGTACCCGTGACTAGTTCAGTGTCATCCCGGGCTTCCTCGGTGTTGATGTTGAAAGCTCGGCCGCGCGTGTTGGGGTTATCTTTCTTCTTTGGGCATGCATTTCTATAATGACCTGTTTGACCACATTCGTAACAAGTGCCCGTCTTTGGTGCATTGGGCCACTTTCGAACAACGGGAGTGGCACTTTTACAATCGTTGGCCTTATGACCAACTCCTTGGCATCGGTGGCAAATTAACTTACTACATTCGCCAAAGTGATGTTTGTTGCATTTGTTGCAAAGAGGTAGGTTCCCGGCATAACCTCTCTTGCCGTCGTTGGTGTAAGGCTTCTTAGCAAAGTTGTTGTTGCTTGATTGGGAGGGTTCCCACTTTCTTTTGTTGCCGCCCGATTTATCCTCGGCCTTAGGTGCCGGAACTACGATTTCGTCAACCGTTTCAATTAGTTGGCGAGCCATGTTCATAGCGGCTTGATGAGTAGTGGGTTTGGATGACATCACCCCTTGTTTGATGCTTTTTGGAAGACCGAGCATGTAGAGCTCAATCCTTTGAGATTCGGGGTTAACAAGATTAGGACACATCAAGGATAGTTCGGCGAAGCGTTGATTATAAGCTTTAAGATCGTTTCCGACCGCTTTCAAAGCTCTTAGTTCTTCCTCAAGCTTTCGGGTTTCTTCGCGCGGAAAATACTCAACAATCATCTTTTCCTTTAGATCGGCCCAAGAGAGGGCATGAGCTTCATCGGTACCCACCGATTGAACATAGGTGTTCTACCATGTTAGAGCAATTCCGGAGAAAGTGTGAGTGGAGTATTTGACCTTGTCTTGGTCCCGACAACCGCTTATGCTAAAGACGGCTTCCGTTTGCTCAAACCATCGGGTGAGCACGACCGGTCCCCCGGTTCCATCAAAAGTGTGAGGTTTGCACCCCATGAAAGCTTTATAGGAGCATCCCTCGTTTGAGTTTCCGGCTCCATTGTTGTTGTTGTTGTTGTTGTTGTTGTTGTTGTTGTTGTTGTTGTTGTTGTGGTTGTTATTATTATTGTTGTTGGATGAGTGACCGGCCATGGCCGCATCTACGGCGGTGGCTATCATCCGTTCGAGAGCTTGTTCGGGAGTTTCATTGCGGCGTACACGACGAGGAGCCATTGTTCCTTCAAGACACAAGAATATCATTGATTAGTATTCTCAATAATACTAACCGTGATATAGAATAAAGATAAAGAGAAGTTTTTTTTTTTTTTTTTTTTTTTTTTTTTTTCCGACTCGCCTTAAATTCTTTATGTCATAATGTCGGAACGTTCATATGAGTCACCGTAATATAATCCCGGAAATTATATTACCCTGATTCATATGTGCATTCGACATCATTTCATATAGTCAAGGTGGCGCGTCAATCAAATTAAACAACGTGAGATTAAGATGAACTAAGAGTAGATATGAGTAGAAGCGTTCGAGTATAAATGCACAAGTAGTCAAGTAATTCCTACTTCAAGTCTATATGCCGGTTGTAGTCTAGACTCACCAATGTACCCTATGACTCGAGGTTGACACTAATGAACTCTAAATCCCTACAACCAACGCTCTGATACCATCTGTAGCGACCCGACCAAATCGTCATTGACGGCGCCGTCTACTTAGGTCCCGTTACGTGGTCATAAGTCTTTAAAACAACGTTTGACCAAAAGATATGTCGCATTCATTTCAAATGTAAAGGTTGTTCAAGTTTACAAGAATAGTTCCACCACAAGTTACGATACATAGTTTTAAGTACAAATGAAACTTATGCGACACAATTTAAAAGTATCCAAAAGACGCTCCATGTATGCATGTATACTCGACATCCAATGCAAGTATCAAAATAATGAGCGGAAGCATGTATCATGTATCGTTCAAGGACCTGAGAAAAACATAGAAATCTGTCAACGAAAACGTTGGTGAAATCATAGGTTTAAGTAAGTAAGTACAAGTGAACCACAAGATTTGCATCAATGAAATAATAGTAATACATTCCAAAAGTTTGTTTCACGAGCACCCAATTATCAATGCTTAACATTTCCTTCCATTGAACCCCATCACTTAGTGCTAGAACATACACTGTTTCTCGAAAATATATTTCATTCGTAAACGGTAGCGAACCGTTTGAATGAGGGTTTGTCAAACCCATATGGATCCATACAACATAAGTTCTCGCTTACACCCGGCAAGTGTAACTAATGATAATCGAATTGAGGATTTTGTTCTAAACTCGTATGTAGAATGTTTGTTTTCCTGTACTTGTGTTCACTTAGTAAAGAAATGTTTATGTTTTCTCATCCCAAATGTAAGTTCAAAAAGAGTAAAAGTGGGACTATGATCTCACCTTGAGTGCACGAGTAGTAAAGTACTTCGACAAGTAAACGTGTGCAAAGAACAATGCTAGTCTTGACCTAAACAATAGGTTTGTATCAATAACGGTAAACACGATAGGTCAAGGATGTTCAATTAGTCCTATGGCTCGTTAAGACTCGATCATAATAGCATGTGAATCAAATTGTCATGTTTCATGCAAGGTACAAGTATAAAAACATGTTAGAACGATTGCACAAATATTTGGTTAAGTTTGATTAAAAGTCAAACTTTGGTCGGTCAAAGTCAACGAAAGTCAACACGTTCGGGTCGGGTTCCGAACTATTTTTCTGAGGTTTTTAATCATATATGAACATGTTAGAACAAGTTTCATGTGAATCGGAGGTCCGTAGTATGCCAAACATTTTCCATAAAATGGACACCGGAGACAGAAGCTGGGCACGGCTTATGCCGCGCCGCGGCACCCTTCTGTCGCGCCGCGATAATAGGCGGGTGCTGGTGCCTGGTCTGTTTCACTTGTCCAACTTGATCCAAACTTCAAATAAGCATAAAACGCAAACCACAAACACTTAGGACTCGCACCTTATATCGTTGGAAAGCTCTTTTGACATAGAATGCAACTAAACACAATTTAACAATCAAAAACCTCATTTGTAACAACCGAGTTTTCCAACCAAGTAATCATTCAATGCCCACATTAATGCTTCAAACTCACCAATGCACATTTAATGATTTGGGCATTCAATGCATACATGTGACATGCCATTTTGTAGGTAATGGAGCATACAATACAACTAACAACTTACTAACAACAATTCATGGCAATCAACGCATCAAATAATCACTTCAAGTTCTTCAAACCCTAACTCAATTCCACCAAAAATCAATAATCAAGCTCATGAAGTTTTCTAAGGCAACCTACACATCAAATTGAAGCTAGTGATGCTAGTAACACAATTAAAACATCAACTTTCAACATCTAACAACATATGATCATCCAAAATTCAAGAACAACACATCAAAATTCAAGTTCATGCTAGTTACACTAAAACAACGAGATCGAGCATATAAATCATATATTCATGTTAGACTTGAGCCATAGACACTAATTAACACTTTTATAAGTTAAAAACATCAAGAACACAAAATCTAGTGATTTTAGAAAGTTACCCAAATGAGATGAAGTTGGTACCAAAATGAAGAGGATGAAGAGAGGATCACGAATATGTAATTTATTTGGTTGCTAGCCCCCTAATCCGGATTTAGATGATGAATGAATGAGAAAGGAAATTGGGTGTGTTCTTGCTAGAGAGAAAGAGAGAGAGATAGGGAGATGGTAATGAATGGGTGAAAGGGGTTTGACCCTTTGACCTAGTCAAGGGTTTGATCCCTTGTCAAGTTTAGTCCCTCAACTTTCGTTCGGGTGCGGGAATTACCTAAACGAGATAATTTAAAACGCGTATCAACGGGAGATGTTATAAACATATAACGGACTTTATATTAGTATAACGGAAAAATAAATGGAAAAAGGCGGGATGTTACATATTCTCAGTCCCAAAAATATATATTGCAAAAGCATTTAAAAAGAGAGCAAATGAAACTCACGCATATAAATATCGTAAAACAGTTAATAAAGCATTTGCATGTATTCTCAGCCCAAAAACGTAAAGAGTAAAAAGGGAGCAAATGAAACTCACGCATATAAATATCGTAAAACGGTTAATAAAGCATTTGCATGTATTCTCAGCCCAAAAACGTAAAGAGTAAAAAGGGAGCAAATGAAACTCACCTATTGTATTTTGTAGTAAAAATACATATGACTATATTGAACAATGCAGGGTTGACCTCGGATCCACGAACCTATATCATTTATATATACATTAACACATATAATGGTAATCGAACAAATTTATATATTATTAGTGATTTAATTGTTATTTTAATTAGGTGTTTCATTAATAAACTAATAAGTTATATTCATTAATATTTATTATAAAAGTATTAATAAAATTATGTTATATGTAGTAAATATGGTTTTATATATCTAATAGTTATTTGATAAAATAATATTGATAGTAGTATTAATAATAATAATATAAAATTAGTGATATTAATGTCAAAATAATAATAATGATAGTAAAAATGATAATTTTAATGAAAATGATAATTTTTCTAATAATGATAATAATAATAAAAATGATACTTTTAATAAGAACGATAGTTTTTAATAATAATAATAATAATAATAATAATAATAATAATAATAATAATAATAATAATAATAATAATAATAATAATAATATAAATGCTACCTTTAATATGTTGTAGCTTCCATGGTTGATAATAAAAAAATTGTGTCATTTCCTAGATTCGAACCCATGACCTCTAGTTTAAACATCCACCCCTTAACCACTCCTCCATTCACTTCATTTCTGAATTTATCTCCTATCTTAAACTATGTAACACGTCATTTCTTAAATAATGTGTGTGTAGTGGTGTTGTCATCGTACAGAATCAAGAAACAGAAAAGGTTGGTTCGCAGTTGTGGCCCAAAGAGGAAAGTGGATCAGGGTAGCCCAACAAAAATACTTAGATCACGGTTTATAACACAATACTCACTGCCCAATTTGTATCAAGAAAGTTTACAGCCCATCACTTAAATCTAACCCGAAAAGTAACTAAGCCCAAGTACAAATGTGAAATTCCTCTTGTGGTTTCTTCTAGATGGCGGTTTCGAAAAGGAAACAGATTCACCAGGCACATGGTCGACATATTATGCCCATATGGACCCTACAACTTTTTAGCTAAATGACTTCTTCCTTGCTACATGCAAGTCGATAGATTGAAAAACAAGTGGACATTGGATCCTTTTTCAAAATTATCAACTTTATCACCTAATCACTATAATAATAACCCGTTATCATATTCATCTTCCTAATCGAACGTAACCATCATCACTTCCTAACAATATATTATATATCACATAAAATTATAACCATAAAATCATCATCTATTCTGTATTCGATAATCCTCTCTTAAACTTCTTTACCCTTGGCTTTTACATCAACAAAGGTATACTAAAAAAAATACGCGTATGATATCAATGCATCATGATCATCATGGTTATCACTATCATGCCCTAATCAATATCTTAGTTATAATCATAATCATAGTCTTCATTATAATCATAATCATAATCATAATCATAATACATCACCATCATTTCACTTATTCTCTTGCTACGGTTTATCCAAAAGCCAACAATTGGGTCACAGCAAGCAGGCTAGGTTCTCGGCCCAATATGGCAGCCCATTGTAACTGTAACATCTTGGTCCAACATAATTGGGACATGGCCTGCTAGTACAGCTCGTTAATAATGAGTAATCCTTTGTACGGCCGAATATAAAACATGATATAGCATTCGGTTTAGGCACAGCAGGAAACGGACATCATGCAGTCCCGTAATTATATTATTTTTTTTCTTTTTGACGTCCCACTAGCAAAAACATTCTTAGTTGTCTACTTTATCTTTTGGGTGGGTTAGGTGTTTGTCTGCCATAATGTTGTAAGTAGCCTCATTTGAACAAGTGGTAATGGGGTTTGGTAAAAAAGGGTAAGTAGTAGCACGAGTAGTAGTAAAGTGATGAGATGTTCATGGTGGTGTTTGGTTGCTCAAATAGAAAAAATGAAGAGAAGAAGAAAGGCCAAGGTGGTCTTGTTGTTCGAATAATAAGAAAACAGACCCGTAGGCAGGTGCAGTGGTGGCGGTTTGTATAATCATGAAGAAGAAAAGGAAACCGAACCATAACAACGATGGGGAAAAGTGTCGAAGGCCAAGATCATAAAGTGAGAATGAAATAGATATGTAGTTATAGATATATGGTTGTTTTATTTTACATGGGGTGTATATATATCTTTTTATATTCATTTATCTATATAAGAGAGTTGTGATGAGTTGTAACCAGTTGTGAAGTTGATAAAGATGGAATAATTAGGTAACACATCAGCAATTGAGATAATGAATCACGGATTTGAGTGTCGACCAAAAATCACAAGAATAACAGAAAGTAAGAAAAATTTAGAAATGGATAGTGATATAAAGTGTATATGTCGGTGATTAAATGATGTAGTTAGTCTTTAATATTTGTATATATATAATTGTATTTATCTGTAATCATAATATCTGTATATAACTATATTTATATATCTGTGTATATATATATAATAACAAATCTTATTAATTAATACATACAATAATAATAATAATAATAATAATAATAATAATAATAATAATAATAATAATAATAATAATAATAATAATAATAATAATACTCTTAATAAGTAATAATAATATAATTTATGATAATATAATGGTAATAATAATAATAATAATATTCTCAGTATAACAACTATAGTTTTAATTTGTAATTAAATTTAATATATAAATATTATATATTATTAATCATGTAATATTTTATGATTATATATAATAACTTATTTTTGAGTATTAAATTTTCATACATTTTAATATATACAACATTATACATATAATAATATTTATGTACAAAAATTGTATGTATGTTTATATATAGATTCTCTTTAATAACAACATTTTATCTTGAATATATATTGTTACATATTACTCTGAGGATTAAATTTGAAATCAGTTATAATATAAATATATATATATATATATATATATATATATATATATATATATATATATATATATATATATATATATATATATATATATATATATATATATATATATATATTCCTTTACAACACTTGTTCGTGAATCGTCGGGAGTAGTCAAAGGGGTATTTAATTACATGAATATAGTTTCAAAATATTCGAGACTCAACATTACAGATTTTGCTTATCGTGTCGGAACGTATAAAGAATAAGTTTAAATTTGGTCAGAAATTCCCGGGTCGTCACAGTACCTACCCGTTAAAGAAATTTCGTCCCGAAATTTGAGTGAGGTGGTCATGGTTAACAATAAAAATGTTTTCATTACGAATATGAGTTGGTAAATAGAGTTCTATCATCATTGAGTAATAAAGATAAAATAATTCGATTAATCGAAGAGTACGAATGAAGCTATCACCAAAGAGTGAAATAGGAAAGTAAATATTCATCTTAACTTTTGACAGAGTCAGGGTTGAATTTAGAAAATAAGGTGCGTCTTAACTTTTGATGTTGTATTGGTTGAAATCCAGAATTCAACGGATTTATAGAAAATCTTCGAAATTGAAAAGATTTGATTCTTCGATGAATAAGGAAATTAAGATCTCTATAATTAAATACGGTGATCTGCCTTGATTACCCGGTCTGATATTTCCATTAGAAATTAAGCTCTCCCGTTCCATTATTCTCACCATTCCTATACTTTCTTTCTTAGTTCATACATCCAAAAGATTATGAAAATGCTTAGTCCAGTTCTAATCCTTATTATTTTCCCAATTATCATTTCTGTCATCCTTCTTTTCAATCTTCCACCAGAAAAATCTGTTTACTTCTACTATTACCTTGGGGGGATACTATTCTTAATTCTACCGTGTCTTTATATTGCTATTCGTATTAATATCCACGGTTTGAAATTTCGGTGTTGTTGTTGGGTTTTATATCTTCCCTTATATTTCGATGTTCCTGCTTCTGTCTTCTATAATCATTGTCATCCCCAGTTAATACTCCCCCTATTTGCTGCGATTTATACTCCAATTTCTATTTCGGAGCTTTGTCTCTTCGTTTCTTCTTCTTGCGATTGGGCATCTCTTGTAATGGTCCAGAATTCGTAGATATAAGTTTCAGAATGAACATTGTTAATGTTCTAAGAAAGAAACGGTAATAGCACAATTTAACTTGTCAAATTACCAGAATTCGAGGAAAGATAGGACTATCAAGAAAAATATTTTCTTGATATGTTTATAGACTAGACAGAACGTAAGAGTCATGTAACATGGCACATGATGACGTCATGATCTGTGAATCATCACGTTCCATTTAGAACTCAGCATGACTTACTGTAATATAATCACGTTGATCAAGTGTCATTATATTATACTAACTCATGCATCAGTTCCCAATATTACTTCAATAACACTTTTTTTAAGCTCGAAAGTTTACAGAATATAGAAACTAACAGTTTCTATATGATGTAATACTGATAGCACGAAGAGATTAATGATTTCAGATAAGAATAGTTATAAAAATATCTCCAGAAATATGGAGGATATTTATAATGAAAGATACGATAATATCTCGAAATATCTAAGATCAGAGGATGATAGAAATTATTATCTGCAAGGGTTTAGAGTAAGGAGCAAGATATTCACTAAAGACTTTAGCAGGCATTGAATCATTTGGATTCTTTGAAGTAAAACTTATTCTTTGTAATTTGTCCACGGCTTTCTTCATAGTTTCGCATAATCTGCTTTTCGGTACTAAATTTTCTATTGAATGTTTCCAATATAATGATACACAGGAAGCACGAAGAGGTATATAATCTCGGACGAGAATATTTATAAAAATATCCTCAGAAATATCGAAGATATTGATGATGATATTTTGGAATTTCTAAGTTCGATGGTTGATGAAGAAAGATTTTCCGCAAGATTTTAATATGAGTACGGAGCAAGATATTTGTTGAAGATTTCATCGGATCCAGAATTAACTGGATTCTTTGAATATAGGGTATGGTCCTTGTATTTGTCCTTGGTCTCCTTCATGGTTAACTCTATCCGTTTTCCAGTTCCAACGTTTCTGAGCTTTTCCAACATATTATTCTTTATCATCAAACTTCCGACGACTAAGGTTGTTTATGGTTGCCTACAGTTTCTGCTGCTTCATTCAGCTTTTTTCAAAGTTCAATGTATTGATTTGTAAGCTGGGTGCCTTTTCAAAATTTCAGAATGAAAGATCATAATTCTAAGAGATAAATGTTATATGGATACATATAACTTTTGATGTAGAAACACTGTGAGATTTCAAAGTACTGGTAGCTGATTCCCTGTAATTGGTATGGCAGTATTCGTTACAAGATGCGGATGAGTATATGATAGGGTTTCAATGAATAAATATAATGATTTATCAAAGAGATTTAAACCAAGAAGCAACGAGGTTGCTGGTACGTCTGCTGGTAATATGGTAAAATATGAAAGGTTCCCCGGTAACAATAAAAGAGCACGTATATATATCAAGGTTATAATAAGGTTGTTTCGAACGAAAAGTCGAAGTTGACTTGTTGGAGTTGTGACAAAATTGGCTAATTTGGAAAGAGATTGCAAAGTTATTTTCAATAATAATAACGCTAAAGGAATTAGCACAGCTACGCGTTAAATGTTTACTCAATTTTCGAGAGTTTTCAGGTGCATAACAATATGCATCGATCTTTTCTTCGATAGGTAATGTGCAGTTGGTTCATCCTCTCGATTGAGGTGTTTTCAAGAATCATGAAAGGTTTGAACGCAGATTGTAATCGTCAAGATACAGATGAAGTTTAAAATGAAATCAAGTGGCAACTTGAAGAATTGTTTAGTTTCATATGTTATAGTCAATATTTTAATTCATTTTAATTGTCCAATGTTGGTAGTTTACAGTTGGTAGTCCACAGTTAGCAATTCAATAATTCATATATAGTTTAATATATAATATTCGAATTAATTAATACGTATCGTGACCCGTGTACATGTCTCAGACTCGATCACAACTCAAAGTATATATATTATTATAGAATCAACCTCAACCCTGTGTAGAGAACTCGATCATTACTGCATATAGAGTGTCTATGGTGATTCCAAATAATATATATAAATGTGTCGATATGATATGTCAAAACCTTGTATACGTGTCCCGATATTTAAAGTGTGTAAAATAAATAACAGAAATTAAATGATGATAAATTAAATGCGTAAAGTAAATAACAAAAAAATTAAATGACGACAAATAAAATTACGAGAATATAAATTGCGATAAATAAATTGCGATAATTAAATTGTAATACAGAATTAACAGTTAGCTAGGAACAGTTAGCTAGGATTTCGTTAGCGTGAATTTTTAACAAAATTTCTCATAGTTAATTTGTTTGTTTCTAACAAATTTTATTTTGTCCAATGTTTTCTTCATTATGCCACTTGTTGGATTCTGATAAATCAAAATCCAATTATGAAATTGGATGAATATGGTTATTCTGTGGTGAACGGATTTGTATATCGGTGGATGTAAGTAGGATAACAAATAACAGTTGAATCAGATTCGTAGAATGTACAGTGTAACTTATTAATGCGAAATCTAAATATTCCTCGGGTATTACCTACCCGTTAAAATATTTTCACCATTAACAGTTTGTACAATAAAAATTTTTAATTACAATCTTTATGAAAACATATATACATATATATTTTCTTTAGACGTAATCATGGATTTAATGAGTTAATATGATATTAAACTCATTTGCTTTTCGGTTGGAATTAGAATAAATAATCTCTAAAAATTTAGAGATTACATATTCGCCATGTCGAACGAAGATAAAGGAGGTAGAACGAAACGTAGAACGAAGATCATACTCAAAGTACAGATGATGATATTGAAGCATGGATTGTTGATGGTACTGGTGCTGTTATTGATGGTACTGTTGGTGCCGGTGATGTTGCTGAAGCTGGTACATTTTGCACCATATTCTCCGAATTGATTATTCGAGCGCGAAGTTTGTTGATTATTACTCCAGGATGATTGTCGATCGGATCGAGCGGATGAATAAGGTTCAGAATTGTGGATAGAATATAATCTTGTCGAGTTACCCTAGAAATGAGACTGAAAATGGTGTTTCGAACAGGTTCGCCGGTAAACGCTTCAGGTTCATTGTCGAGAGGTGAATTCGGTTGGTGGAAGGGATTACCTTCTGCGCGTTTCCATTAATTAAGTCGACTACGAACCCATCAGATGAGTTGATAATGACTGATTGGTTGATTCATGCCGATGACGCTGTTTTCAGAGCTTAGGTGAACATCTATGTCGGAATAGCTGTCGAAATAACTATCGGAATAGCTATTGGATTATGAGGAACTCGAACTGGTTGCAGTATTCATCTCGTACGATCAGATGAAGGATTTTTGATAAGAAATAGATTATAGGATGTAGATTAGTACCCTGCAATACATAATTTACATATGCATATATAATACTAAAATCCCATAAGTTACGGAGGAATCTACGGAAGTTGTCAGGCAAGGTTACAGTAACAGATACGCTAAGATATGAAGTAGCAGATACGCTAAGATATGAATTTTGTCTATACACTATTCATGCAGTCAATGCAGTAAAACGTGTCTAGACTAAGAATGATAAGCAAGTGATTCTCTAAGAATGATAAGCAGGTAATTTTTGACATCAAATGATAAGCAAAACTTTTGACATGCAGACACGGTCGAAGTCCAGACTCACTAATGCAACCTAACGACTTATCAGTTAGACACACTAATGCAGACATGGTTCGCTAAGACCACCGCTCTGATACCAACTGTGAAGACCCGTCCTAATCCATCCGGACGAAGTCCATATCGATTATAAATGATTCACAACAGTTGATTACATCGGGAGGTACTTGACCTCTATATGATACATTTTACAAACATTGCATTCGTTTTTGAAAAGACAATCTTTTATTACATCGAAAGTTGACAATATACATACCATTTCGTAATATATCTTATGATAATTGACTTAATAATAATCTTGATGAACTCAACGACTCGAATGCAACGTCTTTTGAAATATGTCATGAATGACTCCAAGTAATATCTCTAAGGTGAACAAATGCACAGCGGAAGGTTTCTTTCGTACCTGAGAATAAACATGCTTTAAATTGTCAACCAAAAGGTTGGTGAGTTCATTAGTTTACATAAATAATCATTTCATAATTTTAATAGACCACAAGATTTCATATTTCCATTTCTCATAAACATACGTCCCATGCATAGAGACAAAAATATCATTCATATGGATTGAACACCTGGTAATCGACATTCACAATATACATATAAATTTCGCGTCAATTAGGGTGTCTGTTCCCTAATTCTTAGATTACCAGACTAAAAAGGGGCATATTCGGTTTAATAATCCAACCATAGAATGTAGTTTCGATCACTTGTGTCTATTTCGTAAAGCATTTATAAAAGCAGCGCATGTATTCTCAGTCCCAAAAATATATATTGCAAAAGCATTCAAAAAGAGAGCAAATGAAACTCACGCATATAAATATCGTAAAACAGTTAATAAAGCATTTGCATGTATTCTCAGCCCAAAAACGTAAAGAGTAAAAAGGGAGCAAATGAAACTCACGCATATAAATATCGTAAAACAGTTAATAAAGCATTTGCATGTATTCTCAGCCCAAAAACGTAAAGAGTAAAAAGGGAGCAAATGAAACTCACCTATTGTATTTTGTAGTAAAAATACATATGACTATATTGAACAATGCAGGGTTGACCTCGGATCCACGAACCTATATCATTTATATATACATTAACACATATAATGGTAATCGAACAAATTTATATATTATTAGTGATTTAATTGTTATTTTAATTAGGTGTTTCATTAATAAACTAATAAGTTATATTCATTAATATTTATTATAAAAGTATTAATAAAATTATGTTATATGTAGTAAATATGATTTTATATATCTAATAGTTATTTGATAAAATAATATTGATAGTAGTATTAATAATAATAATATAAAATTAGTGATATTAATGTCAAAATAATAATAATGATAGTAAAAATGATAATTTTAATGAAAATGATAATTTTTCTAATAATGATAATAATAATAAAAATGATACTTTTAATAAGAACGATAGTTTTTAATAATAATAATAATAATAATAATAATAATAATAATAATAATAATAATAATAATAATAATAATAATAATAATAATATAAATGCTACCTTTAATATGTTGTAGCTTCCATGGTTGATAATAAAAAAATTGTGTCATTTCCTAGATTCGAACCCATGACCTCTAGTTTAAACATCCACCCCTTAACCACTCCTCCATTCACTTCATTTCTGAATTTATCTCCTATCTTAAACTATGTAACACGTCATTTCTTAAATAATGTGTGTGTAGTGGTGTTGTCATCGTACAGAATCAAGAAACAGAAAAGGTTGGTTCGCAGTTGTGGCCCAAAGAGGAAAGTGTATCAGGGTAGCCCAACAAAAATACTTGGATCACGATTTATAACACAATACTCACGACCCAATTTGTATCAAGAAAGTTTACAGCCCATCACTTAAATCTAACCCGATAAGTAACTAAGCCCAAGTACAAATGTGAAATTCCTCTTGTGGTTTCTTCTAGATGGCGGTTTCGAAAAGGAAACAGATTCACCAGGCACATGGTCGACATATTATGCCCATATGGACCCTACAAATTTTCATCTAAATGACTTCTTCCTTGCTACATACAAGTCGATATATTGAAAAACAAGTGGACATTGGATCCTTTTTCAAAATTATCAACTTTATCACCTAATCACTATAATAATAACCCGTTATCATATTCATCTTCCTAATCGAACGTAACCATCATCACTTCCTAACAATATATTATATATCACATAAAATTATAACCATAAAATCATCATCTATTCTGTATTCGATAATCCACTCTTAAACTCCTTTACCCTTGGCTTTTACATCAACATAGGTATACTAAAAAAATACGCGTATGATATCAATGCATCATGATCATCATGGTTATCACTATCATGCCCTAATCAATATCTTAGTTATAATCATAATCATAGTCTTCATTATAATCATAATGATAATCATAATACATCACCATCATTTCACTTATTATCTTGCTACGGTTTATCCAAAAGCCAACAATTGGGTCACAGCAAGCAGGCTAGGTTCTCGGCCTAATATGGCAGCCCATTGTAACTGTAACATCTTGGTCCAACATAATTGGGACATGGCCTGCTAGTACAGCTCATTAATAATGAGTAATCCTTTGTACGGCCGAATATAAAACATGATATAGCATTCGGTTTAGGCACAACAGGAAACGGACATCATGCAGTCCCGTAATTATATTATTTTTTTTTCTTTTTGACGTCTGACTAGCAAAAACATTCTTAGTTGTCTACTTTATCTTTTGGGTGGGTTAGGTGTTTGTCTGCCATAATGTTGTAAGTAGCCTCATTTGAACAAGTGGTAATGGGGTTTGGTAAAAAAGGGTAAGTAGTAGCACGAGTAGTAGTAAAGTGATGAGATGTTCATGGTGGTGTTTGGTTGCTCAAATAGAAAAAACGAAGAGAAGAAGAAAGGCCAAGGTGGTTCTTGTTGTTCGAATAATAAGAAAATAGACCCGTAGGCAGGTGCAGTGGTGGCGGTTTGTATAATCATGAAGAAGAAAAGGAAACCGAACCATAACAACGATGGGGAAAAGTGTCGAAGGCCAAGATCATAAAGTGAGAATGAAATAGATATGTAGTTATAGATATATGGTTGTTTTATTTTACATGGGGTGTATATATATCTTTTTATATTCATTTATCTATATAAGAGAGTTGTGATGAGTTGTAACCAGTTGTGAAGTTGATAAAGATGGAATAATTAGGTAACACATCAGCAATTGAGATAATGAATCACGGATTTGAGTGTCGACCAAAAATCACAAGAATAACAGAAAGTAAGAAAAATTTAGAAATGGATAGTGATATAAAGTGTATATGTCGTTGATTAAATGATGTAGTTAGTCTTTAATATTTGTATATATATAATTGTATTTATCTGTAATCATAATATCTGTATATAACTATATTTATATATCTGTATATCTGTGTATATATATATAATAACAAATCTTATTAGTTAATACATACAATAATAATAATAATAATAATAATAATAATACTCTTAATAAGTAATAATAATATAATTTATGATAATATAATGGTAATAATAATAATAATAATATTCTCAGTATAACAACTATAGTTTTAATTTGTAATTAAATTTAATATATAAATATTATATATTATTAATCATGTAATATTTTATGATTATATATAATAACTTATTTTTAAGTATTAAATTTTCATACATTTTAATATATACTACATTATACATATAATAATATTTATGTACAGAAATTATATGTATGTTTATATATAGATTCTCTTTAATAACAACATTTTATCTTGAATATATATTGTTACATATTACTCTGATGATTAAATTTGCAATCAATTATAATATAAATTTATATATATATATATATATATATATATATATATATATATATATATATATATATATATATATATATATATATATATATATATATATATATATATATATATATATATATATATATATATTCCTTTACAACACTTGTTCGTGAATCGTCGGGAGTAGTCAAAGGGGTATTTAATTACATGAATATAGTTTCAAAACATTCGAGACTCAACATTACAGATTTTGCTTATCGTGTCGGAACGTATAAAGAATAAGTTTAAATTTGGTCAGAAATTCCCGGGTTGTCACACGGTCAAACCGAGCGTACGAACCAAACATTGGAGAATATGTTAAGGGCGTGTGTCATTGATTTCGGTGGTAGTTGGGATGAGCACTTACCATTGGTGGAATTCTCGTACAATAATAGTTATCACACTAGTATTGGAATGCCACCTTAGAGATGCTTTATGGGCGTAGGTGTCGAACTCCTATTTGTTGGGGGAAATGAGTCAACGAGAAATCGGGAGTACCGATTTGGTTTTGGAGACGAATAGTAAGATTGAGATGATTCGGGCTCGACTTAAGGCGGCGCAAGATAGATAAAAATCTTATACCGATAAAGGAAGACGACCGATCGAGTTTCAAGAAGGTGACATGGTGATGCTTAAGGTTTCGCCATGGAAAGGTGTTATTCAGTTTCGAAAGCGAGGAAAGTTAGCTCCTCAGTTTATTGGTCCTTTCAAGGTTTTGGCTCGTGTTGGTGAGGTTACTTATAGACTAGAGTTGCCCTAAGAGCGTGCGGGGATCCATAACACGTTTCATATTTCCCATCTCCGTAGGTGTCTTGCGGATGACTCGACTTGGGTGCCATTAGATGAGATTACGTTGAATATTAAGCTAGAGTACGTTGAAGAACCGATAGCCATTTTTGATGAGAAGGTTAAAATGTTGCGGAACAAAGAAGTTAGAACTTTCAAAGTGCAATGGTGACATTGAAAGGGTTCCGAGTTTACATGGGAATTCGAAGAGTTTGTTTTGGTTTATCTTCCGGCTTGTCATGCAGCTTGGATCGCGAGGACGCGCTCTGATTCAAGTGGGGGAGAGTTGTAACACCCTGTTTTCTTCATGTGTGTCTTAAGGTACATATTAAGTTGTTAGTGCGTTTATAACTCATTCGTTATGTGATGAAATGAAGTTAAAGTGTTAGTTGATGTGTTAATGTGTGTGTGTATATATATATATATATATATATATATATATATATATATATGTATATATATATATATATATATATATATATATGTGTGTGTGTATGTGTATGTGTATCTGAGAACGTATGCATGTATAAGCATAAGCATGAGTTTTTGATGGTGTTAAGTCGTATGAGGCTTAAAGATGAAGTTTAGACGCATATAGGAAGCGTGAACGAGTTGTACGAGTCGTATAGTTTACATTTGATTTAAAATAGTCGAGATGGCCAGCTTCAGCCTTTTGTCGCGCCGCGAAAAGGCTCGGCGCGCCGCTACGTTACACGCGAACCAAATTCAGGTGGCATGTTCTTCAAGCCGAAATTCATTTGCATTGTCGCGCCGCGGGGAAGTGGTTCGCGCCGCGACATTTCTGTGCAACTGGTTCCGAATTCAGATTTTAAAAGGTGTGGTTCAAGGGTAATTTCGTCCTTTCGCTTGTAGATATGATTGAGACTTTAAGTCTCAGCCACTTATCTCATTTAATTCATTTCTTTTCTCTTTTCTTTCTCTATTTCCTCTCAAAACATAAAACCCAATTGAATTCAAAGTGAGATTTAAGAGTGAAGACTTGAGGTTTGATCTTTGGAGCAAGAAGTAAAGTTGCTCTCCTCGTTCTTAGCTTCGAGTGGATAGTGTTGGTAAGTCTTAACTCCGTATTTTGAGTTTTAGTTAATTTATGGCTAGGGTTTGGCCATTTGAGTCTTGTAAGACCCATTTGGGGACTTAATGGGTGTATTTGGGTTAATATGATGCAAGAGAACCCAAAAGGTGTTAGTCTAGGTTTTTGGTCATATGGATTGAGGTTGTAAGTGTTAAATGATCTTGTTAGTCACTATTACACTTGTAAATGATGAAAGATTTGTAAATAGGTCAAGTTTGACTAAAATTGTAAGTCTAAGTATCAAAATGGGTCAAATGGGTAATTGTTGACCTGGTTGGGTGAAATGGGTATGAATTACCCATAAATTGTGTTAGTTGGTAATAGTAGACTCTAATCACTAGCTTTTAGTGATTTATGACGAGTCACGGCCATTAATGGGCGGTTTGGGTGGATGTGAGTCATTTAATGCATTTGGGTCATTAAATGCTCAAAGGTAAGTATTGTGGTTAGTTCCACAAGTTGTGTATTGAATGTGTACTTAATGTATTAGGTACTTTGCTTTGAAGCATACGGAAGTGTTTAATCACCCACGACGTGTTAAGGTGAGTGGAATAATTATGTGTGTACATATATAATGTATTTATTTGTGTAGCGTGAAATGTGAGGTAGTCGCGGTGTTCAAGACACCACATTCTACGTAACAAGTGGGATAGTCGCGGTGTTTAAGACACCACTCATTGGTTTGATTGACATGTGGAATAGTCGCGGTGTTCAAGACACCACATTGTCATGGGAGTGGAATTGTCGCGGTGTTCAAGACACCACTCATTGGTTTGATTGACATGTGGGTTAGTCGCGGTGTTCAAGACACCACATTGTCATGGGGGTGAGTTAGTCGCGGTGTTTAAGACATCACCCGGGGGATTAGTGATTACGCGGTGTTAAGTAACACTAATGGATGTTATGAACTCCGACGGTCTTTCATGTATCGTTCCCTTATTCGATTGGTTAACCGTGGTTGTGTAATTTAGTGTTAGCATATTAAATTGTGTACCATATGCTATTGACGTTGCTAGCTTATTGTGAATTGCGGATAGTAGTTTATGCATGTTGTTTGCATGGTTATTGAATTGTTAGCTTGTATGCGGTATTGTGTGAGTGATTGCAAGTAAGTAGGTTATATATGCACATGTATAATTATTGCATTCACTAAGCGTTAGCTTACCCCTCTCGTTGTTTATCTTTTTAGATGCAGGTGCGGACAAAGGAAAGGGGGTTGTTGGATACTAGTTCCCCATGTTGGATTCGTGTATAAAGCTTTTGAAGTCGACCTAGCGTTTTGGGTAGTTTAGCCCCAAACCATGCTCGGGTGTAGTTTGGATTAAAACTATCATTTTAAATGGGTCGAACTTGTATTACATTTAATTAATGGCCTTCGTGCCTATTGTAAACATTTAACTTGTGGTATTGTTTTAATGGATCGTATGGAATGGTTTACATCATTGAATGGCGCGTAAATGTTTTAATTACTTTAAAAAAAAAGATTTACTCGTGTTAAATACGGGTTGGGTTGTTTCATGTACATATATATGTGTGTGAATATACATATATTATGTATCTATATGTGTGTAAATATGCATTTAAGTGTAATCGGCCATTTTGACCCCGTTGACCCATTTGGACTAATTGTGTCAAAATGATTATTAATTGATTATTAGATGTTCCCATGGTCGTAGTAAGTACATGCACATGTTTGGATATTTTAACTTTGGGTCTTGGACTTATTTTGGTTAAAAGTGGGAAATTATGACCGATTTGGGTCATAATTGTCCAGAAGACCCGTTTTTATGTATTTTTGATTCGTCCGTGGTGTGTTTGCCATTTTGACTTTGACCCGCCCATTTGACATGAAGTGTGTAATATATACATATATATATATATATATATATATATATATATATATATATATATATATATATATATATATATATATATATATATATATATATATATATATATATATATATATAAAAAAGTGTATGTATATATATATGTATAAGTGATTTTGAATATTATGATATTTGTTAGTAATTGAAATATGATTTACTAACTTGTGAGTATTGTTCTCAGGTGATACATACGAGGACAGACGAGGAGAAGACTCAGTGATATAAGACTACTGAGTATTGCCAGTATCGGTGAGTGGGACTAACTGAAGTATATAGTATAGAGTAGCATGTTATATTATGATTGTCATGCTTGTTATATATACTTACTGATATGGTTAGTTAGTATGTTGTGATGACTGCATGTTAGTAGATGCTTGTCTGCTGGAGCCCAGTGCGTCCCTATTGTGTGGTAGCCTCGGTAGGAGAGATCTACCTGCGGGTTGGGTTCCTCATGTGGTAGCCTAGACAATCGTGGTGTATGTATGTGTGAATGACGAGTCCGTCGCGTGTGGATTATATATATACAACATGGTGGTGGAGGAACTTCTGGTAAGCCCCAGTCCGATCAACTGGTGGTTAATGGTTTGGCCGAGCCGCCAGAGTCTCTGTAGACGACACTTAGGTGATGTTTATGTATTAGACTACGTGACATGATTAGTATGACAGTTTCTGTATGCTATTACCTGTAGTTAGTTGCACTCACTTAGCTTCGTGCTAACCCCCTTCTCTTCACTGCAGGTTGACTGTTGCATACTTGATAGATTCCAGGGAGACGGATTATTAGGAGATATGTTTGACTAGCCGGAACTCTGATGTCGCGTCTTTTCTATTAAAGCTGTATTAATGTTTTAATATAACACCCGATCATTTATTTAATAACGTGTTTATTGTTAAGTGGATTTTTGTATATATATATATAATATATATATATATATATATATATATATATATATATATACACATGTTTGTATTATGTATCTGTTAAATTGGTCTTCCACTGCATTTAAAAAAATATGGGGTGTTATAAGTTGGTATCAGAGCGTGGTTTGGCAACATGCGCACGAAAGTGACATGTTCCCAAACTGTGAGTTGAGTCAAACATATCTCGGGGACGGGTTAAGTGAATGAAGTAGGTGTCTATGTGTTAGTTGATAGAAGCTAACAGATTATCTACTAAGATTTTGTGTGTGCGATGCTGTGATAAGACATGTACGAAGATCGATTCCACCCTGCTAATGCCCCGTTGACCCTCAGTGATGACAGAACTTTGGTGGACGAGTTTGATACCGATTTGGATGAAGGACTTGACGAGAATCAGATGCCGTGGTTCCAAGGATGATGATTCAGTTGCGGAGTTAATGGGGGTCAGTGGTGCGGGTGCGATCAAGGTGTTGATAGATGCAAAAGATGTCTTCTTATTCATAAAGATACATTCTTGTTACATTACTGTAATTATTATTATTGTACCTGTAGATTGTGTTCCCATCTTTGTCAAATATTGTGTTTATTGTAATGATAATCTGTGACGATTAGTGTTTCTATTGTGATTGATTGCTTATTCATGTAAGATAGAAGTAGATGACAGTTGATGACTCCAGTTACGACGATTGTGTCTGGAGCTACCCGTGTCACTATCTGGATTTTATTCCCTTAGACTGACTGCCATGTTCCGTGAGACTTTATAGATATGACCTTTGTGATATTGTGTCTTGTTTTTGTCAATTATTTGTTTTATGACCTGTTATATTGTATGTGAGTCGACAGCTAGCCTAGACTTGGCGAACTGATGTGCATGAATTATTAGTGTAAACTAGACTTGTATAAGTTCTTTTCTTTACTTTTGATTGATGGACACATAGTGACCCATAGAGACGGATTAGGGTAGTGACCCCTTGATGATTGGTGAAAGCCTCGAACCCTATTGTGTAACTATGTGAAGTGTAGTCTGCATGCTTGTTGACCGTGACTGAACCAGTAGATGACAGACCATGTGTATTGTAGTATGACGGGACTTGTCGTGTTGGACTTAGGTGAAATGCAGTTCCTTTCCTTTGACCCACGATACACGTAGTGGCCCGTAAGGATTGGAATAGAATTGTACTTTCCTTATCTTTTGATAAAGGACTCAGACCCTGTATGTTGCTGCCATGTGAGTGTGTGATATTTGCGTCATGTATGATGATTACTGTACTGTTGTACGTGATTGGTCTAGATGTGTGAGACCGTAGTAAAATTTTGGAGAATTGTTTTCCTTCCATAAATTCATGTGAGTTTGTGGTGACCTTTAGAAAGTAAGCTTGATTGGAGCTTTCCGTGTTGTCTTAACTAAGAGATAGGAAAACTCAGTTGTGTTGTCATTAGATGTGTAATGCAAACTGGACTGTACCATTATAGGATTTGACTAGTTGTGTAGGACCCATAGAGTTTTCCTATGAAACTGATGCCTTTTGTGAACTGATGTGGCCCATAAAATATAAGTGTAGGAGGCGCTCCTTTATTGGCTTTCTTGGAAAGTAGAGAAGAAACCTTAACCTGTATAGGAATTCTTTTATACTTGGACTATGATGAGTCTTGGATAGATCTGGATAAGTGATTGGAATCGCGATTAGATTTGCAATTGTGTTTGTAAAAGAGGATTTAGTAGAAATTAAGATCGGACTAGATCTAAATTAGGTGTTTACTTTCGGGACTTTTGCGGTATTGAGAAGTCTAGGATTGTAAAACCTTTTGATGTGGGATTTATTAGAGATACATAACTACCAGTGATTCGTGAAAGCAGACCGTGTTATAGTGGTGAACTCGATTAGGATCTCGTTCCGAAATACTCGGAATGAGGGTGTGATTTAGAATGATGTATTACGTCTGGCCAGCGGAAATACATTGTAGTAAATCATACATTAGTTTCAAGAGTCGGAAGAGATGTAGTGAGTGTTAGATTGGATGTTGATTAATGATTAAAGAGATTTCGGTGAATGCTAATCGTGAGTCGATTTTGTCTGATATAGTACCGATAGTTGTAGTTTATCTAAACCTTAGGCTATTGTTGGTCGAATAAGATTAAGTTGCGAGTTCTAGTGGTGTTTCTAGCAAAATAAAGACGTTGCTGAAATAGTTTTAGCAATGTCGAACTCGCATATTGATGACATTTGACGAATTTAGTTATTAGAAGGTTACTTATTGATTGTGTTAGTAGGTACCGTTTAATTGAAAATCCGCGTTAGAGCGATTAAAATTGTGTTTGTAAGAGTTTCTTCTTATAATAAAGTGATTAGAGACAGGTTTTAAGTGAAGGATTTCCGGGTAAGTATCGACATAGTTGGGTGATTTGGGACTAAATTCTGAAATATAGAGTTTGAACTAGTCATTTGAGTGCAGAATCTGCATTATTTTATTAGGAATCAGTGTTGACCTAGCGTGGTATATCTGAGGAATTGGCTAAATTCCTGGTGTATAGAGGGTTGTGCTAGCTTTTGACCCGTAACACGGACTAAACTAACTCTGAATCTGATAGAATTGACTTAGAAATAACCCCATAATGAAATTGATTATTATTAAATGGTGGGTTGGTTACCAGTAATTAGTGACTTTTTGTGTTTAAACCTAGACTTGAGGTGAAAATTTTAGTGGGATCCCATAAGATTGGTGATGAAAATAGATGTTTGACATGATTCCCTTAGCATTCATGAACTGAATAGTGTGTTACTTTCATTGCCCGATGTCTTGGTGATCTTTTCGGTTTGTGCTGACTGTTGACTCGTGTGTGCAATATGACTTATATGCTTATATGTAATATAATTTTACATGTATTATGTTTTCCTCTTGTTGATGAACGAACTGAACCTAGTAACGTTGATAACCGTATGATATGTTAAGACTTAGGTTTAGTTGTGACATGTGGTAAGGATGATAGATACCCTGTACCCTAGTTGGCTCTGACTGACCAGATTTCGAGGACGGAATCTCTTTAAGGGGGTGGATTTGTAACATCCTGAAAACGGGCCTAGGTGGAATTTACTTCTTTTTTCCCTTTAAGAGTTTTATAGTGAGTTTAATGAAATATTTAGTTATTAATTATTTATAAGTAACTGTTAATCCATTGGGTTCGCTTTATGACCAGGGTCCCAAAACATGTTTTATTATTTATTTATGACATCGTTTGGGTTGCCGAATCGAATACGATAAATATTTGAAAACTGTTAAATACCCGTGTTTTATCAGGAGTGGGATTTAAACACCCATTTAATAACCAAAACCGCCCCATGTTTCTTTTATTTCCATTAAATGGTTTTCCCTTCCCTCCCTCCTTGCTCCCATCGTGACCTAACACTACCACCATAACCCTAGCTTTAATTTAATGAAGAAGATGATAAAATTACAAGCTTAGATTCATATTACTTGCATCTCTACCATCTAGCAACAAAGGTTTTGTAACAACCCAAACCAACCCGCGATTAACCCGTGTAAAATTACAACAACAAAAAAAAAAAAAAAAAAATTTTGCTGAACTGCCACCTGGCGCGGCGCGCCAAACCTGACTGTCCGGAAAGTCTTTAAATGCGAAAATGTTTGACTAGTTCCCGACATATTTAGGCGTAACGCTTTTAACCCCATGTTCCATATATAAAAACTAGCACGTTCTATTAATAAAATTATGTTCACGAAGCGGGGCCCACATTGACCCAAATTACCCCTTAAGTACCAAAATACAATTTTCGACCATAAGACTTTTAATACAAAACAAAGCCGAGCATTGCGATTGGGGATACGCTACCCAATCCTAATAAATCCAAAAGCAAGCCTTCTACGCAAACTATGCAAGTCCTCTAATCCTCGCGCTTACCCGAGCCACCATCCGCATGCAATCTATAAAAAGAGTCAACAACAAGAGGGTAAGCTAACGCTTAGTGAATGATAATATACTACATACATATATATATGTATAAAATGGACACGCCACAAAATAACAAATACCGCATACCGAGGCATCCATATAAGGCACTACACTAAGCATACCATACGATCTCTAAGCAACGAGCTAAAGATACAACAACAATATAAGTTCACCAACGACGATGTGAACAACGCCAAATAGCTACACCCGGAGGGTTAGCTACAACACAACAATACATTAATATGTAACAATATAAATATAACAACGCGTAACACTCCCAAGGTTAACCATAACGCTATGGTGCTACCGGCTCGTGGTTCACACCATACGCAATTGAGTCATACTCTTTTATAGTGCTACCGGCTCGTGGTTCACACTCGATGCTACCGGCTCGTGGTTCACATCAATTATTTTATAGTGCTACCGGCTCGTGGTTCACACTCGATGCTACCGGCTCGTGGTTCACATCTTAGTTTATAGTGCTACCGGCTCGTGGTTCACACTCGATGCTACCGGCTCGTGGTTCACATCTTAGTTTATAGTGCTACCGGCTCGTGGTTCACACTCGATGCTACCGGCTCGTGGTTCACATCTTAGTTTATAGTGCTACCGGCTCGTGGTTCACACTCGATGCTACCATAACATCCACAAACAAATACGCCATAAACATGAACGCATAATTATTCCACTCACAATATTAACCCTTCGCCATTGGGGTTATATAATCCACATCGCCCGCCCATGTGATAATGTACACACAAAGTGTGCACCTCGTCAAAGGTGGTCAACCAAAATGCACAATCGTGCCAATTGGACCTATACACAAGTCCATCAATCCACCTATATGTGAAGTGAGCTCTATGACCGAGAACCACTTCACCCGACCCGCACCCATCCTACACATACATATGCACATAGGATATTAACACTCACCTTGAAGTCTTGAAGAAAGCTTCCAAGTAAACCGCAACTCGCCAATGGAAAATACCTATTCCATTATCACAATTACAACAATACACTTAGAGTGGATTTACAAATCAACCCAATTCGTCACTTAGTGCAATTTCGACCCAAATGCACTTCCAAGCACAAACCGTGCCCAAAACTAACCAATAATCACTAACACAAGTGAGAATGGACCTAATACGCCAATTAAACCCGAACTCAAGTGTTAAACACGTGTCATACCCATTTTGACACTTAAACCCTAATTTTGACCCATAAGGTCAAAATCTCACCATTTACAAGTTTTGACACCAAAACACATTTAACTTGGTTTTATACTTCAACTTAATCTATTTTAAGTTTATAAACCTCATTAAATTGCCAAATGGGTCATAATCACCACCAAACCCTAGTTTGACCCAAAGTCACAATTAGTCAACCAAATAACCTTAAATGGGTTTCAATACTTCCATAATCACTAACTTAAGTGATTAAACTCAATTTCAAGTCCTAAACATGGCCAATTAGTTCACCAACCTAAAATCCACCAACACTAACAATAAACCCAATTACTAGCATCACTAAACCCATTTCATCATCTAAAAGGGTTTTACAACAAACTAACTCAAAACCCTAACTTGAATAACAAATCCAATAAATGAAATTCGGAGTTTGAGCTTACCAATACTACCACAACGTAGCTAGGAACGAAAGGAACAACTTTAGAACTCGAGCTTTTGATCCAAACGGCCTCCTTCTTCTCCAAAACCCCAAATCTCTCTCTAGAATCTCTCTCTCTCTCTAGATAGTTGGGAGTGATGAATGGATGTGAAAATGATCCAAAACTGATCCAAACCAGCTAATATGGCTCACAAATCCGGCCCCAAGTGAAATTACCCAAATACCCTTCATTTAAACCTTTTAAAAAGGCTGAAAATTGCCTCAGCAGCAATCGGCGCGCCGCGCCAGAAGGTGGAGCGCCGCTCCAACCTACAGGTCAGTTTTCAGAAACTTGTTTTGGCCATAACTTTTCGACCGTAACTCCATTTTTGATGAATCAAATATCGTTGGAAACATCAACACAAACTTTATTTGGGGTTGAAAGGATACGTACACACCTTGTCACTTCAGACAACGTCCAGTTTCCTTCGGCGTCCGAGCAAGCAACACGTAAACTTCGTACACGCATCGTACACCATAAATACATTATGTATAATAAATATTTGGGTCTTACAGGTTTGTCTTCCTAATTTTGGTTTAATCCATGTTAATTTAGGGTTTATGTTAGAAAATATAAAAATATGCATTTGTGCTTAAATCTTGATCTTTTTGTGATGGATTTGTTTGAAAGATGCTAGATTATGAATACATAACATGTATATGTATGATTGTGAGCTTGTAAATGATCAAAAATGCATGAAACATAAAAATAAATAAAAAATTAGGTAAACCCAAAAGTGGACAGCAGCCTTGCGCTGCTACTTCTACTGTTTCTGGCGGCTGCCGCTTCTGCCGGCTGCAGCTTTCGGCCAGCGGTGGTGGTTGGCTACTGGTGGCGGTGGTTTCCGTTTTCGTGTGTCGAATGTGTACTCGTATGACCCGACCTGTTTGTGAATGTTTAAGAATGGGTTAGCTTGCCCATTTGAACCCCGATCCAATTATGGTTTCGATTTGGGTTTTTAGTTGTTTAAGTATGCATGTTTGTGCTTGAATCTTGTTCATACAAGTTTGTTTGACTTGGGTATTGTAAATGATTGTTATATGTATGTTATAACATCATTGTAAACCTTTCTTATGGTCAAAAAACTGCTCGAAACTCGATTTTTGGGGTCAAAACCCGGCTGGACAGCAGCATTTGCTGCTACTGTTCTACGCTGTCTGCAGCAGCGTATTTGCAGCTACTGTTGCAGCTTTTCTGCTGCTGTTGCAGCCCATTTGCTGCTGTTTTTACAGCCCTATTGTGTCTCTGATGTTGTGGTTTATGTGTTGGTTTGTTCGCCCATTTAACCCTTGACCCGTTTGAATAAATTGGGACTTTTAAGTAGTACCAACTATTGTGTACATATATATGTGTGTGAATATATATATATATATTATGTATATATATGTGTGTAAATATGCATTTAAGTGTAATCGGCCATTTTGACCCCGTTGACCCATTTGGACTAATTGTGTCAAAATGATTATTAATTGATTATTAGATGTTCCCATGGGCGTAGTAAGTACATGCACATGTTTGGATATTTTAAATTTGGGTCTTGGACTTATTTTGGTTAAAAGTGGGAAATTATGACCCATTTGGGTCATAATTGTCCAGAAGACCCGTATTTATGTATTCTTGATTCGTGCGTGGTGTGTTTGCCATTTTGACTTTGACCCGCCCATTTGACATGAAGTGTGTAATATATATATATATATATATATATATATATATATATATATATATATATATATATATATATATATATATATATATATATATATATATATATATAGGGGCAGGATCAATGGAGAATTAACCAATCGGGGGGAAGCAAAATTTATTTTTTTTCATTTTTTTGAATTTTTTTTTCCGGCATCAAGATCACACGAAAATATGAATATTCAGAAGAGACACTTCGTGATGAATGTTATTATTTAGGCGGGAAAACGATCGACAAAAATAACATTCAAGATAATATTGTTCGTGAAGAATATGAATGTTTTTTTTTCTTCATGTTTTGTGAAGTAAAATTTAGCCCGATTTAGAGTTTAGGGTTTAGGGTTTGGTGTTTTGGGTTTATTCCATAAACCCAAAACACCAAACCCTAAACCCTAAACTCTAAACTCTAAACCGTTCGTGTTAAAAAGTCAATTTAAATCCTAAATCTAAACCCTAAATCTAAACCCTAAACCCTAAATTTCTAAACCCTAATATCTAAATCCTATAAACCCTAATATCTAAACCCTAATATCTAAACCCCAATAGCTAAAACCTCAAAATACGCTCGAAAAACACGATAATTGTTATATATTACTTCTTCGAGCGTTTTTCCGCCAAAATAAAAACATTTATCACAAAGTGTCTCTACTAAATGTTCATATTTTCATCTCATCTATAATGTTCGTGAACAAAGTTTTTTCAAAAAATGAAAAAAAAAAGTTTTTTGCTTCCCCCCGCATCCCCCCGAATGGTTACTTCCCTCTTGATCCTACCACTATATATATATATATATATATATATATATATATATATATATATATGTAATTATAAGTATAAGTATAAGTGATTTTGAATATTATGATATTTGTTAGTAATTGAAATATGATTTACTAACTTGTGAGTATTGTTCTCAGGTGATACATACGAGGACAGACGAGGAGAAGACTCAGTGATATTAGACTACTGAGTATTGCCAGTATCGGTGAGTGGGACTAACTGAAGTATATAGTATAGAGTAGCATGTTATATTATGATTGTCATGCTTGTTAGATATACTTACTGATAGGGTTAGTTAGTATGTTGTGATGACTGCATGTTAGTTGATGTTTGTCTGCTGGAGCCCAGTGCGTCCCTATTGTGTGGTAGCCTCGGTAGGAGAGATCAACCTGCGGGTTAGGTTCCTCATGTGGTAGCCTAGAAAATCGTGGTGTATATATGTGTGAATGACGCATCCGTCGCGTGTGGATTATATATATACAACATGGTGGTGGAGGAACTTCTGGTAAGCCCCAGTCCAATCAACTGGTGGTTAATGGTTTGGCCGAGCCGCCAGAGTCTCTGTAGACGACACTTAGGTGATGTTTATGTGTTAGACTATGTGACATGATTAGTATGACGGTTTCTGTATGCTATTACCCGTAGTTAGTTGCACTCACTTAGCTTTATGCTAACCCCCTTCTCTTCCCTGCAGGTTGACTGTTGAATACTTGATAGATTCCAGGGAGACGGATTGTTGGGAGATATGTTTGGCTAGTCGGAACTCTGATGTCGCGTCTTTTCTATTAAAGTTGTATTAATGTTTTAATATAACACCCGATCATTTATTTATTAACGTGTTTATTGTTAAGTGGATTTTTGAATATATATATATATATATATATATATATATATATATATATATATATATATATATATATATATATATATATATATATATATATATATACATACATATATATATATACATGTTTATATTATGTATCTGTTAAATTGGTCTTCCGCTGTATTTAAAAAAAAAAAATCTGGGGTGTTATAAAATTATTCACAACTTACAATATTAAAGCTTTTGTGGTCTAAAATAGTTTTATTAAAAGCGAGGTAGCTGAAACTTAATATATCAGTGGTGTAAATGGGCCGGGCTTGCATAAACTGTTCCATTTTTGCTGTTGGATGAGAATGACCTTAATCTCGATATTCATGTATTCAAAGTTCAATTTACTCAGTACTTATAATGGTAAGCTTTTAGGTATATGACTATTCTATTATCTAATCTACATGTTCTTTTTACTTAACGGTGTTATTCTTTTGAATACAACAGATTTGGATTTGGATGATGTTGGTACTTCTATGCTATATGATATGGTGGTGTTTGACTTTATGGTGTCAAATGTATGATTTTCATGCTATTTTCAGTTATGAGTGTTATGATGACTGGAGTTATGATGGAATATATGCTAGCAACAGTAGTGGAAGGAAGGGTGGGGTTTTAGGCTTGAATCTGGGGAGGTTGTTAGGGTTTATAGATAGAGTTGACTTTTGGATTCGAACCAAGTTAGGGATGAAGTGGTGGTGTTGCAAGTTTGGTTTGATGTATGTGATTGAATGACAAAAGAATGGCTCAAAATATGCTTATTTATGTCAATTTTGACTCAAGTGGACTTAAAGTCAATGATGTAATTTTTGAGAGTATGATTGGGAAGAATAGGGTAATGACATAGATTTTAGTGAGTTTGTGTGATGACAATAAGGTGAAAATAATCTGCTATAGCATTCTGGTGGTTTTAAAGTTGATAATTTTTTTTTTTTGGGAATGTAATTTGACTTTTCAGGGTCAAAGTTACTGTTTGATTTACATCCGTGTACTTGTTATTTGCATCTTATCTACATATATCAAACTAATGTAATGATTATATTATGGTAATGCAGATCTTAACCAAAAGACATAACAAATTTGGCTTTCCATCGCAACTATCCTCTGTTTGCATCAGCTTCTGATGATTGCACAGCATATGTTTTTCACGGCGTGGTGTATTCTGATACAAATCAGAACCCTCTTATTATTCCTTTGGAGATTCTTCATGCCCATAAAAGTTTTAATGGAGGAGGTCAATACTTAGTTTACATTTACTTTTTACATAAATGTGATGTTTGCAAATAAGCAGTATTTTTTTTTTTAAATATAATGTGCACTATTGCGAGTTAACTATTTTTAACGTATGTATGGAGTTTTTTGGTCTAAAAAAATAAAATTATCCTTTTCACTATATTAACTTTGAAAGTTGGAAAAATCAGCACATGTTAAGTCTTAACCTGAAACTTTGACAGCAGGATGCAATTCGTGGACATGTTGTTTAGTGGTTTTATTATTATGATATTAGATTTGTTTTGCAGTGGACTTCTTTGGTATAAAGGTAATAGATAGATAGATTGGGGTTTTTTAACTAATGTTTGATTTGCTTAGAAAGAATTTCTTTTTCTTTTCTTTAAGTTGGGTATTAAATTGTGTTTTGTTTTTTACTCCATATATAGTAAGTTGTATTTATTGCATTGTCTCCTCCTCTTCCTCCAAGGCCTTAGGTTCTGCACTAGCTTCCGGTCTTGCTGATATGCATCGGGTTGAAATACTATGCTATCTTAACATTGCCACAGGGGTGACAAAATGGATGGATGGATCAAAAGTGCATGTAACGGGTCAGTGTTACTCTTTTAGCCAAATGTCAAAAAAAAAAAAAAATGTAATGAATAAATTGAATCAATATTTTTTGATGTCAATGATTTGATTCTCCTATGCATATGAATTTTCTATACATTAGTACATGATAGTAAAGACACTTATCACTAGACAGAACCAAACAAAGACAAACGCTAGCATACATTCACCAAGTGTGTGGAAAAATTCATATGCATAGTAAGTTTATTATCACATAAGTGTGTATAAACGAGAAACAGAATTTGACTTACATCAACTATAACATATAATTATTCATTTTTAAGATTTTCCTTGTCTAGGCTAGGCTAGGCTACCCTATGAAAAGGGAGTAGTATTAATCAGTCATATGTACGTAGTAGATCATTCAGGTACTAGGTGACAGTTTACGATCCTTTTCTCGGGCCACCTCAAGATATAACACACAATTATTTAACATGTATAATTGAACTCCATATTTTGAAATTAGTAAGTTACTTTTGTGACATTTTCATTAGCGTCAGATGTACGTAGTAGATCATTAATAAGTTACATAAAATTTTGAAGTTTAATAAGCCTCCTAGGAATGGTCCACTAGGCGTGTGATGTAGTTTTAGTGCAGCGTTTTTGGTTGACACCTCTAATTTGGTTAGCTGATGCGTATCCCTTTCCATTTTTCGTGAAGATAGTGCCTTTTGCAATCTTCGTGTATCTTTTTACGTGAGCGTTGATGATAGTTGTGGTTCATGAATGACGAATTAGTTATTAATAAAATTTATGCAAGAATATGGTGTTACCATGTGTTGTAATGTTTTCTAATGCAACTGATGCTTGCTAATGCATGTATGATTTTGAGGTGGATCAGTTTTGATTCTATGATGATACATTTGTGATTTGGATCTGGCTTAATGGTGAATTGAGCACAACAATCAATATTTATGGGTATGAAAATGGTATTGCAAATGGTTAATTTTATCTTTTTATGATTTTGAAGGCAGTATATATTGTTTGTTTAGTTAATTTTTGCATTGAATCTAACATTGATTTGAGTAGAATTAAATAATGGGTTGGTATGGTAAGATGATTATAAAAAGGTTTATGGGTCTGTTTTGTAGTATGAGGTAAGGAATATTAGAGTAGAAGCGAGATTGGGATGGACAAAGGGGAATATAAAATACAAGTGTTATCAAGTTGAAAATGGGCTAGATCATGTAGCTGTTCAAACACAAACAGGTGAACTGAATGATATATTGATTATAAGTATATGGGTTGTGCAAATTTGTGATTATATACAAGTAATCGGTATCAATTATAACGTTTTCAAATATTATTTTATAGAGTTGTCGTGTAATACACGAGCTCTTAAATCTATTATGTAAATAAAACATTAAAATCATAGTTTGTCGAAATTTCCAAATCATGTTGTATATTTGGACCATGTATCCATCAAATAACTAATGCTACAAATTCTGAATGGTTTTCTTCCCATATAGTTCCTTATGTTTCTACTATGTCACCTTTTTTTTTTTTGCACCAATCCTCTAGATAAATGGATGTACACCTTCAACTATGTTTGTGGATTCAAGGTTAATATTCAGATGCTTTCCTCACGATGACTGGTATGATACTACATTTAGGCCGCGTTTGTTTAGTATTTAATCGGCTTAATTGAACTTAATGATGTAAAATTGAATAAGTCGTATGGTGTTTCTTTTTGACTTAATGAAAATAGAATGTCTTAATATTTTAAGTCATAAAAAAGTGAATTTTCATAATCGTCCCTACTCTTTTAAAACTGCTAACATAACTGTTATATAATGTAAACCCCATAAGTAATATGTTTATTCATCAACTATTTATAGGATTACATAGAAACCCTAAACCTAAACCTAAACCTAATTTAACCTAATGAACCGAGCCCACAACGCAATCAGGTTGTGCTACACATATTCTAATATACCGTCTAACACTCCCATGCAGTCCGAGCGGTGAAATCACGAAAGCTCGAGACTGGAAGAAAACACTAAACATAAAAAGAATAAATAAAAACACAATTTTCTCTCTAATTTGTTGTATCGAATAGATCGATATCGCTGATTGGTTGCGTTGGTTGACTGCGTTTCCTTTTCCGTAACGTTTTTTTTACGTCGTGGCTTGATTGCCTAAGGATTGAGAAGGACTTGGGCTTTGAACTTTTATCGCCGATACAATCTTCTTCAACGCTGCAAAACAAGAGAGTTTTTTTTATTCCTCTTTTTTTCGGAGTTTGGAACCTATTCAAGCTAGGCGGCTCAGCCGCACGCCGATTATTGTTGAAATTATTGCTAAATCAAAGACACAAATAAAAACTAAATAAACAATACGATGCGGCTGTGATAAATAAATATAAAGAAAACGTTTGAAGAGCCTTTTATCTAGAGTAGATGAAGTAAGCAATTAATTTGATAGTTATAATTCAGTAGGCTTATAACTAATTTTGACCTAAGCCTATACAATCCTTAAATATGAGAGAGTAGTAATGGAAGAGAGAGAAAGTATATTTCTTATATGTAAGAAAATGGTGTGTATATGTGTGTTCATTATCCACATATATATAGTACAAATTTTACTATCCATATTTGACTAATTACCATCCATATTTTACTACTAAATTTACAACACTCCCCCTTGGATGGTAATTTTTTTTTAAAGAGCAATTAATACTGCCTCGTTAAAAACCTTGCTAAAGAAAACCCAGTGGGATAAAACTTTAGCTAAGGGAAAAAGAGTGCAGCATAGAGTTGACTCCCCCTCAAGTAGACAACGCTGAGTCGTCACATCTTTTGAACTTGCCTCATGCCAATATTGTGAATGTATGTTTTGAAAAACAGCGATTGACAGTGCTTTGGTATAAAGATCAACAGAGTTGTTGATTGAACGTATCTCATTTTAATCTGGTTGTCTTTTACGAGATCTTGAGTATATGAGAAGAATCTGAGGTTTTCATCTGAAACTGTATCATCTAAATCTTTTATGTACAAGTTTGGTCCACGTGATTTGTCTACAGTCTCCTTCATGGTTTGTTCAAACTGTTGTTTCAATTCCTATTCCCTTTCAGTCTTTTTCTGAGCCTTACTAATATACCATTCTTTTCCATCAAACTTATGACCGTTGAGACTGTTTATAACTTTAGCGCCTCGTCAGCATTTATGTTTTGTTCTGTCATTTTTTGATACTCTTCTTTCATTTGTACTATGTAAGCTGTATTATCTTCATAGATAGTTGTTAGGCTTTTATAGCGTTCTAGTCCACAAGAATCAATAATGATTTGTATCATTGATCTTAACTAAAATTATTCCCGAGTAGCTTCATGTAATGCAATCACTTCGGCATGATTTGATGATGTTGCAACAAGTGTTTGTTTTGAGAACGTCATGATATTGCGGTGCCTCCATTTAGGAATACATATCCAGTTTGAGATTTAGCTTTATGTAGATCGGATAAATAATCTGCATCTGTATAACCAAACAAATCTTGTTTCGAGTTGTTAGAATAAAATAATTATAAATGTCAGATCTTGTATAATCTATAAGATACATAAGAACCTCAATTGCACTAAAATATAGAACTTCCGATCTGTTAAAATTTTCATGATCTTCGCAGGGATGAAATAGATCAGTGTCAATATTGAGTGATCTAACAACAATGAGTTTGTCTTTAAAAAAATGTTTTAAAATCTTTTCGGTATAAGTTGTTTGATGTACAAGTAAACCATTAGGCATATGCTCAATTTGCAATCCAAGGTAATACTTGGTTTTTTCAAGATCTTTCATTTCAAAATAATTCTTTAGAAGTTGAATGATTTCATAGATCTCTTTATTTGTTCATATGATGTTAAGAACATTGACATAAACAACTACGATCTCATATCCGAACATTGTTTTTATAAAACATACGTGCAAAATAAGTTTATATTTATACCCTTTTTTTTATCAAGTAGTCATTTAATCGGTTATACCACATACGTCCCGTTTGTATAAACACATTAAGAAATCTTTGTGATTTAATGGAATATATTCCCTTAGGTTTTACATTAGATGCTTATGATACCTTAACCCTTTAGGTATATTCATATATATCACTATTAAGTGATCCATACAGATAAGTAAGTAGTAACAACATGTATGAGATGCATTTAAATAACTACCAGGTTGATTAAGTATCTAATAAGTAATTGTATCCATTACAGGAGGATAATTTTTCCTCCTAATTCATTTCTGGTCTTTGTGGGAAATATTGAGTTACAAGTCTAGTTTTGCCTTGTAACTTCATTTGCACATTTCTTTTCGGATAAAAATTCATTTGTATCCCATACGTTTCACATATTTAAAAGTGATAACGATTGATCCGAAAACTTTTCTTTTATCGAGCGATTCTAATTCAGCTCTTATTGCTCCTTTCCATTGAGCTCAATCATGTCCATTTTGTATATTCAATGACAGATTTTAGTTCCAGATCATCATCTTTATTCATGATGTCATTGTAACATTATATGAAAATATCTCATCAAGATTTTTCATTTTATTTCGGTTCCATAATATTGCATAATTTATCGCAATTTATGTATTTACATTTATCAATATCCTCTGCAGAAGGAATATTGATTTATGGTTCTTCTTGAACACTTTCTTTTACCTCATTATCAGCTGATTTTCTTTTTCGAGGATTTTTATCTTCGGAACCAATTGATCTTCCACGTTTGATGCGTGGTAAAGACTCAACAGTGACATTATTGCCAGCTTTTGGAATTTCAGTTCGAGCTGGAGCATTTATCGCTGGTATATATGATTTAGTCACTTTTTTTTATATCTGTAAATGCATAAAGTAATTAATTTGCAAGTTCTTGCATATGCATTATTTTTGAACTTTCGTTTCACATTCTTTTGTTCGAGTTCAATATACCTTAATTGATGTTCACATCATGAAGCATCATTTTATTTATTTATTTTGTTTACTTCACCCCCTAATCTAGGGAACAATGTTTTATTAAAATGACAATCAGCAAAACGTGCTGTGAAAACATCACCCATCATGGGTTCAGTATATCTTATGATTGAAGATGTTTTATATCCAAAATATATTACCATCTTTCTTTGAAAAACCATTTTATTGTGTTGTGGTGATACAATTGGAACATACACTGCACAACCAATGTTCTAAGGTGAAAATATTTGGCTCTTGGCCAAAATCAAGTAGTAAGTGAAAATATTTATGACTTCCACATGGTATAATGCGAATTAATGTCGCAGCATGTAAATTTACATGTCCACATATAAATATCGAGAGTTTTGTACTCATTATCAATTGTCTAGTTATTAGCTGCAAGCGTTTATCTATTGATTCAGCTAAACCAATTGTGTGTATGCACATGAGCAACTGGATGTTCAACAACAATTCCTGTAGATATATAATGATCATTAAATGCTTGAGATGTTAACTCACCGGTATTATCAAGTCTCATCCTTTTAATGGTGTAATCAGAATAATGTGTTCTCAATTTAATAATTTGTGCAAGAAACTTTGCAAATGCCATATTACGGCTTGATAACATACAAATATGAGACCATCCGCTAGATGCGTCTATTAGAACCATGAAACATCAAAATGGTTCACATGATGGATGAATTGGTTCATATATCTTACCTTGAATTCTTTCAAGAAACATTTGTGATTCTTTTTCACAATATACTTTTCATTAATCACCATATGTGCTTTCCATTAATCACCATATGTGTTTTTTTTTTTATAAATCACCATATGTGTTTTTTTTATCATATATCCTTTTCACCATATACGCTTTTAATCATATGCGCTGTGTTTTTCACCATATGCGCTTTTAATCATATGCGATTTTCATCATATGCGTTGTGCTTTTCATCATATTCGCTTTTTATCATATGCGCTTATCATATGCGATGCGCTTTTTATCATATGCGCTTTTTTATGTGAATAGTAAATTAATTAATTTCGTTTTACTATTCATATGAATTAATTTAGATTTACTATTTTGTTAATTGAGTAATATATATATACATCATATACTTGTGACTCCGAAGGCTCAAATGAATTTGACCATATAGTTATACGTTGTACCTTGCACATTAATTTTCAGTAGAAGCTTTAGATGCATATTATTTTCAGTAGAAGCTTTAGATGCACTTTTTTTTAATCACCAAATACCACAAACACTTTGTTTGCGTTTGTTCATAGTCATCAATGAAAACCATTTTCTTTAATTTTATTTTATACAATAAAATTAACGCATCATTATTCTTTTCAAAAACAATAATCTATTGTTATTGTTCACTTGTGCGATGTTTAACAACAAAAGTCAACAACCTCTGTCTTGTTTGTTGTGGCAACCAAAAACAACCTTTGCTTTTGTTACCGAGAATCCAAGACCAAAAAAAAAAAAATTAATTTTTAATTAATCTTTTATCAAAACCATAAATTATTTTATTGATCTACGTTGATATGGCCATAAAGAATTGACGGCTGACCTACTTTTGTAAGTGTATTTCGGCTATCATCCCGAAAACGCACAACGACCCTTTTTTTTTTTATGAACTATTTGTTTCATATCTAGCTTAGGCAATTATTGTGAACATTTGGTCCCTATAAGAGCATTTATTTTTTAGACTTTTAGTTGATTTGTACTTGTCACAATTAGGGATAGCACCCGCGGGTCGTGAATGCGGATCCATTGGATCCATCACCCGTACCCGCGGATTTTTTTTTAAGAGACATCCAATTGAACCCTTGTTCGTTGAAACAATTTGACTATATTTTTACTCTCCATTATTAAACGGGCCATTTTGATGCACACTCTTAAAAAAAAAAATTTTGTTTTTTAAGTTTTATTATTCAACCTCCTTTTTTCAACGGTCACGTTTTTAACAAAACATTTGACAAGTTTGAAAAAAAGTTTTTTATTGATTATCATCAAAAGTTTTCTATTGTCACTCTACTGGATGGAATTATGGCATACAACCAAAATTGCAACCCAACACTACATAAGAACAAAAAGGTTGTTTTTAATTAACATATGTATATGTGTTAAACTCGGAATAATAATAACTTATTTTAGAAAATTAACATAAGACATGTTGAAACATTTTTGTCACATTTAGCTCATCAAGTCTAATACTTATCATTGATAGATTTTATCACGTCTAGGAGATGTTTACTTTTTTCTTGTATTAAGTCCTACTTTCATTTACCTTTGTTTGGAAAAAAGTTTTTTTTTTTTTACTTTGCTTTCCCCCTTTCTGTAAAACTCATTTAAACACTTTCTTTGTTTTTTTTTTTTTTAAAAAAACTTCCTTTTTTTTTACGTTACCTGTAAATTATAAATATATAAAAAAAACTTTTTGTAAAAATTTTTTTTTCTAGTTTTTAAGAGGCCACTTGACCAATTTTTTAATTCTTTCACAACACCTGATATCGTGATCGTGACCTTTCACCAAAGCAAGAGATATTCTTGATAAACTAAACACGGACTCGTGTTTGAAATTGTCGGCCACAAAAAATATTCATTTGATAAAAGTATATATTTTTTTTTTAGTTATAGAAGGAGACCACTTCATTTTCAATACTTCATTTTTGACAAAAAAACTATTCCATTTTACCATCCCCTTTTTTTTTCTTACTTTAACTTTTAAGATATACTTTTAATAAAAATACAAACTACTTTTTCTTATTTTAACTTTTAAGATTTACTTTTAATAAAAATACAAACTACTTTTTGTATTTTAACTTTTAAGATTTACTTTTAATAAAAGTACAAACTACTTTTTTATTTTAACTTTTAAAATTATAAATTTAAGAATAAACATTAGTATGCATGAAATAAATAATGATTAATTGCATAAGTAATCATAAATGTTAGATAACATATAAAGACCCCGTCGTATTCGTATTGATCGGAATTAATCTCGACCCATGGTACCGTGTTGTCAAATGACGTGTTTGCGTACATAAAGTACCGTGTTGTCAAATGACATGTTGCGTACAATCATGAGGTCTTATTAACATAAATATAAATGTTAGTGAAGTTAATAAGAGTTAGATTACAGAAAATATAATTCAGGCGGTATAACCGGCCATATATAACTTAAATAACATAAATATAAATGTTAGTGAAGTTAATAAGAGTTAGATTACAGAAAATATAATTCAGGCGGTATAACCGGCCATATATAACTTAAATAACATAAATATAAATGTTAGTGAAGTTAATAAAAGTTAGTAAACATAAATGATAGTTAGGCGACAGTGTCGACCATATATAATTTAGGTGGCAGAGCCAACCATATAATAAGAACAATACAAATGCACTAAGAACTTAATAAAAATTAGTAGTTCAAAATGTTAGTAGTCCAAAATTTGATATGTCCGAGTCTGAAAAACCTTAATAATTTCATACCTTGATTAGTGACTCGTGATCGTTTGAGATATCCTTTGATTACACTAAGCTCTTCGTGCTGATAACGTGTTATAATTCAGTAGGCTTATAACTAATTTTGACCTAAGCCTATACAATCCTTAAATATGAGAGAGTAGTAATGGAAGAGAGAGAGAGTATATTTCTTATATGTAAGAAAATGGTGTGTATATGTGTGTTCATTATCCACATATATATAGTACAAATTTTACTATCCATATTTGACTAATTACCATCCATATTTTACTACTAAATTTACAACAGATATTGCTTTGTTGAACATAGGCGGTGGTAAAAAGAAAGAAAAAAAAAATCAAGTAGCAATAGGTGGCATTCATTTTTTGTTTATTTATTATTATTATTTTTTTTTTGACTAAAATAATAATTACTATTAAAATTGGGATCCTTCATCAACAAATGAACGATCCAAAAAAACCAATACAACAAATTCAACGACCATAAAAGCTCGAAAAGAGAAAACAATAAAAAACAAACCTAAAACTAGCTAACTCTATCCGAGCCCAAAACTCTAACGGTCATAACATCAACCATGCCAAACAAACCAACACGGTAATACAAACTGATACAACAATACAAGACAAACATTAATCGCAATAAACCTATAACGCATACAACTTAAAACAGGTGACTAGGAGGCGCCCTTACCATTGCGTTTATCCGGACGTGATGTCATCCCCTCGAGCATATCAATATGGACACCTTTGCCACTGCGCGACGGGAATTGATACATAATAATGTTCGAAGAGCTACTTTTAATACGAACACCCTCGCATGGTGGAATCTCCCCCCGATCCACCAAATCTTGAAAAAAAAAACCTTTTTAGTAGCAATTGAGGAACCCGCATTAATAACTTCCACACCAATAGCTTCCGAAGTACTTGCTTTGTTAGCGTCCAAACAAACTTCTTCTTCTTCGTCTTTTAAAGACAACCCGTCGCTTGATTTCTTCCCCTTGTGTTTTCTTATTCTGACTTTTGGTGGCTTGGGATCAACAACTTTCTCAACATTAACCGACTCAACAGCGGATCCAGGGGGTGGATCATTATCTAATGAACTGTTAGAGACTAAAACATCTACGGATCCATGAGCCTCCACCTCAGGAACAACTGGTACCGAAACAGGAACAATCAAAGGAGTATTTAGCTCAGAAACTGTAGCAGAAATAGCGTCCAGACTTGTTGTTTTTTCCAAAACTGTAGCATTCTCAACACTTCCAACCTGTACCCCGACTTCAGTACCTACTTCATCTTCCCCACCGTTCAAAATATCAACTACAACTGCGCAAGGCGTATTAAGCAAGATAGAAAATAAATAAATAGATAGAACACGACGGTTATGATTAGTTTGCACAAACATTAAGTGGTGGTGGTTTTCTTTTGTATTTGTTTGACGAATACGGCTAGAGAAAAAAAATAAACAAAGAACAATGTGAGACACAAGTTGATATAGGGATCCCACCAAATCACTAACAATTAGTTGGTGATCGGAAGATGATGATATTCTTTTTTAGAACAATTAACATTTAACCCTGAACTTCTGATATCATGTTATAGAATGTAAACTCCATAAGTAATATGCTTTATTCATCAACTATTTATAGGATTACATAGAAACCCTAAACCTAAACCTAATTTAACCTAATGGACCAAGCCCACTACGGAATCAGGTTGGGCTACACAATATTCTAATATACTGTCTAACAATAACTGCCATATGTAAAAGGTTAAATTTGTAATTTTATTTATTCAGCCAATATTCAGCAAATAAAACAAACAATAGCTATTTATTCATCACTTACTCCTCACAGACATCATAAATTCATTCAGACAATATGACTTAATAAACATGAAAAGAAATGGAGCCTTGCTCATATATTAGTCAACGCTATATTTCATAAGACCCAACATAAGTTTTTTCAGAGTCTAACAGTTATTAGTGAGATTGGTAGCTTGATTATGTTAATGATTGTTAGGATTGAAAGGATGAGGCTTTTAGTAATTTGACTTTTTGATTAGGGTTCAATGGAACGGGCTCTTAGTAATTTGAATTTTCGATTAGGGTTGAGTTCCATTAAAAAATGACAACACTTAAGCATTAGTAATTTGACTTTTGAGTATTCAATTCAAGACATGTCTCAGAAGGCAGTCAACAAAGGTACATGCATATCTTTTCAAAAAATACCATTAATGATGAAGCATTTCGTCATCGTAATTGTATACAAACATGTTTTATTATTGTCGATAAGAAAACGTTTACATGAATAACATTGGTATTTTTTTTATCACTAACGATGTTTATGAAACATGCATTACTAAATATATTGTAAGTTGTTGATAACAATTTTAAATCAACCGTGCAACGCACGGGCTCTTAAAGCTAGTTATGGAATGAAACGTGAAAATCAGAAATGATAAACTAAATATTACGTAAGTTATAATTTTTGGCAAGTTTTTAGACAGTCAATTAAACATATACAATATATCATTAGTTAAATATGATGTTTATAAATAAACCAAGCCACTCGTGGACTACTCGAGCTCGACTTGTTAAGCTCAATTTACACTGAGCCAAGCTTGAACAATTTTTTTAAAGTTGTGTTGTAAACGAGTTTGAGCTTAATAAGCTAAAATCGAGTCGAGCTTGGGAGCTCCGATCTGACTCAGTTACACTACTAGATATAACCCTCCTTACTCTTACATACTACTTACATACTACAGTACTACTATAAGTGTTAAAGTTGTCACCCTAGAGATCTCCTTTTCTGATTTGGTCTTCACTTCCATTCTGTTGAGTTGCCCACCAAGTGTTCGACTAATTGTCTCAAAGAAGTCCTGGAAGATGGTTTCCTCTCAAACTTTCAAACCTTCACACCCAAATTCAATTCCTTATAGAACCAATCCAAACAACCAATCGACCTGCAATCAAAACTTTCAATCCAATTATAAAAATTTACACAAACAACACAATCACACTACCTCCTATCTGGTTAAATCAACAATCTTCATGGGCGGTTTGTCTCGATTCACAACCCCCTTTATCATCAACAATTGTTTACAGAATTCGCGTAAGATTTTGGGCTTATCTTGGAGACAAAATCGAAGTTTTGCTTTTGTGAAATTCGAGAATAATATCCAAGCTTCAAATGTTGTTAAGTCCATGAATGGTATTTTGTTAAACGGAAGGAAGATTTTCATTGGTTTTGCAAAAAAGGAGTTGATAGTTGATATTGCTCCAAACGAACATATATTTAGTCACAATATCTTTCCAATACGTAAAGTTTTTAGTTGTAATTGTTCTATTTTTAAGTTGTAATCGTTTAAATAAATAAATGTGAAGACGAAGAGCGAAGATTAAAGAATTGAAGAAAAAGTGCCACTAAAGCTTGAAAAGTGCCATTAAAGCCATAGTGCACTCAAAAGTGCCACTAAAAGTAAGTTAAAGACTTGCGCGGATTTTGGGAGTTAAGGAAAATTATTTATGTGCAAATTACAAGTTGCGAAACGCAAAGTACAAGATATTAAATCATATGAAAAGACGTTCGAGAAACTGGAACCGAAACATAAACCGAGTATCAAAGAGACAATGGACCTAAAATTACAAGTCAACTATGCATAAGAATATAATATAATATATATATAATTATATAAAATTATATATATTGTATTATATATTAAAATTTTACAGCAGCCCACGTTTTAAATCAATTGATGTGCTGGAATCCAACACTCCGCGATCGGGAAGCTTCAAGGCACATGGATACAGCGATCGCGGAGACATCCCTGATCAGAATGCCTATAAAAGGCCAAGCCTTCTGCCTAGTTTCACACACCAACCCCAGACTTTCAGATAAGACAACTTGGGATTATTCCCATGCCATAACTCATATGGTGGCTTTTCTACCTTCATAGTTGGAATCACATTGAGTATGCCTGCAGCAGACTCTCATGAATATCCCTAAAAGACGGTAGTAGAGAAATCGGACTCATCATAAATCAAACTATATCAAGTAAAGTTCGATTCCTCTTACTCAGACACACCATCGTGTTGTTGTGTGTAAGGTAGAGTGAACTATGAGACAATCCCACAATTCTTTAGGTGGTCCAAAAAACTCTTGACTCATAAACTTACTTACTCCATCGGAGCGAAATGTTTTAATGGTCTTTCCAAGCTGATTATCTACTTCATTTTGGAATACTTTTGAATGTTAAAATAGCTTTATGTTTATGTTTCTGCAAGTGAACATAATCATAGCTAATGTACTCATCAATAAATGTAATGAAGTAAAATTAACTAAATCTATACATTGTTCTTAAAGGGCTACATAAAACAGTATGTATTAGTCCTAAAATATCTTTAGCTCTTTTACCTAAATCGGAGAAAGAAGCATTTGTCATCTTTTCAAATAAACATGACTCGCATACATCAAATGACTCAGAGTCAATTGATTTCAAAAGTCTATTAGATTGGAGTTTTGAAATGCATTGTTTGTTTATATGACCAATATGACAATGTCATAGATAGGTCTTATTCAAGTCTTGCTTGAAGACTTTGACGATGTAGGTATACACAGAATTCTCATTTGAAATTACACTATGCATATCAATTTCAAAAATACCATCACGTGGATAGGTATTAAGATAAATATATTATCCTTAGAAACTGAAATACCTAAGTGTGTAAATGCAAGTTCAAAACTAGCATCTTTCAAACTATGTCGCTCACAGTATTGAGAGCATAATGCTATTGTTCCAACAAAACAATAAGACCACTTAGAGAAGTAAGTTCAGAGGTACCAATAGCTTTAACAAAAGCTTGATCCCCCTTGCCTACTTGCAAATCCAGTGTGTCTTTCTTCAATCTATTACTTCTTCTCATTCCCTTCATATTGTTACAGGTGTGAAGGCCACAACCAGTTAACAAAGATCTAGGAATCACTATAAGAAGTATATAACTATATATGGAATATACCTGATTTGCTAGTCTCACCAGCGTTGCCTTTTTTCAGCTCAGATTGGAAGATAGGACAACTTTCTTTTCCAATTGCCAACCTTTCCACAATGAAAATGTTCGGCGTCTTTTATTGGGCTTTCCTTCTTGGAAGGTGGAATATTTTTCCTAGCAAATGATTTGTCATTTTCTTTCCACAAAATATTCGGCTTATTCTTTTTCACCCTTCAATCCTATTTCTTCCTGATCATCGAACAACATTCGATAATCATTTTACTGAGTAGCAGCAACTGCCACAACAAGAAGAAAGGATATGGGTTCTAAACTTTATTCAACTTCCAATTATGCTTGAGAACAATTCTCAGGTTGCAGTGCCAGTCTAGGAAGTTTGAACATTGAGTTTATCCTTCTCCAACAAAGAAGGAAGTGTGTTTTGGTTTACGTTTTTATTATTTGACATCTACAACAGATATAAGATTCAATTTAGTATTTTCGATATTGAGCTTTAATAAATTAACTACCCAAGTTTTTATAATATTTTTAAAAAACAATTAATTTACGAAAGCCTAAGATCCACATAGAGGTTTCATAGCTACATCTGTTGATCAGCTAGCAGTTATGGAGTCTATTGGTAGGTAGCGGGTACCAATTGCATTACAAGTACAACTCTTAGATCTTTATAGGACCTAGAGATATATGTAGTCCAACAAACCACTATTATCTAATGTCATGTTTGTCCCATATATGCAGTTATGGAGTCCAACAAAACATTTTAACCAATTGTATATGTCGATTATGTTTGTGATCTAATTTTTTATTTAATTTATAGGATATAAAAATAACAAATACACAAACGTGTATCGTTTTAAAACAGTTTTAAAAGATGTCGTCCATATATATTATTTGACTTTCCAAATCATTTAACATTAAACTCGTTAGAGTTTAACTTATTTTAAAATCATCAATTTTAATCTTTGAAACTTGTTTAGAGTTTTATTTAATGTTTCTATCAAAAAACATATATAACTTGAGTCTCAAAATTATTTAACTTTAAACTCATTAGAGTTTACCCTTTTAAAATCATCAATTTTAATATTTGAAACTCGTTGCCGGTTTTATTTATTGTTTTCATCAAAAACATTTAGCATATATATTCTAATCAACAATTATATATAAATGCAAAATTAAAACACAACTATATCATGCATCACACACATAGCCTAGCCCAAAAATCCTATTCTTGATCCCATGAGCCGACATGGGATCAAGAGGTCAAACTAAGGGTAATATCGTAGCTCCCACTTAATTCAAGAATCAAGTGAAAACTTGACAAACGCCATCGTTGTCAACTTGACCTGTTCGCCATCTTCTAAGTCAAACTCCACGTTGCATCTTTATCTTTAATCTTCATCTTATTACATTTATTTAAAATTAAAAAATAAAACTAATCTAATACTTTTACAATTTAGAATAAACTTAAATACAATACTATGAAAATGAAAAATAAATATAATACAACTTTGGCTTCAAAATGGCCTTTCTTATAAAAAATAAATAATCAATATGACTTAATATTGTCGTAATCAACAATCATACATAGGTCGGGGCATTATGGGCTATGTATGCAATCATAATTTTAATAACTACATTATTAAACTTAAATATGGCTTGTCCATAGTTACAATGCATGTGTATAACCATGGAATAAAACAATCAACAATTATTATAAATATTCAAGCCATAACAATTAAATCTACAATTTAAAATAGTGATATTCTTTCAATCATATTTGTGCGTCATGAGGTTAAGTCTAGATCAACCGAGTTGACTTTAAAAACCAAAAAGGTTTCGACTTTCACTAATATACCACAAAGCTAAATCTAAAGAATAGTCACACGACAATTAAGATGGTGTAAAAACCTGGCTCGGATACCACTGTTGAAAAACCGTGTGTACTTTTAGTCAGATTAACGCAGCGGATAGTTAAAAATAATCTTTTATTATTATATAAACCTTTTACAAGATTAAATAATCACTTATTTAATAAAACATGCACACGATTAATCTTTTCCAATGATCCAATTACACCACTAATAATTGTCAAAATATGTAATTCACAAAGTGAGTAAACGATATACCTTTCTTGAAGAAATTGATTGAAGGAGAGAAACCTACGATCAAAAATATGACCGTCTCTTAGGATAGTCCACACTACACTTCAAACAATATCAATGGATGCTAGTCTAAACCTCAAGTAACTTATTATATTAATATAATCAAATTATATTATTATTAATAATAATTCAATAATAATACTCAGCATATGTAATGCTTCTTTTCAATTGTAACCAAAAACAAAGATGTTGGATCGGTTTGCGTTAGACAAAAAGAAGAAAAGAAAAACACTAGCAATTTTCTTGTTCTGATTTCGTTAAAAGCCCAAAGGCTGAAAACAAACAGAAAAATTACTCTTTCCTTTTCGTACTTGAAAAACAAAACATGTATATTGGTTTCTTTCGTTTTGTAGCTCTCATCAAAAAGTTTGGGTGTTCTTTTTTAATTGCATCCATAAGAAAGAATATCAAAATAATATATAGCCAAAGTAAACCAATCTTTTGATACGCGTTTTTAAAGATACGGAGTACAATTATTTTTCAATCAAGTTGATTTTGAAGATCTTATATATTTAAAAAGTCGTATTTCTTAAATACTTTAGGAGTATGTTATGTAACTTATAATTAATAATTTCTATCATGTCGCTTTCATGTGAATAGTAATTTAATTAATTTTGTTTTATTTACTATTCATATGAATAGTAAATGAATTAATTTCGATTTACTATTTTGTTACTTGAGTAATATATATACATCATATATATATTTTATTTGACGTCTCGGTGTATATGTGTGTGACCCCGAAGGCTCAAATGAAGTTGGCTATATAGTTATATGTTGTACCTTGCACATTAATCCTACAGTTACCCCATCGATCAAATTATTTAAACACGTCTTCTTTTTTCCTTATGGCCGACAATCCCTAAATCAAATAACCCCACAAACCTCGATTAGTTTAGTCAGGAATTCTGGTGGACTTGAATGAAACTAGTTAATGGGTTTATAAATCCATATATTTTTTCTTGGGCCGGATACCCTTTAATGCCATTTATTGGGCCGAGGTAATTCAGGTGGAGTGTTGGGCCATGATCTACTTTCGGTTGGGCTGAATAGTTTACGGGTTAAGTAAATTAAATTCGTACCATAGATTAGAAAAACAGAGATGGAGGAGTGGTGTGGGGTGTTGCCAGATGAGCGAGTGGTCACGGGTTTGATCCTTGCTGGTGACATTTTAATTTTTAAATCTTGTTTTGAGGTAGTTTTTCATTACCAAAAATTATTATTATTTTTATTGTTATTATTATAATTACTAACATAACTATTAGTTATCATTTATTATTATTATCATTACAATTATGATTATTATTATTACTATTACTATTATTATTATTATTATTATTATTATTATTATTATTATTATTATTATTATTATTATTATTATTATTATTATTAAGTATTTAGTATTATTATCTTTATTATCATTATCATTATAAGTATTATTATTATTAATAACATTATTATCATCATTATTAGTATTGTTATTATTAAAAATTATTATTTTTACAACTATGTTATTATTATTATTATTATTATTATTATTATTATTATTATTATTATTATTATTATTATCATTTTTACTACTAGTATCATTATTATCATTATTATAACTATGTTATTTAAAGAATCATTTTTAGTAAAGTTATCATTTTTATTAAAGATATTATTAAAATTATCATTATAAAAGTTAACATTTTATTTTTACAATTATTACTATCATTATTATTATTATTATCATTAATAGAATCATTAATATTATTATCATTATTATTATTATTATTATTTTCAAACCTAATTATTATTATTATTAGTATTATTATTATTATTATTATTATTATTATTATTATTATTATTATTATTATTATTATTATCATTATTTTATTATTATTATAATTATTATTTTTACAAACAAAAGATATTTATATAAAAATATATATTACTTATATCAAAAGTATACTACTATTAGAGTTTTAATATATTAACTAATATAATATTATTTATATTAAACTCACATTTACTAAAGTATACATATCATATAAGTATTATAACAAATAATAAGGATTAATATAATAATATATAAGGATATTAATCTATATATATTATAAAATATATAAACTTAGTTGATTAATATTACAATGTGTTAATATATATACTTGATATAGGTTCGTGAATCCGAGGTCAACCTTGCATTGTTCAGTTCCGTCGTATGCATATTTTTACTACAAAATATCATATCGTGAGTATCATTACTCCCTTTTTATATATATTTTTGGGACCGAGAATACATGCGCTGATTTTACTAATGTTTTACGAAATAGACACAAGTGATCAAAAACTACATTCTGTGGCTGGATTATGAATATTGAATATCACCCCTTTTTAGCTTGGTAACCTAATAATTAGGAAACGGGTATGGCCCCTAATTGACGCGAATCCTAAAGATATATCTATGGACCTCGACAAGTCCCATCCGGGGTACGGATGCTTTTGTACTTCGAGATTATTATTATTATTATACAGACGAGAGGTTCTGTTTGGGGATATTCTATGCATTAAAGTTAAGTCGGTTATCAAGCGTTCACCATATGAATAATTTTTAATTTGCGGGTTACGCGTGTTATTTTGTACTCGGGTTACGTGTATAATTAATTATAAGAAATCTTGTGGTCAATTAAAATGATGGAAATGAATATTTATGATAAACTAATGAACTCGCCAACCTTTTGGTTGACACTTGAAAGCATGTTTATTTTCAGGTTTGAAAGAAATCTTCCGCTGTGCATTTACTCATTTAGAGATATTACTTGGAGTCATTCATGACATATTTCAAAAGACATTGCATTCGAGTCGTTGGGTCCATCAAGATTATTATTAAGTCAATTATAGTTGGATATATTATGAAATGGTATGCATGCCGTCAACTTTCGATGTAATGAAAGTTTGTCTTTTAAAACCGAAAGCAATGTTTGTAAAATGTATCATATAAAGGTCAAGTACCTCGCGATGTAACCAAATGTAACGCATTTGTCCAGATAGATTAGGACGGGTCTCTACAGGTGGTATCAGAGCGATGGTTTTAGCGAACCAGGTCTTGCATTAGTGTGTCTAACTGATAGTTGTTTAGATGCATTAGTGAGTCTGGACTTCGACAGTGTCTGCATGTCAAAATTTTTGCTTATCATTTCTTGTCGAAAATTACCTGCTTATCATTCATAGTCTAAACACATCTTATTGCATTGATTGCATGAATAGTGTATAGACAAATTCATATCTTAGCGTATCTGCTAATCCATATCTTAGCGTATCTATTACTGTAGACTTTATCCGACACGTTTTCTTAATTCCCTCCGTAATTTATGGGATCTTCTGTACTATGTATAAGTATTCTATGTAATTAGAATATCATCCGATATCCGAAAATCATTTCATATCGAAAAATCCTTTATTCAATCGTACGAAATGGAGCTCACCACTAGTTCGAATTCTTCGGAATCCGACAGCTATTCCGACATGGATGTTCACCTAAGCTCCGAAAGCACCGTCACCGGAATGAATCACCCAATTAGCCATCACCAATTCTGGATGAATTGGGGATGGGTTCGTAGTCGACTTAATCAATGGAGACGCGAAGAAGGCGATCCCTTCCACCAACCGAATTCACCTCTTGACAATAAACCTGACGCGCTTACCGGCGAACCTGTTCGAGACACCATTTTCTTTCTCATTTTTAGAGTATCTCGTCACGATCATATACTATCTCAGATTCTAAACCTCATTCATCTGCTCGTCCGAACCGATAATCATCCCGGTGTAATCGAAGAAGTCAACGAGCTTCGCGCCCGAGTTGTAGCCTTAGAAAATATGGTGCAAAATGTACCAGCTTCAACAACATCACCAGCACCAACAGTATCACCAACATCAATACCAGTACCACCAACAACCCAAGCTTCAACATCACATGCCTCAATATCTCATTCTGTACCTCGAGTATAATCATCGTTCTACATGACGTTCTACATCTTCGTTCTTCATGATGATTATGTAATCTCTAATGTCTTAGAGATTATGTATTCTAGATCTAACGGTAAACCAGATGAGTTTAATATCATGTAAACTCATTAAATCCAAAATTACATCTGTAGAAAATATATATGTATATATGTTTTCATAAAGATTGTAATTAAAAATTCTTTTGTACAAACTGTTAATGGTGAAAATATTTTAACGGGTAGGTAATACCCGAGGAATATTTAGATTTCACATTAATAAAGTTACACTGTACATTCTCCGAAGCTGATTCAACAGTCATTTACTATCCTGCTTACAACCACCGATATACGTATCCGTTCACCGCAGAATAACCATTTTCATTCAATTTTATATTTGGATTTTGACTTATCAGAATCCAACAAGTGGCATAATGAAGAAAACACTGGACAAAATAAAATTTATTAGAAACAAACAAATTAACTATGAGAAATTTTGTTAAGAATCCACGCTAACTGTTCCTAGCTAACTGATTACATTTTATTTATCGTAATTTAATTATCGCAATTTATATTCTCGCAATTTAATTTATCGTCATTTAATTTCTGTTATTTATTTTACGCACTTTAATTATCGAGACACGTATACAAGGTTTTGACATATCATATCGACACATCTATATATATTATTTAGAATAACCATAGACACTCTATATGCTGTAATGCTCGAGTTCGCTATACAGGGTTGAGGTTGATTCTTAAATAATATATATACTTTGAGTTGTGATCGTGTCTGAGACATGTATACAATGGGTCACGATACGTATTAATTAATTCGAATATTATATATTAAACTATATATGAATTATTGAATTACTAATTGTGGACTGCTAACTGTGGACTACTAGCATTGGACAATTAAAATGAATTAAAATATTGATTATAACATATGAAACTAAAAAAAAAAAAAAATTCTTCAAGTTTGCCACTTGATTTCATCTTAAACCTCATTTGTATCTTGACGATTACAATCTGCGTTCAAACCTTTCATGATTCTTGAAAACACCTCAATCGAGAGGATGAACCAACCGCACTTCATCTACGGAAGAAAAGATTGATACATATAGTTATGCACTTGAAAACACTCGAAACCTGAGTAAACGTTTAACACATATCTGTGCTAGATCTTTTGGCGTTGTTGTTACCGAAAATAACTTTGCAATTCCTTTCCAAATTAGTCAATTTTGTCACAGCTCCAGCAAATCAACTTCGACTTTCATTCGAATTAGCCTTATTATAACCTCGATGTATAAGTTGCCCCTTCATCATCGTTACCGAAGAACCGTTTATATTCCACCACATTAGCAGTAAACTTACCAGCAACTTCATTACTCATTGACTTAAGTCTCTCCGGAAAACCATTATATCTGTTCATTAAAACCCTATCATATACTCATCCACATCTTATAACGAGAATTGCAATACCAATTACCAGGAATTAGCAATTAGTATTTTGAATCGCAGCGTTCCTACATCAACCGATATATGTATACATATAACATTCATCTCTTAGGATTATGATCTTCCATTCTAAAATTCTGAAAAGCACCCAGACTACGAATTGATACTCCAAATTTTGAGAAAGCTGAATGAAGCAGCAGAAACTGTAGAAAACCGTAAACGATCTTAACCGTCGAAAGTTTGATGATAACGAATAGTATGTTGGTAAAGCTCAGAAAATTTGGAATTGAAAAGCGAATTATGCGAAATTATGAAGGAGGCCATAGACAAATCACAAAGACTAAACCTGCCTTTAAAGAATCTAAATGATTCAGTATCTGCTGAAGTCATTAACGAATACCTTGCTCCTGACTCTAAACCTTTACGGACAAATCTTCCTCATTATACTTGATATTTGAAATTTTAAGATATCATCGTGTCTTTTATTATAAATATCCTCGATATTTCTAAAGATATTTTCATAACTATTCTTATCTGAAATCATTTGTCTCTTCGCGATAGCAGTGTTACATCAGAAAGGAAACCGTTTTAGTTTCTAAATTCTGAAAAATTCGAATTTAAAATATGAATGTTTTTGAAGTAGTGTTGGGAACTGAAGCATGAGTTAGTATAATATAATGACACTTGATCAACATGATTATATTACAGTAAGTCATGCTGAGTTTCTAATGGAATGTGATGATTCACAGATTATAACGTCATCATGTGCCATGTTACACGACTCTTACATTCTACCTAATCTCCAAACATATCAAGAACATATCTTCCTGATAGTTCTATCTTTTCTCTTGAATTCTGGTAATTTAACCAATCAAGATCGTGCTATTACAATCTCTCTCAGAACATTAGCCATGTTCATTCCAAATTCATATCTATAAATTCTGGATCATTATTTGCTACTTAAAGTCGAGAAGAGAAAACAAAAGTTTGAATTGAGGGAGAAAGAATAGAAGATGTAAGCTGTGGAAATAAGGAAACGAAGAGGGTGGATTTATAGTGAAATATTCGACAGAACAATCGAAACAGATTATCGCATTTAACCAAAGAGGATTCTAATTTCCTTAACTATCGAAGAACCAAATCTTATTACAAAGATTTCTCCTAAATCCCTTTAACTCCGGAAATCAACCCTATTTTCGTCAAAAGATATGACGAAACTTTACCTTTCTTATTTCATTCTTTTGTGATAGCTTCACTCGTACTCTTCACATAAATGAATTGTTATATTCATATTACTCACTGATGATAAAAACTCTAATTTCTAGCTCGTATGCGTCATGAAAACATACTTATTGTCAACCATGACCATTCTAATCAAATTTTGGGACAAAATTTCTTTAACGGGTAGGTACTGTGACGACCCGAAAATTTTCGACCAAATTTAAACTTGATCTTTATATGAATTCGATACGATAAGCAAAATCTGTAATGATGAGTCTCGAAAACCTTGGAACTATGTTCATATATGCAATTGACCTTTTGACTATTTTCGACGATTCACGAACAATTAATTATAAATAGTTATGTGTGTATATATTTAAATATAAATAATAAGTGGTAATATAATTTGAAATATTATATGTTGTTATTAAAAATATTTACGTGAAATAAAAATAACAATATGATATTATTATAACTATTATTTAAAATATATCTATATATGTATATATATATAAATAAAGTATATCAAATATATATTTTGTGATTTTGAATCTATTTAGTAAACAACTATAACGCTCAATTTCAATTCGATGAATATTAAGCAAGTTAAATTCAAACTTATATGATTTTAAAATAAACGGTGATCCGAAAATGAGTTCTATAAATTTTAGGCTTATTAAAAATATATTTAGAAGCTAATTAATAAATTTCAACACTTTTTATATTTTACTCAGGATCGGGAGTGGGCAGTGAGTTAATTTTTGTTTAATAATTTATGATCGAATTTTATACCATAATGATCAAAATAAATAAATATATTTAATTTAAAAATATGAAATTTTTGCTAATACTTTTATCCACCACTAATTAACAACGGAGTACGAAATTCAGCCCGTGAAAGGCGACGGCTAATTATCACACGTTTATATTATAAATTATATTATAATTATTATTATTTTTGAGAATTGAAAAGTGTGGATTCACGAGTTCTTATATGATTGCAAGTAGGATTGATATTTTATTTTTATTTTTATTTTTATTTTTATTTCTCTCTTTTATCTCTTGCATCTTTCAAACTTATATATAATACATGTATGAATGCAAACAACACAAGAACCCACTTCACCATCTCACCGATCACCACCACCTTCATCACCTCCGGAGACCATCAAGACAGCCCACCATCTTGTTCATTTTATTTCGATCACCAATAACACCACATGTCACCTTTAATTTTCACTTTAATCATCATTGATCACCACATTCAATAAATAACATCTTCACCAAAAACCCACAACCATCTTCTTGTTCGGATAAACCCATAAGTCACCACTTTAGTTAGTTCCACTGCCCTGATCATGTCGATTGTTGCATATATGTATAACTTTGTTCAAACAATACAAACATGAACTGAAACTTTATGACCTGTTAACCCTCCTCTGTTCCTTCCTGGTATTCTTCGACCACCAAATCACCATGAATAAATCGTCACCGCCAAAACTGCAAGATTTTCTATTTTAATCACGGTTGAGCACCACTACAACCATCACCCTATTGAACTCACTTCACCATCTACACCTTGATGCTGCTGCTACCTCCATATATATTTTTTTTCTGTTTCTTCGACAGCTACAAACAACCATCAACAAAACTTACTTGTGATATTTCGCTACTGTTTTCTTTTCTGTTTTTCTTGCAGTCGTGTAACCAAACCACCCTTCCCTACACCACCACTAACCATCCCCACTGTCGTTATTATTTCTGTTCTTCTCCTTTGAATCAGGCCACCATCAAACACCAAACCAACCGGTAACCTAGTTGCTTTACTACACACTTAATTTTTTTTTTTTTATTATTCGATTGTCACATCTGTTTCTTTTGCTGTTGGTGCTCCTGTTAATTTTACTGTAAATAAAGAAAAGTGAATTTAAACAGCATATGTAATGTTTCTTTTCAATTGGAACCAAAAACAAAGATGTTGGATCGGTTTGCGTTAGACAAAAAGAAGAAAAGAAAAACACTAGCAATTTTCTTGTTCTGATTTCGTTAAAAGCCCAAAGGCTGAAAACAAACAGAAAAATTACTCTTTCTTTTTTGTACTTTAAAAACAAAACATGTATATTGGTTTCTTTCGTTTTATGGCTCTCATCAAAAAGTTTGGGTGTTCTTTTTTAATTGCATCCATAAGAATGAATATCAAAATAATATATAGCCAAAGTAAACCAATCTTTTGATATGCGTTTTTAAAGATACGGAGTACAATTATTTTTCATTCAAGTTGATTTTGAAGATCTTATATATTTAAAAAGTCGTATTTCTCAAATATTTTAGGGGTATGTTATGTAACTTATAATTAATAATTTCTATCATGTCGCTTTCATGTGAATAGTAAATTAATTAATTACGTTTTATTTACTATTCATATGAATAATAAATAAATTAATTGCGATTTACTATTTTGTTACTTGAGTAATATATATACATCATATATATATTTTATTTGACATCTCGGTGTATATGTGTGTGACCCCGAAGGCTCAAATGAAGTTGGACATATAGTTATATGTTGTACCTTGCACATTAATCCTACAGTTGCCCCATCGATCAAATTATCTAAACACGTCTTCTTTTTTCCTTATGGCCGATAATCCCTAAATCAAATAACCCCACAAACCTCAATTAGTTTAGTCAGGAATTTTGGTGGACTTGAATGAAACTAGTTAATGGGTTTATAAATCCATATTTTTTTTTCTTGGGCCGGATACCCTTTAATGCCATTTATTGGGCCGAGGTAATTCAGTTGGAGTGTTGGGCCATGATCTACTTTCGGTTGGGCTGAATAGTTTACGGGTTAAGTAAATTAAATTTGTACCATAGATTAGAAAAACAGAGATGGAGGAGTGGTGTGGGGTGTTGCCAGATGAGCGAGTGGTCACGGGTTCGATCCTTGCTGGTGACATTTTAATTTTTAAAGCTTGTTTTGAGGTAGTTTTTCATTACCAAAAATTATTATTATTTTTATTGTTATTATTATAATTACTAACATAAGTATTAGTTATCATTTATTATTATTATCATTACAATTATGATTATGATTATTATTATTATTATTATTATTATTATTATTATTATTATTATTATTATTATTATTATTATTATTATTATTATTATTATTATTAAGTATTTAGTATTATTATCTTTATTATCATTATCATTATAAGTATTATTATTAATAATAACATTATTATCATCATTATTAGTATTTTTATTATTAAAAATTATTATTTTTACAACTATGTTATTATTATTATTACTACTACTACTACTATTATTATTATTATTATTATTATTATTATTATTATTATTATTATTATTATTATTATTATTATTATTATTATTATTATTATTATTATTATTAGTATTATCATTTTTACTACTAGTATCATTATTACAACTATGTTATTTAAAGAATCATTTTTACTAAAGTTATCATTTTTATTAAAGATATTATTAAATATATCATTATAAAAGTTAACATTTTATTTTTACAATTATTACTATTATTATTATTATTATTATCATTAATAGAATCATTAATATTATTATTATTATTATTATTATTATTATTATTATTATTATTATTATTATTTTCAAACCTAATTATTATTATTATTATTTTATTATTATTATAATTTTTATTTTTACAAACAAAAGATATTTATATAAAAATATATATTACTTATATCATAAGTATACTATCATTAGAGTTTTAATATATTAACTAATATAATATTATTTATATTAATCTCACATTTACTAAAGTATACATATCATATAAGTATTATAACAAATAATAAGGATTGATATAATAATATATAAGGATATTAATCTATGTAGATTATAAAATATATAAACTTAGTTGATTAATATTACAATGTGTTAATATATATACTTGATATACGTTCGTGAATCCGAGGCCAACCTTGCATTGTTCAGTTCCGTTGTATGCATATTTTTACTACAAAATATCGTATCATGAGTTTCATTACTCCCTTTTTATATATATTTTTGGGACTGAGAATACATGCGCTGATTTTACTAATGTTTTACGAAATAGACACAAGTGATCAAAAACTACATTCTGTGGCTGGATTATGAATATTGAATATCACCCCTTTTTAGCTTGGTAACCTAATAATTAGGAAACGGGTATGGCCCCTAATTGACGCGAATCCTAAAGATAGCTCTATGGACCTCGACAAGTCCCATACGGGGTACGGATGCTTTAGTACTTCGAGATTATTATTATTATACAGACGAGAGGTTCTGTTTGGGGATATTCTATGCATTAAAGTTAAGTCGGTTATCAAGCGTTCACCATATGAATGATTTTTAATTCGCGGGTTACACGTGTTATTTTGTACTCGGGTTACGTGTACAATTAATTATATTAAATCTTGTGGTCTATTAAAATGATGGAAATGAATGTTTGTGATAAACTAATGAACTCACCAACCTTTTGGTTGACACTTGAAAGCATGTTTATTCTCAGGTTTGAAAGAAATCTTTCGATGTGCATTTGCTCATTTAGAGATATTACTTGGAGTCATTCATGACATATTTCAAAAGACGTTAAATTCGAGTCGTTGGGTTCATCAAGATTATTATTAAGTCAATTATAGTTGGATATATTATGAAATGGTATGCATGCCGCCAACTTTCGATGTAATGAAAGTTTGTCTTTTAAAAACGAATGCAATATTTGTAAAATGTATCATATAGAGGTCAAGTACCTCGCGATGTAACCAAATATAATGCATTCGTCCAAATGGATTAGGACGGGTCTCTACAATTAATGGACTTTATATTTGATTAATATAGAGATTTACAATTTGACGTATTTATAAATAGCCACATACGCTCGATCGGGTACGATGGGCGGGATATTTATAAATACTAATAATTGTTCATTTGACCGGAGACGTGGATAGATTAATAGTCAATGGACTCATTAAAACAAGGGTGGATTACATACAAGAGTAATTGGTGTAATTGTTAACAAAGTATTAAAACCTTGGATTACATGCAGTCGATAACCTGGTGTAATTATTAACAAATTATTAAAACCTTGTTACAGTTTAAATCCCTAATTAGTTGGAATATTTGACTTCGGGAATAAGGTTAATTTGACGAGCATTTTATAATTATGACCGATGAACTATTATGGGCAAAAACCATATAGGTATCAAATAAATCCAGGACAAAGGACAATTAACCCAGGATAATAAATTAAAATCAAAACGTCAAATATCATGATTATGGAAGTTTAAATAAGCATAATACTTTTATTTTATTTCTTATCGCAATTTTAATTATCGTCATTTAAATATCGTTATTTATTTTACGCACTTTAATTATCTTCATTTATCTTTACGCTTAAAATATAAAATCGACAAACCAGTCATTAAACGGTAAAACTCCCATTTTATAATAATAATAATGGTAATATATATATATATATATATATATATATATATATATATATATATATATATATATATATATATATATATATATATATATATATATATATATTGTACAAATATAGTGTTTAAAATATAGTGTAAAATAAGTCGTTTCCCTGTGGAATGAACCGAACTTACTAAAAACTATACTACTCTACGATTAGGTACACTGCCTATAGTGTTGTAGCAAGGTTTAGGTATATCCCATCTATAAATAAATAAATTAAAACTTGTGTAATTAGTACCGTATTCCGTAGTAAAAATAATAGTATTTCGTACCTCCGCGCTACATCATCAAGTTTTTGGCGTCGCTGCCGGGGAGCGGCGAAACGCTATATTTTTAATTTATATTTGTAAAAATATAATTAAAAAAAAGAAAAAAAATATATTTTAAGATTTTGTAAAATTATAAAGTATTTTTATTTTTATTTTTATTTGAAGTTTTATATTATAAGTTTATTTTTATAAATTTTCTATATATTATTTTATAAAAATATAAAAATCAAATATATATAAATAAAATAAAATCGAATTGGGCCAATTTAAATTCGGAACCCAACAGAAGCCCAAAATAGTAATAAATTTAAGTTGGGCCGAACCTGTTTTAAGCCCAAACCGGATCCATCACTGTTTAAGTCCGCGATCGCAGAGAAAAAAGCATAAACCGCAGCGATTGCGGAGCCTGTCTGACACAATCAAAACCCTAGCATTTAATGCATAATTAGGGTTAATTATTTTAATTATTTAGGTTATCTATTTATTTTAATTATTTTTTAACTTTTAATTAAATTTGTATTTTATCCTATATAGATTAATACTTTTATATAAAAATAATATAAAATTTATATTTTTATATAAAATTATATTTTTATCATTTTTTTAGAATTTGTATCTTTTTATCGTTTAGTTCGTAATTATAGTTTTAGTTTCATTTTGCCTTAGTTTAAGTTTAGTTTTTAAGTTTTTCCTTAGATTAAGCTTAAATTTTTAGTTTGTAATTTTTGCCGTAATTCTCCTTTGAGGTCTTTTTCTTAGAATTAGATTTTAAAAGCCTTTAGAATTTTTAGACTTTAGTCGCAACTTTTAGTTTTAAGTTTTTAGACGCTAAGCTTCAAACGTAGAATTTTAGTTTTAGTTGTTTTTCGACGTTTATTTTTATTCTTCTTGTTTTTCGACGTGCTTTTTCTTTTTCATTTCTACGCTCTAGTTTTTAGGACAAAGATTTTTATTTCAAAATTTTGACGAAAAATTATTGTAAGCGATTAAATTAATAGACGCCAATTTTCTGGTTCGTAGTAATAGTTGGATTTGTTAGCGGCGAGTTGTGGATTTTCCGATTTAATGGATCCTGGCTACCTGCTACATCTTTTGGCTATTCAAAACGTAGGCAAAAGCAGAAAAGTCTATTAATTTGATAACTTATATAATTTTTAGTTTTATATCTAATAGGATAGTTAGTAAATGCACCACATTGTAGCTAAAAATTGGGAATAAGTGTATTATGGAAAATTTCGAGAATATTTTGGAAACTCTTTCTGATATCTAAAATCAATTAAATCAATATTCTCAAACGAGTGTTGATGAAAATTCGTTCGGTCAAACTTGGATCACGAATGACAAGACAATAACTGGTTGTGAAATCTGTGGAGATTATCATTCATCATGGGAATGTTATTATTACGTTCCTATGAAAAATTATGCACCCATGGAACCTGAATGGAATGATTATGAAGAATACAATTCAAATCGGGATTATTCCCAAGAATATATCCAAACTCAACAACCAGAGGATGAGGAAAATTATGTGTCTGAAATTTTTTTAGATTATATGAAAATCAAACTCGAAGAATTTGACGCTCAAAATGAACTGATAAGAGAGTTTGCAAATTGGCAGGCTGAAACTCTATCAGACTACACACCTGTTGATCTGAGGAGTCGTGTGCACGAAAATCTCATATCATTGAATTTTGATGAATTCGAGAGCTCCGAAATCACCAATTATCCCGATGATACTTTTTATTCAGTCTTACCAATTTCACAACATATCGACACATTAGCCTCTACTAACGAAATCATCGATCTATCTATAGATGAAGAAGAAGTAAGGGTGACAAATTGGTACTCTTGGGAAGACGATGACGATGAAAACTTTACTCCCGAGATCAAAATAGTGGGACCGATAAAGACCGTTAAAGAAGAAGAATTTGCTTCGATCCCGAAATTCACCATTCCACAACCTTCCAACCCAATATTCACAATATACGAGTCATCTACCGAAGATGAACTACGAGCTGTAATAGATATTGACACCTCAAATTTTACCCAATTGGGTAATAGAGGTGAAAACTTTGATCCCGAGAATGAACGGAAGGAAATGTTAGGAATTGTCCACACTAAAGAAATATGTATGTCGGTGTATAACGATCCGTTTGACCAAGAACCAGAAAAGAGACATATCGATTTACTGAAAGCTACACTTAAAAATGAATTAAGTAGTGATGATCGGGTGGGTCTAAACTTTAAACACATTGATATATTATACACCACCCGAGATGTAAATAACTGGCTCACTATTCTAATTCGTGGAACTTATTCTACCGACTTCACATGTCGTCAGCTAAGTGTGGGGAAGTCTAACCCCACTTAACGTCAAATTCAGGGTTCGAGTTAATGCATAACTCGTTAATAAAAATACATGATAATTTAGGGTAAAAGACGCATTTTCAAAAATTAGAAAACAGTTCGGAAAAGCAACCGTTTTTGAAGAAAAATATGTGTGATAAAACAACAAAAAGAATGAACAATGAGGTGCGCCATCTATCATTCGACGAGCTTTGTAATTACAAACTAGGTATTTTTAATCACTTTTCTACACTAATCACCCTCATGAATTTATATATAGTCTGATTTCATGCAAATGAGGGCATTCCAAGATCTCAAGTGTGGAAAAGGGTTATAAATTCTCTCGGGTTTATACTTGGCTTTTTTCTAAATATTGTGAAAATTTTAAAAAATTTCAACTAAATATATTCAAAATCATGCTTATATATATTTATGAACGATAAAACTAGGTGTTAATACCGAAATTATTGTTACCCTAAAAAGAGGAAATAAATTGAGAAACAACTAAAACGCATGAATTAATTTATTAGAAATAAAAAGACGCATAAAAAAAGTCAAGTCTGGGGAGAATGTACCAAGTTATTCAATTAAAAACTATCTATCACATGTTACTGTAAAGTTATTGCAGGTGTTTCTGTTTTGGACTAAATTAACTGTTTTACCCGGTATATTGTAATATAATTGAATGAAAAGATGGATCTACACGATGAATCAATTCAATCATTAAAATGAAGTAAAGTCTTCAGAAAAAGACACGCGCTTCTTGATTTAGGTCAGGAAGTTGTCCTCCAAACCAGCTGTAGGTTGACGAAAAATCTAGAAAAGTCATCTCTAAAATCAGCAGGAAATCCACGGACCTCAGCATCAAACAGGGTCGTCATGTGGTCAGACTTATCCTAACAATGAGAGGATCTATCACGTAAAATAGAGAGGGCGCCGTGCAAATTAGCTTGATAAGACTAATGAATCAGACCTCCAGAAAGGATAATCTCCTTAAAGATTAAAAATCAACATTTAAGCCTGATATTACTCAATCCTTGAGATTGACTTTAAAGATTGAGAATTACAAACTCATGGAATTCAATGATATCTAAACTCGAGCTTGAACGAGAAAATATTTTGATCAAATTAAAACTGATTTGTTTTGTGAAAACCTATTTTCAATGTGTTCATTACCATAGAATGTAAAATCCTAAGAATTCATCGGAATTCATTAGGTCACCTGAACCAAATCAGGTGTCAACCGTAAGAACGGTGGTTACATAGCATGGTCGAAGACAGGACCTTGTGCCAGACCGAAAAATTTATAGGGTGATCTTTACTATTTCTCCTACAAAGGATAGTAATTGCATCCGATACGTTGTGGACCATGAACATCTGCATGTTATTAGACATTGCCTTAACTGAAATGTCCCGTTCATATCGATTATAAACGTTTCATATTAATTGGTTTCGTTGCGAGGTTTTGACCTCTATATGAGACATTTTCAAAGACTGCATTCGATTTTTAATACAAACCATAACCTTTACTTTATCGATAAAGGTTTAAAAGACATAGTGTAGATTGCCAAATAATGGCAATCTAAAGTACAACGTTTACATATGACCGTTACATAATGGGTTACGATAATATATTACAACAATTTATTTTCCGAATGCAGTTTTTCTTTAAATATCATCATACAAGCATGCTGACTCCAAATCTTGTCTTTAATTTAGCATGCAACAGCGGAAGCTCTTAATAATCACCTGAGAATAAACATGCTTAAAACGTCAACAAAAACGCTTTCTTCAACAAGGGTTTTGCTATTTTCGAAAAATCTTGGATGAATCTTCTATAGTAACCAGCCAATCCTAGAAATTGGCGTATATGCTTAGGAGTTTTCGGGGTTTCTCAGTTTTCAACGGTTTCAATCTTTGCCGGATCAACCTGAATACCTTCTTTGTTCACTACATGACCGAGGAATTGATCTTCTTCCAACCAAAATGCACACTTTGAAAACTTAGCGTACAATTTTTCCTTCCTCAATAATTCTAGCACTTTTCTCAAATGTTCTTCGTGCTCATGATCATTCTTTGAGTAAATAAGTATGTCATCGATGAAAACAATGACAAACTTGTCAAGATATGGTCCACACACTCGGTTCATGAGGTCCATGAACATAGCTGCTGCGTTAGTCAAACCAAATGGGATAACCATAAACTCGTAATGACCGTAACGCGTTTTGAAAGCAGTCTTTGGAATATCATCCTCCTTCAACCTCATTTGATGATACACAGAACGTAAATCGATCTTTGAATAAACTGACGAGGCTTGTAGTTGATCAAATAAGTCGTCGATTCTCAGTAGTGGGTAACAGTTCTTGATGGTAAGTTTTTTCAACTCTCGGTAGTCGACACACAACCTGAATGTACCATCCTTCTTTTTGACAAATAAAACAGGAGCTCCCCATGGTGATGTGCTTGGTCGAATGAAACCACGCTCTAAAAGCTCTTGTAATTGACTCTGGAGTTCTTTCATTTCGCTGGGTGCGAGTCTGTAAGGAGTACAAGCTATTGCTGCAGCTCCTGGTACAAGATCTATTTGAAATTTAACAGATCGGTGTGGAGGTAATCCTGGTAATTCTTTCGGAAATATGTCGGGAAATTCTTTTGCGACGGGAACATCATTGATGTTCTTTTCTTCGGGTTTGACTTCTTCAAAATGTGCTAGAACGGCAAAGAAACCAACCTTTTCTTATTAGCTTTTGCGCCTTCAAATTACTAATAAGATTTAACTTCGCGTTGCTCTTCTCTCCGTACACCATTAAGGGTTTTCTCTTTTCGCGCATAATACGAATCACATTTTTGTAACAAACGATCTCTACTTTCACCTCTTACAACCAGTCCATGCCAATTATTACATCAAAACTCCCTAACTCTACTGGTATCAAATCAATCTTAAACATTTCGCTAACTAGTTTAATTTCTCGATTCCGACATATTTTATCTGCTGTAATTAATTTACCGTTTGCTAATTCGAGTAAAAATTTATTATCCAAAGGCAATAATGGAAAATTTAATTTGGCACAAAAATCTCTACTCATATTGCTTCTATCCGCACCCGAATCAAATAAAACATAATCAGATTTATCGTCAATAAGAAACGTCCCCGTAACAAGCTCCGGGTCTTCCTGTGCTTCTGCTGAATTGATGTTGAAAACTCTTCCGCGGCCCTGCCCATTAGTGTTCCCCTGATTCGGGCAATTTCTATTAAAGTAGCCCGGTTTTCCACATCCAAAACAAACTACGGCGGCATTATTTGTTCTTTTATTTCTGTTAATCATTGGTTCGTAGACCTCACACTTCATCGCACCATGGCCATTTCTTTTACACTTGGTGCAAAATGTCGTGCAGAACCCATTCTGGTGGTACTCTTCACACCTTTGGCATGACTGTTTCTGATTCTTGTTGTTATTATTGTTGGGATGGTTGTTGTTGTGGTTGTTGTTGTTATTGCAACGGTTGTTATAGTTGTTGTTGGGGTTGCAATTTTTGTTGTTGCGGTTGATGTTACGGTTGTTGGGATAGTTTTTGCGATTGGTGTTGTGATTGTTGTTGTTGTTATTGTATTGGTGATTTCTTGTCACTATTTTCCTCCCACTTTCTCTTGACTTGTTTCACGTTGACCTCTTCGGCCGCCTGTTCTTTAATTCTCCCCTCAATTTGGTTTATGAGTTTGTGAGCCATTCAACTTGTCTTTTGTATGGAGGTGGGCTCGTGTGAACTCACATCTTCTTGAATCCTTTCTGGTAACCCTTTTACAAATGCGTCGATCTTCTCTTCTTCATCTTCGAACACTCTTGGACACAATAGGCACAATTCCGTAAATCGTCGTTCGTATGTGGTAATATCGAATCCTTGCGTTCGTAATCCTCTAAGCTCTACCTTGAGCTTATTGACCTCGTTTCTGGGGTGATACTATTCATTCATCAGGTGTTTGAATGCTAACTACGGTATCGCATAAGCAGCATCTTGTCCTACCTACTCGAGATAGGTATTCCACCATGTTAACGCAGTACATGTGAAGGTATGCGTGGCGTACTTTACCTTGTCTTCTTCAGCACATTTGCTTATAGCAAACATAGATTCGACCTTCTCGGTCCATCGTTTCAGTCTGACTGGTCCTTCAGTTCCATTGAATTCCAGAGGTTTACTGGCAGTAAAAGCCTTGTAGGAGCATCCTACACAGTTTCCCGTGGAGTTAACTCCACTGCTAGACCCTGAGTTATTGTTGTTGTTTTGCATTGCAGCATGTACTGCGGCTACGTTTGCAGCAAGGAATGCACGGAAATCTTCTTCGCTCATATTCAAGTTCTGTCGAGTAGTCGGTGCCATTTCCTTCAAAATTAGCCAAAAGAGTTAAGTTAATCATATAGAATATTAGGAGTAGTCAATAGTATTTCGTAGCATAATATGAACTTATTTATAAAGCCTTTTCTTCATATTAGCGTTTTATAATTTTAGTTCGGGTAGTACCTACCCGTTAAAGTTCATACTTAATAGCTAGCGCAAAAATTAACTACTACTATCGAAATAATATTCTATCATGAAAAACTTAATTCAATAACACTTCACGCTTAAACTTTTGATTCAATATTTTACAATCATACCATACCGCTATTTTATATGTAGCATAAAAGTACAAGCACGTTATCATACATATGTTACACAGTATGATTACAACCCTTTATTCCGAATCACTTGTTTCTTCTTCCTCGGACTCGGTTCGTTTTGCTAATTTCCTAGGGATACGTGGTGCTTCTCTAATATGAGCCGTCCTTTTCACAAATGGTCTGAAAAAACCTGGTGGCTTAGATGTTCCCCGGTTATAGTTAAACTTTAAGAAATACGGGTGTTTACGGTACACCCCATCAGGGTATTTCATGTTAACATAGAGTTCATCGGGATTAGGATCAGGTTTCTCTATTTTGATGGCTTTTCCCTTATTGTTTTCTTTCGCTTTATTAAATTGAGCCTGGGTAATTTCTATTACATCATCGGAATCCTCATCGGGATCCGATTCATCAGAAAATTGGTAATCTTCCAACTAATTTTTCCTCAACAGCGGAAACACCACAAACCATTTTTAGTTTTGGTCCATTGGTTGAATATTTTCTTTTATTTAACGGTTTTTCTGTGATTTTTATCATTTCCTCCTCCGGAACTTCCTCTTCTTCCGGTTCCTCTTCTTCCGGAATGTGTGAATCTTCCCAAAATACATTCGACTCTTCATTATTATTAGGTTAGTCGATGGAATTTGTACTAGAGGTAGACATATATCACACAATATCAAACACGTTAAGAGATTAATATAGCACATAATATTTACATGTAAAGATATATAGTTTCCAACAAAAGTGTTAAGCAATTATTTTTAAAGTAAACACAGTCGAAGTCCAGACTCACTAATGCATCCTAACAAACTCGGTTAGACACACTAATGCAAATTTCTGGTTCTCTAAGACCAACGCTCTGATACCAACTGAACGTAAAATCCGATTTGGTTCTCTAAGACCAATATCTAAACTCGAGCTTGAACGAGAAAATATTTTGATCAAATTAAAACTGATTTGTTTTCTGAAAACCTATTTTCAATGCGTTCATTACCATTGAACGTAAAATCCTAAGAATTCATCGGAATTCATTAGGTCACCTGAACCAAATCAGGTGTCAACCGTAAGAACGGTGGTTGCATAGCATGGTCGAAGACAGGACCTTGTGCTAGACCGAAAAATTTATAGAGTGATCTTTACTATTTCTCCTACAAACGATAGTAATTGCATCTGATACGTTGTGGACCATGAACATCTGCATGTCATTAGACATTGCCTTAACTGAAATGTCCCGTTCATATCGATTATAAACGTTTCATATTAATTGGTTTCGTTGCGAGGTTTTGACCTCTATATGAGACGTTTTCAAAGACTACATTCGATTTTTAATACAAACCATAACCTTTACTTTATCGATAAAGGTTTAAAAGACATAGCGTAGATTACCAAATAATGGCAATCTAAAGTACAACGTTTACATATGACCGTTACATAATGGGTTACGATAATATATTACAACAATTTATTTTCCGAATGAAGTTTTTCTTTAAATATCATCATACAAGCATGATGACTCCAAATCTTGTCTTTAATTTAGCATGCAACAGCGGAAGCTCTTAATAATCACCTGAGAATAAACATGCTTAAAACGTCAACAAAAATGTTGGTGAGCTATAGGTTTAGCCTATATATATTAAATTGTAATTAATAGCCCACAAGATTTCATATTTCCATTTCTCATAAATAAAATGCATGCATAATAGCAATCTGCATAAAAAATTCATTCATATGGTGAACACCTGGTAACCGACATTAACAAAATGCATATAGAATATCCCCATCATTCCGGAACATCCTTCGGACATGAAAATTTTGAAGTACTAAAGCATCCGCAATAACGGATGGGGTTTGTTGGGCCCAATAGATCTATCTTTAGGATTTGCGTCAATTAGTAGACTGGTTTACTAATTCTTAGGCTACCAAGCAAAAAGGGGCATACTCAGCTTCGATCATTCAACCATAGAATGTAGTTTCACGTACTTGTGTCTATTTTGTAAAACATTTATAAACTGCATGTATTCTCATCCCAAAAAAATATTAGATTTTTAAAAGTGGGACTATAACTCACTTTCACAGATTTTCACTTCGTCGGAAAAAGACATGGCCACGGGTCGATTCACAAACCTATAACAAATATATACATATATATCAACATATGATCGGAATATATTCACAACATTTTTATTACGTTTTAACGTTTTAAATTTACTAAGTTAACAGTCCAACGTTAGTAGTCTACAATTAGTTGTCCACAGTTAGTAATACATAAATAAATCAATATATATTATCTCGAATCAATCCACGACCCAGTGTATATAAGTCTCAGACTCGATTACAACTCAAAGTATATATATTATTTTGGAATCAACCTCAACCCTGTATAGCTAACTCGAGCATTACCGCATATAGAGTGTCTATGGTTATTCCAAATAATATATATAGATGACGTCGATATGATATGTCAAAACATTGTATACGTGTCTATGGTCTATCAAGATTACATAATATATGTTAGAATACATGTATAATACAATATAAGTTAGTTAAGTTATGGTTAGTATAGATTTGTTACAAAGTTTCACGTAGCTAAAACAAGCAAAAATATCCAATTTTATTTTACCCATAACCTCTTCGTTTTAAATCCGTTTTGAGTGAATCAAGTTACTATGGTTTCATAATGAACTAAAATTTATGAAACTAAATAAAAAAGTATAAGTTTATAGTCAGAAATAGAGGTTACAAGTCATTTTTATAAGAGGTAGTCATTTTCGTCGAAAGAACGACATCTTGATGACCATTTTGAAAAACATATACTTCCACTTTGAGTTTAACCATGATTTTTGGATATAGTTTCATGTTCATATGAAATATAATTTTCCCAGAAGAACAAATTTTAAATCAAAGGTTATCATAGTTTTTAATTATCCAACCCAAAACAGCCCCCGGTTTCACTACGACGGCGTATGTCCGGTTTTACGATGTTCTTCGTGTTTCCAGGTTTTAAATCATAAATTAGTATATCATATAGATATAGAACATGTGTTTAGTTGATTTTAAAAGTTAAGTTAGAAGGATTAACTTTGTTTGCGAACAAGTTTAGAATTCACTAAACTATGTTCTAGTGATTACGAGTTTAAATCTTCGAATAAGATAATTATATATATATGAATCGAATGATGTTATGAACATCATTACTACCTCAAGTTTAGTAGGTAATCCTACTGAAAGTGACAAGAAATGATCTAGCTTCAAAGGATCTTGGATGGCTTGAAAGTTCTTGAAGTAGAATCATGACATGAAAACAAGTTCAAGTAAGATTTTTACTCGAATTACGATAGTTTATAGTTATAGAAATCGAATCAACATTTGAATATGAGTGTTACCTTGAATTAAAATAGTAACCTACTGTAAATAATAGAGATTTCTTGATCTTAGATGATTACTTGAAATGGATTAGAAAGCTTGGAAGTAGACTTGTAAACTTGAAAGTGTTCTTGATGTGTTCTTGAGTAGTTGTTTTGAAAGTTGATCTTGGTTAGGATTTATGAACTAGATTGAGTTAGATTTTGTTGAAGATGATGAAGAACACTTACAAAAATGAGAGAACACTTGAGAGAGAGTTGTTTGATGCATGAAAGTTGAAAAATGAGAGTGTTATGGTTGATGCTAGTTCATGTGAATATGGAGTACACATATAGTCTCCATTAGTTTATATTTTTGTTAGATATTTCATGCTAGTTGCCAAATTATGGTTCTCACGTGTCTTGGTGACTCACAAGGGCTTCTAAGAGCTAATCATTGAAGTATATATACCAATAGTATATACATTTAGAAGCTGTGTATTGTACGAGTACGAATACGGGTGTATACGAGTAGAATTGTTGATGAAAATGAACGAGAATGTAATTGTGAACATTTTTGCTAAGTAGAAGTACTTTGATATGTGTTATGAAGTATTTCAAAGGTGTACTAATACATCTTAATACACTACATGTATATACATTTTAACTGAGTCGTTAAGTCATCGTTAGTCGTTACATGTAAGTGTTGTTTTGAAACCTTTAAGTTAACGATTTCGTTATATGTAATTAATCCCATTGTTATTATATTTAATGAGATGTTAAATTATTACATTATCCTAATAACATGATGTACTAATATATCTTAATATGATATATAAATATTAAAACGTTATTACAACGATAATCGTTACGTATAGATAACGTTTTAAATTTCTTAAGTTAGTAGTCTTGTTTTATGTACAAGGTTCATTGTTAATATACATAATGAGATACTTTAATTATCATTTCATGATGCTAAACATATATATATATATATATGTTCATATATATAATATCATGTCATATACAAGTTATAACGTTCATGAATCATCGGACAAACTGGGTGGTCAAACGTTAACACAAAAACCGTTTCAATTAATCAAGTCTTAACAAGTTTGATTGCTTAACATGTTGGAAACATTTATTCATGTAAATATTAATCTCATATAATATATAATCATGGAAATGTTCGGTTTACTACATTAACAGTTGCTTGTTCAACGCTTTCATTTACAACCGGATGGTAGTTTACCAAAAGGTAATATACGGAGAAAGTATACTAGACGTGTTGCTTTCCTAATACAAGGTTAGCAAGTGGGTGATACAAAACCGCAAGTTTTGAGCTAAAATTTTAAAATCTGAAACCCACAAAACCCACAAAAACATTTTACAAACACCGGTGAAGGGTTATTCCAGAAAACTTGTCTAGGGTAAAATCTAGCTTGAATTTTCAAAAGATCAAATGTTTTCATAAAGATCCAATTTCCTTAAAGGATCTAAATTTTCATAGTTATATGGGACTGTAAACCACATTGTTACTATCATTGTTTATACCGCCGTATCAAAATCACTGATGTATATAGTGTGTGAATAAAAAGTGATTCGAGTGAAGTGCGATTTAATTTCAAGTTCTGTATTGCTTGAGGACAAGCAACGTTCAAGTGTGGGGATATTTGATATTGCTCCAAACGAACATATATTTAGTCGCAATATCTTTCCAATATGTAAAGTTTTTAGTTGTAATTGTTCTATTTTTAAGTTGTAATCGTTTAAATAAATAAATGTGAAGACGAAGAGCGAAGATTAAAGAATTGAAGAAAATGTGCCACTAAAGCTGGAAAAGTGCCATTAAAGCCATAGTGCACTCAAAAGTGCCACTAAAAGTAAGTTAAAGACTTGCGCGAATTTTGGGAGTTAAGGAAAATTATTTTTGTGCAAATTACAAGTTGCGAAACGCATAGTACAAGATATTAAATCATATGAAAAGACGTTCGAGAAACCGGAACCGAAACATAAACCGAGTATCAACGTACGAGACAATGGACCTAAAATTACAAGTCAACTATGCACAAGAATATAATATAATATATATAATTATATATAATTATATATATTATATTATATATTAAAAAATTACAGCAGCCCTCGTTTTAAATCAATTGATGTGCTGGAATCCAACACTCCGCGATCGCGGAGCTTCAAGGCACATGGATACAGTGATCGCGGAGACATCCCTGATCAGAATGCCTATAAAAGGCCACGCCTTCTGCCGAGTTTCACACACCAATTCAATCCATCTCTCCCTCTGTATAATATATGTATATATGTATATATATATATATGTATATATATATATATGTATATATATATATATATGTATATATATATATATGTATATATATATATATATATATGTATATATATATATATATATATATAAAATATAAATTAGTTTAGTTTTATATTAGTTTAGATTAGGTAATGTAACGGTTATTTACGAGTTTTAAAGTCGAAGTTCTGTCCATGTAACGCTACACGATTAAAAATCACTGTAAGCTATGTTCTTCCTTTTTAAATTAATGTCTCGTATTTAAGTTATTATTATGCTTATTTGAGCCGAAGTAATCGTGATGTTGGACTAAATATTAAGACGGGGTTATTAAACTTTGGACCATAATTAGGGTTTGGGCAAAAGACCGACACTTGTAGAAATTGGACTATGGGTTATTAATGGACTTTATATTTGATTAATATAGAGATTTAAAATTTGATGTATTTATAAATAGCCACATACGCTCGATCGGGTACGATGGTCGAGATATTTATAAATACTAATAATTGTTCATTTGACCGGAGACGGGGATGGATTAATAGTCAATGGACTCATTAAAATAGGGGTTTGATTATATACAAGGGTAATTGGTGTAATTGTTAACAAAGTATTAAAACCTTGGATTACACGCAGTCGATAACCTGATGTAATTATTAACAAATTATTAAAACCTTGTTACAGTTTAAATCCCTAATTAGTTGGAATATTTGACTTCGGGAATAAGGTTAATTTGACGAGCATTTTATAATTATGACCGATGAACTATTATGGGCAAAAACCAGATAGGTATCAAATAAATCCAGGACAAAGGACAATTAACCCAGGGTAATAAATTAAAATCAAAACGTCAAATATCATGATTACGGAAGTTTAAATAAGCATAATACTTTTATTTTATTTCTTATCGCAATTTTAATTATCGTCATTTAAATATCGTTATTTATTTTACGCACTTTAATTATCGTCATTTATCTTTACGCTTAAAATATAAAATCGACAAACCAGTCATTAAATGGTAAAACTCCCATTTTATAATAATAATAATTGTAATATATATATATATATATATATATATATATATATATATATATATATTGTACAGATATAGTGTTTAAAATATAGTATAAAATAAGTCGTCTCCCTGTGGAATGAACCGGACTTACTAAAAACTATACTACTCTACGATTAGGTACACTGCCTATAGTGTTGTAGCAAGGTTTAGGTATATCCCATCTGTAAATAAATAAATTAAAACTTGTGTAATTAGTACCGTATTCCGTAGTAGAAATAATAGTATTTCATACCTCCGCTCTACATCATCAATAGTTAGCTCCCTCAATAAAAAGGCTTCTAATTCTTCTGCTCCTGATTCCTACAATATAAATTTATTAGTCAACCAAGAAATCAACAAAGGTATGGAACTTTCTGCTATCATCGTTGATAAAGCTCCGATAAAAGCTTTAAAGTTGGTCAAGTGGTTAAAAAGCAGAAGCATTGCCGTTCACTCTGTTTCAGTTTGGGGTTTATTTGCTTATATCGTCCAATGTGTCGATGAAGATAGCTACAAACGATTGACCATGGGACTTTCCTTGAATGAATTAGAATTTGTTGAAGTCATTCTTATGATTCAAAGGAAAAATAGTTACTCAAGATTTACGAAGCTAGCTATTAAAGGTGTACCATTTGAGTGTTGTTCTTCAAATTGTACTATCTAGGTTGCTAATGAATTTGGTAGAGTTATTCACATCGACTCAAATTCGCATCGGGCTAAACAAGCTGATACCATGTTTGCCATGGTTGAAGTGAAAGATCCTGGTCCTATAAAAAATTACATTCCTGCTAAAATATCGAATTCAAGTAACTGCATATTATGGGTTGAAGAGGTGCTATTAAACGAAGAAGTCAAAATCATCTCCGACGAAATATTAGATGAATATAACGATTGTCTAAAGTGTACTATTGAAGTAGTTGCTAAACAAAATCGGGATGCAAAGGTTAATTTTATTTGCCCGGAATCAAATCCATACTCGCCGGATTTATTGCCGGAGGAGGGTGAAATCACCAACGGTTATATTGATCCCAATTATGCTACACCTGTAAGAGCAAAGCTTAACGGTAATATGTCTAGGGAAGTACACAACTCTCTGGATAAGGTTTCATTGGCTGTCAAAACTCAAAAGGAAAAGGTAATTGAGGTTAAAAGTTCACTTTTTACACCTAATAGGAAACACAACAAGGACACAATGGAAGGTCAACGTGCAGATGTTTCAACCACTCCCCAAGACAAGTCCTTTTGCCTAAACCAAAATGACTTTCCTACCCTTATATCAAAATTAAATCTTTTACCTTCTCATTGCAATCAACCCAAGTCTTATTCAGCTTTCACTCATCCGTCACCTGCAACTTTATCACATCAAATCGATCAATGTTTGGGTAACTCTTGTAAGAAATCGTGTCAAGAAATCAAAGATAGATGATTACCTGTAGAAGATCCTAAGCAAACGTTTTTCCAACATAAGAAAGATGCTGAAGAAATCATCCAAGGATAACACCAACAATTGGGTGGATGAGGTTCCTAACCTTTCTGACCTATTTGACACTTCCAACGAGATCAACCATGTAGTAGGCACTTCTGCAAACGTCAAAAACACCAACACAATCGGTCATCAATTCGGTTCAAAAAAGTTAACTTATAAAGAAGAATTGTACAATTTTAGAGTGTTAATGGAAAATATGGCAGATGACGATACGCCTGTTAACAACAATCTTAAATCACGAGGCTAATTTCCAATCAATTTCCAATCTTTTTCTCTCCATCCTTGTACCTGTAATTTTTCTCACAAAATTAGATTTGAATCGACCTTTTTATCATGGTTGTTCCTGGGATCTGTTCATTCATTCTGCATCGTCCTTCCCTTTTTGGTCTTCTCAATCGCCTTCATTTTTGCTCTATCTCATGTGTATCATCATCGATCTTAGTGGTTGTTCATTGTGTTTTCAATTGATGATGGTTATCCTTTCAATCGGTTGTCACGATCTTAGGTTTTTTCGTGCCTCAATTCAAGTGGGGATGATGGTTTTTCTCCATACATCGACCTTTGATTCATGTATTGTCCCTTTGTTTCAAGTATCGATCGTCCAATATTTCAAGTTAGGTGTTGTTCTGTTGGATTTTCTTCATTTGGGCCTTTATTTTGGTTTTTGATTCTTGTTAGCCTTGATAGTGCTCCAAATGAACATATATTTAGTAGTAATATCCTTCCGATATGTAAAGTTTTCAGTTGCAATTGTTCCATTTTCAAGTAATATCCGTTTATATTAAATAAGTGCGAAGACAAAAGGCGAAAACGAAGATTCGAAGACAAAACCGTCCAAAAAGCTCAAATGTACAAGATACAATCCAAGTGGTTCAATTTATTGATAAGAAACGTCTAAAAATGACAAGAGTACAAGTTGCGGAACGCAAAGTACAAGATATTAAATTATACGAAAGGACGTTCGAAAATCCGGAACAGGGACCTGAGCCAACTATCAACGCCCGACGCAACGGACTAAAAATTATGAGTCAACTATGCACAAGAATATAATATAATATTTAAATAATTATATAAATTATTTATATATTATATATATTTAAATAAAACGTCGACAAGAAAATGGCCAAAAATTGGTGAGCTGACCCAGGGAACTCCGCACTCGCGGAGCTGTGAAGGCTTAAACCTCCGCACTCGCGGAGCAGCCAAAATCAGAAATGTCCTATAAATGCAACGAGCTTCTGCCGAGTTTTACACTCAAAAAAATAAATAATACTCCCTCTGTAATAATAATATATATATATATAATATATATATATATATATATATATATATATATATATATATATATATATATATATAGTATAGGTTAGTTTTATATTAGTTAGTTTGGGTTATGTTAAGGTTATTTTACGGGTTTTGCAGTCGAAATTCTGTCCGTGTAACGCTACGCTATTTTTAATCATTGTAAGTTATGTTCAACCTTTTTAATTTAATGTCTCGTAGCTAAGTTATTATTATGCTTATTTAAAACGAAGTAATCATGATGTTGGCCTAAATATTTAAATTTGGGTAATTGGGCTTTGTACCATAATTGAGATTTGGACAAAAGAACGACACTTGTGGAAATTAGACTATGAGCTATTAATGAGCTTTATATTTGTTTAAATAAATGATAGTTTGTTAATTTTAATATAAAGATTTACAATTGGACGTCCCTATAAATAACCATATACACTCGATCGGACACGATGGGCGGGATATTTATATGAATGAATAATCGTTCATTTAACCGGACACGGGAATGGATTAATAGTCACTAGAATTATTAAAACAGGGGTGAAATTATGTACAAGGACACTTGGCATAATTGATAACAAAGTATTAAAACCTTGTTACAGTTTAAGTCCCCAATTAGTTGGAATATATTTGACTTCGGATATAAGGATAATTTGACGAGGATACTCGCACTTTATATTTATGACTGATGGACTGTTATGGACAAAAACCAGACGGACATATTGAATAATCCAGGACAAAGAACAATTAACCCATGGGAATAAACTAAAATCAACACGTCAAACATCATGATTACGGAAGTTTAAATAAGCATAATTCCTTTATTTTCATATTTAATTGCACTTCTAATTATTACACTTTTATTTATTGTTATTATATTTAATTGCACTTTTATTTATTGTCATTGTATTTAATTGCACTTTTAATTTTCGTACTCTTTAATTATCGTAATTTTATTTTATCGCACTTTTATTTATTGCAATTTCATTATCGTTATTTATTTTACGCTTTAAATTAAGTCTTTTATTTATTTAATATTTTACATTAGGTTTTAACTGCGACTAAAGTTTTAAAAATCAACAAACCGGTCATTAAACGGTAAAAACCCCCTTTTTATAATAATAATATTACTTATATATATATTTGTATTTTTATAAATTAAAACTAATATAGCGTTAAGCTTTGTTTAAAAGATTTCCCTGTGGAACGAACCGGACTTACTAAAAACTACACTACTGTACGATTAGGTACACTGCCTATAAGTGTTGTAGCAAGGTTTAAGTATATCCATTCTATAAATAAATTAATTAAAACTTGTTTAAATTGTATCATATTTAATTGTATTTTCTAGTAAAATATAAGCTATTTCATATACGCCTCGCATAACATCAAGTATTTTTGGCGCCGCTGCCGGGGAAGTTAAACGCCGAAAGCGCAACGCTAAAAATAAGAAAAAAAAAGTTTTTATAAAAGTTTTTGTTAAGTTCTTTTTATAAAAATATAAGTTTTAAAAATAATAAAAATATAAAAATACAAAAAGAAAAAAAATAATAATATATTTATATTTTTAAGAGTTTATAATATTTATAAAGTAAATAAGTATTTTTATTTTAGTTTTAAAATTAAATTTTTATTTAAGTTATATTTATATTTTTTATATTTTATAAAACAGAAAAATAGAAAAAGTAAAAAAAAAAAAATCTGAACCTGCATAAAAATTGAACCTTTCTCAGCTGAAACTGAACCCTCCGCGACTCGCGGAGCTTTTGAACTGGGACTAACCGCACTCGCGGAGGTCCTCTGACAGGTCAAACATAGTACGCATTAATTACAGTTTAGGGTTTTATTAATAATTATTATTATTATTAACCCTAATTAGGTTTTAAATATTTAATTAATTTGTTTTAGTTTTAATTAATTTGTTTATTAAGTTTTAATTAGTTTTATTAATATATAAAATTAATACTTTTATAAATTATTATATAAAAATAATATTTTTATAAAAATAGGTAATTTTATCATTTTTTGTCTCTTTTTATAATTTGTATATTTTAAATATTTGTATATTTATCGTTCGTAATTAGTTTTAAACTTAGTTTTTGCTGTAGAATTTTTATATTTCTATATTTTTAGGCTTTGCCGTAAAATCCCTTAAGTGCTTTTTCTTTAGATTAAGATTTAGGAACTTTAAAATTTTGCGCCGCCGTTTATAGATTTTAGTGCCAATTTAAGTAATTGTCGTTTTCCGAATAAAATTGCATTTACCTTTAGACCTTTAGGCGCAACTTTTTAGATTTAGTTTTTAGACTTTTAAGTTTCGACGTTTTTCTTTCTAATTTTTATTTTTCGACGTTTTTCGACGCGCTCTTTTTCTTTCTTATTTCTCGACGCTCTAGTTTTTAGGACTTAGAATTTTTTCTATTTCTCCTCTAAAATTTCAAACGAAAAATTATTTTAAGCGGTTAAATTGATAGACATCCAAATTTTCTGCTTCGTAGTAATAGTTGGATTTGTTAGTGGCTGAGTTGTGAACTTCCGATTTAAAGGGTTCTGGCTCCCTGATGCATCTATTGGCTATTCGAAACGTGGGCAAAAGCAGAAAAGTCTATTAATTTGATAACTTATATAATTTTTATTTTTATAACTAATAGGATAATTAAGTAAATGCACCACATTGTAGCTAAAATTTGGTAATAAGCGCATTATGGAAAATCTCGAAAATATTTTAGAAACTCTTTATGACATACGAAATCAATACCCTCAAACGGGTGTTGATGACAATTCGTTCGGTCAATCTTGGATCACGAATGACGAAACAATAACTGGTTGTGAAATCTGTGGAGATTATCACTCAACATGGGAATGTTATTATTACGTTCCTATGGAAAATTATGCACCCATGGAACCTGAATGGAATGATTATGAGGAATACAATTCTAATTGGGATTATTTCCAAGAATATATCCAAACTCAACAACCAGAAGACGAGGAAAATTATGTGCCTGAAAATTCTTTAGATTATATGAAAATCAAACTAGAAGAACTTGATGCTCAAAATGAACAAATGAGAGAGTTTGTAAATCGGCAAGCTGAAACTCTATCAGATTACACACCTGTTGATCTGAGGAGTCGTGTGCAAGAAAATCTCATATCATCGAATTTTGATGAATTTGAGAGCTCCGAAATCATCAACTATCCCGATGATACTTTTTATTCAGCATTACCAATTTCACAACATATCGACACATTAGCCTCTACCGACGAAATCATCAATCCATCAATGGATGAAGAAGAAGTAAGGGTGACAAATTGGTACTCTTGGGAAAACGATAACGTTGAAAATTTTACCCCAAGACCAAAGTGGTGGGACCGATAAGTACCATTAATGAAGAAGAATCTACTTCAATCCCGAAATTCACCATTCCACAACCTTCCAACCCAATATTCTCATTAGATGAGTCATCTACCGAAGATGAACTACAAGCTGTAATAGATATTGACACCTCGAATTTCACCCAATTGGGTAATAGAGGTGAAACTTTGATCCAGAGAATAAACGGAAGGAAATGTTAGGAATTGTCCACCCTATAGAAATATGTATATTGGTGTATATCAATCCATTTGACCAAGAACTAGAAAAGAGACATATCCATTTACTAAAAGCTACACTTAAAAAAGAATTAAGTAGTGACGATCGGGTGGTTCTAAACTTTAAACCCATTGATATATTATACACCACCCGAGATGTAAATAACTGGCTCACTATTCTAATTCGTGGAACTTATTCTACCGACTTCACATGTCATCAGCTAAGTGTGGGGAAGTCTAACACCACTTAACATTAAATTAGGGGTTCGGGTTAATGCATAACTCGTTAATAAACATGCATGATGAGTAAGGGTAAAAACGCATTTTCAAAAATTAGCAAACAGTTCAGAAAAGCAACCATTCTTGAAGAAAAACATGTGTGATAAAACAAGAAGGAATGAACGATGAGGCGCGCCATCTATCATTCGACGAGCTTTGTAATTACAAACTAGGTATTTTCAATCACTTTTCTACACTAATCACCCTCATGAATTTATAAGTAGAGTCTGATTTCATGCAAATGAGGGCATTGCATGATCTCAAGTGTGGGGAAGGGTTATAAATTCTCTCGGGTTTATATTTGGCTTATTTTCTAAATATTGTGAAAATTTTAAAATTTTTCAACTAAATGAATTCAAAATCATGTTTATACATATTTATGAACGATAAAACTAGGTGTTAATGCCGAAATTATTGTTATCTCGGAAAGGACATAAATTGAGAAACAACTAAAACGCTTGAATTTATTTATTAAGATATAAAAAGACGCATGAAAAAAGCCAAGTGTGGGGAGAATGTACCAAGTTATTCAATTAAAAATTATCTATCACATGTTTCTGTAAAGTTATTGCAGGTGCTTTTGTTTTGACAAAAATTAACTGTTTTACCCGATTTATTGTAATATATTTGAAAGAAAGATGGATCTACACGATGCATCAATTCCATCATTAAAAGGAAGTAAAGTCTTCCGAAAAAGAAACGCGCTTCTTGATTTAGGTCATGAAGTTGTCGTCCAGACCAGCTGTAGGTTGACGAAAAATCTAGAAAAGTCATCTCTAAAATCTGCAGGAAATCCACGGACCTCAGCATCAAACAGGGTCGCCATGTGGTCAGACTTATCCTAACCATGAGAGGATCTGTCTCGTAAAATAGGGAGGGCACCGTGCAAATTAGCTTGATAAGACTAATGAATCAGACCCCCAGAAAGGATAATCTCCTTAAAGATTAAAAAATCAGCATTTAAGCCTGATATTACTCAATTCTTGAGATTGACTTTAAAGATTGAGAATTACAAACTCATGGAATTCGATGATATCTAAACTCGAGCTTGAACGAGAAAATATTTTGATCAAATTACAAACCGATTTGTTTTCTGAAAACCCATTTTCAATGCGTTCATTACCATTGAACGTAAAATCCTAAGAATTCACCTGGAATTCATTAGGTCACCTGAACCAATTCGGGTGTCAACCGTAAGAACGGTGGTTGCATAGCATGGTCAAAGACAGGACCTTGTGCCAGATCGAAAAACTATAGGGTGAGCTTTACTATTGCTCCTACAAAGGATAGTAATTGCATCCGACACGTTGTAGATCATGAACATCTGCATGTCAGGGGACATTGCCTTAACAGTTGCTTGTTCAACGCTTTCCTTTACAATCGGACGGTAGTTTACTGAAAGGTAATATACGGAGCAAGTATACTGGACGTGTTGCTTTCCTAATACAAGGTTAGCAAGTGGGTGACACAAAACCGTAAGTTTTGAGCTAAAATTTTCAAATCTGAAACCCACCAAACCCACAAAAACATTTTGAAAACACCGGTGAAGGGTTATTTCGGAAAACTTATCTAGGATAAAAGCTAGATTTAATTTTCAAAAAGATCAAATGTTTTCATAAAGATCCAATTTCCTAAAGGATCTAAATTTTTATAGTCATGTGGGACTGTAAACCACATCGTTACTATCATTATTTATACCGCCATATCAAAATCACTAATGTATAAAGTGTGAAGAAAAAAGAAGTGATTCGTGTGATTTAATTTCAAATTCTGTATTGCTTGAGGACAAGCAACATTCAAATGTGGGGATATTTGATAGTGCTCCAAATGAACATATATTTAGTAGCAATATCCTTCCGATATGTAAAGTTTTCAGTTGCAATTGTTCCATTTTCAAGTAATATCCGTTTATATTAAATAAGTGCGAAGACAAAAGGCGAAAACGAAGATTCGAAGACAAAACCGTCCAAAAAGCTCAAATGTACAAGATACAATCCAAGTGGTTCAATTTATTGATAAGAAACGTCTAAAAATGACAAGAGTACAAGTTGCGGAACGCAAAGTACAAGATATTAAATTATACGAAAGGACGTTCGAAAATCCGGAACTGGGACCTGAGCCAACTATCAACGCCCGACGCAACGGACTAAAAATTATGAGTCAACTATGCACAAGAATATAATATAATATTTAAATAATTATATAAATTATTTATATATTATATATATTTTAATAAAACGTCGACAAGCAAATGGCCAAAAATTGGTGAGCTGGCCCAGGGAACTCCGCACTCGCGGAGCTGTGAAGGCTTAAACCTCCGCACTCGCGGAGCAGCCAAAATCAGAAATGTACTATAAATGCAACGAGCTTCTACCGAGTTTTACACACAAAAAAATAAATAATACTCCCTCTGTAATAATATATATATATATATATATATATATATATATATATATATATATATATATATAGTATAGGTTAGTTTTATATTAGTTAGTTTGGGTTATGTTAAGGTTATTTGACGGGTTTTGAAATCGAAATTCTGTCCGTGTAACGCTACGCTATTTTTAATCATTGTAAGTTATGTTCAACCTTTTTAATTTAATGTCTCGTAGCTAAGTTATTATTATACTTACTTAAAAAGAAGTAATCATGATGTTGGGCTAAATATTTAAATTTGGGTAATTGGGCTTTGTACCATAATTGGGGTTTGGACAAAAGAACGACACTTGTGGAAATTAGACTATGTGCTATTAATGAGCTTTATATTTGTTTAACTAAATGATAGTTTGTTAATTTTAATATAAAGATTTACAATTGGACGTCCCTATAAATAACCATATACACTCGATCGGACACGATGGGCGGGATATTTATATGTACGAATAATCGTTCATTTAACCGGACACGGGAATGGATTAATAGTCACTAGAATTATTAAAACAGGGGTGAAATTATGTACAAGGACACTTGGCATAATTGATAACAAAGTATTAAAACCTTGTTACAGTTTAAGTCCCCAATTAGTTGAAATATTTGACTTTGGATATAAGGATAATTTGACGAGGATACTCGCACTTTATATTTATGACTGATGGACTGTTATGGACAAAAACCAGACAGACATATTGAATAATCCAGGACAAAGAACAATTAACCCATGAGAATAAACTAAAATCAACATGTCAAACATCATGATTACGGAAGTTTAAATAAGCATAATTTCTTTATTTTCATATTTAATTGCACTTCTAATTATTGCACTTTTATTTATTGTTATTATATTTAATTGCACTTTTATTTATTGTCATTGTATTTAATTGCACTTTTAATTTTCGTACTCTTTAATTATCGTAATTTTATTTTATCGCACTTTTATTTATTGCAATTTCATTATCGTTATTTATTTTATGCTTTAAATTAAGTCTTTTATTTATTTAATATTTTACATTAGGTTTTAACTGCGACTAAAGTTTTAAAAATCGACAAACCGGTCATTAAACGGTAAAAACCCCCTTTTTATAATAATAATATTACTTATATATATATATATATATATATATATATATACCTATATATATATATATATATATATATATATATATATTTGTATTTTTATAAAGTAAAACTAATATAGCGTTAAGCTTTGTTTAAAAGATTTCCCTGTGGAACGAACCGGACTTACTAAAAACTACACTACTGTACGATTAGGTACACTGGCTATAAGTGTTGTAGCAAGGTTTAAGTATATCCATTCTATAAATAAATAAATTAAAACTTGTTTAAATTGTATCATATTTAATAGTATTTTCTAGTAAAATATAAGCTATTTCATATACGCCTCGCATAACATCAAGCCTCATGAGCCCAGTTCCCATGTTTATGTTTTTTGGGCTTCTAAGTCGAAGGTGGCTGGGCTTCTTTTTAGGTGTTTGTTTAAGTCCTAATAAGAGTCAGTCTTTGTTCGAGTGGGCTTCTAAGCTTGGTTAAGGTCAACTTTGTGTTTCATTCATGTGTTTTTTCCCGATGTATTTTCATTTCTGTCATTTTCGTTTGGGCTCACAAGCCTCTTGCAATGTAATTTGTTGGATATTCTTCATCGTTCCGATGAAGGTTTAATAAAAAAAAAATTTCTTTTCGCCGTAAAAAAAAAAAAATAAGTGTTAAAGTTAGGCATGAAATAAGCATAAGTAGTACGGGTGTCATAAGTTAGGCATTTAACTGAAAAGTATGGTCCACCATGTTAGCCTATTAGCATATTTATAATCCAGAAGCATTTTAGCCCCATAAGACACATGAACCAACTCCTTACTTTACTTGTTCATTTCAAGACTAGCTAAATCAGCAACTTAATGCTTCATGATCGGATATTGTTCCGCTCACCCTAACTATTAACCACACAAAGATGAAACGAAACACCACATGTAGCTTTATTTTTTTCCTCGAAACGTGTTATATAACAAAGAATTGTTAAATGACTACAAAACTTTTAAATGAGATAAAATAATATTTTACCAACAGTTCTGCAAAAACTAGAAAAATGGAAGCTACAACAAATTTAAAATGAACATCACGAACTCACAACTCAACCCAATTAGGAATTACCACTACGGACCCAATAGTTTTTTCTGAACTACAAGTGTGAACAAACCAAAACTGAGATAAATCACTTGCATAAAATAATATCAAAGTTATGATAGAAAATATTAAATTCAAATACAACCATCTCAAAATAGCCTATTAGTTGGGGCTCTGATGTTAATGCATAAATATAAGGTCCTCATTCATTTGGATTATGTACAAGAACATAAAGTTCTTAAGGTAGATCGATCATTAATCAAAGTGCTTTCGACTTAAAACACTATATCGAGGATTCCACACTCAATATAGCAATCAACGATTGTTTAAATCCATTTAAACGATCATACACCTGATTTCATCACAATAGTTCACATTCTTAGGGTGACCAACAACAATGGTGAGAAACGATCACGATAACCCGGTTAAACCGAGTACATCGAAGTAAAAAAGATTCCCTTTCACGAGTAGCGTGACCCATTAGATATTTAAACCGTTTGACCCATTAGACTTCTACTACATTTGACCATTTGACCCATTAGATTTCGACTACAATATCAACACCACTACACATTTGACTCATTTCTTAACTAAAATTTTGTATTTGGTCCACACATTACACATCTTAGATGAGAAACAAATGTCAAATAATTATAATTATATTATAACTGATATTAATTATGATAAGACATGTTACTGTTTACAGTGTCAGACCTGTAATTAACCCCTTCAAAGTGGTAGACCTGTAATTAACTCCTTCAAGGGGTAAAATGTACTGTTCACGGTGTTAGACATGTATATATCCACCCTTCGAGAGTAAAATGGCCATTTCACCTTTTTTTCCCCTCCCTTCCTTTATTTACACTATTTTTTACCTCTTCTTTTATTTTTACCATTCTTTTTTTATCTTTAATTTTTTTACGTTTAATGAACCGAACAAGTTAATCAACCATTAACCGATCAAAACCTTTTTTTTACTTTCGTTCCCTTCCTTTATTTACAATTTTTTTACCCCTCCTTTTTTTACCTTCCTTTTCATCCCTTTTAATTCTTTTACCTTAATGAACCGTACAAATTAACCGACCGTTAACCGAACAACATCCACCCCTTATTTAACCAACCAAAACCACCCCGCGGCAGAGCATGGATTTTTGACTCTTTAAAAACACTTCTTATAAACAAGTAAATGAAAATGATTAAGCACTTCTTATAAACAATGCAACTTCTCATTAGCAATAAAAAAAAATTATGCCGGTGGTACCTGTGGTTTGTTAAGTTTTGCATGAAAACACCTAAAGTTTTTTTCTTGCGTAAATAGTACCAGAGGTTTGGTTTAATAACATCAATGATACCCATGGTTAACGTCATTTGACCTTTTAGACCAAAAATGTATAACCCATTTGACCTTTTTTTTTTTTAAACTGTTATGTCATTCAAAACACCAACATAACATAATCTATTAAACATAATTCATAAAATAATAACATAACATAATCCATCAAAACATAATCTCTAACATAATGCATATGTTGATAATAAAGGTTCAAAAAACATTAACATAAATTAATCCATCAAAACATCAAATCATCATTTAAAAGTCTTCTTACTCCCACATTTTGATCCAGTTTGACCTTGTTTTCTTTTTGCTCCACTGCTTTCACCAACTTTACCACTCTTTTTACAACCTCTTTGATTATGACCTAAGTCACCACATTTTTCACAAGAAGTTGTTTTCCCTTGCCTTGATAACTTACCTCTTGAATTCATGGTTGCTTTTTCATCAAAAGTCTTTCTCCTATTTTTATTTTTTTTTTGTCTTCCAGCACTTGCCACAATTAATGGTGAAAGAAGTGAAATGCCTACCATGATGTAATTTGATGGTAAGTAGTCCGGGATAATCTTCTGCAAATTGTTTAACATTATAAAAATTTGGATCAAAATTATTATTTTTACTCTGTATATAATGAATGTAATAGTAACAGTATAAAAATTAAACAAAACAGGTTCAAAAATTTAGAAAAAAAACCTTTATTGTAACAGCATATTAATGAAACAGTAGCAGTAGAAGGGAAAATCTAAACCAAAAATTCTTAAAAAATTTCGATGTAACAGTACCAACATATATCAATATCACAGTAGCAGGAAAAAGCAAATAAAATCGTACCATAAATCAAGTTGAGATCAAATCCGTTTAATTCGTTTCTCATCATGTATAATCTTGTATTCTGTGACGACCCGAAAATTTCCGACTAAATTTAAACTTTATCTTTATATTATTCTGACACGATAAGAAATGTTTGTTAAGTTAAATCTCAAGGATTTTAAATTATGTTTATATATTCATTTAAACCTCGACCAAATTCCAATGATTCACGAACCATTAAATGAACATATAAGAATATGTATGTATATGTGTATATGTTATAAATTGAAAATGTCAACAAAGTATTTAAACGTATAATGCTTTATATGAACGTATTTGTTTCAATATGATTATCGATGAAATTAAAAAAATATATATTAAATGATTGAATTATCAGAAACATTGAATTATGATTACAAGTCTCTGTTGAGAGGTCCACTATGATTTGAGAAAATCTATTCCTCTTAACGATATTCGTAATAATTTGTAAAGCTATTTATAAATAAAAATAAAAAGTGTCATTTACGAAAGTTAGACAAAAGCTAGTGGAGAATTGGTTTCCATAATATTCTATTAATCTATTTTCAAACGTACAAAAACGTTTTCAGTTTAAAAAGAACTTTATTATTAAAACGTATATAACTTTTATAAATATCTAGAATCACTTTTGACAACTCATTACTTAACCAGTATGATAAATATAACGATATTTATATTTTATTTCATTAAATATATATAACGATTTAAATTAATATTATATATATTTATACGCGTATTATACATAAATAGTTTTTATACTTTTACTATACTTTAACTTTACCTTTACTTTACTTTTACTTACTTTAACTTTAATAATTCACTTTAATAATTCATACTTTAATAATTCACTTTAATAATTTATACTTTAATAATTCACTTTAATAATTCATACTTTAATAATTCTCTTTAATAATTCATACTTTAATAATTCACTTTAATAATTCAAAAATCTATTATAAATAGAATTCAATAGGTTTCATTATTTCATAGAAACTTGAAAATATATTTCTCTAAACTCTCTCAATTGATATATATATATATATATATATATATATATATATATATATATTTGCTCTCCATTATTTCAAGATATTATTAGTATACATAAAATATTACGACGGAGTGATGTCCGAGTGATTTCAAAATAGTTTTTTGAATGAGTTGAAGCTAAGGAAATTATGGGTTATAGCTATAGAGGTGATGGGTATGGTTCATGGGTATGCTCGTGAGGTCAATCTAGTGTTTATCATCTCCGTTGCGTCTACGTACTTTCCTGCAATATTGAATCTCAATATTGATACGTGAGCACTCATAACTTAACTTTTATATATCAATAGTGTATCCCTGACTAGAGCTCGAGTATATAGGATTATGCATGCTTGTACATTCGATATTGTCCTTAGATAGGTTTGTTGAATCCTGAATTAGATACATATGCTACTGAGATAGGGTATATGATATGCATGTCATTGGAAAGCTAGCGAAAAATTAAGAACTTTTCATTTAGATATCGAATGGTTTCGATGAACGGATTAGAAGTTATAGTCAACTGAATTTTAGTATTATTGTTAAAATGATTATTATTACTATCGTCGTTATTATTTTAATAGAAATATCATTGTTATTATAAAATATCATTATTACTATTATGTTAGTATTATCATTTTATCATAATACCATTTTTAGTAAATATAAATATTGTTATTTTTTATAGAATAATAATAATTATTATTACAATATAATACAACTTTTACTTATTATTATTATTATTATCAATATTATTTTATCAAATAAATAGGGGATACAAAGATATTTTTCACCACGCGTAATATAATTACATTAATAATACTTACCACTATAGTTTTACGATATTAAGTGAACTTTATAAATTTTACTACTTAAGATATATAAAAGTATATTTTATCATATATAAACGTTAATATAAATTTTTATTAATAAATGACTTTTATTGTTATAAAATTTAATAAATATATTTAAATATATAAAACGACTATAGTTAAGTTATATAATAAACACGTATAAATTTTAGAAGTCATTTTGGGTCAAGTTGACTTTTATTGACTTTTGCATATTAGTCTCGAGCATTAGGATTGTGGTACACTATGACTTGACCAAAAATTGTTAGACAAATATTGACCAACATATAAATATATATAATTAATATAGGTTCGTGAATCCGAGGCCAACCTTGCACTTGTTAAATGACGTTATATGTATTTTTACTACGAAATACAGTATGGTATTAAAGAAATCTTCCGCTGTGCATTAGCTCATTTTAAGGATATTACTTGGAGTCATTCATGGCATATTTTGAAAGACGTTGCATTCGAGTCATTGAGTTCATCAAGATTATTATTATGTCAATTATAGTTGGATGTATTATGAAATGGTGTGCATGCCATCAACTTTCGTTGTAAAGAAAGTTTGTCTTTTAAAAACGAATGCAATGTTTGTAAAATGTATCATATAGAGGTCAAATAACTCGCGATGTAATCAACTATTGTGAATCATTTATAATGTATATGAACGGGTCCTTTCAGTTGGTATCAGAGCGGTGGTCTTAGCGAACCAGGTCTGCATTAGTGTGTCTAACTGATAGTCGTTAGGATGCATTAGTGAGTCTGGACTTCGACCGTGTCTGCATGTCAAAAGTTTTGCTCATCATTTTTGTCGGAAATTACCTGCTTATCATTCTTAGTCTAGACACGTCTTACTGCATTGATTGCATGAATAGTGTATAGACAAAATTCATATCTTAGCGTATCTGCTAATCCATATCTTAGCGTATCTGTTACTGTAAACTTTGCCTGACATATCCCGTAAATTCCTCCGTAATCTACAAAATATTTTGCGCTATATATATAGATATTCTATGTAATTAGAATACCATCCGATAGCCAAAAAATCATTTCATATCGAAAAATCCTTTATTCAATCAAACGAAATGGAATTCGTCATTAGTTCAAGTCCCTCGAATTCTGATATGGAATCCCACTCAAGCTCCGAAAGCAGTGTGACCGGAATGGATCAACCAATTAGCCATCATCTATTCTGGATGAATTGGGGATAGGTTCGTAGCCTCCTCAATAATTGGAGACAAGAAGAAGGTGATCCCTTCCATCCACCACATTGCCCTCTTGGCGATGAACCTGAAGCACTTACCGGTGAACCGGTCCGAAATACCATTTTCTCTCTCATTTCCAGAGTATCTCGTCACGATTATATACTACATCAAATTCTAGATTTTATTTATCAGCTCGTCCGAACCGACAATCACCCCGGTGTAATAGAAGAAGTCAACGCGCTTCACTCGAGTAGTGGCTTTAGAGAATATGGTGCAAGGGTTACAAACACCAACAACAGCACTAGCAGCATAACCAGTACCACCATCAGCAACACCAACAGTACCATCACCACCACCAACAGTAACATCCGCATCTCACACTTCAACATCACAACCTATATCCCACGAGTACCAATGACATACACTCTATAGATATCAAGGAATACCAACAACAACAAACGATGAAGTATTGATTCATAACTTCACTGGAGAAACATTTTACGACGATTATGTAGTCTCTAAAGTCTTAGAGATTATCTATTCTAGCCCTAACCATAAATTAGATGAGTGAACCCAAATGATAGAAGGAAGAGTAGAAACCCTGACAAGAATGATGTGTGGTTTACAAGCTAGACTTGATTTACCAACAGCATCAACAGTACCATGAACATCACCAGTACAGTCAGTGCCATCAGCGTTGTTAGAATCAGCAGCACCTATAACATCACAAACTCCGTCAGTTCAAGAATCACCGTGGACATCATTATAAATCAACAAGAAGTATGTCATATCAATGAGTTATGAAGTATTAACTCATTTCCACTGAAGGATTTATATGTATATCTTATATATATAAATTTTTAGACCATAATAAATATTTCCGTACTAAGCTATTATGTGTGAATCTTAACTACTCGGTTAATTCATATTACTAATATGCAATAATGTACGTCCTTCGTCCACAACTTAACCATCATTAACTACAATCTCTGCCTCAATTCAATAAATCCCAATTCATAATAAATCAAATGAATTATTCAAATATAAGTTTGATTTTTCACTTTCATCGTCGATGTACTCGAAACTTTTCAAATAACATTATTCGTACCTTGCGAAATTCACAAGAATTCCACAAACACCAACAAATAACGAAGTATTAATTCATAATTTCAATTTTATTGAATAAATACTTCGTAAAAGTTATGTAATTTCTAAAGTCTTTAGGGATTATTCAGTTCTAGTTTCAACCGTAAATCAAACGAGTTTAATTTAATATTAACTCATTAAATCTATGTTACATCTGAAGAAAATATGCACATATATATTTTCATAAAGACTGTAATAAAATTCTGTTGTACAAAATATTAATTGTGAAAATTTTTTTTTAACGGGTAGGTAATACCCGAGAGATATATAAATTCACAATTAATATGTTACATTTTTCGAATCTGATTAAGCAAATCATCAACTATACTCCCAAAATCTCACAACAATATACATTCTTGTATAGAAATCAAAACAACCATTCTCACCCAAATTTGATTACGCATTCTGATTTTGACAAATCAAAATCCAAGTCATGATTTAACAGAAGACATTACTCTTAGATTCCTACATCTTTCAAAGCTATACTTTGACTTCAAAACTGTGTTAGAACATCATATGTATATTAACGATTACAAACTGTGTTCAAACTCTCCGAAGTTTTCGAAGACACTTCAAACAATGAACAATCGAGATGATGATCCAACCACATATTACCCACATTTATGTACCTAAAAAGCTCTCGAAGCCAAAGTCATAGTTTGACGCGTATCCGTGTCAGACCCTTTGGCATTTATTAGCTAAAATGACTTTTCAATTCCTTTTCAAAGTAGACAGTTTTGTCACAGCTCCAGCAAGTCAACTTCGACTTTTCAGTCGGACTAGTCTTATTATAACCTCGATAGATACGTTGCCTTTTCGTCATCGTTACTGGGGACCTTTCATATCTCGCCACCTTAGCAATAAACTTACCAACAACTTCAATTATCTTTGACTTTTCAAAAAATCATTATATTTATTGAAATCACATCATTTACTCATTCGCATCTTGTAACGAGAATTGTCATACGAATCATCGGAAAACAGTAACCAGTATTTTGAAATCTCGCAGCATGTCTACGCCAACAGTTATATGTGTACGTAAAACGTCTATCTCCTGGACTTACATACTTTGAATGTGAAGTTCTGAAAAATATTTTGAACTGCAAACTAGTTCTTGAAATGCTGACGAAGCATCAAAAACTGTAAACGATCTTAACAATAAAAAGTTTGATGACAAAGAATAGTAAGGTGCTAAGCTGAGAAAAAGAGAAGGTTTGGAACTGGAAAACGGATTGAACAGACTATGAAGGAGGCTGTGGACAAATCACAAAGACTAAATCTGCCTTCAAAGAATCCAAATGATTCAGTGCCTGCTAAAGTCATTAACGAATACCTTACTCTTTATTCTAAACCTTTACAGACAAATCTTCATCATCATCCATCAATATTAGAAATTCTAAGATATTATCATATCTTTCATTATAAATATCCGCGATATTTCTGAAGATATTTTCACAACTAATCTTATCTGAAGTCATTTATCTCTTTGCGCTATCAGTGTTACATCATATAAGAAACTATTAGTTTCTATATTCTATAAACTTTCGAGTTTAAATTATGAATGTTTTGAAGTAGTGTTGGGAACTGAAGCATGAGTTAGTATAATATAATGACACTTGATCAACGTGATTATATTACAGTAAGTCATGCTAAGTTTCTAATGGGACATGACGATTCACAGACCATGCCGTCATCATGTTCCATGTTACACGACTCTTGTATTCTATTTAATCTTTAAAAATATCAAGAATATATTTTCTTGATGATTCGGTCTTTTCAGGGTATTCTGGTAAATTAACAAATCAAGATCGTGCCATTACCATTTCCTTCTTAGAACATTAACTATGTTCATTCTGAAATTCATATCTGCGAATACTGGACCATTACAAACGTTGCTTAATCGCAAGAAGAAGAAACGAAAGGACAAAACTCCAAAATAGAAATTGGAGTATAAATCGCAGTAAATAGAAGGGAGCATTAACTATGGATGTCAATGATTATAGAAGACAAAAGCAGGGGCTTTGAAATATAAGGGAAGATATAAAACCCAACAACCACCCAAAAATTATAAACCGTATATATCGATGCATATAGCAATATAAAGACACGGAAGAACTAAAAACACTATAAAACCGAGAGTATAGTAGAAGTAAATAGATTCTTCCGGAGGCAGATGAAAAAGAAGAATGACAGATATGAAAGTGAGGAGTATATCGAGAATCAGTACTGGATGAAGCATATTGACAAATACTTTAAAATATGAGTTGAGGGAGAAAGAATAGAAGGTGTGAGTTGTAAGGAAACGAAGGAGGTGGATTTATAGTGAAATACCCGACAGAGAAATCAAGATGGATTATCGTATTAATTCGAAGAGAATCATAATCTCCTTAATCACCGAAGCATCAAATCCAACATAGATTACAAAGATTTTCTTTAAATTCAGAGATCAATTGTGATGACGTCAAAAGATATGACGAATCACTATAATCTTATTTCCTTCATTTACGATAACTTCCCTCATACGCTTCGAGTAATCGAATTATTTTATCCATACTTCTTAGACATGATAAAACTTCATAATCGTTACGTCATAATAACATTCTCATTGTTAGCCATAACGACCTCTATCAAATTTCGGGGACGAAATTTCTTTAACGGGTTGGTACTGTGACGACCCGAAAATTTCCGACTAAATTTAAACTTTATCTTTATATTATTCTGACACGATAAGAAATATTTGTTAAGTTAAATCTCAAGGATTTTAAATTATGTTTATATATTCATTTAAACCTCGACCAAATTCCAATGATTCACGAACCATTAAATGAACATATATGAATATGTATGTATATGTGTATATGTTATAAATTGAAAATGTCAACAAAGTATTTAAACGTATAATGCTTTATATGAACGTATTTGTTTCAATATGATTATCGATGAAATTAAAAAAATATATATTAAATGATTGAATTATCAGAAACATTGAATTATGATTACAAGTCTCTGTTGAGAGGTCCATTATGATTTGAGAAAATCTATTCCTCTTAACGATATTCGGAATAATTTGTAAAGCTATTTATAAATAAAAATAAAAAGTGTCATTTACGAAAGTTAGACAAAAGCTAGTGGAGAATTGGTTTCCATAATATTCTATTAATCTATTTTCAAACATACAAAAACGTTTTCAGTTTAAAAAGAACTTTATTATTAAAATGTATATAACTTTTATAAATATCTAGAATCGTTTTTGACAACTCATTACTTAACCAGTATGATAAATATAACGATATTTATATTTTATTTCATTAAATATATATAATGATTTAAATTAATATTATATATATTTATACGCGTATTATACATAAATAGTTTTTATACTTTTACTATACTTTAACTTTACCTTTACTTTACTTTTACTTTACTTTAACTTTAATAATTCACTTTAATAATTCATACTTTAATAATTCACTTTAATAATTTATACTTTAATAATTCACTTTAATAATTCATACTTTAATAATTCTCTTTAATAATTCATACTTTAATAATTCACTTTAATAATTCAAAAATCTATTATAAATAGAATTCAATAGGTTTCATTATTTCATAGAAACTTGAAAATATATTTCTCTAAACTCTCTCAATCGATTTACATATATATATATATATATATATATATATATATATATATATATATATATATATATATATATATATATATATATATATATATATATATATATATATTTGCTCTGTATTATTTCAAGATATTATTAGTATACATAAAATATTACGACGGAGTGATGTCCGAGTGATTTCAAAATAGTTTTTTGAATGAGTTGAAGCTAAGGAAATTATGGGTTATAGCTATAGAGGTGATGGGTATGGTTCATGGGTATGCTCGTGAGGTCAATCTAGTGTTTATCAAGTCCGTTGCGTCTACGTACTTTCCTGCAATATTGAATCTCAATATTGATACGTGAGCACTCATAACTTAACTTTTATATATCAATAGTGTATCCATGACTAGTGCTCGAGTATATAGGATTATGCATGCTTGTACATTCGATATTGTCCTTAGATAGGTTTGTTGAATCCTGAATTAGATACATATGCTACTGAGATAGGGTATATGATATGCATGTCATTGGAAAGCTAGCGAAAAATTAAGAACTTTTCATTTAGATATCGAATGGTTTCGATGAACGGATTAGAAGTTATAGTCAACTGAATTTTAGTATTATTGTTAAAATGATTATTATTACTATCGTCGTTATTATTTTAATAGAAATATCATTGTTATTATAAAATATCATTATTACTATTATGTTAGTATTATCATTTTATCATAATACCATTTTTAGTAAATATAAATATTGTTATTTTTTATAGAATAATAATAATTATTATTACAATATAATACAACTTTTACTTATTATTATTATTATTATCAATATTATTTTATCAAATAAATAGGGGATACAAAGATATTTTTCACCACGCGTAATATAATTACATTAATAATACTTACCACTATAGTTTTACGATATTAAGTGAACTTTATAAATTTTACTACTTAAGATATATAAAAGTATATTTTATCATATATAAACGTTAATATAAATTTTTATTAATAAATGACTTTTATTATTATAAAATCTAATAAATATATTTAAATATATAAAACGACTATAGTTAAGTTATATAATAAACACGTATAAATTTTAGAAGTCATTTTGGGTCAAGTTGACTTTTGTTGACTTTTGCATATTAGTCTCGAGCATTAGGATTGTGGTACACTATGACTTGACCAAAAATTGTTAGACAAATATTGACCAACATATAAATATATATAATTAATATAGGTTCGTGAATCCGAGGCCAACCTTGCACTTGTTAAATGACGTTATATGTATTTTTACTACGAAATACAGTATGGTATTAAAGAAATCTTCCGCTGTGCATTAGCTCATTTTAAGGATATTACTTGGAGTCATTCATGGCATATTTTGAAAGACGTTGCATTCGAGTCATTGAGTTTATCAAGATTATTATTATGTCAATTATAGTTGGATGTATTATGAAATGGTGTGCATGCCATCAACTTTCGTTGTAAAGAAAGTTTGTCTTTTAAAAACGAATGCAATGTTTGTAAAATGTATCATATAGAGGTCAAATACCTCGCGATGTAATCAACTATTGTGAATCGTTTATAATGTATATGAACGGGTCCTTTCATATTCATTCTTCAAAATTAACTCTTAGAATATGTAGGGTTTGTGAGTATTTAAAGAGAAAACCATACGTCGGTTAAGGAAAAACATGCCAGATATTGAACGTGATATTGATATGTATATATTAATTCATGGAGGGACGAAAATACCCTCACATGTGTCTCACATGTGAGGTTTGCCGTTTGATGTCTAACAGACGTTAACCATGGGTATCATTGACGTTATTAAACAAAACCTCGGGTACCATTTACGCAAGAAAAAAAACTTTAGGTGTTTTCATGCAAAACGTAACAAATCACAGGTACCACCGTTGTATTTTTTTCTTAGCAAGATTAATTTTTAGACGGAGAGTATTGTGTAACTTATGTCCAAAATTCACGCCCTAAAGCACATATACCTCTAGAAAATCAATCAACATCATAATACAATAACAAATTGGATACCATCAACAAGGAATTGCAACTGCCATGTAAACTAATATTCCGTAATAAGGATATAAACAGTGATAAAGTTTACCGTGAGATGGTCTTGTTTTTTACTCTAATCTAAATATCTTTTTGGTCTCCAAAATTCAACATCTTCCCGTTCAATGACCTGTTATGACTTTGATTTTATCAACCACAACTGTCACTCACACATTGAATATGACAATGTAAGCCAGATAATGTTGAAAGTTGGTATTTTTATCATTTTGCCTTGACGAATAGAGATCTACAAAGCTTTTCATGACTTATAAAAGTATTAACTATGAACTACATACAGTGTTACATCCATTCATACATATACATATGAATACTAAAGTACATACACAAAACATAACAGTAGCTACAATTCAAAGATTACTCATTCAAATTCAATGTGAATTATAACAATTGTTAAAACAAAGCAAACTACCCATATTCAAAGTCAAGGTCATATAACTAGTACTAACATTATGCAAACAACAACGCTCTAACTAAGAACGCCCTTTATCGTCAATCGTTAAGCAATCGTTATTTGCTTATATTACCACTCGACACAAACGCACGCAGCACGTCGAACAACATCTGGCATATCGGGCCCACGACTCCATTCACCGTTACCGGAATCATAAACCAACACCAAAGCTTCTTTTACACCTCTAGTACTCCTCCCACTTCTTCTTAACAAATCATCAATACAACCCATTATTTGTATCAACACTACTTTTTCCTCCACACCAACACAACTAAATCTAACCGTCCCATCTAACCGAACTTGTGTCGGAAGCGGTGGACTCTTTAACCTACACCACTCGCCAAAACCCACACCCCGTCTACTGCCGTTAAACCTCCAAAACGAAAGCTCGACCGCATGACTTGCTACAACGTAAACACAATCGCCCGAAGAACACGCAGCCACCGCACAACCACCACTTGGTACCGCACGACTTCTCAACCACCTATTTGCCTCCACGTCATACAAGTCCATTGAGCTAGCATAATTAACATTTGCACCACCCCCAGCGGTGGTGCGTGCACCATCACCGCCGCCAATTTTTAACCCACCGATAACATACAGAACACCGTCAATGGATGTGCCGATGCACCCGTAACGCATCTTCGGCGCGTGACACACCACACGCCATGAATCCGTTTCGGGGTCGTATTCTTCAACCGCCGCCGTCCTAGTAGACCCGCCGGCGACGTATATTTTTCCGGCAACAACCGCAACCGCGAATTTCTTCCTAAAAACAGACATTTTCGATCTGGGTATTACTACTCCAGTCCAGGTGTCACACCGGAGCATCGTCGACTTCCCAATAACATATATCCACCGCCCAATCGCCGCAAGCCGCGCGTGAGAATACGAAACAGATTCATCATAACCACCACCACACAATAATGAATAGCTTGTAGTTGTTGTTCTCCAGTAGTTATCATGACTACCCAATTCATAATTTCCGGCGAGGAAACCGGAATCGGAAAAGGAGAGAACGAAAACGGCGAAATGGAGAAGACCGCGGGGGCGGCGGAGATGATAAAATTGGGGAGAATCGATTAAGTGGGACCATCGGTGGCAGACAAAGGGGATAGAAGATAGAGAAGATTGAGTGACACGAGAGAGAATATCGAGTAGAAGATCGTCGGGAAGGGAACATACGGTGGTGGTTGCCGGAGCCGGAGCCGGAGCCGGAGCTGAAAAATGGTGGTAAGAATTTGGCGGTGGTTGGTCAGTTGGGAAGCATGATTTCATCAGCCACCCAGAATTGCAATTCGACATTACTTTTGCTACTTGAAATTAAAAATCTAATCAAAATCTATGGAATGAATAATTGGGGTAATAAAAGTATACCGACTGTCATGAATTAAATTTGACTTTATTGCTTTACTTCCTACGCTACGGCCGCTAATTACTCTACGTTACCTAGTTGGTGATTGGTTAGATCATTTCCAACCGTGGTTATGACGTCACAGGCGATTTTGATACTTTTTAGTTAAAAAATGCAATTTGACTATAATTTGGTAATATCAGTTTCTGATTTTTTATAACCGTGTATTTCAGTTTTTTGTGTTAAATATTGAGTAGGGTGATGTGGTAAAATGTGATTGAAAATTAGGTGTAAAAAAATTACGTAATTAATATATATTAATTAAATCATAAAAAAAATCTGATTGGTTGAAGAGTTCCGTGACACTTTTCTGGTTTTGCGTCACCAGCTCAACTAACGCCATTAAACTGACGCCCGTTAACTTCATTAGATTCCGTCAGTTGCTGTCCAATTCAACTGACGATGCCAACTAAGAGCCTGGTTAGGTTTGGTCTTATAGACTTATAGCTTATTTAACTTATTATTTCTACTAATTAATTTTTAAAAACAATTATGTCGTTGATACTTGTGATTTGTTTACATTATCATGACAATACTTAAATTTTTATTTTTTGCATAGTTAGTACCTAGATTTTGTGTAACTTACGTGGTTGGTACCGCTGGCTAACTGAAGTTAAATTCTAATAGTTAACTCCTCACATGTGCCACGCATGTGAAGGTATATTCGTCCATTAAACAAATCTTCTCAAATTAAACAAAATCTTCATCTTCTCCAACCAAATCTTCAAATAAAACTCTACATCTTCATCTTCTCCAACAAAATCTTCAAACAAAACTCAACATTTTCACACACCAAAAACCTTCCCATTCTCTCTCCACCAATATTAATCACCCATTTTTTTTATTTTATTTTTATCTCTTTCATCCATGAACAAATCTTAAACTTTATTAATAACCGGAAAATGTACAAAGACAACTCAAACCATCAAACTAAGTGTGATGACCCGGAAATTTCTGACCAAATTTAAACTTAATCTTTAACGTTTCCGACACGATAAGCAAAGTCTGTAAAGTTGAATCTCAAAATTTTTGAACTATTCAATTACCTTTCGATTGTTCTCAACGATTCGCGAACAATTTTATGTAAATAGATACATATATATACATACCATAACTTGAAAACGTAACAAAGTATTGAGTATGTGATACTGTGCATTAAACTTATTGGTTTGATTATCTGATTGATATATTTAGATACAGAGTTAAAAGATTATGCCAAACGATTGAATTAAAAGATAATTATTGAGTCCCTTAAGGATTATGATATTATTACGGGTCTCTGTTGTAATATCCACGTTGATTTGGGAAATCATTCATTATTAACGGTATTCGGAATAAATGGTAAAGTGTTTGTTTAAATAACGTAATTTGGACACATACAATAATAAGGAATATCAACTGTTGGAATTAGATATATGAATAACTTGCGATATGTATTTTAAAACGTGTTTATTAATATTGAAAATATATATTTAACAATACGATAAAATATAATATTAACTTGGTCATAAAAACGAATTGTTATTATATATATATTAACAAATAGCGAGACGATGATTTATATAAGTAAATGATCAAAATACTCGAAAGTTTAAGTTATACTTTGAGTGGTATAGTTTAGGGATAATTTAAGGCTATATTTTTACAAAGGTACGTGACACAAAATGTAAAATACAAGTTTTCTCAGCGTACGAAAGGACATTTGAAAAACCGGAACCGGGACATAAGTCGAGTGATGACGTACGACTTATCGGAACAAAAATTACAAGTCAACTATGCATGTGAATTTAATATAATATATAATTAATTATATAAATTAAATATATTATATATATTATATAAAATTATGTCGACAAATAAAAAGTTAAAAGTTTGTGAGCTGGATCAGAGGGCCATGCGATCGCATGGCCTTGAAGCACAAATCCCATGCGATCGCATGGGGTACTTTTTCAGAAAAGGTTTTATAAATTGCACGATTTCATTTCTGTTTTCTCACACTATTAATATTACTCCGTAAGTATTTATTATTATTATTTATATTATTATTATTATTATTATTATTATTATTATTATTATTATTATTATTATTATTATTATTATTATTATTATTATTATTATTATTATTATTAAGATTAATATTATTATTAATCTTATTATTATTAATATTATTAATTAGTATTATACATAAAATACTACGACGAGGTCTTGAGCGTGTCACTTTCAAAATGGTTTTCAAGCGGGATAGAGCTAAGAAAATTATGGGTAATGTTCGGGGGTATATTTATGAATCAAACCTAGTGTTTATCATCTCCGTTACGTCTACGTACTTTCCTACAATATTGAATCTCAATATTGATACGTAAGCACTCATATTTTATCTTTTATATATTAATTGCGTATCCATGTCTAGTGCTCGAGTATATATATTTATACATATGTGTATGCTAAATTTCGTCATTAAACAGTTTATAATGAATCACGAATTAAATACATATATTACTGGTAAAAGGTACTGTGATGACCCGGAAATTTCTGATCAAATTTAAACTTTAATCTTTATATGTTTCCGACACGATAAGCAAAATCTGTAATGTTGAGTCTCAAAAGTTTTGAAATCTATATTCATGTAATCAATTACCCTTTGACTATGCTCAACGATTCACGAACATTTATGTGTATATTGATATGTATATATAATATATACTTATTAGTTGAAAACGTTAACAAAGTATTAGACATATAATACTTTACATGAACGTATTTTGTTTCAATATAAGTTAATATAGTTATTGACGAAATTAAAAGATAATATCATATGATTGAATTATCAGATACATTGAATTATGATTACGAGTCTCTGTTATGAGGTCCACGTTGATTTGAGAAATCGTTTGTTTTTAACGGTATTCGGAATAAATGATAAAGTGATTTTCAAATGAAAACAAAGTATCACTTATCTAGTGTCAGACAAATGTTAGTGGAGAATTGAATTTCATAATACTTGATTGATCTATTTACAAACGTGCGAAAACGTTTTCCAATGTAATATAACTTGGTTATTAAAATGTCTTTGTTAAATAACGTAAGTTGAATATTAATTGTTAAGATATATTTAAATAACTTGCAACGTGTATTTAAAACGTGTTTATGTATATTAAATACATATCTGATTACAAATTATTTATGTACACGATAGCAACACTTGTTATTTGATTTGATCGATATTAAGATATATTATTTAGAAAGTTTAAGGAAATTAAACTAAACGTTGGCGCATAAATGAATTATAACAAAGTAAGTTTAAAGTATAAACGTTACGTGTTATAAGATTTTCTAAACGAATTTAAAATAAACTTTTGAACTATTATTATTAGTTTTGAAAAACTAAATATTATATTATTACATTAATATTTCCATTATATACGGTATGTACAAGTTTATATTTTAAATGAAAATATATTTTTATTTTACAAAGTGATGAATAATAATATCAAATTAGTCATAAAACGTTTTGATTTAATATTATTAAATATGCTTTGATAAATAACGAGACTATGATTTATAGAAGTAAATGACCAAAACACTCAAAAGATTAAGTTACACTTTGAGTGGGTTAGTTTTCCATTAATTTAAGTCTAATTATTAATAAAGGTACAATTCGCGAAATGTAAGGTATCAGTTTTCTAAGCATACGAAAATGCGTTCGAGAAACCGGAACCGGGACGTAAGACGGGTGACAACGTACAAATTATTAGAAACTAATACAATTTATTATTATTAACACTAATAGTATTATTATTATCATTTTTATGAATTTTGTATCATTAGTACTTATATAATAATTATTATTATTAATATATTATCAATTATTAATATTAATTTAATTATAAAAAAAAGAATCAAGAACTAGTACCATTCAGTTTCACATCCACATCCCTACTGTATATGATTTTTGTATCTGTCGGAGTTTGTTATGAGTCTGCTTCAATCACAATTCAAAACAGAAATCCTTTGCTATATATTGTCTATTGCATTCAGTGATTGAATAAAACTGAAAAACCCAGAAAATAAGCTCCACACTCTGTACATTTATCTTTTTCATCATATTTTGATTTTGAATGAATTTTCAAAATGTAATAATACAGTCTTGTTAGGAATCATCTATCTAAACTATCTGTAAGTTTTCAATCCTCAATTCTTTCTATTAATCTCTAATTTTGGAGTCAAAGTTTTGGTTTTAAAAGTCAACTAAGTGTTCTTGAATCAAATTCGAGTTTGTTTTGATATCCCCAGTTAATTTGATGATCCATAAAGATTATAGGAATGATTTGCAACACAATTCATGTTGTAATCATAACCTATAACACTCTTAATCTAAAAATCAATTTTTGAGTTCTTGAGTTCTTCATAGTAATATACACTAATGTAAATTCGAAACAAATTTCAAAAACTAAAAATGCAGAGTTGTTAGGAATCATTTACTTAAACTTCCTGCAAAATCTCAAGTTCCAATTCTTAATAACGAATTCGAATTTGCGAGTCAAAGTTAAATTGTCAAAAGTCAACTGTTTTGTTCTTGGAGAAATTAGAGCTTGTTTTGATGTTTTAAGTTAAATTGATGATTTTGATAGATTTTAGGAATGATTTGAAACATGTTTCATGTTGTAAAGATTGTCCAAAACGAACTCAAAATTGAAAACAAAAAATTTTTGTTTCTAGCTACGCGCAAGCAGTAGAATTTTTTGTGTTTTTTTTTCTCATTTTTTTTTATATCATGAACACATTTTTTTTTGTTTCATGTTGTTTACAAGTCATAAATGAAAACCCGTTCGATTGTTGTTGAGTTTTTGCCCCCGTTTGATTTTAAACTTGGTGAAGAAGATGATGAACTAAGATGAAAGAAATACTAGATATATATGTTTGGGTTGCCTTATAAGTCAGAAAAACATGGATGGCAGAATGGTTAAGGGTGTTTGCGGGTGGGCGAGAGGTCTCGAGTTCGAGCCCTGTTTGGGCAGTTTTTTTTAGAAAAGCTCTTTGAAGGTAGTTCTCATTTCTAAAATTAATATTATTATTATTATTGTTATTATTAGTAGTAATATAATTATTACTATTATTATTACTAAAATAAGACTTTATGATCATTTAATAGTATTGTTATTATGATTGTTATTATTAGTATTATAAATATTATTATCACCATATAAGTATGATAATCATTATTATCATTATTATTACTAGTATCATACTATTAGTATTATTATTATTACCCTTAGTCAGGTATTTCTACGATTATTAATTTTTTAAAACAAAAGATATATATGTAAATATATTATAACATAAAATATACTAATATTACATAAAAATTATGTTTCAACTAATATTATTGATATAACATTAATTAAATATCAAATAAGTATCATAATATATTATAAGAATAATTAATACATAACAAATATATAAACTTAATTGATTTATACTATAATGTGTTAATACTTGATATAGGTTCGTGAATCCGAGGCCAACCCTGCATTGTTCAATGTCGTCATATGTATTTTTACTACAAAATACATTATAGTGAGTTTCATTTACCCTTTTACCCTTTATATTTTTGGGCTGAGAATACATGCGCAACTTTTATAACTGTTTTACGAAATAGACACAAGTAATCGAAATTACGTTCTATGGTTGAATGATCAAAACTGAATATGCCCCTTTTTATTAAGTCTGGTAATCTAAGAATTAGGGAACAGACACCCTAATTGACGCGAACTCTAAAGATAGATCTATCGGGCCCAACAAGCCCCATCCAAAGTACCGGATGCTTTAGTACTACGAAATTTATATCATGTCCGAAGGAGGATCCCGGAATGATGGGGATATTCTTATATACATATTGTGAATGTCGGTTACCAGGTGTTCAATCCATATGAATGATATTTTTGTCTCTATGTATGGGACGTATGATTATGAGAAATGGAAGTATGAAATCTTGTGGTCTATTAAAATTAGGAAAGGATTATTTATGTTAAACTAATGAACTCACCAACCTTTTGGTTGACACTTTAAAGCATGTTTATTCTCAGGTATGAAAGAAATCTTCCGCTGTGCACTTGCTCATTTTAGAGACATTACTTGGAGTCATTCAGGACATATTTCAAAAGACGTTGCATTCGAGTCATTGAGTTCATCAAGATTATTATTAATTCAATTATAGTTAGATATATTATAAAATGGTATGCATGCCGTCAACTTTCGATGTAATGAAAGATTGTCTTTTCAAAAACGAATGCAATGTTTGTAAAATGTATCATATAGAGGTCTAGTACCTCGCAATGTAACCAAATGTAATGTATTCATCCTTGTGGATTAGGACGGGTCGTTAGAGTTATATGATATACATGTTTTCAGAAAGCTGACGAAAAATCAATAACTTTTCATTTAGATATCGAATAATTTCGATGAACGGATTAAAAGATATGATCAACTGAATTAGGATTAACGTTAATTGAAATTGCTTTTGAATTTACAATTAAGATTTAAACAACTTGTTTACGAGATTTATAAATTGGATTTTTGAACATTACCAACCGAGTAAATGAATCCTTATATAAGGTACGTCTCGTTTTGTTAAACAACTGTCAAAATTGACTTTTTGAAACGACTTTGGATAACTTTTGTATGTCGATATCGAGCATTAGGATTATGATACACTATGACCAGACCTAGCTTGATAAACATTTATTGACCAACATATATTCTCTAGGTTGAGATCTACGATTAATTGGTAATCCGAGTTTCGGTCACATTTTGGTGAACAACTGTATATGCTGCTAAGGTGAGTTTCATATGATCCCTTTTACCCTTTACATTTTTGGGCTGAGAATACATGTAAATGATTTATTAACTGATTTACAATATTTATATGCGTGAGTTTCATTTGCTCCCTTTTTAATTGCTTTTGCAATATATATTTTTGGGCTGAGAATACATGCACTTTATTTTAAACGCAATGGATACAAGTACACACTAAATTCTACACCGAGTTTGAACTGAAAATCCCTTAGCTTTGGTAACTAGTAACTGCCGGTTAAAAGAACTGGTGGGCGCGAGTAGTTATATATGGATCCATAGGGCTTGATATCCCCGTCCGAGCTAGAGCACTAGCCTTTTAACGGATGTATGCTATTTGAGAAGCGTACACGTTGGTTTGTGTGTATTATTAAGATGATTATACAAAGGGTACAAATTATATATACGTTAAGTTTAGTTACCAGGGTGCTCTGTTATGTAGAATCTATTGATAAACGTTTCTGGATGAAACAACTGAAATCTTGTGATCCACTTTTATATACAGATTATGCGAAACACTAAAACTATGAACTCACCAACCTTTGTGTTGACACTTGTTAGCATGTTTATTCTCAGGTTCCCTAGAAGTCTTCCGCTGTTTGCTTACATGTTATACAAGCTATGTGCATGGAGTCTTGCATGCTTTATTCAAGAAAACGTTGCATTCACAAAATCATCACCATGTATCTTATTTTGACTGCATTGTCAATAGAAGTACTATTGTAAACTATTATTTACGGTGATTGTCTATATGTAGAAATCATCAGATGTCGAAAACCTTTGATTTAAATATTCATTGATGGTGTGCCTTTTCAAAAGAATGCAATGTTTACAAAATGTATCATATAGAGGTAAAATACCTCGCAATGAAATCGATGAATGACGTGTTCGTCCAAATGGATTTGGAGTAATCGTCACAGTTGGTATCAGAGCGTTGGTCCTAGTGAACCAGGTCTTGCATAAGTGTGTCTAACTGATAGTTGTTAGGATGCATTAGTAAGTCTGGACTTCGACTGTGTCTGCATGTCAAAAGTTTTGCTTATCATTTCTTGTCAGAAATTACCTGTCTATCATCTTAAGTCTAAACGTGTCTTATTGCATTAATTGCATAGATAGTGTATAGACAAAATTCATATCTTGGAATATCTATTACAGTAAACTTTGACTGCCATCTTCCGAAAATTTCTCCGTAATTTACGGGATTTTGGTATTATATATACATATGTAAATTATGTATTGAAGAGTACCAATCTAAATTCTATAATCTATTTCATATCAAAAATCATCTCTCTAATTATACAAGATGGATCCCGTATCTAGTTCAAATTTCTTAAATTCCGACAGCTATTCCGATATGAATATTCACCTGAATTCCGAAGACAGTGTAACCGGAATGGATCAACCAATTAGCCATCATCTATTCTGGATGAATTGGGGATGGGTTCGTAGCCTACTTAATTATTGGCGACAAGAAGAAGGGGATCCCTTCCATCCACCACATTGCCCTCTTGGCGAAGAACCTGAAGCACTTACCGGCGAACCTGTTCGTAATACCATTTTCTCTCTCATCTCCAGAATATCTCGTCATGATCATATACTCTCTCAAATTCTGGATCTTATTCATCCGCTCGTCCGAACCTCCAATCATCCCGGTATAGTAGAAGAAGTCAACGAGCTTCGCGCTCGGGTAGTGGCTTTGGAGATTATGGTGCAAAGGTTACAAGCACCAGCAGAATCTCCGACATCAACAGTAACACCGACAACAACACCAACAGTACCATTACCACCACCAACAACATCCGCACCGCAAGCCTCAACATCACAATATGTACTTTGAACATCAACGTCATACGCATCGTAGTTACCAAGAAATACCAGCAACAATAACCGATGAAGTATTAACTTATTTCCCCTGAAGGAATTTTATGTATATTTAATATATATGAATTTTGAAATCAAAATAAATCTTTTCGTACTAAGCTATTACGTGTGAATCTTAACTGGTAGGTACTACTCGGTTAGTTCATATTACTAATATGCAATGATGTACATCCTTCCTTAACAACTTAACCATTGTTAACTACAATCTTTGTTTCAACTTAATGAATTCCATTTCATAATAAACCAAGTGTATTATTCAATTACATAATTGATTTTACATTTTCATTTTCGATGTACTCGAAACTTTCCAGAAAACATCATCTGTGCCTTGTAAGGTTCACAAATATTCCACAAGCATCAACATCCTTCACCGAGAAATAAGAATAAATAATGGAGTATCGATTACATTAGCGAAATACTCCGCAAAGATTATGTAATCTTTAATGTTTTAGAGATTAATCATTTCTAAGTCAAGCCAAAAATTAAATGAGCTTAATATGATATTAACTCATTAAATCTATGTTACATCTGAAGAAAATATACATACATATATTTTCATAAAGACGGTAATAAAAATTCTTTTGTACAAAGTATTAATTGTGAAATCTTTAACGGGTAGTTAATACCCGAGAAATATATAAGTTCACAATTAATATGTTACACTGTACATTCTTCAACTTTGATTCAAAAATTATTAACAATGCTCACAACGATATACAATCATTTTTATACAAATTCAATTACATATTCTGATATTGACGGATCAGAATCCAAGTCATAACTCTGAACCGGTGACATCATTCTTAGATCTCTACATCTTTCAAAGCTATACTTTGACTTTAAATCTGTGCAAGATCCATTAGCATTGTTTTTACCGAAAATAACCTTGCAATTCCTTTTCAAAAGTATCCAGTATTATCAACCGTTCAACCAGTCAACGACGACCTTTCAGACTTGTAATTTTGGCATACACGTTTTTGTTACTGGGGAACCTTTCATGTTCCACCACATTAACAGTAAATGTACCAGCAAATTCATTAATCTGTGACTTAAAGTCTCTCCGAAAAACCATTATAATTGTTCATTGAAACCCTATCATGTACTCATCCACATCTTGTAACGGTAATTGCCATACCAACTACCGTAAATTAAAAATCAGTATTTCAAATTTCGTAGAAATTCTACGCCAACAGTTATATATATACATATAATGTCTATCTTCTAGACTTATTTACTTCAAAGGTGAAGTTTCTGAAAAACACCCAAACTGCGAAACTAGTTCTCCGAATTTTGGAAAAATGTTGATGAAGCAGCAAAAACTGTAAACGACCTTAACAGTCAAAAGTTTGATGATAAAGAATAGTATGGTGGTAAAGCTGAGAAAAAGAGAAGGTTTGGAACTGGAAAACGGATTGAGCAGACCATGAAGGAGGCTGTGGACAAATCACAAAGACGAAATATACCTTCAAAGAATCCAAATGATTCAGTGTTTGCTGAAACCATTAGTAATAACCTTACTTCTTATTCTAAACCTTCACAGACAGATTTTCTGCATCATCCTCTGATATTAGAAATTCTAAGATATCATCGTATCTTCCATTATAAATATCCTCCATATTTCTGAAGATATTTTCATAACTATTCTTATCTAAACATTTATCTCTTCACGCTATCTTTGTTACATCATAAAAGAAACTATTTTAGTTTCTAAAATCTGAAAAATTCGAAAAATGGATGCTTTGAAGTAATGTTGGGAACTGAAGCATGAGTTAGTATAATATAATGACACTTGATCAACGTGATTATATTACAGTAAGTCATGCTGAGTTTCTAATGGAACGTGATAAAGGTTCACAGATCATACCCTCATCATGAACTATGTTACATAACTCTTTCATTCTATTTAACCTCTAAACATATCAAGAAAATATTTTTCTTGATGATTCGGTCTTTTTCGGATATTTTGGTAATTTAACAAGTCAGATTGTGCCACTACCATTTCTTTCTTAGAACATTAACTATGTTCATTTCAAAATCCATACCTACGAATTTTGGACTATTATTCGCTTGACTTAAAGTCGGGAAGAGAAAACGAAAGCATGAAGCTCCGAAATATAATGGAGAATATAAAGCCCGATAACAACCCCGTAATTACAAACCGTGTATATCAATGCGTATAACAATATAAAGACACGAGAGAATGAAAAACACTATAACCCCAAGGTAATAGTAGAAGAAAATAACTTCCTCTGGTGGCAGATGAAAAAGAAGAATGAATGATATGATAACCAAGAAAATATCAAGAATCAGAACTGGATGAAGTATTTTCACAAATCTTTTGTAAGTATGAAATAAGAAAGAAGATTATAGGAGTGGTAAAAATAAATGAAACGGAAGAGGTTAATTTATAGAAAAATAGCAGACATATCAATCGAGGCAGATTACGCATTTAATCAAAGGAAATCCTAATTTCCTTAAATTCCGAAGAATCAAATCTTATTTAAATTATGAAGATTTTCTATTCCTTAAATTTCGGAAATCAATCGTTACTAGATCAAGAGATAAGACGAATCTCTATTCTTCATTTCACTCTATTACAATAACTTCTCTCATACGCTTCGAGTAATCGGATTGTTTTATCCGTATTATTCAGTGGTGATAAAATTCTATTTACCAACTCATATTCGTCATGAAAACATTTTTATTGTCAGCCATGACGACCTCACTCAAATTTCGGGACGAAATTTCTTTAACGAGTAGGTACTGTGATGACCCGGAAATTTCTGACCAAATTTAAACTTAATCTTTAACGTTTCTGACACGATAAGCAAAGTATGTAAAGTTGAATCTCAAAATTTTTGAACTATTCAATTACCTTTCGATTGTTCTCAACGATTAGCGAACAATTTTATGTAAATAGATACATATATATACCATAACTTGAAAACGTAACAAAGTATTGTGTATGTGATACTGTTCATTAAACTTATTTGTTTGATTATCTAATTGATATATTTAGATACAGAGTTAAAAGATTATGCCAAACGATTGAATTAAAAGATAATTATTGAGTCCCTTAAGGATTATGATATTATTACGGGTCTCTGTTGTAAGGTCCACGTTGATTTGGGAAATCATTCATTATTAATGGTATTCGGAATAAATGGTAAAGTGTTTGTTTAAATAACGTAATTTGGACACATACAATAATAAGGAATATCAACTGTTGGAATCAGATATATGAATAACTTGCGATATGTATTTTAAAACGTGTTTATTAATATTGAAAATATATATTTAACAATACGATAAAATATAATATTAACTTGGTCATAAAAACAAATTGTTATTATATATATTAACAAATAGTGAGACGATGATTTATAGAAGTAAATGATCAAAATACTCGAAAGTTTAAGTTATACTTTGAGTGGTATAGTTTAGGGATAATTTAAGGCTATATTTTGACAAAGGTACGTGACACAAAATGTAAAATACAAGTTTTCTCAGCGTACGAAAGGACATTTGAAAAACCGGAACCGGGACATAAGTCGAGTGATGACGTACGACTTATCGAAACAAAAATTACAAGTCAACTATGCATGTGAATTTAATATAATATATAATTAATTATATAAATTAAATATATTATATATATATTATATAAAATTATATCGACAAATAAAAAGTTAAAAGTTTGTGAGATGGATCAGAGGGCCATGCGATCGCATGGCCTTGAAGCACAAATCCCATGCGATCGCATGGGGTACTTTTTCAGAAAAGGTTCTATAAATTGCACGATTTCATTTCTGTTTTCTCACACTATTAATATTACTCCGTAAGTATTTATTATTATTATTTATTTTATTATTATTTTTATTATTATTATTATTATTATTATTATTATTATTAAGATTAATATTATTATTAATCTTATTATTATTAATATTATTAATTAGTATTATACATAAAATACTACGACGAGGTCTTGAGCGTGTCACTTTCAAAATGGTTTTCAAGCGGGATAGAGCAAAGAAAATTATGGGTAATGTTCGGGGGTATATTTATGAATCAAACCTAGTGTTTATCATCTCTGTTATGTCTACGTACTTTCCTACAATATTGAATCTCAATATTGATACGTAAGCACTCATATTTTATCTTTTATATATTAATTGCGTATCCATGTCTAGTGCTCGAGTATATATATTTATACATACGTGTATGCTAAATTTCGTCATTAAACAGTTTATAATGAATCACGAATTAAATACATATATTACTGGTAAAAGGTATATGATATACATGTTTTCGGAAAGCTGACGAAAAATCAATAACTTTTCATTTAGATATCGAATAATTTCGATGAACGGATTAAAAGATATGATCAACTGAATTATGATTAACGTTAATTGAAATTGCTTTTGAATTTACAATTAATATTTAAACAACTTGTTTACGAGATTGATAAATTGGATTTTTGAACATTACCAACCGAGTAAATGAATCCTTATATAAGGTACGTATCGTTTTGTTAAACAACTGTCAAAATTGACTTTTTGAAACGAATTTAAATAACTTTTGTATGTCGATATCGAGCATTAGGATTATGATACACTATGACCAGACCTAGCTTGATAAACATTTATTGACCAACATATGTTCTCTAGGTTGAGATCTACGATTAATTGGTAATCCGAGTTTCGGTCACATTTTGGTGAACAACTTTATATGCTGCTAAGGTGAGTTTCATATGATCCCTTTTACCCTTTACATTTTTGGGCTGAGAATACATGCAAATGCTTTATTAACTGATTTACAATATTTATATGCGTGAGTTTCATTTGTTCCCTTTTTAATTGCTTTTGCAATATATATTTTTGGGCTGAGAATACATGCACTTTATTTTAAACGCAATGGATACAAGTACATACTAAATTCTACATCGAGTTTGAACTGAAAATCCCTTAGCTTTGGTAACTAGTAACTGCCGGTTAAAAGAACTGGTGGGCGCGAGTAGTTATATATGGATCCATACGGCTTGATATCCCCGCCCGAGCTAGAGCACTAGCCTTTTAACGGACGTATGCTATTTGAGAGGCGTACACGTTGGTTTGCGTGTATTATTAAGATGATTATACAAAGGGTACAAATTATATATATGTTAAGTTTAGTTACCAGGGTGCTCTGTTATGTAGAATCTTTTGATAAACGTTTCTGGATAAAACAACTGAAATCTTGTGATCCACTTTTATATACAGATTATGCGAAACACTAAAACTATGAACTCACCAACCTTTGTGTTGACACTTGTTAGCATGTTTATTCTCAGGTTCCCTAGAAGTCTTCCGCTGTTTGCTTACATGTTATACAAGCTATGTGCATGGAGTCTTGCATGCTTTATTCAAGAAAACGTTGCATTCACAAAATCATCACCATGTATCTTATTTTGACTGCATTGTCAACGGAAGTACTATTGTAAACTATTATTTACGGTGATTGTCTATATGTAGAAATCATCAGATGTCGAAAACCTTTGATTTAAATATTCATTGATGGTGTGCCTTTTCAAAAGAATGCAATGTTTACAAAACGTATCATATAGAGGTCAAATACCTCGCAATGAAATCGATGAATGACGTGTTCGTCCATATGGATTTGGAGCAATCGTCACAGTTGGTATCAGAGCGTTGGTCCTAGTGAACCAGGTCTTGCATAAGTGTGTCTAACTGATAGTTGTTAGGATGCATTAGTAAGTCTGGACTTCGACTGTGTCTGCATGTCAAAAGTTTTGCTAATCATTTCTTGTCAGAAATTACATGTCTATCATCTTAAGTCTAAATGCATCTTATTGCATTGATTGCATAGATAGTGTATAGACAAAATTCATATCTTGGCATATCTATTACAGTAAACTTTGACTGCCATCTTCCGAAAATTTCTCCGTAATTTACGGGATTTTGGTATTATATATAAATATGTAAATTATGTATTGAAGAGTACCAATCTAAATTCTATAATCTATTTCATATCAAAAATCATCTCTCTAATTATACAAGATGGATCCCGTATCTAGTTCAAATTTCTTAAATTCCGACTGCTATTCCGATATGAATATTCACCTGAATTCCGAAGACAGTGTAACCGGAATGGATCAACCAATTAGCCATCATCTATTCTGGATGAATTTGGGATGGGTTCGTAGCCTACTTAATTATTGGAGACAAGAAGAAGGGGATCCCTTCCATCCACCACATTGCCCTCTTGGCGAAGAACCTGAAGCACTTACCGGCAAACCTGTTCGTAATACCATTTTCTCTCTCATCTCCAGAATATCTCGTCATGATCATATACTCTCTCAAATTCTGGATCTTATTCATCCGCTCGTCCGAACCGCCAATCATCCCGGTATAGTAGAAGAAGTCAACGAGCTTCGCGCTCGGGTAGTGGCTTTGGAGATTATGGTGCAAAGGTTACAAGCACCAGCAGAATCTCCGGCATCAACAGTACCACCGACAACAACACCAACAGTACCATTACCACCACCAACAACATCCGCACCGCAAGCCTCAACATCACAATATGTACTTTGAACATCAACGTCATACGCATCGTAGTTACCAAGAAATACCAGCAACAATAACCGATGAAGTATTAACTTATTTCCCCTGAAGGAATTTTATGTATATTTAATATATATGAATTTTGAAATCAAAATAAATCTTTTCGTACTAAGCTATTACGTGTGAATCTTAACTGGTAGGTACTACTCGGTTAGTTCATATTACTAATATGCAATGATGTACATCCTTCCTTAACAACTTAACCATTGTTAACTACAATCTTTGTTTCAACTTAATGAATTCCATTTCATAATAAACCAAGTGTATTATTCAATTACATAATTGATTTTACATTTTCATTTTCGAAGTACTCGAAACTTTCCAGAAAACATCATCTGTGCCTTGTAAGGTTCACAAAGATTCCACAAGCATCAACATCCTTCACCGAGAAATAAGAATAAATAATGGAGTATCGATTACATTAGCGAAATACTCCACAAAGATTATGTAATCTTTAATGTTTTAGAGATTAATCATTTCTAAGTCAAGCCAAAAATTAAATGAGCTTAATATGATATTAACTCATTAAATCTATGTTACATCTGAAGAAAATATACATACATATATTTTCATAAAGACGGTAATAAAAATTCTTTTGTACAAAGTATTAATTGTGAAATCTTTAACGGGTAGTTAATACCCGAGAAATATATAAGTTCACAATTAATATGTTACACTGTACATTCTTCAACTTTGATTCAAAAATTATTAACAATGCTCACAACGATATACAATCATTTTCATACAAATTCAATTACATATTCTGATATTGACGGATCAGAATCCAAGTCATAACTCTGAACCGGTGACATCATTCTTAGATCTCTACATCTTTCAAAGCTATACTTTGACTTTAAATCTGTGCAAGATCCATTAGCATTGTTTTTACCGAAAATAACCTTGCAATTCCTTTTCAAAAGTATCCAGTATTATCAACCGTTCAACCAGTCAACGACGACCTTTCAGACTAGTAATTTTGGTATATACGTTTTTGTTACTGGGGAACCTTTCATGTTCCACCACATTAACAGTAAATGTACCAGCAAATTCATTAATCTGTGACTTAAAGTCTCTCCGAAAAACCATTATAATTGTTCATTGAAACCCTATCATGTACTCATCCACATCTTGTAACGGTAATTGCCATACCAACTACCAAAAATTAACAATCAGTATTTCAAATTTCGCAGAAATTCTACGCCAACAGTTATATATATACATATAATGTCTATCTCCTAGACTTATTTACTTCAAAGGTGAAGTTTCTGAAAAACACCCAAACTGCGAAACTAGTTCTCCGAATTTTGGAAAAATGTTGATGAAGCAGTAAAAACTGTAAACGACCTTAACAGTCAAAAGTTTGATGATAAAGAATAGTATGGTGGTAAAGCTGAGAAAAAGAGAAGGTTTGGAACTGGAAAACGGATTGAGCAGACCATGAAGGAGGCTGTGGACAAATCACAAAGACGAAATATACCTTCAAAGAATCCAAATGATTCAGTGTCTGCTGAAACCATTAGTAATAACCTTACTTCTTATTCTAAACCTTCACAGACAGATTTTCTGCATCATCCTCTGATATTAGAAATTCTAAGATATCATCGTATCTTTCATTATAAATATCCTCCATATTTCTGAAGATATTTTCATAACTATTCTTATCTAAACATTTATCTCTTCACGCTATCTTTGTTACATCATAAAAGAAACTATTTTAGTTTCTAAAATCTGAAAAATTCGAAAAATGGATGCTTTGAAGTAATGTTGGGAACTGAAGCATGAGTTAGTATAATATAATGACACTTGATCAACGTGATTATATTACAGTAAGTCATGCTGAGTTTCTAATGGAACGTGATAAAGGTTCATAGATCATACCCTCATCATGAACCATGTTACATAACTCTTTCATTCTATTTAACCTCTAAACATATCAAGAAAATATTTTTCTTGATGATTCGGTCTTTTTCGGATATTTTGGTAATTTGACAAGTTAGATTGTGCCATTACCGTTTCTTTCTTAGAACATTAACTATGTTCATTTCAAAATCCATACCTACGAATTTTGGACTATTATTCGCTTGACTTAAAGTCGGGAAGAGAAAACGAAAGCATGAAGCTCCGAAATATAATGGAGAATATAAATCCCGATAACAACCCCGTAATTACAAACCATGTATATCAATGCGTATAGCAATATAAAGACACGAGAGAATGAAAAACACTATAACCCCAAGGTAATAGTTGAAGAAAATAACTTCCTCCGGTGGCAGATGAAAAAGAAGAATGAATGATATGATAACCAAGAAAATATCAAGAATCAGAACTGGATGAAGTATTTTCACAAATATTTTGTAAGTATGAAATAAGAAAGAAGATTATAGGAGTGGTAAAAATAAATGAAACGGAAGAGGTTAATTTATAGCAAAATAGAAGACATAGCAATCGAGGCAGATTACGCATTTAATCAAAGAAAATCCTAATTTCCTTAAATTCCGAAGAATCAAATCTTATTTAAATTATGAAGATTTTCTATTCCTTAAATTTCGAAAATCAATCGTTACTACATCAAGAGATAAGACGAATTTCTATTCCCTATTTCACTCTATTACGATAACTTCTCTCATACGCTTCGAGTAATCGGATTGTTTTATCCGTATTATTCAATGGTGATAAAATTCTATTTACCAACTCATATTCGTCATGAAAACATTTTTATTGTCAGCCATGACGACCTCACTCAAATTTCGGGACGAAATTTCTTTAACGAGTAGGTACTGTGATGACCCGGAAATTTCTGACCAAATTTAAACTTAATCTTTAACGTTTCCGACACGATAAGCAAAGTCTGTAAAGTTGAATCTCAAAATTTTTGAACTATTCAATTACCTTTCGATTGTTCTCAACGATTCGCGAACAATTTTATGTAAATAGATACATATATATACCATAACTTGAAAACGTAACAAAGTATTGAGTATGTGATACTGTGCATTAAACTTATTGGTTTGATTATCTGATTGATATATTTAGATACAAAGTTAAAAGATTATGCCAAACGATTGAATTAAAAGATAATTATTGAGTCCCTTAAGGATTATGATATTATTACGGGTCTCTGTTGTAAGGTCCACGTTGATTTGGGAAATCATTCATTATTAACGGTATTCGGAATAAATGGTAAAGTGTTTGTTTAAATAACGCAATTTGGACACATACAATAATAAGGAATATCAACTGTTGGAATTAGATATATGAATAACTTGTGATATGTATTTTAAAACGTGTTTATTAATATTGAAAATATATATTTAACAATACGATAAAATATAATATTAACTTGGTCATAAAAATGAATTGTTATTATATATATATTAACAAATAGCGAGACGATGATTTATAGAAGTAAATGATCAAAATACTCGAAAGTTTAAGTTATACTTTGAGTGGTATAGTTTAGGGATAATTTAAGGCTATATTTTGACAAAGGTACGTGACACAAAATGTAAAATACAAGTTTTCTCAGTGTACGAAAGGACATTTAAAAAGCCGGAACCGGGACATAAGTCGAGTGATGACGTACGACTTATCGGAACAAAAATTACAAGTCAACTATGCATGTGAATTTAATATAATATATAATTAATTATATAAATTAAATATATTATATATATTATATAAAATTATGTCGACAAATAAAAAGTTAAAAGTTTGTTAGCTGGATCAGAGGGCCATGCGATCGCATGGCCTTGAAGCACAAATCCCATGCGATCGCATGGGGTACTTTTTCAGAAAAGGTTCTATAAATTGCACGATTTCATTTCTGTTTTCTCACACTATTAATATTACTCCGTAAGTATTTATTATTATTATTTATATTATTATTATTATTATTATTATTATTATTATTATTATTATTATTATTATTATTATTATTATTATTATTATTATTATTATTATTATTATTATTATTATTAAGATTAATATTATTATTAATCTTATTATTATTAATATTATTAATTAGTATTATACATAAAATACTACGACGAGGTCTTGAGCGTGTCACTTTCAAAATGGTTTTCAATCGGGATAGAGCAAAGAAAATTATGGGCAATGTTCGGGGGTATATTTATGAATCAAACCTAGTGTTTATCATCTCCGTTACGTCTACGTACTTTCCTACAATATTGAATCTCAATATTGATACGTAAGCACTCATATTTTATCTTTTATATATTAATTGCGTATCCATGTCTAGTGCTCGAGTATATATATTTATACATACGTGTATGCTAAATTTCGTCATTAAACAGTTTATAATGAATCACGAATTAAATACATATATTACTGGTAAAAGGTGTATGATATACATGTTTTCGGAAAGCTGACGAAAAATCAATAACTTTTCATTTAGATATCGAATAATTTTGATAACGGATTAAAAGATATGATCAACTGAATTATGATTAATGTTAATTGAAATTGCTTTTGAATTTACAATTAAGATTTAAACAACTTGTTTACGAGATTGATAAATTGGATTTTTGAACATTACCAACCGAGTAAATGAATCCTTATATAAGGTACGTCTCGTTTTGTTAAACAACTGTCAAAATTGACTTTTTGAAACGACTTTGGATAACTTTTGTATGTCGATATCGAGCATTAGGATTATGATACACTATGACCAGACCTAGCTTGATAAACATTTATTGACCAACATATGTTCTCTAGGTTGAGATCTACGATTAATTGGTAATCCGAGTTTCGGTCACATTTTGGTGAACAACTTTATATGCTGCTAAGGTGAGTTTCATATGATCCCTTTTACCCTTTACATTTTTGGGCTGAGAATACATGCAAATGCTTTATTAACTGATTTACAATATTTATATGCGTGAGTTTCATTTGCTCCCTTTTTAATTGCTTTTACAATATATATTTTTGGGCTGAGAATACATGCACTTTATTTTAAACGCAATGGATACAAGTACATACTAAATTCTACACCGAGTTTGAACTGAAAATCCCTTAGCTTTGGTAACTAGTAACTGCCGGTTAAAAGAACTGGTGGGCGCGAGTAGTTATATATGGATCCATAGGGCTTGATATCCCCGTCCGAGCTAGAGCACTAGCCTTTTAACGGACGTATGCTATTTGAGAAGCGTATACGTTGGTTTGCGTGTATTATTAAGATGATTATACAAAGGGTACAAATTATATATACGTTAAGTTTAGTTACCAGGGTGCTCTGTTATGTAGAATCTATTGATAAACGTTTCTGGATGAAACAACTGAAATCTTGTGATCCACTTTTATATACAGATTATGCGAAACACTAAAACTATGAACTCACCAACCTTTGTGTTGACACTTGTTAGCATGTTTATTCTCAGGTTCCCTAGAAGTCTTCCGCTGTTTGCTTACATGTTATACAAGCTATGTGCATGGAGTCTTGCATGATTTATTCAAGAAAACGTTGTATTCACAAAATCATCACCATGTATCTTATTTTGACTGCATTGTCAACGGAAGTACTATTGTAAACTATTATTTACGGTGATTGTCTATATGTAGAAATCATCAGATGTCGAAAACCTTTAATTTAAATATTCATTGATGGTGTGCCTTTTCAAAAGAATGCAATGTTTACAAAACGTATCATATAGAGGTCAAATACCTCGCAATGAAATCGATGAATGACGTGTTTGTCCATATGGATTTGGAGCAATCGTCACACTAAGCAACCACACAATACAAAATAATACTACTCAAAACCTAAAACCAATCACAAACAGTCGAACAAAGCCAAAAGGAAATCAAATACCCTCGACATTGAACCTAGCTAACTCGACACCATGAGCCTTTCTTCCCTTAGCTCTAACCTTTCTCGGTTTAGGGACGGGATCGGAGCGAATGCACTTTCCTTCAACACGCAAATGTTCAATCCCTTTCATTGCATCACCAAAGAAACCGAGAACTCTACTCGAGGAGGAACCACACCCATCAATACCGAGAGGATGCAACGAACTACCTTCACCACTGTTACCATAAGGAACTTCTACGAAAAGTCTTTGGACTGCATCGCCAAAATCTAAAACATCTTTCGTATCTTGCAAATTAAACGACACGCTTTTCCCGGCCTTAATTGGTTTAGTCTTCTTTGACCCGAGACCAACCTTAGCATCACTTCCCTTCGATGTCACCAACTCTTTACCCTTAATCACAATATCCCACTCATTCCTATAAGCATTCTCACAATCCTTTCCAACACACAGAAAAATAGATGAACCATCATAAACACAATCCTTGTCAAAATGCAAGGATGCATTCAAATTCGGAATGGCATATATCACTTTTGAAACATCAACATAGACCTCGTCCACCAAAGTCGGTGCTAGCCCATTCTCCTATAAACTACCTGGCACAACCTCGATTGTTCCAACTTCAACCTGACCTTCTTGTTGACCCACTGAACCCCTAACTCCAGATCCTTCTTCGCACCTCCATTGACAACCGGAGAAGCAGGTAATATAACACCCCGCCGAATTCCATTTGACGGTGCGTTAAGCATCGGGTCCTACAGTAATAGTTATGCCCTCTAAATGAGACGTTTTCCAAAAGTATTCCCATTTATTTTAATAAAACATTTGAATTTAAAAGAAAGTCTCCAACAGTAATAAATACTAACAATGACCGTAGTAAACAAACAACAATATTTAATAATTGAAATAGTTTATAAATGCGAATATGAAATAATGTTTTTGATAAAACATGCTGGACTCCAACAAGCAATGCCATTGACCTTCTAGTAAAGCGGAAGCTAAATGTCTATGGACCTGAGATAAAAAATGCAAAACGAGTCTACAATAATTTTGGTGAGTCTACGGGTTTTAGCAAACAAATACCAGTATGTTTCAGAAAATCGATTTTCAAAAATAAGCTATCAGAAATCAGTTATCAAAAATCAGTTACCGAAAATCAGTTACCAGTAATCGAGTATCAGTATTAGACCACGAGATTTCGTACAACCCAGTTATATAAGCATATACATTCTTATGAGAACATGAATACAAAGCTTAACACTACGAGCAATTTAGAACTACGCAATTTCATTTACCCCATCTTAGCATACACTTGTTCATGTCTACAGTTTACGAAGTAATAAGCACCATAATATGTAGCAGTGAGGCTGTCAAGCCTAACGAATTCGTCCCTATGATTCGCACTTACAAAAGTAACTATCGTGTTCGAGCTAAGGGCTTTCTGAACATAACTCATATGTAAAATGTTTAGTACTTGTGTCTAACTGTAAAATAGTTTGAAAGTAGCATGTTATCTCATTCCAAAAGTAAAAGTAGAAATGAAATGTAGACTCACCTTGAGTGCTTGGTAACGTAATGCAAAAAGCACAAGTAACTGGACGGTTACAACCGTGTAAAGAAACCTAGATATATTTAATACGTTGTTACATAAGTCTATTCCAAATAGTAGTTGATCCATATTATAAGTTGTCCTAATTGCTCAGTCCGACTCGATTATGTAGTAAAAGTCAACACATAGTCAACGAAACTCATGCAAGTCAACAAAAGTCGAACTTGGTCAAGATGGTCAACCTATGTCAAACACATCAGTAGTTTATTCAATATTGATCAATAAGTCAAACTGGGTTCAATTGACCACTTTCAGATTTTAGTTTAAAAGTTTTAACATTTTTCAGTTATGTGTTGTATGATTAGTCCGTTAATGGCCAATATAGTTCCATAAAACACAAAGAAATTAATGTATGCATATGGTGCTTTACATGTCCATAGGTATGCTTTATACCATTCTAAAAATCTAGGACATACAGAAACACATTTACAGAAACACGTTTACAGTCACACTTTGCATGTAACAGTTTCAGCACGCGCATCACTTTTGTAAATTCTATAGTTATTTCTAGAAAAATGAAAAACATGCTAGACCGGTAGGAGGTGGTCAAGAACATCCCAAAGTTTCACTTGTAAAAAGAGCTGAGATTTTTGTGTAGCCAATTCGGACAGTTTAGCAACAGAAGTCTGGTGTCCTGATTTGGTCAAGTTCTAGAGTTAGCATGTTGTGACCCTTATAGCTCATAATGTAACAAGTTCCATAAGTTAACATACGATAACCAAGTGTTTCTAAACATGTAATTATTGATTTTCCAGAAGTGAAAGTCCTATATCAAAATACACATCACTTTATTCCATTTTCTGTGGACTCGGGACAGATTCGGTCCAAGTTCAAGTGTCTGTTTTCGCATGCGATTATCTCAAAAAGTATAAACTTTCACGACACATATCCTACATGAAACGTTATGTAATAAACATGAATTTTCCAGATTTCAAGTTCTTATGTTCCAGAAGTTATTTTAAAATATATGGACATGTTTTAAGTTGCATTCGACAATAATCGTTACAAATACTCAAACAAGCATAACAAATGGTTCACGTATCCGATTCGGGCAATGTCTAAGTGTATATTGCATAGTTTTTCACAAGCTACATGTGATATCCCTCACTTTTTCACTTCTGAATTGTCTATTATACCTCTAGGGTTTCTACATGGTTGTGTTTATTAATACGATTTAAGTTAACAACACTTATGTAAAACTTATGAATTGTCTATTATACCCCTAGGGTTTCTACATAGTTTTTCACTTCTGAATTGTCTAGGGTTGTTATTTAAAACTACAATTAATACGAAACGAATCAACGTTGACCTAATATCTAATTTAAGTTAACAACACTTATGTATTAATGAAAGTTAGTATATTATTAAATGTGACTTTAGTTAATAATATAATATGAATTTAAAATACATATATAACTTAAATTAATTAAAGTATATTAAAAGAACAATGTACTTTAGTTAATATCAACAAAATAAGTATTTAAATAAAGTGTGATACTTTTATAAAATATAAAATTATAGTATAATTAATGTAAATAAATGTATTAATTTATTTATATTAAAATCAGTACTTATAATATTGTTAATAATAATATTTATTAAATAAAATTAAATTAAATAAATTAAATAAAAATACAAAAAGGGATCTACAATGTTCCATCTAATTAAATAAAATTAAATAAAATTAAAAAAAATACCTTAATGGGCTTCGACCGAAAAAAAATAAAAAAACAATTAAATGTATTTTGACTTAACCTCCAAGTAATTAAATTAGTATAAATAGGGAGGTTAGGGTCTCATTATTTTTGTGCAATTCATTGGGTTTTCTATTAACTTCTCAAACCTAAAATATTTTGTGAGTTTTCTTTCTTTTTCTTTTTTTTTTTCTTTTCGTTTTTCTTTTTATTTTTAGCTGATTTTTGTTTTTATTTTTAATAATTCATCATAATAAAAATAAAAAATTATACTATATGAAAATTAGTATTATAAGTATTATGAAGAATAAAAATTATTTTTACAGATTAATAGTCAATTTTATGAATTAAAAATAATTAAGAACGACATTAAAAGTATATATATATATATATATATATATATATATATATATATATATATATATATATATACAGTACATATATATAATTAAAATAAATATTTAAATTGCTAACTAAATCATGTAATTATTTTTATAGTAAAGTAACATGTATATAATAATTAAACGAATCAAAATATATTTTATATATAATTAATTCGAATTTATATAGATTTATTATCATTATTGTTAATTGAAAATAGTAAAAATTATAATAAATAGAAAAATAACTTTATTAAAATATGGAAACTGATGGAAATTCATAATAGTAATATTCTAAGATGAAACATATTTTTATATATTATTTTCATCAGTAGAATAACAATTCTTATTATATAAAGTATTCGGTGTATACATATATGTATATAAAATAGGATTTAATTAATCTAAACACTTAAAATTAGTAAAAATAATTTTTACAGAATTTATTTGACTTATAATAATTATTTGAGTCCAAACCCTAAATTATATATCATTATAAGTATTTATGTTTTATTTAATTATGTGTCGGTATTTATATATATATATATATATATATATATATATATATATATATATATATATATATATATATATATATATATATAACGGATTAAAAATTATTTAAAACATCAAGAACATTAATAAAATTATGAAAACATTTGAAACAGTGTTAGGACATATAAAAATAATTTTGATAATTTTTGGAATTTTATTTATAATTAAATATGAATTATGTTTTATTTAAACATAAAAAACAAAGGAATTCGTAATAAATATATTTAACACTAAATTAAATATATATAAAATTTTTATGGGTTTATAAACTTATCTAGATCTGCGAAAATTATAAAAATAAATATTTGGGTATAATTATTATTTATTTCATAATAAAACTTAATTTGTGTATAAACCGAAAACATATAAGGAAATAAATACAAAACTTAATAGAACTATTTTTATAAATTTTTCTACTAATTAATATGCTTAACTAAGTTTATAAAAATTATATATGTAATTTTTAGATATTTAATAGAATTAAAAATGAATTAATACATATATATGTAATTCGGCTATTATAAATATAAATAATATATATATTAATATAATATTATCATTATAAATTATTTGGGCAGTAGGTATTGTGAAATATATCAATTTATAATTATCTAAGTATTTAATTAATTATTTAGATATTTATGAATATTATTTGATTACAAAACTACTATATTAATAATTATCTATTAAAGTAATAAATAAAAATATAATATCTATTATACATTATAATTAATATTAATACTATAACCTAATAATAATACTTAAAACATATATACATACTTATACTATTAGTATATAATATAAGATAATTAACTTATTAATATAATAACTAATATAATAAACATGTAATTAATACATTAACGTGTCGTATTCCTATACGCGTATAACGAGCGAAGGTTATGATTAAAAGGTAACGTATGACTTATACAAACTCACCGCTACTTACGGTTGAGTGGATGATGTCTGGGTTGCCATAATGGTAATAAGGTTTTGGATTAAACGAAAGGTTGTAGACTTATGGTCCAACTGAAAGTTCCTGACCCCCGGTTACATCTGGTCATATCGACTTACTTGATAGCAACGAGTTTTGGACAAAGTTGTACAACATCTTAAGGTGAATATTATAACCCGAACTTTCTAAAACTAGAAACCTACTTTAAATGGAAACTTTCTAAAACGTAGAAACTCTTATCATAAATTGTCACTATTAATTAATATAATCATTATATTTGTAAACATACTCTTTGTCTGTTAGAAAAATTTCTGATTAAGACTATATATCTCTAGGTTGAAGGCCTGACCAAATACTCTCATTCATTTCATTCGTGGAATTATTTTTACCTTCAATTTAAGGTGATTTTCATAGTCCCATTTTTACTGTTTTTATACTTTGGAATGAGACACATGCTTTCTTTTAAATGTTTTACGATTTAGACACAAGTAACTTGAAAAAACTTTATATGCAACTGGATGAGACTTTTTGTTATACTTGTATTTATACTTGTATTTTTATATGCTAAATCCCCACTAGATAATATCGTTAATTGCTTGAATTTAAGTTGGCAAACTTAATTATTGATGGTAGCACTATGGGAGCAACGTCCCAATCCATTGACAGGAGTCAAGTGGATACATAATAATGAGAACGTGATACGACGGTATCATGGGGTATTAATTTTTTAGTTCAATATTATACTCATGACATATATTTGGATTTTTGATATATGATTATATCGGATTTTTATAACTAACTCTTGTGGTCTAAAAAATCTTCATTCTTAACATAAATCTATGAATTTCACTCAACCTTTGTGTTACGTTTTAAGCATGTTTTGTCTCAGGTTATGATTAGCTTTGTGATGCTAGTTACTGTGTTGTTGATGATTTCCTGTTTTGCTTGTTGCATTGGAGTCCATCATTTTTATTTATCATTTCATATCTAGACATTTATCATTTTACATTGGATTTAATAATGTAAACAAGTTATATTTCCACTGCAATACTTTGATTTATTAAAACATCTCATTTAGAGTCGTTCTCGTTTATATACTTGTGTTTTGATATTGAAAAGTCACATGTACCCCCAGCCCCACTTGTGGGTGTGACAGATTGGTATCAGAGCACAGGTTGTTATAGAGAACCAGGATTGCACTTTATGTGTGCCTTATGTGTTAGTTAGGGTGCCTTAGCGATCTATAGGACTATAACCTTTCCTGCCTTAGATTAAAGTGCTTTTTCATTTACCATACTTCGTGCTCTTACGTCTTCCATATAACCTATCTAATTCTCTTTCCTTCTTTTCTTTTAGGATGTCGAGCCAAAACCCCATTATCATTTTCGACACTGAAGGATCCGGCTCCAAGAGATCTGTCCGTACGCCCAATTTCTCACATGTTTCGCCACCTACATCTCCTACTTACACTCCTGCCACACCACCTGCTTCTCCGACTTATACCCCAGCTACCCCGCCTCCCTCACCCAAGGTCGAGTCTTCTTCGGAAGATGAGGCTTATGATGATGACACTGAGAGTGACATTCCGGACTCGGAAGATGAGGTAATGGTAGAAGAGGTTATTGAGGAGGAGGAAGAACCTTCGGAAGAAGAACCCGAAGAGGAAGAGAGTAAACCCGAGGAAGAATCTGAGTCTGAACCCACTATTGTCTTAACTCCCTCTCTAAAGAGGAAGGAACCTGAGACCCCTACTATTGATACCCCTAGTCCTTCCACGAAGCCCAATACAACTGACTTGGCTATGATCATTGAACGACAAGACAAGTTGGAAAATGATCAAAAGAGCATGTTTGATACTTTTTCGGTTATTCTTAAGGACCAAAAATAGAAGAATAAAGTGGTAGAAGGGTTTATGAAGTATGTCCAAGAACTACTTTGGGATAAGGAGCAAGTATCTGTTCATGCCCGATTGGCTAAGGTTGAGGAGAGTCAAGGCCAGATGAGCAAACGCTTGGAAGACATGAAGGCACTTCGAGAAAAGCAGTATAAGGACTTAAAAGACTTCATGGATTCGTTTTTTTAGATCTTGTCCTGCTAGTTTATGCATTGGATCTATTTCATTCGTGTAAAGGCTTTTCCTACATACTTTTTCATTCCTGTGTAATAAGGATGTTTATATCCACTCGTTATTAATAAAAGTTAAGTGTTTATATATCTTGTCGTATCTTACCTTATTTGTATGTGTGTGTTGTGTGATTATTATGAATTTTGATCGCAACTTATATCTATAGCACCATAACTCTTCAACTAATAATGTATTTATGTATTGAAGAAGAAATGGCTCACTCAACTCGCGGTGCTACCAATAAAAACACTACACCCAACATCACTCTCTATACCGAGTAATTTCAAATGCTTTTAGCTGCTGCCCAGGGCAGCCACGGTAATGGCAACAACGGTCAACAAAATCTCCCCAAACCTTGTTCATACAAGAATTTCTCAAATTGCAAACCTCCAAGCTATAAGGGAACTGAAGGAACGGTTGAGCTAACCCAGTGATTCGAAAAGCTTGATTCTATTTTTAGGATGTGCAATTGTGCTGAAGTTGACCGCGTTAAGTTTGCTATAGTATCTTTATCTGGCTGTGCCCTGACTTGGTGGACTGCATATTCTCAAACTGTGGGACTTGATGCTGCAAATGACATCCCATGGGCTATCCTAAAAAGAATGATGACGGACAAGTACTGTTTGAAAAATCAGGTCTAGAAAATGGAAAGTGAATTCTGGGAACTCAAGATGAAGGGTACTGACATTGAAGCTTATACCAACCGTTTCTTAGAGTTGGTTACATTGTGCCCCGACATGGTACCTATGGAACATAAAAAAATTGAGCGTTATGTTGAAGGTATGCCCGACGAGATTCAGGGAAATGTGATAGCTACCGGTAAGGAGACCATCGACGGTGTGATTTTGATGGCTCAGAATTTGGTAATGGCGAAGAGGAGAAAGCTTGCTGCTGGTAAGCAAACTGAGTCAAAAGTTATTGATAATAAGAGGAAATTTGAGCCTGCTCAGGGTTCCAATCAAAATTTAAACAAAAAGGTTTCTGAAGGTTCGAAAAGTGGTTATGCTGGAAAACAACCGCTTTGCAAGCGTTGTGAAAAGCATCATTCTGGTTGGTGTACGGCTGTGTGCTCTAAGTGTAAGCAAGAAGGTCATATAGCCAAGAATTGTAAAGTGCAAAGTCCAACACCCAACACACCTGCTACTAAAGCTAATACCCAAGTTCCTACGTGCTATGATTGCGGAAATGCTGGACATTTTCGTAATCAATGCCCGAAGAAAAAGGGAAATGCTGATAATACTAGTAATGCTGGGAATGCTAAAAGTAGAACTTTTGTGATGACTACATAAGAAGCCCGAAGTGATAATGAAGATATAACGGGTACGTTTCTTATTAACGACCTCTATGAAACTATATTATTTGATACTGGTGCTGATAAGAGTTATGTGCCTTATTTAATGAGAAACTAAAAGCCTTAGACACTAAGCGTTTAGTAAAAGTAACTAATGGGAAGGTTATGAAAGTTGAACATGTCTATAAAAACTGTAACCTAACCCTAGGTAATAAATCTTTCAAGATCGATTTATTGCCAGTCGAGTTAGGAAGTTTTGACGTAGTCATAGGAATGGATTGGTTAGCCTCATTGAGAGCGGGAATCCTATGCTACGATAAAACTGTTAGTATTATGATAATGCTAAAAACGAACATATATTTCATAGCATTATTCCTCAAGAAAGACAAGCTTTTAGTTGCAATTGTTCTATTTAAAAGTGATATTCGTTTAAATAATAAAAGGTGAAGACAAAAGACAGATTCGACGAATTGAAGACGCAAACGACCAAAAAACTCAAAAGTACAAAAGACAATCAAAGAGGTTCCAATTATTGATAAGAAACGTCTCGAAATTACAAGAGTACAAGATTCAAAACGCAAAGTACAAGATATTAAATTGTATGCAAGGACGTTCGAAAATCCAGAACCGGGATCAGAGTCAACTCTCAACGCTCGACGCAACGGACTAAAAATTACAAGTCAACTATGCACATAAATATAATATAATATTTAAATAATTCTTATAATTATTTATATATTATAATAAATAATAAAAATCCGTCGGCAAGAAAGACTCCAAAGTTTGTGAGCTGTAATTTCAAACTCCGCGACTCGCGGAGTTTGAAGGCAAAAAATGCCGCGAGTCGCGGAGTATACCTGAACTCAATTCCCTATAAAGCCAACCGAATTCTGATCATTTTATACATTCATATATCCATCTCTCTATCTATATCGTAATATTTATATTTATAATTTATATTTTAATTTTAATTTTAATTTTAATCCTAATAATAAGGGTATGTTAGCGAATATTGTAAGGGTGTAAGTCGAAATTCTGTCCGTGTAACGCTACGCTATTTTTAATCATTGTAAGTTATGTTCAACCTTTTTAATTTAATGTCTCGTAGCTAAGTTATTATTATGCTTATTTAAAACGAAGTAATCATGATGTTGGGCTAATTACTAAAATTGGGTAATTGGGCTTTGTACCATAATTGGGGTTTGGACAAAAGAACGACACTTGTGGAAATTAGACTATGGGCTATTAATGGGCTTTATATTTGTTTAACTAAATGATAGTTTGTTAATGTTAATATAAAGATTTACAATTGAGCGTCCCTATAAATTACCATATACACTCGATCGGACACGATGGGCGGGGTATTTATATGTACGAATAATCGTTCATTTAACCGGACACGGGAATGGATTAATAGCAACTAGAATAATTAAAACAGGGGTGAAATTATGTACAAGGACACTTGGTATAATTGATAACAAAATATTAAAACCTTGGGTTACACTCAGTCGACATCCTGGTGTAATTATTAAACAAAGTATTAAAATCTTGTTACAGTTTAAGTTCCCAATTAGTTGGAATATTTAACTTCGGGTATAAGGATAATTTATCGAGGACACTCGCACTTTATATTTATGACTGATAGACTGTTATGGACAAAAACCAGACGGACATATTAAATAATCCAGGACAAAGGACAATTAACCCATGGGCATAAAACTAAAATCAACACGTCAAACATCATGATTACGGAAGTTTAAATAAGCATAATTCTTTTATTTCATATTTAATTTCCTTTATTTTATATTTAATTGCACTTCTAATTATCGCACTTTTATTGTTATTGTATTTAATTGCACTTTTAATTATCGTACTTTTTAATTATCGCAAGTTTATTTTATCGCACTTTTATTATTCGCAATTTCATTATCGTTATTTACTTTACGCTTTAAATTAAGTCTTGTATTTATTTATTATTTTACATTTGGTTTTAACTGCGACTAAAGTTTTAAAATCGACAAACCGGTCATTAAACGGTAAAAACCCCCCTTTATAATAATAATATTACTTATATATATATTTGTATTTTTATAAAAGTAAACTAATATAGCGTTAAGCTTTGTTTAAAGATTTTCCCTGTGGAACGAACCGGACTTACTAAAAACTACACTACTGTACGATTAGGTACACTGCCTATAAGTGTTGTAGCAAGGTTTAAGTATATCCATTCTCTAAATAAATAAATATCTTGTGTAAAATTGTATCGTATTTAATAGTATTTTTCTGCTAAAATTAATAGTATTTGATATACACCTCGCATAACTATCAAGTATTTTTGGCGCCGCTGCCGGGGAATCGCTTAAAAGCCGGAAGCGCAACGCTAATATAAAAAAAAAAAGATTTTTAGTTTACTTTTATTAAAATTCGTTTTTATAAAAATACGTTTTAAATATTCGAAAATATAAAAAGAAAAACAAAAATATAAGTATTTTTAAGATTTTGTTAAATATTTAAGTTTTATAAAGTTTCTTTATTTTTATATAAGTTTTATTTAAGTATTTTGTTTTTATTTAAAACAAAAAAAAAACCGAAAAAATAATAATTTAATATATATAAATCTATTTTTAAGATATTTTTAAACTTATAAAGAAGTTCTATTTTTATTTAAGTTTTTAAATATAAGTTTTTATTATACAAATATTTTGATATAAACAGAAAATATAAAAACAGAAAATATAAAAAAAAAACGTCAAATTTAAAACTGTACCCGAGTTGAATTCTGGAACCCCGCGACTCGCGGGGTTTGCTGCTTTAAATACCGCAACTCGCGGAGTTTCTCTGACGCGCCTGACAGAACCTAATCAGCATTTATTAGGAGTAATTATTGTTATTAATTTTTAATTAAAACCCTAATTAGGTTTATAGTTTTTAATTAGTTTTTAGTTTTTATTATTATTTTGTATATTTAGTTTATTTAGTTTAAATAAAATATAAAATTAATAGTTTTAATAAATAAATAATATAAAAATAATATTTTTATAAAAATTGTACTTTTTACAACTTTTTGTATATTTTTATATTTTGTCCCTTTTTAATCGTTTTAGCGTAATATTTGTATTTTTAGCTCATATTTAGTTTTAAACTTAGTTTTTGCCATAGTTATTTTTACTTCTAGATTTTTAGGCTTTCCGTAGAATTCCTTAAGTGCTTTTTCTTTAGACTAAGATTTAGGTACTTTAGAATTTTGCGACGCCTTTTTAAGTTTTAGTTTCTTTTTAAGTTATTTCCATTTGGGATTTAGTTTTTCCTGTAACCTTTAATATTTTTAGACGACTTTTACCTATGTATCAATTATCATTCCAATTAGTAATCTCAATTTGCGATTATAATTTTAAGTTAGTTGTAGTAATAAGGTTAGGTTAGTCAAGTGTTTTTAAGTTTTATAAGTTTCTTTTATTTTTCCGTCACCTTTTATTTTTCAACTATTTTTCTTTTTCGACCTTTTTCGACGAACTCTTTTTCTTTCTTATTTCTCGCTATTCTAGTTTTAGGACATAGATTTTTATTCTACTTCTTATCTAATTTTCTTAAAATTACGAAAATTTATTTTAAGTGGTTAAATTGATAGACATCAAAATTTTTTGGTTCGTAGTAATAGTTGGATTTGTACGTGGACCGGGTTATTGGAGCCAAACAGTCCTCAATTATATTGAGACCAAACGAATCCTGCCCCTCTGCTGCATCTTTTGGCTATTCGAAACGTGGGCAAAATCAGAAAAGTCTATTGATTGGATAACTTATTATAATTTTTCTTTCCTTTTAAAAACTAATAGGATATTCAGTGAATGCACCGAGCAAGACATTCACCACCTTTTGTACGATCACCACCTGTAACTAGATCAAGACATTTAGCAAATATTACTGCCGTTGATTTTTCTTCAGAATCCTCATCCAGTCGACCAAGTACTCCAGTTCAAATTTTCGATAATCCATTTTTTGAACCCGACCTCACAATTGAGAATCCGGAGAATATTCAGGAAAGATTCGTAGATCCTGAACCACTAAACTTTCCTCCGGAACCACCAATCATACAAACAGAGATTGTTGAGGAACGAACCATTAAATTAGAATCCTCTAGTGATTCCGATTCAACAAATTCAATTATGGAGAATCTGGAACCTTTAAGTATGGAAGACCGAATGAGAGCTAAACGCACTGGCCAAGGTTACACAATTACTCATCCAGACATTAATGCGCCAGATTATGAAATCAAAGGACAAATTCTACACATGGTGACTAATCAATGCCAATTTAGTGGTGCGCCAAAGGAAGATCCAAATGAACATCTTCGTACCTTTAATAGGATCTGCACACTATTTAAAATCCGAGAAGTGGAGGATGAACAGATATATCTCATGTTATTTCCCTGGACTTTAAAGGAAGAAGCCAAAGATTGGTTGGATTCGTTACCTGAAGGGGCGATTGATACATGGGATGTTTTAGTTGAAAAATTTCTTAAACAATTCTTTCCTGCATCTAAAGCCTTAAGACTTCAAGGAGAAATTGTTACGTTTACACAGAAGCCGAATGAAACTCTATATGAGGCGTGGACTAGATTTGGAAAGTTGTTAAGAGGATGTCCGCAACATGGTTTAGACACCTGTCAAATAGTACAAATATTCTACCAAGGATGCGACATCACTACAAGGAAAGACATAGATATAGCAGCTGGTGGTTCTATTATGAAGAAAACCGAAACTGATGCTTACAAAATTATTGATAACACTGCTTCCCACTCACATGAGTGGCACCAAGAAAAAGATATCGTTAGATCATCTAAAGCAGCTAGAGCCGATTCTAGCCATGACTTAGATTCCATTTCCGCAAAGGTAGATGCTGTCGAGAGACGAATGGAAAAGATGACTAAAGATATTCACTCAATACGAATTAGTTGTGAGCAATGTGGAGGACCACATTTGGCAAAAGATTGTCTCAGTATTGAATTAACAATGGAACAAAGAGAGAATATTTCATACATTAACCAAAGGCCTGGAAATAATTATCAGAATAATTATCAACTGCCAAGACCGATTTACAATCAAAACCAGAACTATAACCGAAATATTCCATACAACAACCAACAAGGTCCTAGCAATCAACAAGTATCCAATAATACTAACAATCAGCAAAGACCTAATTTTCAAAACAAACCACCACAACAAACCGATGATAAAAAGCCGAATTTAGAAGATATGATGACGAAGCTAGTTGAAACTCAAACGCAGTTTTTCACATCTCAGAAACAAACTAATGAACAAAATGCTCAAGCATTTAGAAATCAACAAGCTTCTATTCAAAATCTGGAACAAGAAGTAAGTAACCTAGCAAGGTTAATAGGTGAAAGAAAACCGGGAAGTCTACCTAGTGATACAAATGCTAACCCCCGGAATGAAACAGCTAAAGCCATTACCACAAGAAGTGGTACAACACTTAAACCACCTGAAATACCTGTAACTTCTGATGAAGCTATTCCTACTCCACAAGAACCACAACCAGATCAAGATAAGGAAAAAGAACCGGTAGTTGAAAAGGTTAATGAAGATAACACAGTTAAGGCAAAACCTTATGTTAAACCATACCAACCACCACTTCCTTATCCGAGTAAAATGAAGAAAGAGAAACTTGAAGCCGAGCAATCCAAATTCTTGGATATGTTTAAACAGATAAATGTAAATCTTCCTTTCATTGATGTGATTTCAGGAATGCCTAGATATGCTAAATTCTTGAAAGATCTAATCTCAAATAGAAAGAAAATGGAAGAACTCTCGGCTGTTACTATGAATGCTAATTGTTCAGCAGTGCTGTTGAATAAGATACCAGAAAAATTATCTGATCCAGGAAGTTTCACAATTCCATGTTTTATGGGTAGTCTTAGTTCAATAGAAGCATTGGCAGACTTAGGTGCTAGTATAAATCTAATGCCGTATTCACTATACGCTAAACTAGACCTTGGAGAATTGAAACCAACCAGAATAAGCATACAACTAGCCGATAGATCAATAAAATATCCTAGAGGGATAATGGAGAACATGCTAGTTAAAGTTGGTACTTTAGTATTTCCAGTAGATTTTGTTGTTCTCGACATGGAAGAAGATTCTCAAGTTCCTCTTATATTAGGAAGACCATTCTTAAATACGGCTAAAGCAATGATAGACGTGTTCGGTAAGAAACTGACCCTAAGTATAGAGGACGAGAGTGTTACCTTTTCAGTTGATAGAGCAATGCAACAACCACAATCTGCAGATGATACATGTTATTATATTCAAACTATAGATGCACATGCAGAATTATTAGAAGAATTTCCAGAATTACAAGGAACAGGAGAATGTTCTTTAGGAGAAGGTAATGAACCAATTGATGAAGCTGAAATGTTAGCTACACTTATAGCTAATGGATATGAACCAACAACAGAAGAAATTCAAATGCTAAAAGAAGAAGACAGATATCGATACAAATCATCGATAGAAGAACCTGCGAAATTAGAGTTAAAGCCACTTCCAAACCATTTGGAATACGCTTATTTACATGGTGAATCTGAATTCCCTGTAATAATATCGTCTTCTCTTACTGAAAATGAGAAATCACAACTCATTTCTGTGTTGAAAGCTCATAAACCAGCCATTGCATGGAAGATTCATGATATTAAAGGAATAAGTCCTTCGTATTGCACACATAAAATCCTTATGGAAGAAGGTCATAAAACGTATGTGCAACGCCAACGAAGACTAAATCCTAATATGCAAGATGTAGTTAAGAAAGAGATTATTAAACTGCTAGATGCAGGTTTAATTTATCCAATTTCTGATAGTCCATGGGTAAGCCCAGTTCAATGCGTGCCTAAGAAGGGTGGCATGACTGTCATTACAAATGAGAAAAATGAGCTTATTCCTACTAGGACCGTAACAGGATGGCGTGTATGTATTGATTATAGAAAATTTAATGACGCCACCAGAAAAGATCACTTTCCCTTACCTTTCATTGATCAAATGTTGGAAAGATTAGCCGGAAATAGTTACTATTGTTTTCTAGATGGATTTTTCGGATATTTTTAAATTCCAATAGCACCCGAAGATCAAGAGAAAACCACATTCACGTGCCCTTATGGTACTTTTGCTTACAAACGCATGCCATTTGGACTTTGTAACGCCCCTGCAACCTTTCAAAGGTGTATGATGGCGATTTTTCACGACATGATAGAAGAATGCATGGAAGTTTTCATGGATGACTTTTCAGTCTTCGGTGATACATTTGAAACATGTCTAGCTAATCTGGAACGAATGCTCATTAGATGCGAACAATCAAATCTAGTTCTTAATTAGGAGAAATGCCATTTCATGGTTAAAGAAGGCATCGTTCTTGGTCATAAAATTTCAAAAGAAGGAATTGAAGTGGATAGAGCTAAAGTAGATGTAATTGCTAAAATTCCACATCCCACCAATGTTAGAGGAGTTAGGAGTTTTCTAGGGCATGCTGGTTTTTACCGACGTTTCATAAAAGATTTTTCTAAAATTGCCACTCCTATGAATAAACTCCTAGAAAAGGATGCTCCATTCATCTTTTCAGATGAGTGTATCAAATCTTTTAATATTCTTAAAGAGAAACTCACTAATGCGCCGATCATGATAACACTAAATTGGAATCTACCATTTGAACTAATGTGCGATGCAAGTGATTTTGCAATGGGAGCCGTTTTACGACAAAGGATTGAAAAATGATTTCAACCTATATATTATGCTAGTAAGACGTTACAAGGAGCACAAACGAACTATACAACTACTGAAAAAGAACTCCTTGCTATTGTCTTTGCTTTTGACAAATTTCGATCATATCTCGTTCTAGCAAAAATGGTGGTCTATACCGACCATTCTGCTCTTAGATACCTATTTTCAAAACAAGATGCTAAACCAAGATTAATCCGTTGGATCTTACTCTTACAAGAGTTTGATATTGAAATCCGAGATAAAAGAGGAGCAGAAAATCTCGCCGCTGATCATCTTTCTCGTCTTGAAAATCCCGAATTAGAAGTTCTAAATGAATCGGCCATACAAGACAACTTTCCTGATGAATATCTATTGAAGATAGATTATAAAGAAATTCCATGGTTTGCAGACTATGCAAACTATTTAGTATGTGGATTCCTTGAAAAAGGATTATCGTACCAAAGACGAAAGAAATTCTTCAGTGATATAAAACACTATTTTTGGGAAGATCCACATCTGTTTAAAAGTTGTCCCGATGGAATAATACGCCGATGTGTATTTGGAGATGAAGCTAATAAAATATTAAACCATTGTCACACAGGACCAACAGGAGGGCATTATGGGCCTCAACTAACAGCAAGAAAAGTTTATGATGCTGGATTCTATTGGCCTACAATTTACAAAGACGCACACGTTCTTTGCAAATCCTGTGATGCTTGTCAAATGGCCGGAAAAATAAGTCAACGTGATGAAATGCCACAAAATGTCATACAAGTATGTGAAGTATTTGACATTTGGGGTATTGACTTTATGGGTCCATTTCCAAAATCTCATAATAATCTCTATATTCTCGTAGCCATTGATTATGTATCTAAATGGGTGGAAGCACAAGCTCTCCCAACTAACGATGCACGAGTTGTAGTCAACTTTTTAAAACGTCTTTTTGCAAGGTTTGGAACACCGAAAGCTTTAATAAGTGATCGGGGTACTCATTTCTGTAATAATCAACTTGAGAAAGTTCTTAAAAGATATGGAGTAACTCATAAAATCTCCACCGCATATCATCCACAAACAAGTGGACAAGTTGAAAATACCAACCGAGCTTTAAAACGTATTCTAGAGAAAACCGTAGGATCAAATCCGAAGGAATGGTCCATTAAATTGGAGGATGCACTCTGGGCTTTTAGAACAGCCTACAAAACTCCAATTGGAACCACACCTTTTAGACTTGTTTATGGAAAAGCATGTCATCTTCCAGTAGAAATTGAACACAAAGCATTTTGGGCTTTGAAGACATGTAATCTTGATTTACATGAAGCCGGACGTCTACGATTAAGTCAACTAAATGAATTAGAAGAATTAAGACATGAAGCATACGAAAATTCGTTAATCTATAAAGAAAGAACGAAGAAATGGCATGATAAAAGAATCAGAAGTTTAAAAGAATTTAAGGAAGGAGACAGAGTTCTTCTTTTCAATTCACGATTCAAGCTATTTCCTGGAAAATTGAAATCAAGATGGTCTGGACCATTCATAGTCAAAAGAGTTTTCCCATACGGAACGATAGAATTAATAAATTCAAATGGGATTGAATTTAAAGTTAATGGTCACAGAGTTAAACACTACATAGATAGTCCGATGGAAGTCGACAACGAAGTTAATCACAATTTCAACACCACAGCTAACTAAGTGTGGGGAGAATCAAGTCTTTAAAGGATAATATGTATTTCTGTTAGAGTTAGATTGTCTGTTTTCGTGTAGTTCTCGAAAATAGAACCCGAATGGTCTTTCCCTAGCAGACCCTAAAGAACTAGTCTTCTCCCCCCATTCTGAATTTTTATTTTTTTTAGGTTTTTACAAAATGAAGACTACCTGTGAACTAAACCACGGTCTAATGCTACACGCTTTGATCACTAAACGTAATAATGACACACTACCGAGTGAAATAGTATCAGTAATCAGAGAAAGATTGGACGGAGTAAGAAAAGAATCCAGATGCGAAGATAATAAGTTACAATTTGGTAAAGGAAAATAAAAATCCGCAGCGAAAAGAAGAGCACGACACCTAGAAAGATGTCACAAATGCGGAAAATGGTCACATGGAGGTAAATGTTCAAATAATCAAACCTATTCAAACACCGAATTTGTTACTTTATGCAGAGACGGACCGTTCATATGTTTAGAAGAAAAGACACTGAATGCTCGAGGTTACGCCTATGTAGCCATGGAAAACCAATTAAACCGACTATCTTATGAATGGGATAGATCATATAACTAAGAAATCTATTTCACAGGTAAGTCTGTACAGTCTTTATTTTTTTTTATTTTTAACCTTTTGATAATAAACGCTAATTTGTTTGCTATAAAGTATTAAATTGGTATTGAATAAAATTAGGTTTGGCGCCCGAAATTATTGATATCATTCAAAAATTTATTACATCACTGCGAAATTTAACGTTTATTCTTAAGGTATAAATATATTTAATCAATCAACCCAAAATATTTCAAAAATTCGTCATGAGTTAAATTAGGTCTTGAAACCGAAATTACTTTACCGAAAAGAGGGGCGCATATTTTTGATAATATTTGATTGATTAAAGTGGGATAAAAAGCCAAAAAGATTTTTAATTTTATTTTTACCATGTTTTTAAAATTAATATATAAATCTTAAATTAATATTGTAAACTTTGTAAAAACAATATTTTTAAAATTGTAAATATTTGAAAAATTAATATAAGTTTGGTGTGAATTTATAATATGAATTTTTAAATTAAGTTTGGTGTGAATTTTAAATTTTAAAATATGAATTTTATTTTTATGCATTTCAAAATTTAAGTTTGGTGTGATTTTTTAATATTAATTTTGAATTTTATATTTAAGTTGTGTTAATTTAAAAACAAAAATTTACTTTATCTCATTAAGTTAAAAATATGATTTTTAAAATTCGTCGTGAGTTGAAGACTAGGTCTTTGAACCGAAATTGCTTTACCCAAGGGAGGGACGAGAACTTTTATTATCATTATTTTTAATCTTATTGAATTAAAGTATGCCAAAAACATTAAAAAAACCCAAAAATCTTAGCTTTTAAAACAATCGCTACAAAAAGACAAATTTTAAAATTTTGTCGAAGGACGGACTAGGACATCGATCCGAAACGACCTCGTCCTAAATAACAAGGGAAACAAAATTTTAAAATTAATTACTTAATTGTTTTAATTAGTATAAGATGTTTTAAAAAAAAAAAAAAAAAAAAAACTCCGCGACTCGCGGAGTTTGAAGAGTAAAAACACCGCGACTCGTGGGAGGACCAAAATACAGAAAAAAAATAAAATCGAGCTGAACAGCTCAGTCCACACACCACAAAGAAAACACAGCGAAAATACTTCGAAAAAACACGCAAAAACACCCCCAAAATCACAATTTTTAACCGTTAATCATCAAATCTTTTACTAAAATCATGTTGAGAAGGATGCTATCAAGGAATTACTCAAGAAAAATGGTAAATTTCTACACCTAAACACCATTTAATCCGAAAATTAGTGTTCTTGAGCAATTTTTTCCCCAATTTGATTTTGATGCCTTTTAGTGTAATTATGCTTAAATTGTTTATGTATTATGCTTGTATAACCTAGATTGATGCTATTTAACATGATTAGAAGCCTTAAACTTCAAATTTTGAGTAATCTAGGGTTTGTGTTCTTGAGCAAATTTGGGGCTTTTTGATATAAACAGGTTATGGCCGATTTTTATCATGAATTGTTGTTAAATTAAGTAGTGTAACATGTTTAGGTAGTTAAATGATCCAAACTTTAAGCCTAAACATGATTTTGAGAATTAAAGTGGACTTTTTCAAGTTTAAAAATTCATGAACTTGATTTTTGAGAGATAATGCCATTTGAAACTTGTTTAATTGCTAGTAATGATTATTTTGACATGTTATTTGAGTTGAATGCTTATGAACTTGGCGAACATTTTCGTATATGCTTATTTGAAAAAGTGTAGATTTGATGAAAATATGAAAATGAGCTTAAGTTTGATATAAATTGATCATGTCATTGTAATTATTTTGATTGATGATTTTGCTGACACTAATGCATATTTGGATGCACAAAAACTGTGTTTGATGTGTTTTGCAGACTGAAAGTGGTGAATCTTCATCCCAAGCTCGCAATGCTCCTGCTGAGAATGCGGAACAACAGGAGGTGGATAACTACTACAAGCAAGATATACCTCATCCAGTCATGACATTTTCTGATATGCACTTGGAAGATTTGCACCCGAACCTGAGATTTGACAGACTTTTGATAGATTATCCAAAATACCAAAGGGGTTTGCATACTCTTCATTCTAAATTTGTTGAGGTACCGAGGGTCATAGAATAGGGACCATTAGAAGCTGTAGAATTGGCCGGGCCAATTAGAGAATTACTTGCACAGAGGTATGGTAATTCTACTTTTAACGACTGGGTACGTTTATTCACCATGCGTAGACCTGTATATAAAGTATGGTGTGAAGAATTGTTGTGTAGTATAGAATTAAATGATCGGGTAGCTAGTTTAACCGATCGATCTTTTATTAGATTTTTGTTAGGAGGTTCGATGCGCCACATGTCTTTACTAGACATGGCTCAGGCTTTACGTATATATACGCCTGAGGAGTTAGCATCTGCCGATTGTAGAGGGTTGATACTAAATGGTAGAAAGATAGATGAAAATTTTGATACACATGGTGTATGGAGTCAAATGACAAGCCATCACCGATTCAAAGGGGGAAATTACTCTTATTTGGATATAGATAGAGCTGAATTAAGAGTAATTCATAGGTTTTTAGCTAATTCAATTACACAAAGAGGTAAGAACAAGGAAAAGGTAAATGAACAGGATTTGTTTTACCATATGTGTATTCGAGACCCACAAAGCGCTGTAAGTATACCTTATTGTGTGGGTTATTATTTATCAGCTATGGTTAGGGGGATGAGACCGCATAGCATAATAGGAGGTGGTATTTTTATTACTTTGATTGCTGAATATCTCGGTGTGGATATAAGTCGGGGGGATTATTAGTCGAAGAACCAGAACCCCGCGATACAATAGGTTTAAATGTATATCATGGTGCGAAAGTTTTGAAGAGGCGAAATAACGCCGCAGTACAATACCATGGTAGACATCCACAGGTTGAGAGAAATCAACAGCAAGGTAATGTAGGAGGGGGAAATGAAATGCAAGAAATGCAAAGGTTTATAGCTTCACAGGAGTACAAAAATGCTAGACAGAGAGCATTTGAAGATTGGCAAGTTCATCAAAACCAAATCATAGCTCATTGCCAACATATAGGTAGAAACTATATTCCTACTCCAAAACCCATATTCCCTCCCTGGTCTATAGAGATGCAACCACCGTATCCTACATATAACCCAGCCGAAGCATTCTATAGCACCTATGGTTATGCATGGAACCCCTATTGGTATCAGTATCATCCCTAGTCTACTTAGTTTTATTTATTTTGTAATTTGTAATGTTGATACGTTTAATACTTATGTTAATATTGTAATAGTTTTTATAATTTTCTAACTTTTATTCTTAGATTTTAATAATTTTTGAATGTGGGGTAATATACCAAACTTCAAAAATATGTATATATGTTTGCAGTTTATCTTATGTACACAACAGGGTAAAACAACGCATTTTCAAAGACTGACATTAAGTTCAGCAAAAGCAACTAATTTTGACGACAAGATTCAAAATATATGTGAAATAACAACAAGACGGAATGAACAAATGATGTGCACCATTTATCATTCAGCAAACAAACGCCAATATATTTGGAAACTTTGGTAAAAATTTAATCATTTTCACACAAATCACCCTCAATAATTTAAATTGTTACTGATTTCTTGCAAATGAGGGCATTGCAAGATCTTAAGTGTGGGAAGGGGTTAAATTCTTTCGGATTTTATAATTTTTATCTTAAACACTGGGTTACCATTAAAAATACTAGTAAAGCAGTAGTTGTATTAGAATCTAGTGCTCTCTGATAATAAAGAACAGCCCTAGTCTTATATACTGACTACCCAATTCTAGTAAAATTTTTCAAAATTTTCAATTAAATGAACTCAAAATCATGTTTATACATATTTATGAACGATAAAACTAGGTTTTAACACCGAAATTATTGTAACCTCGGAAAGGACATAAATTGAGAAACAAACCAAAATGTTAAAATTCATTTAAAATGGAATAGAGGACAATAAAAAGGAAAATAAAAGCCAAGTGTGGGAAAATTCTCCAAGTTATTCAAAACATATATCACATATTTTTGTACAAATAACTGAAAATACTTTTGCTTTGGACTAAACTAAAAAGTTTTACCTGATTTACTATAAGAAAGATGGATCTACACGACGAATCAATTCCATCATTAAAAGGAAGTAAAGTCTTCCGAAAAAGAAACGCGCTTCTTGTCAGGAAGTTGTCGTCCAGACCAGCTGTAGGTTGGCGAAAAATCTAGAAAAGTCATCACTAAAACCAGCAGGAAATCCACGGACCTCAGCATCAAACAGGGTCGCCAAGTGGTCAGATTTATCCTAACCATGAGAAGGATTTATCTTGTACAATGGGGGGGGGGGCACCATGCAAATTAGCTGGATAAGACTAATGAATCAGATCTCCAGTAAGGATAATCTCCTTAAAAGATCAAAAATCAGCTTTTAAGCCTGATATTACTCAATCCTTGAGATTGACCTTAAAGATTGAGAATTACAAACTCATGGAATTCAATGATATCTAAACTCGAGCTTGAACGAGAAAATATTTTGATCAAAATTACAAACCGATTTGTTTTCTGAAAACCCTATTTTCAATGCGTTCATTACCATTGAACGTAAAATCCTAGGAATTCACCTGGAATTCATTAGGTCACCTGAACTAAATCGGGTGTCAACCGTAAGAACGGTGGTTGCATAGCATGGTCAAAGACAGGACCTTGTGCCAGACCGAAAAATTATAAGGATGAGCTTTACTATTGCTCCTACCAAGGATAGTAATTGCGTCCGACACGTTATAGACCATAATTAAAAGCATGTCAGGGGACATTGCCTTAACAGTTGCTTGTTCAACGCTTTCCTTTACAACCGGACGGTAGTTTACCGAAAGGTAATATACGGGACAAGTAAACTGGGCGTGTTGCTTTCTAAATAGAAGGTTAGCAAGTGGGTGACACAAAACCGCAAGTTTTGAGCTAAAATTTTCAAATCTGAAACCCACCAAACCCACAAAAATATTTTGCAAACACCGGTAAAGGATTATTCCGGAAAACTTATCTAGGGTAAAAACTAGATTTAATTTTCAAAAGATCAAATGTTTTCATAAAGATCCAATTTCCTTAATGGATCTAAATTTTTATAGTCATGTGGGACTGTAAACCATATCGTTACTACCATTGTTTATACCGCCGTATAAAAATCACTGATGTACAAAGTGTGAAGAATAAAAGAAGTGATTCTAGTATTTCAAGACGATATTGCTTGAGGACAAGCAACGCTTAAGTGTGGGAATATTTGATAATGCTAAAAACGAACATATATTTCATAGCATTATTCCTCAAGAAAGACAAGCTTTTAGTTGCAATTGTTCTATTTAAAAGTGATATTCGTTTAAATAATAAAAGGTGAAGACAAAAGACAGATTCGACGAATTGAAGACGCAAACGACCAAAAAGCTCAAAAGTACAAAAGACAATCAAAGAGGTTCCAATTATTGATAAGAAACGTCTCGAAATTACAAGAGTACAAGATTCAAAACGCAAAGTACAAGATATTAAATTGTATGCAAGGACGTTCGAAAATCCGGAACTGGGACCAGAGTCAACTCTCAACGCTCGACGCAACGGACTAAAAATTACAAGTCAACTATGCACATAAATATAATATAATATTTAAATAATTCTTATAATTATTTATATATTATAATAAATAATAAAAATCCGTCGGCAAGAAAGACTCAAAAGTTTGTGAGCTGTAATTTCAAACTCCGCGACTCGCGGAGTTTGAAGGCAAAAAATGCCGCAAGTCGCGGAGTATACCTGAACTCAATTCCCTATAAAGCCAATCTGATCATTTTATACATTCATATATCCATCTCTCTATCTATATCGTAATATTTATATTTATAATTTATATTTTAATTTTAATTTTAATTTTAATCCTAATAATAAGGGTATGTTAGCGAATATTGTAAGGGTGTAAGTCGAAATTCTGTCCGTGTAACGCTACGCTATTTTTAATCATTGTAAGTTATGTTCAACCTTTTTAATTTAATGTCTCGTAGCTAAGTTATTATTATGCTTATTTAAAACGAAGTAATCATGATGTTGGGCTAATTACTAAAATTGGGTAATTGGGCTTTGTACCATAATTGGGGTTTGGACAAAAGAACGACACTTGTGGAAATTAGACTATGGGCTATTAATGGGCTTTATATTTGTTTAACTAAATGATAGTTTGTTAATGTTAATATAAAGATTTACAATTGAGCGTCCCTATAAATTACCATATACACTCGATCGGACACGATGGGCGGGGTATTTATATGTACGAATAATCGTTCATTTAACCGGACACGGGAATGGATTAATAGCCACTAGAATAATTAAAACAGGGGTGAAATTATGTACAAGGACACTTGGTATAATTGATAACAAAATATTAAAACCTTGGGTTACACTCAGTCGACATCCTGGTGTAATTATTAAACAAAGTATTAAAATCTTGTTACAGTTTAAGTCCCCAATTAGTTGGAATATTTAACTTCGGGTATAAGGATAATTTGACGAGGACACTCGCACTTTATATTTATGACTGATAGACTGTTATGGACAAAAACCAGACGGACATATTAAATAATCCAGGACAAAGGACAATTAACCCATGAGCATAAAACTAAAATCAACACGTCAAACATCATGATTACGGAAGTTTAAATAAGCATAATTCTTTTATTTCATATTTAATTTCCTTTATTTTATATTTAATTGCACTTCTAATTATCGCACTTTTATTGTTATTGTATTTAATTGCACTTTTAATTATCGTACTTTTTAATTATCGCAAGTTTATTTTATCGCACTTTTATTATTCGCAATTTCATTATCGTTATTTACTTTACGCTTTAAATTAAGTCTTGTATTTATTTATTATTTTACATTTGGTTTTAACTGCGACTAAAGTTTTAAAATCGACAAACCGGTCAGTAAACGGTAAAAACCCCCCTTTATAATAATAATATTACTTATATATATATTTGTATTTTTATAAAAGTAAACTAATATAGCGTTAAGCTTTGTTTAAAGATTTTCCCTGTGGAACGAACCGGACTTACTAAAAACTACACTACTGTACGATTAGGTACACTGCCTATAAGTGTTGTAGCAAGGTTTAAGTATATCCATTCTCTAAATAAATAAATATCTTGTGTAAAATTGTATCGTATTTAATAGTATTTTTCTGCTAAAATTAATAGTATTTTATATACACCTCGCATAACTATCATATTCCTCTCGAGAATGGTGATATTCTAGTCATTCAAGGCCAGAAAAGTGGTTCCAAACTCAATATCATTTCGTGCATCAAAACCCGTAAGTACCTTATGAAAGGTTACCAAGCCATTTTAGCTCACGTTAAGAAAACTGAAGTGGAAGAGAAACGTATTGACGACGTACCAGTAGTTAGAGAATTTCCTGAAGTCTTTCCTGATAAACTCCCTGGTTTACCACCACAAAGGCAAGTCAAATTTCAAATTGACTTGACTCCTGGTGCTGCACCTATTGCAAAGGCACCTTATCGATTAGCTCCATCTGAAATTAAAGAGTTATCTAACCAACTTCAAGAACTCTTAGATAAAGGATTCATTCGTCCTAGTTCATCTCCTTGGGGAGCACCTGTTCTTTTTGTTAAGAAGAAAGATGGTACGTTGAGAATGTATATGGATTATCGAGAACTCAACAAGTTAACTATCAAGAACCATTATCCACTTCCGCGTATTGATGATCTATTTGACCAACTGCAAGGGTCGAACGTCTATTCGAAGATTGATTAGGTCGGGATATCACCAACTTAGAGTGAAGTAACCCGATGTTCCCAAGACTGCCTTCTGAACTCGTTACAGACATTACGAATTTCTTGTTATGCCTCTTGGTTTGACAAACGCACCTGCTGTATTCATGGATCTTATGAACTGAGTATGTAAACCTTATCTTGACAAATTCATGATTGTTTTCATCGACGATATCTTAATATATTCCAAGAACGAGCAAGAGCATGAGCGACATCTACGTTTGATCTTAGAGTTACTAAAAATGAACAATTGTATGCCAAGTTCTCCAAGTGTGAATTCTGGCTACGAACGTTCCAATTTCTCAGGCATGTAGTTGATAGTGAAGGAATACATGTCAATCCAGTGAAAATCAATGCTATTCAGAAGTGGGAGGTGCCCAAGAGTGCAAAGCATATTCGCCAATTTTTGGGACTTGCTAGTTATTATCGGAGTTTCACCGAAGGATTTTCTATTCTAGCGAAACCTCTTACTAAGTTAACTAACAAGGGAAAGAAGTTTGAATGATCTGAAGAATAAGAATCTGCATTTTAGATTTTAAAGGAGAAATTAACCACACTCCCAATTCTATCTTTACCTGAAGGAAACATAGATTTCATAGTTTATTATGATGCCTCGAATTAAGGTTTCGGTTGTGTATTGATGCTGTAGTGACCCAAACTTTTCCATGATTATATATTAAATGAAAACTATATTTACATGATTAAATATTTCCAACATGTTAAGCAATCAAACTTGTTAAGACTTGATTAATTGAAACGGATTTTGTGCAAACATTTGACCACCCAGTTTGTCCGATGATTCACGAACGTTATAACTTTTATATGACATGATATTATATATATGAACATATATATATATTTAAAATGATGAAATGATAAGTAAGTATCTTATTATGTATATTAACAATGAACCTTATACATAAAACAAGACTACTAACCTAAGAAATTCAAAACGATATCTATACGTAACGATTATCGTTGTAATAACGTCTTAATATTTATATATCATATTAAGATATATTAGTACATCATGTTACCATAATAATGTAATAATTTAACATCTCATTAGATATAATAACAATGGGATTAATTACATTTAACAAAATCGTTAACTTATAGGTTCCGAAACAACATGTACATGTAACGACTAACGATGACTTAACGACTCAGTTAAAATGTATATACATGTAATGTATTAAGATGTATTGTTACACTTTTGAAAGACTTCATAACACATATCAAAGTACTTCTACTTAACAAAAATGCTTACAATTACATTCTCATTCATTTTCATCAACAATTCTACTCGTATGCACCCGTATTCGTACTCATACAATACACAGCTCCTAGATGTACATACTATTGGTATATACACTTTAATGATCAGCTCTTAGCAGCCCTTAATAATTCATCAAATATGTGGGAACCATTCTTTGTAATCTAGTATGAATTATTTAGCAAGATTACAAAAATATTATTAATCATTCATGACTTATTTACAAGAAAACAATCTTAAATATCCTTTATATCTAATCCATATATCACGACCTAAAACACATACAAACACCTTCATTCTTCAATTTTCTTCATCTAATTGAACTCTCTCAAGTTATATCTTCAAGTTCTAAGTGTTCTTCATAAATTCTATAAGTTATAGTTTCATAAAATCAAGAATACTTTCAAGTTTGCAAGTATACTTTCAAGCTTTCTAATCCATTCCAAGTAATCATCTAAGATTAAGAAACTTTTATTACTTACAGTAGGTTATCATTCTAATTCAAGGTAATACTCATATTCAAACTTTGATTCAATTTCTATAACTATAACTATCTTAATTCGAGTAAAAAATCTTACTTGAACTTGTTTTTTTTGTCATGATTCTACTTCAAGAACTTCCAAGCCATCCAAGATCCTTTGAAGCTCTAGATCATTTCTTGTTATTTACAGTAGGTTTACCTACTATTCTTGAGGTAGTAATGGTGTTCATAACATCATTCAATTCATATATATAAAACTATCTTATTCGAAGATTATAACTTGTAATCACTAGAACATAGTTTAGTTAATTCTAAACTTGTTCGCAAACAAAGTTAATCCTTCTAACTTAACTTTTAAAATCAAATAAACACATGTTCTATATCTATATGATATGCCAACTTAATGATTTAAAACTTGAAAACACGAAGAACATCGTAAAACCGGACATACGCCGTCGTAGTGAAACCGGGGGCTGTTTTGGGTTAGATAATTAAAAACTATGATAAACTTTGATTTAAAAATTGTCCTTCTGGAAAAATGATTTTTCTTATGAACATGAAACTATATCCAAAAATCATGGTTAAACTCAAAGTGGAAGTATGTTTTTCAAAATGGTCATCAAGACGTCGTTCTTTCGACTGAAATGACTACCTCTTATAAAAATGACTTGTAACTTGTATTTCCGACTATAAACTTATACTTTTTCTGTTTAGTTTCATAAATTTCAGTTCATTATGAAACCATAGCAATTAGATTCACTAAAAACGGATTTAAAACGAAGAAGTTATGGGTAAAACAAAATTGGATATTTTTGCTTGTTCTAGCTACGTGAACTTTGTAACAAATCTATACTAATCATAACTTAACTAACTTATATTGTATTATACATGTATTCTAACATATATTATGTAATCTTGATAGACCATATACACGTATACAATGTTTTGACATATCATATCGACGTCATCTATATATATTATTTGGAACAACCATAGATACTCTATATGCGGTAATGATCGAGTTAGCTATACAGGGTTGAGGTTGATTCCAAATTAATATATATACTTTGAGTTGTGATCGAGTCTGAGACTTGTATGCACTGGGTCGTGGATTGATTCGAGATAATATATATTGATTTATTTCTGTACTACTAACTGTGGACAATTATTTGTGGACTATAAACGTTGGACTGTCAACTTAACAAACTTAAATCGTTAAAATGTAATAAAATACGGTATAATTATATTTCGATCATACTTTGATATATATATATATATATCTATATATATATCTATATATATATATATATATATATATATATATATATATATATATATATATATATATATATATATATATATATATATATATATATATATATATATATATATATATATATATATATATTATAGGTTCATGAATCAACCCGTGGCCAAGTCTTTTTTTCTGACGAAGTGAAAATACGTGAAAGTGAGTTATAGTCCCACTTTTAAAATCTATTATTTTTGGGATGAGAATACATGCAGTTTTTTTTAAATGTTTTAGAAAATAGACACAAGTGATCGAAATTACATTCTATGTTGAATTATCGAACCGAATATGCCCCTTTTTAGCTTGGTAGCATAAGAATTGGTGTTTATTATAATTGCCACCAATTGACGCGAATCCTAAAGATAGATCTATTTAGCCCAACAAGCCTCATTCGAGTTACGGATGCTTTGGTACTTCGATTTATCATGTCCGATGAGAGTCCCGAAATGATGGGGTATTCTATATGCATCCTGTTAAGGTCGGTTACCAGGTGTTCATCATATGAATGATTTTTATGCAGATTGCATGTTGTTTATGAGAAATGGAAATATGAAATCATGTGGTCTATTATTATGTTCTAATAAATATATAGGTTAAACCTATAACTCACCAACATTTTTGTTGACGTTTAAAGCATGTTTATTCTCAGGTGATTATTAAGAGCTTCCACTGTTACATGCTAAATAAAGACAAGATTAGAGTCTGCATGCTTGTATAATATTATTTTAAAACTGCATTCGAAGACTTAAGTTGATGTGTAATATTATTGTAAACCATTATGTAATGGTCGTGTGAAAACGCTATAGTTTAGATTATCAGTATTTGATAATCGTCGTAATGTTTTTAAATCTTTATCGATAAAATAAAGGTTATGGTTTTTTTTAAAAATCGAATGCAGTCTTTGAAAAACGTCCCATATAGAGGTCAAAACCTCGCAAAGAAATCAATTAATATGAAACGTTTATAATCAATATGAACGGGTTGTTTCAGTTGGTATTCGAGCGTTGGTCTTAAAGAACCAGAAATTTGCATTAGTTTGTCTTATCGAGTTTGTTAAGATGCATTAGTGAGTCTGGACTTCGACCGTATTTTCTTTAAAAACGATTGGTTAACACTTTTTGTTGGAAACTACAAATTGTTAACATGTAAATATTATGTGATATATTAATCTCTTAACATGTTTGATATTGTGTGATAGATGTCTACCTCTAGTAGAAATCTCATCGACTCACCTAATAATAATGAAGAGTCGAATATATTTTGGGAAGATTCACAAATTCCAGACGAGGAACTTGAAGAAGAGGAACCGGAAGAAGAGGAACCGGAAGAAGAGGTTCCGGAGGAAGAAATATTAGGAACCACAGAAAAACATATAAATAAAAGAAAATTCTCAACCAATGGACCAAAGTTAAAAATGATCAATGGTGTTTCCACCGAGGAAGCAAAATATTGGGAAAATTACCAATTTTCTGATGAATCGGATCCCGATGAGGATTCCGATGATGTTATAGAAATTACCTCGACCCAATTTGAAAAAGCAAAAGAAAATAATAAGGGAAAAGGCATCAAAATAGAGAAACCTAATTCCAACCCCGATGAACTCTACGTTAACATGAAATACCCTGATGGGGTGTACCGTAAACACCCGTATTTCTTAAACTTTCACTATAACTCGGGAACATCTAAGCCACCAGGTTTTTCTAAACCATTTGTGAAAATGATGGCTCGCATTAGAGGAGCACCATATATCCTTAGGAAGTTAGCAAAACAAACCAAGTCTGAGGAGGAAGAAACGAGTGAGTCAAAATAAAGAGTTGTAATCATGTTGTGTAATATATGTATTGTAGCGTGCTTGTAATTTTATGTTATATGAAAAAATTGCTTGTATTGTTTGTTAATTATCTTTTACGAATCTAATCCTCGTCTATTTTACAGTATAAAAACACACAATGGACGTTAAGGATAGACAACCGAAAATTTAAGAAGACCTACCAGGGGATATAATTGATGAAATCTTGTCTAGAGTCGGTCAGAATTCATCGGCACAATTATTTACGGCGAAATTAGTTTGTCGAACATTTGAAAGACGTTCCAAGCATGCCTTAGTTTATAAAAGGATTTCCTTTGAAAGATGGGGTATATCACATTGGGGAGACTTTAAGTTACGCCATGTTTTCTTTAAAGCATTAAGTGCGGGAAACCCAAATGCAATTTTACGCTACGGGTTAAGAACCTATTTTGACTCCACATATCCCAACATAGGACTTCGTTCTTTAGAAAGAGCTTCTAACATGCAACATAAAGAAGCATGTTATGTTTACGGGTTAGTGATGTTCGCTTCTCACCAAAGTGAGAAAAAGAACATCGGATTACAACTGTTAAATAAAACATTCCCACAAGTGACGGATTCGGTAGTTGGGGTGAGAAACAAGATTTTTAGATTGTTACAGGGCTGTTGGGCATTACGTAACCCTCGTCCTTTTAACGACGTTACAACATGCTGCCTAGCCAACGGTCACAACGGTTATTTTCCACAAGACCAAGGATGGGAAATAATACTAGTAAAACCCGAATGAATGACTTGTTTCTGGACCTACGAATTACGTGTCTTTATTACCTTTGCTGAACGACTTGCGCTTAACTAGAATTGACCTCACAACTGAATTTTATCAAAGTTATTGTGTGCTATATTTCATGCTATATGTAAAATAACTGTATTGTAAGTTTGTAAACTATTGTATAAAACTTTGAATGCAAAATATTATTGTAATCAGTTTTTCATATAGAATTGTAGTAGTTGAATTGTATATTAGCTACTAAGTATGAACTTAACGGGTCGGTACTACCCGAATGAAAAATTATAAAACGCTAATATGAAGAAAAAGCTTTTATAAATAAGTTCGTATTATGCTACGAAATACTATTGACTACTCTTAATATTCTATATGATTAACTTAATTCTTTTAGCTATTTTTGAAGGAAATGACACAGACTACTCGTCAGAACTTGAACATGAGTGAGGAAGACTTTCGTGTTTTCCTTGCTGCGGATATAACCGCAATGCAGGCCGTAATGCAAAATAATAACAATAACTCTGGTTCTAGCAGTGGAACTAATTCCACAAAAAATCGTGTAGGATGCTCCTACAAAGAATTTACTGCCTGCAAACCTTTGGAATTTGATAGAACCGTAGGACTAATCGGATTGAAACGGTGGACCGAGAAAGTCGAATTGGTGTTTGCCATAAGTAAATATACTGAAGAAGATAGGGTGAAGTACGCCACGCATACCTTCACAGGTACTGCGTTAACATGGTGGAATACCAATCTAGAACAAGCGGGACAAGATGCTGCTTATGCACTACCGTGGTCAGCATTAAAGCACTTGATGAATGAGCAGTATCGTCCCAGAAACGAGGTCAATAAGCTCAAGGTAGAGCTTAGAGGATTAAGAACGCAAGGTTTCGACATTACCACGTACGAACGAAGATTCACAGAGTTGTGCCTATTGTGTCCAAGAGCGTTCGAAGATGAAGAATAGAAGATCGACGCGTTTGTGAAAGGGTTACCAGAAAGGATTCAAGAAGATGTGAGTTCACACGAGCTCGCTTCCATACAAAAGGCAAGTCAAATGGCTCATAAACTCATAAATCAAATTGAGGAAAGAATTAAAGAGAAGGTGACCGAAGAGGCCAACACGAAATAAGTTAAGAGAAAGTGGGCGAAAAACAGTGACAAGAGTTACCAATGCAACAACAACAACAATCACAACCACAATCGCAACAACTATCCCAACAACCACAACATCAATTGCAACAACAACAATCGCAATCCCAACAACAACTACAACAAACGTCCCAACAACAATAACTTCACCAAACGTCCCAACAATAATAACAACCACAACAATCCCAATAACAATCTCAATAGCAACAATGACAACAATAATCAGAAAATTCCATGCTATAGGTGTAAAGGATATCATCCGAGTAAATACTGTGAAGTAGTATGCACCAAATGTAATAGGAAGGGTTATAGTGCAACAAGGTGTGAAGTTTACGGACCAAGGATTAAAAGAACAAATAATGCCCACATTACTTGTCTCGGATGCGGGAAGAAGGGCCACTACAGAACTACATGCCCAAATCAGGAAACTAATAATGGGCAAAACTGAGGAAGAGTCTTCAACATTAATGCGGTTGAAGCGCAGGAAGACCCGGAGCTTGTTACGGGTATGTTTCTTATTGACGATAAACCTGCTTATGTTTTATTTGATTCGGGGGCGGATAGAAGCTATACGAGTAGAGATTTTTGTGCTAAATTAAGCTGCTCATTAACGCCATTGGATAATAAGTTTTTACTCGAATTAGCAAACGGTAAATTAATTACAGCTGATAAAATAGGTCGGAATCGAGAAATTAAACTGGTTAGCAAAACGTTTAAGATTGATTTGATACCAGTAGAGTTAGGGAGTTTTGATGTGATAATTGGCATGGACTGGTTGAAAGAGGTGAAAGCAGGGATCATTTGTTACAAAAATGCGATTCGCATTATGCGCGAAAAGAGAAAACCCTTAATGGTGTACGGAGAGAAGAGCAACGCTAAGTTAAATCTTATTAGTAATTTGAAGGCACAAAAGCTAATAAGAAAAGGTTGCTATGCCGTTCTAGCACACATCGAAAAAGTTAAACCCGAAGAAAAGAACATCAATGATGTTCCCGCCGTAAAAGAATTTCCCTATGTATTTCCGAAAGAATTACCAGGATTACCTCCACACCGATCTGTTGAATTTCAAATAGATCTTGTACCAGGAGCTGCAACAATAGCTCGTGCTCCTTATAGACTCGCACCTAGCAAAATGAAGGAATTACAAAGTCAATTACAAGAACTTTTAGAGCGTGGTTTCATTCAACCAAGTACATCACCATGGGGAGCTCCGGTGTTGTTTGTCAAAAAGAAGGATGGTACATTCAGGTTATGTATCGACTACTGAGAGTTGAACAAACTTACCATCAAGAACCGTTATCTACTACCGAGAATCGATGACTTATTTGATCAACTACAAGGTTCGTCGGTTTATTCGAAGATTGATTTACGTTCCGGGTATCATCAAATGCGGGTGAAGGAGGATGATATTCTGAAGACTACTTTTAGAACTCGTTACGGTCATTATGAGTTTATGGTTATGCCGTTTGGATTGACTAACGCACCAGCTGTGTTCATGGACCTCATGAACCGAGTGTGTGGACCATATCTTGACAAGTTTGTCATTGTTTTCATTGATGATATACTTATTTACTCAAAGAATGATCAAGAGCACGAAGAACATTTGAGAAAAGTGCTAGAATTATTGAGGAAGGAAAAATTGTACGCTAAACTTTCAAAGTGTGTATTTTGGTTGAAAGAAGTTCAATTCCTTGGTCATATAGTGAGCAAAGAAGGTATTCAAGTTGATTCGGCAAAGATTGAAACCGTTGAGAAGTGGGAAACACCAAAAACTCCTATGCAGATACACCAATTTTTAGGATTGGCTGGTTACTACAGAAGATTCATCCAAGATTTTTCCAAAATAGCAAAACCCTTGACTGCATTAACGCATAAAGGGAAGAAATTTGAATGGAAGGATGAACAAGAGAAAGCGTTTTAGTTGTTGAAGAAAAAGTTAACTACGGCACCTATATTGTCATTGCCTGAAGGGAATGATGATTTTGTGATATATTGTGACGCCTCAAAGCAAGGCCTCGGTTGTATATTAATGCAACGAACGAAGGTAATTGCCTATGCGTTCAGACAATTGAAGATTCACGAGCAAAATTATACGACTCACGATTTGGAATTAGGCGCTGTTGTTTTTGCATTAAAAACTTGGAGGCACTACTTATATGGGGTTAAAAGTATCATATATACCGACCATAAAAGTCTCCAACATATATTTGATCAGAAACAACTAAACATGAGGCAGCGTAGGTGGATTAAATTGTTAAATGATTACGATTTTGAGATTCGTTACCACCCGGGGAAGGCGAATGTGGTAGCCGACGCTTTGAGTAGAAAGGACAGAGAACCTATACGGGTAAAAGCTATGAATATAATTATTCGTACTAACCTTACTACTCAAATAAAGGAGGCATAACAGGGAGTTTTAAAAGAAGTAAATTTGAAGAAGGAAATACCCAAAGGATCAGAGAAACATCTTAATATTCGGGAAGACGGAACTCGATATAGGGCTGAAAGAATTTAGGTACCAAAGTTTGGAGATGTGAGAGAAATAGTACTTAGGGAAGCACATAAAACCAGATATTCAATACATCCCAGAGTGGGAAAGATGTACAAAGATCTCAAGAAATATTTTTGGTGGCCGGGTATGAAAGTCGATATTGCTAAATACGTAGGAGAATGTTTGACGTTTTCTAAGGTAAAAGCTGAACATTAGAAACCATCAGGTCTACTTCAACAACCTGAAATACCGGAGTGGAAATAGGAAAACATTACGATGGATTTCATTACTAAATTGCCAAGGACTGCAAGTGGTTATGATACTATTTGGGTAATAGTCGATCGTCTCACCAAATCAGCACACTTTCTACCAATGCGAGACGATGATAAAATGGAAAAGTTAGCACGACTATACTTGAAGGAAGTCATCTCCAGACACGGAATACCAATCTCTATTATCTCTGATAGGGACGGTAGATTTGTTTCAAGGTTTTGACAAACGTTACAACAAGCATTGGGAACTTGTCTAGATATGAGTACTGCCTATCATCCACAAACCGATGGGAAGAGTGAAAGGACAATACAGACCCTTGAAGACATGCTACGAGTATGTGTTATTGATTTCGGAAACAGTTGGGATCGACATCTACCATTAGCAGAATTTTCCTACAACAACAGTTACCACTCGAGTATTGAGATGGCACCGTTTGAGGCACTTTATATCAGAAAGTGTAGGTCTCCGATTTTTTGGAACGAGGTGGGGGATAGATAGATTACGGGTTCAGAAATTCTCCAAGAAACTACAGAGAAAATCATTCAAATTCAACAACGGTTGAAAACATCCCAAAGTCGACAAAAGAGCTACGCGGACATTAAGAGAAAAGATATAGAATTTGAGATTGGAGAGATGGTCATGCTTAAGGTTTCACCTTAGAAAGGCGTTGTTTGATTTGGTAAACGGGGGAAACTAAATCCAAGGTACATTGGGCCATTCAAGATTATAGATCGTGTCGGACCAGTAGCTTACTGACTTGACTTACCTCAACAACTCACCGGGGTACATAATACTTTTCATGTCTCGAATCTGAAGAAATGTTTTGCTAAAGAAGATCTCACTATTCCGTTAGACGAAATCCAAATCAATGAAAAACTTCAATTCATCGAAGAACTTGTCGAAATAATGGATCGTGAGGTTAAAAGACTTAAGCAAAACAAGATACCAATTGTTAAGGTTCATGGAATGCTCGTAGAGGACCCGAGTTCACCTGGGAGTGTGAAGATCAGATGAAGAAGAAATACCCGCACCTATTTCCAGAAGATGCGTCAACACCTTCAACAGCCTAAAATTTCGGGACGAAATTTATTTAACGGGTAGGTACTGTATTGACCCGAAATTTTCCATGATTATATATTAAATGAAAACTATATTTACATGATTAAATGTTTCCAACATTTTAAGCAATCAAACTTGTTAAGACTTGATTAATTGAAACGGATTTTGTGCAAATATTTGACCACCCAGTTTATCCGATGATTCACGAACGTTATAACTTGTATATGACATGATATTATATATATGAACATATATATATGTTTAACATGATGAAATGATTAGTAAGTATCTTATTATGTATATTAATAATGAACCTTATACATAAAACAAGACTACTAATCTAAGAAATTCAAAACGATATCTATACGTAACGATTATCGTTGTAATAACGTCTTAATATTTATATATCATATTAAGAAATATTAGTACATCATGTTACCATAATAATGTAATAATTTAACATCTCATTAGATATAATAACAATGGGATTAATTACATTTAACAAAATCGTTAACTTATAGGTTCCGAAACAACATGTACATGTAACGACTAACGATGACTTAACGATTCAGTTAAAATGCATATACATGTAATATATTAAGATGTATTGTTACACTTTTGAAATACTTCATGACACATATCAAAGTACTTCTACTTAACAAAAATGCTTACAATTATATTCTCATTCATTTTCATCAACAATTCTACTCGTATGCACCCGTATTCGTACTCGTACAATACACAGCTCCTAGATGTACATACTATTGGTATATACACTTCAATGATCCACTCTTAGCAGCCCTTAATGAGTCATCAAACATGTGGGAACCATTCTTTGTAATCTAGTATGAATTATTTAGCAAGATTACAAAAATATTATTAATCATTCATGACTTATTTACAAGAAAACAATCTTAAATATCCTTTATATCTAATCCATATATCATGACCTAAAACACATACAAACACCTTCATTCTTCAATTTTCTTCATCTAATTGAACTCTCTCAAGTTCTATCTTCAAGTTCTAAGTGTTCTTCATAAATTCTATAAGTTCTAGTTTCATAAAATCAAGAATACTTTCAAGTTTGCAAGTATACTTCCAAGCTTTCTAATTCATTCCAAGTAATCATCTAAGATCAAGAAACCTTTGTTACTTATAGTAGGTTATCATTCTAATTCAAGGTAATACTCATATTCAAACTTTGATTCAATTTCTATAACTATAACTATCTTAATTCGAGTAGAAAATCTTACTTGAACTTGTTTTTGTGTCATGATTCTACTTCAAGAACTTCCAAGCCATCCAAGATCCTTTGAAGCTCTAGATCATTTCTTATTATTTTCAGTAGGTTTACGTACTATACTTGAGGTAGTAACAGTGTTCATAACATCATTCGATTCATATATATATATATAACTATCTTATTCGAAGATTATAACTTGTAATCACTAGAACATAGTTTAGTTAATTCTAAACTTGTTCGTAAACAAAGTTAATCCTTCTAAATTAACTTTTAAAATCAACTAAACACATGTTCTATATCTATATGATATGCTAACTTAATGATTTAAAACCTGGAAACACGAAGAACACCGTAAAACCGGACATACGCTGTCGTAGTGAAATCGGGGGATGTTTTGGGTTAGATAATTAAAAACTATGATAAACTTTGATTTAAAAGTTGTCCTTCTGGGAAAATGATTTTTCTTATGAACATGAAACTATATCCAAAAATCATGGTTAAACTCAAAGTGGAAGTATGTTTTTCAAAATGGTCATCAAGACGTCGTTCTTTCGACTGAAATGACTACCTCTTACAAAAATGACTTGTAACTTGTATTTTCGACTATAAACTTATACTTTTTCTGTTTAGTTTCATAAATTTCAATTCATTATGAAACTATAGCAATTGGATTCACTCAAAACGGATTTAAAACGAAGAAGTTATGGGTAAAACAAAATTGGATATTTTTGCTTGTTGTAGCTACGTGAACTTTGTAACAAATCTATACTAATCATAACTTAACTAACTTATATTGTATTATACATGTATTCTAACCTATATTATGTAATCTTGATAGATCATAGACACGTATACAATGTTTTGACATATCATATCGACGTCATCTATATATTAGTATATATATCATAGACACTCTATATGCGGTAATGATCGAGTTAGCTATACAGGGTTGAGGTTGATTCCAAAATAATATATATACTTTGAGTTGTGATCGAGTCTGCGACTTGTATGCACTGGGTCGTGGATTGATTCGAGAGAATATATATTGATTTATTTCTGTACTACTAATTGTGGACAATTATTTGAGGACTACAAACGTTGGACTGTCAACTCGTTAAATCGTTAAAATGTAATAAAATATGGTATAATTATATTTCGATCATACTTTGATATATATATATATATATATATATATATATATATATATATATATATATATATATATATATATATATATATATATATATATATATATATATATATATATATATATATTTGTTATAGGTTCGTGAATCAACCCGTGGCCAAGTCTTATTTTTCGACGAAGTAAAAATACGTGAAAGTGAGTTATAGTCCCACTTTTAAAATCTATTATTTTTAGGATGAGAATACATGTAGTGTTTTTTAAATGTTTTACAAAATAGACACAAGTGATCGAAATTACATTTTATGTTGAATTATCGAACCGAATATGCCCCTTTTTAGTTTGGTAGCCTAAGAATTGGTATTTATTATAATTGCCACCAATTGACGCGAATCCTAAAGATAGATCTATTTAGCCCAACAAGCCTCATCCTAGTTACAGATGCTTTAATACTTCGATTTATCATGTCCGATGAGAGTCCCGGAATGATGGGGATATTCTCTATGCATCCTGTTAAGGTCGGTTACCAGGTGTTCATCATATGAATGATTTTTATGCAGATTGCATGTTGTTTATGAGAAATGGAAATATGAAATCTTGTGGTCTATTATTATGTTCTAATAAATATATAGGTTAAACCTATAACTCACCAACATTTTTGTTGACGTTTAAAGCATGTTTATTCTTAGGTGATTATTAAGAGCTTCCGCTGTTGCATGCTAAATAAAGACAAGATTGGAGTCTGCATGCTTGTATAATATTGTTTTAAAACTGCATTCGAAGACTTAAGTTGATGTGTAATATTATTGTAAACCATTATGTAATGGTCGTGTGAAAACGCTATATTTTAGATTATCAGTATTTGATAATCGTCGTAATGTTTTTTAAATCTTTATCGATAAAATAAAGGTTATGGTTTGTTTTAAAAATCGAATGCAGTCTTTGAAAAACGTCTCATATAGAGGTCAAAACCTCGCAACGAAATCAATTAATATGAAACGTTTATAATCAATATGAACGGGTCATTTCAGATGCAACGTCAAAGAGCTATTGCATACGCATCTAGACAACTCAAGAAACATGAGAAGAATTATACCACACATGACCTGGAGTTAGGGGCTATGGTATTCACATTGAAGATGTGGAGACATTATCTTTATGGAATTAAATTCACGGTGTTTACTGATCATAAAAGTCTTCAACATATTTTTGATCAGAAACAACTGAACATGAGGCAACGACGATGGGTTGAACTACTAAACGACTATGATTGTGAGCTTAACTACCATCCCGGTAAGGGGAATGTTGTTGCCGATGCTCTCAGTCGAAAGGAACGTAATAAACCTATTAGAGTCCGAGCTTTGAACATGGTCATTCAGACTAATCTTACAACTCAAATTCGCGAAGCACAAATTGAGGCTTTAAAGGAAGAGAATATCCAACTCGAGGGAGTAAAATGTCTTAAAAAGCAACTTGAACTCAAGGGAAACGGAACACGATATTTTAATAATCGAATATGGGTCCCAACTCTAGTAAAATGTATCACGATGTGAAGGAGTTTTATTGGTGGCCTAATCTGAAATATGATATTGCTGAATATGTAAGCAAGTGTCTTACTTGTTTGAAAGTTAAGGCCGAGCGTCAAAAGCCGTTCGATTTACTTCAAGAGCTAGATATTTCGCAGTGGAAGTGGGAATTTATTGCTATTGACTTTATTACTAAATTGCCCAAGACTTCTAGTGGCAATGATACTATTTGGATCATAGTGGATCGTCTTACTAAATCTGCATATTTCTTGCCAATCAAGGATTGTCACAACTTCATATCATTTCTGATGGAGAGATTATCACAACTTTATATCAAATAGTTTGTCTCGCGTCATGGTGTTCCTATTTCTATCATTTCCGATCGCGACTGTCGATTCACTTCTAGATTTTGGAAATCTTTACAATCTGCTCTTGGAACTCAACTCGACGTGAGTACTGCTTATCATCCATAAACCAATGGTCAAAGTGAATGAACCATTCAAACATTGGAAGATATGCTTCGAGCTTGTGTTGTCAATTTCGACAAAATTTGGGATAAACATTTGCCTTTGGCTGAATTTTCTTACAACAACAGTTACCACGCAAGTATTAAGGTTGCACATTTTGAAGCCTTATACGGACGAAAATATAGATCTCCACTATGCTGGGATGAATTAGAAGACAGACAGTTAACTAGTCATGAAATCATACACGAAACAACCGAGAAGATCGTTCAGATTAAGAAACGATTAGAAACTGCACGCAACCGACAGAAGAGTTATGCTGATAATCGTCAAAAACCTTTAGAATTCTAAGTTTTTCCCTTGGAAAGGCGTCGTTCGTTTTGGTAAATGACGCAAACTAGGTTCGCGTTTTGTTGGACCTTTCAAGATTACTGAAAGGTCTGGTCCCGTGGCGTATCAATTAGAACTACCTGCTAAGCTTAGTAGTGTACACGACGTATTTCATGTCTCAAATCTTAAAAGGTATCTTGCTGATGATACTCTCGTCATTCCTTTGGATGACATCCGCATTGATGATAAGATGCATTTTATTGAACAACCCATAGAGGTTATGGATCACGAGATCAAGCGGTTAAAGCAAAGTAATATTCCTATTGTTAAGATCTGTTGAAATTCACGGCGTGGTCTCGAGTATACCTGGGAACGTGAATACCAAATGAAATTGAATTATCCCCATTTTTTCCAACCGATGATTCAATCGGTAAGTCTATCTGAAACTTCGGGATGAAGTTTCTATTAACGGAGAGGTACTGTGATATCCCTCACTTTTCCACTTCTGAATTGTGTATTATACCCCTAGAGTTTCTACATGGTTGTGTGTATTAATGTCTAGGGTTATTATTTAAAACTACAATTAATACGAAACAAATCAACGTTGACCTAATATCTAATTTAAGTTAACAACACTTATGTATTAATTAAAGTTATATTATTAAATGTGACTTTAGTTAATAATATAATATAAATTTAAAATATATATAACTTAAATTAATTAAAGTATATATTAAAAGAACAACGTACTTTAGTTGATATCAACAAAATAAGTATTTAAATAAAGTGTGATACTTTTATAAAATATAAAAGCATAGTATAATTAATGTAAATAAATGTATTAATTTATTTATATTCAAATCAATACTTATAATATTATTAGTAATAAATTTTATTAAATAAAAGAAAAATAAATAAATTAAATAAAAATACAAAAAGAGATCTAGAATGTTCCATCTAATTAACTAAAATAAAATAAAGATTTAAAAAAAATACCCTAATGGGCTTTGACCGAAAAAATAAAAAAAGGAAAATATTTTGACTTAACCTCCAAGTAATTAAATTAGTATAAATAGGGAGGTTAAGGTCTAATTATTTTTGTGTAATTCATAGGGTTTTCTCTCAACTTCTCAAACCAAAAATATATTGTGAGTTTTCTTTCTTTTTCTCTTTTCTCTTTTTTTTTCTTTTCATTTTTTTTTATTTTTTAGCCGACTTTTACTTTTATTTTTAATAATTCATACATAATAACAATAAACAATCACACTATATGATAATTAGTATTATAAATATTATGAAGCATAAAAATTATTTTTACAGATTAATAGTCAATTTTATGATTTAATAATAATTTAAAACAGAATTAAAAGTGTATATATATATATATATATATATATATATATATACGGTACATATATATATTTAAAATAAATATTTAAATTGCTAATTCAATCATATAATTATTTTTACCGTAAAGTGACATGTATATAATAATTAAAATAATCAAAATATATTTTATATATAATGAATTCGAATTTATATAGATTTATTATCATTATTTTTAAACAAAAATATTAAAAATTATAATAATCAAAAAATAACTTTATAAAAATATGGGAACTGATGAAAATTCATAATAGTAATATTCTAAGATGAAACATATTTTTATATATTATTTTGATCAGTAGCATATTTATTTTTATTATATAAAGTATTCGGTGTATGTATATATGTATATAAAATTGGATTTAATTAATCTAAATACTTAAAATTAGTAAACATATTTTTTATAGAATGTATTTGACTTATAATAATTATTTGAGTCAAAACCCTAAATTATATATCAATATAAGTATATATTCTTTATTTAATTATGTTTCGGTCGATATATATATAAATAAAAGGAGTAAAAATTATTTAAAACATCAAAAACAGTAATAAAATTATGAAAACTATTTTAAACAGTGTTAGGACATATAAAAATAATTTTGATAATTTTTGGAATATTATTTATAATTAAATACGAATTATGTATTATTTAAACATAAAAACAAAGCAAAATTCGTAATAATTATATTTAACAGTAAATAAAATATATATAAAATTTTTATGGGTTTATAAAACTTATCTAGACCCTCGAAAATTACAAAAAATAAATATTTGGGTAGAATTAGTATTTATTTCATAATTAAACTTTATTTGTGTATAAACCCAGAACAACTAAGGAAATAAATACAAAAACTTAATAGAATTATTTTTATAAATTTTTCTACTGATTAATATGCTTAACTAAGTTTATAAAAATTATGTATATAATTTTTAGATATTTACTAGAATTAAAAACGAATTAATACACACACACACACACACACACACACACACACACACACACACATATATATATATATATATATATATATATATATATATATATATATATATATATATATATATATATATATATATATATATATATATATATATATATATATATATATATATATATATATATATATATATATATATGTAATTCGGCTATTATAAATATAAATAATTTATATATTAATATGATATTATCATTATAAATCATTTGGACAGTAGGTATTGTGAAATATATCAATTTATAATTATCTAAGTATTTAATTTATTATTTAGATATTTATGGATATTATTTGATTACAAAACTACTAATTATCTATTAAAGTAACAAATAAAAATATAATATCTATTATACATTATAACTAATATTAATACTATAACCTAATAATAATACTTAAAACCTATATACATACTTATACTATTAGTATATAATATAAGATAATTAACTTATTAATATAATAACTAATATAATAAACATGTAATTAATACATTAACGTGTCGTATTCCTATACGCACATAACAAGTGAAGGTTATGATTAAAAGGTAACATATAACTTATACGAACTCACCGCTACTTACGATCGAGTGGATGATGTCTAGGTTGCCATAATGGGAATAAGGATTTAGATTAAACGATAGGTTGTAGACTTATAGTCCAACTGAAAGTTCATGACCCCCGGTTACATCTGGTCATCCCGAATTACTTGATAACAACGAGTTTTGGACAAAATTGTACAACATCTTAAGGTGAAGATTATAACTCGAACTTTCTAAAACTAGAAACCTACTTTAAATGGAAACTTTCCAAAGCCTAGAAACTCTTATCATAAATTGTCACTATTAATATAATCATTATATTAGTAAACATACTCTTTGTCTGTTAGAGAAATTTCTGATTAAGTCTATATATCTCTAGGTTGACGGCCTGGTCATATACTCTCGTTCATTTCATTCGTGGAATTATTTTCATCTTTAATTTAAGGTTATTTTCATAGACCCATTTTTACAGTTTTTATACTTTGGGATGAGACACATGCTTGCTTTTAAATATTTTACGATTTAGACACAAGTAACTTGAAAAACCTTTATATGCAACTGGATGAGACTTTTTGTTAAACTTGTATTTTTAAATGCTAAATCTCCACTAGATAATATTATTAATTGCTTAAATTTGAATTGGCAAACTTAATTATTAATGGTAGCGCTATGGGAGCAACGTCCCTATCCATTGATAGGAGTCAAGTGGATACATAATAATGAGAACGTGATACGATGGTATCATGGGGCATTAATTGTTTAGTTCGATATTATACTCATGGCATATACTTGGATTTTTGACATATGATTATATCGGATTTTTTAACTAAATCTTGTGGTCTAAAAAATCTTGATTCTTAACATAAACCTATGAATTTCACTCAACCTTTGTGTTGACATTTTAAGCATGTTTTGTCTCAGGTTATGACTAGCTTTGTGATGCTAGTTACTGTGCTGTTGATGATTGTCTACTTTGCTTGTTGCATTGGAGTCCATCATTTTTATTTATCATTTCATATCTAGACATTTGTCATTTTACATTGGATTTAATAATGTAAACAAGTTATATTTTTGCTGCATTACTTTGATTTATTAAAACGTCTCATTTAGAGTCATTCTCGTTTATATACTTGTGTTTTGATATTGAAAAGTCACATTTACCCCCGGCCCCATTTAAGGGTGTGACACTACATGTGTATGATCATTTCACAATCAAATTCACAAGTCAAACAACCCAGAAAACTGTTATACATATCAAACAAACTGAAATCTTTAATAGATCATACTGAAAACTTTAATCGATCATAACGAACAAGCCGTTTATCGAAAACATGTGATTCTTAAATGTAAACTTAATAATTTTTCGAGACCTTTCCAAATATGTAATAATATTTTACAGATTATAAATCAAAAATTCAGTTATGGTCTGTTTCAATTTCGAATTTTCGGTTGATTGCATATACAAACAAATAAAATGAGGCAAAATTACACATACACAACATTATGGACATGTGCAAGGACCAATATACAATATGTATTCATAAAAACACTGAATTATTAAAGTTAGGGTCTGAGAGATTATACCACCAAATATCAAATTGCACACACCAAAAGATAGAGAACGATGCAAGGGCGATTCTTCTCAAACAAGCACAAGGAAATAATCTAGTTTTGATGGTGATTTGATCGGATGAAGGTGGAGACACAAAGAGGGAGGGAGAAACAGGTTATACGGCCAAAAATAAAATGGGAGGGATTAGGGTGCATGCATTGTTACTTATGGATTAGATTAGAGCCTAATCTAATTCGTTATTGGGTATTTAATCAACACATCGGCCAAAACAATAAAACGAGTGAGGGGAATAATTTCAGCCATGGGGTCCAACAAGGGAGTCCATGGACTTATCTTGACTAGCTAGAAATTATATTGTGCCACCCGATAAGTGTCGTTGACCGAAACCGAAAATTGGAACCTCAACCGAACGTTTAAACGAATTCTTCGCGCTTTTAATTTATAATAATTCTAATACAATAAAAGTATTTTTAAAACTTATAAATACGTTAAATAATTATTAAAAATATATTTTCGTACATTTCGTTGTCTCAAAAGACGTTTTTCGAGGTTTTTCGCGATTTTCACTAACCGTACGTTTTCTATGTACTTCTTAGCCGAAGCGTGTTTTTTTTGAATACGTATCACATATTAAACTAGTACATTCTTAGATATAATAAAAAAAAATTTACATGGAAATGCATAGAATTTAAGTAATGGTCGTTAAGTATTTAACGGAAAAAGTCAGGTTGTTACAGGTAAGCTACCGAACTGAATTCAGCCCCAATACAACCACCAATAGTATACATTTCCACCTGATATTGCTTCATTTATACATGATTTTATTCGTGATATCGGTTTCAATTTGTTGGTTTTTGGTACTAAGTTGAAGAATTCATGAAGATATCCGTTAAAGATCGAGTTTTTAGGTTCATGAGTGTGAATTGAAGAATTGTGGATGTTTTAGAGTAAATTCGAGTAGAGATTTCAACATGTTCAAGTCAAATCGAAGAAAGGATCAGTATGCCCATTATTAGAGTTCAAGAAACAGAAACTGATGTAAAAAGTGAATCTCGCGGCAACAATATACTCCACGCGATCGCGAGGTTTGTTTCGTGCTCGTGAGATATTAACAGAAGTCCCAAAAGTTTGAATGGTGAAGATCACGCTTGAAAGTTTGAAGATCGCGCTCGCGAGTTTGTCTAAGGATCGCAGTCGTGAGGTGCCTGCCGACTCAGCATGTTTTGTTTATCTATAAATTTTCGGGTTTTACGCCCAAGTTAGGGTATCAGTTTTTGTTACGAATTTTAGCCTACTATTTGCTACAGTTACGAATTATATAGCTTTTCTACATACTTTTGAGAGGGTTTATGCTATTGCATCAATCTTGGTTAGTTTTACCTTTGTAATCACTTTAATCTTTATTCAATTTAATGTCTGCTTTTGTTTATCTTTTTTGTTTTGCATTAATATGAGTAGCTAAATTCACAGTAACTGCTTAGATGATTGAACTGAGGTGAAGGATTGCTATCTTTATAATTTAGACAATTAATCTTATTACTCAAATCTTGTTTAACTAAAGAACGGCCATTATCAAGGTTAATTAACTAGTTGAAGTTACAGAGATCGCGATCGCGACCCACTTTGTGCTTGTACCCTCACGATCGCGAGGTACCAAGTTTTGGTGTTTTCGCGATCTGATAATGCTAAAAATGTAACAACCCAAACCATCCAACGGCAAAACCACGTGAAAATACAAAATAAAAAAAAATTGCTGAACTGCCACCTGGCGCGGCGCGCCATATAGGCCGCGCGGCGCGCCAGACCTGACTGTCCGGAAAGTCTTTAAATGCGAAAATGTTTGACTAGTTCCCGACATATTTAGGCGTAACGCTTTTAACCCCATGTTCCATATATAAAAACTAGCACGTTCTATTAATAAAATTATGTTTACGAAGCGGGGCCCACATTGACCCAAATTACCCTTTAAGTATCGAAATACAATTTTCGACCATAAGACTTTTAATACAAAACAAAGCCGAGCATGGCGATTGGGGATACGCTACCCAATCCTAATAAATCCAAAAGCAAGCCTTCTACGCAAACTATGCAAGTCCTCTAATCCTCGCGCTTACCCGAGCCACCATCCGCATGCAATCTATAAAAAGAGTCAACAACGAGAGGGTAAGCTAACGCTTAGTGAATGATAATATACTACATACATATATATGTATAAAATGGACACGCCACAAAATAACAAATACCGCATACCGAGGCATCCATATAAGGCACTACACTAAGCATACCGTACAATCTCTAAGCAACGAGCTAAAGATACAACAACAATATAAGTTCACCAACGACGATGTGAACAACGCCAAATAGCTACACCCGGAGGGTTAGCTACAACACAACAATACATTAATATATAACAATAAAAACGAACAAGGTTAACACCTTAACCCGATACCGAGAACCAAATACCACAATGAAGATTGGCCGAACTACACGAGCCTTAGTAATCCGAAACCACACGAGATTACTATCTTCACAACATCGAGGTTGGCCGAACTACACGAGCCTTAGTAATCCGAAACCACACGAGATTACTACCTCAATAAGATGACCGAACTACACGAGTCACCATGAATCTGAACTACACGAGATTCATTTCCACAATACAATAAGATGACCAAAACCACACGCGTCATCGTGAATCCGAATACACACGCGATTCACTTCTCAATATTATACCCTTCGCCATTGGGGTTATATCAACCACATCACAACCACGTGTGATAATGTACACGCGAACGCGTACTTCGCCAAAGATGGTCAATCAAAACGCACAACCGTGCCAATTGGACTCATACAAAAGTCCATCAAGTCCATCTATATGTGAAGTGAGCTCTATAGCCGAGAATCACTTCACCCGACCCGCACCCATCCTACACATACATATGCACATAGGATATTAACACTCACCTTGAAGTCTTGAAGAATGCTACCGAATAATCTGCAACTCGTCAATGGAAAGTACCTATTCCATTATCACAAATTCAACAACACACTTAGATTGGATTTACAAACCAACCCAATTTGACACTTAGTGCAAATTTGACCCAAATGCACTTCCAAGTACAAACCGCGCCCAAAATTAACCAATAATCACTAACACAAGTGAGAATGGTCTTAATACGCCAATTAAACCCCATCATAGGTGTTAAATACCTATCTTGCCCAAAAAGACACTTAAACCCTAATTTGACCCATAAGAAGTCAATATCACGCCATTAGCAAGTTTTGACACCAAAACATATTTAACTCGGTTCTATGCTTCAACTTAATCCATTTCAAGTTTATAAACCTCATTAAATCGCCAAATGGGTCATAATCACCACCAAACCCTAGTTTGACCCAAAGTCACAATTAGTCAACCAAATAACCTTAAATGGGTTTCAATACTTCCATAATCACTAACTTAAGTGATTAAACTCAATTTCAAGTCCTAAACATGGCCAATTAGTTCACCAACCCAAAATCCACCAACACTAACAATAAACCCAATTACTAGCTTCACTAAACCCATTTCATCACCTAAAAGGGTTTTACCACAAACTAACTCAAAACCCTAACTTGAATATCAAATCAAATAGATGAAATTCGGAGTTTGAGCTTACCAATACCACCACAACGTAGCTAGGAACGAAAGGAACAACTTTAGAACCCGAGCTTTTGATTCAAACGGCCTCCTTCTTCTCCAAAACCCCAAATCTCTCTCTAGAATCTCTCTCTCTCTCTAGATAGTTGGGAGTGATGAATGGATGTGAAAATGATCCAAAACTGATCCAAACCAGCTAATATGGCTCACAAATCCGGCCCCAAGTGAAATTACCCAAATACCCTTCATTTAAACCTTTTAAAAAGGCTGAAAATTGCCTCAGCAGCAATCGGCGCGCCGCGCCAGAAGGTGGAGCGCCGCTCCAATTAACTGGAAATTGTGGTCGAGCCCAAAACAGGTTTCAGCAACTTGTTTTGGCCATAACTTTTCGACCGTAACTCCGTTTTCGATGAATCAAATATCGTTGGAAACGTAATAAGATATTCTATCCAATGGTAAGGCTTTGAAACATCAACTCAAACTTTATTTGGGTTTGAAAAGGTACGTACACGCCTTGTACCTCAAACAACGTCCAGTATTCTTCGACGGTCGAGCAAGCAACACCTACATGCTGTGCACACTCCATTCTCACATCGTACACCTTAAATACATTATGTACAATAAATATTTGGGTCTTACAAAAAATGAACGCATATTTCATAGCATTATCCTTCAAAAAAGACAAGCTTTTAGTTATAATTGTTCTATTTACAAGTGATATTCGTTTAAATAATAAAAGGTGAAGACAAAAGACAGATTCGATGATTTGAAGACGCAAACGACCAAAATGCTAAAAAGTACAAAGTACAAACCAAGTGGTTCAATTTATTGATAAGAAACGTCCCAAAATTACAAGAGTACAAGCTGCAAAACGCAAAGTACAAGATATTAAATAGTACGCAAGGACGTTCGAAAATCCGGAACCAGGACATGAACCAACTATCAACGCGCGACGCCACGGGCCTAAAACTACAAGTCAACTATGCACATGAATATAATATAATATATATATAATTATATATAATTATATATATTATATTATATAATTAAATAAAACGTCGGCAAACAAGAAAATAAAAGATTGTGAGATGTCGCAAGTCACCATGCAATCGCATGGCATATGCAAAGGAAGCCCATGCGATCGCATGGCCCCAAAAGCCTGGCCAGGTCTATAAATTCAGCATTTTTCGGACGAGTTTGGGACACCATATATCAAATATCTCTCTCACTCTCTAATATATATTTATATTTATTTTATAATTTTAATTTTAATTTTAAGTTAATAATAATAAGGTTATAGTGGCGAATGTTTTAAGTTTGTAAGTCGAAATTATGTCCGTGTAACACTACGCGATTAATAGTCATTGTAAGTTATGTTCAACCTTTTTAAATTAATGTCTCATAGCTAAGTTATTATTATGCTTATTTAAGCCGAAGTAATCGTGATGTTGGACTAAATATTAAGACGGGGTAATTGGGCTTTGGACCATAATTGGGGTTTGGACAAAAGACCGACACTTGTGGAAATTGGACTATGGGCTATTAATGGGCTTTATATTTGTTTAACTGAATGATAGTTCGTTAATTTAATATAGAGATTTACAATTTGAGGTAATTATAAATAACCACACACTCAATCGGACACGATGGGCGGGATATTTATAAATACTAATAATCGTTCATTTAACCTGACACGGGGATGGATTAATAGTCAATGGACTCATTAAAATAGGGGTGTATTACATACAAGGACACTTGGTGTAATTGTTAATAAAGTATTAAAACCTTGGATTGCACACAGTCGATAACCTGGTGTAATCATTAACAATGTATTAAAACCTTATTACAGTTTAAGTCCCCAATTAGTTGGAATATTTGACTTCGGGTATAAGGATAATTTGACGAGGAGACTCGCACTTTATATTTATGACTGATGGACTGTTATGGACAAAAACCAGATGGACATATTGAATAATCCAGGACAAAGGACAATTAACCCATGGTAATAAACTAAAATCAACACGTCAAACATCATGATTACGGAAGTTTAAATAAGCATAATTCCTTTATTTTATATCTCATCGTACTTTTTATTATCGCAATTTTATTTATCGTCATTTTATTTATCGTACTTTTAATTATCGCATTTTTATTTATCGTCATTTACTTTACGCTTTAAATTAAGTTATATTGATATTTAATATTTTACATTAGGTTTTAATTATGACTTAAGACATAAAATCGACAAACCGGTCACTAAACGGTAAAAAACCCCCCTTTTATAATAATAATACTACTTATATATATATTTATATACAAATATAGTTTAAAATATAATATAGCGTTAAATTTAGTTGTATCCCAGTGGAACGAACCGGACTTACTAAAAACTACACTACTCTACGATTAGGTACACTGCCTATAATGTTTTAGCAAGGTTTAGGTATATTCACTCTATAAATAAATAAATAACTTGTGTAAAATTGTATCGTATTTAATAGTATTTTTCAATAAAAATATAACTATTTCGTATAGCGCCTTGCATAACATCAAGTATTTTTGGCGCCGCTGCCGGGGAACTCAACAATGCCGAAAGCGAAACGCTATATATATATATATATATATATATATATATATATATATATATATATATATATATATATATATATATATATATTTCTATATTTGTAAGTGTTTAAATTAAAAAAGTTTTTTTTATTTATAAGAAAAAAATAAATAAATTAAAAGTATACGGACCCAACTTTAGCAACCCAACTACTTGGCCTGGAAACCGAAGCCATGCGACTGTATGAAAATCTTACACACAATCCATGCGATCGCATGGATTGATTTGATAGGTCCGGTACCTCAGATTGCAGATTAGGGTTTACGTTTAATTATTATTATTAATTATTAATAATTAATTAGAATTAGGGTTTATTTTAATAATAATTTGTTTTAGTTTATTTAATTTGTATTTTTAAGTTTTAATTAGTTTTATTAATTATAAAATTAATACTTTTATAAAATAATAATATAAAAATAATATCTTTCTAAAAATAAGTAATTTTATCACTTTTTATAAATTGTATATTTTAATCATTTAATTCGTAATTTGTATTTTTATCGTGCGTAATAAGTTTAAATTTAGTTTTTGCCGTAGTTAATTTCTATTTCTAGATTCTTAGGCTTTGCCGTAAAATTCCTTAAGTGCTTTTTCTTTAGATTAAGATTTAGGCGCTTTAAAATTTTACAACGTCACTTATCGCTTTAATATTTAATAGATTTTAGTACCTATTAAGTAATTTCCGTTTTGGATTTAGAATTCCTTTAAGTTTTAATTCCTTTAGACGTAATTTTTAGTTTTTTTATACTTTTATGTTTCGACGCCTTACTTTCTTATTATTATTTTGCGACCTTTTTTCGACGTTTTTCGACGCGCGCTTTTTCTTTCTCATTTCTACGCTCTAGTTTTTAGGACATAGATTTTATCTTCTTTAAATTTTGACGAAAAATTATTTTAAGCGGTTAAATTGATAGACATCCAAAATTTTCTGGTTCGTAGTGATAGTTGGATTTGTTAATGGCGAGTTGTGGGCTTCCGATTTAAAGGGTCCTGGCTACCTGCTGTGTGATGACCCGGAAATTTCCGAACAAATTTAAACTTTAATCTTTATATGATTCCGACACGATAAGCAAAAATCTGTAATGTTGAGTCTCGAAAGTTTTGAAATCTATATTCATGTAATCAATTACCCTTTGACTATGTCTGACGATTCACGAATAATTATGTGTAAATAGATATGTATGAATATATACATATGTATGATTGTTAATTTGAGAAGTATTAACAAAACATTAAACGGTTTGATTGACATGTAAATATATTAAGAAATCTATTTTATGACTTGTAAAAGTTAGTGAAATATTAAACGTATGATGTTATAACTATTCGTTATAGATAAACGATTACGTGACAAAACGTGTTATGTGAATTGTGTGTATATATATATATATATATATATATATATATATATATATATATATATATATATATATATATATATATATATATATATATATATATATATAGACAAAGTATATTGAACTTATATATTGAACGATTTTGAATACAATTAATAGATATAGTAACACTTGATTTTTATTAAACAAGTTAACACAAACTTATAAGGATTTAAGATAAACATAAGTTCTAGTAATAAATTATGCGATCTGAATATAACTAGTTTTAGAAGGATAAGCTCTATAATAGTTATTTAATTTCAAACGTACTATGATATATTTCGAAATGTTATTATATTTTACAACATATCAAAGTGTAATTATTAAGTTAAACATTGTTATCTTTTATTATTAGGAATTTTAGAAATTACGTAATATGATTTAAATGTCACGTCTTCTTTAAAACGGAATATAACTTTACAAATATCTGAAACCACTTTTGACAAATTATTAACGAGCCATTTTAATAAGAATAAAGGTTTTAACGTTATCTTAAAAGTTAGAATCTTTCTAGAAACCTTTTGACAAATTTAAAACGATAACGGTCCGTGATTTAATTAAACTTGCAACGTGTATTTAAAATGTGTTATTGAATATTAAATATATATATGATTTCAAATTAGCTGTGTGAACGATAGAAGCATCTTTATTTGATTCGATCAATATTAAGATATATTATTTAGAAAGTTTAAGGTAATTAAAATAAACGTTGGTGTATAAAGGAATTATATCAAATTAAGTTTAAAGCGTAAACATTACTTTCGATTTGGTAAACAACCTTAAATTATACTTTGTAATATAGTTAGTTTCGAAAATCTAGATATAGTACTATTATATAAATATTTCAAACATATATATGGTACAAATTTACAATTTTAATTAAAAATATATATTTTAACTATTCATAAAACGTCCTGATTTAAAATAAAATATTTTGACAAACAACGAGCCACTGATTTATAAAAGTAAATGACCACAACACTCAATTATATAAGTCACATTTTTTATAAAGTAATTTGTTGATGAGAAAGTCAAATTATTAATAAGGGTACGCGTCGCGTAACGTAAAAGGCTAGTTTTCCAAACGTACGAGGGTGCGCTTGAAAAACTGAAAGTGGTACATGGGTCGTGAGACCACGTACATGTCATTTTTGTAAAAATTATATTTTTAGCATGAGCGTAAATATAATATAATATTTAATTAATTCTAAAGATTAAATATATTATTTATTAAAATATTATATACATAATAACTATGTACGTAGTAGTTATAAGTTAAGAGTGTCAGCAAGATTTTGGTGGAATGAGCTGTCATATGAATGAAAAGTAGGTACCTAATTTGAACATAAATATGAACTCGATCCATTACCTATCTCGCTAAATTTACATACTCCGTACCAATTTATTTATTTTAGTAATCCTATTTTTTTTTAAAGATTATTATTATTAATCTTATTATATTAATATTAGTATTATTATTATTATTATTAAGAATTATACATAAAATATTACGACGAGGTCATGAACGGGTTATTTCAAGACAAGTTTTGCGAGTAGGATAGGGCTAAGAAAATTATGGGTTATGGCTATGGAGGTGATGGGTAATGTTCATGGGTATGCTCGTGAGGTCAATATAGTGTTTATCATCTTCGTCGCGTCTACGTACTTTTCCTGCAATATTGAATCTCAATATTGATACGTGAGTACTCATAATTTAATTTTTACATACTAATAGTGTATCCCTGACTAGTGCTCGAGAAAATAGGATTATGCATGCTTGTACTTTTAATATTGCCCTTAGATAGGTTATGTTGAATCTTGAATTAGTTACACCTACGGTTGAGATAAGGTATAAGATATGCATGTCCTTGGAAAGCTAGAGAAAAACTATAAACTTTTCATTTAGATATCGAATAGATTCGATGAACGGATTAGAAGTTATTGTCAATTGAATTTTTGTATTATTATTAAAAATGATTATTATTATCATCGTTATTATCGTCATTCTAGTTTTTTATCTAATTATTATTATTATTATTATTATTATTATTATTATTATTATTATTATTATTATTATTATTATTTATTCTCATTATTATTATTATTACTATTATTATCATTAAAATGAACGCGATATAAAAGACGATTTAAAAACTATTAACAAACTGATTAGGAAATAATGAGTATGAGTATCATGATGAAATTTAAAGATATTGATTTAGATAAAATTATCATTTTTCATTATTTTTATCACTAGTATTATTAAAAAGTATTATTAATAATATTAAAAATACCATCTTTACAAAAATTATTATTTTTGATAGGAATATCATTATTAATATAAAATTTCATTATTAATAAGAATCATTATATTGTTAAAATACCATTTTCTTAACTATAAAAATTGTTATTATTATTAGTATGATAATAATAATTATTAATACAAAATAATACAACTTTTACTTATTAATATTATCAATGTTATTTTATCAAATAAAAATGTAATACAAATAATATAATTACCTTGATAAAACCTATCATAATATTTTTATGATATTCAATATACTCTACAAATGTTGTTACCTAAAATATATAAAAGTATATTGTTATATGAAGTTTTATTGATTAATAAATAAATTATATTATTTACTCTAATAAATCTTTTAAAATTATTTAAAATATAAAACGACGATATTTAATCTATATAATAATTATTTTGGAAATCATTTTGAGTCAAATTGACTTTTGTTAACTTTTGCATATTAGTCTCGAGCATTAGGATTGTGGTACACTATGACTTGACTTAAATTGTTAGACAAATATTGACCGACATATAAATATATATAATTAATATAGGTTCGTGAATTCGAGGCCAACCTTACACTTGTTCATTGATGTTATATGTATTTTTACTACAAAATACAGTATGGTGAGTTTCATTTGCTTTTTTTTACCCTTTATATATTTTTGGGCTGAGAATACATGCGCTGTTTTTATAACTGTTTTACGAAATAGACACAAGTAATTGAAACTACATTATATGGTTGAATTATTGAAATCGAATATGCCCTTTTTATTAAGTCTGGTAATCTAAGAATTAGGGAACAGACACCCTAATTGACGCGAACTCTAAAGATAGATCTATCGGGCCCAACAAGCCCCATCCAAAGTACTGGATGCTTTAGTACTTAGAAATTTATATCATGTCCGAAGGAGGATCCCGGAATGATGGGGATATTCTTATATGCATATTGTGAATGTCGGTTACCAGGAGTTCAATTCATATGAATGATTATTTTTGTCTCTATGCATGGGACGTTTATTTATGAGAACTGAAAATGAAAATCTTGTGGTCTATTAAAAATGATGGAAATGAATGATTATGATAAACTAATGAACTCACCAACCTTTTGGTTGACACTTTTAAGCATGTTTATTCTCAGGTTTGAAAGAAATCTTCCGCTGTGCATTAGCTCATTTTAAGGATATTACTTGAAGTCATTCATGACATATTTCAAAAGATGTTGGATTCGAGTCGTTGAAGTTCATTAGAGATTATATTTAAATAAATGACAAATTAGGTCATTTATAGTTTTGGATATTATGAAATGGTATGCATACCTGTCAACCTTCGATGAAATGAAAGTTTGTATTTTAAAAACGAATGCAATGTTTGTAAAATGTATCATATAGAGGTCAAGTACCTCACGATGTAACCAACTATTGTGATTCATTTATAATCGATGTGGACTTCGTCCGGATGGATTAAGACGGGTTATTAAATGCTGCATCTATTGGCTATTCGAAACGTGGGCAAAATTGGAAAAATCTATTAATTTGATAGCTTATATAATTTTTATCTTTTATAACTAATAGGATATTCAGTGAATGCACCGAGCAAACGTTCACCACCTTTCATACGTTCACCACCTGTAACTCGATCAAGACATCTAGCCAACATTGTCGCCGTTGATTTTTCTTTAGAATCGTCAACTAGTCGACCAAGTACTCCAATTCAAATTTCCGATAATCCATTTTTTGAACCCGACCTCACAATTGAGAATCCGGAGGATATTCAGGGACAATTCAGAGATCCTGAACCACTAATCATTCTTCCTGAACCACATATTACTCATCCAGAGATTGTCGAGGAAGAAACCATTAAGTCAGAATCATCTAGTGATTCAGATTCAACAATTTCAATCATGGAAAATCTGGAACCTCTAAGTATGGAAGATCGAATGAGAGCTAAACGCACTGGCCAAGGTCATGCAATTACTCAACCAGACATTAATGCACCAGATTATGAAATCAAATGACAAATCCTACATAGTGTAACAAATCAATGCCAATTTAGTGGTGCGCCGAAGGAAGATCTGTCATACCCTCAAATAGGGCTGGGGAAATATGACTTCACAATATCACAACACAAGAATGTATAAACGAGAACGACTCTATATGAGACGTTTTTAATATAAACTAATGTATTAAAGCAGCGGAAAGTATTATGTCATTACAATAGGTGTTTTTAATGCAATAATATGAATGTATAAATGCGGACTCCAAAAGCAGCAAAGTCCAAATAGCAACTAATCTTTAGCAATCTTCACCTGAGACAAAACATGCTTAAAGTGTCAACTAAAAAGGTTGAGTGAACAACATAGATTTAATATATATAGTTTTAGACCACAAGATTTAGTTATCAAAAGTAAATGCTGAAGTTATGATATCGAAACGTAAACAAAGTTACCCCTGGACACCTTGAACTGTCAGTGTCGTAATCATTATTATGTAACCAAAGACCAACGGTAAAATACTTAGAGACGTCACTCTCAATAGCGCTATTCACAATAACTAAGCTTACCAAATTCCAGTAATTAACTATATCATGGTAGGGATTTAGCATGAATCAAAGCATATCAGCACAGTTAAACAGTTTACGGGTACTTGTGTTTAAGCGTAAAACAGTTTAAAAGTAAGCATGTGTCTCACCCCAAAGTTATAAAACAGTTAAGAAATAGTAAAAAGAGGGGCTATGAAGTTCACCTTAATAGCAGATAGATATTCCATGCAAGTTATATGATCGAAGTGTTGAACACGGAGATCTCAACCTAGAGATATTATGTTCGATTAATGAATGTCTAATAGACGTAAAGTTTGTTTATCAATATAGTAAACTATATTAACAGTGACCGTTTTTCGAGAAAGTTATATTTATAAGTGATAATATACTTAGTGTTATTAAGTGTTACTATATAAGTAAGTGTGTAGGTTATACTAATAATATTATTATTATTTACTTTAATCAATTACTATGTCTATCTATCACTATATGTTACATCTATAAATATACCTCTATGTGATGCATACATATACATATATTTTTTATTATTATTATACATGTATGTATTTATAACTATATGGTATATATATACATTAGGTGTAGGTGTTACACATAGGTAAGTGTAAGATGATACGTATATATATACTTATTACTTTTATTATTATGTTTACTAATCGCATATAACTTACATAATGCACATTCATTCATACATACACACGTACATATACATACATATATACATATACATATACACGTATGTATATATTTACATATACACACACACACATATACCTACAATGTATACATGCACATACGTATGCATGCATGCATGCACGTACACCATGATCATAAATACTTTACTAATCCATAATCATAACCTTTTATTATAAACCTAATCAAAACATAAAATCACAACTTTTTACATATAATTAATCATAATTTATAATCTTTTAATCACATAAAATAATAACTTTTTAACATATCAACTAATAATCTTATTAGCCATAATCTATTCATAAACATAATATTTATCTATCCTTACTAACTAGTTAATAACTTTTCACATAAAATCATAACTTTTAACATAATTACTATTTATATTCATTAACCCTAATCATAATAATCATAATCATACTCGTTATCATCTTTTAATTATACTTTTACTTTGATCATAACATCAAGCTTAATTACTAACATCATGACTTATTCATACTTATTCATTAATTAATCTTTATCATAATATCTTTAATTCATCCTAATAACTAATCAAGTTCATACTTTATATTCAATAACACATATTTATTCATACATGATATTTATAATCCATTACCATTTATAAATCTTATCTTTATCATACATTAATCATTATACTTAACATAAAACCTATTAATATACTTATATGTAACTAAATAAAGAACAAGATCACTAGGGTTTAAAGGGCTACCTTAAGCAAGATTGGAGACAAGGATTGGTGATGAGTCTGGTACGAAATAGAAACAGAAAAATAGAAAAACAGAAAACAAGCAGCAGCAGTTCGATATGTTTGGGTCTGAACAAGCATGACAGAAATAGCAGCAGCTCAGCAAGAATTCGATCCAGCAAAGAGGTTTCTTGGGTCAGGTCTGGCTCGCAAAAAAACAGAAACACAGCAGTAGGAAAAAGAGCAAGAAAGATTAAACTTTGAAGGGCTATTATGATGTCGATTAACAAAGCAGAAACAAAAGAGACTTACTCGATTCCAGGCCTGTTTTAGGGCGAAGCTGAATTCTGAATAGCAGCAGACAAGCAGGCGATTGATGATGGTTGAAGGCTGGAGAAGAATCACGATCGTTGCAGGCTTTTGGAGGGTTTCAGTCGACAGCAATGAGGCTGGATTGCAGGGTTTATAATCAACAGAAACTGGAGGAATTCAAGAGGTAGGATCGACTGGAATTGAGCAGGTTATTTGTGGTGAACTAATGGAAATCATGAGGGTTTATATAGGCTATTTGGGTTTCCTAATTGCACCCTAATACTTAGAGATTAAGGACTTTAATTAGTATTAAACTAGGATATGGAAACTTAAGGATCACGACTAAAAACCCTACAGAACTATATAGCCGTTTATTTTGTGATTTCATGTATGTTTTTATTTTTATTTTTTTATACCGAATACTTATTTATTTATATATATTTTTTATATATTTTTTTATACGGTTTTCTTTGATTTATTGTAAGTATTTATATTTTTTTTATTAATATTAATATTATTAATATTAGGGTTACACTTATTTAAATTACATTTTATTTATTTATTAGACCCTAATCTTTTATAAATTTTATTTGTTCCAATTAGTTTGTGTTAATTTTTATAGTTTATATAATGTCACTTTTAATTATTAATATATAGTTTATATTATTAATTAAGTACTAGGGTTAGGGTTTATTATTTAATATTTAATGGTATTAGGGTTTTGTAGTTAATAGGTACGGTTAGGTTTAGGGTTTTATATCATATTAGGGTTTTAATACTAATTACGATCATTTAATGAAAGTATAAATGTTCGTTTGTCGAAATGGATAACAACCCTAATGATGATGCACAGAATATGACATTGAAACCCTAAGGACTACTTGGTAAATTCAGAAGGGAAAAGTGAGGGTTGTTATAAGATCCAAACAACATCTTCGTACCTTTAATAGGATCTGTACTCTATTTAAAATCAGAGAAGTTGAGGATGAACAGATCTATCTCAGGTTATTTCCCTGGACTTTAAAGGGAGAAGTCAAAGATTGGTTAGAATCGTTACCTGAAGAGGCGATTGATACATGGGATGTCTTAGTTGAAAAATTTCTTAAACAATTCTTTCCGGCATCTAAAGCCGTGAGACTTCAAGGAGAAATTGTTACGTTCACACAAAAGCCAAATGAAACTTTATATAATGCGTGGACAAGATTTGAAAAGTTTTTAAGAGGATGTCCTCAACATGGTTTAGACACTTATCAAATAGTACAAATATTCTACCAAGGATGCGACATTACTACACGAAAACACATCGACATAGCAGTTGGTGGTTCTATTATTAAGAAAACCGCAACTGAAGCTTATAAAATTATTGATAACACTGATTCCCACTCACATGAGTGGCATCAAGAAAAAGACATCATTAGATCATCTAAAGCGGCTAGAGCCGATTCTAGCCATGACTTTGATTCCATTTCCGCAAAGTTAGATGCTTTCGAGAGACGAATGGAAAAGATGACTAAGGATATTCACGCAATACGCATTAGTTGTGAGTAGTGTGGAGGATCACATTTGACAAAAGATTGTCTCAGTATTGAACAAACAATGGAACAACGAGAGAATGTTTCATACCTGAACCAAAGGCCTGGAAATAATTATCAGAATAATTATCAACCGCCAAGACCAAACTACAATCAAAATCAGAATTATAACCGAAATGTTCTATACAACAACCAACAAGGTCCTAACAATTAACAAGTATCTAATAATACTTACAATCAGCAAAGACCTATTTTTCCAATTAAACCACCACAAACCGATGATAAAAAGACAAATTTAGAAGACATGATGTCGAAGCTAGTTGAATCTCAAACTCAGTTTTTCACATCTTAGAAACAAATGAATGAACAAAATGCTTAAGCATTTAGAAATCAACAAGCTTTTATTCAAAATCTGGAACAAGAAGTAAGCAACCTAGCAAGGTTGATAGGTGAAAGAAACCTGGGAAGTCTACCTAGCTATACAAATGCTAACCCCCGAAATGAAACAGCTAAAGTCATTACCACGAGAAGTGGTATTACACTTAAACCACCGGAAATACCTGTAATTTTTGATGACTCTATTCCTACTCCACAGGCACCACAGCCTGAGCAAGATAAGGAAACAGAACCGGTAGTTGAAAATGTTAATGAAGATAACACGGTTAAGGCTAAACCTTATGTTAAACCATACCAACCACCACTTTCTTATCCAAGTAAAATGAGAAAAGAAAGAATTGAAGCCGAGCAATCCAAATTCTTGGATATGTTTAAACAAATAAATGTCAATCTTCCTTTCATTGATGTGATTTCAGGAATGCCAAGATATGCCAAATTCCTGAAAGATCTAATCACAAATAGAAAGAAAATGGAAGAACTCTCGGCTGTTACAATGAATGCTAATTGTTCTGCAGTGCTATTGAATAAACTACTAGAGAAACTCTCAGATCCAGGAAGTTTCACAATTCCATGTTTTTTGGGAAGTCTTAGTTCAATAGAAGCATTGGCAGACTTGGGTGCTAGTATAAATTTAATGCCGTATTCATTATATGCTAAACTAGACTTTGGAGAATTGAAACCAACTAGAATAAGTATACAACTAGTGTAACGACCCAACTTTTTCGACTTGCTTTTGTGCCTTGTGCTTTAGCGAAACTGCGTATTTGTGCGTACTGTGCTACTTTATACTCTGGAATCTCTTTATACATGGTTTACTTTCATTTATATGTTAAAACGTGCCTTAGGGTACGTAGGATACTTAACTTGTTCACCGAAACCCTTTATAATCGTTAGTGTTACTTGACGTTTCGAATAAACCGCGGACTGCGCACACGTTTGACTTTTGTCGTAAATGGAATATTATGACTGCGAAATATTAATTATTATTTTTTTAATAATAATTACTTGGGCTTGTGGATGCTTAATTTCATTTAATTATTTACTAGATCACACTAGTTAGTCTTGTTGGACTTTCTACCTTGTTGGGCTTAAGCCCACCCTACTCTAGCTAGTGGCCCAATTAATTAGCCCACTTATTAATTACTAGTGACCCATTAATATATAAGACAATTATCCATTTAATTAGAGGAAACATGCTAGCAAAAATGTCAAGTATTATCCATAATGTTACATGAGATCCTAACATAAGCACCAACTTTAGACAACCATTAACCAAAAAGTAAAAGTGTGCCCCCCTTGTCCCCCCTCCTAAATCATGTCCAAGACCACCCCACCACCTCCTCACCATCTATAAATACATGCCTTATTCCATCTATTTAACACTTGCTCTCATTTGAAATTCACACACACTTGCTCTCTTATTTCCTTTCTAGTCTTTCTCACTCTAGAAACTTGTAAGTTTTGCTTTTTCTTCTTCTCCTTCTCCTTTCTATTTCGTGGTCATCATCATCATTAAAGATCAAGCCTTTTAGATTTGATCTTGAGTAGATCTTGTAGATTCAAGCATGAATCCTTTAAGAACATGGAAGATTCAAGCTTTCTAGCTTTGAATCTTCACCAACTTTGTAGATCTAGATTATTTTAGCTTTAATCATGTTATTTTGTTTAAAAGATTCAAACTTGTGTTTGTTATCTTCATGTAACTTAAAGATCCAAGCTTTATGCTTCAAGATCTTCAAGAACAATCAAGATTCAAGCTTTCTAGCTTGAATCTCCATATCTTTTTGTTAGATCTAAGTTTTCTAACTTATGATCTTGTTATTTTGTTAAAAAGATTCAAACTTGTGTTTGTTATCTTCATGTAACTTAAAGATCCAAGCTTTATGCTTCAAGAACAATAAAGGTTCAAGCTTTCTAGCTTTGCAACCTTGTAACTTGTGTGAATAGGATCCAAGCTCTCTAGCTTAGGGTTTCATCACTTCATTTGACTTAGATTGTGTTCATACTTGTTTTATTGATGTAAAGTTTGTAGCTTTAGTTGTAAATGTGACTTAAAATTGTGTTAACACTAAGGATATGATGTAACCTTGGTTCATCATCCATCTAAGACTCATAAATGAGTTGTGTTCTTACTTGGTCTTAATATTTTGTGTATTGATGGTGGAATCTTAGTCAAGGTGATGCTAACCCATCAAAGAGTTGTACACTTGAAGCTACAAGCATCAAGGATGAGAACCGTGATGAGCATCAAGTACCAAGAACCCCACCGGAGCACTTGTCCACTGATTTTGGTATCTTATCATGCCACCTGGGCTACTGGAAAGTTGATTTTCAGTTAGTTCGGTTCGAGTATATGATTTTCCGTTAGGCCTGATCTTAATCCGAGTTACGGTTTATGATTTATGGCCCGCCGAGAGTCACTACACCCTATTAACGTTGTGCTGAAATTTCTGACCTACTCGCACTTAAACCGTCGCCGCAGTCAAACGAAGACGAGTTTGGTTCTGAAAATTGGTCAGCGATTAGGGGACTCATATACGGAGCTGATGATGTAGCGTGAGGGTACGAAATAGTGTTATTTTTAATATGAAATGCGACGAAATATTACACAAGTTTTATTTATTTATTTATCGAGTGGATATACCTAAACCTTGCTACAACACTTATAGGCAGTGTACCTAATCGTAGAGTAGTGTAGTTTTTAGTAAGTCCGGTTCGTTCCACAGGGAGCTGGTGAAGTTAACGCTATATTATTAAGTTTATTTGTAAAAATATATATATATAAATAAGTAGTAGTATTATTATAAAATGGGGGTTTTACCGTTTAATGACCGGTTTGTATATTTTAAGCGTAAAAATAAATGACAAAAATTAAAGTGCGTAAAATAAATTGCGATAAATAAAATGACAGAAAATAAAATGACAGAAAATAAAAGTGCGATGAAAAATACAATAAAACAATTATGCTTATTTAAACTTCCGTAATCATGATGTTTAACGTTTTGATTTTAATTAATTATTACTCGGGTTAATTGTCCTTTGTCATGGTTTATTTGATACTATCTGGTTTTTATCCATAATAGTCCATCGGTCATAAATATAAAGTGCGAGTGTCCTCGTCAAATTACCCTTATACCCGAAGTCAAATATTCCAACTAATTAAGGATTTAAACTGTGACGCAGTTATCACTTCTGTCAACAATTACACCAGTTATCACTGTATGTAATCTACCCCTGTTTTGATTAGATATGAATATTAATTTACCCACTTGATCAGTTTGAATAATCAATTACCCAACCCGAATAATTAATTAAATGATTATAATAGATTCCATATGAACGTCACTAAATAGGACAACCATAATCATTATTAATTATTAGAATAATTAATTTGAAGATAGGTTCGACAGACTCCAATGAGTTGTCACTCAATTAGACAATACCCCCCATCTATTAATAGTCAATAGTCCAATTTCCACAAGTGTCGGTCTTTTGCCCAAACCTTAATTATGGTACAAAATCCAATAACCCCGTCTTAATATTTAGTCAAACATCACGATTACTTCGGCTTAAATAAGCATAATAATAACTTAGTTACGAGACATTAATTTAAAAAGGAAGAACATAACTTACAGTGATTATTAATCGCGTAGCGTTACACGGACAGAGTTCCTACTTTAAAACCCGTAAAACATTTCTTACAATAACCCAATTATTATTAATCTTAAATTAAACTTAATATTATAAATATAAATATAAATTACATAAGAAAGAAAGAAGATTGGAAAAAGGTGTATCTAAATCATCGATTTAGATGGCCTTTTATAGGCAAATGATAAATTGAAATTTTCACTTATGACCCCTGAACTATGCTCAATTAACAACTTTTTATTATTTAATATTATTCTTATTATGAATTATTTAAATATTATATTATATTCTTGTGCATAGTTGACTTGTACTTTCAGCTCCGTTACGTCGAGCGTTGAAGGTTGGTTCATGCCTCGGTTCCGGATTTTCGAACGCTCTTTCGTACTATTTTATATCGTGTACTTCGTGTTTTGCGTCTTGTACTCTTGTCATTTTTAGACGTTTCTCATCAATAAATTGAACCACTTTAATTGTATCTTGTACTTTTTAGCTTTTCAAACCTTTGTGTCTTCAATTCGTCGAATCTGCCTTTTGTCTTCGTACTTATTTAATATAAACGAATATTACTTGAAAATAGAACAATTGCAACTAAAATCTTGTCTTTCTTGAGGGATAATGCTATGAAATATATGTTCCTTTTTAGCCTTATCAATATCCCCACACTTGAGCGTTGCTTGTCCTCAAGCAATACAGTCTTGAAATAAGATAATACAAATCACACGAATCACTTCTTTATTCTTCACACTTTGTACATCAGTGATTTTGATATGGCGGTATAAACAATGATAGTAACAATAGAACCATGGTTAAAGGTGGGTGTGTCATCCACAGTTGCCTTGGGTTTAGGTCAACGACACTTGCAATCAAATAGCCGATTTACTTTCGGTTTCCAAAGCAAAGTGCACATTTGAAAGGCGGTTTACAGTCCCACATGACTATAAAAATGTAGATCCTTTAGTAAAATTGGATCTTTATGAAAACATTTGATCTTTTTGAAAATTCATTCTAGCTTTTACCCTAGACAAGTTTTCCGATTTGATCCACCATTGGTGTTGCAAAATATATTTGTGGATCAATAGTTTGGCTAAAAACTTTTAGGCTCGTGTAATCCACTGCTATCCCTGTATCGGAAAGCACACATCCAGTTTATTTGTCCCGTATATTACCTTTCGGTAAACTACCGTCCGGTTGTAAAGGAAAGCGATGAACAAGAAACTGTTAAGGCAATGTCCCATGACATGCAGATGATTATGGTCTTTTGACGTGTCGGATGCTAGTACTATCCTTGGTAGGAGCAATAGTAAAGATCATCCTATGATTTTTCGGTCTGGCACAAGGTCCTGTCTCCGACCATGCTATGCAACCACCGTTCTTACGGTTGACACCCGATTTGGTTCAGGTGACCTAATGAATTCCAGGTGAATTCCTAGGATTTTACGTTCAATGGTGATGAACGCATTGAAAATGGGTTTTCAGAAAACAAATCGGTTTGTATTTTTGATCAAAATATTTTCTCGTTCAAGCTCGAGTTTAGATATCATTGAATTCCATGAGTTTGAATTCTCAATCTTTAAGGTCAATATCAAGGATTGAGTAATATCAGGCTTAAATGCTGATTTTTAATCTTTAAGGAGATTATCCTTTCTGGGGATCTGATTCATTAGTATTATCAAGCTAATTTTCACGGTGCCTCCCCATTGTACGAGATAAATCCTTCTCATGGTTAGGATAAATCTGACCACCTGGCGACCCTGTTTGATGCCGAGGTTCGTGGATTTCCTGCTGATTTTAGAGATGACTTTTCTAGATTTTTCGTCAACCTACAGCTGGTCTGGACGACAACTTCTTGACCTAAATCAAGAAGCGCGTGTCTTTTTCGGAAGACTTTACTTCCTTTTAATGATGGAATTGATTCATCGTGTAGATCCATCTCTTCTTTCAAAAGTATTACAATAAATCGGGTAAAACAGTTAATTTAGTCCAAAACAAAAGCACCTGCAATAAACTTTACACAAACATGTGATAGATAGTTTTTAATTGAATAACTTGGTATATTCTCCCCACACTTAGTTTCTTTCTTTGCCTTTTTATTCTCCTTTATTCCATTTTAAATGAATTCAAGCGTTTTGGGTTGTTTCTCAATTTATGTCCTTTTTGAGGTAACAATAATTTCAGTATTAACACCTAGTTTTCATCGTTCATAAATATATATAAACATGATTTTGATTTCATTTAGTTGAAAATTTTTCAAATTTTCGCAAAATTTGGCAAATAAACCAAGTGTAAACCCGAGAGAATTTATAACCCTTCCCCACACTTAAGATCATGCAATGCCCTCATTTGCATGAAATCAGACTCTAATTATAAATTCACGAGGGTGATTAGTGTAGAAAAGTGATTAAAAATACCGAGTTTGCAAACATGTTGTTGTCATATCACATTTGATATTTTGCGTCTTGTCGTCAAAATTAGTAGCTTTTGCTGAACTTAATGTTAGTCTTTGAAAGTGCGCTGTTTTACCCTGTTTTGTACATAACATAAAATAAAAACATTTATATACATATTTTTAAAGTTTGATATATTATCCCACGTTTAAAAATTTATAAAATATAATATATATATATATATATATATATATATATATATATATATATATATATATATATATATATATATATATTTTTGTATACTTTAGATCAATAAAATTAAAAAAATAATGATAACAAAATTTATCGCCCCGTCCTTGGGTAAAGCAATTTCGGTTCAACGACCTAGTCTTCAACTTACGACGAATTTTAGAAATCAATTTTTTAAACTTAATGAAATAAAGTAAATTTTGTTTTTAAAATCACACAAAACTTAAATTTAAAAGGCATATTAATTAAAACCTAAAAAAATAAAAATTCAGAATGGTGGGAGAAAACTAGTTCTTTAGTGTCTGCTAGCGGAAAAGACCAATCGGATTCCATTCTCGGAACTACACGAGAACAGAACAATTAACTCTAGACAGCATTTTCTTTTTAGAACATTTAAATCTCCCCACACTTAGGTAGCTGTGGTGTCGAAATTGTGATTAACTTCATCGTCAATTTCTCTTGGTCCATAATCAACTTGCATATCCGTGACTTTTTCTTTAAGCCATTGGTCGGATTCCTGTGTAATATCCACAATTTCAACTAGTTTCTCCTTTTCTTTAGGTGATAGATTGGATACTAACCGGTTAAATAACTTAAAGTTCCCCTTGGTTCTAGCATCGCGAATCCGTTTAATAAGTTTCTTCATTGAACTATTAATAACGGGGTCATTTAATTTCGTATCAACAACGGGGTTCTTTGTTATCAGGTCATCATTAGGTGTTACTTCATTTTCCCCACACTTAGGCGTTTTATTATTATTAAGCACTACCGTTGGAGTTGGTAAAACAACATGGTTGTTACCAATCGTTTTTGCTGGTTCAATGGTTTTGGTTGGTGGAGATTTAGACTTTCGAATCATAAAGGTGATCGATTTGTTACCACTACTAAGTGTCATTCTTCCATTTCCTACATCAAATAACGCCCCGGTGGACGCAAAGAATGGTCGACCTAAAATTAGAGGAACGTTTGGGTCCTCTTCTATGTCAATGACAATAAATTCGACTAGAAAGGTTAAATTACCTACTTGAACGGGTAGGTTGTCAGCAATTCCAACTGGGTGCTTAATGGTTTGATCAAAGAGTCGAACACTCATATCCGTTGGACTTAACTTACCTACACCTAATCTCTTATATAAGGAAAGAGGCATAACACTCACACTTGCACCTAAATCTGCCAGTGCATCATACATGACACAATCACTAAGTAGACAAGGAACAATAAATTTACCCGGATCACCTACCCTAGATGGAGGTTTTGGTGGAACTGTATTCACCGGGTTTACTTCTACGGCTTTTGTTTCTTGTACTTTCTTATTCTTTTTCTTCTTCTTCTTTCCAGAAGTATCACAATCTTTATTACTTATTACTTGCTCATACTCAACTCCTTTTCTTGGAAACGGGATGGGTGGTTTGTATGGTGACACCACTGGCTTTACATACTCGGGTGGTGGTGGTGTAAATTCTTCATTGTTACTCTCATCTAAAACCTTCCCATCTTCTGGAGCTGGTTTTTCAGAATTTGTTGAAACCATATTAACATTCTCATTCCGAGGATTTACATCAGTATTACTCGGTAGCTTTCCTTGTTCCCTCTCACTCATTATGCTAGCAAGAGTACCTACGTATTTTTCTAGATTCAAAATGGAAGCTTGTTGAGTTCTTAATGACTGATCAAACCTATCATTTGTTTGGGTTTGAGATGTAATAAATTGTGTTTGAGATTCAAATAGCTTTGCCATTATTTCTTCTAGATTTGGCTTTTTCTCTTCGGTTTGTTGTGGTGGTTTATACAAGCCAGGTCTTTGTTGATTGAAAGTGTTGGTTTGAGTCGGTTGGTTATTCGGACCTTGTTGGTTGTACGAATTATTGTTTGGTCCATTTGGATTATAAAGAATGTTTTGATTTCGATTGAAGTTTAGCCTTGGCGGTTGATAATTATTTTGATAATTATTTCCCGGCCTTTGGTTCATATAGGAAACATTCTCACGTTGTTCCATCGTTAGTTCAATGTGACAATCTTTCAATAAGTGTGGTCCACCGCATTTCTCACAACTGATTCGTATTGCGTGAATATCTTTATTCATCTTTTCCATTCGTCTTTCGAAAGCATCTATTTTTGCGGAAACGGAATCAAAGTCATGGCTAGAATCGGCTCTAGCCGCTTTAGATGATCGAAAGATATCTTTTTCTTGATGCCACTCATGAGAGTGGGAAGCAGTGTTATCAATAATTTTGTAAGCTTCAGTTGCGGTTTTCTTCATAATGGAACCACCAGCTGTTATGTCGATGTCTTTTCTTGTAGCAATGTTGACACCTTGGTAGAATATTTGTACTATTTGATAAGTGTCTAAACTGTGTTGAGGACATCCTCTCAACATCCTTCCGAATCTTGTCCATGCCTCATATAATGTTTCATTTGGCTTTTGTGTGAATGTAACAATTTCTCCTTGAAGTCTCACGGCTTTAGATGCCGGAAAGAATCTTTGAAGAAATTTTTCAACTAAGACATCCCATGTGTCAATCGCCCCTTCAGGTAACGATTCTAACCAATCTTTGGTTTCTCCCTTTAAAGTCCAGGGAAACAACATGAGATATATCTGTTCATCCTCCACTTCTCGGATTTTGAATAGTGTACAGATCCTATTAAAGGTACGAAGATGTTCGTTGGGATCTTCTTTTGGCGTACCACTATATTGGCACTGATTAGTTACCATATGTAGAATTTGTCCTTTGATTTCATAATCTGGAGCATTAACTTCCGGCTTAATAATGGCGTGACCTTGGCCCGTGCGTTTAGCTCTCATTCGATCTTCCATACTTAGAGGTTCCGTTACTTCCATAATTGAATTCGTTGAATCGGTATCACTAGATGATTCTGATTTAATGGTTCGTTCCTCAACAATCTCTGTTTGAATGATTGGTGGCTCCGGAGGAAAGTTTAGTGGTTCAGGATCTACGAACCGTTCCTGAATATTCTCTGGATTCTCAATTGTGAGGTTGGGTTCAAAAAATGGATTATCGAAAATTTGAACTGAAGTACTTGGTCGACTGGATGACGATTCTAAAGAAAAATCAACGGCGGTTATATTTGCTAAATGTCTTGATCTAGTTACAGGTGGTGAACGTACAAAAGGTGGTGAACGTCTTGCTCGGTGCATTCACTGAATATCCTATTAGTTTTTAAAAGGAAAGAAAAATTATAATAAGTTATCCAATCAATAGACTTTTCTGATTTTGCCCACGTTTCGAATAGCCAAAAGATGCAGCAGAGGGGCAGGATTCGTTTGGTCTCAATATAATTGAGTACTGTTTGGCTCCAATAACTCGGTCCACGTACAAATCCAACTATTACTACGAACCAGAAAATTTTGATGTCTATCAATTTAACCACTTAAAATAAATTTTCGTAATTTTAAGAAATTTAGAGAAGAAGTAGAAAAAATTCTAAGTCCTAAAAACTAGAATGGCGAGAAATAAGAAAGAAATAGATTGCGCGTCGAAAAATGTCAAAAAATAAAAGGTCGAAAAATAGGCGTCGAAAAATAAAAATAAGAAAGTAGTGCGAAATACGGCGTCGTAAAATTCTAAAGCACCTAAAACTTAGTCTAAGGAATAAGCACTTAAGGGATTTTACGGCAAAGCCTAAAAATTCTAGAAGTAAAAATAACTATGACAAAACTAAACTTAATACTAAAAGTTGCGAATATAGTCTAAAAATCTAAAGGTAATAAAATTAAAAAAAACATTTTTTTTTTATAGACAAAATCTTAAAAAATATATTTTTTTTATATTTTTTTTTTACGTTTTTTTTACGTTTTTTTTTTTAAACGATTTTTTTTTACAAATTAATAATTTTTTTATAATTATTATTTTTTTTCAAAACCTTTTTTTTAATTCATTTACTATCATGAATAGTAAATATAATGAAATTAATTAATTTACTATTCACATGAAAGCGACATGATATAAATTATTAATTACAAGTTACATAATATACCCCTGAAGTATTTAATAAATACGACTTTTTAAAATTTTACGTATCAAATTTTGATTCTAAAATATTATTATATTATTATATTCTATTTCAATATTATTATATTATTATATTCTATTTCAATATTATTATATTATTATATTTTATTTCAATATTATTATAATTAAAAATATAGCGTTTTAGCGCTCCCCGGCAGCGGCGCCAAAAACTTGATGATGTAGCGTGAGGGTACGAAATAGTGTTATTTTTAATATGAAATGCGACGAAATATTACACAAGTTTTATTTATTTATTTATCGAGTGGATATACCTAAACCTTGCTACAACACTTATAGGCAGTGTACCTAATCGTAGAGTAGTGTAGTTTTTAGTAAGTCCGGTTCGTTCCACAGGGAGCTGGTGAAGTTAACGCTATATTATTAAGTTTATTTGTAAAAATATATATATAAATAAGTAGTAGTATTATTATAAAATGGGGGTTTTACCGTTTAATGACCGGTTTGTCGATTTTAAGCGTAAAAATAAATGACAAAAATTAAAGTGCGTAAAATAAATTGCGATAAATAAAATGACAGAAAATAAAAGTGCGATGAAAAATACAATAAAACAATTATGCTTATTTAAACTTCCGTAATCATGATGTTTAACGTTTTGATTTTAATTAATTGTTACTCGGGTTAATTGTCCTTTGTCATGGTTTATTTGATACTATCTGGTTTTTATCCATAATAGTCCATCGGTCATAAATATAAAGTGCGAGTGTCCTCGTCAAATTACCCTTATACCCGAAGTCAAATATTCCAACTAATTAAGGATTTAAACTGTGACGCAGTTATCACTTCTGTCAACAATTACACCAGTTATCACTGTATGTAATCTACCCCTGTTTTGATTAGATATGAATATTAATTTACCCACTTGATCAGTTTGAATAATCAATTACCCAACCCGAATAATTAATTAAATGATTATAATAGATTTCATATGAACGTCACTAAATAGGACAACCATAATCATTATTAATTATTAGGATAATTAATTTGAAGATAGGTTCGACAGACTCCAATGAGTTGTCACTCAATTAGACAATACCCCCCATCTATTAATAGTCAATAGTCTAATTTCCACAAGTGTCGGTCTTTTGCCCAAACCTTAATTATGGTACAAAATCCAATAACCCCGTCTTAATATTTAGTCAAACATCACGATTACTTCGGCTTAAATAAGCATAATAATAACTTAGTTACGAGACATTAATTTAAAAAGGAAGAACATAACTTACAGTGATTATTAATCGCGTAGCGTTACACGGACAGAGTTCCTACTTTAAAACCCGTAAAACATTTCTTACAATAACTCAATTATTATTAATCTTAAATTAAACTTAATATTATAAATATAAATATAAATTACATAAGAAAGAAAGAAGATTGGAAAAAGGTGTATCTAAATCATCGATTTAGATGGCCTTTTATAGGCAAATGATAAATTGAAATTTTCACTTATGACCCCTGAACTATGCTCAATTAATAACTTTTTATTATTTAATATTATTCTTATTATGAATTATTTAAATATTATATTATATTCTTGTGCATAGTTGACTTGTACTTTCAGCTCCGTTACGTCGAGCGTTGAAAGTTGGTTCATGCCTCGGTTCCGGATTTTCGAACGCTCTTTCGTACTATTTTATATCGTGTACTTTGTGTTTTGCGTCTTGTACTCTTGTCATTTTTAGACGTTTCTCATCAATAAATTGAACCACTTTAATTGTATCTTGTACTTTTTAGCTTTTCGGACCTTTGTGTCTTCAATTCGTCGAATCTGCCTTTTGTCTTCGTACTTATTTAATATAAACAAATATTACTTGAAAATAGAATAATTGCAACTAAAATCTTGTCTTTCTTGAGGGATAATGCTATGAAATATATGTTCCTTTTTAGCCTTATCAGGAGCCATATCCACTGACTATCCATCTTTTCAATTTACATAGAGGTCGTAGCAGCTGGCCGAAGTCAGCCTATTATTTTGATCTCTATTCTTGTCGAACTTACTTAGCTTTTATGATGATGAATGATGATGATGATGACACTTAAACTTATTTTATGCACTATTAGAATTTATAAAGACAACCTACTAACCTAGTAATCTTTGATTTAGGTTGACGACCTTTCGGACCGACTTACTACTTGCGTACTTTCATTACCGACTTTACCGCTTTTATCACTGTGAGTTACAGCATCCCTTTTTACTTATACTATTTTTGGGACTGAGAATACATGCGCTTTTTATGTTTTACTTACTTTACACGAGTACTTAAACTTTACATATGTGTGGGTTATATAACGGCATAAAGATTCCCCTTAGCACGGTAACGTTTAACTATTGGTTTTTGAACCGGTAGACGCGAATATTAGATATGGATCCATAGGGTTTGACATCCCCACTCGGGCTAGTCGCGCTAGTATTTAACGGGTGTTTAATACTTTGTGAACATACGCACTCGCCAAGTGTACTTTCAGGGGGTTATAAACGTTAAGTCTAGTTACCGGGTGCCCACGGTTATACATATACTTTTCATACTATTTTGTTACACTGAAATCTCGTGGCCTAGCTTACGTTACTGTTATAACTTAAACTATAGCTCACCAATATTCGTGTTGACTTTTAAGCGTATATTTCTCAGGTGCCTAGAGGTTTCTTGCTTCCGCTGTTAGATTTGCTGTCTTGCTGTTAAGGACTTGCTGTATTAGTTATCCGCTGCATTACTAGAAATGTCTCATTCATGGAACTTTTCTTTTGCATTCGTAGTTTATGTTAATTTCAAACAATGGCTTTGTAACGACCTTAGGGTCAAATACTTATGTTTATGCTCCTATTCGTAGGATGCACGCTATCTTTTGTAAAACGCTGTCTTTTTATGAATGCAAACTGGTTTTCAAACAGCATATAGTGTTTGACCGTGTGAAGATCCTGTTGTTGACGAATCGTACACGATTGTTTTGTACGGGGCGTCACATTTGGTATCAGTGCATTGGTTGTAGGGAATTAGATTGCTTTAGTGAGTCTTGACCGAGTCGAGTAGGATTCGCTAATAGGACTAATCTACAACTTGCTCGTTTACTTGTTTCTGTGAAACTGCTGCATGCGTAGATATTACTTCATGTTACTGCTTACTACTGCAGCATGTTATTGCTTACTTATACTGCCATATGATCTGCTGCATGCTACTGCTTACTCTTACTGCTATGTGAACTCGCTGTATGCTATTGCTTATCTTCGCTACTGCATACTACTATCTGCTTTCAATTGCATGTTACTTCTGTTTAGTACTGTTAATATTTCCATGCTATATACTGCTGTAGACGTTCTAGGTTGCTGTAGTGCCTGATTACGTGCTTGCTTCATGCCTGCTATTCGCTGTACCGACTTGGAAAACTTATCTTTCCTAGTTCAGATGTTTTTCTGAACCCTTTTCCCACTCGTCTAACCCTAAGGATTAGTATTGTAATCCACCTGTTACTGTTGTTCCACCGTTCCGGAGATCGAAACATTACTTCACGCAAGCTTGGAGGAGTACCCCTCGGATTACGCGCCCACTAAAGTTGATCCTCGGAGGAGGAGATATGTGAGGACTTATCGGAGTAACCGCACCCCAACCTCACTCTAATTAGCCACGTACAACACATGAACATTAGAAGGTTGTTCACTTCCCGCAAGGTGACCCGTATCCCGTACGCTTTCATGACCGTCACTTATCTCTTTCGTTCTTCACCACTACTCGACGATCTAACGACACTTCTGGATTTAGGACCCTAACACTCTTAGGCATTGGGGAAGTCGGGAGGACATCTCCTTTTACAAGGTCAGAGTGCCTTCTACTAATGCTCAGCCATACCCAAAGACTTGGGAGTCACCTCAAGACATATCGTATTACTACTTGCTACACGTACAACTCAACGCAAGACCCAGATTGAATTTCTAGAAAGGAACCTAACGTCATTACCTGAACCCGAACATTTTGAAGAAATTTCGGGGCATTTAGGCATTGGTGCATGACCTACGGAACCTATGCACCCACACCGAGAAACTGTGAGATTAATTATGTAGATTTTGTTTTGAGATAGCATAGATAAAGCACTGTTGGATGAAATTGAGTAGAACTGGAAGTGATCACGTTACATTGACCATATGGAGTGATATTGGAATGAACGTATGATTTAGTACAATATAATGACACCAAGCCAGCGTAATTATATTGAAGTGAATCATGCAGAAGTCCCAATGTTACTATATAAGGAATATGAAGTGATTCAGATAAAATCTTGGTAGGAACCACTTGAGTATACACATTATGGTCTATTAGAGGTAGGGAAAGAATAACCACGTAGTCCAGATACTGTACAAGAAGGGCCTTGATTGCATAAATGATAACCCGAAAATTTATTATGGATATAGACACTCTGGACACTTAAGGACAAAGTTCTTAAATAGGAAAAAACTTTGGACTTACTTACTGTAGAGCAATCGTTATCTCAGCTATGGAGACTCGCATGGATCCTGATTTTTAGTTAGGGTACGTTTCGTCATGACGTTTTATTATCTCAGAGTTGTTTAATACTAGAGCGATAGAAACCTTATATCTAAGAACCTTAGTGTTATGACTAACAAGCCATTAACAACCATGAGAGTTGAGTGTTCTATAGGACAAGCTAATGGTAAGCTGGCAGAGATAGAGGAATGATTTAAGGTAGTACCTTAAAATTAACAGGTGGGTCATTTGGAGATGACCTCATGTCAACAAAACTTGGAAGTTTAAAGTAGTAGTGGAAAGGATTAGTTACCTACGCACAGGCGGATGTTATTTGAGGAGAATGATAGAATTTTTCACGGTAGTATAATAAGATTTGGTTGGAATGAATCTTAAGATTAATCTAATACTCATCAAGTTAGAAAGCTTTGATGAAATAGTTTGAATGGACTGGCTTTCAAGGATGAAAGCGAAAGTTATTTATAGTGAGAAGGTCATTCGTGTACCTCGCGAAAATGGTGAGCCGTTAATAGTTTACGGGGAGAGAAGTAGCCCTAAGCTGAACCTTATTAGTTGCATGACAACAATCCGAAATCCCACAATGGAAATGGGAAGGAATAACAATGGAGTTTATCACAAGGCTACCAAAAACGGTAGGCGGTTAGGACACTATCTGGGTTATCATTGACCATCTCACCAAATTTGCTCACTTTCTAACCATGAAAGAAACCAATACAATGGATAAACTTACACGACGATACATAAAGGAAATTGTATCCCGTCACTTCGGTGATTCAAATTCTATCTTAAGGACTAGTCAGGAATCTTATTTGATACTCATTCTTACGCGACTCTGAATCCTAACTTATTCCGAGAGATTTCTTATTTGATGATAATCACACCATCATCCTTCTTACTTCGATATTAGTCATACCAGTTCAAAATTTTCCAAAATCAATGGGTAGTTAATTCCCATCCTCACACTCTCCCATTCATATCTCACTTATAAGCAACAACTTCACACTTAAGCATTTTTGGTCAAAGAACTTATGCCCTACTAATTGTCATCAACGACATTTAAATTCAATAGTTTTATTACCTCAAATATCACCCGAAATTTTCAAAATCTTTTACTCAATCCTCATCAAGCTTTTTCCAACTTGTAATCTCCGAAACATGAAAATTTTGTTTGTCAAAATTTCTCACACACTATTTTACTGTGCGATCCTCTCAAAGTTTTATATTATTTTATTTTCCATTCGTGCAAATTTTTGAAATCATATATGTTATATAAAATAAAGTAAATGATTACTTATTTTTGACAAATACATATGAAATTTTACTATTACTTTTACAAATCAAATCTTTTATTCAAAGGATATTTTACTTTGAATGGTGCATGTTGTACATAACCCTAGTTTACTAAGAACTTCGTTTCTTTTCTTACATTGTCACCTTAAACAGTTTTTATATAAAAAAAAAATTTGTTGCTTATTATATAAAATTTTTCGTTGCTTATTCGTATCCAAGTCATCCTAAAGACTTTACAACCGTCGAAATAGAAGGATTCATGTGTGTGTGTGTGTGTGTGTGTATGTGATGAAGGCACTTATTACCACGTCATGCAGAGCCTTCGAACATCCACTAACACTTAAACCATTCAAAATTACTGCGTTACCCAGGAATCTCATTTGTCACACCGATCGGAGCAATGCTCTTTCTTACGTAACCTTAAGTCCTGACTTATTCCAAGGGATTCTCATTTAGTGATATTAACACCATCAGTACTCCAACTTTAATATTGTCCATAACCTGTTTGGCATTTTGCAAGGTCAAGAAGCGATTAACTTCTCATCCTCATGCTCTATCCTTCATACCTCACTTTTTAGCAACGGCTTCGCACGTGAACATTTTTGGGTCAAAGACTTAAGTCCCTGATAATCATCAAAACTACATTTAATTCATTAGTTTTCATTACCTAGTAACATGTCAACAGATGATTCAAAGATTTTCCACTCAATCTTTTTCAAATCGTAACCTCTGAAATACGAAAAACTATGTTTATCAAAATTATACACGTTGATTTTACACGTTGCTTATTTGTGCGGTCCTTGCGAGATTTATGGACAAATGAAAGTACTAAAAACTTTTCTATCACTTATACGATTTATAAAATCATATATGAATAAATTTACCCTTACTTATTTTGGGTTAGTACATACTAAGTTATACCTTCAAGATATTTAAAAGTCGCTCCTTTATTGAGTTGTTTAACTTAAGTCAAATAGTTTATGCAAAATGGTACACGTTGTACATACTTCTGAATTTACTAAGAACTTCGTTCCGTTTATGTTATCACATCAAACGTTTAAAGGTTTTTCAAAACTCCCTTGGTTGATTTTATTGAAGGTTTTCGTATTAGACTACACCATGTATGGATCAAGCTTCTTCTCGCCCTCCGTTGGGGATAAAGCTTACTATTAAAATCTTTGTTAAAACTCTTGAGCCACTTTGGGTGGCAGTTTTATAAAATTTGTTAAGAAGTCTTTGCGCTCATGAAATGTTCCTTTTAAGGTTAGACATGGCAAACACGCGGGCCGATAAATCAAGTTTTCTGGGAAACACTCAGTGGTCACCCTATCGTAGGAAAGGCACTAGGCGGATTTCTACTCCTATGAATAGGAGCATAAACATAAGTATAAGGATAAATTCGGATCAATCCACTCGAAGAGTTCACTCTGGTTCAAGGACCACACCTTTCGTGCGATTTTCTTTCGGAATTGTAGTGTAAGATACTTTAGGAATCTATGAATCTCGTTATCCTCTTGGAAGGGGACTGCTTAAAACATTTACGGCACTGATGTGGATACTCTACATATTTCTTCCTTCGTTGATTGCAACTTTATGTTGTTCTAGTTAATAATAACCATAACTTCAACATGTAACTGAATGGATAAAGTTACAATATGGAACTGTGCTTTCATTCCATCCAAGGATAAGTTCACACGTAGTATGTTGTGATCATCATGTTTTCTATTCTATTTGTCAGCTTTGTATTGCGACACAAGCGCTCAATGTTTTAGGTAAGTTTAGAAACATTCATGATGTATTTCATGCATCCGGCTTACTGAAGATGCCTGTAGGGCTAAAAACATCATATTTCCTTTTGTGGGTATATATATTTGGATGACATATTCATGTTAGCAAGAAACGAAATCCACTTGTTGATCTCTTAGGACAAGAGACTTAATTAATGGCATATACCTATTCTTACTTTTATACGCCGAAGTACCCTTCAAGGTAAATAACTCACTTCTGAGCCCACGAGTCTCACGGAACTTTAATACGCTACTTCTTAATTAAATACGATACCACTCTTAGTCACTCCTCAAATTTCTGGAAGAAATTTCCATTAACAGGTGGGTAATGTAACGACCCGACTTTTTCGACTTGCTTTTGTGCCTTGTGCTTTAGCGAAACTGCGTATTTGTGCGTACTATGCTACTTTATACTCTGGAATCTCTTTTTACATGGTTTACTTTCATTTATATGTTAAAAAGTACCTTAGGGTATGTAGGATACTTAATTTTTTCACCGAAAGCCTTTATAACCGTTAGTGTTACTTGACGTTTCGAATAAACCGCGGACTGCGCACACGTTTGACTTTTTTCGTAACCGGAATATTATTACTGCGAAATATTAATTATTATTTTTTTTAATAATAATTACTTGGGCTTTTGGATGCTTAATTTCATTTAATTATTTACTAGATCACACTAGTTAGTCTTGTTGGACTTTCTACCTTGTTGGGCTTAAGCCCACCCTACTCTAGCAAGTGGCCCAATTAATTAGCCCACTTATTAATTACTAGTGACCCATTAATATATAAGACAATTACCCATTTAATTAGAGGGAACATGCTAGCAAAAATGTCAAGTATTATCCATAATGTTACAAGGGATCCTAACATAAGCACCAACTTTAGACAACCATTAACCAAAAAGTAAAAGTGTGTCCCCCTTGTCCCCCCCCCCCCAAATCACGTCCAAGACCACCCCACCACCTCCTCGCCATCTATAAATACATGCCTTATTCTATCCATTTAACACTTGCTCTCATTTGAAATTCACACACACTTGCTCTCTTATTTCCTTTCTAGTCTTTCTCACTCTAGAAACTTGTAAGTTTTGCTTTTTCTTCTTCTCCTTCTCCTTTCTATTTCGTGGTCATCATCATCATTAAAGATCAAGCCTTTTAGCTTTGATCTTGAGTAGATCTTGTAGATTCAAGCATGAATCCTTCAAGAACATGGAAGATTCAAGCTTTCTAGCTTTGAATCTTCACCAACTTTGTAGATCTAGATTATTTTAGCTTTAATCATGTTATTTTGTTAAAAAGATTCAAACTTGTGTTTGTTATCTTCATGTAACTTAAAGATCCAAGCTTTATGCTTCAAGATCTTCAAGAACAATCAAGATTCAAGCTTTCTAGCTTGAATCTCCATATCTTTTTGTTAGATCTAAGTTTTCTAACTTATGATCTTGTTATTTTGTTAAAAAGATTCAAACTTATGTTTGTTATCTTCATGTAACTTAAAGATCCAAGCTTTATGCTTCAAGATCTTCAAGAACAATACAGGTTCAAGCTTTCTAGCTTTACAACCTTGTAACTTGTGTGAATAGGATCCAAGCTCTCTAGCTTAGGGTTCCATCACCTCATTTGACTTAGAGTGTGTTCATACTTGTTTGATTGATGTAAAGTTTGTAGCTTTAGTTGTAAATGTGACTTGAAATTATGTTAAGACTAAGGATATGATGTAACCTTGGTTCATCATCCATCTAAGACTCATAAATGAGTTGTGTTCTTACTTGGTCTTAATATATTGTGTATTGATGGTGGAATCTTAGTCAAGGTGATGCTAACCCATCAACGAGCTGTACACTTGAAGCTACAAGCATCAAGGATGAGAACCGTGATGAGCATCAAGTACCAAGAACCCCACCGGATCACTTGTCCACTGATTTTCGTATCTGATCAGGCCACCTGGGCTACTAGAAATTTGATTTTAAGTCAGTTCGGTTCGATTAGATGATTTTCCGTTTAGGCCTCGTCTTAATCCGAGTTATGGTTTAGTATTTATGGCCCTCCGAGAGTCACTACACCCTATTAACGTTGTGCTGAAATTTCTGACCTACTCGCACTAAAACCGTCGCCACGGTCAAACGAAGACGACTTAGGTTCTGAAAATTGGTCATCCATTAGGGGACTCATATACGGAGTCATAGCCACTGACTGTGCATCTTTTCGATTTAGGTAGAGGTCGTAGCAGCTGACCGAAGTCATCCTATTGTTTCGATCTCTATTCTTGTCGAACTTACTTAGCTTTTATGATGATGAATGAAGATGATGATGACACTTAAACTTATTTTATGCACTATTAGAATTTATAAAGACAACCTACTGACCTAGTAACCTTTGATTTAGGTTGGCGACCTTTCGGACCGACTTACTACTTGCGTACTTTCATTACCAACTTTACCGCTTTTATCACTGTGAGTTATAGCATCCCTTTTTACTTATACTATTTTTGGGACTGAGAATACATGCGCTTTTTATGTTTTACTTACTTGACATGAGTACTTAAACTTTACATATGTGTGGGTTATATAACGGCATAAAGATTTCCCTTAGCACGGTAACGTTTAACTATTGGTTTTGAACCGGTAGACGCGAATATTAGATATGGATCCATAGGGTTTGACATCCCCACTCGGGCTAGTCGCACTAGCATTTAACGGGTGTTTAATACTTCGTGAACATACGCACTCGCGAAGTGTACTTTCAGGGGGTTATAAACGTTAAGTCTAGTTACCGGGTGCCCACGGTTAAACATATACTTTTCATACTGTTTTGTTACACTGAAATCTCGTGGCCTACCTTACGTTACTGTTACAACTTAAACTATAGCTCACCAACATTCGTGTTGACTTTTAAGCGTGTATTTCTCAGGTGCCTAGAGGTTTCTTGCTTCCGCTGTTAGATTTGCTGTCTTGCTGTTAAGGACCTGCTGTATTAGTTATCCGCTGCATTACTAGAGATGTCTCATTCATGGAACTTTTCTTTTGCATTTGTAGTTTATGTTAATTTCAAACAATGGCTTTGTAACGACCTTAGGGTCAAATACTTATGTTTATGCTCCTATTCATAGGATGCACGTTATCTTTTGTAAAACGCTGTCTTTTTATGAATGCAAACTGGTTTTCAAACAGCATATAGTGTTTGACCGTGTGAAGATCCTGTTGTTGATGAATCGTACACGATGGTTTTGTACGGGGCATCACAACTAGCAGATCGATCAGTAAAATATCCTAGAGGGATAATGGAAAACATGCTAGTTAAAGTTGGTACTTTAGTATTTCCAGTAGATTTTGTTATTCTGGACATGGAAGAAGATTCTCGAGTTCCTCTCATATTAGGAAGACCATTCTTAAACACAGCCAAAGCAATAATAGACGTGTTTGGTAAGAAACTGACCCTAAGTATAGAGGACGAGAGTGTTACCTTTTCTGTTGATAGAGCCATGCAACAACCGCAATCTGCAGATGATACATGTTATTATATTCAAACTATAGATTCACATGCAGAATTGTTAGAAGAATTTCCAGAATTACAAGGAACAGGAGAATGTTCTTTAGGAGAAGGAACTGAACCAATTGATGAAGCTGAAATGTTAGTCGCACTCATGGCTAATGAATACGAACCAACAACAGAAGAACTTCAAATGCTAAAAGAGAAAGACAGATATTGATACAAATCATCGATAGAAGAACCACCAACATTAGAGTTAAAGCCGCTTCCAAACCATTTGAAATACGCTTATTTACATGGTGAATCTGAATTGCCTGTAATAATATCGTCTTCTCTTACGGAAAATGAAAAATCTCAACTCATTTCTGTGCTAAAAGCTCATAAACTAGCTATTGCATGGAAGATTCATGACATTAAAGGAATAAGTCCTTCGTATTGCACACATAAAATCCTTATGGAAGAAGGCCATAAAACCTATGTGCAACGCCAACGAAGACTAAATCCAAATATGCAAGATGTTGTTAAGAAAGAAATTATTAAACTGCTCGATGCAGGTTTAATTTATCCAATCTCTGATAGTCCATGGGTAAGCCCAGTTCAATGCGTATCTAAGAAGGGTGGCATGACTGTCATCACAAATGAAAAAGATGAGCTTATTCCTACTAGGACTGTAACAGGATGGCGTGTTTGTATTGATTATAGAAAATTAAATGACGCCACCAGAAAAGATCACTTTCCTTTACCTTTCATTGATCAAATGTTGGAAAGATTAGCCGGGAATAGTTACTATTGTTTTCTTAACGGTTTTTCCGGATACTTTCAAATTCCAATCGCACCCGAGGACCAAGAGAAAACCACATTCACGTGCCCTTATGGTACTTTTGCTTACAAACGCATGCCATTTGGACTTTGCAACGCCCCTGCAACCTTTCAGAGGTGCAAGATGGCGATTTTCCACGACATGATAGAAGAATGCATGGAAGTTTTCATGGATGACTTTTCAGTCTTCGGTGATACTTTTGAAACATGTCTAGTTAATCTTGAATGAATGCTTATTAGATGCGAGCAATCAAATATAGTTCTTAATTGGGAGAAATGTCATTTCATGGTTAAAGAAGGCATCGTTCTTGGTCATAAAATTTCAAAGGAAGGAATTGAAGTGGATAGAGCTAAAGTAGATGTAATTGCTAAACTTCCACATCCCACCAATGTTAGAGGAGTTAGGAGTTTTCTAGGGCATGCCGGTTTTTACCGATGTTTCATAAAAGACTTTTCTAAAATTGTCACTCCTATGAATAAACTCCTAGAAATGGATGCTCCATTCATCTTTTCGGATGAATGCATCAAATCTTTTAATATTCTTAAAGAAAAACTCACGAAAACGCCGATCATGATAACTCCAAATTGGAATCTACCATTTGAACTCATGTGCGATGCAAGTGATTTTGCAATGGGAGCCGTTTTAGGACAAAGGATTGAAAAACAATTTAAACCTATTTATTACGCTAGTAAGACGTTACAAGGAGCACAAACAAATTACACAATTACTGAAAAAAAACTCCTTTCTATTGTCTTTGCTTTTGACAAATTTTGTTCATATCTCGTTCTAGCTAAAACGGTGGTCTATACCAACCATTCTGCTCTTAGATATCTATTTTCGAAACAAGATGCCAAACCACGATTAATCCGTTAGATCTTACTCTTACAAGAGTTCGATATTGAAATCCGAGACAAAAAGGGAGCAGAAAATTTCGCCGCTGATCATCTTTCTAGCCTTGAAAATCCTGAATTAGAAGTACTAAATGAATCGGCTATACAAGATAACTTTCCTGATGAATATCTATTGAAGATCGATTATAATGAAATTCCATGGTTTGCAGACTATGCAAACTACTTAGTATGTAGATTCCTTGAAAAAGGGTTGTCGTACCAAAAATGAAAGAAATTCTTTAGTGATATAAAACACTATTTCTGGGAAGATCCACATTTGTTTAAAAGTTGTCCCGATGGAATAATACGCCGATGTGTATTCGGAGATGAAGCTAGTCAAATCTTAAACCATTGTCACACAGGACCAACATGAGGGCATTATGGGCCTCAACTCATAGCAAGAAAAGTCTACGACGCTGGATTCTATTGGCCTACAATTTTCAAAGACGCACACCTTCTCTGTAAATCCTGTGATGCTTGTCAAAGGGCCGGAAAAATAAGTCAACGTGATGAAATGCCACAAAATGTCATTCAAGTATGTGAAGTATTTGACGTTTGGGGTATTGACTTTATGGGTCCATTTCCAAAATCTCATAATAATCTCTACATTCTCGTTGCTATTGATTATGTATCTAAATGGGCGGAAGCACAAGCTCTCCCAACTAACGATGCACGAGTTGTAGTTAACTTCTTAAAACGTCTTTTTTGCTAGGTTCGGAACACCGAAAGCTTTAATAAGTGATCGGGGTACTCATTTTTGTAATAATCAACTTGAGAAAGTTCTCAAAAGATATGGAGTAACTCATAAAATCTCAACTGCTTATCATCCACAAACAAGTGGACAAGTTGAAAATAACAACAGAGCATTAAAACGTATTCTAGAGAAAATCGTAGGATCAAATCCGAAGGAATGGTCCATGAAATTGGAGGATGCACTCTGGACTTTTAGAACAGCTTACAAAACTCCAATTGGAACCACACCTTTTAAACTCGTTTACGGAAAATCATGTCACCTTCCAGTAGAAATTGAGCACAAAGCATTTTGGGCTTTGAAGACATGTAATCTTGATTTGCATGAAGCCAGACGTCTACGGTTAAGTCAACTAAACGAATTAGAAGAATTAAGGCATGATGCATATGAAAATTCGTTAATCTATAAGGAAAGAACGAAGAAATGGCATGATAAAAGAATCAGAAGTTCAAAAGAATTTAAGGAAGGAGACAGAGTTCTTCTTTTCAATTCACGATTCAAGCTATTTCCTGGAAAGTTGAAATCAAGATGGTCTGGACCATTCATAGTCAAAAGAGTTTTCCCATACGGAACAGTAGAATTAATAAATTCAAATGGGATCGAATTTAAGGTTAATGGTCACAGAGTCAAACATTACATAGATAATCCAATGGAAGTTGAAGATGAAGTTAATCACAATTTTGACACCACAACTAACTAAGTGTGGGAAGATTCGAATCTTTTAAGGGTAATATGTATTTCTGTTAGAGTTAGATATTCTGTTTTCATGTAGTTTCCGAGAATGGAATCCGAATGGTCTTTCCCTAGCAGACCCTAAAGAACTAGTCTTCTCCCTCCTTTCTGAATTTTTATTTCTTTTAGGTTTTACGAGATGAAGAATTCCTTTGATCTGAACCATGGTCTATTACTACACGCTTTGATTACTAAACGTAATAATAACATCTTCCCGAGTGAACTGGTATCATTCATAAGAGGCAAAATGGACGAAGCAAGGAAAGAACTCAGGAAAGATCATCATAAGACACATTTTGGTAAAGAAAAATCAAAATCCGCAACAAAAAGAAGAGCACGACACCTTGAAAGATGTCATAAATGCGGAAAATGGTCACACGAAGGTAAATGTTCGAACAATCAAACATATTCAAATACCGAATTTGTTACTCTATGCAGAGAAGGACCGTTCATATGTTTAGAAGAAAAGTTATTGAAAAATCGAGGCTACGCCTATGTAGCTATGGAAAATCAAATCACACGAATCTCCTATGAGTCAACTAAAGCAGGCCTCTGAGAATTCTATCTCACAGGTAGGTATGTACAGTTTTTATTTTTTTTATTTATTGCTTTTAACCTTTTGATAATAAACGCTGAATCGTTCGCTATAAAGTATTAAATTGATATTCAATAAAATTAGGTATGCGAAACCGAAATTATTGATATCATACAAAAATTTAATTCATCACTGCGAAATTTACCGTTTATTCATAAGGTATCATTATTTTAAATCAATCAATATAGGTAATATAGCCGAAATTACTTTACCCAAAAGAGTGACGTATATTTTTGATAATATTTGATTGATTAAAGTGGGATAAAAGACCAAAAAGATTTTTAATTTTATTTTTACCATATTTTTAAAATTAATATTGTAAATTTTTAAAATCAATATATTTAAGTTTGTAAATATTTTAAAAAACTAATATTTTTAATATAAGTTTGTAAAACTAAAATATATAAATATTAATAATATTTATATGAAATTTTATGCATTTTAAATTTAAGTTTGGTGTGAATTTAAAAACAAAATTTACTTTATTTCATTAAGTTAAAAATATGATTTCTAAAATTCGTCGTGAGTTGAAGACTAGGTCGTTGAACTGAAGTTGCTTTACCTGAAGGCGGGACGAGAAATTTTGTTATCATTATTTTTAATCTTATTGATTTAAAGTATGCCAAAAACATTTAAAAAAACCCAAAAATCTTTGCTTTTAAAACAATAGCTTTAAAATGACAAATTTTAAAATTTTATCGAGGGACGAACTAGGTCAACGTACCGAAACGCCCTCAATATAAAAGGAAACAAAATTTTAAATTTATTTCATTTTTGTTTTTATAAGTCAAAGTTAAAAAAAAAAAGAATTACACCCCATGCAATCGCATGGGGTTTGCACAGATAAACCATACGATCACATGGAGCTAAAAAACTGATCAGGAACAAAAGGCCATCGACTGGTTCTCTGTCCACACAATCACACACACTCAAACACGAACATACACACACACATAATCACCCAAAATCATCATTTTTTAACGAAATTCAACCAAATTTCTTGCTATAATCCGCTCTAATCATGCGGTTGTTCAGAAGTTTTTCAAAGAAGGTAACGATTTCACCCCTAAAACTCTTTAAATTCGAATTTTAGTGTTCTTGAGCTAAATTTTACCTAATTTAATTTTGATAATTTCTAGTGTAATTAGAGTTAAATTGTTAATATATTATGCTTGTATAGCCTAGATTGATGCTATTTAACATGATTTGAAGCCTTAAACTTCAAAATTTTTAGAAATCTAGGGTTTGTGTTCTTGAGCAATTTGGGGCTTTTTGATATGAACAGGTTATGGCCGATTTTTGTTATGAATTCGTGCTAAATTAAGTAGTGTAACATGTTTAGGTAATAAATGATCTAAACTTTGATCTTAAACATGATTTTTGAGCATCAAAGTGGACTTTTTAAGTCTAAAATTCATGAACTTGATTATTTTGATATAAATGACATTGAAACTTGTTAAATTGCTAGTAATGATTATTTTGACATGTTATTTGAGTTTAATGCTTATGAACTTTGTATACCTTTTCATATATGCTTATTTGAAAAATTGTAGAATTGATAAAAATATGAAAATAAGTATAAGTTTAATATGGATTAAACATGTTATTGTAATTGTTTTAATTTGTTATTTTGCTAACACTAATGCATATTTGGATGCACAAATTTTGTGTTTAATGTGTTTTACAGAGAAATACAGATACGGACGTGCATCATCGTCTAGGCAACCTGATCCGGAACCACATCCAGAGATGCAATATCACGAACCGGAACAACAACCTGAACAACAACAACATTATGATCAACACGTGCCATACTATGGACCAGAACCACAATTTTTTATTGCCTACATAGTATTTCTCGTTCACCATGTAATAGAACACTCAAGAATTCATGAACAAGAGTTACACCCCAATCTAAGGTTTGATAGAAGTTGGAGAGATTACCCGACGTACCAAAGTAACAAATTTAAGCTTTGGACCAAAAATGTAGAGGTACCAAGGGTAATAGATTGGAAGCCTTTGGTAAGGGTCCACCTAGCTAACTCAGTTAGGCAGCATCTAATCCAAAGGTATGGCAGCTCTTCTTTTACTGATTGGAAACGTTTATTTACCACTCGTAGGCCTGTATATAAGGAGTGGTGTGTTGAGCTACTGAGTACTATAGCTTTAAATAAGGATGTAGATAGGTTAGACGATAAGAGTTTTCTTAGATTTTTACTTGGAGGTAGGATGTACAAGATGTCTATGATAGACATGGCAAGAGCTTTACAGATTTACACCCCCACTGAATTATTATCACCTGATTGTACAGCTTTAATTTATCACAGTGAGAGGGTAGATAGAAATTTTGACGCTAACGCCGTATGAAGGCGTATGTCAAATTTTAATGTGTTTATACGGGCAGGAAGGCACTCCTATTTAGATATTAACAAAGCAGAGCTTCGTATAATACATAGATTTTTAGCTAACTCAATTACACAAAGAGGTAAAAACAAGGAGAAAATGACTCTAAACGATTTATTTTACCTTAAGTGCATTCGAGACACTAGAGGCTTTGTTAATATTCCCTACTGTGTTGGGTATTATTTGTCCAAAGTTGTGGAAGGTATACAGGACGGGGGAATAATAGGAGGAGGTATTTTTGTTACTCTCATTGAAGAGTACTTAGGTGTAGATAGGGAACACGGGGGTTCAATGATGGTAGTTGAGGAACAAGTCGAGAGCATAGGCTTGCAGGTTTATCAGGGTGCAAAGGTACTGAAACGGAGGCACAATATGCCAATACCATATCATGGCACCCATCCACAGGTAGAGAGGGGTTCGGATGAGGAGATGGAGGAAGCAGATGACATCAGGGATGTCATTAGGGATAGTTTTACTGACGTTTTCTAGCGTATAGATGAGGTGGAAATGAGTAATGAGGATAGGCATCGTCGGTATGAGCAGTGGCAAGCTGCGAATGAGTATGAGACTTCCAGGCGACGCCAACACGATAGCTGGCAAGTTCATCAGTACCAAATCATGAGCCAGCTATCATATCAGGTACCAAATAACTACATCCCGACTCGACCTGCTTACTAACCACCACATCACCCCGACATTCGACCACCATTTAACCTGTACGACCCCAATCAAGCCTACCAGGACACCTATCACCAACCATGGAACCCGAACGACGATATGAATTGGAATCCCTATCCAAATCAATAGCGTTCCATTGGTGATTTCCTATCTTTTTTTTTATCTAGTTATGTTTAAATATATAATATTTTGATATTGTTTATGTAATTTTTAACATTTTTATTATTTTGTACTAATATTTCATTTTTATAATTTGAAAGTGGGATATTAAGTCCCATTTTAAAATTCCATGCAAGTTTATATTTGTATTGTATGTATTTTATCTCATGTACACAATAGGGTAAAACAGCGCATTTTCAAAGACTGGCATTAAGTTCAGCAAAAGCTATTAATTTTGACGACAAAACGAAAAACAAATGTGATGTAACAACAGACGGAATGAACAAATGAAGTGCACCATTTATCATTCACACAAATAACAATATGTTTGGAAACTTTGGTAAAATTTAATCATTTTTCTACGCTAATCACCCTCAATAATTTAAATTGTTACTGATTTCTTGCAAATGAGGGCATTGCAAGATCTTAAGTATGGGAAGGGATTAAATTCTTTCGGTTTTAAAATTTTTTGACTTATACACTTGGTTTAATAGCCACCGTTAAATTTTACTAGTAACCCAGTAGTTGTATTAGAATCTAGTGCTCTCTGATAATAAAGAACAACCCTATTCTTATATACTGACTACCCACTTCTAGTAAAATTTTTAAAAATTTTTAAATAAATGAATTCAAAATCATGTTTATACATATTTATGAACGATAAAACTAGGTGTTAACATCGAAATTATTGTTACCTCGGAAAGGACATAAATTGAGAAACAACTCAAAACACTTGAATTCATTTAAAATGGAATAGAGGAGAATAAAAAGGCAAAGAAAGAAAAATAAAAGCCAAGTGTGGGAAAAATTTACCAAGTTATTTAGAACATATATTACATATTTTTGTACAAATAATTGAAAATACTTTTGTTTTGGAAAATATTAATCAGTTTTACCCAATTTATTGTAATATAAATAGAATTTATAAGGAAGTACAGTCTTCCGAGAAAAAGACACACGCTTCTTGATTTAGGTCAGGAAGTTGTCATCCAGACCAGTTGTAAAAAACCTTGAAAAGTTTTCTCGAAAATCAGCTAGAAATCCACGGACCTAAGCATCAAACAGGGTCGCCATGTGGTCAGAATTATCCTAACCATGAGAGGATCTGTCTCGTACAATGGGGGTACCGTGCAAATTAGCTTATAAGACTAATGAATCAGATCCCCAGAAAGGATAATATCTTTAAAGATCAAAAATAAGCATTTAAGCCTGATATTACTCAATCCTTGAGATTGACCTTAAAGATTGAGAATTACAAACTCATGGAATTCAATGATATCTAAACTCGAGCTTGAACGAGAAAATATTTTGATCAAAATTACAAACCGATTTGTTTCTGAACCCTATTTTCAATACGTTCATTACCATTGAACGTAAAATCCTAGGAATTCACCTGGAATTCATTAGGTCACCTGAACCAAATCGGGTGTCAACCGTAAGAACGGTGGTTGCATAGCATGGTCGAAGACAGGACCTTGTGCCAGACCGGAAAACTATAGGGTGATCTTTACTATTGCTCCTACAAAGGATAGTAATTGCATCCGACACGATATAGACCATAATCAAAAGCATGTCATTAGACATTGCCTTAACAGTTGCTTGTTCAACGGTTTCCTTTACAACCGGACGGTAGTTTACCGAAAGGTAATATACGGAGCAATTATACTGGACGTGTTGCTTTCCTAATACAAGGTTAGCAAGTGGGTGACACAAAATCGCAAGTTTTGAGCTAAAATTTTCAAATCTGAAACCCACAAAACCCACAAAAACATTTTGCAAACACCGGTGAAGGGTTATTCCGGAAAACTTATCTAGGGTAAAAGCTAGATTGAATTTTTAAAAGATCAAATGTTTTCATAAAGATCCAATTTCCTAAAGGATCTAAATTTTTATAGTCATGTGGAACTGTAAACCACATCGTTACTATCATTGTTCATACCGCCGTATCAAAATCGTTGATGTACAAAGTGTGAAGAATAAAGAAGTGATTCTAGTAAAGTTTTATTCAAGTTCTATATTGCTTGAGGACAAGCAACGCTAAAGTGTGGGAATATTTGATAATGCTAAAAACGAGCACATATTTCATAGAATTAGCCTTCAAAAAAGACAAGCTTTTAGTTGCAATTGTGGACACCTCCGTTAAGACTTTGAAACAAAGCCGAATCCTGATTGTCAAGGTTCGTTGGAATGCCAAGAGAGGACTCGAGTTTACTTAGGAAAGGCAAGATCAAATGCAACAGAAATACCCTCACTTATTCCCGATTCAAAAAACGCAAAATTTCGAAGAAGAAACAACGACTACTACGCCTACTTAAATTTCGGGACGAAATTTCTTTTAAGGAGTAGGTAATGTAACATCCAGCCTTTTTCCGTTTACTTTTCTGTTTAACTATTTAAATTCCGTTATGTGACGACCCGGAAATTTCCGACCAAATTTAAACTTAACCTTTATATGTTTCCGACACGATAAGCAGAATTTGTAATGTTGAATCTCAAAAAGTTTGGAACTACATTCATGTAATCAATTACCCTTTGACCGTGTTCGACGATTCACGAACAATTATGTGTATATAGATATGTATATATAATATATACTATTAACTGAAAACATTAACAAAGTATTAGATATATGATACTTTACATGAACATATTTGTTTCGATATATTTATCGACAGAATTAAGAGATAATATCAAATAATTGAATTATCAGATACATTATGATATGATTACGGGCCTATGTTATGAGGTCCACTGTGATTTAAGAAATCTATTCTTTTTGACAACTCAATACTTAACCAGTATGATAAAGATAACGATATTTATATTTTATTTTATTAAATATATAAAACGATTTAAATTAATATTATATATTTTTTTTATACGCGTATTATACGTACATAGTTTTATACTTTTACTATACTTTAACTTTACTTTTACTTTACTTTTACTTTACTTTAACTTTAATAATTCATACTTTAATAATTTATACTTTAATAATTCATACTTTAATAATTCACTTTAATAATTCATACTTTAATAATTCACTTTAATAATTCTTACTTTAATAATTCACTTTAATAATTCATACTTTAATAATTCACTTTAATAATTCATACTTTAATAATTCACTTTAATAATTCATACTTTAATAATTCACTTTAATAATTCATACTTTAATAATTTACTTTAATAATTCAAAAATCTATTATAAATAGAATTCAATAGGTTTCATTATTTCATAGAAACTTGAAAATATATTTCTCTAAACTCTCTCAATCGAATTACATATATATATATATATATATATATATATATATTTACTTAGTATTATTTCAAGATATTATTAGTATACATAAAATACTACGACGGAGTTATATTCAGACGATTTCAAAATAAGTTTTCAAATGGGATAGAGCTAAGGAAATTATGGGTTATAGCTATGAAGGTTATGGGTATTGATCGAGGGTATTGCTCGTGAGGTCAACCTAACGTTTATCATTTTCGTTGCGTCTATGTACTTTCCTGCAATATTGAATCACAATATTGATACGTGAGCATTCATATCTTATCTTTTATATATTAATAGTGTATCCCTAATTAGTGCTCGAGTATATATGATTATGCATGTTTGTATGCTTAGTTTCGTCGTTAAATAGTTTATGATAAATCACGAATTTGATACATATGCTACTGAGATAAGTTATATGATATGCATGTCGTTGAAAAGCTGAAGAAAAAAATTAATAACTTTTCATTTAGAAATCGTGTGGTTTCGATGAACGGATTAAAAGATATGGTCAACTGAATTATCATTAATTTTAATATTATTATTAAAACGATTATTATAACTGTTATCAATTGATGTTATTGCTAAAATTATCTTTATTACTAAAAATTAATATTTTTATTGAAACTATCATTTTATTATTTTAATCATTATCATTATTATCAATATTATTTTATCAAATAAATATGCGTACAAAGATATTTTTACCACATGTAATGTAATTACATTAATAATACATACCACTATATTTTTATGATATTAAGTGAATTTTATAAATTTTATTACTTGAGATATATAAAAGTATATTTTTTATCATATATGAATTTTAATATAAATTTTTATTTATTAATAAATGACTTGTATTATTTAGTATAATAAGATCTGATAAATATATTTAAATATATAAAACTACTATATATAAGTTATATAATAAACATGTATAGATTTTGGAAGTCATTTCGGGTCAAGTTGACTTTTGTTGACTTTTGCATGTCGGTCTCGAGCATTAGGATTGTGATACACTACGACTTGACCTAAATTATTACACAGATATTGACCAACATATAAATATATATACTTAATATAGGTTCGTGAATCCGAGACAAACCCTGCACTTGTTCAGTGCCGTCATATACATAATTGCTACGAAATACAGTGTTGTGAGTTTCATTTGCTCCCTTTTTATATATATTTTTGGGCTGAGAATACATGCGCTGATTTATAAATGTTTTACGAAATAGACACAAGTACTAAAACTAATTCTATGTGGGTTTAAACCAGAAATATACCCTTAGCTTGGTAACATTAAACTATTTGTCTATGTACGGTAGGCGCGAATCCTAAAGATAGATCTAATGGGTCTGACAAACCCCATCCTGACTATGGGATGCTTTAGTACTTCGAGGTTATTTTAAACACACCTGATCTGGTGTACTTCAGAGGGTAAAACATGAACATTAAGGCTTGTTACCGGGTGCCTACAACTTATAGAATACTTTTATACACTTGCGAGTGTACGGATATTTATAGAAACTGAAATCTTGTGGTCTATTACTATTACAGAAATGATGGATTATGATAAACTAATGAACTCACCAACCTTTTGGTTGACACTTTAAAGCATGTTTATTCTCAGGTATTAAAGAAATATTCCGCTGTGCATTAGCTCATTTTAAGGATATTACTTGGAGTCATTCAAGACATACTTTGAAAGACGTTGCATTCGAGTCGTTGAGTTCATCAAGATTAATATTAAGTCAATTATAGTTGGATGTAATATGAAAAGGTATGCATGCCGTCAATTTTTTATGTAAAGAAAGTTTGTCTTTTAAAAACGAATGCAATGTTTGTAAAACGTATCATATAGAGGTCAAATACCTCGCGATGTAATCAACTATTGTGAATCGTTTATAATCTATATGAACGGGTCCTTTCAGTTGGTATCAGAGCGGTGGTCTTAGCGAACCAGGTCTTGCATTAGTGTGTCTAACTGATAGTTGTTAAGATGCATTAGTGAGTCTGGACTTCGACCGTGTCTGCATGTCAAAAGTTTTGCTTATCATTTTTAGTCGGAAATCATCTACTTACCATCCTTAGGAAATTACCTGCTTATCATTCTTAAGTCTAGACGCGTTTTCCTACATTTATTGCATAATAGTGTATAGACGAATTCTTATCTTAGCATATCTGTTACTGTGAACTTTGACTGACATCTTTCAAAGATTCCTCCGTAATTTATGGGATTTTGGTATTATATATACATATGTAAATTATGTATTGAAGAATACCAAATCTAAATTCTAAAATCTATTTCATACCAAAAAAATTCTTTCCCTGATCATTCAAGATGGATCCCTTAACCAGTTCGAGTTCCTCGGATTCTGACAGCTATGCCGATATGAATTTCCACATGAGCTCCGAAAGCAGTGTGACCGGAATGGATCAACCAATTAGCCATCATCTATTCTGGGGATGGGTTCGTAATCTACTTAACCATTGGAGACAAGAAGAAGGCGATCCCTTTCATCCACCACATTGCCCTCTTGGCAATGAACCTGAAACACTTACCGGCGAACCTGTCCGAAACACCATTTTCTCTCTCATTTCCAGAGTATCTTGTCATAATTGTATACTACACCAAATTCTAGATCTTATTTATCCGCTCGTCCGAACCGATAATCACCCCGGTGTAATAGAAGAAGTCAACGAGATTCGCGTTCAGGTAGTGGCTTTGGAGAATATGGTGCAAAGGTTACAAACACCAGCAGCAGCACCAGCAGCATAACCAGTACAACCATCAACAACATCAACAGTACCATTACCACCACCAACAACAACCGCATCGCAAACCTCAACTTCACAATCTGTCCCACGAGCATCGACGTCGTACGCCATGTAGATAACAAGGAATACCACAACGATGAAGTATTGATTCATAACTTCATTGGGGAAACATTCTACGGCGATTATGTAATTTCTAAAGTTTAGAAATTATCTATCCTAGCCTTAACCATAAATCAAATGAGTTTAATTTAATATTAACTCATTAAATCAATATTACATCTGAAGAAATATACACATATATATTTCCATAAAGACTGTAATAAAATTCTTTTGTACAAAATATTAATTGTGAAATTTTTTTTAACGGGTAGGTAATACCCGAGAGACATATAAATTCACAATTAATATGTTACATTCTTCGAATCTGATTCAGCAAATCATCCATATACTCCCTACTTTCACAACAATATACATTCTTTTATAGAAATCAAAACAACCATACTCATTCAAAATCTAATTACATATTCTGATTTTGAAATCTCAGAATTCGATTCAAGATATAACCGAAATCATCACTCTTAGATTCCTACATCTTTCAAAACTATACTTTGACTTCAAAACTGTCCTAGAACCTCATTTCTATTCATGGAACTCACAAAAAATATTTGTATCATTCAAAATCTTAGAACATCATATGTATATTAACAATTACAATATGTGTTCAAACACTTCAAAATTCCTAAAGACATGCGAGATGATGATCCAACCACATATTACCCACTGTCATGCATCTGAAAAGCTCTCGAAACCAAAGTTATAGTTTAACACGTATCCGTGTCAGATCCTTTGATATTTATTACCAAATATAATTTTTCAATCTCTTTCCAAAATAGACAGTTTTGTCACAGCTCCAGCAAATCACCTTCATTTGTTTATACGAATAAACCTTATTATAACAATTACCCCTTCATCATTGTTATCGGGGAACCTTTCATATCTCGCCACATTAGCAGTAAACTTATCAACAACTTCATTAACCTTCGACTTAAGCCTCTCCGAAAAGCCACTATACTTATTCATTAAAACCCCATCATGTACTCACCTACATCCTGTAACAATAATTGTCACACCAACTACTGGGAATTAGCAATCAGTATTTTGAATTTCGCGACAATTTTACGTCAAAAGTTATACATATAACGTCTATCTCCTAGACTTACATACTTTGAATGTAAATTTTCTGAAAAACATCCCAAACTATGAACTAGTTCTCCAAAATTGGAAAAATGCTGATGAAGCAGCAAAAACTGTAAACGACTTTAACAGTCAAAAGTTTGATGATAAAGAATAGTATGGTGGTAAAGCTGAGAAAAAGAGAAGGTTTGAAACTGGAAAACGGATTGAGCAGACCATGAAGGATGCTGTGGACAAATCACAAAGACTAAACCTGCCTTCAAAGGATCCAAATGATTCAGTGTCTACTGAAATCGTTAGCAAACAACTTACTTCTTATTCTAAACCTTCACAGACAAATCTTCTTCATCATCCATATTATCGTATCTTTTATTATAATATCTTCGATATTCCTGAAGATATTTTCACAACTATTCTTATCCGAAATCTTTTATCTCTTCGCAATATCTGCGTTACAACATAAAAAGAAACTTTGTTAGTTTCTAAATTCTAAAAAAAAAAAAATTTGAATTTAAAATAGGAATGTTTTTGAAGTAGTGTTGGGAATTGAAGCATGAGTTAGTATAATATAATGACACTTGATCAACGTGATTATATTACAGTAAGTCATGCTGAGTTTCTAATAGAACGTGATGATTCACAGAACATACCGTCATCATGTACTGTTTACACGACTCTTACATTCTACCCAATTTCCAAACATATTAAGAACATATCATCTTGATAGCTCTATATTTTCGGATATTCTGGTAATTTGCCAAATCAAGATCGTGCCATTAAGATTTTCTTCTTGGAACATTAACTATGTTCATCCAAAAATTCATATCTATGAATTTTGGACCATTATCCGCTTGACTTAAGGTCGGGAAGAAAAAACGAAAGCATGAAGCTCCGAAATATAATGGAGAATATAAAGCCCGATAACAATCCCAAAATTACAAACCGTGTATATCAATGCGTATAGCAATATAAAGACACGGGAGAATAAAAAACACAATAACCCCAAGGTAATGGTAGAAGAAAATAACTTCCTCCGGTGGTAGATGAAAAAGAAGAATGACAGATATGAAAGTTAAGAGTATATCAAGAATCAATACTGGATGAAGCATATTAACGAATGCTTTAAAGTATGAATTGGGGAGAAAGACTAGAAGGTGTGAGCTGTGGAAATAAAGAAACGAAGGGGGTGGAATTATAGTAAAATATCTGACAGAGAAATCGAGACAGATTATCGCATTTAATCAAAGAAGATCCTGATTTCCTTAATCTCCGAAGAACCAAATCTTATTGCAAAGATTTTCTTTAAATCCCATGAATTCCGAAAATCAATCATAACTACGTCATCGGTTAAAACGAATATACGTTTACTCATTTCACTCTCTTGCGATAGCTTCACTTATACTCTTCGCGTAATCAAATTGTTTTATCTATATTACTCAATGATGATAAAACTCTATTTATCAACTCATATTCGTCATGAAAACATTTTTATAGTTAGCCATGACGACCTCGATCAAATTTCAGGACGAAATTTCTTTAACGGGTAGGTACTGTGACAACCCGGAAATTTCTGACCAAATTTAAACTTAACCTTTATATGTTTCCGACACGATAAGCAGAATTTGTAATGTTGAATCTCAAAAAGTTTGGAACTACATTCATGTAATCAATTACCCTTTGACCGTGTTCGACGATTCACGAACAATTATGTGTATATAGATATGTATATATAATATATAATATTAACTGAAAACATTAACAAAGTATTAGATATATGATACTTTACATGAACATATTTGTTTCGATATATTTATCGACAGAATTAAGAGATAATATCAAATAATTGAATTATCAGATACATTATGATATGATTACGGGCCTATGTTATGAGGTCCACTGTGATTTAAGAAATCTATTCTTTTTGACAACTCAATACTTAACCAGTATGATAAAGATAATGATATTTATATTTTATTTTATTAAATATATAAAACGATTTAAATTAATATTATATATTTTTTTTATACGCGTATTATACGTACATAGTTTTATACTTTTACTATACTTTAACTTTACCTTTACTTTACTTTTACTTTACTTTAACTTTAATAATTCATACTTTAATAATTCATACTTTAATAATTCACTTTAATAATTCATACTTTAATAATTCACTTTAATAATTCATACTTTAATAATTCACTTTAATAATTCATACTTTAATAATTCACTTTAATAATTCATACTTTAATAATTCACTTTAATAATTCATACTTTAATAATTCACTTTAATAATTCATACTTTAATAATTCACTTTAATAATTTAAAAATCTATTATAAATAGAATTGAATAGGTTTCATTATTTCATAGAAACTTGAAAATATATTTCTCTAAACTCTCTCAATCGAATTACATATATATATATTTACTTAGTATTATTTCAAGATATTATTAGTATACATAAAATACTACGACGGAGTTATATTCAGACGATTTCAAAATAAGTTTTCAAATGGGATAGAGCTAAGGACATTATGGGTTATAGCTATGAAGGTTATGGGTATTGATCGAGGGTATTGCTCGTGAGGTCAACCTAACGTTTATCATTTTCGTTGCGTCTACGTACTTTCCTGCAATATTGAATCACAATATTGATACGTGAGCATTCATATCTTATCTTTTATATATTAATAGTGTATCCCTAACTAGTGCTCGAGTATATATGATTATGCATGTTTGTATGCTTAGTTTCGTCGTTAAATAGTTTATGATAAATCACGAATTTGATACATATGCTACTGAGATAAGTTATATGATATGCATGTCGTTGAAAAGCTGAAGAAAAAAATTAATAACTTTTCATTTAGAAATCGTGTGGTTTCGATGAATGGATTAAAAGATATGGTCAACTGAATTATCATTAATTTTAATATTATTATTAAAACGATTATTATAACTGTTATCATTTGATGTTATTGCTAAAATTATCTTTATTACTAAAAATTAATATTTTTATTGAAACTATCATTTTATTATTTTTATCATTATCATTATTATCAATATTATTTTATCAAATAAATATGCGTACAAAGATATTTTTACCACACGTAATGTAATTACATTAATAATACATACCACTATATTTTTATGATATTAAGTGAATTTTATAAATTTTATTACTTGAGATATATAAAAGTATATTTTTATCATATATGAATTTTAATATAAATTTTTATTTATTAATAAATGACTTGTATTATTTAGTATAATAAGATCTGATAAATATATTTAAATATATAAAACTACTATATATAAGTTATATAATAAACATGTATAGATTTTGAAAGTCATTTTGGGTCAAGTTGACTTTTGTTGACTTTTGCATGTCGGTCTCAAGCATTAGGATTGTGATACACTACGACTTGACCTAAATTGTTACACAGATATTGACCAACATATAAATATATATACTTAATATCGGTTCGTGAATCCGAGACAAACCCTGCACTTGTTCAGTGCCGTCATATACATAATTGCTACGAAATACAGTATTGTGAGTTTCATTTGCTCCCTTTTTATATATATTTTTGGGCTGAGAATACATGCGCTGATTTATAAATGTTTTACGAAATAGGCACAAGTACTAAAACTAATTCTATGTGGGTTTAAACCAGAAATATACCCTTAGCTTGGTAACATTAAACTACTTGTCTATGTACGGTAGGCGCGAATCCTAAAGATAGATCTAATGGGTCTGACAAACCCCATCCTGACTATGGGATGCTTTAGTACTTCGAGGTTATTTTGAACACACCTGATCTGGTGTACTTCAGAGGGTAAAACATGAACGTTAAGGCTTGTTACCGGGTGCCTACAACTTATAGAATACTTTTATACACTTGCGAGTGTACGGATATTTATAGAAACTGAAATCTTGTGGTCTATTACTATTACAGAAATGATGGATTATGATAAACTAATGAACTCACCAACCTTTTGGTTGACACTTTAAAGCATGTTTATTCTCAGGTATTAAAGAAATCTTCCGCTGTGCATTAGCCCATTTTAAGGATATTACTTGGAGTCATTCAAGACATACTTTGAAAGACGTTGCATTCGAGTCGTTGAGTTCATCAAGATTAATATTAAGTCAATTATAGTTGGATGTAATATGAAATGGTATGCATGCCGTCAATTTTTAATGTAAAGAAAGTTTGTCTTTTAAAAACGAATGCAATGTTTGTAAAACGTATCATATAGAGGTCAAATACCTCGCGATGTAATCAACTATTGTGAATCGTTTATAATCTATATGAACGGGTCCTTTCACGTTATATGTTTATAACATCTCCCGTTGATACGCGTTTTAAAAATATCTCGTTTAGGTAATTCACGCACCCGCAACCGAACTCGAGGGACTAGTTTCGCCAAAGAACCAAAGAGGTGACTAGCATTTGACTAGTCAACCCCACCTCCCTTCTTTTTCATTTTCATTTTCCTTTTCTTTCACTACTTCTCCATTTTCTTTCAATTATCCATTTCAAAGAATCATCATCTAAATCCAAGCTAGCGGGTATCTTGCAAAACAAATTACATATTTGGAATCCTTGCAACTTCCTCTTCGATTCCATACCGATTTCATCAAGTATGGGTAACTTTCTAAAATCACTAGATTTTGTGTTCTTGATGTTTTTAACTTATAAAGTTGTTAATTAGTGTCTATGGCTCAAGTCTAACATGAATATATGATTTATATGTTCGATTTTGTTATTTGAAGTAACTAGCATGAACATAAACTTTGGTGTATTTGATTTGGTGATTTGGTTGTGTGGATGATGTTAAATGTTATAAATGCATGTATTAAATGTATTCCTAACATCACTAGCTTCAATTTGATGTGTAGGTTGTTTTAGAAAACTCCATAAACATGATTAGTGATTTTGATGTTGTGGGTTAGGGTTTGATAGAATTGAATGTGAACATTTAATGCATTGAATAGCATGAATTGTGGTTGATAAGTGGTTAGTTAGATTGTATGCTTGATTACCTACGAAACGGCGTGTCATATGTAAGCATTTAATTCCTGAATCCTATTTTGTGCATTTATGAACTTGAGTATTAATTGAGCATTAAATGTTGGAAATTCGGTTATTGCAAATGATGTTTTTGGTGGATGAAATGTGTTTAGTTGTGTTCTTTGTCATGGAATACCAATCTCTATTATCTCTGATAGGGATGGCAGATTTATTTCAAGATTCTGGCAGACATTACAGCAAGCATTGGGAACACGTCTAGACATGAGTACTGCCTATCATCCACAAACTGATGGGCAGAGCGAAAGGACGATACAAACGCTTGAAGACATGCTACGAGCATGTGTTATTGATTTCAGAAATAGTTGGGATCGACATCTACCGTTAGCAGAATTTTCCTACAACAACAGCTACCATTCAAGCATTGAGATGGCGCCGTTTAAAGCACTTTATGGTAGAAAGTGCAGGTCTCCGATTTGTTGGAGTGAAGTGGGGGATAGACAGATTACGGGTCCGGAGATAATACAAGAAACTACCGAGAAGATCATCCAAATTCAACAACGGTTGAAAACCGCCCAAAGTCGACAAAAGAGCTACGTTGACATTAAAAGAAAAGATATAGAATTTGAAATTGGAGAGATGGTTATGCTTAAAGTTGCACCTTGGAAAGGCGTTGTTCGATTTGGTAAACGAGGGAAATTAAATCCAAGGTATATTGGACCATTCAAGATTATTGATCGTGTCGGACCAGTAGCTTACCGACTTGAATTACCTCAACAACTCGCGGCTGTACATAACACTTTCCAAGTCTCGAATTTGAAGAAACGTTTTGCTAAAGAAGATCTCACTATTCCATTAGATGAAATCCAAATCAAAGAAAAACTTCAATTCATCGAAGAACCCGTCGAAATAATGGATCGTGAGGTTAAGAGACTTAAATAAAACAAGATACCTATTGTTAAGGTTTGATGGAATGCTCGTAGAGGACCCGAGTTCACCTGGGAGCGTGAAGATCAGATGAAGAAGAAATACCCGCATTTCTTTCCAGAAGATACGTCAACACCTCCAACTGCTTAAAATTTCGGGACGAAATTTATTTAACGGGTAGGTACTGTAGTGACCCGAACTTTTCCATGTTTATATATATATTAAATGAAATTTTTATTTACATGATTAAGTGTTTCCAACATGTTAAGCAATCTAACTTGTTAAGACTTGATTAATTGAAATAGGTTTCATATAGACAATTGACCACCCAAGTTGACCGGTGATTCACGAACGTTAAAATTTGTAAAAACTATACGATGACATATATATGGTTATATATATAGTTAACATGATTTTATTATAAGTATCTATCTCGTTAGGTATTTTAACAATGAGTTATATACATAAAAATGAGACTATTAATTTAAGAAACTCGAAAACGATATATATAACGATTATCATTATAACAACGTCTTACTAGGTACATATGAATCATATTAAGATATTGATACACTTGTTTAATTATGTTAAATGATAAGTAAATATATTATTAAGTGTATTAACAATGAAATACATATGTAAAAATAAGACTACTAACTTAATGATTTCGAAACGAGACATATATGTAACGATTATCGTTGTAACGACATTTAACTGTATATATATCATACAAAGATATATTATATATCATAATATTATGATAATATAACAATTTAACATCTCATTTGTTATAATAAACAATGGGTTAACAACATTCAACAAGATCGTTAACCTAAAGGTTTCAAAACAACGTTTACATGTAACGACTAACGATGACTTAACGACTCAGTTAAAATATATATACATGTAGTGTTTTAATATGTATTCATACACTTTTGAAAGACTTCAAGACACTTATCAAAATACTTCTACTTAACAAAAATGCTTACAATTACATCCTCGTTCAGTTTCATCAACAATTCTACTCGTATGCACCCGTATTCGTACTCGTACAATACACAGCTTTTAGAAGTACGTACTATTGGTATATACACTCCAATGATCAGCTCTTAGCAGCCCATGTGAGTCACCTAACACATGTAGGAACCATCATTTGGCAACTAGCTTGAAATATCTCATAAAATTACAAAAATATGAGTAATCATTCATGACTTATTTACATGAAAACAAAAATTACATATCCTTTATATCTAATCCATACACCAACGACCAAAAACACCTACAAACACTTTCATTCTTCAATTTTCTTCATCTAATTGATCTCTCTCAAGTTCTATCTTCAAGTTCTAAGTGTTCTTCATAAATTCCAAAAGTTCTAGTTTCATAAAATCAAGAATACTTCCAAGATTGCAAGTTTACTTCCAAGTTTTCTAAATCCATTTCAAGTAATCATTCAAGATCAAGAAACCTTTGTTACTTACAGTAGTTTATCTTTCTAATACAAGGTAATAATCATATTCAAACTTTAATTCAATTTCTATAACTATAACAATCTTATTTCGAGTGGAAATCTTACTTGAAATTGTTTTCGTGTCATGATTCTGCTTCAAGAACTTTCAAGCCATCCAAGGATCCTTTGAAGCTAGATCCATTTTTCTCATTTCCAGTAGGTTTATCCAAGGAACTTGAGGTAGTAATGATGTTCATAACATCATTCGATTCATACATATAAAGCTATCTTATTCGAAGGTTTAAACTTGTAATCACTAGAATATAGTTTAGTTAATTCTAAACTTGTTCGCAAATAAAAGTTAATCCTTCTAACTTGACTTTTAAAATCAACTAAACACATGTTCTATATCTATATGATATGCTAACTTAATGATTTAAAACCTGGAAACACGAAAAACACCGTAAAACCGGATTTACGCCGTCGTAGTAACACCGAGGGCTGTTTTGGGTTAGTTAATTAAAAACTATGATAAACTTTGATTTAAAAGTTGTTATTCTGGGAAAATGATTTTTATTATGAACATGAAACTATATCCAAAAATTATGGTTAAACTCAAAGTGAAAGTATGTTTTCTAAAATGGTCATCTAGACGTCGTTCTTTCGAATGAAATGACTACCTTTACAAAAACGACTTGTAACTTATTTTTCTGACTATAAACCTATACTTTTTCTATTTAGATTCATAAAATAGAGTTTAATATGAAACCATAGCAATTTGATTCACTCAAAACGGATTTAAAATGAAGAAGTTATGGGTAAAACAAGATTGGATAATTTTTCTCATTTTAGCTACGTGAAAATTGGCAACAAATCTATTCCATCCATAACTTAATCAACTTGTATTGTATATTATGTAATCTTGAGATACCATAGACACGTATACAATGTTTCAACCTATCATGTCGACACATCTATATATATTTCGGAACAACCATAGACACTCTATATGTGAATGTTGGAGTTAGCTATACAGGGTTGAGGTTGATTCCAAAATATATATAGTTTGAGTTGTGATCAATAAAGAGATACGTATACACTGGGTCGTGGATTGATTCAAGATAATATTTATCGATTTATTTCTGTACATCTAACTGTGGACAACTAGTTGTAGGTTACTAACGAGGACAGCTGACTTAATAAACTTAAAACATCAAAATATATTAAAAGTGTTGTAAATATATTTTGAACATACTTTGATATATATGTATATATTGTTATAGGTTCGTGAATCAACCAGTGGCCAAGTCTTACTTCCCGACGAAGTAAAAATCTGTGAAAGTGAGTTATAGTCCCACTTTTAAAATCTAATATTTTTTGGGATGAGAATACATGCAGGTTTTATAAATGATTTACAAAATAGACACAAGTATGTGAAACTACATTCTAAGGTTGAATTATCGAAATCGAATATGCCCATTTTTATTAAGTCTGGTAATCTAAGAATTAGGGAACAGACACCCTAATTGACGCGAACTCTAAAGATAGATCTATCGGGCCCAGGTGTTGGGGATATTCTTATATCATGTTCGAAGGAGGATCCCGGAATGATGGGGATATTCTTATATGCATATTGGGAATGTTGGTTACCAGGTGTTCAATCCATATGAATGATATTTTTATCTCTATGTATGGGATGTGTATTGAAATATGAAATCTTGTGGTCTATTGTTACGATTTGATATATATAGGTTAAACCTATAACTCACTAACATTTTTGTTGACGTTTAAAGCATGTTTATTCTCAGGTGAATACTAAGAGCTTCCGCTGTTGCATACTAAAATAAGGACAAGATTTGGAGTCCATGTTTGTATGATATTGTGTAAAAACTGCATTCAAGAAACTGATTTCGATGTAACATATTTGTATTGTAAACCATTATGTAATGGTCGTGTGTAAACAGGATATTTTAGATTATCATTATTTGATAATCTACGTGAAGCTTTTTAAACCTTTATTTATGAAATGAAGGTTATGGTTTGTTTTAAAATGAATGTAGTCTTTGAAAAACGTCTCATATAGAGGTCAAAACCTCGCAACGAAATCAATTAATATGGAACGTTTTTAATCAATAAGAACGGGACATTTCAGTTGGTATCCGACCGTTGGTCTTAGAGAACCAGAAAATTTCCATTAGTGTGTCTTATCGAGTTTTTTAGGATGCATTAGTGAGTCTGGACTTCGACCGTATTTTCTTTAAAAATGATTGCTTAACATTTTTGTTGGAAACTATATATTATTAACATGTATATATTATGTGATATATTAATCTTTTAACATGTTTGATATTGTGTGATAGATGTCTACCTCTAGCACAAATCCCATTGACTCACCTAATAATAACGAAGAGTCGAATATATATTGGATTGATTCACAAGTTCCCGAAGAAGAACCGGAAGAAGAATCAGAACCGGAAGAAGAATCAGAACCGGAAGAGGAGGAACCGGAGGAGGAAATAGAACCGGTGGGGGAAATAATAAAACGGTTAAGTAAAAGAAAATCCTCAACCAACCGACCAAAGTTAATTATGGTCAATGGTGTTTCCGCCAAGGAAGCAAAATATTGGGAGGATTACCAATTCTCCGATGAATCGGATTCCGACGAGAATTCCGATGATGTTATAGAAATTACCCCAACTGAATTTAAAAAGGCAAAAGAAAATAATAAGGGAAAGGGCATAAAAATAGAGAAATCTAATTCCAACCCCGATGAACTTTGTATGTGTCGTCAACCCCCGAAGTCCTTAAGTTGTAACAGTGACCCGGGAACCTCTAAACCACCAGGTTTTTCTAAACCGTTGTGGAAAACGACAGATAGTATTAGGGGAACATCATATATCCCAAGAAACTTGGCAAAACAAACCAAAACCGAAGAAGAAGAAACGAGCGAGTCGGAATAAGATAGTTGTATTCGTATGGTGTAATATATGGAATATAGTGTGCTTATGCTTTATGATATATGTAAAAATTGCTTGTATTAATAAGTATTTTTTTTATGAATCTAACTCTTGTCTATTTTACAGTATAAAAACACAAAATGGGTAGACAACCCAATATTTTAAGAGACCTACCCGGAGACATGATTGATGAAATCTTGTCTAGAGTCGGTCAGAATTCTTCGGCACAACTATTTACGGCGAAATCAGTTTGTAAGACATTCGAAGAACGTTCCAAGAATGCCTTGGTTTATAAGAGACTTTCGTTTGAAAGATGGGGGATATCACATTGGGAAACCCATAAGTTACGATGTGTTTACTTTGACGCATATATTGCGGGGAACCCAAGTGCTATTTTACGCAACGGGTTAAGAAATTATTTTTACTCAATGTATCCGAACATAGGACTTCATGATTTAGAAAAAGCGGCTAACATGCAACATAAAGAAGCATGTTATGTTTACGGGTTAGTAATGTTCGCTTCTCACCAAAGTGAGAACAAGAACATCGGGCTACAACTATTAAACAAAACATTTCCACAAGTAACGGACTCAGTAGTTGGGGTGAGAAACAAGGTTTTTAGATTGTTACGGGACTGTTGGACATTATGTAACCCTCGTCCCTTTGAAGACGTTACAACACGCTGTCTTATCAATGGCCATAACGGTTATGTTCCACAAGACCAAGGATGGGAAGTAGTCCTAGTAAAACCAGAATACATGACTTGTTTCTGGACGTATGAATTACGTGTCTTTATTGCCTTTGCTGAATGACTTGTGTACTAGATAGAATTATCTTCACAACTATCTTGTATCAAAGTTATTGTGTGCTATATTTCATGCTTTATGTAAAATAAGCGGTATTGTAAGTTTGTAAAATATTGTATAAAAGTTTGAACGCGAAATATTATTATAATCAGTTTTTCATATAGAATTGTAGTAGGTGAATTGTATATTAGCTACTAAGTATGAACTTAACGGGTAGGTACTACCCGAATTTAAACTTATAAAACGCTAATATGAAGAAAAAGATTTTATAAATGAGTTCATATTATGCTACGAAATACTATTAACTACTCTTAATATTCTGTATGATTAACTTGTTCCATTTGACTATTTTGAAGGAAATGGCACCGACTACTCGACACACCGTGAATATGAATGAAGAGGAATTCCGTAATTTTCTAGCTTCAAACATAGCCGCAGTACAGGCTGCGCTACATACCAACAAAAACCTTGGATCTAGCAGTATAGGAAATCGTGTAGGATGCACCTACAAAGAATTCACTGCCTGCAAACCTTTGGAATTTGATGGAACCGAAGGACCGATCGGATTGAAACGGTGGACCGAGAAGGTCGAATCGGTGTTTGCCATAAGTAAGTGTACTGAAGAGGACAAAGTGAAGTACGCTACGCATACCTTCACAGGTTCTGCGTTAACATAGTGGAATACCTATCTAGAGCAAGTGGGATAAGATGATGCGTACGCACTACCGTGGTCAGCATTCAAGCACTTGATGAACGAGAAGTACCGTCCCAGAACCGAGGTCAATAAGCTCAAGACAGAACTTAGAGGGTTATGAACCCAAGGATTTGATATTACCACATACGAAAGACGATTCACAGAATTGTGCCTATTGTGTCCGGGAGCGTTCGAAGATGAGGAAGAGAAGATCGACGCGTTTGTGAAAGGATTACCGGAAAGAATCCAAGAAGATATAAGTTCACACGAGCCCGCCTCCATACAACAGGCATGTAGAATGGCTCACAAACTAGTGAACCAGATTGAAGAAAGAATTAAAGAACAGACTGCTGAAGAGACCAATGTGAAGCAAGTCAAAAGAAAGTGGGAGGAAAACGGTGATAAGAATCACCAATACATCAACAACCGCAATTACAACAATAATCTCAACAATTATCCCAACAATCGCAACATCAATCGCAACTACAACAAATGGCCCAACAACAACAACAACAACAACAATAGCAACTACAACAATCATCCCAACAATAATAACAACCGCAACAACAACAATCAGAAGCAGCTATGCCAAAGGTGTGAAAAGTATCACTCGGGGTTCTGCACCAAATTTTGCAACAAGTGTAAAAGAAATGGTCATAGCGCGGCGAAGTGTGAGGTCTATGGACCAGGGGTTAACAGAACGAAAGGAACAAATGGTGTCGGAACAAGTAATGGCGGAGCAAGTAGTGTCGGAGCAAGTTATGCCAATGTAGTTTGTTATAAATGTGGAAAACCGGGCCACATTATTAGAAATTACCTGAACCAGGAGAACACGAACGGACAAGGCCGCGGAAGAGTTTTCAATATTAATGCGGCAGAGGCACAGGAAGACCCGGAGCTTGTTACGGGTACGTTTCTTATTGACAATAAATCTGCTTACGTTTTATTTGATTCGGGTGCGGATAGAAGCTATATGAGTAGAGATTTTTGTGCTAAATTAAGTTGTCCATTAACGCCGTTGGATAGTAAATTTTTACTCGAGTTAGCAAATGGTAAATTAATTTCAGCAGATAATATATGCCGGAATCGAGAAATTAAACTGGGTAGCGAAATATTTAAGATTGACTTGATACCAGAAGAGTTAGGGAGTTTTGATGTGATAATCGGTATGGACTGGTTGAAAGAAGTGAAAGCAGAGATCGTTTGTTACAAAAATGCAATTCGCATTATACGAGAAAAAGGAAAACCCTTAATGGTGTACGGAGAAAAGGGCAACACGAAGCTACATCTTATTAGTAATTTGAAGGCACAAAAACTAATAAGAAAAGGTTGCTATGCTGTTCTAGCACACGTCGAGAAAGTACAAACTGAAGAAAAGAGCATTAATGATGTTCCCGTCGCAAAAGAATTTCCCGATGTATTTCTGAAAGAATTACCGAAATTACCCCCACATCGATCCGTTGAATTTCAAATAGATCTTGTACCAGGAGCTGCACCAATATCTCGTACTCCTTACAGACTCGCACCCAGCGAGATGAAAGAACTGCAAAGCCAATTACAAGAACTTTTAGAGCATGGTTTCATTCAACCAAGCACATCACCGTGGGGAGCTCCTGTTTTGTTTGTCAAGAAGAAAGATGGTACATTCAGGTTGTGTATCGGCTACCGAGAGTTGAACAAACTTACCATCAAGAACCGTTATCCACTGCCGAGAATTGACGACTTATTTGATCAACTACAAGGCTCGTCGGTTTATTCGAAGATCGATTTACGTTCTGGATATCATCAAATGCGAGTAAAGGAGGATGATATTCCAAAAACTGCCTTTAGGACGCGTTATGGTCATTACGAGTTTATGGTTATGCCGTTTGGATTGACTAACGCACCAGCTGTGTTCATGGACCTTATAAACCGAGTGTGTGGGCCATATCTTGACAAGTTTGTCATTGTTTTCATCGATGACATACTTATTTACTCAAAGAATGATCAAGAGCACGAAGAACATTTGAGAAAAGTGCTAGAAGTATTGAGGAAAGAAAAACTGTACGCTAAGTTTTCAAAGTGTGCATTTTGGTTGGAAGAAGTTCAATTCCTCGGTCACATAGTGAATAAAGAAGGTATCCAGGTGGACCCGGCAAAGATCGAAACCGTTGAAAAGTGGGAAACCCCAAAAACTCCGAAGCATATACGTCAATTTTTAGGATTGGCTGGTTACTACAGAAGATTCATCCAAGATTTCTCCAAAATAGCAAAACCCTTGACTCCATTAACGCATAAAGGGAAGAAATTTGAATGGAAGGATGAACAAGAGAAGGCGTTTCAATTATTGAAGAAAAAGCTAACTACGGCACCTATATTGTCATTGCCTGAAGGGAATGATGATTTTGTGATTTATTGTGACGCATCAAAGCAAGGTCTCGGTTGTGTATTAATGCAACGGACGAAGGTGATTGCTTATGCGTCTAGACAATTGAAGATTCACGAGCAAAATTATACGACGCATGATTTGGAATTAGGTGCGGTTGTTTTTGCATTAAAGACTTGGAGGCACTACTTATATGGGGTCAAAAGTATTATATATACCGACCACAAAAGTCTTCAACACATATTTAATCAGAAACAACTGAATATGAGGCAGCGTAGGTGGATTGAATTGTTGAATGATTACGACTTTGAGATTCGTTACCACCCGGGGAAGGCAAATGTGGTAGCCGACGCCTTGAGCAGAAAGGACAGAGAACCCATTCGAGTAAAATCTATGAATATAATGATTTACACTAACCTTACTACTCAAATAAAGGAGGCACAACAAGGAGTTTTAAAAGAGGGAAATTTAAAGGATGAAATACCCAAAGGATCGGAGAAGCATCTTAATATTCGGGAAGACAGAACCCGGTATAGGGCTGAAAGAATTTGGGTACCAAAATTTGAAGATATGAGAGAAATGGTACTTAGAGAAGCTCATAAAATCAGATACTCAATACATCCTGGAACGGGTAAGATGTACAAGGATCTCAAGAAACATTTTTGGTGGCCGGGTATGAAAGCCGATGTTGCTAAATACGTAGGAGAATGTTTGACGTGTTCTAAGGTCAAAGCTGAGCATCAGAAACCATCAGGTCTACTTCAACAACCCAAAATCCCGGAATGGAAATGGGAAAACATTACCATGGATTTCATCACTAAATTGCCAAGGACTGCAAGTGGTTTTGATACTATTTGGGTAATAGTTGATCGTCTCACCAAATCAGCACACTTCCTGCCAATAAGAGAAGATGACAAGATGGAGAAGTTAGCACGACTGTATTTGAAGGAAGTCGTCTCCAGACATGGAATACCAATCTCTATTATCTCTGATAGAGATGGCAGATTTATTTCAAGATTCTGGCAGACATTACAGCAAGCATTAGGAACTCGTCTAGACATGAGTCTTGCCTATCATCCACAAACTGATGGGCAAAGCGAAAGGACGATACAAACGCTTGAAGACATGATACGAGCATGTGTTATTGATTTCGGAAACAGTTGGGATCGACATCTACCGTTAGCAGAATTTTCCTGCAACAACAGCTACCATTCAAGCATTGAGATGGCGCCGTTTGAAGCACTTTATGGTAGAAAGTGCAGGTCTCCGATTTGTTGGAGTGAAGTGGGGGATAGACAGATTACGAGTCCGGAGATTATACAAGAAACTACCGAGAAGATCATCCAAATTCAACAACGGTTGAAAACCGCCCAAAGTCGACAAAAGAGCTACGCTGACATTAAAAGAAAAGATATAGAATTTGAAATTAGAGAGATGGTTATGCTTAAAGTTGCACATTGGAAAGGCGTTGTTCGATTTGGTAAACGAGGAAAATTAAATCCAAGGTATATTGGACCATTCAAGATTATTGATCGTGTCGGACCAGTAGCTTACCGACTTGAATTACCTCAAAAACTCACGGCTATACATAACACTTTCCACGTCTCGAATTTGAAGAAATGTTTTGCTAAAGAAGATCTCACTATTCCATTAGATGAAATCCAAATCAACGAAAAACTTCAATTCATCGAATAACCCGTCGAAATAATGGATCGTGAGGTTAAGAGACTTAAACAAAACAAGATACCTATTGTTAAGGTTCGATGGAATGCTCGTAGAGGACCCGAGTTCACCTAGGAGTGTGAATATCAGATGAAGAAGAAATACCCGAATTTCTTTCCAGAAGATACGTCAACACCTCCAACTGCTTAAAATTTCGGGACGAAATTTATTTAACGGGTAGGTACTGTAGTGACCCGAACTTTTCCATGTTTATATATATATTAAATGAAATTTTTATTTACATGATTAAGTGTTTCCAACATGTTAAGCAATCTAACTTGTTAAAACTTGATTAATTGAAATAGGTTTCATATAGACAATTGACCACCCAAGTTGACCGGTGATTCACGAACGTTAAAACTTGTAAAAACTATACGATGACATATATATGGTTATATATATAGTTAACATGATTTTATTATAAGTATCTATCTCATTAGGTATTTTAACAATGAGTTATATACATAAAAATGAGACTATTAATTTAAGAAACTCGAAAACGATATATATAACGATTATCGTTATAACAACGTCTTACTAGGTACATATGAATAATATTAAGATATTGATACACTTGGTTAATTATGTTAAATGATAAGTAAATATATTATTAACTGTATTAACAATGAAATACATATGTAAAAATAAGACTACTAACTTAATGATTTCGAAACGAGACATATATGTAACGATTATCGTTGTAACGAAATTTAACTGTATATATATCATACAAAGATATATTATATATCATAATATCATAATAATATAACAATTTAACATCTCATTTGTTATAATAAACAATGGGTTAACAACATTCAACAAGATCGTTAACCTAAAGTTTTCAAAACAACGTTTACATGTAACGACTAACGATGACTTAACGACTCAGTTAAAATATATATACATGTAGTGTTTTAATATGTATTCATACACTTTTTAAAGACTTCAAGACACTTATCAAAATACTTCTACTTAACAAAAATGCTTACAATTACATCCTCGTTCAGTTTCATCAACAATTCTACTCGTATGCACCCGTATTCGTACTCGTACAATACACAGCTTTTAGATGTACGTACTATTGTTATATACACTCCAATGATCAGCTCTTAGCAGCCCATGTGAGTCACCTAACACATGTGGGAACCATCATTTGGAAACTAGCATGAAATATCTCATAAAATTACAAAAATATGAGTAATCATTCATGACTTATTTACATGAAAACAAAAATTACATATCCTTCATATCTAATCCATACACCAACGACCAAAAACACCTACAAACACTTTCATTCTTCAATTTTCTTCATCTAATTGATCTCTCTCAAGTTCTATCTTCAAGTTCTAAGTGTTCTTCATAAATTCCAAAAGTTCTAGTTTCATAAAATCAAGAATACTTCCAAGAATGCAAGTTTACTTCCAAGTTTTCTAAATCCATTCCAAGTAATCATCCAAGATCAAGAAACCTTTGTTACTTACAGTAGTTTATCTTTCTAATACAAGGTAATAATCATATTCAAACTTTAATTCAATTTCTATAACTATAACAATCTTATTTCGAGTGGAAATCTTACTTGAAATTGTTTTCGTGTCATGATTCTGCTTCAAGAACTTTCAAGCCATCCAAGGATCCTTTGAAGCTAGATCCATTTTTCTAATTTTCAGTAGGTTTATCCAAGGAACTTGAGGTAGTAATGATGTTCATAACATCATTCGATTCATACATATAAAGCTATCTTATTCGAAGGTTTAAACTTATAATCACTAGAACATAGTTTAGTTAATTCTAAACTTGTTCGCAAATAAAAGTTAATCCTTCTAACTTGACTTTTAAAATCAACTAAACACATGTTCTATATCTATATGATATGCTAACTTAATGATTTAAAACCTGGAAACACGAAAAACACCGTAAAACCGGCTGTTTTGGGTTAGTTAATTAAAAACTATGATAAACTTTGATTTAAAAGTTGTTATTCTGGTAAAATGATTTTTATTATGAACATGAAACTATATCCAAAAATTATGGTTAAACTCAAAGTGGAAGTATGTTTTCTAAAATGGTCATCTAGACGTCGTTTTTTCGACTGAAATGACTACCTTTACAAAAACGACTTGTAACTTATTTTTCTGACTATAAACCTATACTTTTTCTGTTTAGATTCATAAAATAGAGTTCAATATGAAACCATAGCAATTTGATTCACTCAAAACGGATTTAAAATGAAGAAGTTATGGGTAAAACAAGATTGGATAATTTTTCTCATTTTAGCTACGTGAAAATTGGCAACAAATCTATTCCAACCATAACTTAATCAACTTGTATTGTATATTATGTAATCTTGAGATACCATAGACACGTATACAATGTTTCGTCCTATCATGTCGACACATCTATATATATTTCGGAACAACCATAGACACTCTATATGTGAATGTTGGAGTTAGCTATACAGGGTTGAGGTTGATTCCAAAATATATATAGTTTGAGTTGTGATAAATACTGAGATACGAATACACTGGGTTGTAGATTGATTCAAGATAATATTTATCGATTTATTTCTGTACATCTAACTGTGGACAACTAGTTGTAGGTTTCTAACGAGGACAGCTGACTTAATAAACTTAAAACATCAAAATATATTAAAAGTGTTGTAAATATATTTTGAACATACTTTGATATATATGTATATATGTATATATTGTTATAGGTTCGTGAATCAACCAGTGGCCAAGTCTTACTTCCCGACGAAGTAAAAATCTGTGAAAGTGAGTTATAGTCCCACTTTTAAAATCTAATATTTTTGGGATGAGAATACATGCAGGTTTTATAAATGATTTACAAAATAGACACAAGTACGTGAAACTACATTCTATGGTTGAATTATCGAAATCGAATATGCCCCTTTTTATTAAGTCTGGTAATCTAAGAATTAGGGAACAGACACCCTAATTGACGCGAACTCTAAAGATAGATCTATCAGGCCCAACAAGCCCCATCCAAAGTATCGGATGCTTTAGTACTTCGAAATTTATATCATGTCCGAAGGAGGATCCCAGAATGATGGGGATATTCTTATATGCATATTGTGAATGTTGGTTACCAGGTGTTCAATCCATATGAATGATATTTTTATCTCTATGTATGGGATGTGTATTGAAATATGAAATCTTGTGGTCTATTGTTACGATTTGATATATATAGGTTAAACCTATAACTCACCAACATTTTTGTTGACGTTTAAAGCATGTTTATTCTAAGGTGAATACTAAGAGCTTCCGCTGTTGCATACTAAAATAAGGAAAAGATTTGGAGTCCATGTTTGTATGATATTGTGTAAAAACTGCATTTAAGAAACTGATTGCGATGTAACATATTTGTATTGTAAACCATTATGTAATGGTCGTGTGTAAACAGGATATTTTAGATTATCATTATTTGATAATCTACGTAAAGCTTTTTAAACCTTTATTTATGAAATAAAGGTTATGGTTTGTTTTAAAATGAATGCAGTCTTTGAAAAACGTCTCATATAGAGGTCAAAACCTCGCAACGAAATCAATTAATATGGAACGTTTTTAATCAATAAGAACGGGACATTTCAACTCGAACGTGTTGACTTTTTCGTTGACTTTGACCAACCAAAGTTTGACTTTTTGTCAAACTTAACCAAATGATTATGCAATCTTTCTAATTTGTTTATATACTTGTATCTTGCATGAAACTTGACAATTTGATTCACATGCTACATAATCGAGTCGTAACGAGCCATAGGACTAATTGAACATCTTTGACCTATCGTGTTTACCGTTATTGATACGACCTGTTTGTTTAGGTCAAGACTAGCATTATCCTTTGCACACGTTACTTTGTGAAGTACTTTTCATACGTGCACTCAATGTGAGATCATAGTCCCATCTTTCAAACAACTTTTATGCTTTAAACTATGGGATGAGAAACATATACGTATCATACTTTTTCACATTGAACACAAGTACGAAAACGAACATTCCACGTACGGGTTTGAACGAAAATCCTCAATTCAATTATCATTAGTTACACTTGCAGGGTGTAAACGTGAACTTATATTATGTGATCACATGGGCTTGACGAGCCTCATTCGGACGGTTCACTACCGTTAGCGGATGAAATATATTTTCGGGTCTAGTGTATGTTCTAACACTATGCAAAGGGTGCAAAACAGTTAAGTTTGATAATTGGGTGCCCGCGAAACAAATAACAACTTTGGAATGCAAATGATTTTGATAATCATATTATATTAAATCTTGTGGTTCAAATGCAATGTTTACTAAAACACCTATGATTTCACCAACGTTTTCGTTGACAGTTTTCTATATGTTTTCTCAGGTCCTTGAACGCTACTTGATACATGCTTCCGCACTCTTTTTGATACTTACTTGGATGTCGCGTATACATGCATAGTTGGAGCGTCTTTTGACAACTATTAAATTGTGTCGCATAGGTCTCATTCGTACGTTAAACTTTGTAATGTAACTAGTCTTTGAACTACTTTTGTAAACTTGAAACATCCTTTTACTTATGAAATGAATGCGACATATTTTGGTCAAACGTCATGTTAAAGACTTATGACCACGTAACGGGACCTAAGTAGTTGGCGCCGTCAAACATGATTTGGTCAGGTCGCTACAGATGGTATCAGAGCGTTGGTTGTAGGGATTTTGAGTTCATTGGTGTCGACCCCGAGTCATAGGGTACATTGGTGAGTCTAGACTACAACCGGCATATAGACTTGAAGTAGGAATTACTTGACTACTTGTGCATTATACTCAAACTCGTCTATCATATCTAATTCTTATTCAATCTTAATCTCACGTTACTTGATTTAATTGACGCGCCACTTTGACTATATGAATTAGTGTCGAATGCACATATGAATTAGGGTAATATAATTTCCGGGATTATATTACGGTGACTCATATGAACATTTCGACATTATGACATAAAGAATTTAAGGCGAGTCAAGGAAAATTTCTCTCTATCCTTATTCCATATCATGATTAGTATTATTAAGAATACTAATTAACGGTATTCTTATGTTTTGAAGGAACAATACCTCCTCGTCGTGTGCCACGCCATGAGACACCCGAACAAGCTCTACAACGAATGGTAACCACCGCCGTAGAGGCGGCCATGGCCGATCACTCCACCAACAACAATAACAATAACAACAACAATCAAGGGGCCGGTAACTCAAGCGAAGGGTGCTCCTACAAAGCCTTCATGGGGTGCAAACCTCACACCTTTGATGGAACCGGGGGACCGGTTGTACTCACTCGATGGTTCAAACAAACGGAAGCCATTTTTAGCATAAGCGGTTATCAGGACCAAGATAAAGTCAAATATTCCACCCACACCTTTGCCGGTATCGCCCTCACATGGTGGAACACGTATGTACAATCGGTGGGTACCGACGAAGCTCACGCCCTCTCTTGGGCCGATTTAAGGGAAAGGTTGATCGTTGAGTTTTTCTCTCATCAAGAAACCCGAAAGCTCGAGCAAGAGCTAAGAACTTTAAAGGCGGTCGGAAACGATCTCAAGTCCTACAATCAACGATTCGCCGAGCTATCCTTGATGTGTCCCAACCTCGTGAACCCCGAATCTCAAAGGGTTGAACTCTAGATGGATAGCCTTCCAAAGAGCATCAAACAAGGAGTGATGTCATCCAAACCCGCTAACCTACAACAAGCCTTAAACATGGCCTGCCAATTGATCGAAACGGTTGACGAAATCGTAGTTCCGGCACCTAAGGCCGAGGATAAATTGGGCGACAACAAAAGAAAATGGGAAGCCCCCCAATCAAGCAACAACTACAACAACAACTTCACCAAAAAGCCTTTCACCTCCGACACCAAGAAAATTTATGGCGGAAATAAACCCTTTTGCAACAAATGCCACAAACACCACTATGGTGAATGTAGCAATCTATTTTGCCACCGGTGCCAAAGGGGTGGTCATGTGGCCAACGATTGTAGAAGTGCCGCCCCCGTCGCTCAAAAGGTGTCCAATGCACCAAAACCGGGTACTTGTTATGAATGTGGCCAAACGGGTCATTTTATAAATGCATGTCCGAAGAAGAAAGCCAACACCAACACACGCGGACAAGCTTTCAACATCAACAGCGAAGAAGCCCAAGATGACAATGAATTAGTCACGGGTACGTTTCTCCTCAACAACACTTATGTTACTTGTTTATTCGATTCGGGTGCCGATAAGAGTTTTGTATCCAAGACTTTGAATCATTCTTTTAACACTCCACCACTTCCACTAGATACCACTTATACCATTGAAGTAGCCAACGGAAAACTATTGAGACACATATTACCGGGGGTGTACGTTAAACATTTTGGGTAATGAGTTTGAAATTGACTTAATACCCATGGAACTAGGAAGCTTCGATGTAATAATCGGTATGAATTGGCTGGCCAAAATGAAATCTCACATCCTTTGTGATCTTAACGTAATCCGAATTCCTATCGAGAATGGTGAACCTTTGATCGTCTATGGCGATAAGAGTTGCACCGGACTCAACCTCGTTTCATGCATTAAAGTTAGAAAACTACTCCGTAAGGGTTGTTTTGTGATCCTTGCTTACGTTAAGAAAGTCGAGTCCGATGAGAAGCATATCGATGATGTGCCAATTGTTAGTGACTATTCCGATGTATTTCCCGACGAATTGTCGGGTCTTCCACCTCATCGATCAGTTGAATTCCAAATCGATCTTATTCCGGGAGCCGCACCCATAGCACGTGCACCATATAGACTCGCTCCATCCGAAATGCAAGAATTGCAAAGTCAAATCCAAGAACTACTTGATCGTGGTTTTATCCAACCTAGCCATTCACCTTGGGGCGCTCCGATTTTGTTTGTTAAAAAGAAAGACGGATCCCTACGAATGTGCATTGATTATCATGAAATAAACAAATTGACGGTTAAGAACCGATATCCTCTTCCTCGCATCGATAACCTCTTTGATCAACTACAAGGGTCTTGTGTATATTCGAAAATCGATCTCCGCTCGGGTTATCATCAACTAAGGGTTAAAGGGGAAGATATCTCCAAAACCGCTTTCCGAACTCGTTATGGTAGTTATGAATTCCTTGTCATGCCATTCGGTCTTACTAACGCACCGGCGGTGTTCATGGATCTTATGAACCGCGTGTGCAAACCATATCTTGACAAATTCGTTATCGTGTTCATCGATGATATTTTGGTTTATTCTAAAAGCGAAGAAGAACACGAGGAACACCTCCGACTTGTGCTTGAACTTTTAAGACAAGAACGACTCTATGCCAAATTCTCCAAGTGTGAATTTTGGTTAAAGGAAGTTCAATTTCTTGGTCATGTTGTAAGTGACCAAGGTATTAAAGTCGATCCAACGTAAATCGAAGCCATTAGTAAATGGGATACTCCTACTACTCCTACTCACATTCGTCAATTCTTGGGTCTCGCCGGATACTATCGTAAATTCATCAAGGATTTCTCTTTGGTTGCTCGTCCTCTAACCGCGTTAACTCACAAGGGAAAGAAATTCATTTGGGCGACCGAACAAGAATCCGCATTTCAAATCTTGAAAACAAAGCTAACCACCACTCCTATCTTGTCACTTCCTGAAGGAAACGATGCTTTTATTGTGTATTGTAATGCCTCGAAACATGGTTTTGGGTGTGTGTTGATGCAATGAACGAAAGTCATTTCTTATGCTTCTCGACAACTCAAAATTCATGAACGAAACTACACGACACATGATCTCGAACTCGGAGCCGTTGTCTTTGCACTTAAAATGTGGAGACACTATCTTTATGGAACCAAGAGTACAATCTTTACCGATCACAAAAGTCTCCAACACATCTTCGATCAAAAGCAACTAAACATGAGACAACGAAGGTGGATTGAGACCTTAAACGATTACGATTGCGAGCTTCGTTACCATCCCGGAAAGGCAAATGTAGTAGCCGATGCCTTAAGTCGAAAAGAAAGAGCGGTGCCTCTTCGTGTCTGAGCCTTAAACATCACCATCCACACAAACCTTAATAGCCAAATTCGGGTAGCCCAAGATGAAGCTCTCAAGGATGAAAACGTTTCACACGAGCTCTTGAACATTCTCGTCTCTCGATTCGAAACTAAGGAAACCGGACTCCGATATTTCGCCGGAAGGATTTGGGTGCCTAGTTATGGGGACCTATGAAGTCTTATTTTAGATGAAGCCCATAAGTCACGATACTCGATTCACCCCGGTGCCAATAAGATGTACCACAACCTTAAACAACAATATTGGTGGCCGAACATCAAAAGGGACGTAGCTACTTATGTTTCCAAGTGTTTGACATGTTCCAAAGTCAAAGCCGAACACCAAAGACCATCCGGACTACTCCAACAACCCGAGATCCCGCAATGGAAGTGGGAAAGGATAACGATGGATTTAATCACCAAACTACCAAAAACGACGGGCGGTTATGATACCATTTGGGTTATTGTTGACCGTCTCACCAAATCCGCACACTTCCTCTCCATGAAGGAGACCGACAAAATGGAGAAACTTGCACAACTTTACATCAAGGAGATCGTAGCCCGACACGGTATACCTTTATCGATTATCTCCGACCGAGATGGCTGTTTTGTTTCTAGATTTTGGCGTACCTTGCAAGAAGCGTTGGGAACGCATTTAGACATGAGCACCGCATATCATCCTCAAACCGATGGGCAAAGCGAACGCACAATTCAAACCTTAGAGTATATGTTACGGGCTTGTGTTGTTGATTTTGGAAAAGCTTGGGACAAGCACTTACCTCTCACCGAATTCTCCTACAACAATAGTTATCACGCGAGTATAAAAGCCGCCCCATTCGAAGCATTATATGGCCGAAAATGTCGTTCCCCTCTTTGTTGGGACGAAGTAGGCGACGTACAAATCACCGGACCCGAACTCATTCACGAAACCACCGAGAAGATCGTTCAAATCCGAGATAGGCTTCGGACGGCCCGAAGTCGTCAAAAGTGCTATACCGACAAAAGATGCAACGATCTTGAATTTCAAGTCGGTGACCGCGTCATGTTAAAAGTCGCACCTTGGAAAGGTGTCATTCGTTTTGGAAAACGTGGGAAATTAAATCCGCGGTATATTGGTCCTTTCGAAATCTTGGAACGTATTGGAACCGTTTCTTATCGTTTAGATCTTCCGCCCCAATTGAACTCCGTTCATCCTACCTTCCATGTATCTAACTTGAAAAAGTGTCTTGCCGAGCCCGATATCGTCATCCCTCTCGAGGAACTTACTATTGATGACAAACTTCATTTTGTGGAGGAACCAGTTGAAATTGTGGACACCTCCATCAAGACTTTGAAACAAAGCCGAATCCCAATTGTCAAGGTTCGTTGGAATGCCAAAAGAGGACCCGAGTTTACTTGGGAAAAGCAAGATCAAATGCAACAGAAATACCCTCACTTATTCCCGATTCCGGAAACGCAAAATTTCGAAGAAGAAACAACGAATACTACGCCTACTTAAATTTCGGGACGAAATTTCTTTTAAGGAGTAGGTAATGTAATATCCCGCCTTTTTCCGTTTACTTTTCTGTTTAACTATTTAAATTTCGTTATATGTTTATAACATCTCCCGTTGATACGCGTTTTAAAAATATCTCGTTTAGGTAATTCACGCACCCGCAACCGAACTCGAGGGACTAGTTTTGCCAAAGAGCCAAAGAGGTGACTAGCATTTGACTAGTCAACCCCACCTCCCTTCTTTTTCATTTTCATTTTTCTTTTCTTTCACTACTTCTCCATTTTCTTTCAATTATCCATTTCAAAGAATCATCATCGAAATCCAAGCTAGCGGGTATCTTGCAAAAGAAATTACATATTTGGAATCCTTGCAACTTCCTCTTCGATTCCATACCGATTTCATCAAGTTTGGGTATCTTTCTAAAATCACTAGATTTTGTGTTCTTGATGTTTTTAACTTATAAAGTTGTTAATTAGTGTCTATGGCTCAAGTCTAACATGAATATATGATTTATATGTTCGATTTTGTTATTTGAAGTAACTAGCATGAACGTAAACTTTGGTGTGTTTGATTTGGTGATTTGGTTGTGTGGATGATGTTAAATGTTATAAATGCATGTATTAAATGTATTCCTAACATCACTAGCTTCAATTTGATGTGTAGGTTGTTTTAGAAAACTCCATAAACATGATTAGTGATTTTGATGTTGTGGGTTAGGGTTTGATAGAATTGAATGTGAACATTTAATGCATTGAATGCCATGAATTGTGGTTGGTAAGTGATTAGTTAGATTGTATGCTTGATTACCTACGAAACGGCGTGTCATATGTATGCATTTAATTCCCGAATCCTATTTTGTGCATTTATGAACTTGAGTATTAATTGAGCATTAAATTTTGGAAAGTCGGTTATTGCAAATGATGTTTTTGGTGGATGAAATGTGTTTAGTTGTGTTCTTTGTCAAATTAGCTTTCCAACGATATAAAATGCGTGTCATAAGTGTTTACGGTTTGTGATTTGTGTTTGATCGAAGTTCGGAAAAAGACTTGAACAATTGAAACTAACCAGGCACCAGCACACGTTATGTGCCGCGGCGCGGCCAGCCTATGTCGCGGCGCGACATAAGGCGTGGCCAGGTTCTGACCTCCTTGGTCAAGATACGAAAAATGTTTGGCACGCTATGGACCTCCGATTCACATGAGATTTGTTCTAACATGCTTATATATGAATAAACACCTCAGAAAAATAGTTCGGGATCCGACCCGAACGTGTTGACTTTTTCGTTGACTTTGACCAACCAAAGTTTGACTTTTGTCAAACTTAACCAAATGATTATGCAATCTTTCTAATTTGTTTATATACTTGTATCTTGCATGAAACTTGACAATTTGATTCACATGCTACATAATCGAGTCGTAACGAGCCATAGGACTAATTGAACATCTTTGACCTATCGTGTTTACCATTATTGATACGACTTGTTTGTTTAGGTCAAGACTAGCATTATCCTTTGCACACGTTACTTTGTGAAGTACTTTTCATACGTGCACTCAAGGTGAGATCATAGTCCCATCTTTCAAACAACTTTTATGCTTTAAACTATGGGATGAGAAACATATACGTATCATACTTTTTCACATTGAACACAAGTACGAAAACAAATATTCCACGTACGGGTTTGAACGAAAATCCTCAATTCAATTATCATTAGTTACACATGCAGGGTATAAACGTGAACTTATATTATGTGATCACATGGGCTTGACGAGCCTCATTCGGACGGTTCACTACCGTTAGCGGATGAAATATATTTTCGGGTCTAGTGTATGTTCTAACACTACGCAAAGGGTGCAAAACAGTTAAGTTTGATAATTGGGTGCCCGCGAAACAAATAACAATTTTGGAATGCAAATGATTTTGATAATCATATTATATTAAATCTTGTGGTTCAAATGCAATGTTTACTAAAACACCTATGATTTCACCAACGTTTTCGTTGACAGTTTTCTATATGTTTTCTCAGGTCCTTGAATGCTACTTGATACATGCTTCCGCACTCTTTTTGATACTTGCTTGGATGTCGAGTATACATGCATAGTTGGAGCGTCTTTTGACAACTATTAAATTGTGTCGCATAGGTCTCATTCGTACGTTAAACTTTGTAATGTAACTAGTCTTTGAACTACTTTTGTAATCTTGAAATATCCTTTTACTTATGAAATGAATGCGACATATTTTGGTCAAACGTCATGTTAAAGACTTATGACCACGTAACGGGACCTAAGTAGTCGGCGCCGTCAAACATGATTTGGTCGGGTCGCTACAGGTCAGGTCTATAAATTCAGCATTTTTCGGACGAGTTTGGGACACCATATATCAACTATCTCTCTCACTCTCTAATATATATTTATATTTATTTTATAATTTTAATTTTAAGTTAATAATAATAAGGTTATAGTGGAAAATGTTTTAAGTTTGTAAGTCGAAATTCTGTCTGTGTAACACTACGCGATTAATACTCATTGTAAGTTATGTTTAAACTTTTTAAATTAATGTCTCGTAGCTAAGTTATTATTATGCTGATTTAACCCGAAGTAATTGTGATGTTGGACTAAATATTAAGACGGTGTAATTGGGCTTTGGACCATAATTGGGGTTTGGACAAAAGACCGACACTTGTGAAAATCGGACTATGGGCTATTAATGGGCTTTATATTTGTTTAACTGAATGATAGTTCGTTAATTTAATATAGAGATTTACAATTTGAGGTAATTATAAATAACCACATACACTCGATCGGACACGATGGGCGGAATATTTATAAATACTAATAATCGTTCATTTAACTGGACACGGGGATGGATTAATAGTCAATGGACTCATTAAACAGGGGTGGATTACATACAAGGACACTTGATGTAATTGTTAATAAAGTATTAAAATCTTGGATTACACACAGTCGATAACCTGGTGTAATCATTAACAATGTATTAAAACCTTATTACAGTTTAAGTCCCCAATTAGTCGGAATATTTGACTTCGGGTATAAGGATAATTTGACGAGGACACTCGCACTTTATATTTATGACTGATGGACTGTTATGGACAAAAACCAGATGGACATATCGAATAATCCAGGACAAAGGACAATTAACCCATGGTAATAAACTAAAATCAACACGTCAAACATCATGATTACGGAAGTTTAAATAAGCATAATTCCTTTATTTTATATCTCATCGTACTTTTAATTATCGCAATTTTATTTATCATCATTTTATTTATCGTACTTTTAATTATCGCATTTTTATTTATCATCATTTACTTTACACTTTTAATTAAGTTGTATTTATATTTAATATTTTACATTAGGTTTTAATTACGACTTAAGACATAAAATTGACAAACCGGTCACTAAACGGTAAAAAAACCCCCCTTTTATAATAATAATGCTGTTATAATTTAGTAGTAGGAAAGAAGAGATTAAATTTTTATTCAAGAATGGTGTACATATCCTTACAATTGAGTGAGTATTTATAATACTAAAACTTAACTGTACATTACTCGTTTTCATCTTCAATTATAGAGTAGGTGAAATAGTAATCAATAATTCATAATTTTACTATGCAAATAACTATTCCTCTGCATGCGTATGTAAACAGAATTCTCATCCATATTTGACTTTTACTACATATATCATAATACTCCCCCTTGGATGATAATTTTGTTTCGTTACAGATCAACTAGTACTGCCTCGTTAAAAACCTTGCTAAAGAAAAACCCAGTGGGATAAAAACTTTAGCCAAGGGAAAAAGAGTGCAGCATAGAGTTAAATCCCCCTCAAATAGACATCGTTGAGTCGTCACATCTTTTGAACTTGTCTCATGCCAATATTGTGAACGTGTGTTCTGAAAACAGCAGTTGGAAGTGCTTTGGTTAAAAGATCGGCAGTGTTTTGCTGGATTGAACATATCTCATTTCAATCTGGTTGTCCTTGATGAGATCTTGAGTGTATGAGAAGAATCTTGGAGGTATGTGAAATGTCCCGTTCTTATTGATTATAAACGTTCCATATTAATTGATTTCGTTGCGAGGTTTTGACATATATATGAGACGTTTTTCAAAGACTGCATTCATTTTTAAAATAACCATAACCTTTATTTTATCAATAAAGGTTTCAAAAGCATTACGTAGATTATCAAATAATGATAATCTAAAATATACTATTTACACACGACCATTACATAATGGTTTACAATAGAAATATATTACATCGACATATGTTTCTTGAATGCAGTTTTTACATAATATCATACAAACATGGACTCCAAATCTTGTCCTTATTTTAGTATGCAACAGCGGAAGCTCTTAATATTCACATGAGAATAAACATGCTTTAAACGTCAACAAAAATGTTGGTGAGTTATAGGTTTAACCTATATATATCAAATCGTAACAATAGACCACAAGATTTCATATTTCAATATACATCCCATACATAGAGATAAAAATCATTCATATGGTGAACACCTGGTAACCGACATTAACAAGATGCATATATAAGAATATCCCCATCATTCCGGGACACCCTTCGGATATGATATAAATTTTGAAGTACTAAAGCACCCGGTACTTTGGATGGGGTTTGTTAGGCCCAATAGATCTATCTTTAGGATTCGCGTCAATTAGGGTGTCTGTTCCCTAATTCTTAGATTACCAGACTTAATAAAAAGGGGTATATTCGATTTCGATAATTCAACCATAGAATGTAGTTTCACGTACTTGTGTCTATTTTGTAAATCATTTATAAAACCTGCATGTATTCTCATCCCAAAAATATTAGATTTTAAAAGTGGGACTATAACTCACTTTCACAGATTTTTACTTTGTCGGAAAGTAAGACTTGGCCACTGGTCGATTCACGAACCTATAACAAATATGTACATATATATCAAAGTATATTCAAAATATATTTACAACACTTTTAATACATTTTGATATTTTAAGTTTATTAAGTCAGCTGTCCTCGTTAGTAACCTACAACTAGTTGTCCAACGTTAGATGTACAGAAAAAAATTGATATATATTATCTTGAATCAATCCACGACCCAGTGTATACATGTATCAGGTTAGATCACAACTCAAAGTATATATATTTTTGGAATCAACCTCAACCCTGTATAGCTAACTCCCACATTACTGCATATAGAGTGTATATGGTTGTTCCAAATAATATATACACATGGGTCGATATGATATGTCAAAACATTTGCATACGTGTCTATGGTATCCCAAGATTACATAATATATTAGAATACATGTATAATACAATATAAGTTAGCTAGGATATGATTAATATAGATTTGTTACCAATTTTCACGTTGCTACAACAAGAAAAATTATCCAATCTAGTTTTACCCATAACTTCTTCATTTTAAATCCGTTTTGAGTGAATCAGATTGCTATGGTTTCATATTGAACTCTATTTTATGAACCTAAACAGAAAAAATATAGGTTTATAGTCAGAAATATAAGTTACAAGTCGTTTTTGTAAAGGTAGTCATTTCAGTCGAAAGAATGACGTCTAGATGACCATTTTAGAAAACATACTTCCACTTTGAGTTTAACCATGATTTTTGGATATAGTTTCATGTTCATAATAAAAATCATTTTCCCAGAAGAACAACTTTTAAATCAAAGTTTATCATAGTTTTTAATTAACTAACCCAAAACAGCCCGCGGTGTTACTACGACGGCGTATGTCCGGTTTTACAGTGTTCTTCGTGTTTCCAGGGTTTAAATCATTAAGTTATCATATCATATAGATATAGAACATGTGTTTAGTTTATTTTAAAAGTCAAGTTAGAAGGATTAACTTTTGTTTGCGAACAAGTTTAGAATTAACTAAACTATGTTCTAGTGATTACAAGTTTAAACCTTCGAATAAGATAGCTTTATATGTATGAATCGAATGATGTTATGAACATCGTTACTACCTCAAGTTTTGTGGATAAAGCTACTGGAAATGAGAAAAATGGATCTAGCTTCAAAGGATCCTTGGATGGCTTGAAAGTTCTTGAAGCAGAATCATGACACGAAAACAAGTTCAAGTAAGATTTCCACTCGAAATAAGATTGTTATAGTTATAGAAATTGAATCAAAGTTTGAATATGAGTATTACCTTGTATTAGAAAGATATATTACTATAAATAATAAAGATTTCTTGAGGTTGGATGATCACTCTACAAGATTGGAAGTAAGCTAGCAAACTTAGAAGTATTCTTGATTTTATGAAACTAGAACTTGTAGAATTTATGAAGAACATTTAGAACTTGAAGATAGAACTTGAGAGAGATTAATTAGATGAATAAAATTGAAGAATGAAAGTGTTTGTAGGTGTTTTTGTTCATTGGTATATGGATTAGATATAAAGGATGTGTAATTTTGTTTACATGTAAATAAGTCATGAATGATTACTCATATTTTTGTAATTTTATGAGATATTTCATGCTAGTTGCCAAATGATGGTTCCCACATGTGTTAGGTGACTCACATGGGCTGCTAAGAGCTGATCATTGGAGTGTATATACTAATAGTACATACATCTAAAAGCTGTGTATTGTACGAGTACGAATACGGGTGCATACGAGTAGAATTGTTGATGAAACTGAACGAGGATGTAATTGTAAGCATTTTTGTTAAGTAGAAGTATTTTGATAAGTGTCTTGAAGTCTTTCAAAAGTGTATGAATACATATTAAAACACTACATGTATATACATTTTAACTAAGTCGTTAAGTCATCGTTAGTCGTTACATGTAAGTGTTGTTTTGAAACCTTTAGGTTAACGATCTTGTTAAATGTTGTTAACCCATTGTTTATTAAATCAAATGAGATGTTAAATTATTACATTATCATGATATCATGATGTATTAATATATCTTAATATGATATATATACATTAAATGTCGTTACAACGATAATCGTTACATATATATCTCGTTTCAAAATCATTAAGTTAGTAGTCTTGTTTTTACATATGTAGTTCATTGTTAATATACTTAATGATATGTTTACTTATCATAATATCATGTTAACTATATATATATATATATATATATATATATATATATATATATATATATATATATATATATATATATATATATATATATATATATATATATATCCATATATATGTCATCATATAGTTTTTACAAGTTTTAACGTTCGTGAATCGCCGGTCAACTTGGGTGGTCAATTGTCTATATGAAACCTATTTCAATTAATCAAGTCTTAACAAGTTTGATTGCTTAACATGTTGGAAACATTTAATCATGTAAATATAAATTTCATTTAATATATAAGAACATGGAAAAGTTCGGGTCATTTAATATATAGTTTTGTTCGGCCACTTTTGATATACCCTTCTTTCATCTGTGCTATGCAAGTTGCATTATCTTTATAGATAGTTGTTGAACTTTTATCGCATTCTAGTCCACAAGAATCAGTAAAGAATTGTGTCATTAATCTCAACCAAAAACATTCCGGAGTGGTTTCATGTAATGCAATCACTTCGGCATGATTTGATGATGTTGCAACAAGTGTTTGTTTTTGAGAACGCCTTGATATTGAGTGCCTCCATTTAGGAATTCATATCCAGTTTGAGATTTAGCTTTATGTGGATCAGATAAATAATCTGCATCTATATAACCAAACAAATCTTGTTTTGAGTTGTTAGAATAAAATAATTATAAATCAGTAGTTCCCCGAAGGTATCAAAATATATGTTTGATCCCATTCCAATGTATTTTGGTAGGGGCTAAGTTGAATGGCTTCATAGATTTCTTTATTTAAGATAATTAATATAAACAACTATGATCACATATCCGAACATTGTTTTTATAAAACACACGTGCAAATAAGTTTATATGTATACTCTTTTCTTATCAAGTAATCACTTAATCAGTTATACTATTGTATCAACCCATATAAAAATCTTTGTGATTCAATGGAATACATTTCTTTGAGTTTTGCATTAGATGCTTATGATACCATAAACCATTCAGGTATATTCATATATATCACTATCAAGTGATCCACACAGATAAGTAGTTACAACATCCATGAGATACATTTAAGTAACTACTAGGTTGATTAAGTATCTAATAAGTAATTGTATCCATTACAGGAGGATAAGTTTTCCGCATAATTCATTTCTGGTCTTTGTGAGAAATCTTGAGTTACAAGTCTAGTTTTGCCTTGTAACTTCATTTGCACATTTCTTTTTCGGATAAAAATTCATTTGTATCCCATACGTTTCACATCTTTAAAAGTGATAACGATTGATCCGAAATTTTTTTTTATTGAGCGATTCTAATTCGGGTCGTATTGCTCCTTTCCATTGAGCTCAATCATGTCTATTTTGATATTCAATGACAGATTTTGGTTCCAGCTCATCATCTTTATTCATGATGTCATTGTAACATTATATGAAAATATCTCATGAAGATTTTTCATTTCATTTCGGTTCCATAATATTGCATAATTTATCGCAATTTATGTATTTACATTTATCAATATCCTCTGCAGAAGGAATATTTATTTGTGGTTCTTCTTGAACACTTTCTTTTACCTCATTATCAGCTGATTTTATTTTCGATGATTTTTTTTTCGGAACCAACTGATCTTCCACGTTTCATGTGTGGCAAAAACTCAAGAGTGACATTATTGCCAGCTTTTTGGAATTCTAATTCTTGCTAGAGCATTTACTGCTGATATATATGATTTAGTCACTCTTTTTGCATCTGAAAATGCATCGGGCAATTTATTCGCAAGTTCTTGCATATGCATTATTTATTTTTTTAATTTTTTTTTTAATTTTTGTTTCGCATTCTTTTGTTCGAGTATCAAGATACCTTAATTGATGTTCACATCATGAAACATCATTTTATTTATTTTTCATTTCTCCCCCTAATCTATGGAATAATTTTTCATTAAAACGACAATCAGCAAAAACGTGCTGTAAAAACATCACCCGCCATGGATTCAATATATCTTATGATTGAAGGTGTTTCATATCCAACATATATTTCAATTCTTCTTTGAGGAACCATTTGTTGTGGTGGTGCAATTAAAAATACACTGCGCAATCAAATATTCTAAGACGTATATTTGGCTCTCGACCAAAATTAAGTTGGTAATGGAGAATATTTATGACTTGCACTTGGTTTAATGCGAATTAATGTCGCATCATGTAAATTTACATGTCCCCATATAAATATTGAGAGTTTTGTACTCATTACCAATTGTCTAGTTATTATCTGCAAGCGTTTATCTATTGATTCAGCTAAGCGAATTTTGTGTATGCACATGAGTAACTGGATGTTCAACAACAATCCCTGTAGATATATAATAATCATTAAATGCTTGAGATGTTAACTCACTAGCATTATCAAGTCTCATCATTTTAATGGTGTAATCAGAATAATGTGTTCTCAATTTAATAATTTGTGCAATAAACTTTGCAAATGCCATATTACGGCTTGATAACACACAAACATGAGACCATCCGCTAGATGCGTCTATTAGAATCATGAAATATCAAAATGGTTCACATGATGGATGAATTGGTCCATATATATAACCTTGAATTCTTTCAAGAAACATTGGTGATTCTTTCTCAATATTCTTTTCATTAATCACCATATGTGCTTTTCATTAATCATCATATGTGCTTTTTCATTAATCACCATATGCGTTTTTCATCATATATCCTTTTCATCATATGCGCTTTTAATCATATGCACTGCGCTTTTCATCATATGAGCCTTTTCATCATATGCGCCTTTTAATCATATGCGCTGCGCTTTTCATCATATGCGCTTTTCATCATATGTGCCTTTTATCATATGCGCTTTTAATCATATGCGCTGCGCTTTTCATCATATGCGCTGCGCTTTTCATCATATGCGCCTTTAATCATATGCGCTGCGCTTTTGTAACGACCCTGGTTTTTCCAACGTTTAATTATTAATATTTATTATTAATACTTGCGCTTTATTAAATGTATGCTTATACATTTTACTTGTTACCGTATTTAACTTTACATGGCCCGACTTGTCTTTGTGACACACGTACTTTTCACGAATAATATTTCGAATATTATTTACGTTCATGATTAATTATTATTAATCATTTTTTATTAACGGATGTTAGTAGTTAATTACTTGGGCTTTACTTATATAATTGTTACTTACTTACATACTTGGGCTTTATTAATGTACATGGACTTGGAAGCCCACCCTACTTCTCTTAATGCATTAATTAGGAGCCCATTTTGTTACTAGTAACTCATTAAGACAAAACTAGATTAGTTAGTGACATAAGGATACTAGTTACATGTATACTTACACATCTTTCTCACACCATTTAGCTTTAATACCACTTCAAGCATACACTATTCTCCCATGTTAGAAAGTTAGCTTTTGAACCTTCCCCATTGAGCCCTTGACCGCCGGCCATCCTTGGGACAAAGGGAGTTCCATTTCAAACCTTTTTTTTTGTTACTTATTTACTAGTATCATTTCATTTTTTACACACACTTCTTTACTTACAATTCTTGCTCTCTTTTTTTCTCAAGACTTGTAAGTAACAAGCTTTGCTTTTCTTCCTTTTTCCTCCATTAAAATCGAACCAAATCATCATCATTTACTTGTCTTTGTTTGTTGTTTAATTACTTGTTCTTTTGTTGTTGTTGTTTACCTACTAGTTATAAGAATCAAACTCTCTAGTTTATTCTTCATATTATCTTGTTTATACAAGAACATACAAGAATCAAAGAGGATCAAGTTTATAGTTTGATTCCTCCATAAAATTTGTTAAAAGAAAAGTTCATAAGTTTATAATCATACTTGTGTTCATGTTTGTAAACTTAAGGTTTACTTTCTTAAAAGACCAAAGTCTTGGCTTGAATCTTTCTAAGTATGAACAACCATGAACTTATTACTTGTAAATTTAACTTATTACTTCCTTTTATACATGTTTAATAAAGTTGTGATGTTGTTAATTTGGTCAAGTATTACTAGTTAATCTTGATGTCATATTTCTTGAAACTAAAAGTTAACTTTGTAAGTCCAAGAACATGGAAGTATAACTTTCTAGTTATAAATTCAAACACTTATGTTGGATCTAAGTTTATATAGCTTATGGTCTTCTAATTTTGTTGTAAATAAAAGCTTATAAGCTTACATACATTTTACAAGTTGAAAATCTAAGTTTCATAACTTATGGTTTCATTAAAGTGAAGATCCAAGTTCTATAACTTAGGATCTAACTTAAGAACACTAGATCTAGACTTTCTAGTCTAGGATCTTTAAGATCTAGCTAAGATCTAAGTTCTACAACTTAAGATCTTGATTACATAGTTTACTTTCAAGTTTGTAGCTTAATATTACTAGTAGAACTCATGTATGTGTCGGATCTAAGATCTTGATGTAACTTTGGTTCATCAAACTACATACAACTCTTAAGTGAGTTGTGCTACATATCTTAGACTTACACTAGTGTTATGATGGTAAAACCTTGGTTAAGATGATGTAAACCCATCAACGAGTTGTACACTTGAAGCTATACGCATCAAGGATGAGAACCGTGATGAGCATCAAGCACCAAGAACCCACCGGAACACCTTTACTTACTGTTTCTGGAACTGATCAGACTACCTGGGCTACTGGAAAGTTTATTTTTAGTTAGTTCGGTTTGAGTAGATGATTTTCTGTTTAGACCTCGCCTTAATCCGAGTTACGGTTTAGGATCTATGGCCTCCCGAAAGTCACTACACCCTATTAACGTTGTGCTGAAATTTCTGACCTACTCGCACTTAAACCATCACCACGGTCAAACGAAGATGAGTTTGGTTCTGTAAATTGGTCAGCCTCTAGGGGACTCTATACGGAGCCGTGTCCACTGGTCTCACCTCATTTCAGTTTGTATAGAGGTCGTGGCGACTAAACGAAGTCAGTCCTTGTTTCAAATCCTAGTCTTGACTTAAAACTTACTTTACACTTTTTGTTTAATGATGAATGATGATGGTACTTAAGACCTAATTTACATACTTTTAAACCTTTGGGAACGATTTACCGACTTAGTAACTTTTGACTTAGGTTGAGGACCTTCCGGACCAACCACTTGCTTACTATTTCCCGCGTATCAACTTTTACTACTTTTCACTGTGAGTTATCTTTTTACTTTAACTATTTTGGGAACTGAGAATACATGCGCATTTTATGTTTTACATACTAGGCACGAGTACTTAAACTTTATATATGTGTGTGTTATACAACGGCATAAACTTTCCCCTTAGCTCGGTAACGTTTAGTCATTGGTCTTTGAACCGGTGAACGCGAATCTTAGATATGGATCCATAGGGTTTGACATCCCCACTCGGGCTAGTAGCGCTAGTATTTAACGGGTGTTTAATACTTCGTAAACATACGCACTCGCCAAGTGTACTTTTAGGGGGTTATAAATGTTAAGTTAGTTACCAAGTGCCCACGGTTGAACATATACTTTTCATACTGTTTTGAAATACTGAAATCTCGTGGCCTACCTTATATTACTGTTATAAGTAAAATATAGCTCACCAACCTTTGTGTTGACATTTTTAAGCATGTTTTTCTCAGGTACTTAAGGTTTGATTGCTTCCGCTGTAGTTGCCATGCTTTGTAGACTCCCGATGCGCTTATTAGAGATGTCTTCGCATGAGACGTTTATTTTGCATTCAAAACTTTATTACTTTTGAAACAATGATTTGTAACGACTTGCAGGTCACGTACTATTATTATCGCCTTCTATTCGTAGAGGCACATTATCGCATGTTAAACATTTGACGTTGGTTATGACGTCACCTTTTCTTATGAATGCAAACTTATTTTGAAACAGCATATAGTATTTGACCTTGTAATGATCCTGTTGCTGATGATTCGTACACGATGGTTTTGTACGGGCATCATAGCTTTTCATCATATGCGCCTTTTATAATATGTTCTTTTAATCATATGCGCTATGGTCTAAAACCATTTATTTATGAGTGATACATAACAAGCTAGGCATCTTAGAAAATTTAGATCATATAAGTCGAAGGTTGCTCATGGTTTACTTAATCAAGATTTTCAAAAAATTCACTCTCATCATTTCAAATCTTGTATAGTGGAAGAATAAAAGGTCAAAGTAGCTTTTTTAAATCGTTTGCACGCCTATGACCCTTTTTTTTATTTAACCATAAAGAGTTCAAATTGTATATTACTGACTTCTCTTTCTCTCCTATATGATTTCACCAATTCTTTTCCTTCACCATTGTATAATACTAATTACATAATTCTTTATGCCTCTCCATTATATTTTTAAAATGAGCAAATGCACAGCGGAAGATTTCTTTAATATAATACGATATTTTGTAGTAAAAATATGCATACGACGGAACTGAACAATGCAGTGTTGGCCTTGGATTCACGAACCTCAAGGAAATAGGCTTAAAAAAAATATAACGCCTCTGCCTAGGATCGAACTCCTGACCTCTCGGTTATACCCAATATGCCCAACCATCCTTCTACCATCTCATTTCTAAATTGTAACCCATTCGAAATCATATAACTCGTGTGGCCTCACTTCTTTCGGCCCAGCAGGATTTTTGTCTCAGCCCAACAGCAAATATATTTGGCCCAACATTTAATATAAACTTCGGCCCAACAGTAAAAACAAACATGGTCCAACTGGAGTTATTGGCCTACGACCCAAACAGAAAGTGAAATGAAAGCTCTCGGCCTAATATCAATTTAAACTTTAACGATGGATTGTGGGGACTGGTCTTCATGTCACAATCGAACAGAAACAAGGATAATGATAATGGTTGTATGCTTTTAAAATTGGGGTGGGGTTACTCGTTTAGTTTTTTTTTTTTTTTACCTCATCATTCTTGTTATTAAACCCCACAGCTCAAATAATTAAAACAAGTCCACTACCCACAAGGAAAAACATGACGGCTGTGACGACCCGAAAATTTCCGACCAAATTTAAACTTAACATTTATATGTTTCCGACACGATAAGCAGAATTTGTAGTGTTGAATCTCAAAAAGTTTAGAACTACATTCATGTAATCAATTATCCTTTGACCGTGTTCGACGATTCACGAACAATTATGTGTATATAGATATGTATATATAATATATAATATTAACTGAAAACATTAACAAAGTATTAGATATATGATACTTTACATGAACGTATTTGTTTCGATATATTTATTGACAGAATTAAGAGATAATATCAAATGATTGAATTATCAGATACATTATGATATGATTACGGGCCTATGTTATGAGGTTCACTGTGATTTAAGAAATCTATTCTTTTTTACCACTCATTACTTAACTAGTATGATAAAATAACGATATTTATATTTTATTTTATCAAATATATATAACGATTTAAATTAATATTATATATATTTATACGCGTATTATACGTACATAGTTTTATACTTTTACTATACCTTAACTTTACCTTTACTTTACTTTTACTTTACTTTAACTTTAATAATTCATACTTTAATAATTCACTTTAATAATTCATACTTTAATAATTCACTTTAATAATTCATACTTTAATAATTCACTTTAATAATTCATACTTTAATAATTCACTTTAATAATTCAAAAATCTATTATAAATAGAATTCAATAGGTTTTATTATTTCATAGAAATTTGAAAATATATTTCTCTAAACTCTCTCAATCGAATTACACATATATATTTTCTTTGTATTATTTCAAGATATTATTAGTATACATAAAATACTACGACGGAGTTATATTCAGACGATTTTAAAATAAGTTTTCAAACGGGATAGAGCTAAGGAAATTATGGGTTATAGCTATGGAGGTTATGGGTATTGATCGAGGGTATTGCTCGTGAGGTCAACCTAACGTTTATCATTTTCGTTTCGTCTACGTACTTTCCTGCAATATTGAATCTCAATATTGATACGTGAGCACTCATAACTTAACTTTTATATTTCAATAGTGTATCCCTGACTAGTGCTCGAGTATATAGGATTATGCATGCTTGTACATTCGATATTGTCCTTAGATAGGTTTGTTGAATCCTGAATTAGATACATATGCTACTGAGATAGGGTATATGATATGCATGTCATTGGAAAGCTAGCGAAAAATTAAGAACTTTTCATTTAGATATCGAATGGTTTCGATGAACGGATTAGAAGTTATAGTCAACTGAATTTTAGTATTATTGTTAAAATGATTATTATTACTATCGTCGTTATTATTTTAATAGAAATATCATTGTTATTATAAAATATCATTATTACTATTATGTTAGTATTATCATTTTATCATAATAACATTTTTAGTAAATATAAATATTGTTATTTTTTTATAGAATAATAATAATTATTATTACAAAATAATACAACTTTTACTTATTATTATTATGATCAATATTATTTTATCAAATAAATAGGGGATACAAAGATATTTTTCACCACGCGTAATATAATTACATTAATAATACTTACCACTATAGTTTTACGATATTAAGTGAACTTTATAAATTTTACTACTTAAGATATATAAAAGTATATTTTATCATATATAAACGTTAATATAAATTTTTATTAATAAATGACTTTTATTATTATAAAATCTAATAAATATATTTAAATATATAAAATGACTATAGTTAAGTTATATAATAAACACGTATAAATTTTAGAAGTCATTTTGGGTTAAGTTGACTTTTGTTAACTTTTGCATATTAGTCTCGAGCATTAGGATTGTGGTACACTATGACTTGACCAAAAATTGTTAGACAAATATTGACCAACATATAAATATATATAATTAATATAGGTTCGTGAATCCGAGGCCAACCTTGCACTTGTTAAATGACGTCATATGTATTTTTACTACGAAATACAGTATGGTGAGTTTCATTACTCCCTTTTTATATATATTTTTGGGCTGAGAATACATGCGCTGTTTTATAAATGTTTTACGAAATAGGCACAAGTACTAAAACTAATTCTATGTGGGTTTAAACCAGAAATATACCCTTAGCTTGGTAACATTAAACTACTTGTCTATGTACGGTAGGCGCGAATCCTAAAGATAGATCTATTGGGCCTGACAAACCCCATCCTGACTATGGGATGCTTTAGTACTTCGAGGTTATTTTAAACACACCTGATCTGGTGCACTTCATAGGGTAAAACATGAACGTTAAGGCTTGTTACCGGGTGCCTACAACTTATAGAATACTTTTATACACTCGCGAGTGTACGGATATTTATAGAAACTGAAATCTTGTGGTCTATTACTATTACGGAAATGATTGATTAGGATAAACTAATGAACTCACCAACCTTTTGGTTGACACTTTAAAGCATGTTTATTCTCAGGTATTAAAGAAATCTTCCGCTGTGCATTAGCTCATTTTAAGGATATTACTTGGAGTCATTCATGACATACTTTGAAAGACGTTGCATTCGAGTCGTTGAGTTCATCAAGATTAATATTAAGTCAATTATAGTTGGATGTAATATGAAATGGTATGCATGCCGTCAATTTTTGATGTAAAGAAAGTTTGTCTTTTAAAAACGAATGCAATGTTTGTAAAACGTATCATATAGAGGTCAAATACCTCGCGATGTAATCAACTATTGTGAATCGTTTATAATGTATATGAACGGATCCTTTCAGTTGGTATCAGAGCGGTGGTCTTAGCGAACCAGGTCTTGCATTAGTGTGTCTAACTGATAGTTGTTAAGATGCATCAGTGAGTCTGGACTTCGACCGTGTCTGCATGTCAAAAGTTTTGCTTATCATTTTTAGTCTGAAATCATCTACTTACCACCCTTAGGAAATTACCTGCTTATCATTCTTAAGTCTAGACGCGTTTTCCTACATTTATTGCATAATAGTGTATAGACAAATTCTTATCTTAGCATATCTGTTACTGTGAACTTTGACTGACATCTTTCAAATATTTCTCCGTAATTTATGGGATTTTGGTATTATATATACATATGTAAATTATGTATTGAAGAATACCAAATCTAAATTCTACAATCTATTTCATACAAAAAAATTCTTTCCCTGATCATACAAGATGGATCCCTCAACCAGTTTGAGTTCCTCGGATTCCGACAGTTATGCCGATATGGATTTCCACATGAGCTCCGAAAGCAGCGTGACAGGAATGGATCAACCAATTAGCCATCATCTATTCTGGATGAATTGGGGATGGGTTCGTAATCTACTTAACCATTGGAGACAAGAAGAAGGTGATCCCTTTCATCCACCACATTGCCCTCTTGGCAATGAACCTGAAGCACTTACTGGCGAACCTGTCCGAAATACCATTTTCTCTCTCATTTCCATAGTATCTCGTCATGATTATATACTACACCAAATTCTAGATCTTATTTATCCGCTCGTCCGAACCGACAATCACCCCGGTGTAATAGAAGAAGTCAACGAGCTTCGCGCTCGGGTAGTGGCTTTGGAGAATATGGTGCAAAGGTTACAAACACCAGCAGCAGCACCAGCAGCATAACCAGTACCACCATCAACAACATCAACAGTACCATTACCACCACCAACAACAACCACATCGCAAACCTCAACTTCACAATCTGTCCCACGAGCATCGACGTCATACGCCATGTAGATACCAAGGAATACCACAACGATTAAGTATTGATTCATAACTTCATTGGGGAAACATTCTACGGCGATTATGTAATTTCTAAAGTTTAGAAATTATCTATCCTAGCCTTAACCATAAATCAAATGAGTTTAATTTAATATTAACTCATTAAATCTATATTACATCTGAAGAAATATACACATATATATTCCCATAAAGACTGTAATAAAATTCTTTTGTACAAAATATTAATTGTGAATTTTTTTTTTAACGGGTAGGTAATATCCGAGATATATATAAATTCACAATTAATATGTTACATTCTTCGAATCTGATTCAGCAAGTCATCCATTATACTCCCTACTTTCACAACAATATACATTCTTTTATAAAAATCAAAACAACCATACTCATTCAAAATCTAATTACATATTCTGATTTTAAAATCTCAGAATTCGATTCAAGATATAACCGAAATCATCACTCTTAGATTCCTACATCTTTCAAAACTATACTTTGACTTCAAAACTGTCCTAGAACCTCATTTCTATTCATGGAACTCACAAAAATATTTGTATCATTCAAAATCTTAGAACATCATATGTATATTAACAATTACAATATGTGTTCAAACACTTCGAAATTCCTAAAGACATGCGAGATGATTATCCAACCACACATTACCCACTGTCATGCACCTGAAAAGCTCTCAAAACCAAAGTTATAGTTTAACATGTATCAATGTCAGATCCTTTGATATTTATTACCAAATATAATTTTTCAATCTCTTTCCAAAATAGACAGTTTTGTCACAGCTCCAGCAAATCACCTTCATTTGTTTATACGAATAAACCCTTCATCATGGTTATCGGGGAACCTTTCATATCTCGTCACATTAGCAGTAAACTTATCAACAACTTCATTAACCTTCGACTTAAGCCTCTCCGAAAATCCACTATACTTATTCATTAAAACCCCATCATGTACTCACCTACATCCTGTAACAATAATTGTCACACTAACTACTGGGAATTAGCAATCAGTATTTTGAATTTCGCGACAATTTTACGTTAAAAGTTATATGTATACATATAACGTCTATCTCCTAGACTTACATACTTCGAATGTGAATTTTCTGAAAAACATCCCAAACTATGAACTAGTTCTCCGAAATTGGAAAAATGCTGATGAAGCAGCAAAAACTGTAAACGACTTTAACAGTCAAAAGTTTGATGATAAAGAATAGTATGGTGGTAAAGCTGAGAAAAAGAGACGGTTTGAAACTGGAAAATGGATTGAGCAGACCATGAAGGAGGCTGTGGACAAATCACAAAGACTAAACCTGCCTTCAAAGGATCCAAATGTTTCATTGTCTACTGAAATCGTTAGCAAACACCTTACTTCTTATTCTAAACCTTCACAGACAAATCTTCTTCATCATCCATCTATGTTAAGAATTCTAAGATATTATCGTATCTTTTATTATAAATATCTTCGATATTCCTGAAGATATTTTCACAACTATTCTTTTCCGAAATCTTTTATCTCTTTGCAATATATGCGTTACAACATAAAAAGAAACTGTGTTAGTTTCTAAATTCTGAAGAAAAAAAAATTCGAATTTAAAATAGGAATGTTTTTAAAGCAGTGTTGGGAACTGAAACATGAGTTAGTATAATATAATGACACTTGATCAACGTGATTATATTACAGTAAGTCATGCTGAGTTTCTAATGGAACGTGATGATTCATAGAACATACCGTCATCATGTACTATTTACACGACTCTTACATTCTACCCAATTTCCAAACATATTAAGAACATATCATCTTGATAGCTCTATATTTTCAGATATTCTGGTAAGTTGCCAAATTAAGATCGTGCCATTACGATTTTCTTCTTGGAACATTAACTATGTTCATCCAAAAATTCATATCTACGAATTCTGGACCATTATCCGCTTGACTTAAGGCTGGGAAGAGAAAACGAAAGCATGAAGCTCCGAAATATAATGGAGAATATAAAGCCCGATAACAACCTCGAAATTACAAACCGTGTATATCAATGCGTATAGCAATATAAAGACACGGGAGAATGAAAAACACAATAACCCCAAGGTAATGGTAGAAGAAAATAACTTCCTCCGGTGGTAGATGAAAAAGAAGAATGACAGATATGAAAGTTAAGAGTATATCAAGAATCAATACTGGATGAAGCATATTAACGAATGCTTTAAAGTATGAATTGGGGAGAAAGACTAGAAGGTGTGAGCTGTGGAAATAAAGAAACGAAGGGGGTGGATTTATAGTAAAATATCAGACAGAGAAATCGAGACAGATTATCGCATTTAATCAAAGAAGGTCATGATTTTCTTAATCGCCGAAGAACCAAATCTTATTGCAAAGATTTTCTTTAAATCCAATGAATTCTGGAAATCAATCATAACTACGTCATCGGTTAAAATAAATATACGTTTACTCATTTCACTCTCTTGCGATAGCTTCACTTATACTCTTCGCGTAATCAAATTGTTTTATCTATATTACTCAATGATGATAAAACTCTATTTATCAACTCATATTCGTCATGAAAACATTTTTATAGTTAGCCATGACGACCTCGATCAAATTTCGGGACGAAATTTCTTTAACGAGTAGGTACTGTGACGACCCGAAAATTTCCCACCAAATTTAAACTTAACCTTTATATGTTTCTGACACGATAAGCAGAATTTGTAGTGTTGAATCTCAAAAAGTTTGGAACTACATTCATGTAATCAATTATCCTTTGACCGTGTTCGACGATTCACGAACAATTATGTGTATATAGATATGTATATATAATATATAATATTAACTGAAAACATTAACAAAGTATTAGATATATGATACTTTACATGAACGTATTTGTTTCGATATATTTATTGACAGAATTAAGAGATAATATCAAATGATTGAATTATCAGATACATTATGATATGATTACGGGCTTATGTTATGAGGTCCACTGTGATTTAAGAAATCTATTCTTTTTGACCACTCATTACTTAACTAGTATGATAAAATAACGATATTTATATTTTATTTTATCAAATATATATAACGATTTAAATTAATATTATATATATTTATACGCGTATTATACGTACATAGTTTTATACTTTTACTATACCTTAACTTTACCTTTACTTTACTTTTACTTTACTTTAACTTTAATAATTCATACTTTAATAATTCACTTTAATAATTCATACTTTAATAATTCACTTTAATAATTCATACTTTAATAATTCACTTTAATAATTCATACTTTAATAATTCACTTTAATAATTCAAAAATCTATTATAAATAGAATTTAATAGGTTTTATTATTTCATAGAAACTTGAAAATATATTTCTTTAAACTCTCTCAATCGAATTACACATATATATTTTCTTTGTATTATTTCAAGATATTATTAGTATACATAAAATACTATGACGGAGTTATATTCAGACGATTTTAAAATAAGTTTTCAAACGGGATAGAGCTAAGGAAATTATGGGTTATAGCTATGGAGGTTATGGGTATTGATCGAGGGTATTGCTCGTGAGGTCAACCTAACGTTTATCATTTTCGTTTCGTCTACGTACTTTCCTGCAATATTGAATCTCAATATTGATACGTGAGCACTCATAACTTAACTTTTATATTTCAATAGTGTATCCCTGACTAGTGCTCGAGTATATAGGATTATGCATGCTTGTACATTTGATATTGTCCTTAGATAGGTTTGTTGAATCCTGAATTAGATACATATGCTACTGAGATAGGGTATATGATATGCATGTCATTGGAAAGCTAGCGAAAAATTAAGAACTTTTCATTTAGATATCGAATGGTTTCGATGAACGGATTAGAAGTTATAGTCAACTGAATTTTAGTATTATTGTTAAAATGATTATTATTACTATCGTCGTTATTATTTTAATAGAAATATCATTGTTATTATAAAATATCATTATTACTATTATGTTAGTATTATCATTTTATCATAATAACATTTTTAGTAAATATAAATATTGTTATTTTTTTATAGAATAATAATAATTATTATTATAAAATAATACAACTTTTACTTATTATTATTATGATCAATATTATTTTATCAAATAAATAGGGGATACAAAGATATTTTTCACCACGCGTAATATAATTACATTAATAATACTTACCACTATAGTTTTACGATATTAAGTGAACTTTATAAATTTTACTACTTAAGATATATAAAAGTATATTTTATCATATATAAACGTTAATATAAATTTTTATTAATAAATGACTTTTATTATTATAAAATCTAATAAATATATTTAAATATATAAAATGACTATAGTTAAGTTATATAATAAACACGTATAAATTTTAGAAGTCATTTTGGGTTAAGTTGACTTTTGTTAACTTTTGCATATTAGTCTCGAGCATTAGGATTGTGGTACACTATGACTTGACCAAAAATTGTTAGACAAATATTGACCAACATATAAATATATATAATTAATATAGGTTCGTGAATCCGAGGCCAACCTTGCACTTGTTAAATGACGTCATATGTATTTTTACTACGAAATACAGTATGGTGAGTTTCATTACTCCCTTTTTATATATATTTTTGGGCTGAGAATACATGCGCTGTTTTATAAATGTTTTACGAAATAGGCACAAGTACTAAAACTAATTCTATGTGGGTTTAAACCAGAAATATACCCTTAGCTTGGTAACATTAAACTACTTGTCTATGTACGGTAGGCGCGAATCCTAAAGATATATCTATTGGGCCTGACAAACCCCATCCTGACTATGGGATGCTTTAGTACTTCGAGGTTATTTTAAACACACCTGATCTGGTGTACTTCAGAGGGTAAAACATGAACGTTAAGGCTTGTTACCGGGTGTCTACAACTTATAGAATACTTTTATACACTCGCGAGTGTACGGATATTTATAGAAACTGAAATCTTGTGGTCTATTACTATTACGGAAATGATTGATTAGGATAAACTAATGAACTCACCAACCTTTTGGTTGACACTTTAAAGCATGTTTATTCTCAGGTATTAAAGAAATCTTCCGCTGTGCATTAGCTCATTTTAAGGATATTACTTGGAGTCATTCATGACATACTTTGAAAGACGTTGCATTCGAGTCGTTGAGTTCATCAAGATTAATATTAAGTCAATTATAGTTGGATGTAATATGAAATGGTATGCATGCCGTCAATTTTTGATGTAAAGAAAGTTTGTCTTTTAAAAACGAATGCAATGTTTGTAAAACGTATCATATAGAGGTCAAATACCTCGCGATGTAATCAACTATTGTGAATCGTTTATAATGTATATGAACGGATCCTTTCAATGGCCCCACAAGAGCTTTTGTACATCGACTTCTTTTTCTTTTATAACGTCATCAATCACATGATAAATTGCATTTAGCATTTCATATTTTATGTGTTAGTGGATTACTGGATATGTATGATTTGGTGAGTTGGCTTTTGGTTTAATAAATAAATAAAAAAAACGAAACCAAACATAGCAAGTGGGGTTCGGTTTGCTTTATGCTTGTCGTCCAAAAGAGATAGAAAAAAAAAACGTTTGTGGGATTTTTGGATCCAAGGGAATCATCCTAGCTGTCCCCACCTTTCCTTTTGGATCGTGAGAGAAAAAGAAAAAAAAAATAGTTCCTTGCTTTAATTGCTTAACAACGTGTAAGAATGTTTCAAGACCCACTTTTTTTTTGTCTGCCACCTTCTCACTCAAATGACAATGAATTCAAAAGTGATTTATAAAATGCCATGTATTCTATAATCAAGTGGCAAGTGAGTGTGTGTTGTTCTTGCCATTCGAAACAGAAACATAAATATTTAACGGATAAAGGAGTTTAAAGAGGTGGTGATTATTATTTGGTTTTGATGGAGTGATGAAGGTGGTGGGATGGTTGCAGTGGCCAAAACAGAAATAAAGAAGCTGTATGCAGCAGCTTGATCGATGTTTGTTGCGGTTTTCCAAGAGGGTGGTGTTGGAGATTGAAGATGATGATGGGTTGATGATCAAAGGTGGTGACGAGGTGAAAAGTTGAAGTAAGAAGACAAGGTGATGGAAAAGAAGAGAGTAAGGTAATGGTGATTGTTCATGGTGTTTAGCTTATAGTTTGTTCGAATAAATATTCGAAAAACCACCTATCTATCTCTCTCTCTCTCTCTCTCTCTCTCTCTCTCTCTCTCTCTGTTTACAACCGAAACTGATTACTACCATATTAGTTATTCTTAATGTAACAATTAGGTAATGATATACCCACCACCATTTTTTTTAAATCCAACATCAATAGGCTATACTAATAAGCATACTACTATTCATTGTTCAAACCAATGGTCATTGAAGTGTGATGCATTACGGGTGATCAGGACCTTTCCACTTTATTTATAAACTTCTACAAATCGTTTATCTAAAAGCAAAATATCAATAATTTATCACCCGACGCAACGAGAGGGGCTTACCACTAGTTGAAACTAAACACAAAGCTTCTCGTTCACGTTTGTGCATCAAACGTTGGATGTCCTTATGTTACAACTTTAATTTTGTATATTAGGTGAGGTATGGATTGAAAGAGTAGCATAAGAATTTGTAAAAAAATATCTCTGCATATATCTTTGATTTATAGCCAATAACCAATAATATATAAATATAATATATATAAAATGGAACTTTTACCTCTTACGATTCAGTATATGATGAAGATGATATTATTACATATTCTTCACCTTCGGTCCTTTAATTAGTGACTTGTGATTTCTCATATAATCGTGATCATACGAAGCTCTTCGTGCCGATAACGTGTTATAATTTAGTAGTAGGAAAGAAGAGATTAAATTTTTATTCAAGAATGGTGTACATATCCTTACAATTGAGTGAGTATTTATAATACTAAAACTTAACTGTACATTACTCGTTTTCATCTTCAATTATAGAGTAGGTGAAATAGTAATCAATAATTCATAATTTTACTATGCAAATAACTATTCCTCTGCATGCGTATGTAAACAGAATTATCATCCATATTTGACTTTTACTCCATATATCATAACAAATACTACTTATATATATATATTTATATACAAATATAGTTTAAAATATAATATAGCGTTAAATTTAGTTGTATCCCTGTGGAACGAACCGGACTTACTAAAAACTACACTACTCTACGATTAGGTACACTGCCTATAATGTTGTAGCAAGGTTTAGGTATATCCATTCTATAAATAAATAAATAACTTGTGTAAAATTGTATCGTATTTAATAGTATTTCGCAATAAAAATATAACTATTTCGTATACCACCTCGCATAACATCACGATCGTTTTTCTAATTCTCGGTTCTCGAACTAGCCTTAGACCCTACGCGGCTAGTGATCAAAACCTCGCGATAGCGAGACCCGAAACTCCATTTTACGCTCGAAAATTCATTTTAAAAATTGGCGTTAACCCCGGTTTGAACCTGGAACTTTACACTGTATATTTTGGCTCCGAAACACTTGAAAATCAACAAAAAAATCATCAACTAACACCACAATACAAATAGGTGTTCATCTTTAAATATAATCATCATAAAATCTTCAATCCCTAACGCAAAACCAACGAAACGGAACCTGATATTGCGAGATAATATAGTGTAAACCGAGCAATATCAAAAACACATTCGTCGAGATGCTGAGTAACGACCAGATTTGAAGAAAATTTGCACTGAAGCTTTGATGACGACGAAACTCTAGGTCTGTCTGCAGCTGAGATAGAAGCCTTACGCGACGGCCACCCCACATGCAAAGCTCGACCAAAAATAAGCGATCCGTTGAGGGAAGAAACAGGATCAGCAGCGGCGGACTCGTCGGAAGAAGAAACAAACGCGTATCTCCTACCGTGGAAATTTTTTTATTTCGGCTAGCACACCGATCTTACTGAAAGTTCTTTCGATCATATGACGAGTCGTAGTCTTCTCCAACCGTGCAACAAAAACAGTACAACCAAATCCAATGGAATCCGTCCCGGAAAACATGCGGGGACTTCTTCAGCCGCCAAAAAAGGGTACCAGTCGGAAGGCCAGATCTGGGTAATTAAAGGGGTTGGAGGGTAAATTTACGTTGGAAAATGAAGGCTGAAGTGTGTTAGGTACGTCGGAATTAAGAATGGAACGGGAGGAATTTGAAAATAAAGTTTCAAGCCGTTTGGGGTGGGGGAGATTTTTTTTTATTATTATTAGAGAGAAGTCATATTTTTAGCAGTTATTGCTTACCTGCCCTCATAATAATTTATAATTTATTACTCCCTCTGTCTCACAAGAAGTGTTCACTTTGAATTTTTTCAGTCTTCCTTATTTAATTTTGACTTTATATGTTTTTGTTGGTGTTATATAATATTTGATGAAAGTTATATCAATGAGAACACAATTAAAACTCAATCCATTTATATAATTTTCATCAAATATTATATAACACAAACATAAATATTTAAAGACTGTCAAAAGTTAAAGTAGACACATCTAATAGGACGGAGGTAGTAGTTTATGATAATAATTATAATTATAATTATATTATACGGAGTAATTATAATAATAATAAAAATAATAATAACTAGATCCGGATCGGCCCGCGCGATGCGGCGGGGCCTTTCCGGCTATGTATTTACATTTAATGTATTGTTATATATTTACAGAACCAAAAACGCGGTGATGAGGGTGTGATTGGATCAACGTGGTTAGTACCTAGTGTACCTAATGGCCTACGCGTTTTTTGAACCACGAAAATCGCGTAAAAAAGGAAGACGAAACAATGGGTGTGATGTAGTTAGTTTGACTCATTTATTGTGCGCACGTGTATATGTATGAAAAATAGTCCGAAATATTTAACATTCGCTAAAAAGCGTCCGTATTTCGCGTACTTAGTTTCGTTGTGTTCGTAATTTTTTTCCGAATTAAACGGTGGTGTCGAAAGAATTTAACTCGCGGCGAGCGAAAAGATACGACCCGTTAATAATGTGGGTGGAGTTTTTTAAAAAGAATATTAGTTCTACAATTTTGGCCCCTGCAAATTCTGCATGGTTAATATTGTTTAGGGGGCTGTTTGTAAATTTGGTTTGTGTTGGCGTTTTCCGCTGATGAAATGATCAAAGATGCCAAGACCCGTGAATTACGGGTTTGTTAAAAATTTATTTGAAAATGATATAACATAAAATGAATTACATAACTTAAGTTTATCACATAGTATAAAAAATATTAAACCACCAACATCCCAACTCGTATTTCGATTCAAAATTGAGAACCTTATTACTCTATCATGAAACCCTTCAACACTAATCCCATGTCAGCTCCTCGAATTTTTCAGCTGATGTCATTTTCTGTTAGCATCCATGATCCTGATCAGCAATCCGTTGCCATTTCAACTTAAAGATGGAAAACTTCTGACTTGTTAAACTATACTCATCTTTTCTCCTAAACCCAAGTAGCCCACACTTTAATTCAAATCACTAACAATGTACAATGAAAGAGGTTTAATCATTATATATAAACAAAGGAAAACATCATTTGATTGGTATAAAAAATGTACCTCAGAAATAAGAATCAGTGAGTTCGAATTCTAATATCCTAAACTAAACCCGTTATTATGAATACACACATGCTACTTGACTATAAATAACTATAATGATATTAAAGCAAGAACTATTGACTTGGGTGGTTTAATTCAGATCGAGTATAAAGGTATATACACATGTTAGTTACTAAAACTAATTATGTATGTAATCAAGTCAATAAATCTAATGCAATAATAACATAATATTGACAATTATGAGCATGACAAAATAGTAAAACATTAAATTTATGTACTAATGAAGTGCAGCTTTGTTTTTTAATTACATCAGTTGAATTGTTTATGAATATATCAGAAAAATTGAATTGTTAAGTCTTTTTTTAAATTTTAAACAAATGGGTCAATATTGACATGTTCATAAAAGTATAAAACAACACCACCAAAACACAGCAGAGTACTAAAACACTCAAAACAGTAAAACTAATGGGTCTAGAGTTAGTTATATCTAACTGCAATGAAGAAACTACAAATCCATAAACTATTTAACACATCATACTTTTGATAAACTTGATTATATATCCGAATTGACGATGAAATCAACCGAAAAAAAATATCAAAAATTTTACTTGAAAACTAAAATAATTAGCATATGACTAACCTCATCCCAGTTTTTGAAGATACAGGATCTATATATGAAGCAAATCAAGACTTGCAACCACATTCACTTGCTTAAGATACATAAGCTCGAGACCTGCAACCACATTACTTTTCAGTAAGTTTTTCATATTTAGTGAAGGACCTTGATTTCGGGGTCCCAATATACCCAAGTTTTAAAGTTTATTATGTTTGAAATAGACTTGTTTTAAACTTTCTTACAATTAAAATCAACCTAATCAAGAATATAAAATCCAAATAGAACTCATGCTTTTGCGTGATTTTATATTATTTACTTTGTATTAGTTAAAAAAAATTAAAATAAACCTCCAGAAAGGTACTTTCAATGTTTGTAACCTCTTTAATCATTCTTTTAATACCATAATACATATATAACATTCTTTCAATCTATTTATCACTACAGTAAGTCACTGTATACATAAAGATATTTGAGTGTACCTTTAGTAGCATCAATAACTAAAAGATGAGGCAGCTGATTGATATGATATAGTAATTTAACCTAACCAAAATTAGACCCAAGGTTATCACAAATCTGAACTCATTAAAAGACAAAAAAAAAGGTGCGAGAAAATTAGAACATATAGATAGAGAGATACATGAAAGGTACTTTATACTTCTTCATGAAATTTGTCAACAGCAATCGTCAAATGAAAAATGTTACAGTATTTGACTTTTTGACTAATCACCGGGTAGTATATAATAATTTTTAGAAAATGTACGTCTTGACTACATTGACAACACCAACATAACCAATGCGAAGAAGAATTATTCTGCCAAGTAAAATAATTTAGCATCAGTTCCTCTATCCATGATATCCAACTGACATTTTGACAAACAAAGAAGAGAGATATGCCACCATATTAGAACCTAAACATTATCATACCTTTCTAATCACACCAATCTTACAATAACCTAAAAATGGGTATATATTGAATATATGAGCTATAACGTTAATCAACATAGTAGTTACATTACAATGTATTTAAGGCATTGCCATCGGGATCTGTAATGTCAGCAATGATCAGACACTCCATATCCGAATTTAGAGGCTTAATAGCTAATATCAAACAATGGCGATGCTTAATGTTCAACACTTTTTCACCTAAACATTTAATCAAGTACAATTGACGTGCATCATATGTGTGTTTTTTAAAAAACTTAATCTTGCTATGTAATTTGTTGAGGACATGTACATATGGTACTAAATTCAATTGCTCTTCATTTCTAGAAACACATATGCATACTTATAGCAATTTGATACCAAGTATTAAAAAATGTTGTTTAAAATAGATTAAGCACACCACCCGGGTTCAATCCTTGGCTATGTCAAATTGTTCAAAAAAAGAGTGTGAATAGAGGGTGCGCATAATGCGCAGTTCACCCGGTACCAGGTCTCGCGATCGGGAGGCTTGATTACCCGAGGTTTTACCTTCTATGGGGGAGTCAATGTGCTCGTTCATAGGAGGGTTTCCTTGCTTACCCAAGAAAGAAAAAAAAAAAATAATAGATTAAGCTTATTTATTTGAATTGTGTGATATATGATAACAATGCAATTTAATCGTTTTAAAGACAAATGCCCTAAATGAAATTCCGAGAATGCACATGAGATGTTACTTTTATAAGATACATGATGCAGTATGATAAAAATTAATCAAACATCTTTTGAATATAGAGTTAAGAGTGAAATTCACTAAAATCTTTGAATCAATATATACCTGACTTTGCTAGGATCTAGTCCAAAAAATTCCACGATCTTCGCAATCATTATTATGCCCAATAATTTCTTTCAACTCTCTTTAAACATCAATTTCGAATGAAAAGTCTTGTATCAACCTGTTAAGTTAAACTCATCAAATTAAGCACCACTAAGAAGAAGGTCATATGCAATCTTAGACAATAAAATCACAAAAAGCGGAGATTAGAAGTAATAATAGAGTAACAACACATAAACCCTAATATATTTGGAGAAAATAAACCCTAACCTGAAAGGAAGAAGAAGCTGCTGATGATTCGTTATGAAAATAAACCCTAACCTTTTTTGATGTAGTGTTTTTGTTTGGTCGTTTCTTGTGGCTCGTTGGCTTGTGAGGCATGTCTCAAAGCCGTTTTTGTTCTGCATTGTAACATTTTTCATTCATTAATACATTCTTCACCGGGTATATTACCCTTTACCCAAAAAAGAAACCCTAAGCTGAAAAGAAGAAGAAGAAGCTTTCTAAGGTTGTTCTGATTTGGAAAGAGCGTATAGTGAAACCAATATACGGAGTAATTATAAAGATGATATTTCTAATTGTAAATTAAATAATTAATGATTTCATCTAAATTGCTTAAATTTTTTTTCTTTCTTTTTTTCTTTTTAATTTTTTTATTGAAGAAAAAAATTTATTTATGATATCATCATATTAAAATTTTAATAGAACTTATTATAGATAGATATATATTAATAATAATAATAATAATAATAATAATAATAATAATAATAATAATGTGTTTGTTTAGTCTCAAATACATTCCGTTAAGTTTCGCGATTTTCACATGAGTACAACCCCTGTTACCACCCTCTCGCTGACCCTAATTCCATTCCATACCCAGTATATATTATACGCCCAAATCTCATTCGTTCTGTTCTGTTGTAAGCGTAAATACATACATTTTCTACTTCTAACGATCGATTGGAACCCTAAATCTCTCCCAAACGATGATTTCCAGCCGTAATCTAGTATCTTCTAGATGTCGTGTCATCTTGATGCCATATTCTAGTTTCTTCTAGATGCCGTCATCTCATGTGGAAGAAGAAAACTTGAAAACAATGACGGCTTACCAACTTTGAACAACTAATATGGAAGAAGCAAAATTGGAAACAATTACGGCTAGCTACCATTTTTTGTGTTCACACCTTTCCACCTCCTCAAAGCTTTCTATAAATAGAGGTGCAAACCTCCATTGTATGGCATTCAGAAAAGTGTAATCACACCTAGTTAGTGTGTGTGAGTTTAAGTGTAATCCTAACCAAGAGTGAATACATCCTAGATAGTGGTGAGATTTCTAGTGTGTTAGTTTGAGAGTTTTTGTTTTTGAGTTTTGTAATACTCTGTAATCTATTCTTGTGAGTAATATAGTTATTTTCTCTCAAATTTGTGTGTACCAACGTCCATGAAATGTCCCGTTCTTATTGATTAAAAACGATCCATATTAATTGATTTCGTTGCGAGGTTTTGACCTCTATATGAGACATTTTTCAAAGACTGCATTTATTTTAAAACAAACCATAACCTTTATTTCATCAATAAAGGTTTAAAAAGCTTTACGTAGATTATCAAATAATGATAATCTAAAATATCCTGTTTACACACAACTATTACATAATGGTTTACAATACAAATATGTTACAACGAAATAAGTTTCTTGAATGCAGTTTTTACACAATATCATACAAGCATGGACTCCAAATCTTGTCCTTATTTAAGTATGCAACAGCGAAAACTCTTAATAATCACCTGAGAATAAACATGCTTAAAACGTCAACAAAAATGTTGGTGAGTTATAGGTTTAACCTATATATATCAAATCGTAACAATAGACCACAAGATTTCATATTTCAATACACATCCCATACATAGAGATAAAAATCATTCATATGGTGAACACCTGGTAACCGACATTAACAAGATGCATATATAAGAATATCCCCATCATTCCGGGACACCCTTCGGATATGATAAAAATTTCGAAGTACTAAAGCATCCGGTACTTTGGATGGGGTTTGTTAGGCTCAATAGATCTATCTTTAGGATTCGCGTCAATTAGGATGTTTGTTCCCTAATTCTTAGATTACCAGACTTAATAAAAAGGGGCATATTCGATTTAGATAATTCAACCATAGAATGTAGTTTCACGTACTTGTGTCTATTTTGTAAATCATTTATAAAACCTGCATGTATTCTCATCCCAAAAATATTAGATTTTAAAAGTGGGACTATAACTCACTTTCACAGATTTTTACTTCGTCGGGAAGTAAGACTTGGCCACTGGTTGATTCACGAACCTATAACAATATATACATATATATCAAAGTATGTTCAAAATATATTACAATACTTTTAATACATTTTGATGTTTTAAGTTTATTAAGTCAGCTGTCCTCGTTAGTAACCTACAACTAGTTGTCCACAGTTAGATGTACAGAAATAAATCGATAAATATTATCTTGAATCAATCCACGACCCAGTGTATACATATCTCAGTATTGATCACAACTCAAACTATATATATATATTGGAATCAACCTCAACCCTGTATAGCTAACTCCAACATTCACATATAGAGTGTCTATGGTTGTTCCGCAATATATATATAGATGGGTCGACATGATAGGTCGAAACATTGTATACGTGTCTATGGTATCTCAAGATTACATAATATACAATATAAGTTGATTAGGTTATGGTTGGAATAGATTTATTACTAACTTTCACGTAGGTAAAATGAGTAGTTTTTATCAATCTTGTTTTACTCGCCATTTCTTCGTTTCTAATCCGTTTTGAGTGATTCCAGTGGCCACGATTTTGTATTGAACTTAACTTTATGAATCTAAATAGAAAAAGTATAAGTTTGTAGTCGCAAATACAAGTTACAAGTCGTTTTTGAAAGAGGTAGTCATTTCCGTCGAAAGAACGACATCTTGATGACCATTTTGAAAAACATACGTTCACTTTGAGTTTAACCATGATTTTTGGATATAGTTTCATGTTCATAAGAAAAATTATTTTTCCAGAAGTATAGCTTTTAGATCAAAGTTCTTCTTAGCTTTTAATTATCCCAACCAAAACAGCCCCCGGTTTTACTACGACGGCGTATATCCAGTTTTATGGTGTTTATCGTGTTTCCGGGTTTTAAATCATTAAGTTAGCATATCATATAGATATAGAACATGTGTTTAGTTGATTTTAAAAGTCTAGTTAGAAGGATTAACTTTATTTGCGAATAAGTTTAGAATTAACTAAACTATGTTCTAGTGATTACAAGTTTATAGCGTTGAATAAGACAACTTTTTATGTATGAATTGAATGATGTTATGAACATCATTACTACCTCAAGTTCCTTGGATAAACCTACTGGAAATGAGAAAAATGAATCTAGCTTCAAAGGATCCTTGGATGGCTTGAAATTTCTTGAAGCAGAATCATGACACGAAAACAATTTCAAGTAAGATTTCCACTCGAAATAAGATTGTTATAGTTATAGAAATTGAATTAAAGTTTGAATATGATTATTACATTGTATTATAAAGATAACCTACTGTAAGTAACAAAGGTTTCTTGATCTTGGATGATTACTTGGAATAGATTTAGAAAACTTGGAAGTAAACTTGCAATCTTGGAAGTATTCTTGATTTTATGAAACTAGAACTTTTGGACTTTATGAAGAACACTTAGAACTTGAAGATAGAACTTGAGAGAGATCAATTAGATGAAGAAAATTGAAGAATGAAAGTGTTTGTAGGTGTTTTTGGTAGTTGGTGTATGAATTAGATATAAAGGATATGTAATTTTGTTTTCATGTAAATAAGTCATGAATGATTACTCATATTTTTTTAATTTTATGAGATATTTCATGCTAGTTGCCAAATGATAGTTCCCACATGTGTTAGGTGACTCACATGGGCTGCTAAGAGCTGATCATTGGAGTGTATATACCAATAGTACATACATCTAAAAGCTGTGTATTGTACGAGTACGAATACTGGCGCATACGAGTAGAATTGTTGATGAAACTGAACGAGGATGTAATTGTAAGCATTTTTGTTAAGTAGAAGTATTTTGATAAGTGTCTTGAAGTCTTTCAAAAGTGTATGAATAAATATTAAAACACTACATCTATATACATTTTAACTGAGTCGTTAAGTCATCGTTAGTCGTTACATGTAAGTGTTGTTTTGAAACCTTTAGGTTAACGATCTTGTTAAGTGTTATTAACCCAATGTTTATAATATCAAATGAGATTTTAATTTATTTTATTATCATGATATTATGATGTATAAATATCTCTTAATATGATATATATACATTAAATGTCGTTACAACAATAATCGTTACATATATGTCTCGTTTCAAAATCATTAAGTTAGTAGTCTTGTTTTTACATATGTAGTTCATTGTTAATATACTTAATGATATGTTTACTTATCATAATATCATGTTAACTATATATATATCCATATATATATATATATGTCATCATATAGTTTTTACAAGTTTTAACGTTCGTGAATCATCGTTCAACTTGGGTGGTCAATTGTCTATATGAAACCTATTTCAATTAATCAAGTCTTAACAAGTTTGATTGCTTAACATGTTGGAAACACGTAATCATGTAAATAACAATTTCATTTAATATATATATAAACATGGAAAAATTCGGGTCACTACAGTACCTACCCGTTAAATAAATTTCGTCCCGAAATTTTTAGTAGTTGGAGGTGTTGACGTATCTTCTGGAAATAAATGCGGGTATTTCTTCTTCATCTGATATTCTCATTCCCAGGTGAACTCGGGTCCTCTACGAGCATTCCATCGAACCTTAACAATTAGTATCTTGTTTTGCTTAAGTCTTTTAACCTCACGATCCATTATTTCGACGGGTTCTTCGATGAATTGAAGTTTTTCGTTGATTTGGATTTCATCTAATGGAATAGTGAGATCTTCTTTAGCAAAACATTTCTTCAAATTCGAGACGTGGAAAGTGTTATGTACAGCCGCGAGTTGTTGAGGTAACTCAAGTTGGTAAGCTACTGGTCCGACACGATCAATAATCTTGAATGGTCCAATATACCTTGGATTTAATTTCCCTCGTTTACCAAATCGAACAACACCTTTCCAAGGTGCAACCTTAAGCATGACCATCTCTCCAATTTCAAATTCTATATCTTTTCTTTTAATTTCGGCGTAGCTCTTTTGTCGACTTTGGGCGGTTTTCAACCGTTGTTGAATTTGGATAATCTTCTCGGTAGTTTCTTGTATTATCTCCGGACCCGTAATCTGTCTATCCCCCACTTCACTCCAACAAATTGGAGACCTGCACTTTCTACCATAAAGTGCTTCAAACGGCGCCATCTCAATGCTTGAATGGTAGCTGTTGTTGTAGGAAAATTCTGCTAACAGTAGATGTCGATCCCAACTGTTTCCGAAATCAATAACACATGCTCGTAGCATGTCTTCAAGCGTTTGTATCGTCCTTTCGCTCTGCCCATTAGTTTGTGGATGATAGGCAGTACTCATGTCTAGACGAGTTCCTAATGCTTGCTGTAATGTCTGCCAGAATCTTGAAATAAATTTGCCATCCCTATCAGAGATAATAGAGATTGGTATTCCATGTCTGAAGATGACTTCCTTCAAATACAGTTGTGCTAACTTCTCCATCTTGTCATCTTCTCTTATTGGCAGGAAGTATGCTGATTTGGTGAGACAATCAACTATTACCCAAATAGTATCAAAACCACTTGCAGTCCTTGGCAATTTAGTGATGAAATCTATGGTAATATTTTTCCATTTCCATTCCGGGATTTCGGGTTGTTGAAGTAGACCTGATGGTTTCTGATGCTCAGCTTTGACCTTAGAACACATCAAACATTCTCCTATGTATTTAGCAACATCGGCTTTCATACCCGGCCACCAAAAATGTTTCTTGAGATCCTTGTACATCTTCCCCGTTCCAGGATGTATTGAGTATCTGGTTTTATGAGCTTCTCTAAGTACCATTTCTCTCATATCTCCAAATTTTGGTACCCAAATCCTTTCAGCCCTATACCGGGTTCCGTCTTCCCGAATATTAAGATGCTTCTCCGATCCTTTGGGTATTTCATCCTTTAAATTTCCCTCTTTTAGAACTCCTTGTTGCGCCTCCTTTATTTGAGTAGTAAGGTTATTGTGAATCATTATATTCATAGATTTTACTCGAATGGGTTCTCTGTCCTTCCTGCTCAAGGCGTCGGCTACCACATTTGCCTTCCCCGGGTGGTAACGAATCTCAAAGTCATAATCATTCAACAATTCAATCCACCTACGCTGCCTCATATTCAGTTGTTTCTGATTAAATATGTGCTGAAGACTTTTGTGGTCGGTATATATAATACTTTTGACCCCATATAAGTAGTGCCTCCAAGTCTTTAATGCAAAAACAACCGCGCCTAATTCCAAATCATGCGTCGTATAATTTTGTTCGTGAATCTTCAATTGTCTAGACGCATAAGCAATCACCTTCGTTCGTTGCATTAATACACAACCGAGACCTTGCTATGATGCGTCACAATAAATCACAAAATCATCATTCCCTTCAGGCAATGACAATATAGGTGCCGTAGTTAGCTTTTTCTTCAATAACTGAAACACTTTCTCTTGTTCATCCTTCCATTCAAATTTCTTCCCTTTATGCGTTAATGCAGTCAAGGGTTTTGCTATTCTGGAAAAGTCTTGGATGAACCTTCTGTAGTAACCAGCTAGTCCTAAAAACTGGCGTATGTGTTTCGGAGTTTTCGGGGTTTCCCACTTTTCAAAAGTTTCTATCTTTGTCGGATCCACCTTAATACCTTCTTTGTTCACTATGTGACCGAGGAATTGAACTTCTTCCAACCAAAATGCACACTTTGAAAATTTAGCGTACAATTCTTCCTTCCTCAATACTTCTAACACCTTTCTCAAATGTTCACCGTGTTCTTGGTCATTCTTTGAGTAAATAAGTATGTCATCAATGAAAACAATGACAAACTTGTCATGGTATGGTCTACACACTCGGTTCATAAGGTCCATGAACACAGCTGGTGCATTAGTTAAACCAAACGGCATGACCAGAAACTCGTAATGACCGTAACATGTTCTGAAAGCAGTCTTTGGAATATCATCTTCTTTCACCCGCATTTGATGATACCCGGAACGTAAGTCAATCTTTGAATAAACAGACGAGCCTTGTAGTTGATCAAATAAGTCGTCGATTCTCGGTAGTGGGTAGCGGTTCTTGATGGTAAGTTTGTTCAACTCTCAGTAGTCGATACACAACCTGAATGTACCATCTTTCTTCTTGACAAACAAAACAGGAGCTCCCCACGGTGATGTGCTTGGTCGAATGAAACCACGCTCTAAAAGTTCTTGTAATTGGCTTTGTAGTTCTTTCATCTCGCTGGGTGCGAGTCTGTAAGGAGCACGAGCTATTGGTGCAGCTCCTGGTACAAGATCTATTTGAAATTCAACGGATCGATGTGGGGGTAATCCCGGTAATTCTTTCGGAAATACATCGGGAAATTCTTTTGCGACGGGAACATCATTGATGCTCTTTTCTTCAGTTTGTACTTTCTCGACGTGTGCTAGAACAGCATAGCAACCTTTTCTTATTAGTTTTTGTGCCTTCAAATTACTAATAAGATGTAGCTTCGTGTTGCCCTTTTCTCCGTACACCATTAAGGGTTTTCCTTTTTCTCGTATAATGCGAATTGCATATTTGTAACAAACAATCTCTGCTTTCACTTCTTTCAACCAGTCCATACCGATTATCACATCAAAACTCCCTAACTCTACTGGTATCAAGTCAATCTTAAATGTTTCGCTAACCAGTTTAATTTCTCGATTCCGACATATATTATCTGCTGAAATTAATTTACCATTTGCTAATTCGAGTAAAAATTTACTATCCAAAGGCGTCAATGGACAACTTAATTTAGCACAAAAATCTCTACTTATATAGCTTCTATCCGCATCCGAATCAAATAAAACGTAAGCAGATTTATTGTCAATAAGAAACGTACCCGTAACAAGCTCCGGGTCTTCCTGTGCCTCTGCCGCATTAATATTGAAAACTCTTCCGCGGTCTTGTCCATTCGTGTTCTCCTGATTCGGGCAATTTCTAATAATGTGGTCCGGTTTTCCATATTTATAACAAACTACATTGGCATAACTTGCTCCGACACTACTTGCTCCGCCATTACTAGTTCTGACACCATTTGTTCCTTTCGTTCTGTTAACCCCTGGTCCGTAGACCTCACACTTCACCGCGCTATGACCATTTCTTTTACACTTGTTGCAAAATTTGGTGCAGAACCCCGAGTGATACTTTTCACACCTTTGGCATAGCTGCTTCTGATTGTTATTGTTGTTGCGGTTATTATTGTTGTTGGGATGATTGTTGTAGTTGTTGTTGTTGTTGTTGTTGTTGTTGTTGTTGGGCCGTTTGTTGTAGTTGCGATTGATGTTGCGATTGATGTTGCGATTGTTGGGATAGTTGTTGTGATTATTGTTGTAATTGCTGTTGGTGTTATATTGGTGATTCTTATCACCGTTTTCCTCCCACTTTCTTTTGACTTGCTTCACATTGGCCTCTTCAGCAGTCTGTTCTTTAATTCTTTCTTCAATCTGGTTCACTAGTTTGTGAGCCATTCTACATGCCTGTTGTATGGAGGCGGGCTCGTGTGAACTTATATCTTCTTGGATTCTTTCCGGTAATCCTTTCACAAACACGTCGATCTTCTCTTCCTCATCTTCGAACGCTCCCGGACACAATAGGCATAATTTTGTGAATCGTCTTTCGTACGTGGTAATATCAAATCCTTAGGTTCGTAACCCTCTAAGTTCTGTCTTGAGCTTATTGACCTCGGTTCTGGGACGGTACTTCTCGTTCATCAAGTGCTTGAATGCTGACCACGGTAGTGCGTAAGCATCATCTTGTCTCACTTGCTCTAGATAGGTATTCCACCATGTTAACGCAGAACCTATGAAGGTATGCGTAGCGTACTTCACTTTGTCCTCTTCAGTACACTTACTTATGGCAAACACCGATTCGACCTTCTCGGTCCACCGTTTCAATCCGATCGGTCCTTCGGTTCCATCAAATTCCAAAGGTTTGCAGGCAGTGAATTCTTTGTAGGTACATCCTACACGATTTCCTGTACTGCTAAATCCAAGGTTATTGTTGGTATGTAGCGCAGCCTGTACTGCGGCTATGTTTGAAGCTAGAAAAGTACGGAATTCCTCTTCATTCATATTCACGGTGTGTCGAGTAGTCGGTGCCATTTCCTTCAAAATAGTTAAATGGAACAAGTTAATCATACATAATATTAAGAGTAGTTAATAGTATTTCATAGCATAATATGAACTCATTTATAAAAGCTTTTTCTTCATATTAGCGTTTTATAAGTTTAAATTCGGGTAGTACCTACCCGTTAAGTTCATACTTAGTAGATAATATACAATTCAACTACTACAATTCTATATGAAAAACTGATTATAATAATATTTCGCGTTCAAACTTTTATACAATATTTTACAAACTTACAATACCGCTTATTTTACATAAAGCATGAAATATAGCACACAATAACTTTGATACAAGATAGTTGTGAAGATAATTCTAGCTAGTACACAAGTTGTTCAGCAAAGGCAATAAAGACACATAATTCATACGTCCAGAAACAAGTCATGCATTCTGGTTTTACTAGGACTACTTTCCATCCTTGGTCTTGTGGAACATAACCGTTATGGCCGTTGATAAGACAGCGTGTTGTAACGTTGTCAAAGGGACGAGGGTTACGTAATGTTCAACAGTCCCGTAACAATCTAAAAACCTTGTTTCTCACCCCAACTACTGACTCCGTTACTTGTGGAAATGTTTTGTTTAATAGTTGTAGCCCGATGTTCTTGTTCTCACTTTGGTGAGAAGCGAACATTACTAACCCGTAAGCATAACATGCTTCTTTATGTTGCATGTTAGCCGCTTTTTCTAAATCATGAAGTCCTATGTTCGGATACATTGAGTCAAAATAATTTCTTAACCCGTTGCGTAAAATAGCACTTGGGTTCCCCGCAATATATGCGTCAAAGTAAACACATCGTAACTTATGGGTTTCCCAATGTGATATCCCCCATCTTTCAAACGAAAGTCTCTTATAAACCAAGGCATTCTTGAAACGTTCTTCGAATGTCTTACAAACTGATCTCGCCTTAAATAGTTATGCCGAGGAATTCTGACCGACTCTAGACAAGATTTCATCAATCATGTCTCCGGGTAGGTCTCTTAAAATATTGGGTTGTCTATCCATTTTGTGTTTTTATACTGTAAAATAGACAAGAGTTAGATTCATAAAAAAAATACTTATTAATACAAGCAATTTTTACATATATCATAAAGTATAAGCACACTATATTACATATATTACACCACACGAATACAACTATCTTATTCCGACTCGCTCATTTCTTCTTCTTCGGTTTTGGTTCGTTTTGCCAAGTTTCTAGGGATATATGATGTTCCCCTAATACGAGCCGTCGTTTTCCACATTGGTTTAGAAAAACCTGGTGGTTTAGAGGTTCCCGGGTTATTGTCACAACTTAAGAAATACGAGTGTTGACGATACATATAAAGTTCATTGGGTTTGGAATCAAATTTCTCTATTTTTATGCCCTTTCCCTTATTGTTCTCTTTTGCCTTATTAAATTGTGTTGGGGTAATTTCTATAACATCATCGGAATCCTTGTCGGGATCCGATTCATCGGAGAATTGGTAATCCTCCCAATACTTTGCTTCCTTGGCGGAAACACCATTGACCACAATTAACTTTGGTCGGTTGGTTGAGGATTTTCTTCTACTTAACCGTTTTATTATTTCCCCCACTGGTTCTATTTCTTCTTCCGGTTCCGATTCTTCTTCCGGTTCCGACTCTTCTTCTGGTTCCTCTTCGAGAACTTGTGAATCAGTCCACGAATCATTCTAATTTACATTTGACTCTTCATTATTATTAGGTGACTCAATGGGACTTGTTCTAGAGGTAGACATCTATCACATAATATCAAACGCGTTAAGAGATTAATATATCACATAATATTCACATGTTAAAAATATATAGTTTCCAACAAAAATTGTTAAGCAATCATTTTTCAAGTAAACACGGTCGAAGTCCAGACTCACTAATGCATCCTAACAAACTCAATAAGACACACTAATGCAAAATTCTGGTTCTCTAAGACCAACGCTCGGATACCAACTGAAATTTCCCGTTCTTATTGATTAAAAATGTTCCATATTAATTGATTTCGTTGCGAGGTTTTGACCTCTATATGAGACGTTTTTCAAAGACTGCATTCATTTTAAAACAAACCATAACCTTTATTTCATCAATAAAGGTTTAAAAAGCTTTACGTAGATTATCAAATAATGATAATCTAAAATATCCTGTTTACACACAACTATTACATAATGGTTTACAATACAAATATGTTACAACGAAATAAGTTTTTTGAATGCAGTTTTTACACAATATCATACAAGCATGGACTCCAAATCTTGTCCTTATTTAAGTATGCAACAGCGAAAACTCTTAATAATCACCTGAGAATAAACATGGTTAAAACGTCAACAAAAATGTTGGTGAGTTATAGGTTTAACCTATATATATCAAATCATAACAATAGACCACAAGATTTCATATTTCAATACACATCCCATACAGAGAGATAAAAATCATTCATATGGTGAACACCTGGTAACCGACATTAACAAGATGCATATATAAGAATATCCCCATCATTCCGGGACACCCTTCGGATATGATATAAATTTTGAAGTACTAAAGTATCCGGTACTTTGGATGGGGTTTGTTAGGCCCAATCGATCTATCTTTAGGATTCGCGTCAATTAGGGTGTCTGTTCCCTAATTCTTAGATTACCAGACTTAATAAAAAGGGGCATATTCTATTTCGATAATTCAACCATAGAATGTAGTTTCACGTACTTGTGTCTATTTTGTAAATCATTTATAAAACCTACATGTATTCTCATCCCAAAAATATTAGATTTTAAAAGTGGGGTTATAACTCACTTTCACAGATTTTTACTTCGTCGGGAAGTAAGACTTGGCCACTGGTTGATTCACGAACCTATAACAATATATACATATATATCAAAGTATGTTCAAAATATATTTACAATACTTTTAATACATTTTGATGTTTTAAGTTTATTAAGTCAGCTGTCCTCGTTAGTAACCTACAACTAGTTGTCCACAGTTAGATGTACAGAAATAAATCGATCAATATTATCTTGAATCAATCCACGACCCAGTGTATACATATCTCAGTATTGATCACAACTCAAACTATATATATATTTTGGAATCAACCTCAACCCTGTATAGCTAACTCCAACATTCACATATAGAGTGTCTATGGTTGTTCCGCAATATATATATAGATGGGTCGATATGATAGGTCGAAACATTGTATACGTGTCTATGGTATCTCAAGATTACATAATATACAATATAAGTTGATTAGGTTATGGTTGGAAAAGATTTATTATTAACTTTCACATAGGTAAAATGAGTAGTTTTTATCAATCTTGTTTTACTCGCCATTTCTTCGTTTCTAATCCGTTTTGAGTGATTCCAGTGGCCACGGTTTCGTATTGAACTTAACTTTATGAATCTAAATAGAAAAAGTATAAGTTTTAGTCGGAAATACAAGTTACAAGTCGTTTTTGAAAGAGGTAGTCATTTCCGTCGAAAGAACGACATCTTGATGACCATTTTTAAAAACATACTTTCACTTTGAGTTTAACCATGATTTTTGGATATAGTTTCATGTTCATAAGAAAAATCATTTTTACAGAAGTATAGCTTTTAAATCAAAGTTCTTCTTAGCTTTTAATTATCCCAACCAAAACAGCCCCCGGTTTTACTACGACGGCGTATATCCAGTTTTATGGTGTTTATCGTGTTTTCGGGTTTTAAATCATTAAGTTAGCATATCATATAGATATAGAACATGTGTTTAGTGGATTTTAAAAGTGTAGTTAGAAGGATTAACTTTATTTGCGAACAAGTTTAGAATTAACTAAACTATGTTCTAGTGATTACAAGTTTATAACGTTGAATAAAACAACTTTTTATGTATGAATCGAATGATGTTATGAACATAATTACTACCTTAAGTTCCTTGGATAAACCTACTAGAAATGAGAAAAATGGATCTAGCTTCAAAGGATCCTTGGATGGCTTGAAAGTTCTTGTAGCAGAATCATGACACGAAAACAATTTCAAGTAAGATTTTCACTCGAAATAAGATTGTTATAGTTATAGAAATTTAATTAAAGTTTGAATATGATTATTACCTTGTATTAGAAAGATAACCTACTGTAAGTAACAAAGGTTTCTTGATCTTGGATGATTACTTGGAATGGATTTAGAAAACTTGGAAGTAAACTTGCAATCTTGGAAGTATTCTTGATTTTATGAAACTAGAACTTTTGGAATTTATGAAGAACACTTAGAACTTGAAGATAGAACTTGAGAGAGATCAATTAGATGAAGAAAATTGAAGAATGAAAGTGTTTGTAGGTGTTTTTGGTCATTGGTGTATGGATTAGATATAAAGGATATGTAATTTTGTTTTCATGTAAATAAGTCATGAATGATTATTCATATTTTTGTAATTTTATGAGATATTTCATGCTAGTTGCCAAATTATGGTTCTCACATGTGTTAGGTGACTCACATGGGCTGTTAAGAGCTGATCATTAGAGTGTATATACCAATAGTACATACATCTAAAAGCTGTGTATTGTACGAGTACGAATACGGGTGCATACGAGTAGAATTGTTGATGAAACTGAACGAGGATGTAATTGTAAGCATTTTTGTTAAGTAGAAGTATTTTGATAAGTGTCTTGAAGTCTTTCAAAAGTGTATGAATACATATTAAAACACTACATGTATATACATTTTAACTGAGTCGTTAAGTCATCGTTAGTCGTTACATGTAAGTGTTGTTTTGAAACCTTTAGGTTAACGATCTTGTTAAGTGTTGTTAACCCAATGTTTATAATATCAAATGAGATTTTAAATTATTATATTATCATGATATTATGATGTATAAATATCTCTTAATATGATATATATACATTAAATGTCGTTACAACGATAATCGTTACATATATGTCTCGTTTCAAAATCATTAAGTTAGTAGTCTTGTTTTTACATATGTAGTTCATTGTTAATATACTTAATGATATGTTTACTTATCATAATATCATATTAACTATATATATATCCATATATATGTCATCATATAGTTTCTACAAGTTTTAACGTTCGTGAATCACCGTTCAACTTGGGTGGTCAATTGTCTATATGAAACCTATTTCAATTAATCAAGTCTTAACAAGTTTGATTGCTTAACATGTTGGAAACACTTAATCATGTAAATAACAATTTCATTTAATATATATATATAAACATGGAAAAATTCGAGTCACTACAGTCCAGTAGATCCCCTCTTATGAAATGACCCGTTCATATACAATATAAACGATTCACAATAGTTGATTACATCGCGAGGTAATTGACCTATATATAATACATTTTACAAACATTGCATTCGTTTTTAAAAGACAAACTTTCTTTACATCGAAAGTTGACAGCAAGCATACTATTTTATAATACCTCCAACTATAATTGACTTAATAATAATATTGATGAACTCAACGACTCGAATGCAACGTATTTTGAAATATGTCATGAATGACTCCAAGTAATATCTCTAATATGAGCAAATGCACAGCTAAAGATTTCTTTCATACCTGAGAATAAACATGCTTTAAAGTGTCAACCAAAAGGTTGGTGAGTTCATAGGTTTATCATAAAACAGTAAAATTTATCATTTTGATAGACCACAAGATTTAAATCCTGCATGGTACAAATGGGCCCGAATCCTATACCCACCTGTAATGTACATGCGATATCTTTTAAATACAGTACACCTTTCTCGTGTACAAAATCATCTTTCATAAATCTTAGTAACCGTACACATATCTCGTACACAAAATAACATACACATAACCTGTGTATAAAATCATTCTCTCGATACATAACATTCACTTTTCATTGTTTTCATAGCTTGGCTTGGTAACGACCTTAACATATAATGCTCATAATAATATCCCCAAAACAGAACATCTCGTCTGTATAATAATCATATAAACTTCGAAGTACTAAACACCACGCCCACTAGCCCTTTCGTCTAGTGAACATTCTGGGTGGGGGTGTTAAACCCGGTAGCTACCTTTAGGATTCGCGTCAATTAGGCGTGCACTAATTCTCAAAATTAGTGATGTTCCCTAATTCTTAGGTTACCAAGCAATAATAATCAGGGAAAAAATATTCATATCAATTGTGGCAATTATCACGTCCACATAATTCATTCGAGGAATGTTTTGCTTGTGTCTATCTCGTCAAACATTTATAAAAGCATTTCATGTATTCGTAGTTCAAAACGTATTTCAAAAGCATTTAATAAAGCAGTTGTAAAATTAGCGCATTTATTCTCAGTCCCAAAAATGTAAAGAGTAAAAGGGAATAAAATGAACTCACCATACTGTATTTTGTAGTAAAAATACATATGACTAAATTGAACAATGCAGGGTTTGGCCTTGGATTCACGAACCTATATCAATTGTATATCTATTAACACCAAATAGTAATCGTACAATTTTATATATATAATTATTAATAGTATACTTGTTATATTATATGTTATATATATAAATTTATATTTAATCTATATGTTTTATATAACTAATACTTATCATATTAAATTTTTATATATAAATTACCCATTAAAATATTATTTAAAATAATATGTAATATTGATATTAATGTAGTTATGTTTTATGTCATAAATATATTTTTATGTAGAAATCTTTGTTTAATACATTAATAATACTAATAATAATAATGATAAAAATAATAATATAAGTGTTAATAATAATGATAATACTATTAATTATACTAAAAATCATATTTCTAATATTAGTGATAATAATAATTAACCTAATAACAACAATAATTAATAATAATAACAACAATAAAAATAATAATACTTGAAACTACCTTTAAAAGCTTCTTCCCTAAAAATAATGCCTCAGACAAGGCTCGAACCCAAGACATCTCGCTCACCCACTAACACACCTTAACCAACTGCTCTACTTCTCCTTTTCTGTTTTAAATTGTAACCTACTTCTATATAGCCCGTTATTTGTCTGTTTACAATCCACAAGCCTTTGTGTAGTTCGGCCCAACAAGAATTTTATAACAGGCCAATACATAAACTAAAAAGAATTCGGCCCAAGTTTGTAGAATCATTAAAGGATTAAATGATCCATTATTTTGTTTAGCCCAATAGCCAAAAACGCATTACAACCTAACAGAATTAAGGATCCAACAATCAAACCCTTTAGCCTTCTAGTTCACCAATCAATTTCGGCCAAAATTTTACGCTGCTAACGTCTCCTTCTAATTACGTGGACCACTCTATCCATTAAAAGAGCACTCTAAAATTCTGGTTTGCAGCAGTCGCTAGTGATCTGTAGGGTGATGGTGGTGTTTTGTTTTGTTTGCTCGATCACAGAAAGAAAAAGAAAAAGAAAACACAACGATATTGGTGATGGTTGTCCATGCGGTTGTGGCTCGTTTGGTGGTGGAGCTAGGGTGACGGTGATAGGTTGTAAAAATAAGAGAGAGAGATAGGTAAGACGGGTTGGAGAAGGTGATACAAGTTGGGTTCAAATAACACATGAAACAGCAATAAACGAGTAGTAACCATGTTAGGATGGTTTGGTTATTAGTCATTCAAGAAAGAAAGGTGGATACAAGGGTGTGGTTTGTTTTCATAGTGGTGGTTTTGATGGTTGTGTAGTCGGTGGTACATGTTGGTCGAGTGGTCTCGTTTCGGGTATTCAACAGATTGGAAACAGAAACATAAATTGATATATGACTTGATGGCAGAGAAAAGAATGAAAATATGATATGTGATAGTTTTCTGGCTTTTATTTTGTAGTGACCCGAACTTTTCCATGTTTATAAATATTAATTGAGATTGATATTTACATGATTAAATGTTTCCAACATGTTAAGCAATCAAACTTGTTAAGACTTGATTAATTGAAATATGTTTCATATAGACAATTGACCACCCAAGTTGACCGGTGATTCACGAACGTTAAAACTTGTAAAAACTATATGATGAAATATATATGGATATATATATATAGTTAACATGATACTATGATAAGTAAACATATCATTAAGTATATTAACAATGAACTACATATGTAAAAACAAGACTACTAACTTAATGATTTTTAAACGAGACATATATGTAACGATTATCGTTGTAAAGACATTTAATGTATATATATCATATTAAGAGATATTCATACATGATAATATCATGATAATATAATAATTTAAAATCTCATTTGATATTATAAACATTGGGTTAACAACATTTAACAAGATCGTTAACCTAAAGGTTTCAAAACAACACTTACATGTAACGACTAACGATGACTTAACGACTCAGTTAAAATGTATATACATGTAGTGTTTTAATATGTATTTATACACTTTTGAAAGACTTCAATACACTTATCAAAATACTTCTACTTAACAAAAATGCTTACAATTACATCCTCGTTCAGTTTCATCAACAATTCTACTCGTATGCACCCGTATTCGTACTCGTACAATACACAGCTTTTAGATGTATGTACTATTGGTATATACACTCCAATGATCAGCTCTTAGCAGCCCATGTGAGTCACCTAACACATTTGGGAACCATCATTTGGCAACTAGCATGAAATATCTCATAAAATTACAAAAATATGAGTAATCATTCATGACTTATTTACATGAAAACAAAATTACATATCCTTTATATCTAATCCATACACCAACGACCAAAAATACCTACAACCACTTTCATTCTTCAATTTTCTTCATATAATTGATCTCTCTCAAGTTCTATCTTCAAGTTCTAAGTGTTCTTCATAAATTCTACAAGTTCTAGTTACATAAAATCAAGAATACTTTCAAGTTTGCTAGCTCACTTCCAATCTTGTAAGGTGATCATCCAACCTCAAGAAATCTTTGTTTCTTACAGTAGGTTATCATTGTAATACAAGGTAATAATCATATTCAAACTTTGGTTCAATTTCTATAACTATAACAATCTTATTTCAAGTGATGATCTTACTTGAACTTGTTTTCGTGTCATGATTCTGCTTCAAGAACTTCGAGCCATCCAAGGATCCGTTGAAGCTAGATCCATTTTTCTATTTTCTAGTAGGTTTATCCAAGGAACTTAAGGTAGTAATGATGTTCATAACATCATTTGATTCATACATATAAAGCTATCTTATTCGAAGGTTTAAACTTGTAATCACTAGAACATAGTTTAGTTAATTCTAAACTTGTTCGCAAACAAAAGTTAATCCTTATAACTTGACTTTTAAAATCAACTAAACACATGTTCTATATCTATATGATATGCTAACTTAATGATTTAAAACCTGGAAACACGAAAAACACCGTAAAACCGGATTTACGCCGTCGTAGTAACAACGCGGGCTGTTTTGGGTTAGTTAATTAAAAACTATGATAAACTTTGATTTAAAAGTTGTTATTTTTAGAAAATGATTTTTATTATGAACATGAAACTATATCCAAAAATTATGGTTAAACTCAAAGTGGAAGTATGTTTTCTAAAATGGTCATCTAGACGTCGTTCTTTCGACTGAAATGACTACCTTTACAAAAATGACTTGTAACTTATTTTTCCAACTATAAACCTATACTTTTTCTGTTTAGATTCATAAAATAGAGTTCAATATGAAACCATAGCAATTTTATTCACTCAAAACGGATTTAAAATGAAGAAGTTATGGGTAAAACAAGATTGGATAATTTTTCTCATTTTAGCTACGTGAAAATTGGTAACAAATCTATTCCAACCATAACTTAATCAACTTGTATTATATATTATGTAATCTTGAGATACCATAGACACGTATAAAATGTTTCGACCTATCATGTCGACACATCTATATATATTTCGGAACAACCATAGACACTCTATATGTGAATGTTGGAGTTAGCTATACAGGGTTGAGGTTGATTCCTAAATATATATAGTTTGAGTTGTGATCAATACTGAGATACGTATACACTGGGTCGTGGATTGATTCAAGATAATATTTATCGATTTATTTCTGTACATCTAACTGTGGACAACTAGTTGTAGGTTACTAACGAGGACAGCTGACTTAATAAACTTAAAACATCAAAATATATTAAAAGTGTTGTAAATATATTTTGAACATACTTTGATATATATGTATATATTGTTATAGGTTCGTGAATCAACCAGTGGCCAAGTCTTACTTCCCGACGAAGTAAAAATCTGTGAAAGTGAGTTATAGTCCCACTTTTAAAATCTAATATTTTTGGGATGAGAATACATGCAGGTTTTATAAATGATTTAAAAAATAGACACAAGTACGTGAAACTACATTCTATGGTTGAATTATCAAAATCGAATATGCCCCTTTTTATTAAGTCTGGTAATCTAAGAATTAGGGAACAGACACCCTAATTGACGCGAATCCTAAAGATAGATCTATTGGGCCTAACAAACCCCATCCAAAGTACCGGATGCTTTAGTACTTTGAAATTTATATCATATCCGAAGGGTGTCCCGGAATGATGGGGATATTCTTATATATGCATCTTGTTAATGTCGGTTACCAGGTGTTCACCATATGAATGATTTTTATCTCTATGTATGGGATGTGTATTGAAATATGAAATCTTGTGGTCTATTATTATGATTTGATATATATAGGTTAAACCTATAACTCACCAACATTTTTGTTGATGTTTTAAGCATGTTTATTCTCAGGTGATTATTAAGAGCTTCCACTGTCGCATACTTAAATAAAGACGAGATTTGGAGTCCATGCTTGTATGTTATTGTGTAAAAACTGCATTCAAGAAACTTATTTTGTTGTAACATATTTGTATTGTAAACCATTATGTAATGGTCGTGTCTAAACAGGATATTTTAGATTATCATTATTTGATAATCTACGTAAAGATTTTTAAACCTTTATTGATGAAATAAAGGTTATGGTTTGTTTTAAAATGAATGCAGTCTTTGAAAAACGTCTCATATAGAGGTCAAAAACCTCGCAACGAAATCAATTAATATGGAACATTTTTAATCAATAAGAACGGGACATTTCATGTTTGGTGAAGATAATGATATTGAATAACATGTAGGAGATATGAAGAGGAAATATATGTATGTGTATATGTCGAACCAAAAGGTAAAACTAGTGCCATTTTTAGTGTAAATTTGAAAAGAGGAAATAATATATAAAATAAGGCATAGTGTTGATGCATATATCTTCAGTGGGTTGTGATGCTTGTGGGGTGAAGTTAAGTAGGAAAAAAATGTTAGAGATATATATAGAATGCATGTATGTATCGTGCTTAAATCAGAAAGCAAAAGCACTAGTGGGTTTTATCCTTGACTAACTATATATAAAGTTAAACATATCAAGTAGTAGTTGGTTGAGTCTTGTTTTTCAAAAGTCAAAGATATTGTGTTTTGTGAATATCAGAATCACATGTACGTGTAAATATATAATGTGATTTTATTAGAGAGAACAAACATAGTAGCAAAACAAATTATTCAAAATTCCAAAACGTGATTCACCAATAGTAATTCAACTGCATTTTGTTGGCCGACAGTTTTCATTAAGATATGATTTCGTATCCCGTTGATAATTAGGGGCGGATAAAAGATTTTCAGAAAAATCCCAAATTTTTAAATTAAATATATTCAATTATTCTGGTCATTATGGTATAAAATTTAGTCATTAATTATTGAATAAAAAATTACATTAATTATCCACTCCCAACCCCAAGTAAAATATAGTTATCATAACTTCTAAGTATATTATTATTATGCCTATAATTTATAAAACTCATTTTTGGATCACCGTTTATTTTAAAATCACATAAGTTCTTTTTAACTTGTTTTAATTATCGATCGAATGGCAATTGAGTGTTATCTTCGTTTACTAACTAGATTCGAAATCACAAAATATACTTTTAATATACTTTCTTTATATACATAGATATATTTTAAATAATAATTATCATAATATCATATTTTTATTTTATTTTACATAATTTTAAAAAATAACAACATATAATAATTTCAATTACATTTTCAATTATTATTTATATATACATATATACATATATATATATATATATATATATATATATATATATATATATATATATATATATATATATATATATATATATATATATATATATATATATATATGTATATATATACACACGTATCTATTTAAAATTTATTGTTCGTGAATTGTCAAGAGCAGTCGATGGTCAATTGAATATATAAGCAGTTCAACATTTTTGAGACTCAACTCTACAGGCTTTGCTCATCGTGTCAGAAACATATAAAGATTAGATTTAAATTTGGTCAGAAATTTCCTTGTCGTCACAGTACCTACCCGTTAATGAAATTTCGTCCCAAAATTTGAGTGTGGTCCTCATGGTTAACAATAAAAATGTTTTCATGACGAGTATGAGCTGATAAATAGAGTTTTATCATCATTGAGTAATACAGATAAAATAATTCGATTACTCGAATAGTACGAATGAAGCTATCACTAATTAGTGAAATGAGGAAGACATGTTTTATCATAATTTTTGACTAGTCATGGTTGAATTTAAAAAATAAGGTGCGTCTTAACTTTTGACGTTGCCTTGGTTGAATTCCGGAATTCAAGAGATTTAAAAGAAAATCTTGGAAATCTATAAGATCTGATTCTTCGAGATTTATGGAACTTAAGAACTCTTTAATTAAATGTGATCATCTGTCTCGATTGCTTTATCTGGTTTTTTCGCTATAAATGAACTTCTTCCGTTCCATTATTTTCACCACTCCAATACTTTCTTTCTTAGTTCATACATCCAAAAGATTGTGAAAATGCTTAATCCAGTTCTAATCCTTGATATTTTCCTAATTATCATTTCTGTCATTTTTCATTTCAATCTTCCACCAGAAAAATCTGTTTACTTCTACTATTACCTTGGGTGATACTATTCTTAATTATACCGTGTCTTTATATTGCTATTCGTATTAATATCCATGGTTTGTAATTTCTGCATTGATATTGGGTTTTATATCTCTCCTTATATTTCGATGTCCCTGCTTCTGTCTCCTATAATCATTGTCATCCACAGTTAATGCTCTCTCTTATTTGCTGCGATTTATACCCCCATTTACACTTCGAAGCTTTATGCTCTGTTTTCTCTTTTATCCGTTAAGCACATCAAGTAATCGTACATAATTCGTGGAATGGAGTTTCGAATGAATGTGTCTAATGTTCTAAGAAAGAAATTGTAATAGCACGATATTGATTGGTTAAGTTACCAGAATTCAAGAGAAAAGATAGAACTATCAGGAAGATATGTTCTTGATATGTTTAGAGACTAGGTAGAATGTAAGAGTCTTGTAAAGGGCACATGATGACGGTATGGTCTGTGAACCATCACGTTTCATTAGAAACTCAGCATGACTTACTGTAATATAATCACGTTGATCAAGTGTCATTATATTATACTAACTTATGCATCAGTCCCCAACACTACTTCAAAAACATTCATAGTTTAAACTCGAAAGTTTACAGAATATAGAAACTAATAGTTTCTTATATGATGTAACACTGATAGCGCGAAGAGATAAATGATTTCAGATAAGATTATCTTCAGATATATCGATGGTATTTAAAATAAAGGTACGATGATATCTTAGAATTTTTGAATCAAGTTGTGATGAAGAAATTCATTCATAATTCAAACTCGAATTTTAAAGAAAATTAGAAACTAAAGTAGTTTCCTTTATAATGTAACATAGATAGCAGGAAGAGATAAATAATTTTGGACAAGAATATTTATGAAAATATCCTCAGAAATATCGAAGATATTAATGATGATATTTTGGAATTTCTAAGTTCGAAGGTTGATGAAGAAAAATTTTCCGCAAGATTTTAACATGACTTTGGAAAAAGATATTCTCTAAAGATTTCGGCGGATCCAGAATTAGCTGGATTCTTTGAATATAGGGTTTGGTCCTTGTCTTTGTCCTTGGTCTCCTTCAGAGTTAGCTCAATCAGTTTTTCAGTACCAAATTTTCTATCGAGCGTTCCCAACACTCCATTCTTTATCATCAAACTCTTGGCCATTTAGGCCATCTACAATTTTACTGGTTCCTCTGCATTTAATGCTACCATATCTGAATCGTCGGTTATCAATCTGAGATGGTTTCAGGAGAATTGTGTTTTTAGATGATTAAACTCTGATTTCTGGTAATTGGTATGGCAATTCTCGTTACAAGATGCGAATGGGTATAAGATAGGGTTTTTAATGAGCAAATATAATAGTTCTTCGGAGAGACTTAAGTCAATGAGTAATGATGTTGCTGTTAAGTTTACTGCTAATGTGGTGGAATATAAACGGTTCTCCGGTAATGATGACGAAAGGTAGACTTATATAACAAAGTTATAATAAGACTTATTCAAATGAAAGGTCGATTTTAATTTGTTGGAGCTGTAACAAAATTAGCTAATTTGAAAAGGAATTGTAAAGTTATTTTTGGTAATAACAACGCCAAAGAAGTTAGCACAGATACGTGTTAAACGTTTACTCAAGTTCTGAGAATTTTTCAGTTGTATAACTATATGCATCAATCTTTTCTCCCGTAGATGAAGTACAGTTGGTTCCTATTCTTGATTGAGGTGTTTTCAAAATCATGAAAGGTTTGAACGCAGAATGTAATCGTGAAGATACAAATGAGGTTTAGGATGAAATCAAGTGGCAACTTGAAGAGATGTTTAGTTTCATATATTATAATCAATATTTTAATTCATTTTTAATTATCCAATCTTGATAGTCCACAGTCAATATTCCACAGTTAACAGTCCAATAATTCATATATAGTTTAATTTATATTATTCAAATTAATTAATACGTATCGTGACCCGTGTACATTTCTCAGACTCGATCACAACTCAAATTATATATATTATTGTAGAATCAACCTCAACCCTGTATAGCGAACTCAAGCATAACAACATATAGAGTGTCTATGGTTATTCCAAATAATATATATACATGCGTCGATATGATATGTCAAAACTTTGTATGCGTGTCCCGATATTAAAAGTGCGTAAAATAAATAACAGAAATTAAATGACGATAATTAAAATTGTGAGAATGTAAATTGCGATAATTAAATTGCGATAAATAAAATGTAATCAGTTAGCTAGGAACAATTAGCTAGGAACAGTTAGCATGAATTATTAACAAAATTTCTCATAGTTAATTTATTTGTTTCTAACAAATTTTATTTTGTCAAATGTTTTCTTCATTATGCCACTTGTTGGATTCTGATAAATCAAAATCCAAATATGAAATTGGATGAATATGGTTATCCTGTGGTGAACGGATACGTGTATCGGTGGATATAAATAGGATAGTAAATGACTGTTGAATCAGATTTGAAAGAATGTACAGTGTAACTTATTAATGTGAAATCTAAATATTCCTCGGGTATTACCTACCCGTTAAGATATTTTCACCATTAACAGTTTGTACGAAAGAATTTTTAATTACAATCTTTGTGAAAATATACTTACATATATATTTTCTTCAGATGTAATTATGGATTTAATGAGTTAATATAGTATTAAACTCATTTGGTTTACTGTCAAAGCTAGAATACATAATCTCTAAAACTTTTAGAAACCACATATTCTTCACAGAATATTTCTTCAATGAAGTTATGAATTAATACTTCATCGTTCATTATTGTTGGTACTCCTTGGTATCTATGGTACATATGACGTTGATGTTCGTGTGACAGATTGTGAAGTTGAGGTTTGCAATGCGGTTGTTGTTGGTGGTGGTAATGGTACTGTTGGCGTTGATGATGGTGGTGCTGGTTATGCTGCTGGTACTGCTGCTGGTGTTTGTAACCTTTGCACCATATTCTCCAAAGCCACTACCCGAGCGCGAAGCTCGTTGACTTCTTCTATTACACCGGGGTGATTGTCGGTTCGGACGAGCGGATAAATATGATCTAGAATTTGGTATAGTATATAATCGTGACGAGATACTCTGGAAATGAGAGAGAAAATAGTATTACGAACAGGTTCACCGGTAAGTGCTTCAGGTTCATCGCCAAGAGGTAAATTCGGTTGGTGGAAGGGATCGCCTTCTTCGCGTCTCCATTGATTAAGTCGACTACGAACCCATCAGATGAATTGGGGATGACTGATTGGTTGATTCATTCTGGTGATGCTGATAGGTGAAACTCCATATCGGAATAGCTGTCGAAATCCGAGGAATTCGAACTGGTTGAGGGATTCATCTCGTACGATCAGATGAAGGACTTTTCGATAAGGAATAGATTATAGGATGTAGATTAGTACCTTGCAATACATAATTTACATATGCATATATAATACAAAAATTCCATATCTTCATATATATAAATAAGTTATGGAGGAATCTACGGAAGCTGTCAGGCAAAGGTAACAACAACAGATACGCTAAGATATGAATTTATCTATACACTGTCTATGCAATAGAGGCAGTAAGACATGTCTAGACTAAGAATGATAAGCAGATAATTTCCTAAGGATGATAAGCAGATGATTTCCGACTAGAAATGATAAGCAAAACTTTTGACATGCAGACACGGTCGAAGTCCAGACTCACTAATGCATCCTAACGATTTATCAGTTAGACACACTAATGCAGACCTGGTTCGCTAAGACCACCGCTCTGATACCAACTGAAATGACCCGTTCATATACAATATAAACGATTCACAATAGTTGATTACATCACGAGGTAATTTACCTCTATATAATACATTTTACAAATATTGCATTCGTTTTTAAAAGACAAACTTTCTTTACATCGAAAGTTGACAGCAAGCATACTATTTTATAATACCTCCAACTATAATTGACTTAATAATAATATTGATGAACTCTATGACTCGAATGCGACGTCTTTTGAAATATGTCATGAATGACTCCAAGTAATATCTCTAATATGAGAAAATGCACAGCGAAAGATTTTTTTCATACTTGAGAATAAACATGCTTTAAAGTGTCAACCAAAAGGTTGGTGAGTTCATAGGTTTATCATAAAACAATAAAATTCATCATTTTGATAGACCACAAAATTTAAATCCTGCATGGTACAAATGGGCCCGAATCCTATACCTACCTGTAATGTACATGCGATATCTTTTAAATACAGTACACCTTTCTCGTGTACAAAATCATCTTTCATAAATCTTAGTAACCGTACACATATCTCGTGCACAAAATAACATACACATAACCTGTGTATAAAATTATTCTCTCGATACATAACATTCACTTTTCATTGTTTTCATAGCTTGGCTTGGTAACCGACCTTAACATATAATGCGCATAATAATATCCCGAAAACTGAACATCTCGTCTGTATAATAATCATATAAACTTTGAAGTACTAAACACCACGCCCACTAGCCCTTCCGTCTAGTGAACATTATGGGTGGGGGTGTTAAACTCGGTAGCTACCTTTAGGATTCGCGTCAATTAGGCGTGCATTAATTCTCAAAATTAGTGATGTTCCCTAATTCTTAGGTTACCAAGCAATAATAATCAGGGAAAAAATATTCATATCAATTGTGGCAATTATCACGTCCACATAATTCAATGGTGGCAATTATCACGTTCACATAATTCATTCGAGGAATGTTTTGCTTGTGTCTATCTCGTCAAACATTTATAAAAGCATTTCATGTATTCGCAGTTCAAAACGTATTTCAAAAGCATTTAATAAAGCAATTGTAAAATTAGCGCATGTATTCTCAGTCTCAAAAATGTAAAGAGTAAAAGGTAATCAAATGAACTCATCATACTGTATTTTATAGTAAAAATACATATGACTAAATTGAACAATGCAGGGTTTGGCCTTGGATTCACGAACCTATATCAATTGTATATCTATTAACACCAAATAGTAATCGTACAATTTTATATATATTATTATTAATAGTGTACTTGTTATATTATATGTTATATATATAAATTTATATTTAATCTATATATTTTATATAACTAATACTTATCATATTAATTTTTTATATATAAATTACCCATTAAAATATTATTTAAAATAATATGTAATATTGATATTAATGTAGTTATGTTTTATGTCATAAATATATTTTTATGTAGAAATCTTTGTTTAATACATTAATAATTAATAATACTAATAATAACAATGATAAAAATAATAATATTAGTGTTAATAATAATGATAATACTATTAATTATACTAAAAATCATATTTCTAATATTAGTGATAATAATAATTAACCTAATAACAACAATAATTAATAATAATAATAATAACAATAAAAATAATAATACTTGAAACTACCTTTAAAAGCTTCTTCCCTAAAAATAATGCCTCAGACAAGGCTCGAACCCAAGACCTCTCGCTCACCCACTAACACACCTTAACCAACTGCTCTACTTCTCCTTTTCTGTTTTAAATTGTAACCTACTTCTATATAGCCCGTTATTTGTCTGTTTACAATCCATAAGCCTTTGTATAGTTCGGCCCAACAAGAATTTTATAACAGCCCAATACATAAACTAAAAAGAATTCGGCCCAAGTTTGTAGAATCATTAAAGGATTAAATGATCCATTATTTTGGTTAGCCCAATAGCCAAAAACGCATTACAACCTAACAGAATTAAGGATCCAACAATCAAACCCTTTAGCCTTCTAGTTCACCAATCAATTTCGGCCAAAATTTTACGCTGCTAACATCTCCTTCTAATTACGTGGACCACTCTATCCATTAAAAGAGAACTCTAAAATTCTGGTTTGTAGCAGTCGCTTGTGATCTGTAGGGTGGTGGTGGCTTTTTGTTTTGTTTGCTCGATTACAGAAAGAAAAAGAAAAAGTAAACATAACGATATTGGTGATGGTTGTCCATGCGGTTGTTGCTCGTTTGGTGGTGGAGCTAGGGTGACGGTGATAGGTTGTAAAAATAAGAGAGAGAGATAGGTAAGACGGGTTGGAGAAGGTGATACAAGTTGGGTTCGAATAACACATGAAACAACAATAAACGAGTAGTAACCATGTTAGGATGGTTTGGTTATTAGTCAATCAAGAAAGAAAGGTGGATACAAGGGTGTGGTTTGTTTTCATAGTGGTGGTTTTGATGGGTGTGTAGTCGGTGGTACATGTTGGTCGAGTGGTCTCGTTTTGGGTATTCAACAGATTGGAAACAGAAACATAAATTGATATATGACTTGATGGCAGAGAAAATAATGAAAATATGATATGTGATAGTTTTCTAGTTTTTGTTTGGTGAAGATAATGATATTGAATAACATGTAGGAGATATGAAGAGGAAATATATGTATGTGTATATGTCGAACCAAAAGGTAAAACTAGTGCCATTTTTAGTGTAAATTTGAAAAGAGGAAATAATATATAAAATAAGGCATAGTGTTGATGCATATATCTTCAGTGGGTTGTGATGCTTGTGGGGTGAAGTTAAGTAGGAAAAAAAATGTTAGAGATATATATAGAATGCATGTATGTATCGTGCTTAAATCAGAAAGCAAAAGCACTAGTGGGTTTTATCCTTGACTAACTATATATAAAGTTAAACATATCAAGTAGTAGTTGGTTGAGTCTTGTTTTTCAAAAGTCAAAGATATTGTGTTTTGTGAATATCAGAATCACATGTACGTGTAAATATATAATGTGATTTTATTAGAGAGAACAAACATAGTAGCAAAACAAATTATTCAAAATTCCAAAACGTGATTCACCAATAGTAATTCAACTGCATTTTGTTGGCCGACAATTTTCATTAAGATATGATTTCGTATCCCGTTGATAATTAGGGGCGGATAAAAGTTTTTCAGAAAAATCCCAAATTTTTAAATTAAATATATTTAATTATTCTGGTCATTATGGTATAAAATTTAGTCATTAATTATTGAATAAAAATTACATTAATTATCCACTCCCAACCCCAAGTAAAATATAGTTATTGTTAAAATTTATCAAATAACTTCTAAGTATATTATTATTATGCCTATAATTTATAAAACTCATTTTTGGATCACCGTTTATTTTAAAATCACATTAGTTCTTTTTAACTTGTTTTAATTATCGATCGAATGGCAATTGAGCGTTATCTTCGTTTACTAACTAGATTCGAAATCACAAAATATACTTTTAATATACTTTCTTTATATACATAGATATATTTTAAATAATAATTATCATAATATCATATTTTTATTTTATTTTACATAATTTTAAAAAATAACAACATATAATAATTTCAATTACATTTTCAATTATTATTTATATATACATATATATATATATATATATATATATATATATATATATATATATATATATATATATATATATATATATATATACACACACACACACTTATCTATTTAAAATTTATTGTTCGTGAATTGTCAAGAGCAGTCGATGGTCATTTGAATATATAAGCAGTTCAAAATTTTTGAGACTCAACTCTACAGACTTTGCTCATCGTGTCAGAAACATATAAAGATTAGGTTTAAATTTGGTCGAAAATTTCTGGGTCATCACATCTTAATCACAACAAGTGGTATCAGAGCATAGGTTAGAGGCGTTGGTCGAGTTTTTGAGTTTTCTGAAGTTTTCAACCTCGTTTGTGTTGAAAAATTATTTGTAAGGTGATAATATCCACGGAAGAGTCAGGATCATCTTTCGGAGCCATGATTATGCTCACTGCCACCAACTACATGCTGTGGAAACCTCGGATGGAAGATCTCCTCAGCTGTAAGGATTTGTTTGACCCTATTGAATTAAAGGGTACAAATCCTGATTCCGCCAAAGAGAACGAGTGGAAGAAGTTAAACCGAAAAACTATTGGTCAGATCCATCAATGGATTGATCATAGTGTCTTCCACCATGTTGCACAAGAGACAGAGGCATATGTCCTCTGGAAAAAGTTGGAGGACATGTACCAGGCCAAGACTGCTCAGAATAAAGCCCTGTTGATGAGGCGTTTAGTCAACATGAAGCTTAAAAGTGGAACTTCAGTTGCCGAGCATACCAGTGAGTTCCAGAGCTTGGTCAACCAGTTATCGTCTGTAGAAATGCCTCTTGGCGATGAAGTTCAGGCACTACTGCTACTTAGTTCTCTTCCCGATAGTTGGGAGACGCTGGTAGTAACACTCACCAACTCAGCCCCGAATGGCAAACTTACCATGTCAATGGTCAAGGATGCCCTATTCAGTGAAGAGGCAAGGAGAAAGGACATGGGCACAGATCAGACCCATGCCTTTGTCACAGAGAATCGGGGGAGACAACAAATAAGTAGCAAAAATAAATGGAGAGGCAGAAGTAAGAGCAGGGGCAGGTCCTCTGATAGCAGAAAATCAATATACAAATGCTATCATTGTGGATTAGAGGGACATATGAAGAAGAACTGCTACCGATTGAAAGAAGAACAAGGTCAGAGCAGTTCACAATCGAAGAATAAGGGTGGAGAAACATTAGTTACTATCACTAGTGATATAGCTTATTGTTCAATCCATGATGAGACATGCCTTCACGTCTCACGAGAAGACACAGAATGGGTGGTGGATACTGCAGCATCCTACCACGTGACTCCATACAAGGAATACTACACAACATACAAAGCTGGTGACTTTGGAGCTGTGAAAATGGGAAATTTCAGTTCCACTGAGATTGTTGGAATTGGAGATGTCACAATAAAGACAAGTGCCAGATCTTCGGCTGAATCTACATTCTGGAGTAGCTCTTGACAAACAGGGCTATGATAGTCATTTCAGTAGAGGCACATGAAAATTGTCAAGAGGCGCTATGATAGTCGCTCGAGGACACATTTATGGCACACTATACAAAACTCATGTGAAGATCTGTATAGACGGCCTTAATGTTGCAGAAAAAGTGGCGTCACAAAATTTATGGCACCAGAGACTCGGTCACATGAGTGAAAAAGGGTTGTCTACCCTAATAAAGAAGGAGCTTATCAATGTAGACAAGGACGATGCACTAAATCCTTGCAATCATTGTCTGTTTGGTAAGCAGCATAGAGTCTCGTTTAATTCCTCTTTAACGAGAAGATCAGAGTTACTCAGTCTGGTGCACTCTGATGTTTGCGGTCCCTTGGAGGTTGAATCAATTGGCGGCAACCGATACTTTCTAACATTTATCGATGATGCTTCTCGAAAGGTGTGGGTATATTTCTTGCGGACGAAGGACCAAGTTTTCGATTACTTCAAACAGTTCCATGTCATGGTAGAACGTGAGACAGGAAAGAAGTTAAAGTGTCTTCGATCCGACAACGGCGGTGAATACTCTTCCAGACAGCTCGATGTCTATTGTAGATCATATGACATCCGACATGAGAAGACAGTTCCACGTACCCCTCAACACAATGGTATAGCAGATAGAATGAACCGAACAATCATGGAACGTGTTCGGAGCATGCTCAGTATGGCTAAGCTACCAAAGCCATTCTAGGGAGAAGCAGTCAGAGCCGCATGTTACTTGATCAATCGATCTCCATCAGTACCACTAAATTTTGAAGTTCTGGAGAAACTTTGGTCTGGAAAAGATCCATCATACTCTCACTTAAGAGTATTTGGATGTTTGGCGTACGTGTAACATCCCGTATTTTTCCGTTAAATTATTTTAACGCCCGTCTTTTTATTTTGTTGATATCTTTCGTACCTAGATGCGTATCCTCCGTTGGTTAACGTTCTTAATATTTTCGTTAGTGGATTATAACATCTCCCGTTTACTCTCGTGTATTTTAAAATAATTCGTTTGGTTAACTTACGCACCCGCATCCGAACTCGAGGGACTAATTTTGTCAATTGATCAAAGATGTGACTAGTTGGACTAGTCAACATCCACCGCCACCTTTCATTTCATTCATCACCTCCCATCTTTCTCTACTACTTCCATTTTTACTCTCAAACACCCATTTCACTAAATCATCATCCATTTTGAATCTAGCAAGCATCAACTAAAACAAACTACATATTTGGAATCCTTGTATCTTCCTCTTCAATTCCATACCAACTTCATCTATTTTGGGTAACTTTCTAAAAACACTAGATTTTGTGTTCTTGATAATTTTGACTTATAAAAGTGTTAATTAGTGTCTATGGCTCAAGTCTAATATGAATATGTATTTGGTTTGCTCGATTTGTTGTTTTGAGTAACTAGCTTGAATATGAAAAATGGGTGTGTTTAATCTTGAATTTTGTATGATTAAATGTTGTTTAAATGTTAAAGTTCATGTATTAAATGTGTTACTAGCATCATTAGCTTCAATTTGATGTGTAGGATGATTTAGAAAAGCTTCATTTACAAAATAGTTGAATTCATGATTTTGGTTAGGGTTTGATGAACTTTAAAATGAACTTTTGATGCATTGAATACTTGTTAATGTTGTTAGTAAGTGTTTAGTTGCAATGTATATTTAATTACCTTTGAAACGGCATATCGTATGTGTAAATTGGATTCCCGAATCATAAAATACGTTTTACGAACTTGAAACCTTGATAATGAACCTTTAATGATCACTTGACGAGAATTTGGTTATTGTAAATGATATTTTTGTGTGATGAAAAGTGTTTAGTTGTATTCCTCGTTAAATTACCTTTCCAACGATGTATGGTATGCGTTTTAAGTGTTTACGGTTCATTTGTTGTGTTAAAATGAGTTTTGGCTCGAGACTTGAACACTTGCACCAGCCCAGGTACCAGCTCACGTTGAGTGTCGCGGCGCAGCCATCCTTGGTCGCGGCGGGGCATTAGGCGTGTTTGGATTCTGATCAAACTTACACTTTTACGAAAAATGTTTGCTATGCTACGCACCTCCGATTCACATGTAACTTGTTCTAACATGCTTATATATGGTTAAAAACCTCAGAAAAATAGTTCGAGACCCGACCCGAACGTGTTGACTTTTTCGTTGACTTTGACTTGACCAAAGTTGACTTTTTAGTTAAACTTAACCAAATGTTTATGCAATCGTTCTAACATGCTTTTATACTTATATCTTGCATGAAACTTGACAATTTGATACACATGCTTTATGTAATCGAGTCGTAATGAGCCATAGGATTAATTAAACATCTTTGACCAACCGTGTTTACCGTTATTGATACAACCTACTTGTTTAGGTTAAGAATAGCAGTCGTTCTTGCACACGTTATTTTGTGAAGTACTTTATTTACTCGTGCACTCAAGGTGAGATCATAGTCTGTAACGACCCTGGTTTTTCCAACTTTTATTAATAATATTTATTATAAATACTTGCGCATTAATGAATGTATTTTTATACATTTACTTGTTACCGTACTTGACTTTGCATGCCCTGATTTGTCTTTGTGACACACGAACTTTTCACGAATAATATTTTCGAGTATTATTTGCATTCATGATTAATTAATATTAATCATTTTTAATTAACTAGTGTTTGTAGTTAATTACTTAGGCTTTGTTTATTTAATTTGTTACATACTTGGACTTGGGCTTTTATTATTTGTTATGGACTTGGAAGCCCACCCTACACACTTAATGGACTAGTAAGCCCACTTTTAAGCTAGTGTTTTATTAGTGATAAACATGGATTAATTAAGATTAAATATGAAGAGACTTGTCACAAGCATGCTTGCACCAAGCTCCCATGCATTTAACTTAAATACCATTTTAAGCTCACTCCATTCTCCAACACTTGAAAGCACCATTTGATTCCCCCATTTTTGTTTGAAAACCGTCCACTTTGCTAGGAGGGAGGTGAAATGTCCGGTTCTTATTGATTAAAAACGTTCCATATTAATTGATTTCGTTGCGAGGTTTTGACCTCTATATGAGACGTTTTTCAAAGACTGCATTCATTTTAAAACAAACCATAACCTTTATTTCATCAATAAAGGTTTAAAAAGCTTTATGTAGATTATCAAATAATGATAATCTAAAATATCCTGTTTACATACGACCATTACATAATGGTTTACAATACAAATATGTTACAACAAAATAAGTTTCTTGAATGCAGTTTTTACACAATATCATACAAGCATGGACTCCAAATATCGTCCTTATTTAAGTATGCGACAGCGGAAGCTCTTAATAATCACCCGAGAATAAACATGCTTAAAACGTCAACAAAAATGTTGGTGAGTTATAAGTTTAACCTATATATATCAAATCATAATAATAGACCACAAGATTTCATATTTCAATACACATCCCATACATAGAGATAAAAATCATTCATATGGTGAATACCTGGTAACCGACATTAACAAGATGCATATATAAGAATATCCCCATCATTCCGGGACACCCTTCGGATATGATATAAATTTCGAAGTACTAAAGCATCCGGTACTTTGGATGGGGTTTGTTAGGCCCAATAGATCTATCTTTAGGATTCGCGTCAATTAGGGTGTCTGTTCCCTAATTCTTAGATTACCAGACTTAATAAAAAGGGGCATATTCGATTTCGATAATTCAACCATAGAATGTAGTTTCACGTACTTGTGTCTATTTTGTAAATCATTTATAAAACCTGCATGTATTCTCATCCCAAAAATATTAGATTTTAAAAGTGGGACTATAACTCACTTTCACAGATTTTTACTTCGTCGGGAAGTAAGACTTGGCCACTGGTTGATTCACGAACCTATAACAATATATACATATATATCAAAGTATGTTCAAAATATATTTACAACACTTTTAATATATTTTGATGTTTTAAGTTTATTAAGTCAGCTGTCCTCGTTAGTAACCTACAACTAGTTATCCACAATTAGATGTACAGAAATAAATTGATAAATATTATCTTGAATCAATCCACGACCCAGTGTATATGTATCTTAGTATTGATCACAACTCAAACTATATATATTTTGGAATCAACCTCAACCCTGTATAGCTAACTCCAACATTCACATATAGAGTGTCTATGGTTGTTCCGAAATATATATAGATGTGTCGACATGATAGGTCGAAACATTGTATACGTGTCTATGGTATCTCAAGATTACATAATATACAATACAAGTTGATTAAGTTATGGTTGGAATAGATTTGTTACCAATTTTCACGTAGCTAAAATGAGAAAAATTATCCAATCTTGTTTTACCCATAACTTCTTCATTTTAAATCCGTTTTGAGTGAATCAAATTGCTATGGTTTCATATTGAACTCTATTTTATGAATCAAAACAGAAAAAGTATAGGTTTATAGTCGGAAAAATAAGTTACAAGTCGTTTTTGTAAAGGTAGTCATTTCAGTCGAAAGAACGACGTCTAGATGACCATTTTAGAAAACATACTTCCACTTTGAGTTTAACCATAATTTTTGGATATAGTTTCATGTTCATAATAAAAATCATTTTCTCAGAATAATAACTTTTAAATCAAAGTTTATCATAGTTTTTAATTAACTAACCCAAAACAGCCCGCGGTGTTACTACGACGGCGTAAATCCGGTTTTACGGTGTTTTTCGTGTTTCCAGGTTTTAAATCATTAAGTTAGCATATCATATAGATATAGAACATGTTTTTAGTTGATTTTAAAAGTCAAGTTAGAAGGATTAACTTTTGTTTGCGAACAAGTTTAGAATTAACTAAACTATGTTCTAGTGATTACAAGTTTAAACCTTCGAATAAGATAGCTTTATATGTATGAATCGAATGATGTTATGAACATCATTACTACCTTAAGTTCCTTGGATAAACCTACTGGAAAAGAGAAAAATGGATCTAGCTTCAACGGATCCTTGGATGGCTCGAAGTTCTTGAAGCAGAATCATGACACGAAAACAAGTTCAAGTAAGATCATCACTTGAAATAAGATTGTTATAGTTATAGAAATTGAACCAAAGTTTGAATATGATTATTACCTTGTATTAGAATGATTACCTACTGTAAGAAACAAAGATTTCTTGAAGTTGGATTATCACCTTACAAGATTGGAAGTGAGCTAGCGAACTTGAAAGTATTCTTGATTTTATGTAACTAGAACTTGTAGAATATATGAAGAACACTTAGAACTTGAAGATAGAACTTGAGAGAGATCAATTAGATGAAGAAAATTGAAGAATGAAAGTGTTTGTAGATGTTTTTGGTCGTTGGTGTATGGATTAGATATAAAGGATATGTAATTTTGTTTTCATGTAAATAAGTCATGAATGATTACTCATATTTTTGTAATTTTATGAGATATTTCATGCTAGTTGCCAAATGATGGTTCCCACATATGTTAGGTGACTCACATGGGCTGCTAAAAGCTGATCATTGGAGTGTATATACCAATAGTACATACATCTAAAAGCTGTGTATTGTACGAGTACGAATACAGGTGCATACGAGTAAAATTGTTGATGAAACTGAACGAGGATGTAATTGTAAGTATATTTGTTAAGTAGAAGTATTTTGATAAGTGTATTGAAGTCTTTCAAAAGTGTATAAATACATATTAAAACACTACATGTATATACATTTTAACTGAGTCGTTAAGTCATCGTTAGTCGTTACATGTAAGTGTTGTTTTGAAACCTTTAGGTTAACGATCTTGTTAAATGTTGTTAACCCAATGTTTATAATATCAAATGAGATTTCAAATTATTATATTATCATGATATTATCATGTATGAATATCTCTTAATATGATATATATACATTAAATGTATTTACAACGATAATCGTTACATATATGTCTCGTTTAAAAATCATTAAGTTAGTAGTCTTGTTTTTACATATGTAGTTCATTGTTAATATACTTAATGATATGTTTACTTATCATAGTATCATGTTAACTATATATATATATATATATATATATATATATATATATATATATATATATATATATATATATATATATATATATATATATCCATATATATGTCATCATATAGTTTTTACAAGTTTTAACGTTCGTGAATCACCGGTCAACTTGGGTGGTCAATTGTCTATATGAAACATATTTCAATTAATCAAGTTTTAACAAGTTTGATTGCTTAACATGTTGGAAACATTTAATCATGTAAATATCAATCTCAATTAATATATATAAACATGGAAAAGTTCGGGTCACTACAGTACCTACCCGTTAAATAAATTTCGTCCCGAAATTTTAAGCTGTTGAAGGTGTTGACGAATCTTCTGGAAATAGATGCGGGTATTTCTTCTTCATCTGATCTTCACACTCCCAGGTGAACTCGGGTCCTCTACGAGCATTCCATCGAACCTTAACAATTGGTATCTTGTTTTGCTTAAGTCTTTTAACCTCACGATCCATTATTTCGACGGGTTCTTCGATGAATTGAAGTTTTTCGTTGATTTGGATTTCATCTAACGGAATAGTGAGATCTTCTTTAGCAAAACATTTCTTCAAATTCGAGACATGGAAAGTGTTATGTACAGCCATGAGTTGTTGAGGTAACTCAAGTCGGTAAGCTACTGGTCCGACACGATCAATAATCTTGAATGGTCCAATATACCTTGGATTTAATTTCCCTCGTTTACCAAATCGAACAACGCCTTTCCAAGGTGCAACTTTAAGCATGACCATCTCTCCAATTTCAAATTCGATATCTTTTCTTTTAATGTCAGCGTAGCTCTTTTGTCGACTTTGGGCGGTTTCAACCGTTGTTGAATTTGGATGATCTTCTCGGTAGTTTCTTGTATAATCTCCGGACCCGTAATCTGTCTATCCCCCACTTCACTACAACAAATCGGAGACCTGTACTTTCTACCATAAAGTGCTTCAAACGGCGCCATCTCAATGCTTGAATGGTAGCTGTTGTTGTAGGAAAATTCTGCTAACAGTAGATGTCGATCCTAACTGTTTCTGAAATCAATAACACATGCTCGTAGCATGTCTTCAAGCGTTTGTATCGTCCTTTCGCTCTGCCCATCAGTTTGTGGATGATAGGCAGTACTCATGTCTAGACGAGTTCCTAATGCTTGCTGTAATGTCTGCCAGAATCTTGAAATAAATCTGCCATCCCTATCAGAGATAATAGAGATTGGTATTCCATGTCTGGAGATGACTTCCTTCAAATACAGTCGTGCTAACTTCTCCATCTTGTCATCTTCTCTTATTGGCAGGAAGTGTGCTGATTTGGTGAGACGATCAACTATTACCCAAATAGTATCAAAACCACTTGCAGTCCTTGGCAATTTAGTGATGAAATCCATGGTAATGTTTTCCCATTTCCATTCTGGGATTTCGGGTTGTTGAAGTAGACCTGATGGTTTCTGATGCTCAGCTTTGACCTTAGAACACGTCAAACATTCTCCTACGTATTTAGCAACATCGGCTTTCATACCCGGCCACCAAAAATATTTCTTGAGATCCTTGTACATCTTCCCCGTTCCAGGATGTATTGAGTATCTGGTTTTATGAGCTTCTCTAAGTACCATTTCTCTCATATCTCCAAATTTTGGTACCCAAATCCTTTCAGCCCTATACCGGGTTTTGTCTTCTCGAATATTAAGATGCTTCTCTGATCCTTTGGGTATTTCATCCTTTAAATTTCCCTCTTTTAAAACTCCTTGTTGCGCCTCCTTTATTTGAGTAGTAAGGTTATTATGAATCATTATATTCATAGATTTTACTCGAATGGGTTCTCTGTCCTTCCTGCTCAAGGCATCGGCTACCACATTTGCCTTCCCCGGGTGGTAACGAATCTCAAAGTCGTAATCATTCAATAATTCAATCCACCTACGCTGCCTCATATTCAGTTGTTTCTGATTAAATATGTGTTGAAGACTTTTGTGGTCGGTATATATAATACTTTTGACCCCATATAAGTAGTGCCTCCAAGTCTTTAATGCAAAAACAACCGCGCCTAATTCCAAATCATGCGTCGTATAAGTTTGTTTGTGAATCTTCAATTGTCTAGACGCATAAGCAATCACCTTCGTTCATTGCATTAATACACAACCGAGACCTTGCTTTGATGCGTCACAATAAATCACAAAATCATCATTCCCTTCAGGCAATGACAATATAGGTGCCGTAGTTAGCTTTTTCTTCAATAACTGAAACGCTTTCTCTTGTTCATCATTCCATTCAAATTTCTTCCCTTTATGCGTTAATGCAGTCAAGGGTTTTGCTAATCTGGAAAAGTCTTGGATGAACCTTCTATAGTAACCAGCTAGTCCTAAAAACTGGCGTATGTGTTTCGGAGTTTTCGGAGTTTCCCACTTTTCAACAGTTTCTATCTTTGCCGGATCCACCTTAATACCTTCTTTGTTCACTATGTGACCGAGGAATTAAACTTCTTCCAACCAAAATGTACACTTTGAAAACTTAGCGTACAATTCTTCCTTCCTCAATACTTCTAACACCTTTCTCAAATGTTCACCGTGTTCTTGGTCATTCTTTGAGTAAATAAGTATGTCATCAATGAAAACAATGACAAACTTGTTAAGGTATGGTCCACACACTCGGTTCATAAGGTCCATGAACGCAGCTGGTGCATTAGTTAAACCAAACGGCATGACCATAAACTCGTAATGACCGTAACGTGTTCTGAAAGCAGTCTTTGGAATATCATCTTCTTTCACCCGCATTTGATGATACCCGGAACGTAAGTCAATCTTTGAATAAATAGACGAGCCTTGTAGTTGATCAAATAAGTCATCGATTTTCGGTAGTGGGTAGCGGTTCTTGATGGTAAGTTTGTTCAACTTTCGGTAGTCGATACACAACCTGAATGTACCATCTTTCTTCTTGACAAACAAAACAGGAGCTCCTGATAATGCTAAAAATGAACATATATTTCATAGCATTATTCCTCAAGAAAGACAAGCTTTTAGTTGCAATTGTTCTATTTAAAAGTAATATTCGTTTAAATAATAAAAGGTGAAGACAAAAGACAGGCTTGACGAATTGAAGACGCAAACGACCAAAAAGCTCAAAAGTACAAAAGACAATCAAAGAGGTTCCAATTATTGATAAGAAACGTCTCGAAATTACAAGAGTACAAGATTCAAAACGCAAAGTACAAAATATAAAATTGTACGCAAGGACGTTCGAAAATTCGGAACCGGGACCAGAGTCAACTCTCAACGCTCGACGCAACGGACTAAAAATTACAAGTTAACTATGTATATAAATATAATATAATATATAATTAATTATATTAATTATATATATATTATATTTATAAATAAAAACCGTCGGCAGAGAAAGACTCCAAAGTTGTGAGCTGTAATTTCAATCTCCGCGACTCGCGGAGCCCCAATTTCAGAAACCCCCTATAAAGCTCGCGCATTCTGATCGTAAAATATCATCTTTTTCTTCTTCTCTTATAATACTACGTAAAAATTTATATTTATATTTTAATTTTAATTTTAATTATAATTCTAATAATAAGGGTATGTTAGCGAATGTTGTAAGGGTGTAAGTCGAAATTCTGTCCGTGTAACGCTACGCTATTTTTAATCATTGTAAGTTATGTTCAACCTTTTTATATTAATGTCTCGTAGCTAAGTTATTATTATACTTATTTAATCCGAAGTAATCATGATGTTGGGCTAATTACTAAAATTGGGTAATTGGGCTTTGTACCATAATTGGGGTTTGGACAAAAGAACGACACTTGTGGAAATTAGACTATGAGCTATTAATGGGTTTTATATTAACTAAACAATACCTTGTTAATTTAATATACAAACTTATAATTCGACGTATTTATATATAACCACATACGCTTGACTGGGTACGGTGGGCGGGATATCTATAAATACCAATAATTATTCATTTTACCGGATACGGAACTGGATTAATAGTTAATAAACTTGTTGAAACAGGAGTGAATTACATTCAAGGGTAATTGGTGTAATTTTTAACAAAGTAGTAAAACCTTGGTTTACACGCAGTCGTTAACCTGGTGTATTCATTAAACAAAGTATTAAAACCTTGTTACAATTCGAATCCCCAATTAGTTAGAATATTTGACTTCGGGAATAAGAATAATTTGACGAAGGCTTTCGCTCTTTATATTTATGACTGATGGACTATTATGGACAAATCCGTATGGACATATTAAATAATCCAGGACAAAGGACAATTAACCCATGAGCATAAAACTAAAATCAACACGTCAAACATCATGATTACTGAAGTTTAAATAAGCATAATTCTTTTATTTCATATTTAATTTCCTTTATTTTATATTTAATTGCACTTCTAATTATCGCATTTTTATTTATTGTTATTATATTTAATTGCACTTTTAATTATCGTACTTTTTAATTATCGCAAGTTTATTTTATCGCACTTTTTATTCGCAATTTCATTATCGTTATTTACTTTATGCTTTAATTTAAGTCTTGTATTTATTTTTAATATTTTACATTTGGTTTTAACTGCGACTAAAGTTTTAAAATCGACAAACCGGTCATTAAACGGTAAAAATTCCCCTTTATAATAATAATATTACTTATATATATATATTTGTATTTTTATAAAAGTAAACTAATATAGCGTTAAGCTTTGTTTAAAAAGATTCCCTGTGGAACGAACCAGACTTACTAAAAACTACACTACTGTACGATTAGGTATACTGCCTATAAGTGTTGTAGCAAGGTTTAAGTATATCCGTTCTCTAAATAAATAAATATCTTGTGTAAAAATGTATCGTATTTAATAGTATTTTCTGCAAAAATTTAATAGTATTTTATACCACTCCGCTACCACATAAAGTATTTTTGGCGCCGCTGCCGGGGACTCTCTTAAAAGCCGGAAACGCAACGCTAATATAAAAAAAAAAAGATTTTTAGTTAACTTTTATTAAAATTCGTTTTTGTAAAAATACGTTTTAATTATTCAAAAATATAAAAAGAAAAACAAAAATATAAGTATTTTTAAGATTTTGTTAAATATTTAAGTTTTATAAGTTTCTTTATTTTTATTTTAGTTTATAAAAATATAAGTTTTATTTAAATATCTTTTATTTATATAAAAACAGAAAACAGAAAAAAAAAAAATAAATAAAGAAAAACGCGTCGAAGATTAAACCTGTCAGTTGAAATTCTGAACCCCGCGACTCGCGGGGTTTGATGCATTAAATATCGCAACTCGCGGAGATAACCTGACACGCCGAGAGAAGCCCTAATCAGGCATTAATTACGTAATTATTATTATTTTTAATTAAAACCCTAATTAGTTTTTAGTTTTTAATTAGTTTTTAGTGTTTATTATTATTTTGTATATTTAGTTAAATTAGTTTTATTAAATTATAAAATTAATAGTTTTATAAAATAAATAATATAAAAATAATATTTTTATAAAAATTGTAATTTTTATAACTTTTTGTATATTTTTATATTTTGTCCCTTTTTAATCGTTTTAGCGTAATATTTGTATATTTAGCTCATTTTTAGTTTTAAACTCAGTTTTTGCCATAATTATTTTTACTTCTAGATTTTTAGGCTTTGTCGTAGAATTCCTTAAGTTTTTTTTAGACTAAGATTTAAGTGCTTTAGAATTTTGCGACGCCTTTTTAAGTTTTAGTTTCTTTTTAAGTTAATTCCATTTGGGATTTAGTTTTTCTTGTAAGCTTTAATATTTTTAGACGACTTTTACCTATGTATCAATTATCATTCCAATTAGTAATCTCAATTTGCGATTATAATTTTAAGTTAGTTGTAGTAATAAGGTTAGGTTAGTCAAGTATTTTTAAGTTTTTATAAGTTTCTTTTATTTTTCCGTCACCTTTTATTTTTCAACCATTTTTCTTTTTCGACCTTTTCCGACGAACTCTTTTTCTTTCTTATTTCTCGCTATTCTAGTTTTAGGACATAGATTTTTATTCTACTTCTTATCTAAATTTCTTAAAATTACGAAAATTTATTTTGAGTGGTTAAATTGATAGACATCAAAATTTTCTGGTTCGTAGTAATAGTTGGATTTGTACGTGGACCGGGTTATTGGAGCCAAACAGTCCTCAATTATATTGAGACCAAACGAATCCTGCCCCTCTGCTGCATCTTTTGGCTATTCGAAACGTGGGTAAAATCAGAAAAGTCTATTGATTGGATAACTTATTATAATTTTTCTTTCCTTTTTAAAACTAATAGGATATTCAGTGAATGCACCGAGCAAGACGTTCACCACCTTTTGTACGTTCACCACCTGTAACTAGATCAAGACATTTAGCAAATATTACTGCCGTTGATTTTTCTTTAGAATCGTCATCCAGTCGACCAAGTACTTCAGTTCAAATTTCCGATAATCCATTTTTTGAACCCGACCTCACAATTGAGAATCCGAAGAATATTCAGGAACGGTTCGTAGATCCTGAACCACTAAACTTTCCCCCGGAACCACCAATCATTCAAACAGAGATTGTTGAGGAACGAACCATTAAATCAGAATCCTCTAGTGATTCAGATTCAACAAATTCAATTATGGAGAATCTGGAACCTTTAAGTATGGAAGACCGAATGAGAGCTAAACGCACTGGCCAAGGTCACGCAATTACTCATCCAGACATTAATGCGCCAGATTATGAAATCAAAGGACAAATTCTACACATGGTGACTAATCAATGCCAATTTAGTGGTGCGCCGAAGGAAGATCCAAATGAACATCTACGTACCTTTAATAGGATCTGCACACTATTTAAATTCCGAGAAGTGGAGGATGAACAAATATATCTCATGTTATTTCCCTGGACTTTAAAGGGAGAAGCCAAAGATTGGTTGGAATCGTTACCTGAAGGGGCGATTGATACATGGGATGTTTTAGTTGACAAATTTCTTAAACAATTTTTTCCTGCATCTAAAGCCGTAAGACTTCAAGCAGAAATTGTTACGTTCACACAAAAACCGAATGAAACTCTATATGAGGCATGGACAAGATATGGAAAGTTGTTAAGAGGATGTCCGCAACATGGTCTAGACACCTGTCAAATAGTACAAATATTCTACCAAGGATGCGACATCACTACAAGAAAAGATATAGATATAGCAGCTGGTGGTTCTATTATGAAGAAAACCGAAACTGATGCTTACAAAATTATTGATAACACTGCTTCCCACTCACATGAGTGGCACCAAGAAAAAGATATCGTTAGATCATCTAAAGCAGCTAGAGCCGATTCTAGCCATGACTTAGATTCCATTTCAGCAAAGATAGATGCTGTGGAGAGATGAATGGAAAAGATGACTAAAGATATTCACTCAATACGAATTAGTTGTGAGCAGTGTGGAGGACCACATTTGACAAAAGATTGTCTCAGTATTGAATTAACAATGGAACAAAGAGAGAATATTTCATACATAAACCAAAGGCCTGGAAATAATTATCAGAATAATTATCAACCGCCAAGACCGATTTACAATCAAAACCAAAATTATAACCGAAATATTCCATACAACAACCAACAAGGTCCTAGCAATCAACAAGTATCCAATAATACTTACAATCAGCAACGACCTAATTTTTAAAACAAACCACCACAACAAACCGATGATAAAAAGCCGAATTTAGAAGATATGATGACGAAGCTAGTTGAAACTCAAACGCAGTTTTTCACATCTCAGAAAGAAACAAATGAACAAAATGCTCAAGCATTTAGAAATCAACAAGCTTCTATTCAAAATCTGGAACAAGAAGTAAGTAACCTAGCAAGGTTAATAGGTGAAAGAAAACCGAGAAGTCTACCTAGTGATACAAATGCTAACCCCCGGAATGAAACAGCTAAAGCCATTACCACAAGAAGTGGTACAACACTTAAACCACCGGAAATACCTGTAACTTCTGATGAAACTATTCCTACTCCACAAGAACCACAACCCGATCAAGATAAGGAAAAAGAACCGGTAGTTGAAAAGGTTAATGAAGATAACACAGTTAAGGATAAACCTTATGTTAAACCATATCAACCACCACTTCCTTATCCGAGTAAAATGAAGAAAGAGAAACTTGAAGCCGAGCAATCCAAATTCTTGGATATGTTTAAACAGATAAATGTAAATCTTCCTTTCATTGATGTGATTTCAGGAATGCCTAGATATGCTAAATTCTTGAAAGATCTAATCTCAAATAGAAAGAAAATGGAAGAACTCTCGGCTGTTACTATGAATGCTAATTGTTCAGCAGTGCTGTTGAATAAGATACCAGAAAAACTATCTGATCCAGGAAGTTTCACAATTCCATGTTTTCTGGGTAGTCTTAGTTCAATAGAAGCATTGGCAGACTTAGGTGCTAGTATAAATCTAATGCCGTATTCACTATACGCTAAACTAGACCTTGGAGAATTGAAACCAACCAGAATAAGCATACAACTAGCCGATAGATCAATAAAATATCCTAGAGGGATAATGGAGAACATGCTAGTTAAAGTTGGTACTTTAGTATTTCCAGTAGATTTTGTTGTTTTGGACATGGAAGAAGATTCTCAAGTTCCTCTCATATTAGGAAGACCATTCTTAAACACGGCTAAAGCAATGATAGACGTGTTCGGTAAGAAATTGACCCTAAGTATAGAGGATGAGAGTGTTACCTTTTCAGTTGATAGAGCAATGCAACAACCACAATCTGCAGATGATACATGTTATTATATTCAAACTATAGATGCACATGCAGAATTATTAGAAGAATTTCCAGAATTACAAGGAATAGGAGAATGTTCTTTAGGAGAAGGTAATGAACCAATTGATGAAGCTGAAATGTTAGCTACACTTATAGCTAATGGATATGAACCAACAACAGAAGAAATTCAAATGCTAAAAGAAGAAGACAGATATCGATATAAATCATCGATAGAAGAACTTCCGAAATTAGAGTTAAAGCCACTTCCAAACCATTTGAAATACGCTTATTTACATGGTGAATCTGAATTACCTGTAATAATATCGTCTTCTCTTACTGAAAATGAGAAATCACAACTCATTTCTGTGTTGAAAGCTCATAAACCAGCCATTGCATGGAAGATTCATGATATTAAAGGAATAAGTCCTTCGTATTGCACACATAAAATCCTTATGGAAGAAGGTCATAAAACGTATGTGCAACGCCAATGAAGACTAAATCCTAATATGCAAGATGTAGTTAAGAAAGAGATTATTAAACTGCTAGATGCAGGTCTAATTTATCCAATTTCTGATAGTCCATGGGTAAGCCCAGTTCAATGCGTACCTAAGAAGGGTGGCATGACTGTCATTACAAATGAGAAAAATGAGCTTATTCCTACTAGGACTGTAACAGGATGGCGTGTGTGTATTGATTATAAAAAATTAAATGACGCCACCAGAAAAGATCACTTTCCCTTACCTTTCATAGATAAAATGTTGGAAAGATTAGCCGGAAATAGTTACTATTGTTTTCTAGATGGATTTTCCAGATATTTTCAAATTCCAATAGCACCTGAGGACCAAGAGAAAACCACATTCACGTGCCCTTATGGTACTTTTGCTTACAAACGCATGCCATTTGGAGTTTGCAACGCCCCTGCAACCTTTCAAAGGTGTATGATGGTGATTTTTCACGACATGATAGAAGAATGCATGGAAGTATTCATGGATGACTTTTCAGTCTTCCGTGATACATTTAAATCATGTCTAGTTAATCTAGAACGAATGCTAATTAGATGCGAACAATCAAATCTAGTACTTAATTGGGAAAAATGCCATTTCATGGTTAAAGAAGGCATCGTTCTTGGTCATAAAATTTCAAAAGAAGGAATTGAAGTGGATAGAGCTAAAGTAGATGTAATTGCTAAACTTCCACATCCCACCAATGTTAGAGGAGTTAGGAGTTTTCTAGGGCATGCCAGTTTTTACCGACGTTTCATAAAAGATTTTTCTAAAATTGCCACTACTATGAATAAACTCCTAGAAAAGGATGCTCCATTCATCTTTTCAGATGAGTGTATCAAATCTTTTAATATTCTTAAAGAAAAACTCACTAATGCGCCGATCATGATAACACCAAATTGGAATCTACCATTTGAATTAATGTGCGATGCAAGTGATTTTGCAATGGGAGCCGTTTTAGGACAAAGGATTGAAAAACAATTTCAACCTATATATTATGCTAGTAAGATGTTACAAGGAGCACAAACGAACTATACAACTACTAAAAAAGAACTCCTTGCTATTGTCTTTGCTTTTGACAAATTTAGATCATATCTCGTTCTAGCAAAAATGGTGTTCTATACCGACCATTCTGCTCTTAGATACCTATTTTCAAAACAAGATGCTAAACCAAGATTAATCCGTTGGATCTTACTCTTACAAGAGTTTGATATTGAAATCCGAGATAAAAGAGGAGCAGAAAATCTCGCCGCTGATCATCTTTCTCGTCTTGAAAATCCTGAGTTAGAAGTTCTAAATGAATCGGCCATACAAGACAACTTTCCTGATGAATATCTATTGAAGATAGATTATAATGAAATCCCATGGTTTGCAGACTATGCAAACTACTTAGTTTGTGGATTCCTTGAAAAAGGATTATCGTACCAAAGACGAAAGAAATTCTTCAGTGATATAAAACACTATTTTTGGGAAGATCCACATCTGTTTAAAAGTTGTCCCGATGGAATAATACGCCGATGTGTATTTGGAGATGAAGCTAGTAAAATATTAAACCATTGTCACACAGGACCAACAGGAGGGCATTATGGGCCTCAACTAACAGCAAGAAAAGTTTATGATGCTGGATTCTATTGGCCTACAATTTACAAAGACGCACACCTTCTTTGCAAATCCTGTGATGCTTGTCAAAGGGCCGGAAAAATAAGTCAACGTGATGAAATGCCACAAAATGTCATCCAAGTATGTGAAGTATTTGACATTTGGGGTATTGACTATATGGGTCCATTTCCAAAATCTCATAATAATCTATATATACTCGTAGCCATTGATTATGTATCTAAATGGGCGGAAGTACAAGCTCTCCCAACTAACGATGCACGAGTTGTAGTCAACTTTTTAAAACGTCTTTTTGCAAGGTTTGGAACACCGAAAGCTTTAATAAGTGATCGGGGTACTCATTTCTGTAATAATCAACTTGAGAAAGTTCTTAAAAGATATGGAGTAACTCATAAAATCTCCACCGCATATCATCCACAAACAAGTGGACAAGTTGAAAATACCAACCGGGCTTTAAAACGTATTCTAGAGAAAACTGTAGGATCAAATCCGAAGGAATGGTCCATTAAATTGGAGGATGCACTCTGGGCTTTTAGAACAGCCTACAAAACTCCAATTGGAACCACACCTTTTAGACTTGTTTATGGAAAAGCATGTCATCTTCCAGTAGAAATTGAACACAAAGCATTTTGGGCTTTGAAGACATGTAATCTTGATTTACATGAAGCCGGACGTCTACGATTAAGTCAACTAAACGAATTAGAAGAATTAAGACATGAAGCATACGATAATTCGTTAATTTATAAAGAAAGAACGAAGAAATGGCATGATAAAAGAATCAGAAGTTCAAAAGAATTTAAAGAAGGAGACAGAGTCCTTCTTTTCAATTCACGATTCAAGCTATTTCCTGGAAAATTGAAATCAAGATGGTCTGGACCATTCATAGTCAAAAGAGTTTTCCCATACGGAACGATAGAATTGATAAATTCAAATGGGATTGAATTTAAAGTTAATGGTCACAGAGTTAAACATTACATATATGGTCCGATGGAAGTCGACAACGAAGTTAATCACAATTTCGACACCACAGCTAACTAAGTGTGGGGAGAATCAAGTCTTTAAAGGATAATATGTATTTCTGTTAGAGTTAGATTGTCTGTTTTCATATAGTTCTCGAAAATGGAACCCGAATGGTCTTTCCCTAGCAGACCCTAAAGAACTAGTCTTCTCCCCCCATTCTGAATTTTTATTTTTTTAGGTTTTTAGGAAATGAAGACTGCCTGTGAACTAAACCATGGTCTAATGCTACACGCTTTGATCACTAAACTTAATAATGACATACTACCGAGTGAACTAGTATCAGTAATCAGAGAAAGAATGGACGGAGTTAGAAAAGAATCCAGATGCGAAGATAATAAGTTACAATTTGGTAAAGGAAAATCAAAATCCGCAGCGAAAAGAAGAGCACGACACCTAGAAAGATGTCACAAATGCGAAAAATGGTCACATGGAGGTAAATGTTCAAATAATCAAACCTATTCAAATACCGAATTTGTTACTTTATGCAGAGACGGACCGTTCATATGTTTAGAAGAAAAGATACTGAATGCTCGAGGTTACGCCTATGTAGCTATGGAAAACCAATTAAACCGACTATCTTATGAATGGGATAGATCATATAACTAAGAAATCTATTTCACAGGTATGTTTGTATAGTTTTTATTTTATTTTTTTTATTTTTAACCTTTTGATAATAAACGCTAATTTGTTCGCTAAAAAGTATTAAATTGGTATTGAATATTAGGTTTGGCGACCGAAATTATTGATATCATTCAAAAATTTATTACATTACTGCGAAATTTAACGTTTATTCTTAAGGTATAAATATCTTTAAACAATCAACCCAAAATATTTCAAAAATTCGTCATGAGTTAAATTAGGTTTTGGAACCGAAATTACTTTACCGAAAAGAGGGGCGCATATTTTTGATAATATTTGATTGATTAAAGTGGGATAAAAAGCCAAAAAGATTTTTAATTTTATTTTTACCATGTTTTTAAAATTAATATTTAAATCTTAAATTAATATTGTAAACTTTGTAAAAACAATATATTTAAAATTGTAAATATTTGAAAAATTAATATAAGTTTGGTATGAATTTATAAATTTTTAAAATTAAGTTTGGTGTGAATTTTTAATTTTTAAAATATAAATTTTTAATTTTATGCATTTCAAATTTTAAGTTTGGTGTGAATTTTTAATATAAATTTTGAATTTTATATTTAAGTTGTGTGAATTTAAAAACAAAAATTTACTTTATCTCATTAAGTTAAAAATATGATTTTTAAAATTCGTCGTAAGTTGAAGACTAGGTCTTTGAACCGAAATTGCTTTACCCGAGGGAGGGACGAGAACTTTTATTATCATTATTTTTAATCTTATTGAATTAAAGTATGCCAAAAACATTAAAAAAAAAAAAACCAAAAAATCTTAGCTTTTAAAACAATCGCTACAAAAAGACAAATTTTAAAATTTTGTCGAGGGACGGACTAGGACATCGATCCGAAACGACCTCGTCCTAAATAACAAGGGAAACAAAATTTTAAAATTAATTACTTAATTGTTTTAATAAGTTAAAGATTATATAAAAAAAAAAAAAATTACCAAACTCCGCGACTCGCGGAGTTTGAAGAGTATTTCACCGCGAGTCGCGGGAGGACCGGAAATCAAAAAAAAAAATAAAGAGCTGAAACTGATCAGTTCACTCCCCACAACAGCAAAATAACTGCGAAATAACCCACGAAAAACCCGAAAATACACCCCCAAAATCACAATTTTTAACCGTTAATCACCAAATTTTTTACTAAAATCATGTTGAGAAGGATGCTATCTAGGAATTACTCAAGAAAAACGGTAAATTTCTACACCTAAACACCATTTAATCCGAAATTAGTGTTCTTGAGCCATTTTTTCCCCAATTTGATTTTGACGCTTTTTAGTGTAATTAGGCTTAAATTGTTTATGTATTATGCTTGTATAACCTAGATTGATGCTATTTAACATGATTAGAAGCCTTAAACTTCAAATTTTGAATAATCTAGGGTTTGTGTTCTTGAGCAAATTTGGAGCTTTTTGATATAAACAGGTTATGGCCGATTTTTGTCATGAATTGTTGCTAAATTAAGTAGTGTAACATGTTTAGGTAGTTAAATGATCCAAACTTTGAGCCTAAACATAATTTTGAGAATTAAAGTGGACTTTTTCAAGTCTAAAATTCATGAACTTGTTTAATTGCTAGTAATGATTATTTTGACATGTTATTTGAGTTGAATGCTTATGAACTTGGCGAACATTTTCGTATATGCTTATTTGAAAAAGTGTAGATTTGATAAAAATGTGAAAATGAGCTTAAATTTGATATAAATTGATCATGTCATTGTAATTATTTTGATTGATGATTTTGCTGACACTAATGCATATTTGGATGCACAAAAATTGTCTTTGATGTGTTTTGCAGACTGAAAGGGGTGAATCTTCATCCCAAGCCCGTAATGCTCCTGATGAGAATGCGGAACAACAGGAGGTGGATAACTACTACAAGCAGGATATACCTCATCCAGTCATGACCTTTTCTGATATGCACTTGGAAGAGTTGCACCCGAACCTGAGATTTGACAGACTTTGGATAGATTATCCAAAATATCAAAGGGGTTTGCATACTCTTCATTCTAAGGTTGTTGTGGTACCGAGGGTCATAGAATGGGGACCCTTAGAAGCTGTAGAATTGGCCGGGCCAATTAGGGAATTACTTGTACAGAGGTATGGTAATTCTACTTTTAATGACTGTGTACGTTTATTCACCATGCGTAGACCTGTATATAAAGTATGGTGTGAAGAATTGTTGTGTAGTATAGAGTTGAATGATCGGGTAGCTAGTTTAACCGATCGTTCTTTTATTAGATTTTTGTTAGGCGGTTCGATGCGCCACATGTCTTTACTGGACATGGCTCAGGCTTTACGTATATATACGCCTGAGGAGTTAGCATCTGCCGATTGTTGAGGATTGATACTAAACGGTAGAAAGATAGATGAAAATTTTGATACACACGGTGTGTGGAGCCAAATGACAAGCCATCACCGTTTCAAAGGGGGAAATTACTCTTATTTGGATATAGATAGAGCCGAATTAAGAGTGATTCATAGGTTTTTAGCTAATTCGATTACACAAAGGGGTAAAAACAAGGAAAAGGTAATTGAACAGGATTTGTTTTACCATATGTGTATTCGAGACCCACAAAGCGCTGTAAGTATACCGTATTGTGTGGGTTATTATTTATCAGCTATGGTTCGGGGGATGCGACCGCATAGCATAATAGGAGGTGGTATTTTTATTACTTTGATTGGTGAATATCTCAGTGTGGATATAAGTCGGGGGGGATTATTAGTAGAAGAACTAGAACCCCGCGATACTATAGGTTTAAATGTATACCATGGTGCGCAAGTTTTGAAAAGGCGAAATAACGCTGCAGTACCATACCATGGTAGACATCCACAGGTTGAGAGAAACCAACAGCAAGGTAATGTAGGAGGGGGGAATGAGATGCAAGAAATGCAAAGGTTTATAGCTTCTCAGGAGTACGAAAATGCTAGACAGAGAGCATTTAAAGATTGGCAAGTTCATCAGAACCAAATCATAGCTTATTGCCAACATATAGGTAGAAACTATATTCCTACACCGAAACCCATCGTCCCTCCCTGGTCTATAGAGATGCAGCCACCGTATCCTACGTATGACCCTGCCGAAGCATTCTATAGCACCTATGGTTATGCCTGGAACCCCTATTGGTACCAGTATCATCCATAGTATACTTAGTTTTATTTATTTTGTAATTTGTAATGATTGATACGTTTAATACTTTTGTTAATATTGTAATAGTTTTTATAATTGTCTAACTTTTATTCTTAGATTTTAATAATTTTTGAATGTGGGGTAATATACCAAACTTCAAAAATATGTATATATGTTTGCAGTTTATCTTATGTACACAACAGGGTAAAACAACGCATTTTCAAAGACTGGCATTAAGTTCAGCAAAAGCAACTAATTTTGATGACAAGATGCAAAATATATGTGAAATAACAACAAGACGGAATGAACAAATGATGTGTACCATTTATCATTCAGCAAACAAACGCCAATATATTTGGAAACTTTGGTAAAAATTTAATCATTTTCACACAAATCACCCTCAATAATTTAAATTATTCCTGATTTCTTGCAAATGAGGGCATTGCAAGATCTTAAGTGTGGGAAGGGGTTAAATTCTTTCGGATTTTAAAATTTTTTTTACTTTATACACTTGGTTACCATTAAAAATACTAGTAAAGCAGTAGTTGTATTAGAATCTAGTGCTCTCTGATAATAAAGAACAGCCCTGGTCTTATATACTGACTACCCAATTCTAGTAAAATTTTTCAAAATTTTCAATTAAATGAACTCAAAATCATGTTTATACATATTTATGAACGATAAAACTAGGTTTTAACACCGAAATTATTGTTACCTCGGAAAGGACATAAATTGAGAAACAAACCAAAATGTTAAAATTCATTTAAAATGGAATAGAGGACGATAAAAAGGAAAATAAAAGCCAAGTGTGGAAAAATTTACCAAGTTATCTTAAACATATGTCACATATATCTGTAACAAATAACTGAAAATACTTTTGCTTTGGACTAAACTAAACTGTTTTACCCGATAAAAGAAAAGAAGAGATGGATCTACACGATGAATCAATTCCATCATTAAAAGGAAGTAAAGTCTTCCGAAAAAGAAACGCACTTCTTGATTTAGGTCATGAAGTTGTCGTCCAGACCAGCTGTAGGTTGACGAAAAATCGAGAAAAGTCATCACTAAAATCAGCAGGAAATCCACGGACCTCAGCATTAAACAGGGTCGCCAAGTGGTCAGATTTATCCTAACCATGAGAAGGATTTATCTCATAAAATGGGGGGGCACCATGCAAATTAGCTGGATAAGACTAATAAATCAGATCCCCAGAAAGGATAATCTCCTTAAAGATTAAAAATCAGCTTTTAAGCCTGATATTACTCAATCCTAGAAATTGACCTTAAATATTGAGAATTCAAACTCATGGAATTCAATGATATCTAAACTCGAGCTTGAACGAGAAAATATTTTGATAAAAATTACAAACCGATTTGTTTTCTGAAAACCCTATTTTCAATGCGTTCATTACCATTGAACGTAAAATCCTAGGAATTCACCTGGAATTCATTAGGTCACCTGAACTAAATCGGGTGTCAACCGTAAGAACGGTGGTTGCATAGTGGTCAAAGACAGGACCTTGTGCCATACCGAAAAATTATAAGGGTGAGCTTTACTATTGCTCCTACCAAGGATAGTAATTGCGTCCGACACGTTATAAACCATAATTAAAAGCATGTCAGGGGACATTGCCTTAACAGTTGCTTGTTCAACGCTTTCCTTTACAACCGGACGGTAGTTTATCGAAAAGTAATATACGGGACAAGTAAACTGGACGTGTTGCTTTCCAATTACAAGGTTAGCAAGTGGGTGACACAAAACCATAAGTTTTGAGCTAAAATTTTCAAATCTGAAACCCACCAAACCCACAAAAATATTTTGCAAACACCGGTAAAGGGTTATTCCGGAAAACTTATCTAGGGTAAAAACTAGATTTAATTTTCAAAAGATCAAATGTTTTCATAAAGATCCAATTTCCTTAATGGATCTAAATTTTTATAGTCATGTGGGACTGTAAACCATATCGTTACTACCATTGTTTATACCGTCGTATAGAAAATCACTGATGTACAAAGTGTGAAGAATAAAGAAGTGATTCTAGTATTTCAAGACGATATTGCTTGAGGACAAGCAACGCTCAAGTGTGGGAATATTTGATAATGCTAAAAACGAACATATATTTCATAGCATTATTCCTCAAGAAAGACAAGCTTTTAGTTGCAATTGTTCTATTTAAAAGTAATATTCGTTTAAATAATAAAAGGTGAAGACAAAAGACAGACTCGACGAATTGAAGACGCAAACGACCAAAAAGCTCAAAAGTACAAAAGACAATCAAAGAGGTTCCAATTATTGATAAGAAACGTCTCGAAATTACAAGAGTACAAGATTCAAAACGCAAAGTACAAAATATAAAATTGTACGCAAGGACGTTCCAAAATCCGGAACCGGGACCAGAGTCAACTCTCAACGCTCGAAGCAACGGACTAAAAATTACAAGTTAACTATGTATATAAATATAATATAATATATAATTAATTATATTAATTATATATATATATATATTATATTTATAAATAAAAACCGTCGGCAGAGAAAGACTCCAAAGTTGTGAGCTGTAATTTCAATCTCCGCGACTCGCGGAGTTTGAAGGCAAAAATGCCGCGAGTCGCGGAGCCCCAATTTCAGAAACCCCCTATAAAGCTCGCGCATTCTGATCGTAAAATATCATCTTTTTCTTCTTCTCTTATAATACTACGTAAAAATTTATATTTATATTTTAATTTTAATTTTAATTTTAATTATAATTCTAATAATAAGGGTATGTTAACGAATGTTGTAAGGGTGTAAGTCGAAATTCTGTCCGTGTAACGCTACGCTATTTTTAATCATTGTAAGTTATGTTCAACCTTTTTATATTAATGTCTCGTAGCTAAGTTATTATTATGCTTATTTAATCCGAAGTAATCAAGATGTTGGGCTAATTACTAAAATTGGGTAATTGGGCTTTGTACCATAATTGGGGTTTGGACAAAAGAACGACACTTGTGGAAATTAGACTATGAGCTATTAATGGGTTTTATATTAACTAAACAATACCTTGTTAATTTAATATACAAACTTATAATTCGACGTATTTATATATAACCACATACGCTTGACTGGGTACGGTGGGCGGGATATCTATAAATACCAATAATTATTCATTTTACCGGATACGGAACTGGATTAATAGTTAATAAACTTGTTGAAACAGGAGTGAATTACATTCAAGGGTAATTGGTGTAATTGTTAACAAAGTAGTAAAACCTTGGTTTACACGCAGTCGTTAACCTGGTGTATTCATTAAACAAAGTATTAAAACCTTGTTACAATTCGAATCCCCAATTAGTTGGAATATTTGACTTCGGGAATAAGAATAATTTGACGAAGGCTTTCGCTCTTTATATTTATGACTGATGGACTATTATGGACAAATCCGTATGGACATATTAAATAATCCAGGACAAAGGACAATTAACCCATGGGCATAAAACTAAAATCAACACGTCAAACATCATGATTACTGAAGTTTAAATAAGCATAATTCTTTTATTTCATATTTAATTTCCTTTATTTTATATTTAATTGCACTTCTAATTATCGCATTTTTATTTATTGTTATTATATTTAATTGCACTTTTAATTATCGTACTTTTTAATTATCGCAAGTTTATTTTATCGCACTTTTATTATTCGCAATTTCATTATCGTTATTTACTTTATGCTTTAATTTAAGTCTTGTATTTATTTTTAATATTTTACATTTGGTTTTAACTGCGACTAAAGTTTTAAAATCGACAAACCGGTCATTAAACGGTAAAAATCCCCCTTTATAATAATAATATTACTTATATATATATATTTGTATTTTTATAAAAGTAAACTAATATAGCGTTAAGCTTTGTTTAAAAAGATTCCCTGTGGAACGAACCGGACTTACTAAAAACTACACTACTGTACGATTAGGTACACTGCCTATAAGTGTTGTAGCAAGGTTTAAGTATATCCGTTCTCTAAATAAATAAATATCTTGTGTAAAAATGTATCGTATTTAATAGTATTTTCTACAAAAATTTAATAGTATTTTATACCACTCCGCTACCACATCAGCTCCCCACGGTGATGTGCTTGGTCGAATGAAACCACGCTCTAAAAGTTCTTGTAATTGGATTTGCAGTTCTTTCATCTCGCTGGGTGCGAGTCTGTAAGGAGCACGAGCTATTGGTGCAGCTCCTGGTACAAGATCTATTTGAAATTCAACGGATCGATGTGGGGGTAATCCCGGTAATTCTTTCGGAAATACATCGGGAAATTCTTTTGCAATGGGAACATCATTGATGCTCTTTTCTTCAGTTTATACTTTCTCGACGTGTGCTAGAACAACATAGCAACCTTTTCTTATTAGTTTTTGTGCCTTCAAATTACTAATAAGATGTAGCTTCGTGTTGCCCTTTTCTCCGTACACCATTAAGGGTTTTCCTTTTTCTCGTATAATGCGAATTGCATTTTTGTAACAAACGATCTCTGCTTTCAATTCTTTCAACCAGTCCATATCGATTATCACATCAAAACTCCCTAACTCTACTGGTATCAAATCAATCTTAAATGTTTCGCTAACCAGTTTAATTTCTCGATTCCGACATATATTATCTGCTGAAATTAATTTACCATTTGCTAATTCGAGTAAAAATTTACTATCCAAAGGCTTCAATGGACAACTTAATTTAGCCCAAAAATCTCTACTCATATAGCTTCTATCCACACCCGAATCAAATAAAACGTAAGCAGATTTATTGTCAATACGAAACGTACCCGTAACAAGCTCCGGGTCTTCCTGTGCCTCTGCCGCATTAATATTGAAAACTCTTCCGCGGCCTTGTCCATTCGTGTTCTCCTGGTTCGGGCAATTTCTAATAATGTGGCCCGGTTTTCCACATTTATAACAAACTACATTGGCATAACTTGCTCCGACACTACTTGCTCCGCCATTACTCGTTCCGACACCATTTGTTCCTTTCGTTCTATTAACCCCTGGTCCGTAGACCTCACACTTCATGTCGCTATGACCATTTCTTTTACACTTGTTGCAAAATTTGGTGCAGAACCCCGAATGATACTTTTCACACCTTTGGCATAGCTGCTTCTGATTGTTGTTGTTGTTGTTGCGATTATTATTGTTGTTGGGATGATTGTTGTAGTTGCTGTTGTTGTTGTTGTTGTTGTTGTTGGGCCGTTTGTTGTAGTTGCGATTGATGTTGCGATTGTTGGGATGATTGTTGCGATTATTGTTGTTGTTGTATTGGTGATTCTTATCACCGTTTTCCTCCCACTTTCTTTTGACTTGCTTCACATTGGCCTCTTCAGCAGTCTGTTCTTTAATTCTTTCTTCAATCTGGTTCACTAGTTTGTGAGCCATTCTACATGCCTGTTGTATGGAGGCGGGCTCGTGTGAACTTATATCTTCTTGGATTCTTTCCGGTAATCCTTTCACAAACGCGTCGATCTTCTCTTCCTCATCTTCGAATGCTCCCGGACACAATAGGCACAATTCTGTGAATCGTCTTTCGTACGTGGTAATATCAAATCCTTGGGTTCGTAACCCTCTAAGTTCTGTCTTGAGCTTATTGACCTCGGTTCTGGGACGGTACTTCTCGTTCATCAAGTGCTTGAATGCTGACCACGGTAGTGTGTACGCATCGTCTTGTCCCACTTGCTCTAGATAGGTATTCCACCATGTTAACGCAGAACCTGTGAAGGTATGCGTAGCGTACTTCACTTTGTCCTCTTCAGTACACTTACTTATGGCAAACACCGATTCGACCTTCTCGGTCCACCGTTTCAATCCGATCGGTCCTTCGGTTCCATCAAATTCCAAAGGTTTGCAGGCAGTGAATTCTTTGTAGGTGCATCCTACACAATTTCCTGTACTGCTAGATCCAAGGTTATTGTTGGTATGTAGCGCAGCCTGTACTGCGGCTATGTTTGAAGCTAGAAAAGTACGGAATTCCTCTTCATTCATATTCACGGTGTGTCGAGTAGTCGGTGCCATTTCCTTCAAAATAGTCAAATGGAACAAGTTAATCATACAGAATATTAAGAGTAGTTAATAGTATTTCGTAGCATAATATGAACTCATTTATAAAAGCTTTTTCTTCTTATTAGCGTTTTATAAGTTTAAATTCGGGTAGTACCTACCCGTTAAGTTCATACTTAGTAGCTAATATACAATTCAACTACTACAATTCTATATGAAAAACTGATTATAATAATATTTCGCGTTCAAACTTTTACACAATATTTTACAAACTTACAATACCGCTTATTTTACATATAGCATGAAATATAGCACACAATAAATTTGATACAAGATGGTTGTGAAGATAATTCTAGCTAGTACACAAGTCGTTCAGCAAAGGCAATAAAGATACGTAATTCATACGTCCAGAAACAAGTCATGCATTCTGGTTTTACTAGGATTACTTCCCATCCTTGGTCTTGTGGAACATAACCATTATGGCCGTTGATAAGACAGCGTGTTGTAACGTCGTCAAAGGGATGAGGGTTACGTAATGTCCAACAGTCCCGTAACAATCTAAAAACCTCATATCTTAACCCAATTACCGACTCCGTCACTTGTGGGAACGTTTTGTTTAATAGTTGTAGCCCGATGTTCTTGTTCTCACTTTGGTGAGAAGCGAACATTACAAATCCGTAAGCATAAAATGCTTCTTTATGTTGCATGTTACCCGCTTTTTCTGAATCACGAAGTCCAATATTCGGATATATTGAGTCAAAATAATTTCTTAACCCATTGCGTAAAATAGCATTTGGGTTCCCCGCAATATATGCGTCAAAGTAAACACATCGTAACTTATGGATTTACCAATGTGATATCCCCCATCTTTCGAACGAAAGCCTTTTATAAACCAAGGCATTCTTGGAACGTTCTTCGAATGTCTTACAAACCGATCTCGCCTTAAATAGTTGTGCCGAAGAATTCTGACCGACTCTAGACAAGATTTCATCAATCATGTCTCCGGGTAGGTCTCTTAAAATATTGGGTTGTCTATCCATTTTGTGTTTTTATACTGTAAAATAGACAAGAGTTAGATTCATAAAAAAATACTTATTAATAGAAGCAATTTTTACATATATCATAAAGCATAAGCACACTATATTACATATATTACACCACACGAATACAACTATCTTATTCCGACTCGCTTGTTTCTTCATCTTCGGTTTTGGTTCGTTTTGCCAAGTTTCTAGGGATATATGATGTTCCCCTAATACGAGCCGTCGTTTTCCACATTGGTTTAGAAAAACCTGGTGGTTTAGAGGTTCCCGGGTCATTGTTACAACTTAAGGACTTCGGGGGTTGACGATACATATAAAGTTCATCGGGGTTGGAATTAGATTTCTCTATTTTTATGCCCTTTCCCTTATTATTTTCTTTTGCCTTTTTAAATTTAGTTGGGGTAATTTCTATAACATCATCGGAATCCGATTCATTGGAGAATTAGTAATCCTCCCAATATTTTGCTTCCTTGGCGGAAACACCATTGACCATAATTAACCTTGGTCGGTTGGTTGAGGATTTTCTTTTACTTAACCGTTTTATTATTTCCCCCACCGGTTCTATTTCTTCATCCGGTTCCGATTCTTCTTCCGGTTCCGATTCTTCTTCCGGTTCCGACTCTTCTTCCGGTTCCTCTTCGGGAACATGTGAATCAGTCCACGAATCATTCCAATTTACATTTGACTCTTCATTATTATTAAGTGAGTCAATGGGACTTGTTCTAGAGGTAGACATCTATCACATAATATCAAACGCGTTAAGAGATTAATATATCACATAATATTCACATGTTAAAAATATATAGTTTCCAACAAAATTTGTTAAGCAATCATTTTTCAAGTAAACACGGTCGAAGTCCAGACTCACTAATGCATCCTAACAAACTCGATAAGAACACACTAATGCAAAATTCTGGTTCTCTAAGACCAACGCTCGGATACCAACTGAAATGTCCCGTTCTTATTGATTAAAAACGTTCCATATTAATTGATTTCGTTGCGAGGTTTTGACCTCTATATGAGACGTTTTTCAAAGACTGCATTCATTTTAAAACAAACCATAACCTTTATTTCATCAATAAAGGTTTAAAAAGCTTTACGTAGATTATCAAATAATGATAATCTAAAATATCCTGTTTACACACGACCATTACATAATGGTTTACAATACAAATATGTTACAACAAAATAAGTTTCTTGAATGCAGTTTTTACACAATATCATACAAGCATGGACTCCAAATCTCGTCCTTATTTAAGTATGCGAAAGCGGAAGCTCTTAATAATCACCTGAGAATAAACATGCTTAAAACGTCAACAAAAATGTTGGTGAGTTAAAGGTTTAACCTATATATATCAAATCATAATAAAAGACCACAAGATTTCATATTTCAATACACATCCCATACATAGAGATAAAAATCATTCATATGGTGAACACCTGGTAACCGACATTAACAAGATGCATATATAAGAATATCCCCATCATTCCGGGACACCCTTCGGATATGATATAAATTTCGAAGTACTAAAGCATCCGGTACTTTGGATGGGGTTTGTTAGGCCCAATAGATCTATCTTTAGGATTCGCGTCAATTAGGGTGTCTGTTCCTTAATTCTTAGATTACCAGACTTAATAAAAAGGGGCATATTCGATTTCGATAATTCAACCATAGAATGTAGTTTCACGTACTTGTGTCTATTTTGTAAATCATTTATAAAACCTGCATGTATTCTCATCCCAAAAATATTAGATTTTAAAAGTGGGACTATAACTCACTTTCACAGATTTTTACTTCGTCGGGAAGTAAGACTTGGCCACTGGTTGATTCACGAACCTATAACAATATATACATATATATCAAAGTATGTTCAAAATATATTTACAACACTTTTAATATATTTTGATGTTTTAAGTTTATTAAGTCAGCTGTCCTCGTTAGTAACCTACAACTAGTTGTCCACAGTTAGATGTACAGAAATAAATCGATAAATATTATCTTGAATCAATCCACGACCCAGTGTATATGTATCTCAGTATTGATCACAACTCAAACTATATATATTTTGGAATCAACCTCAACCCTGTATAGCTAACTCCAACATTCACATATAGAGTGTCTATGGTTGTTCCGAAATATATATAGATGTGTCGACATGATAGGTCAAAACATTGTATACGTGTCTATGGTATCTCAAGATTGGAAGTGAGTTATTACCTTGTATTAGAATGATAACCTACTTTAAGAAACAAAGATTTCTTGAGGTTGGATGATCACCTTACAAGATTGGAAGTGAGCTAGCAAACTTGAAAGTATTCTTGATTTTATGTAACTAGAACTTGTAGAATATATGAAGAACACTTAGAACTTGAAGATAGAACTTGAGAGAGATCAATTAGATGAAGAAAATTGAAGAATGAAAGTGTTTGTAGGTGTTTTTGGTCGTTGGTGTATGGATTAGATATAAAGGATATGTAATTTTGTTTTCATGTAAATAAGTCATGAATGATTACTCATATTTTTGTAATTTTATGAGATATTTCATGCTAGTTGCCAAATGATGGTTCCCACATGTGTTAGGTGACTTACATGGTCTGCTAAGAGCTGATCATTGGAGTGTATATACCAATAGTACATACATCTAAAAGCTATGTATTGTACGAGTACGAATACGGGTGCATACGAGTGGAATTGTTGATGAAACTGAATGAGGATGTAATTGTAAGCATTTTTGTTAAGTAGAAGTATTTTGATAAGTGTATTGAAGTCTTTCAAATGTGTATAAATACATATTAAAACACTACATGTATATACATTTTAACTGAGTCGTTAAGTCATCGTTAGTCGTTACATGTAAGTGTTGTTTTGAAACCTTTAGGTTAACGATCTTGTTAAATGTTGTTAACCTAATGTTTATAATATCAAATGAGATTTTAAATTATTATATTATCATGATATTATCATGTATGAATATCTCTTAATATGATATATATACATTAAATGTTTTTACAACGATAATCGTTACATATATGTCTCATTTAAAAATCATTAAGTTAGTAGTCTTGTTTTTACATATGTAGTTCATTGTTAATATACTTAATGATATGTTTACTTATCATAGTATCATGTTAACTATATATATATCCATATATATGTCATCATATAGTTTTTACAAGTTTTAACGTTCGTGAATCACCGGTCAACTTGGGTGGTCAATTGTCTATATGAAACATATTTCAATTAATCAAGTTTTAACAAGTTTGATTGCTTAACATGTTGGAAACATTTAATCATGTAAATATCAATCTCAATTAATATATATAAACATGGAAAAGTTCGGGTCACTACAGGAGGGAGTTCAATTTTTTTTTACTTGTTACTTATTTACTTGTATCCCATCTCATTTTTCACACACACTTACTTGCATTCTTTTTCTCTCCTTTTTGTCTCCAATATTGTAAGTAACAAGGCTTCATTTTCTCTTCTTTTTCTTGTCTAAAACCGCCATCATCATCATCAAAGTTACTTGTCTTGTTTGTTGATTACTTACTAGTTATTTGTTGTTGTTAAAGATCAAGTTTTCTAACTTGTATCTTCATGAAATCTTGTTACTTCCATCTTTATTTGATGAAGTCAAGAACAAGGAATCTAAAATTTCTAGTTTATGGTTCTACATTTAAATGTTTTCAAGATTTAAAGTTCATAAGTTTCATATTCATACTTGTGTTCATGTTTGTAGACTTAAATCCTAAGATTCAAACTTTGATTTGAATCTTCCTAAGTATGAAACAAAACATGAACATAATACTTGTACTTTAGTTTATTTCCTTCTTTTGTAAGTACTTTAAAGTTTGTGATGTTGTTATTTTGGTCAAGTGTTACTCGTTAATCTTGATCTCATTTTTCTTGAACCAAAGTTAACTTTGTAAGTTCAAGAACATGGAAGTATAACTTTCTAGTTATAACTTCATATATTTGTGTTGGACCTAAGTTTCTATAGCTTATGGTCTTCTAATTTTGTTGTAAATAAGAGCTTACAAGCTTACATACGTTTTTCATGTTGAAAATCTAAGTTTCATAACTTATGGTTTCATTAAAGTAAAGATCCAATTATTATAACTTAGGATCTAACTTAAGAACTTTAGATCTAGACTTTTGGGTCTAGGATCTTCAAGATCTAGCTAAGATCTAAGTTCTACAACTTAAGATCTTGATTATTTAGTTTACTTTCAAATTTATAGCTTAATATTACTTTTGTAACTCATGTATGTGTCGGATGTAAGATCTTAATGTAACTTTGGTTCATCAAACTACATACAACTCTTAAGTGAGTTGTGCAACTTATCTTAGACCTACACAAGTGTTATGATGGTCAAAACTTGTCTAAGATGATGCAAACCCATCAACGAGTTGTACACTTGAAGCTATATGCATCAAGGATGAGAACCGTGATGAGCATCAAGCACCAAGAATCCACCGGAACACATTTCATACTGTTTATGGAACTGATCAGACTACCTGGACTACTAGAAAGTTTATTTTTAGTTAGTTGGGTCGAGTAGATGATTTTCCGTTTAGACCTCGTCTTAATCCAAGTTACGGTTTAGGATCTATGGCCTCTCGAAAGTCACTACACCCTATTAACGTTGTGCGGAAATTTCTGACCTACTCGCACTTAAACCATCACCACAGTCAAACAAAGACGAGTTTGGTTCTGGAAATTGGTCAGCCTCTAGCGGACTCATATACGGAGCCATGGCCACTGGTCTCACCTTATTTATGTTTGTATAGAGGTCGTGGCGACTTAACGAAGTCAGCCTTTTTTTTAAACCCTAGTCTTGAATTAAAACTTACTTTACACTTTTTGTTTAATGATGAATGATGATGGTACTTAAGACCTAATTTACATACATTTAAACCTTTGGGAACGATTTACTGACTTAGTAACTTTTGACTTAGGTTGAGGAATTTTCGGACCAACCACTTTGCTTACCTTTCCGCGTATCGACTTTTACTACTTTCCACTGTGAGTTATAGCATCCCTTTTTACTTTAACTATTTTGGAAACTGAGAATACATGCACATTTTACGTTTTACATACTAGGCACGAGTACTTAAACTTTATATATGTGTGGGTTATACAACGGAATAAACTTTCCCCTTAGCTCGGTAACGTTTAGTCATTGGTTTTTGAACCGGTGAACGCGAATCTTAGATATGGATCCATAGGGTTTGACATCCCCACTCGGGCTAGTAGCGCTAGCATTTAACGGGTGTTTAATACTTTGTAAACATACGCACTCACCTAGTGTACTTTTAGGGGGTGATAAATGTTAAGTTAGTTACTAAGTGCCCACAGTTAAACATATACTTTATCATACTATTTTGAAACACTGTTGAAGCACTGAAATCTCGTGGCCTACCTTACATTACTATTATACTTAAACTATAGCTCACCAACCTTTGTGTTGACATTTTTAAGCATGTTTTTCTCAGGTGCTTAAGGTTTGCTTGCTTCCGCTGTACTAGTCATGCCTTGTAGACTCCCGCTGCGCTTATTAGAGATGTCATCGCATGAAACATTTTATCTTACATTCAGACTATATTACTTTTGAACAATGTATTTGTAACGACCTATGGGTCACTGATGTGGATAAAAGATATGGCCGAAACGGACGGTTTTATTTCTGCGGTGTCGTTAGGTCGCAGGATGTCTGAATCAGTCGATCAAGGTAGCACTCAGTCGTTTTATTTATTTATATTTTGCGGGGCCTAAATTTACTTTACTTTCTAAGGTGTAGAAGGTGTAAGTTAACCTAGTGTCGAATTTTATGCTGATTAACGAATTGAAGATCAAGTGGATAATTGTCTTTTAGTTAAATTACCTGGATAAACGATAGTAGTTGATTTTAGCTAAAGGTCCTAAATGCAGAAAAAAGGTAAATAAAGTGGGAGGATATCTAGAGTATGCAGATCAAGAAAATCTTGACCAAGATATCAGTATTGGGTTAGGAAAAGGTAATTATGCTTATGTTAAGACTATGCTTGGATTGATGTTGATCTGGTTGGATGAGCCTGTAACATCCCAAACCAACCCGCGAACAAACCACGTGAAAATACAAAATAAATAAAAAAATTTAACTGTCCAGCAACTGGCGCGGCGCGCCAGGAAGGCCGCGCGGAGCGCCAGGAAGGCCGCGCGGCGCGCCAGGAGGGCCGCGCAGCGCGCCGAAGTGGTCTGTCCCAAAAGTCTTTAAATGCGAAAAAGATCGAGTGGTTCCTGGCATTTTTAGCCAAAACGCTTTTAGTCACGCATTCATATAAGTAAAACTAGTACGTTTCAAACATAAAAATGAAGTTTCACAAGTGGGGCCCACACGACCCAAAATACCAAGTTAATACAAATTACAAGAGTTTCGACCACAAAAGTTTAAGTTCCAAACTACACTACGAGCATGGCGTTTGGGATTAAACTACCCATATATCGGTCAAACTCCAAAACTCAACGCGTCCCAAAAGCATCCCTAGTCAACGACGGGATCTCTAAACTAAAGCAATGCCCTTACCTTTATCCACACCGGAACCTATAAAATGGTAAACAACGAGAGGGTAAGCAAAGCTTAGTGAATGCAATAATTATACATACATATATATAACCTATCTATCCGCATTCACAATACCAAATACCTCATACGAACTTGTAACACAATTAGTATATCAACATACTCGTAAATACTAACAAGTCGTACACCATCGCAAAACCACATTAGCATGTACTCATCACAATATATATATATATATATATATATATATATATATATATATATATATATATATATATATATATATATATATATATAACATGCTATACAATCACAACACAATATGGTTAACCATAACGCTATGGTGCTAAAGGTACGTGGTTCACACCATACGCATTTGAGTCTCACTCGTTTATAGTGCTACCGGCACATGGTTCACACTTCGACGCTACCGGCACGTGGTTCACGCCTCATTTTATAGTGCTACCGGCACGTGGTTCACACTCGATGCTACCGGCACGTGGTTCACATCATTATGATCATAGTGCTACCGGCACGTGGTTCACACTCACAATCCACATCACACACATGTTATGCTACTACCGGCACGTGGTTCATACCATAACATTTACAAATAAATACACCATATACATGAACGCATAATTATTCCACTCACCTTACGCCTTTGGTGATTATTAGACCAAGCTTGAACTCCAAGGTAACGTACCTATTTCACAAGCATATGATAAATCAATCAATTTGATCCAAACCCACATTACACACCATTCCTAGGTCATCTCGACCCATTTGGACACTTAACCCTAAATTGGGTCATCTTCACCAAAAACCCTAACCCTTGGCACTCAAGGCCTTCATACACATTAAATCACTAGGTTTTAACACTAATCACCAACCTTAACCAACCTTGGTCTATTTTGACCTATTTGACCCAATTAAAAGTCAATACACTCATTTGGGTCATCTACACCCAAATAACACCCATTTACACATCATTAAAGTGTTCTAACAATTTATTCGCCAATTAGGGTTCATTAACAACAATTATCACTTTTAAAACCCTAGCTAACCCATTATTGAGTCTACATGACCCAATTTACTCAAGAACACCCAATTTACCTACAAATGGGTCTTAGTGTTCATCTTCAACACAAACCCTAACCCATACACAAAATCAAAGTAAGAAATTAAAGTTAGGACATACCACAACTATCAAAACGTAGCAAATGACGAGATGAACAACTTTAAAGCTTGCGATAAAACCCGAGAGCAACTTCTTCTCCTTCAAAGTGAGCTTTCTCACTCTACAATCACTCTCTCTCTAAAATTGAATTGGAGGGATAAGGTTGGTGGATTTTGGAGTAAATGACACTCCAATATCAGATCCCAAGCATTAAATCCGGCCTTAATGTGTTTTTACCAAAATGCCCTTGATAATGCTAAAAACGAACATATATTTCATAGCATTATTCCTCAAGAAAGACAAGCTTTTAGTTGCAATTGTTCTATTTACAAGTGATATTCGTTTAAATAATAAAAGGTGAAGACAAAAGACAGATTCGACGATTTGAAGACGCAAACGACCAAAAAGCTCAAAAGTACAAAAGACAATCAAAAAGGTTCCAATTATTGATAAGAAACGTCTCGAAATTACAAAAGTACAAGATTCAAAACGCAAAGTACAAGATATTAAATTGTACGCGAGGACGTTCGAAAATCCGGAACCGGGACCAGAATCAACTCTTAACGCTCGACGCAACGGACTAAAAATTACAAGTTAACTATGTATATAAATATAATATAATATATAATTAATTATATTAATTATATATATATTATATATATATATTAAAAACCGTCGGCAGAGAAAACTCCAAGGACTGAGCTGTAAATACTATCTCCGCGACTCGCGGAGTTTGAAGGGGTTTTTGCCGCGAGTCGCGGAGCCCCAATTTTCAACTCTGGCTATAAAGCCAACCGAATTCTGATCAAATTTCATATCTTTTTCTTCCTCTTCATACGTAAAATTTATATTTATATTTATAATTTATATTTTAATTTTAATTATAATTCTAATAATAAGGGTATGTTAGCGAATGTTGTAAGGGTGTAAGTCGAAATTCTGTCCGTGTAACGCTACGCTATTTTTAATCATTGTAAGTTATGTTCAACCTTTTTATATTAATGTCTCGTAGCTAAGTTATTATTATGCTTATTTAAAACGAAGTAATCATGATGTTGGGCTAATTACTAAAATTGGGTAATTGGGCTTTGTACCATAATTGGGGTTTGGACAAAAGAACGACACTTGTGGAAATTAGACTATGGGCTATTAATGGGCTTTATATTTGTTTAACTAAATGAAAGTTTGTTAATGTTAATATAAAGATTTACAATTGGGCGTCCCTATAAATTACCATATACACTCGATCGGACACGATGGGCGGGGTATTTATATGTACGAATAATCGTTCATTTAACCGGACACGGGAATGGATTAATAGCCACTAGAATAATTAAAACAGGGGTGAAATTACATTCAAGGGTAATTGGTGTAATTGTTAACAAAGTGGTAAAACCTTGGTTTACACGCAGTCGATAACCTGGTGTATTCATTAAACAAAGTATTAAAACCTTGTTACAATTCGAATCCCCAATTAGTTGGAATATTTAACTTCGGGTATAAGAATAATTTGACGAGGAAACTCGCACTTTATATTTATGACTGATGGACTGTTATGGACAAAAACCAGACGGACATATTGAATAATCCAGGACAAAGGACAATTAACCCATGGGCATAAAACTAAAATCAACACGTCAAACATCATGATTACGGAAGTTTAATTAAGCATAATTCTTTTATTTCATATTTAATTTCCTTTATTTTATATTTAATTTCACTTCTAATTATCGCACTTTTATTATTTGTTATTTAATTATCGCAATTTTATTTTATCGCATTTTTATTATTCGCAATTTCATTATCGTTATTTACTTTACGCTTTAATTTAAGTCTTGTATTTATTTTATATTTTACATTAGGTTTTAACTGCGACTAAAGTCTTAAAATCGACAAACCGGTCATTAAACGGTAAAAACCCCCCTTTATAATAATAATATTACTTATATATATGTTTGTATTTTTATAAAAGTAAACTAATATAGCGTTGAGCTTTGTTTAAAGATTTCCCTGTGGAACGAACCGGACTTACTAAAAACTACACTACTGTACGATTAGGTACACTGCCTATAAGTGTTGTAGCAAGGTTTAAGTATATCCATTCTATAAATAAATAAATATCTTGTGTAAAATTGTATCGTATTTAATAGTTTTTCCTAGTAAAATATAAGCTATTTTATATACACCTCGCATAACATCAAGTATTTTTGGCGCCGCTGCCGGGGAACTATCTTAAAAGCCGGAAGCGCAACGCTAATAATAAGAAGAAAAAAAAAAGATTTTTTAGTTTATTTTTATTAAAATTCGCTTTTGTAAAAATACGTTTTAATTATTCAAAAATATAAAAAAGAAAAAACAAAAATATAAGCATTTTTAAGATTTTGTTAAATATTTAAGTTTTATAAATTTCTTTATTTCTATTTTAGTTTATAAAAATATAAGTTTTATTTTAAAATCTTTTATTTATTTAAAAAAAAACAGAAAACAGAAAATAAAAAAAAAAAAAAAATAAAGAAAAACGCGTAAAAAATTGAAAGCTGTCAACAGAATTTCTGAACCCCGCGACTCGCGGGGTTTTCCTCATTAATCACCGCAACTCGCGGAGCCACTCTGACACGCGAACAGAAGCCCTAAAACTGCATTAATTACGGGTTATTAATTATTATTATTATTATTTAACCTAATTATTATTATTATTATTATTAGTTTTAGTTTTATTTTTACTTTTTACTTTTTATTTATATATTTTAGTTAAATTAGTTTTATTAAATTATAAAATTAATAGTTTTATAAAATAAATAATATAAAAATAATATTTTTATAAAAATTGTACTTTTTACAACTTTTTATATATTTTTATATTTTGTCCCTTTTTAATCGTTGTAGCGTAAAATTTGTATTTTTTAGCTCATATTTAATTTTAAACTTAGTTTTTGCTATAGTTATTTTTACTCCTAGATTTTTAGGCTTTGCCGTAGAATTCCTTAAGTGCTTTTTCTTTAGACTAAGATTTAGGTGCTTTAGAATTTTGCGACGCCTTTTTAAGTTTTAGTTTCTTTTTAAGTTATTTCCATTTGGGATTTAGTTTCTCCTGTAAGCTTTAATATTTTTAGACCTTTTACTATGTACCAATTATCATTCCAATTAGTAATTTCAATTTGAGATTATAATTTTAAGTTAGTTATAGTAATAAGGTTAGGTTAGTTAAAGTATTTTTAAGTTTTTATAAGTTTCTTTTATTTTTCCGTCACCTTTTATTTTTCAACCATTTTTTTTCTTTTTCGACCTTTTTCGACGAACTCTTTTTCTTTCTTATTTCTCGCCATTCTAGTTTTTAGGACTTAGAATTTTTTCTACTTCTTATCTAAATTTCTTAAAATTACGAAAATTTATTTTAAGTGGTTAAATTAATAGACATCAAAATTTTCTGGTTCGTAGTAATAGTTGGATTTGTACGTGGACCGGGTTATTGGAGCCAAACAGTCCTCAATTATATTGAGACCAAACGAATCCTGCCCCTCTGCTGCATCTTTTGGCTATTCGAAACGTGGGCAAAATCAGAAAAGTCTATTGATTGGATAACTTATTATAATTTTTCTTTCTTTTTTAAAACTAATAGGATATTCAGTGAATGCACCGAGCAAGACGTTCATCACCTTTTGTACGTTCACCACCTGTAACTCGATCAAGACATCGTTTAACAAATATAACCGCCGTTGATTTTTCTTTAGAATCGTCATCCAGTCGACCAAGTACTTCAGTTCAAATTTCCGATAATCCATTTTTTGAACCCAACCTCACAATTGAGAATCCAGAGAATATTCAGGAACGGTTCATAGATCCTGAACCACTAAACTTTCCTCCGGAACCACCAATCATTCAAACAGAGATTGTTGAGGAACGAACCATTAAATCAGAATCATCTAGTGATACCGATTCAACAAATTCAATTATGGAGAATCTGGAACCTTTAAGTATGGAAGACCGAATGAGAGCTAAACGCACTGGCCAAGGTCACGCAATTACTCATCCAGACATTAATGCGCCAGATTATGAAATCAAAGGACAAATTCTACACATGGTGACTAATCAATGCCAGTTTAGTGGTGCGCCGAAGGAAGATCCAAATGAACATCTACGTACCTTTAATAGGATCTGCACACTATTTAAAATCCGAGAAGTGGAGGATGAACAAATATATCTCATGTTATTTCCCTGGACTTTAAAGGGAGAAGCCAAAGATTGGTTGGAATCGTTACCTGAAGGGGCGATTGATACATGGGATGTTTTAATTGACAAATTTCTTAAACAATTCTTTCCTGCATCTAAAGCCGTAAGACTTCAAGCAGAAATTGTTACGTTCACACAGAAACCAAATGAAACTCTATATGAGGCGTGGACTAGATATGGAAAGTTATTAAGAGGATGTCCGCAACATGGTTTAGACACCTGTCAAATAGTACAAATATTCTACCAAGGATGCGACATCACTACAAGAAAAGACATAGATATAGCAGCTGGTGGTTCTATTATGAAGAAAACCGAAACTGATGCTTACAAAATTATTGATAACACTGCTTCCCACTCACATGAGTGGCACCAAGAAAAAGATATCGTTAGATCATCTAAAGCAGCTAGAGCCGATTCTAGCCATGACTTAGATTCCATTTCGGCAAAGATAGATGCTTTCGAGAGACGAATGGAAAAGATGACTAAAGATATTCATGCTATACGAATTAGTTGTGAGCAGTGTGGAGGACCACATTTGACAAAAGATTGTCTCAGTATTGAATTAACAATGGAACAAAGAGAGAATATTTCATACATAAACCAAAGGCCTGGAAATAATTATCAGAATAATTATCAACCGCCAAGACCGATTTACAATCAAAACCAGAATTATAACCGAAATATTCCATACAACAACCAACAAGGTCCTAGCAATCAACAAGTATCCAATAATACTTACAATCAGCAAAGACCGAATTTTCAAAACAAACCACCACAACAAACCGATGATAAAAAACCAAATTTAGAAGATATGATGACGAAGCTAGTTGAAACTCAAACGCAGTTTTTCACATCTCAAAAACAAACTAATGAACAAAATGCTCAAGCATTTAGAAATCAACAAGCTTCTATTCAAAATCTGGAACAAGAAGTAAGTAACCTAGCAAGGTTAATAGGTGAAAGAAAACCGGGAAGTCTACCTAGTGATACAAATGCTAACCCCCGGAATGAAACAGCTAAAGCTATTACCACAAGAAGTGGTACAACACTTAAACCACCTAAAAAACCTGTAACTTCTGATGAAACTATTCCTACTCCACAAGAACCACAACCTGATCAAGATAAGGAAAAAGAACCGGTAGTTGAAAAGGTTAATGAAGATAACACAGTTAAGGATAAACCTTATGTTAAACCATACCAACCACCACTTCCTTATCCGAGTAAAATGAAGAAAGAGAAACTTGAAGCCGAGCAATCCAAATTCTTGGATATGTTTAAACAGATAAATGTAAATCTTCCTTTCATTGATGTGATTTCAGGAATGCCAAGATATGCTAAATTCTTGAAAGATCTAATCACGAATAGAAAGAAAATGGAAGAACTCTCGGCTGTTACTATGAATGCTAATTGTTCAGCAGTGCTGTTGAATAAGATACCAGAAAAACTATCTGATCCAGGAAGTTTCACAATTCCATGTTTTCTGGGTAGTCTTAGTTCAATAGAAGCATTGGCAGACTTAGGTGCTAGTATAAATCTAATGCCGTATTCACTATACGCTAAACTAGACCTTGGAGAATTGAAACCAACCAGAATAAGCATACAACTAGCCGATAGATCAATAAAATATCCTAGAGGGATAATGGAGAACATGCTAGTTAAAGTTGGTACTTTAGTATTTCCAGTAGATTTTGTTGTTTTGGACATGGAAGAAGATTCTCAAGTTCCTCTCATATTAGGAAGACCATTCTTAAACACGGCTAAAGCAATGATAGACGTGTTCGGTAAGAAACTGACCCTAAGTATAGAGGATGAGAGTGTTACCTTTTCAGTTGATAGAGCAATGCAACAACCACAATCTACAGATGATACATGTTATTATATTCAAACTATAGATGCACATGCAGAATTATTAGAAGAATTTCCAGAATTACAAGGAACAGGAGAATGTTCTTTAGGAGAAGGTAATGAACCAATTGATGAAGCTGAAATGTTAGCTACACTTATAGCTAATGGATATGAACCAACAACAGAAGAAATTCAAATGCTAAAAGAAGAAGACAGATATCGATATAAATCATCGATAGAAGAACCTCCGAAATTAGAGTTAAAGCCACTTCCAAACCATTTGGAATACGCTTATTTACATGGTGAATCTGAATTACCTGTAATAATATCGTCTTCTCTTACTGAAAATGAAAAATCACAACTCATTTCTGTGTTGAAAGCTCATAAACCAGCCATTGCATGGAAGATTCATGATATTAAAGGAATAAGTCCTTCGTATTGCACACATAAAATCCTTATGGAAGAAGGTCATAAAACGTATGTGCAACGCCAACGAAGACTAAATCCTAATATGCAAGATGTAGTTAAGAAAGAGATTATTAAACTGCTAGATGCAGGTTTGATATATCCAATTTCTGATAGTCCATGGGTACGCCCAGTTCAATGCGTACCTAAGAAGGGTGGCATGACTGTCATTATAAATGAGAAAAATGAGCTTATTCCTACTAGGACTGTAACAGGATGGCGTGTATGTATTGATTATAGAAAATTAAATGACGCCACCAGAAAAGATCACTTTCCCTTATCTTTCATAGATCAAATGTTGGAAAGATTAGCCGGAAATAGTTACTATTGTTTTCTAGATGGATTTTCCGGATATTTTCAAATTCCAATAGCACCCGAAGATCAAGAGAAAACCACATTCACGTGCCCTTATGGTACTTTTGCTTACAAACGCATGCCATTTGGACTTTGTAACGCCCCTGCAACCTTTCAAAGGTGTATGATGGCGATTTTTCATGACATGATAGAAGAATGCATGGAAGTTTTCATGGATGACTTTTCAGTCTTCGGTGATACATTTAAATCATGTCTAGTTAATCTGGAACGAATGCTAATTAGATGCGAAAAATCAAATCTAGTACTTAATTGGGAGAAATGCCATTTCATGGTTAAAGAAGGCATCGTTCTTGGACATAAAATTTCAAAAGAAGGAATTGAAGTGGATAGAGCTAAAGTAGATGTAATTGCTAAACTTCCACATCCCACCAATGTTAGAGGAGTTAGGAGTTTTCTAGGGCATGCCGGTTTTTACCGACGTTTCATAAAAGATTTTTCTAAAATTGCCACTCCTATGAATAAACTCCTAGAAAAGGATGCGCCATTCATCTTTTCAGATGAGTGTATCAAATCTTTTAATATTCTTAAAGAAAAACTCACTAATGCACCAATCATGATAACACCAAATTGGAATCTACCATTTGAACTAATGTGCGATGCAAGTGATTTTGCAATGGGAGCCGTTTTAGGACAAAGGATTGAAAAACGATTTCAACCTATATATTATGCTAGTAAGACATTACAAGGAGAACAAAAAAACTATACAACTACTGAAAAAGAACTCCTTGCTATTGTCTTTGCTTTTGACAAATTTCGATCATATCTCGTTCTAGCAAAAACGGTGGTCTATACCGACCATTCTGCTCTTAGATACCTATTTTCAAAACAAGATGCTAAACCAAGATTAATCCGTTGGATCTTACTCTTACAAGAGTTTGATATTGAAATCCGAGATAAAAGAGGAGCAGAAAATCTCGCCGCTGATCATCTTTCTCGTCTTGAAAATCCCGAATTAGAAGTTCTGAATGAATCGGCCATACAAGACAACTTTCCTGATGAATATCTATTGAAGATAGATTATAAAGAAATCCCATGGTTTGCAGATTATGCAAACTACTTAGTTTGTGGATTCCTTGAAAAAGGATTATCGTACCAAAGACGAAAGAAATTCTTCAGTGACATAAAACACTATTTCTGGGAAGATCCACATTTGTTTAAAAGTTGTCCCGATGGAATAATACGCCGATGTGTATTTGGAGATGAAGCTAGTAAAATTTTAAACCATTGTCACACAGGACCAACAGGATGGCATTATGGGCCTCAACTAACAGCAAGAAAAGTTTATGAAGCTGGATTCTATTGGCCTACAATTTACAAAAACGCACACCTTCTTTGCAAATCCTGTGATGCATGTCAAAGGGCCGAAAAAATAAGTCAACGTGATGAAATGCCACAAAATGTCATCCAAGTATGTGAAGTATTTGACATTTGGGGTATTGACTTTATGGGTCCATTTCCAAAATCTCATAATAATCTATATATACTCGTAGCCATTGATTATGTATCTAAATGGGCGGAAGCACAAGCTCTCCTAACTAACGATGCACGAGTTGTAGTCAACTTTTTAAAACGTCTTTTTGCAAGGTTTGGAACACCGAAAGCTTTAATAAGTGATCGGGGTACTCATTTCTGTAATAATCAACTTGAGAAAGTTCTTAAAAGATATGGAGTAACTCATAAAATCTCCACCGCATATCATCCACAAACAAGTGGACAAGTTGAAAATACCAACCGAGCTTTAAAACGTATTCTAGAGAAAACCGTAGGATCAAATCCGAAGGAATGGTCCATTAAATTGGAGGATGCACTCTGGGCTTTTAGAACAGCCTACAAAACTCCAATTGGAACCACACCTTTTAGACTTGTTTATGGAAAAGCATGTCATCTTCCAGTAGAAATTGAACACAAAGCATTTTGGGCTTTGAAGACATGTAATCTTGATTTACATGAAGCCGGACGTCTACGATTAAGTCAACTAAACGAATTAGAAGAATTAAGACATGAAGCATACGAAAATTCGTTAATCTATAAAGAAAGAACGAAGAAATGGCATGATAAAAGAATCAGAAGTTCAAAAGAATTTAAAGAAGGAGACAGAGTTCTTCTTTTCAATTCACGATTCAAGCTATTTCCTGGAAAATTGAAATCAAGATGGTCTGGACCATTCATAGTCAAAAGAGTTTTCCCATACGGAACGATAGAATTGATAAATTCAAATGGGATTGAATTTAAATTTAATGGTCACAGAGTTAAACATTACATACATGGTCCGATAGAAGTCGACAACGAAGTTAATCACAATTTCGACGCCACAGCTAACTAAGTGTGGGGAGAATCAAGTCTTTAAAGGATAATATATATTTCTGTTAGAGTTAGATTGTCTGTTTTCGTGTAGTTCTCGAAAATGGAACCCGAATGGTCTTTCCCTAGCAGACCCTAAAGAACTAGTCTTCTCCCCCCATTCTGAATTTTTATTTTTTTTTAGGTTTTTACGAAATGAAGACTGCCTGTGAACTAAACCATGGTCTAATGCTACACGCTTTGATCACTAAACGTAATAATGACATACTACCGAGTGAATTAGTATCAGTAATCAGAGAAAGAATGGACGGAGTTAGAAAAGGATCCAGATGTGAAGATAATAAGTTACAATTTGGTAAAGGAAAATCAAAATCCGCAGCGAAAAGAAGAGCACGACACCTAGAAAGATGTCACAAATGCGGAAAATGGTCACATGGAGGTAAATGTTCAAATAATCAAACCTATTCAAATACCGAATTTGTTACTTTATGCAGAGACGGACCGTTCATATGTTTAGAAGAAAAGACACTGAATGCTCGAGGTTACGCCTTTGGAGCCATGGAAAACCAATTAAACCGACTATCTTATGAATGGAATAGATCATATAACTAAGAAATCTATTTCACAGGTATGTCTGTACAGTTTTTATTTTTATTTTTATTTTTAACCTTTTGATAATAAACGCTAATTTGTTCGCTAAAAAGTATTAAATTAGTATTGAATAAAATTAGGTTTGGCGACCGAAATTATTGATATCATTCAAAAATTTATTACATCACTGCGAAATTTAACGTTTATTCTTAAGGTATAAATATCTTTAATCAATCAACCCAAAATATTTCAAAAATTCGTCATGAGTTAAATTAGGTCTTGGAACCGAAATTACTTTACCGAAAAGAGGGGCGCATATTTTTGATAATATTTGATTGATTAAAGTGGGATAAAAAGACAAAAAGATTTTTAATTTTATTTTTACCATGTTTTTAAAATTAATATTTAAATCTTAAATTAATATTGTAAACTTTGTAAAAACAATATATTTAAAATTGTAAATATTTGAAAAATTAATATAAGTTTGATATGAATTTATAAATTTTTAAATTAAGTTGGGTGTGAATTTTTAATTTTTAAAATATTAATTTTTAATTTTATGCATTTTAAATTTTGAGTTTGGTGTGAATTTTTAATATTAATTTTGAATTTTATATTTATGTTGTGTGAATTTAAAAACAAAAATTTACTTTATCTCATTAAGTTAAGAATATGATTTTTAAAATTCGTCGTAAGTTGAAGACTAGGTCTTTGAACCGAAATTGCTTTACCCGAGGGAGGGACGAGAACTTTTATTATCATTATTTTTAATCTTATTGATTTAAAGTATGCCAAAAACATTGAAAAAAACCCAAAAATCTTAGCTTTTAAAACAATCGCTACAAAAAGACAAATTTTAAAATTTTGTCGAAGGACGGACTAGGACATCGATCCGAAACGACCTCGTCCTAAATAACAAGGGAAACAAAATTTTAAAATTAATTTCTTAATTGTTTTATAAGTTAAAGATTATAAAAAAAAAAAAAAAAAAAAAAAAGAGCAAACTCCGCGACTCGCGGAGTTTGAAGTACAAAACCTCCGCGACTCGCGGAGGGACCGAAAATCAGAAAAAAAAATAAAAGAGCTGCACGATCAGTTCAGCTCCCACACACAAAAACACCCAAAATAACAGCGAAACTGCACCCGAAAAAACCCGAAAATCACCCCCAAAAATCCCAATTTTTAACCGTTAATCACCAAATTTTTTGCTAAAATCATGTTGAGAAGGATGCTATCTAAGAATTACTCAAGAAAAACGGTAAATTTCTACACCTAAACACCATTAATTCGAAATTAGGTGTTCTTGAGCTATTTTTTCCCCAATTTGATTTTGATGCTTTTTAGTGTAATTAGACTTAAATTGTTTATGTATTATGCTTGTATAACCTAGATTGATGCTGTTTAACATGATTAGAAGCCTTAAACTTCAAATTTTGAATAATCTAGGGTTTGTGTTCTTGAGCAATTTGGGGCTTTTTGATATAAACAGGTTATGGCCGATTTTTGTCATGAATTGTTGCTAAATTGAGTAGTGTAACATGTCTAGGTAGTTAAATGATCCAAACTTTGAGCCTAAACATGATTTTGAGAATTAAAGTGGACTTTTTCAAGTCCAAAATTCATGAACTTGATTTTTGAAAGATAATGCCATTTGAGACTTGTTTGATTGCTAGTAATGATTATTTTGACATGTTATTTGAGTTGAATGCTTATGGACTTGGCGAAAATTTTCGTATATTCTTATTTGAAAAAGTGTAGATTTGATAAAAATGTGAAAATAAGCTTAAGTTTGATATAAATTGATAATGTCATTGTAATTATTTTGATTGATGATTTTGCTGACGCTAATGCATATTTGGATGCACAAAATTTGTGTTTGATGTGTTTTGCAGAATGAAAGGGGTGAATCTTCATCCCAAGCCCGCAATGCTCCTGCTGAGAACTTGGAACAATAGGAGGTAGATAACTACTACAAGCAGGATGTACCTCATCCAGTCATGACCTTTTCCGATATGCATTTGGAAGAGTTGCACCCGAACCTGAGATTTGACAGACTTTGGATAGATTATCCAAAATATCAACGGGGTTTGCATACTCTTCATTCCAAGGTTGTTGAGGTACCGAGGGTCATAGAATGGGGACCCTTAGAAGCTGTAGAATTGGCCGGGCCAATTAGGGAATTACTTGTACAGAGGTATGGTAATTCTTCTTTTAATGACTGGATATGTTTATTCACCATACGCAGACCTGTATATAAAGTATGGTGTGAAGAGTTGTTATGTAGTATAGAGTTAAATGATCGGGTAGCTAGTTTAACCGATCGTTCTTTTATTAGATTTTTGTTAGGCGGTTCGATGCGCCACATGTCTTTACTGGACATGGCTCAGGCTTTACGTATATATACGCCTGAGGAATTAGCGTCTGCCGATTGTAGAGGATTGATACTAAACGGTAGAAAGATAGATGAGAATTTTGATACACACGGTGTGTGGAGTCAAATGACAAGCCATCACCGTTTCAAAGGGGGAAACTACTCTTATTTGGATATAGATAGAGCCGAATTAAGAGTGATACATAGGTTTTTAGCCAATTCGATTACACAAAGGGGTAAGAACAAAGAAAAGGTAAATGAACAAGATTTGTTTTACCATATGTGTATTCGAGACCCACAGAGCGCTGTAAGTATACCATATTGTGTGGGTTATTATTTATCAGCTATGGTTCGGGGGATGCGACCACATAGCATAATAGGAGGTGGTATTTTTATTACTTTGATTGGTGAATATCTCGGTGTGGATATAAGTCGGGGGGGGATTATTACTAGAAGAGCCGGAACCCCGCGACACTATAGGTTTAAATGTATACCATGGTGCGAAAGTTTTGAAGCGGCGAAATAACGCCGCAGTACGATACCATGGTAGACATCCACAGGTGGAGAGAAACCAGGAACAAGGTAATGTAGGAGGGGGGAATGAGATGCAAGAAATGCATAGGTTTATAGCTTCTCAGGAATACGAAAATGCTAGACAGAGAGCATTTGAAGATTGGCAAGTTCATCAGAACCAGATCATAGCGCATTGCCAACATATAGGTAGAAACTATATTCCTACACCGAAACCCGTCTTCCCTCCTTGGTCGATAGAGATGCAGCCACCATATCCTACGTATGACCCTGCCGAAGCATTCTATAGCACTTATGGTTATGCGTGGAACCCCTATTGGTACCAATATCATCCTTAGTATACTTATTTTTTTTATTTTGTAATTTGTAATTATTGATACATTTAATATTTTTGTTAATATTGTAATCATTTTTATAATTATCTAACTTTTATTCTTAGATTTTAATAATTTTTGAACGTGGGGTAATATACCAAACTTCAAAAATATGTATATATGTTTGCAGTTATCTTATGTACACAACAGGGTAAAACAACGCATTTTCAAAGCCTGGCATTAAGTTCAGCAAAAGCAACTAATTTTGACGACAAGATGCAAAATATATGTGAAATAACAACAAGACGGAATGAACAAATGATGTGCACCATTTATCATTCAGCAAACAAACGCCAATATATTTGGAAACTTTGGTAAAAAATTTAATCATTTTCACACAAATCACCCTCAATAATTTAAATTGTTACTGATTTCTTGCAAATGAGGGCATTGCAAGATCTTAAGTGTGGGAAGGGGTTAAATTCTTTCGGATTTTAAAAATTTTTATATTAAACACTTGGTTACCATTAAAAATACTAGTAAAGCAGTAGTTGTATTAGAATCTAGTGCTCTCTGATAAAAAAGAACAGCCCTAGTCTTATATACTGACTACCCAATTCTAGTAAAATTTTTCAAAATTTTCAATTAAATGAATTCAAAATCATGTTTATACATATTTATGAACGATAAAACTAGGTTTTAACACCGAAATTATTGTTACCTCGGAAAGGACATAAATTGAGAAACAAACTAAAATGTTAAAATTCATTTAAAATGGAATAGAGGACGATAAAAAGGAAAATAAAAGCCAAGTGTGGGAAAATTTACCAAGTTATCTTAACATATGTCACATATATCTGTAACAAATAACTGAAAATACTTTTGCTTTGGACTAAACTAAACTGTTTTACCCGATGAAAGAAAAGAAAAGATGGATCTACACGATGAATCAATTCCATCATTAAAAGGAAGTAAAGTCTTCCGAAAAAGACACGCGCTTCTTGATTTAGGTCATGAAGTTGTCGTCCAGACCAGCTGTAGGTTGACGAAAAATCTAGAAAAGTCATCACTAAAATCAGCAGGAAATCCACGGACCTCAGCATTAAACAGGGTCGCCAAGTGGTCAGATTTATCCTAACCATGAGAAGGATTTATCTCGTACAATGGGGGGGCACCATGCAAATTAGCTGGATAAGACTAATGAATCAGATCCCCAGAAAGGATAATCTCCTTAAAGATTAAAAATCAGCTTTTAAGACTGATATTACTCAATCCTAGAGATTGACCTTAAAGATTGAGAATTCAAACTCATGGAATTCAATGATATCTAAACTCGAGCTTAAACGAGAAAATATTTTGATCAAAACTACAAACCGATTTGTTTTCTGAAAACCCTATTTTCAATGCGTTCATTACCATTGAACGTAAAATCCTAGGAATTCACCTGGAATTCATTAGGTCACCTGAACTAAATCGGGTGTCAACCGTAAGAACGGTGGTTGCATAGTGGTCAAAGACAGGACATTGTGCCAGACCGAAAAATTATAAAGGTGAGCTTTACTATTGCTCCTACCAAGGATAGTAATTGCGTCCGACACGTTATAGACCATAATCAAAAGCATGTCACGGGACATTACCTTAACAGTTGCTTGTTCAACGCTTTCCTTTACAACCGGACGGTAGTTTGCCGAAAGGTAATATACGGAACAAGTAAACTGGACGTGTTGCTTTCCTAATACAAGGTTAGCAAGTGGGTGACACAAAACCGCAAGTTTTCAGCTAAAATTTTTAAATCTGAAACCCACCAAACCCACAAAAATATTTTGCAAACACCGGTAAAGGGTTATTCCGGAAAACTTATCTAGGGTAAAAACTAGATTTAATTTTCAAAAGATCAAATGTTTTCATAAAGATCCAATTTCCTTAATGGATCTAAATTTTTATAGTCATGTGGGACTGTAAACCATATCGTTACTACCATTGTTTATACCGCCGTATAGAAATCACTGATGTACAAAGTGTGAAGAATAAAGAAGTGATTCTAGTATTTCAAGACAATATTGCTTGAGGACAAGCAACACTCAAGTGTGGGAATATTTGATAATGCTAAAAACGAACATATATTTCATAGCATTATTCCTCAAGAAAGACAAGCTTTTAGTTGCAATTGTTCTATTTACAAGTGATATTCGTTTAAATAATAAAAGGTGAAGACAAAAGACAGATTCGACGATTTGAAGACGCAAACGACCAAAAAGCTCAAAAGTACAAAAGACAATCAAAAAGGTTCCAATTATTGATAAGAAACGTCTCGAAATTACAAAAGTACAAGATTCAAAACACAAAGTACAAGATATTAAATTGTACGCGAGGACGTTCGAAAATCTGGAACCGGGACCAGAATCAACTCTTAACGCTCGACGCAACGGACTAAAAATTACAAGTTAACTATGTATATAAATATAATATAATATATAATTAATTATATTAATTATATATATATTATATATATATATTAAAAACCGTCGGCAGAGAAAACTCCAAGGACTGAGCTGTAAATACTATCTCCGCGACTCGCGGAGTTTGAAGGGGTTTTTGCCGCGAGTCGCGGAGCCCCAATTTTCAACTCTGGCTATAAAGCCAACCGAATTCTGATCAAATTTCATATCTTTTTCTTCCTCTTCATACGTAAAATTTATATTTATATTTATAATTTATATTTTAATTTTAATTATAATTCTAATAATAAGGGTATGTTAGCGAATGTTGTAAGGGTGTAAGTCGAAATTCTGTCCGTGTAACGCTACGCTATTTTTAATCATTGTAAGTTATGTTCAACCTTTTTATATTAATGTCTCGTAGCTAAGTTATTATTATGCTTATTTAAAACGAAGTAATCATGATGTTGGGCTAATTACTAAAATTAGGTAATTGGGCTTTGTACCATAATTGGGGTTTGGACAAAAGAACGACACTTGTGGAAATTAGACTATGGGCTATTAATGGGCTTTATATTTGTTTAACTAAATGAAAGTTTGTTAATGTTAATATAAAGATTTACAATTGGGCGTCCCTATAAATTACCATATACACTCGATCGGACACGATGGGCGGGGTATTTATATGTACGAATAATCGTTCATTTAACCGGACACGGGAATGGATTAATAGCCACTAGAATAATTAAAACAGGGGTGAAATTACATTCAAGGGTAATTGGTGTAATTGTTAACAAAGTGGTAAAATCTTGGTTTACACGCAGTCGATAACCTGGTGTATTCATTAAACAAAGTATTAAAACCTTGTTACAATTCGAATCCCCAATTAGTTGGAATATTTAACTTCGGGTATAAGAATAATTTGACGAGGACACTCGCACTTTATATTTATGACTGATGGACTGTTATGGACAAAAACCAGACGGACATGTTGAATAATCCAGGACAAAGGACAATTAACCCATGGGCATAAAACTAAAATCAACACGTCAAACATCATGATTACGGAAGTTTAATTAAGCATAATTCTTTTATTTCATATTTAATTTCCTTTATTTTATATTTAATTGCACTTCTAATTATCGCACTTTTATTATTTGTTATTTAATTATCGCAATTTTATTTTATCGCATTTTTATTATTCGCAATTTCATTATCGTTATTTACTTTACGCTTTAATTTAAGTCTTTTATTTATTTTATATTTTACATTAGGTTTTAACTGCGACTAAAGTCTTAAAATCGACAAACCGGTCATTAAACGGTAAAAACCCCCCTTTATAATAATAATATTACTTATATATATGTTTGTATTTTTATAAAAGTAAACTAATATAGCGTTGAGCTTTGTTTAAAGATTTCCCTGTGGAACGAACCGGACTTACTAAAAACTACACTACTGTACGATTAGGTACACTGCCTATAAGTGTTGTAGCAAGGTTTAAGTATATCCATTCTATAAATAAATAAATATCTTGTGTAAAATTGTATCGTATTTAATAGTTTTTCCTAGTAAAATATAAGCTATTTTATATACACCTCGCATAACATCAGCCCTCATTTATAATTAAATAAAACAAAAGGAGCTATCTGCGCTTACTTGCGCGGCGCGCCCCCAGGCCGCGCGGCGCGCACCTGGGCAAATTCTGATTCCTTGCTCCTTTTTAAATATAAAACGTACCCCGTCACTTTGTTAACATATATACACTATTTACAATAAATACACGGGTCTTACAACTCTCCCCCACTTATTCGGATTGCGTCCTCGCAATCCAAGCCGCATGACAAGCGGGAAGATAAATCAACACAAACTCTTCGGGTTCCCATGTAAACTCGGAACCCTCAACCTTTTGACCTTCTCATCGAGTATAGCAATCGGCTCTTCCACATACTCCAACTTATTATTTAGCTCAATTTCGTCTAATGGCATCCATGAAGAATCATCTGCAAGACACTTACGAAGATGGGAAACATGAAACGTGTTATGGATCCCCGCAAGCTCTTCGGGTAATTCCAATCGATATGCAACTTCACCAACACGAGCTAAAACCTTGAACGGCCCAATAAACCGAGGAGCCAACTTTCCTCGTTTTCGAAATCGAATAATACCCTTCCATTGTGAAACCTTAAGCATTACCATGTCGCCTTCTTGAAATTCGATCGTTCGTCTACGTTTGTCGGCATACGACTTTTGTCTACCTTGAGCCTTTTTCAAATGTTCCCGAATAATATCGATCTTGTTATTCGTCTCCAAAACCAAATCGGTACTCCCGATTTCCCTTTAACCAACTTCTCCCCAACAAACGGGAGTTCGACACCTACGCCCATAAAGCATCTCATATGGTGGCATCCCAATACTAGTATGATAACTATTATTGTACGAGAATTCCACCAAAGGCAAGTGCTCATCCCAACTACCACCGAAGTCAATAATGCACGCCCGTAGCATATCTTCCAAAGTTTGGTTCGTACGTTCGGTTTGACCGTCCGTTTGAGGATGGTACGCCGTGCTCAACTTTAATTGTGTACCCATATCTTCATGAAACTTCTCCCAAAACCGAGATGTAAAACAGGTATCTCGATCCGAAATAATAGATATAGGAACGCCATGTCGCGAGACCACTTCCTTGATAAACAACTTAGCCAAAGCCTCCGACGATATTGCTTCTTTAATGGGAAGAAACAAAGCACTTTTCGTCAACCGGTCCACAATCACCCAAATCGTATCATATTGAGTTCTCGCCGTCTTAGGTAATTTTGTTATGAAATCCATGGTAATGTGCTCCTATTTCCATTTTGGGATTTCTAACGGTTGCAACTTACCATACGGCTTTTGGTGCTCGGCCTTTACTTGCAAACAAGTAACACATTGTTCAACATATTTTACAACATCACGCTTCATGCCCGGCCACCAATAATCTTTCTTCAAGTCATGATACATTTTCGTCGCGCCCGGATGAATGGAATATCTTGACTTATGTGCTTCATCAAGTAGCACCCATCGATAATCACCCATCTTAGGCACCCACACCCTTCCTTGGAAAGACAATAAACCCCGCGGGCCCATGGTAATGAACTCCGATTGGCCCACAATTCGTTCCGCATGTTTATTGTGAACATAAGCCTCGATTTGAATCTCACCAAGCTTCTCAAAAAAATCATTTGTAATATTCAAACGTAACGATGCTACACGTATCGTCGGATGTTGAGTCTTTCGACTTAACGCGTCCGCAACCACATTAGCCTTACCCGGATGATAAAGTATCTCACAATCATAGTCTTTCACCACATCCATCCATCTACGTTGACGATAATTCAAATCTCTTTGAGTGAAAAGATGTTTCAAATTCTTATGATCCGAATATATCGTACACTTGACACCATACAAGTAATGGCCCCAAATTTTCAACGCATGCACGACCGCCGCCATCTCGGAATCATGAGTCGGGTGTCTCGTTTCGTGTTCCTTTAACTGATGAGAGGCATAAGCAATGACTTTACCCCTTTGCATAAGAACACACCCGAGCCCATTTAAGGAAGCATCACAATAAACCACCATATCTTCAACACCTTCCGGCAACACTAACACCGGAGCTTGACACAACTTCTCTTTCAACAATTGAAAAGCAATTTCTTGCTCATTCTCCCAATTAAACATAGCACTCTTTCTTGTCAATTTCGTTAACGGAGAAGCAATCTTAGAAAAGTCTTGGATAAACCGACGATAATAACCGGCCAATCCGAGAAAACTTCGGATTTCCGTAGGCGTAGTCGATCGTCCCCAACTTTTCACCGTCTCGATCTTCCCCGGATCTACTTGGATACCGCTTTCGTTCACAATATGACCAAGGAATTGAACCTCCCTTAGCCAAAATTCACATTTAGAGAACTTTGCACACAACTTCTCTTTTCTTAGCGTCTTCAAAACTTCACGCAAGTGACGTTCATGTTCGTGCATACTTTTTGAGTAGACTAGTATGTCGTCAATGAACACAATAACCGAATTGTCCAACATAGGTTGGCACACTCGGTTCATAAGATCCATGAATGCCGCCGGTGCATTCGTAAGACCAAAAGGCATCACCACAAACTCAAAATGCCCATAACGCGTTCGGAAAGCCGTTTTCTCAATGTCTTCCTCACGGACCCACATTTGATGATAGCCGGACCGTAGGTCGATCTTAGAGAAATATGTTGCACCTTGAAGTTGATCAAACAAATCGTCAATCCTAGGTAATGGATAACGATTCTTGATCGTCACTTTATTCAACTCACGGTAATCGATGCACATACGCATACTACCATCTTTCTTCTTCACAAATAAAACCGGAGCGCCCCATGGCGAAGCACTCGGTCGAATAAAACCTTTCTCAAGCAACTCTTGAATTTGGTTCAACAACTCTTGCATTTCTGTTGGTGCAAAACGATAAGGAGTTTTAGCAATGGGGGTAGCCCCCGGAACCAACTCAATGCGAAACTCAACTTGTCTTTCCATCGAAACACCCGGTAACTCATCCGGAAAAACATCTTCAAACTCATTAACCACCGGAATTTCACGAATAGGTGGTGGCTCATTACGAGTATGGACAACATGAGCAAGGAAAGCCACACCACCAGTAACAACGTGACGACATGCCCGTGCAAAAGTGCATATCGGCACCGGTCTCCTTCGCTTATCACCATGAATAATCATCTCTCCCCCACTTGGGGTCTTCACATGAATAAACTTATCATGGCATGCGATATCGGCTCTATAACGATCGAGCCAATCCATCCCAACGACAACATCAAAATCACCCAAGGTCATCGGGATAAGATCAATTTCAAAACTTTCGGCACCAAACACAACATTACAACTTTTACACACATCAACCACTAGCGCCGTCTTGCCATCCGCTATTTCAACTTCTACCGGACGACTCAACTTTACTAGCGGTTTATTTAACTTAGGCACAAATCTTAGAGATACGAAAGACAAATTAGCACCACTATCAAAAAGTATCCGAGCCGGATTAGAATTAACCATGAAAGTACCTGAAACGACTTCATTGGATTGTTTAGCCTCTTCATTGGTCATCAAATAATTACGACCCCTAGCCGTACCCGCCGCCTTCTCGATCCGCTTAACATTATCATTATTCAAGTCAGGACACTCCGTCTTCTTGTGTCCTTCCTTAACACAATTATAGCAAGTAAATTTGTTCAGGCCATTGGTACATTCACGAACCATGTGTCCCCTTTGTTTACAATTGAAACACGTGGGCCCGAAATTCCCGGAAGTACTCTTCTTTACACTATTCACGCTTTCGGTGCCTTTCTTTGACTTCTTGTTTGAAAAATTCGAATGACTTGAACCTTCAAACTTTCTCTTTCTCAACACAAGTGCTTCAAAACCCTTCGCCATATTAAACAATTCATCGAAGCTCTTCACCACATTCACACTAATCTTTTCTTGATAACTATCATTCAAAGTTCGATAGAAATCTTCCTTCAACATCTTGTCATTCCCGACATACTCCGGGCAAAATTGAGTCTTGGACAAAAACACGGATTTGAGAGTGTTCAAGTCCATCGACCCTTGCCTCAAGGTACGTAGCTCATCCTTAAGCCTTGTAAGATTGGCCGAAGTTCGGTACTCATCGAAGAACTCCGCTTTAAATTCATCCCAAGTGAAGTCCATACATTGTTCTTCACTATAAAGCTGGATCTTTGCATCCCACTACAATTTCGCATCACCCCTTAACATGCTACAACCATACCTAGTCTTTTTATCGGGAGGGCACTCACAAGTACGAAAAGCCCCCTCCATATCGGAGATGAATCGGGCACTCTTGAGTGGGTCTCGTTCGCCCTCAAAGGTAGGAGGTTGAGCATCCTTGAAGTTCTTAAAGAAAAAGTCTCGCCTCCCCACATTTTCTTCTTGAAGAACAATCTTAATTTGTTCCTTAACCATATCGACGACTTGTTCGTCAATCGTGTCTAGAAACATCTTCTTAACATCTACGAGAAACTCTGCCTTTTGGCGTTTAAAGATGGCCTCAACCTTGGCTGTGAACTCGGGGTCCTCACTTGTACCCCCATTATCATGTTCGGTGTCATGTCCGTTTCGTATCTTCATTCTATAAAACGGAAGAGATTAAACGTCGAAATAAAAACACACAACACATAAATATACACACGCCCCACACTACCCCATCTCGCTCAACAATCATCGTACATTGCTAGTTTGACACGATTTGCACCCGTAGTAATGGTAGCTAGTCATTACTACGCGAGCACGTCACGTTAACTCGCTAGTACAACGTCCATCTCGCTTGATGATTGCTACACAACACAAACAAATAACGCATGATTAGTTCACATAAACCTATGCACTAACCAAGTCCCGGCCCGACCCAAAGTCCTACAAGTCCCGCACAAAATGCGCACACAAAAAGTCTAAGTCTAGGCGCCTATCTCAAGTCACCTAAATCCCTTAGACCATGCTCTGATACCACTTGTAACATCCCAAACCAACCCGCGAACAAACCACGTGAAAATACAAAATAAAAATAAAAATTAACTGTCCAGCAACTGGCGCGGCGCGCCAGGAAGGCCGCGCGGCGCGCCGAAGTGGTCTGTCCCAAAAGTCTTTAAATGCGAAAAAGATCGAGTGGTTCCCGGAATTTTTAGCCAAAACGCTTTTAGTCACGCGTTCATATAAGTAAAACTAGTACGTTTCAAACATAAAAATGAAGTTTCACAAGTGGAGCCCACACGACCCAAAATACCAAGTTAATACAAATTACAAGAGTTTCGACCACAAAAGTTTAAGTTCCAAACTACACTACGAGCATGGCATTTGGGATTAAACTACCCATCTATCGGTCAAACTCCAAAACTCAACGCGTCACAAAAGCATCCCTAGTCAACGACGGGATCTCTTAACTAAAGCAATGCCCTTACCTTTATCCACACCGGAACCTATAAAATGGTAAACAACGAGAGGGTAAGCATAGCTTAGTGAATGCAATAATTATACATACATATATATAACCTATCTATCCGCATTCACAATACCAAATACCTCATACGAACTTGTAACACAATTAGTATATCAACATACTCGTAAATACTAACAAGTCGTACACCATCGCAAAACCACATTAGCATGTACTCATCACAATATATATATATATATATATATATATATATATATATATATATATATATATATATATATATATATATATATATATATATATATATATATATATATATATAACATGCTATACAATCACAACACAATATGGTTAACCATAACGCTATAGTGCTACCGGCACGTGGTTCACACCATACGCATTTGAGTCTCACTCGTTTATAGTGCTACCGGCACATGGTTTACACTTCGACGCTACCAGCACGTGGTTCACGCCTCATTTTATAGTGCTACCGGCACGTGGTTCACACTCGATGCTACTGGCACGTGGTTCACATGATTATCATCATAGTACCTCGTCACTTTGTTAACATATATACACTATTTACAATAAATACACGGGTCTTTCAGAGCCAATTGCACAGACCTACTTATCTCTGAACTCTCGGAGTTCTCTTTGAGCAGCGAGAAGTATGTCACTTGGTCGTATAACTGAAGTGTAACAATACCTCGGAGGTTATCCTCAGTAGAGTACTAGGTTTATTAGTGAGTTAAGCTCTAATCCTAACCCTCGTTATTAGTTCAGATAACTGAATAACAATGTGCCGTGTTGATTGAACAATGATCACAAACGGAAGAAGTCCGTCGGTTTAAGTTGGCTAAACCTTAAATGAAAACTAACAACCATTTCATCATACTAGTGAGATCACAACAATTCGAACATTATACAGTATTACAGTTAATATACTGACAGTAAAGCTGATAGAAACCTAATAAGTACCTAAACAGTTGATATGACTAAGACCTAGGGCAACAATCAAACAAGAACATGCAATAGGCTTAGGTCATACAGTAGAGGCACTAACTAGATCTTAACAGCTCTTAAGAGGTCTCTTCAGAACAGTCAATAGGCATACAAGGTCATTCATGTCTCAATTCCTAGGTTCCGTGTCCTAAAAGTGCATTAGATGCCTCTCGGTAACTCCGGCCATACCGAGTTCATAGAATCTTCAGATACAGTATAACCAGGAGTCTTAATCCTATGAAGTAGCTAATTTCATATAGGTGGATAAGTCCTGATCCCAACCTAAGTTGGCCAATCCTTAAGATGTTTGCATACAAATCTATCAGACTTCCTAGTTCAGTATTATAACAGTAATCGTACTATATTAACATAATTACGCTAACCCAAACTTCTATCATGGCAACATACAGATAAATTAAGCTATCATGGCAATATCAGAACGCATTATTAAACATAAAGAGTAAGAATACATGTTTAATACAAAAGACAAGCGTTTCGAATAAAACCTGAAAAAGCCGAACTAATCTGCCCTGGATCGTAGGGACTCGCCGGGATATCCTCCGGAAAATAAAAGCTAAGCTAACTACTACAAAAAACTACCTAAAAATATTGAAAATATAAATTGTATTGCAAGTTGAGTGTGTGTTGGAATGGATGGAGAAAGGCCCTTTAAATAGACTTGGAATTTGTCTGCATACGCCTGGCAGGGCGTATGGCAGCACGTTTTTGGCTGGACGTATGCTTGGCTGGCCGCATGGTGGCTCGTGGGTGGCACGTATTTGGCAGGCCATTTTTAACGCCCCGTCCTAATCCATCCGAATGAAGTCCATATCGATTATAAATGATTCACAACAGTTGATTACATTGCGAGGTACTTGACCTCTATATGATACATTTTACAAACATTGCATTCGTTTTTGAAAAGACAAACTTTCATTTCATCGAAAGTTGACAGGCTTGCATACCATTTCATAATATATCCAACTATAATTGACTTGATAATAATCTTGATGAACTCGACGACTCGAATGCAACATATTTTGAAATATGCCATGAATGACTCCAAGTAATATCTATAAAATGAGCAAATACACAGCGGAAGATTTCTTTCGTACCTGAGAATAAACATGCTTTAAAGTGTCAACCAAAAGGTTGGTGAGTTCATTAGTTTAACATAAATAATCATTCCATAATTTTAATAGACCACAAGATTTCATATTTCCATTTCTCATAAACATACGTCCCATGCATAGAGACAAAAATATCATTCATATAGATTGAACACCTGGTAACCGACATTCACAATATACATATTAGAATATCCCCATCATTCCGAGATCCTCCTTCGGACATGATATAAATTTCGAAGTACTAAAGCATCCGGTACTTTGAATGGGGCTTGTTGGACCTGATAGATCTATCTTTAGAGTTCGCGTCAATTAGGGTGTCTGTTCCCTAATTCTTAGATTACCAGACTTAATAAAAAGGGGCATATTCAGTTTCGATCATTCAACCATAGAACGTAATTTCGATTACTTGTGTCTATTTCGTAAAACAGTTATAAAAGTTGCGCATGTATTCTCAGCCCAAAAATATAAAGGGTAAAAAGGTAAATGAAACTCACAATACTGCATTTTGTAGTAAAAATACATATGACGACATTGAACAATGCATGGTTGGCCTCGGATTCACGAACCTATATCAAGTATTAACACATTATATATAAATCAATTAAGTTTATATATTTGTTATGTATTAATTATTCTTATAATATATTATGATACTTATTTGATATTTAATTAATGTTATATCAATAATATTAGTTGAAACATAATTTTATATAATATTAGTATATTTTATGTAATAATATATTTACATATATATCTTTTGTTTTGCAAAATTAATAATTATAGAAATACCTGACTAAGGATAATAATAATAATATTAATAATAATAATAATTTTTAAAAGTATAAAACTACCTTAGGAGTCAGTTTTAAAAAGATTGCACCAAGTCGGGCTCGAACCGAGACCTCTCGCTCACTCATCAACACCCTTAACCATTCCTCCATTTCAGTTTTTCTGATTTATAATACAAACCCAAATACTTATCTATTACATGTTTCAACCCACTTCATCTTCTTCACCAAAATCTAAACAATCAAACAACTTCATTCTTAATAGTCAATCATCAAAATGGTTTTAGGACTTCAAAAAAAACATGAAACAAAAAATAAAAATGTGTTCATGATATAAAAAAAATGAGAAAAAAAACAAAAAAAAATCCTACTGCTTGCTTGTAGCTAGAAAAAAAAAATTTTGTTTTCAATTTTGAGTTCGTTTTGAACAATCTTTACAACATGAAACATGTTTCAAATCATTCCTAAAAACTATTGAAATTGTCACTTGAACTTAAAACATCAAAACAAGCTCTAATTTCTCCAAGAACAAAACAATTGACTTTTGACAATTTAACTTTGACTCGCAAATTCGAATTCGTTATTAAGAATTGGAACTTGAGATTTTGCAGGAAGTTTAAGTAAATGATTCCTAACAACTCTGCATTTTTAGTTTTTGAAATTTGTTTCGAATTTATGTTAGTGTATATTACTGTGAAGAACTCAAGAACTCAAAAATTGATTTTTAGATTAAGAGTGTTATAGGTTATGATTACAACATGAATTGTATTGCAAATCATTCCTATAAACTTTATGGATCATCAAATTAACTGGAGATATCAAAACAAACTCGAATTTGATTCAAGAACACTTAGTTGACTTTGAAAACCAAAACTTTGACTCTCAAATTAGAAATTGATAGAAAGAATTGAAGATTGAAAACTTACAGATAGTTTAGATAGACGATTCCTAACAAGACTGCATTATTACATTTTGAAAATTCATTCGAAATCAAAATATGGTGAAAAAGATGAATGTACAGAGTGTCGAGCTTATTTTGTGATTTTTTATGTTTTACTTAATGAATTGCAGAATAATTCTTTTATAGAGTGATTGCATTGATCCTAATTGAGTTGTGAAATGGACATCTAACAGATTACAGACAGAAAATAAAATTTGAAAAAGTTGGATTGAAATGGGTAACGGAATGGTACTAGTTCTTGACTTTTTTATTTTTTTAGATTAATATTAATAATTAATAAATATATTAATAATAATAATAATAATAATAATAATAATAATAATAATAATAATAATAATAATAATAATAATAATAATAATAATAATAATAATCATCATCATCATCATTATATCCATAATAATAATAAGTAATAATGATACAAAAATCATAAAAAATGATAATAATATTATTAATGATAAAAAAATGGTTTCTTTAATAATAATATCTAATTCAAGGAGTATTATATTGTGTCCATTGCTAAACAGTTAACATATAAAAGTGTTCCTAAAAATCCCAATTTTTTTGATTAAGAATATTTAATTATTTCACTCATTACCTATTTGAAACCTGATCAAAAAGGTTCGAAAAATATTTATTTTCTGTTCCAATTTATATGTACGAAGTACAAAAACTTAGATTGAAATGGTAAAAAAATATTTATCAAAACTATTGTCTTTTTAATCAAATTTTGAAACAACATTTATTTTAGAACTTCTTATATATATATTAGATCTATTTTAAAATAATTAAACGTCAGCCGAAAGTTACAGACATTTACCATTTAAGCTCAAAATTAAATATATTTAATATACACTATGTATATATATAAACAGTTTTAAATAACAAAATTTACTATTCACATAAATATATATTAAATGATTAAAATATATATACATATAAAATAATAGTTTTTATTACAATGTATTTTATTGTACATATTTATTTATAACAATAAATGTATATAATAGTTTATTAATGTTCATGTTATTATATATATTATACATATATTTATATATACACATATTTATATATATCCACATATTTACAAGCAATGGTTCGTGAATCATCGGAAATAGTCGAAAGTCAATTGAATATATGAACATTGTTTCAAAATTTTCTAGACTCAACATTACATACTTTGCTTATCGTATCGAAATCATATCAAGATTAAGTTTAAATTTAGTCGGAAATTCCTGGGTCGTCACAGTACCTACCCATTTAAGAAATTTCGTCCCGAAATTTGAGTGAGGTCGTCATGGCTAACGATAAATATGTTTTCCTGACGAATATGAGCTGATAAATAGAGTTTTATCATTATTGCATAATACAGATAAAATAATTCGATTATTCGAAGAGCACGAATGAAGCTATCACCAAAGAGTGAAATAGGAAAGTAAAGATTCATCTTAACTTTTGACAGAGTCAGGGTTGAATTTAGAAAATAAAGTTTGTCTTAACTTTTGACGTCGTCTTGATTAAATTCCGGAATTTAAGGGATATAAAGAAAATCTTCGAAATCTAAAAGATTTGATTATTCGGTGAATAAGGAAATTAAGATCTCTATAATTAAATGCGACGATTTGTCCCGATTACTACATCTGATATTTCCATTATAAATTTACCTTTTCCGTTCCATTAGTTTTCACCACTTCTATACTCAATTCCCAAATCCAGAAGATTGTGAAAATGCTTAATCCAATTCTAATCCTTGTCCTTATCCTGACTGTCGTAACAATCATTCTCCTTTTCGAACTTCCACAGAATGAATCTGTTTATTTCTACTATGCTCTAGGGATTATTGTATTTATAATCCCCCCGTGTCTTTATATTGCTATACGCACTGATATCCACAGTTTGTAATTTCGGTGTTGTTGTTGGGCTTTATATTCTTCCTTATATTTCAATGTCCCTATTCCTGTCTCCTATAATCACTGTCATCCACAGTTAATACTTCCCCCCTTATTTGCTGCTATTTATACTCCAATTTATATTTCAGAGCTTTGTCCCTTCGTTTCTTCTTCTTCTTGCGATTGTGCATCTCTGGTAATGGTCCAGAATTCGCAGATATAAGTTTCAGAATGAACATTGTTAGTGTCCTAAGAAAGAAACGGTAATAGCACAATTTGATTTGTTAAATTACCAGAATTCAAGGAAAGATAGGACTATCAAAAAAAATATGTTCTTAATATGTTTATTGATTAGACAGAACGTAAGAGTCGTGTAACATGGCACATGATGACGTTATGATCTGTGAATCATCATGTTCCATTTAGAAACTCAGCATGACTTGTTGTAATATAATCACGTTGATCAAGTGTCATTATATTATACTAACTCATGCTTCGGTTCCCAACATTACTTCAATAACATTCATATTTTAAGCTCAAAAGTTTACAGAAAATAGAAACTAACAGTTTCTATATGATGTAACACTGATAGCACGAAGAGATTAATGATTTCAGATTAGAATAGTTATGAAAATATCTTCAGAAATATAGAGGATATTTATAATGAAAGATACGATGATATCTTGGAATTTCTAATATCGAAGGGTGGTGAAGAAAATTTATCCGCAAGAGTTTGGAGTCAGAAGCAAGGTATTCGCTAAAGATTTCATCAGAAATAGAATCATCAGGATTCTTAATGTACAAGCTTAGTTCTTGTGATTTGTTCAAAGACTCCTTCGTAGTTTGCTCAATCAGTTTTCCAGTTCTAACTTTTCTGAGCTTTTCCAACATACTATTCTTTATCATCAAACTTCCGATGATTAAGGGCGTTTATGGTTGTCTATGGTTTCTGCTGCTTCATTCAGCTTTTTTCAACATTCAAAGTATTGATTTGTGACTGAGTGCTTTTCAGAATTTCAGAATGAGAGATCATAATTCTAAGAGATAAATGTCATACATATAACTGTTGATGTAGATATTCTGTGAGTTTTCAAGGTACTGATTACTGATTTCTGGTAATTGGTATGGCAGTTCTCGTTACAAGATACGGATGAGTATATGATAGGGTTTCAATGAATAAATATAATGATTTGTCAGAGAGATTTAAGCCAAGAAGCAACAAGGTTGCTGGTACGTCTGCTGGTAATATGGTGGAATATAAAAGAATTCTCGGGTATCAAAAGGGTAATTGTATATATCAGGATTTATAGTAAGGTTACTTCGAATGAAAAGTCGAAGTTGACCTGCTGGAGCTGTGACAAAATTGGCTACTTTGAAAAGGGATCGCAAAGTTATTTTTGCTAATAAATGCCAAAGGATCTGACGCGGCTACGTGTTAAACTTTAACTCAATTGCCGAGAGTTTCTTAGGTGCATAACTATATGCATAAATCTTTTCTTCCGTAGATGAAGTGTGGTTGGTTCATCCTCTCGATTGAGGTGTTTTCAAGAATCATGAAAGGTTTGAACGCAGACAGTAATCGTCAAGATACAAATGAGGTTTAAGATGAGACTAAGTGGCAAACTTGAAGAAATGTTTAGTTTCATATGTTATAATTAATATTTTAATTCATTTTAATTGTCCAATGTTGATAGTCCACAGTTAGCAGTGCACAAATAATAATTCATATATAGTTTACTATATAATATTCGAATTAATTAATACGTGTCGTGACCCGTATACGTCTCAGACTCGATCACAACTCAAAGTATATATATTATTACAGAATCAACCTCGCATTACTGCATATAGAGTGTCTATGGTTATTCCAAATAATATATATAGATGGGTCGATATGATATGTCAAAACCTTGTATACGTGTCCCGATATTTAAAGTGCGTAAAAATAAATAACAGAAATTAAATGACGATAAATAAAGTGCGTAAAGTAAATAACAGAAATTAAATGACGATAAATAAAATTGCGAGAATGTAAATTGCGATAATTAAATTGCTATAAATAAAGTGTAATCAGTTAGCTGGGAACAATTAGTTAGGAACAGTTAGCGTGGATTCTTAACAAAATTTCTCATAGTTAATTTGTTTGTTTCTAACAAATTTTATTTTGTCAAATGTTTCCTTCATTATGCCACTTGATTTTTGATAAATCAAAATCCAAATATGAAATTGGATGAATATGGTTATTCTGTAGTGAACGGATTTGTATATCGGTGGACGTAAGTAGGATATTAAATGACTGTTGAATTATATTCGAAGAATGTACAGTGTAACTTATTAATGTGAAATCTAAATACTCCTCGGGTATTACCTACCCGTTAAAATATTTTCACCATTAACAGTTTGTACACAAGAATTTTTAATTACAATCTTTATGAAAATATATATACATATATATTTTCTTCAGATGTAATCATGGATTTAATGAGTCAATATGATATTAAACTCATTTGATTTACCGTTGGAACAAGAATATATAATCTCTAAAACATTAGAGATTACATAATCGCCATGTCGAACGAAGATAAATGATGTAGAACGATACGTAGAACGATGATTATACTTGAGGTACAGAGTGAGATGTTGAGGCATGGATTATTGATGGTACTGGTACTGTTATTGATGGTACTGTTGATGCCGGTGATGTTGCTGAAGCTGGTAAATTTTGCACTATCTTTTCCAAGGCTACAACTCGGGCGTGAAGCTCGTTGACTTCTTATATTATACTAAGATGATTGTTGGTTCGAACGAGCGGATGAATGAGGTTTAGAATCCGAGATAGTATATGATCGTGACGAGACACTCTGGAAGTGAGAGAGAAAATGGTGTCTCGAACAGGTTCGCCGGTAAACGCTTCAGGTTCATTGTCAATAGGTGAATTCGTTTGATGGAAGGGATCGCCTTCTTCGCGTCTCCATTGATTAAGTCGACTACGAATCCATCAGATGAATTGGGGATGACTGATTGATTGATTCATTCCGGTGACGCTGATAGGTGAAACTCCATATCGGAATAGCCATCGGAATCCGAGGAATTCGAACTGCTTGAGAAATTCATCTCGTACGATCAGATGAAGGATTTTCGATAAGAAATAGATTATAGGATGTAGATTAGTACCCTGCAATACATAATTTACATATGCATATATAATACTAAAATCCCATAAATTATGGAGGAATCTACGGAAGCTGTCAGGCAAAGGTAACAATAACATATACGCTAAGATATGAACTTATCTATACACTGTCTATGCAATAGAGGCAGTAAGATATGTCTAGACTTTAAGGATGATAAGCAAATAATTTTCGACACTAAATGATAAGCAAAACTTTTGACATGCAGACACGGTCGAAGTCCAGACTCACTAATGCATCCTAACGACTTATCAGTTAGACACACTAATGCAGACCTGGTTCGCTAAGACCACCGCTCTGTTACCAACTTTAACGCCCCGTCCTAATCCATCCGGACGAAGTCCATATCGATTATAAACGATTCACAACAGTTGATTACATCGCGAGGTACTTGACCTCTATATGATACATTTTACAAACATTGCATTCGTTTTTGAAAAGACAAACTTTCATTTCATTGAAAGTTGACAGGCTTGCATACCATTTCATAATATATCCAACTATAATTGACTTGATAATAATCTTGATGAACTCGACGACTCGAATGCAACATCTTTTGAAATATGCCATGAATGACTCCAAGTAATATCTATAAAATGAGCAAATACACAGCGGAAGATTTCTTTCGTACCTGAGAATAAACATGCTTTAAAGTGTCAACCAAAAGGTTGGTGAGTTCATTAGTTTAACATAAATAATCATTCCATAATTTTAATAGACCACAAGATTTCATATTTCCATTTCTCATAAACATACGTCCCATGCATAGAGACAAAAATATCATTCATATGGATTGAACACCTGGTAACCGACATTCACAATATACATATTAGAATATCCCCATCATTCCGGGATCCTCCTTCGGACATGATATAAATTTTGAAGTACTAAATCATCCGGTACTTTGGATGGGGCTTGTTGGGCCCGATAGATCTATCTTTAGAGTTCGCGTCAATTAGGGTGTCTGTTCCCTAATTCTTAGATTACCAGACTTAATAAAAAGGGGCATATTTAGTTTCGATCATTCAACCATAGAACGTAATTTCGATTACTTGTGTCTATTTCGTAAAACAGTTATAAAAGTTGCGTATGTATTCTCAGCCCAAAAATATAAAGGGTAAAAAGGTAAATGAAACTCACAATACTGTATTTTGTAGTAAAAATACATATGACGACATTGAACAATGCATGGTTGGCCTCGGATTCACGAACCTATATCAAGTATTAACACATTATAGTATAAATCAATTAAGTTTATATATTTGTTATGTATTAATTATTCTTATAATATATTGTGATACTTATTTGATATTTAATTAATGTTATATCAATAATATTAGTTGAAACATAATTTTATATAATATTAGTATATTTTATGTAATAATATATTTACATATATATCTTTTGTTTTGCAAAATTAATAATTGTAGAAATACCTGACTAAGGATAATAATAATAATATAAATAATAATAATAATTTTTAAAAGTATAAAACTACCTTAGGAGTCAGTTTTAAAAAGATTGCACCAAGCCGGGCTCGAACCCGAGACCTCTCGCTCACTCATCAACACCCTTAACCATTCCTCCATTTCAGTTTTTCTAATTTATAATACAAACCCAAATACTTATCTATTACATGTTTCAACCCACTTCATCTTCTTCACCAAAAGCTAAACAATCAAAAAACTTCATTCTTAATAATCAATCATCAAAATGGTTTTAGGACTTCTAAACAAACATGAAACAAAAAATAAAAATGTGTTCATGATATAAAAAAAATGAGAAAAAAAAACAAAAAAAATACTACTGCTTGCTTGTAGCTAGAAAAAAAAATTTTATTTTCAATTTTGAGTTCGTTTTGGACAATCTTTACAACATGAAACATGTTTCAAATCATTCCTAAAAACTATTGATATCGTCAATTGAACTTAAAACATCAAAACAAGCTCTAATTTCTCCAAGAACAAAACAGTTGACTTTTGACAATTTAACTTTGACTCGCAAATTCGAATTCATTATTAAGAATTGGAACTTGAGATTTTTCAGGAAGTTTAAGTAAATGATTCCTAACAACTCTGCATTTTTAGTTTTTGAAATTTGTTTCGAATTTACGTTAGTGTATATTACTGTGAAGAATTCAAGAACTCAAAAATTGATTTTTAGATTAAGAGTGTTATAGGTTATGATTACAACATGAATTGTGTTGCAAATCATTCCTATAAACTTTATGGATCATCAAATTAACTGGAGATATCAAAACAAACTCGAATTTGATTCAAGAACACTTAGTTGACTTTGAAAACCAAAACTTTGACTCTCAAATTATAAATTGATAGAAAGAATTGAAGATTGAAAACTTACAGATAGTTTAGATAGACGATTCCTAACAAGACTGCATTATTACATTTTGGAAATTCATTCGAAATCAAAATATGGTGAAAAAGATGAATGTACAGAGTGTCGAGCTTATTTTGTGATTTTTTATGTTTTACTTAATGAATTGCAGAATAATTCTTTTATAGAGTGATTGCATTGATCCTAATTGAGTTGGAAATGGACATCTAACAGATTACAGACAGAAAACAAAATTTGAAAAAGTTGGATTGAAATGGGTAACGGAATGGTACTAGTTCTTGACTTTTTTTTTTAGATTAATATTAATAATTAATAAATATATTAATAATAATAATAATAATAATAATAATAATAAAAATAATAATAATAATAATAATAATAATAATAATAATAATAATAATAATAATAATAATAATAATCATCATCATCATCATTATATCCATAATAATAATAAGTAATAATGATACAAAAATCATAAAAATGATAATAATATTATTAATGATAAAAAAAATGGTTTCTTTAATAATAATATCTAATTCACGGAGTATTATATTGTGTCCATTGCTAGACAGTTAACATATAAAAGTGTTCCCAAAAATCCCAATTTTTTTGATTAAGCATATTTAATTATTTCACTCATTACCTGTTTGAAACCTGATCAAAAAGGTTCGAAAAATATTTTTTTTCTGTTCCAATTTATATGTACGAAGTACAAAAACTTAGATTGAAATGGTAAAAAAAATATTTATCAAAACTATTGTCTTTTTAACAAATTTTGAAACAACATTTATTTTAGAACTTCTTATATATATATATATTAGATCTATTTTAAAATAATTAAACGTCAACTAAAAGTTACAGACATTTACCATTTAAGCTCAAAATTAAATATATTTTAATATACACTATGTATATATATAAACAGTTTTAAATAACAAAATTTACTATTCACATAAATATATATTAAATGATTAAAATATATATACATATAAAATAATAGTTTTTATTACAATGTATTTTATTGTACATATTTATTTATAACAATAAATGTACATAATAGTTTATTAATGTTCATGTTATTATATATATTATACATATATTTATATATACACATATTTATATATATCCACATATTTACAAGTAATGGTTCGTGAATCATCGAAAACAGTCGAAAGTCAATTGAATATATAAACATTGTTTCAAAATTTTCTAGACTCAACATTACATACTTTGCTTATCGTATCGAAATCATATCCAGATTAAGTTTAAATTTAGTCGGAAATTCCCGGGTCGTCACACCGTTTCCATAGTGGCAGGCTGTATGGCAGGCCGTATGGCAGGCCGTATGGCTTGCTTGGTCAGGCTTGATTCACTGGATCGTAACTTGATTTCTTGTCTTTCACCGTTTTCGCTCTAGAATCTTCGTTTTAGCTCCGTTTTACTTGATTCTTTTTGCATCGCCTTTGTAATTACTTAATCTACAAAATCAACTGAAAAAACCATAATTTTGCCGACAAAGTTTTAATATTTATTGTTTTAGGGCCTGATTTTGTGAGTAAAAATGTGACTTTTTGCCCGATATCAAATACCTCACACTTAGCTTTGCTTGTCCTCAAGCAAGAAAACGGGAATATCAGGATCTTTCTAATAGATTCTTACTTGCCCCACCCGTAGATCTTTTTATTATGCCTTCATCAGAAGTCGGTTCATCTTTCGAAAGTATTAGAAAAAGTTTCAAACTTTGATGATTTGGTCGCTAGATTTCAATTGCGTCCATAGTGGAAAAAGGCGTACTTTCTAACTCTCAGATGTAGAGTATACATGATCAGGCTCCTCACTGATGGATCACTCATATTACTCAAGTGTTTAGGGTGTCCTATTCTAATTGTATTGTCGCTCAGAAGCCAGTCGTGTAACCGTTCTCATCATAGGCTTGGTAAAGCATCGATATCTCCACCGGTTAAGTAAGGACGGCACTGATCTTCTTCCTAAGCATTCTTTCAAGAGGAATACGGGTAATAGGGATTGGTTGGAAATTTATGAGTTTTGGTGAAAGGTATCCACATCTTTTGATTTTGAGAAAATTGATAGACTTTAATTCTTCAGAGTATCCATTTTCGATAGATAATGGCTGAGAATTCCGTAAAGGTTTTCTTCGAAAGAGGCGAATTATGCTAAGACTTTGTCTAGAATTTTCTTTTGCTCTTCCTTCATTCTTCTTCAGGGCATCTCCTTGGGTTTGCCTTATTAGAGACTTTGCTCTTAGAGACTTTGTTATTTCATCATTTTTTTTTAGCATACCCTTTCTTCATAACTTTTGTCTTTCGTTCCTGGTGCCCAGAGAGGAAGTGATAATCCTCTGAAAATAGGTCTTTGACCTATCAAAAACAATCAGGGGTTCGGAATCTTTTGACTAGTGCTTTTAAAGTGAATTTGATCGATCTATCTCTTCATTGATCTCTGGATCTTTGGTGAATGGAAAGGGGAATGAAATGTGAATGGTGTATTTTGGGAGTGAATTTGGGGTGAATATTTCTGATTCATCAACTCTTTATGTGAGTTGGTCGGGTTGAAATACGTGAAGTGGAAATGGAAACAGATGGCTTTTTGTCTTCTCTATTCAGAATGATTTCGGAAGGAGTATCGCACCTGCACCACGTATGGTGCTCACTAACCATTGGCCTTGAAACGTATGACTGAACCAAGTTCTAACTTGAACCGTACACCGGCACGCTCATCAATTGAAATAACAAAGTACTGTAGATTTGATGGGTCATACAGATACTTTGGGTCCAATATTCCTCACTTTTTAGAGTAGGGGTCGTGCTTGATCATGCGTAGCCTTTAACATATTTTCTTAAAAGAAATCTTTTGACACAAAACATTAGTTTTAGCTTAATCGTTCCGTTCTAATAAATGTTTCAAAAATCGATTTCTAGCAATTTTATTAGATCTTTTGGGCAAAAACAAAGTAAGAATTTTTCAAAATTACCCAATATCCATTGCTTAATTACTTTTGGACAAAAGAATTTTTCAAAACCTGGCATTTTATGGTTACTTGACTTAAAACTTTCGACCTTAAAAACCTTACCCATTACCCCACACTTAGAAGAACATTGTCCCTAATGTTCTCTCGAAAGAATATTTTGATACTATATGAATTAAGGACATGAATTCTAAAATTCTAAGTTCGTTGCGGGGGTTACCCCACACTTAGAGATTTTAGTGCGTTATAATTGAAATAGGTTTGAGGAAGGATTACTTCCCTATGGTCGTGTCACTTTCCTAGTGTTGGGCCTTCCTATGGTCCATCTCCTACATACCAGTCTCTTTTAATAATATTTCTGCATGAAGAACACAAAGAGAAAGGCAGCATTTCCACTATATATAACTTTTTATACAATGCTTCAAAAAGATAAAAACTAAAACATAAAATAAAGATAAAGTAGTCTATGGGATACTATCCTGGTCAATGTGTGTCGGCTCTGAAAAGTATCTGAAGACGTCATCCTCCAGGTTCGGCATGTGCTCAAAAGACTGCCCTATATCCATCTCAGGGACTAGTAAAGACTCTAGACATAAGTCTGTAGGCATCTCCAGGTGGGATAAGTCTGGGAAAAGCTCCTCGTCAGGCATGCTCCCAGTGATTTCAAATGCCTGGGCCGTTGGCGGCTCTACTGAAATAGGAATAGTGACTAAATGACAACTCTCTGGCAACTCAGCAACTGGAACTGGCTCTGAAACTGGGGCAGGCGGCACGATGGGAGTAGGAGTAGCGTGTGCAGGCATGGCAACAGAGTGAACTGAAGCTGGTGTGGAATGTTCGTGTCGGCTGAACACGGTGTGCTAGCCTAAATGAAGATGGGCCCAGAGTACATGGCATCCCCTCACGCCGGAGGTATGCTCTTAGAGCTTTGTAAAGGCTCTGCTGATCTCTGAGTAGTGCCCATGCAACATCAGGGTCACTCAAAGTAGCTCCGTAATGAATCACCATCCGAGGCTCATGCGCATCTGGCAACTGTGTATGCTCGACCGGTCTCCTGGCTAGACGTCTAGATCGTCGGACAGGAGGAGATGGTGGTGTTGTGCCGAAGTCTTCCTCAACGCTCTCTAATACTAATCTCCTTGGGCCTAATTGCCCTGTTGATGGCCTGTTCTGATCAGCACTGTTTCCGGATGAGTAAACTACAGGAGTCCTCCTCCTGCGAACGGGAATGTAAGCTGATGCTCCTGAACTTGGCATTGCGCCTAAACACATTCAACAAACTTGTAAGAACTAAGCGCAAGTATGGCGCTTAGTTTGTTAGTATAGAAATAATATCTTAAGACTGAAAATAATTAAAATGAAAATAAATAATAAAAAGGATAAGCAAGGGGTGCCTCCCAAGAGCGCTTTGTTTATCAAGTCGTTACAGCTCGACTTTTCCTTGTCAAATCTTCAGAATGGATCAAAGGAGAAGAGGTGCTCCTCCTTATTGTGGTCTTCTAAATAGGCTTTCAACCGGTGGCTATTGACTTTGAAATTACCAGTAGGTCCTTCCAATTCCACGGCTCCGTGTGGAAAAGCGTGTACAACTTTGTATGGGCCACTCCATCTTGATCTAAATTTTCCCGCGAACTTCTTGAACCGAGAATTGAAGAGAAGAACTTTATCTCTAGGGGCGAACTTTGTAGGGATTAATTTGGCATCATGCGTAAGTTTCGTTCATTCCTTGTAGATGTATGATGTTTCATATGCCTGGTCTCTCAATTCGGCGAGTTCGTTCAACTGCATTTTTCTATGTCTTCCGGTAACTGAGGGATCGAGGTTGCAGGTCTTCAGCACCTAGAGAGCTTTGTATTCGAGTTCTAACGGAAGGTGACAAGCTTTTCCATAGATCATTCGGTAGGGTGTAATTCCTAGAGGATTCTTATAAGCAGTCCGGAATGCCCACAGAGCATCATCTAGCTTCTCGGCCTATTTATTTCCATGATGGCCGACAGTGCGTTCTAAGATTCTTTTGAGTGCTCTGTTCGTGACCTCTGCTTGTCCGTTGGTCTGCGGATGATAGGCAGTGGACATCTTGTGGGTAACTCCGTATTGTTGCATCACCTTCATAAACTGAGTGTTACAGAAGTGTGTGCCTTTATCACTTATTATCGCACGGGGAGCTCCAAATCTGCAGAATAGTCTCTTCAGGAAATTTGTGATGACTTTCACATCATTAGTCGGAAATTCTTGAGCTTCGACTCATCTGGAGACGTAATCTACTGCTACGAGGACATATTCTTTCCTGTTAGTCTTTGGGAATGGGCCCATGAAGTCTAATCCCCATATATCGAAGATCTCGTAAGTTTGGATATTAGTCCGAGGCATCTCGTTCTTCATAGAGATATTGTCGTGTCTTTGGCATGCATCGCAACGCTTTACAAGCTCTTGCGCATCTCGAAATATAGATGGCCAGTAGAATCCTGATTCGTAGACTTTCCTAGCGGTTAAATTTGTAGTGACCCGAACTTTTCCATGTTTATATATATTAATTGAGATTGATATTTACATGATTAAATGTTTCCAACATGTTAAGCAATCAAACTTGTTAAGACTTGATTAATTGAAATATGTTTCATATAGACAATTGACCACCCAAGTTGACCGGTGATTCACGAACGTTAAAACTTGTAAAAACTATACGATGATATATATATGGTTATATATATAGTTAACATCTTTTTATTATAAGTATGTATCTCATTAGGTATTTTAACAATGAGTTATATACATAAAAATGAGACTATTAATTTAAGAAACTCGAAAACGATATATATAACGATTATCGTTATAACAACGTCTTACTAGGTACATATGAATCATATTAAGATATTGATACACTTGGTTAATTATGTTAAATGATAATCAAATATATTATTAAGTGTATTAACAATGAAATACATATGTAAAAATAAGACTACTAACTTAATGATTTCGAAACGAGACATATATGTAACGATTATCGTTGTAACGACATTTAACTGTATATACATCATACTGAGATATATTATATATCATAATATCATGATAATATAACAATTTAACATCTCATTTGTTATAATAAACAATGGGTTAACAACATTCAACAAGATCATTAACCTAAAGGTTTCAAAACAACATTTACATGTAACGACTAACGATGACTTAACGACTCAGTTAAAATGTATATACATGTAGTGTTTTAATATGTATTCATACACTTTTGAAGGACTTCAAGACACTTATCAAAATACTTCTACTTAACAAAAATGCTTACAATTACATCCTCGTTCAGTTTCATCAACAATTCTACTCGTATGCACCCGTATTCGTACTCGTACAATACACAGCTTTTAGATGTATATACTATTGGTATATACACTCCAATGATCAGCTCTTAGCAGCCCATGTGAGTCACCTAACACATGTGGGAACCATCATTTGGCAACTAGCATGAAATATCTCATAAAATTACAAAAATATGAGTAATCATTCATGACTTATTTACATGAAAACAAAATTACATATCCTTTATATCTAATCCATACACCAACGACCAAAAACACCTACAAACACTTTCATTCTTCAATTTTCTTCATATAATTGATCTCTCTCAAGTTCTATCTTCAAGTTCTAAGTGTTCTTCATATATTCTACAAGTTCTAGTTACATAAAATCAAGAATACTTTCAAGTTTGCTAGCTCACTTCCAATCTTGTAAGGTGATCATCCAACCTCAAGAAATCTTTGTTTCTTACAGTAGGTTATCATTCTAATACAAGGTAATAATCATATTCAAACTTTGGTTCAATTTCTATAACTATAACAATCTTATTTCAAGTGATGATCTTACTTGAACTTGTTTTCGTGTCATGATTCTGCTTCAAGAACTTCGAGCCATCCAAGGATCCGTTGAAGCTAGATCCATTTTTCTATTTTCCAGTAGGTTTATCCAAGGAACTTAAGGTAGTAATGATGTTCATAACATCATTCGATTCATACATATAAAGCTATCTTATTCGAAGGTTTAAACTTGTAATCACTAGAACATAGTTTAGTTAATTCTAAACTTGTTCGCAAACAAAAGTTAATCCTTCTAAATTGAATTTTAAAATCAACTAAACACATGTTCTATATCTATATGATATGCTAACTTAATGATTTAAAACCTGGAAACACGAAAAACACCGTAAAACCGGATTTACGCCGTCGTAGTAACACCGCGGGCTGTTTTGGGTTAGTTAATTAAAAACTATGATAAACTTTGATTTAAAAGTTGTTATTCTGAGAAAATGATTTTTATTATGAACATGAAACTATATCCAAAAATTATGGTTAAACTCAAAGTGAAAGTATGTTTTCTAAAATGGTCATCTAGACGTCGTTCTTTCGACTGAAATGACTACCTTTACAAAAACGACTTGTAACTTATTTTTCCGACTATAAACCTATAATTTTTCTGTTTAGATTCATAAAATAGAGTTCAATATGAAACCATAGCAATTTGATTCACTCAAAACGGATTTAAAATGAAGAAGTTATGGGTAAAACAAGATTGGATAATTTTTCTCATTTTAGCTACGTGAAAATTGGTAACAAATCTATTCCAACCATAACTTAATCAACTTGTATTGTATATTATGTAATCTTGAGATACCATAGACACGTATACAATGTTTCGACCTATCATGTCGACACATCTATATATATTTCGGAACAACCATAGACACTCTATATGTGAATGTTGGAGTTAGCTATACAGGGTTGAGGTTGATTCCAAAATATATATAGTTTGAGTTGTGATCAATACTGAGATACGTATACACTGGGTCGTGGATTGATTCAAGATAATATTTATCGATTTATTTCTGTACATCTAACTGTGGACAACTAGTTGTACGTTACTAACGAGGACAGCTGACTTAATAAACTTAAAACATCAAAATATATTAAAAGTGTTGTAAATATATTTTGAACATACTTTGATATATATGTATATATTGTTATAGGTTTGTGAATCAACCAGTGTCCAAGTCTTACTTCCCGACGAAGTAAAAATCTGTGCAAGTGAGTTATAGTCCCACTTTTAAAATCTAATATTTTTGGGATGAGAATACATGCAGGTTTTATAAATGATTTACAAAATAGACACAAGTACGTGAAACTACATTCTATGGTTGAATTATCGAAATCGAATATGCCCCTTTTTATTAAGTCTGGTAATCTAAGAATTAGGGAACATACACCCTAATTGACGCGAATCCTAAAGATAGATCTATTGGGCCTAACAAACCCCATCCAAAGTACCGGATGCTTTGGTACTTCGAAATTTATATCATATCCGAAGGGTGTCCCGAAATGATGCAGATATTCTTATATATGCATCTTGTTAATGTCGGTTACCAGGTGTTCACCATATGAATGATTTTTATCTCTATGTATGGGATGTGTATTGAAATATGAAATCTTGTGGTCTATTATTATGATTTTATATATATATAGGTTAAACCTATAACTCACCAACATTTTTGTTGACGTTTTAAGCATGTTTATTCTCAGGTGATTATTAAGAGCTTCCGCTGTCGCATACTTAAATAAGGACGAGATTTGGAGTCCATACTTGTATGATATTGTGTAAAAACTGCATTCAAGAAACTTATTTTGTTGTAACATATTTGTATTGTAAACCATTATGTAATGGTCGTGTGTAAACAGGATATTTTAGATTATCATTATTTGATAATCTACGTAAAGCTTTTTAAACCTTTATTGATGAAATAAAGGTTATGGTTTGTTTTAAAATGAATGCAGTCTTTGAAAAACGTCTCATATAGAGGTCAAAACCTCGCAACGAAATCAATTATTATGGAACGTTTTTAATCAATAAGAACGGGACATTTCAGTTGGTATCAGAGCGTTGGTCTTAGAGAACCAGAATTTTGCATTAGTGTGTCTTATCGAGTTTGTTAGGATGTCTTATCGAGTTTGTTAGGATGCATTAGTGAGTCTGGACTTCGACCGTGTTTACTTGAAAAATGATTGCTTAACAAATTTTGTTGGAAACTATATATTTTTAACATGTGAATATTATGTGATATATTAATCTCTTAACGCGTTTGATATTATGTGATAGATGTCTACCTCTAGAACAAGTCCCATTGATTCACCTAATAATAATGAAGAGTCAAATGTAAATTGGAATGATTTGTGGACTGATTCACAAGTTCCCGAAGAGGAACCGGAAGAAGAGTCGGAACCGGAAGAAGAATCGGAACCGGAAGAAGAATCGGAACCGAATGAAGAAATAGAACCGGTGGGGGAAATAATAAAACGGTTAAGTAAAAGAAAATCCTCAACCAACCGACCAAGGTTAATTATGGTCAATGGTGTTTCTGCCAAGGAAGCAAAATATTGGGAGGATTACCAATTCTCCGATGAATCGGATTCCGACGAGAATTCCGAGGATGTTATAGAAATTACCCCAACTGAATTTAAAAAGGCAAAAGAAAATAATAAGGGAAAGGGCATAAAAATAGAGAAATCTAATTCCAACCCCGATGAACTTTATATGTATCGTCAACCCCCGAAGTCCTTAAGTTGTAACAATGACCCGGGAACCCCTAAACCACCAGGTTTTTCTAAACCAATGTGGAAAATTACGGCTCGTATTAGGGGAACATCATATATCCCTAGAAACTTGGCAAAACGAACCAAAACCGAAGAAGAAGAAACAAGCGAGTCGGAATAAGATAGTTGTATTCGTGTGGTGTAATATATGTAATATAGTGTGCTTATGCTTTATGATATATGTAAAAATTGCTTGTATTAATAAGTATTTTTTTTTATGAATCTAACTCTTGTCTATTTTACAGTATAAAAACACAAAATGGATAGACAACCCAATATTTTAAGAGACCTACCCGGAGACATGATTGATGAAATCTTGTCTAGAGTCGGCCAGAATTCCTCGGCACAACTATTTAAGGCGAGATCAGTTTGTAAGACATTCGAAGAACGTTCCAAGAATGTCTTGGTTTATAAGAGACTTTCGTTTGAAAGATGGGGGATATCACATTGGGAAACCCATAAGTTACGATGTGTTTACTTTGACGCATATATTGCGGGGAACCCAAATGCTATTTTACGCAACGGGTTAAGAAATTATTTTGACTCAATATATCCGAATATTGGACTTCGTGATTTAGAAAAAGCGGCTAACATGCAACATAAAGAAGCATGTTATGCTTACGGATTAGTAATGTTCGCTTCTCACCAAAGTGAGAACAAGAACATCGGGCTACAACTATTAAACAAAACGTTTCCACAAGTGACGGAGTCGGTAATTGGGGTAAGAAATGAGGTTTTTAGATTATTACGGGACTGTTGGACATTACGTAACCCTCGTCCCTTTGACGACGTTGCAACACGCTGTCTTATCAACGGCCATAACTGTTATGTTCCACAAGACCAAGGATGGAAAGTAGTCCTAGTAAAACCAGAATGCATGACTTGTTTCTGGACGTATGAATTACGTGTCTTTATTGCCTTTGCTGAACGACTTGTGTACTAGCTAGAATTATCTTCACAACTATCTTGTATCAAAGTTATTGTGTGCTATATTTCATGTTTTATGTAAAATAAGCGGTATTGTAAGTTTGTAAAATATTGTATAAAAGTTTGAACGCGAAATATTATTATAATCAGTTTTTCATATAGAATTGTAGTAGTTGAATTGTATATTAGCTACTAAGTATGAACTTAACGGGTAGGTACTACCCGAATTTAAACTTATAAAACGCTAATATGAAGAAAAAGCTTTTATAAATGAGTTCATATTATGCTACGAAATACTATTAACTACTCTTAATATTCTGTATGATTAACTTGTTCCATTTGACTATTTTGAAGGAAATGGCACCGACTACTCGACACACCGTGAATATGAATGAAGAGGAATTCCGTACTTTTCTAGCTTCAAACATAGCCGCAGTACAGGCTGCGCTACATACCAACAATAACCTTGGATCTAGCAGTACATGAAATCGTGTAGGATGCACCTACAAAGAATTCACTGCCTGCAAACCTTTGGAATTTGATGGAACCGAAGGACCGATCGGATTGAAACGGTGGATCGAGAAGGTCGAATCGGTGTTTGCCATAAGTAAGTGTACTGAAGAGGACAAAGTGAAGTACGCTACGCATACCTTCACAGGTTCTGCGTTAACATGGTGGAATACCTATCTAGAGCAAGTGGGACAAGACGATGCGTACGCACTACCGTGATCAGCATTCAAGCACTTGATGAACGAGAAGTACCGTCCCAGAACCGAGGTCAATAAGCTCAAGACAGAACTTAGAGGGTTACGAACCCAAGGATTTGATATTACCACGTACGAAAGACGATTCACAGAATTGTGCTTATTGTGTCCGGGAGCATTCGAAGATGAGGAAGAGAAGATCGACTCGTTTGTGAAAGGATTACCGGAAAGAATCCAAGAAGATATAAGTTCACACAAGCCCGCCTCTATACAACAGGCATGTAGAATGGCTCACAAACTAGTGAACCAGATTGAAGAAAGAATTAAAGAACAGACTGCTGAAGAGGCCAATGTGAAGCAAGTCAAAAGAAAGTGGGAGGAAAACGGTGATAAGAATCACCAATACAACAACAACAGCAATTACAACAATAATCGCAACAATTATCCCAATAATCGCAACATCAATTGCAACTACAACAAACGGCCCAACAATAACAACAACAACAACAACAACAACAACAGCAACTACAACAATCATCCCAACAACAATAATAACCGCAACAACAACAACAATCAGAAGCAGCTATGCCAAAGGTGTGAAAAGTATCACTCGGGGTTCTGCACCAAATTTTGCAACAAGTGTAAAAGAAATGGTCATAGCGCGGCGAAGTGTGAGGTCTACAGACCAGGGGTTAATAGAACGAAAGGAACAAATGGTGTCGGAACGAGTAATGGCAGAGCAAGTAGTGTCGGAGCAAGTTATGCCAATGTAGTTTGTTATAAATGTGTAAAACCGGGCCACATTATTAGAAATTGCCCGAACCAGGAGAACACGAATGGACAAGGCCGCGGAAGAGTTTTCAATATTAATGCGGCAGAGGCACAGGAAGACCCGGAGCTTGTTACGGGTACGTTTCTTATTGACAATAAATCTGCTTACGTTTTATTTGATTCGGGTGCGGATAGAAGCTATATGAGTAGAGATTTTTGTGCTAAATTAAGTTGTCCATTGACGCCTTTGGATAGTAAATTTTTACTCGAATTAGCAAATGGTAAATTAATTTCAGCAGATAATATATGTCGGAATCGAGAAATTAAACTGGTTAGCGAAACATTTAAGATTGATTTGATACCAGTAGAGTTAGGGAGTTTTGATGTGATAATCGGTATGGACTGGTTGAAAGAAGTGAAAGCAGAGATCGTCTGTTACAAAAATGCAATTCGCATTATACGAGAAAAAGGAAAACCCTTAATGGTGTACGGAGAAAAGGGCAACACGAAGCTACATCTTGTTAGTAATTTGAAGGCACAAAAACTAAAAAGAAAAGGTTGCTATGCTATTCTAGCACACGTCGAGAAAGTACAAACTGAAGAAAAGAGCATCAATGATGTTCCCATTGCAAAAGAATTTCCCGATGTATTTTCGAAAGAATTACCGGGATTACCCCCACATCGATCCGTTGAATTTCAAATAGATCTTGTACCAGGAGCTGCACCAATAGCTCGTGCTCCTTACAGACTCGCACCCAGCGAGATGAAAGAACTGCAAAGCCAATTACAAGAACTTTTAGAGCGTGGTTTCATTCGACCAAGCACATCACCATGGGGAGCTCCTGTTTTGTTTGTCAAGAAGAAAGATGGTACATTCAGGTTGTGTATCGATTACCGAGAGTTGAACAAACTTACCATCAAGAACCGCTACCCACTACCGAGAATCGACGACTTATTTGATCAACTACAAGGCTCGTCTGTTTATTCAAAGATTGACTTACGTTCCGGGTATCATCAAATGCGGGTGAAAGAAGATGATATTCCAAAGACTGCTTTCAGAACGCGTTACGGTCATTACGAATTTATGGTCATGCCGTTTGGTTTAACTAATGCGCCAGCTGTGTTCATGGACCTTATGAACCGAGTGTGTGGACCATACCTTGACAAGTTTGTCATTGTTTTCATTGATGACATACTTATTTACTCAAAGAATGACCAAGAACACGGTGAACATTTGAGAAAGGTGTTAGAAGTATTGAGGAAGGAAGAATTGTACGCTAAGTTTTCAAAGTGTGCATTTTGGTTGGAAGAAGTTCAATTCCTCGGTCACATAGTGAACAAAGAAGGTATTAAGGTGGATCCGGCAAAGATAGAAACTGTTGAAAAGTGGGAAACCCCGAAAACTCCGAAACACATACGCCAGTTTTTAGGACTAGCTGGTTACTACAGAAGGTTCATCCAAGACTTTTCCAGAATAGCAAAACCCTTGACTGCATTAACGCATAAAGGGAAGAAATTTAAATGGAAGGATGAACAAGAGAAAGCGTTTCAGTTATTGAAGAAAAAGCTAACTACGGCACCTATATTGTCATTTCCTGAAGGGAATGATGATTTTGTGATTTATTGTGACGCATCAAAGCAAGGTCTCGGTTGTGTATTAATGCAACGAACGAAGGTGATTGCTTATGCCTCTAGACAATTGAAGATTCACGAGCAAAATTATACGACGCATGATTTGGAATTAGGCGCGGTTGTTTTTGCATTAAAGACTTGGAGGCACTACTTATATGGGGTCAAAAGTATTATATATACCGACCACAAAAGTCTTCAACACATATTTAATCAGAAACAACTGAATATGAGGCAGCGTAGGTGGATTGAATTATTGAATGATTATGACTTTGAGATTCGTTACCACCCGGGGAAGGCAAATGTGGTAGCCGATGCCTTGAGCAGGAAAGACAGAGAACCCATTCGAGTAAAATCTATGAATATAATGATTCATAATAACCTTACTACTCAAATAAAGGAGGCGCAACAAGGAGTTTTAAAAGAGGGAAATTTAAAGGATGAAATACCCAAAGGATCGGAGAAGCATCTTAATATTCGAGAAGACGGAACCCGGTATAGGGCTGAAAGGATTTGGGTACCAAAATTTGGAGATATGAGAGAAATGGTACTTAGAGAAGCTCATAAAACCAGATACTCAATACATCCTGGAACGGGAAAGATGTACAAGGATCTCAAGAAACATTTTTGGTGGCCGGGTATGAAAGCCGATGTTGCTAAATACGTAGGAGAATGTTTGACGTGTTCTAAGGTCAAAGTGAGCATCAGAAACCATCAGGTCTACTTCAATAACCCGAAATCCCGGAATGGAAATGGGAAAACATTACCATGGATTTCATCACTAAATTACCAAGGACTGCAAGTGGTTTTGATACTATTTGGGTAATAGTTGATCGTCTCACCAAATCAGCACACTTCCTGCCAATAAGAGAAGATGACAAGATGGAGAAGTTAGCACGACTGTATTTGAAGGAAGTCGTCTCCAGACATGGAATACCAATCTCTATTATCTCTGATAGGGATGGCAGATTTATTTCAAGATTCTGGCAGACATTACAGCAAGCATTAGGAACTCGTCTAGACATGAGTACTGCCTATCATCCACAAACTGATGGGCAGAGCGAAAGGACGATACAAACGCTTGAAGACATGCTACGAGCATGTGTTATTGATTTCAGAAACAGTTGAGATCGACATCTACCGTTAGCAGAATTTTCCTACAACAATAGCTACCATTCAAGCATTGAGATGGTGCCGTTTGAAGCACTTTATGGTAGAAAGTGCAGGTCTCCGATTTGTTGGAGTGAAGTGGGGGATAGACAGATTACGGGTCCGGAGATTATACAAGAAACTACCGAGAAGATCATCCAAATTCAACAACGGTTGAAAACCGCCCAAAGTCGACAAAAGAGCTACGCTGACATTAAAAGAAAAGATATTGAATTTGAAATTGGAGAGATGGTCATGCTTAAAGTTGCCCCTTGGAAAGGCGTTGTTCGATTTGGTAAACGAGGGAAATTAAATCCAAGGTATATTGGACCATTCAAGATTATTGATCGTGTCGGACCAGTAGCTTACCGACTTGAGTTACCTCAACAACTTGCGGCTGTACATAACACTTTCCACGTCTCGAATTTGAAGAAATGTTTTGCTAAAGAAGATCTCACTATTCCGTTAGATGAAATCCAAATCAACGAAAAACTTCAATTCATCGAAGAACCCGTCGAAATAATGGATCGTGAGGTTAAAAGACTTAAGCAAAACAAGATACCAATTGTTAAGGTTCGATGGAATGCTCGTAGAGGACTCGAGTTCTCCTGGGAGCGTGAAGATCGGATGAAGAAGAAATACCCGCATCTATTTCCAGAAGATTCGTCAACACCTTCAACAGCTTAAAATTTCGGGACGAAATTTATTTAACGGGTAGCTACTGTAGTGACCCGAACTTTTCCATGTTTATATATATTAATTGAGATTGATATTTACATGATTAAATGTTTCCAACATGTTAAGCAATCAAACTTGTTAAGACTTGATTAATTGAAATATGTTTCATATAGACAATTGACCACCCAAGTTGACCGGTGATTCACGAACGTTAAAACTTGTAAAAACTATACGATGACATATATATGGTTATATATATAGTTAACATGTTTTTATTATAAGTATGTATCTCATTAGGTATTTTAACAATGAGTTATATACATAAAAATGAGACTATTAATTTAAGAAACTCGAAAACGATATATATAACGATTATCGTTATAACAACGTCTTACTAGGTACATATGAATCATATTAAGATATTGATACACTTGGTTAATTATGTTAAATGATAAGTAAATATATTATTAAGTGTATTAACAATGAAATACATATGTAAAAATAAGACTACTAACTTAATGATTTCGAAACGAGACATATATGTAACGATTATCGTTGTAACGACATTTAACTGTATATACATCATACTGAGATATATTATATATCATAATATCATGATAATATAACAATTTAACATCTCATTTGTTATAATAAACAATGGGTTAACAACATTCAACAAGATCATTAACCTAAAGGTTTCAAAACAACATTTACATGTAACGACTAACGATGACTTAACGACTCAGTTAAAATGTATATACATGTAGTGTTTTAATATGTATTCATACACTTTTGAAGGACTTCAAGATACTTATCAAAATACTTCTACTTAAAAAAAATGCTTACAATTACATCCTCGTTCAGTTTCATCAACAATTCTACTCGTATGCACCCGTATTCGTACTCGTACAATACACAGCTTTTAGATGTATATACTATTGGTATATACACTCCAATGATCAGCTCTTAGCAGCCCATGTGAGTCACCTAACACATGTGGGAACCATCATTTGGCAACTAGCATGAAATATCTCATAAAATTACAAAAATATGAGTAATCATTCATGACTTATTTACATGAAAACAAAATTACATATCCTTTATATCTAATCCATACACCAACGACCAAACACCTACAAACACTTTCATTCTTCAATTTTCTTCATCTAATTGATCTCTCTCAAGTTCTATCTTCAAGTTCTAAGTGTTCTTCATATATTCTACAAGTTCTAGTTACATAAAATCAAGAATACTTTCAAGTTTGCTAGCTCACTTCCAATCTTGTAAGGTGATCATCCAACCTCAAGAAATCTTTGTTTCTTACAGTAGGTTATCATTCTAATACAAGGTAATAATCATATTCAAACTTTGGTTCAATTTCTATAACTATAACCATCTTATTTCAAGTGATGATCTTACTTGAACTTGTTTTCGTGTCATGATTCTGCTTCAAGAACTTCGAGCCATCCAAGGATCCGTTGAAGCTAGATCCATTTTTCTCTTTTCCAGTAGATTTATCCAAGGAACTTAAGGTAGTAATGATGTTCATAACATCATTCGATTCATACATATAAAGCTATCTTATTCGAAGTTTTAAACTTGTAATCACTAGAACATAGTTTAGTTAATTCTAAACTTGTTCGCAAACATAAGTTAATCCTTCTAACTTGAATTTTAAAATCAACTAAACACATGTTCTATATCTATATGATATGCTAACTTAATGATTTAAAACCTGGAAACACGAAAAACACCGTAAAACCGGATTTACGCCGTCGTAGTAACACCGCGGGCTGTTTTGGGTTAGTTAATTAAAAACTATGATAAACTTTGATTTAAAAGTTGTTATTCTGAGAAAATGATTTTTATTATGAACATGAAACTATATCCAAAAATTATGGTTAAACTCAAAGTGGAAGTATGTTTTCTAAAATGGTCATCTAGACGTCGTTCTTTCGACTGAAATGACTACCTTTACAAAAACGACTTGTAACTTATTTTTCCGACTATAAACCTATAATTTTTCTGTTTAGATTCATAAAATAGAGTTCAATATGAAACCATAGCAATTTGATTCACTCAAAACGGATTTAAAATGAAGAAGTTATGGGTAAAACAAGATTGGATAATTTTTCTCATTTTAGCTACGTGAAAATTGGTAACAAATCTATTCCAACCATAACTTAATCAACTTGTATTGTATATTATGTAATCTTGAGATACCATAGACACGTATACAATGTTTCGACCTATCATGTCGACACATCTATATATATTTCGGAACAACCATAGACACTCTATATGTGAATGTTGGAGTTAGCTATACAGGGTTGAGGTTGATTCCAAAATATATATAGTTTGAGTTGTGATCAATACTGAGATACGTATACACTGGGTCGTGGATTGATTCAAGATAATATTTATCGATTTATTTCTCTACATCTAACTGTGGACAACTAGTTGTAGGTTACTAACGAGGACAGCTGACTTAATAAACTTAAAACATCAAAATATATTAAAAGTGTTGTAAATATATTTTGAACATACTTTAATATATATGTATATATTGTTATAGGTTTGTGAATCAACCAGTGTCCAAGTCTTACTTCCCGACGAAGTAAAAATCTGTGCAAGTGAGTTATAGTCCCACTTTTAAAATCTAATATTTTTGGGATGAGAATACATGCAGGTTTTATAAATGATTTACAAAATAGACACAAGTACGTGAAACTACATTCTATGGTTGAATTATCAAAATCGAATATGCCCCTTTTTATTAAGTCTGGTAATCTAAGAATTAGGGAACAGACACCCTAATTGACGCGAATCCTAAAGATAGATCTATTAGGCCTAACAAACCCCATCCAAAGTACCGGATGCTTTAGTACTTCGAAATTTATATCATATCCGAAGGGTGTCCCGGAATGATGGGGATATTCTTATATATGCATCTTGTTAATGTCGGTTACCAGGTGTTCACCATATGAATGATTTTTATCTCTATGTATGGGATGTGTATTGAAATATGAAATCTTGTGGTCTATTATTATGATTTGATATATATAGGTTAAACCTATAACTCACCAACATTTTTGTTGACGTTTTAAGCATGTTTATTCTCAGGTGATTATTAAGAGCTTCCGCTGTCGCATACTTAAATAAGGACGAGATTTGGAGTCCATACTTGTATGATATTGTGTAAAAACTGCATTCAAGAAACTTATTTTGTTGTAACATATTTGTATTGTAAACCATTATGTAATGGTCGTGTGTAAACAGGATATTTTAGATTATCATTATTTGATAATCTACGTAAAGCTTTTTAAACCTTTATTGATGAAATAAAGGTTATGGTTTGTTTTAAAATGAATGCAGTCTTTGAAAAACGTCTCATATAGAGGTCAAAACCTCGCAACGAAATCAATTATTATGGAACGTTTTTAATCAATAAGAACGGGACATTTCAGTTGGTATCAGAGCGTTGGTCTTAGAGAACCAGAATTTTGCATTAGTGTGTCTTATCGAGTTTGTTAGGATGCATTAGTGAGTCTGGACTTCGACCGTGTTTACTTGAAAAATGATTGCTTAACAAATTTTGTTGGAAACTATATATTTTTAACATGTGAATATTATGTGATATATTAATCTCTTAACGCGTTTGATATTATGTGATAGATGTCTACCTCTAGAACAAGTCCCATTGATTCACCTAATAATAATGAAGAGTCAAATGTAAATTGGAATGATTTGTGGACTGATTCACAAGTTCCCGAAGAGGAACCGGAAGAAGAGTCGGAACCGGAAGAAGAATCGGAACCGGAAGAAGAATCGGAACCGAATGAAGAAATAGAACCGGTGGGGGAAATAATAAAACTGTTAAGTAAAAGAAAATCCTCAACCAACCGACCAAGGTTAATTATGGTCAATGGTGTTTCTGCCAAGGAAGCAAAATATTGGGAGGATTACCAATTCTCCGATGAATCGGATTCCGACGAGAATTCCGAGGATGTTATAGAAATTACCCCAACTGAATTTAAAAAGGCAAAAGAAAATAATAAGGGAAAGGGCATAAAAATAGAGAAATCTAATTCCAACCCCGATGAACTTTATATGTATCGTCAACCCCCGAAGTCCTTAAGTTGTAACAATGACCCGGGAACCCCTAAACCACCAGGTTTTTCTAAACCAATGTGGAAAATTACGGCTCGTATTAGGGGAACATCATATATCCCTAGAAACTTGGCAAAACGAACCAAAACCGAAGAAGAAGAAACAAGCGAGTCGGAATAAGATAGTTGTATTCGTGTGGTGTAATATATGTAATATAGTGTGCTTATGCTTTATGATATATGTAAAAATTGCTTGTATTAATAAGTATTTTTTTTTTTATGAATCTAACTCTTGTCTATTTTACAGTATAAAAACACAAAATGGATAGACAACCCAATATTTTAAGAGACCTACCCGGAGACATGATTGATGAAATCTTGTCTAGAGTCGGCCAGAATTCCTCGGCACAACTATTTAAGGCGAGATCAGTTTGTAAGACATTCGAAGAACGTTCCAAGAATGTCTTGGTTTATAAGAGACTTTCGTTTGAAAGATGGGGGATATCACATTGGGAAACCCATAAGTTACGATGTGTTTACTTTGACGCATATATTGCGGGGAACCCAAATGCTATTTTACGCAACGGGTTAAGAAATTATTTTGACTCAATATATCCAAATATTGGACTTCGTGATTTAGAAAAAGCGGCTAACATGCAACATAAAGAAGCATGTTATGCTTACGGATTAGTAATGTTCGCTTCTCACCAAAGTGAGAACAAGAACATCGGGCTACAACTATTAAACAAAACATTTCCACAAGTGACGGAGTCGGTAATTGGGGTAAGAAATGAGGTTTTTAGATTATTACGGGACTGTTGGACATTACGTAACCCTCGTCCCTTTGACGACGTTGCAACACACTGTCTTATCAACGGCCATAACGGTTATGTTCCACAAGACCAAGGATGGGAAGTAGTCCTAGTAAAACCAGAATGCATGACTTGTTTCTGGACGTATGAATTACGTGTCTTTATTGCCTTTGCTGAACGACTTGTGTACTAGCTAGAATTATCTTCACAACTATCTTGTATCAAAGTTATTGTGTGCTATATTTCATGTTTTATGTAAAATAAGCGGTATTGTAAGTTTGTAAAATATTGTATAAAAGTTTGAACGCGAAATATTATTATAATCAGTTTTTCATATAGAATTGTAGTAGTTGAATTGTATATTAGCTACTAAGTATGAACTTAACGGGTAGGTACTACCCGAATTTAAACTTATAAATCGCTAATATGAAGAAAAAGCTTTTATAAATGAGTTCATATTATGCTACGAAATACTATTAACTACTCTTAATATTCTGTATGATTAACTTGTTCCATTTGACTATTTTGAAGGAAATGGCACCGACTACTCGACACACCGTGAATATGAATGAAGAGGAATTCCGTACTTTTCTAGCTTCAAACATAGCCGCAGTACAGGCTGCGCTACATACCAACAATAACCTTGGATCTAGCAGTACAGGAAATCGTGTAGGATGCACCTACAAAGAATTCACTGCCTGCAAACCTTTGGAATTTGATGGAACCGAAGGACCGATCGGATTGAAACGGTGGATCGAGAAGGTCGAATCGGTGTTTGCCATAAGTAAGTGTACTGAAGAGGACAAAGTGAAGTACGCTACGCATACCTTCACAGGTTCTGCGTTAACATGGTGGAATACCTATCTAGAGCAAGTGGGACAAGACGATGCGTACGCACTACCGTGGTTAGCATTCAAGCACTTGATGAACGAGAAGTACCGTCCCAGAATCGAGGTCAATAACCTCAAGACAGAACTTAGAGGGTTACGAACCCAAGGATTTGATATTACCACGTACGAAAGACGATTCACAGAATTGTGCCTATTGTGTCCGGGAGCATTCGAAGATGAGGAAGAGAAGATCGACGCGTTTGTGAAAGGATTACCGGAAAGAATCCAAGAAGATATAAGTTCACACAAGCCCGCCTCTATACAACAGGCATGTAGAATGGCTCACAAACTAGTGAACCAAATTGAAGAAAGAATTAAAGAACAGACTGCTGAAGAGGCCAATGTGAAGCAAGTCAAAAGAAAGTGGGAGGAAAACGGTGATAAGAATCACCAATACAACAACAACAGCAATTACAACAATAATCGCAACAATTATCTCAATAATCGCAACATCAATTGCAACTACAACAAACGGCCCAACAACAACAACAACAACAACAACAACAACAGCAACTACAACAATCATCCCAACAACAATAATAACCGCAACAACAACAACAACAATCAGAAGCAGCTATGCCAAAGGTGTGAAAAGTATCACTCGGGGTTCTGCACCAAATTTTGCAACAAGTGTAAAAGAAATGGTCATAGCGCGGCGAAGTGTGAGGTGTACGGACCAGGGGTTAATAGAACGAAAGGAACAAATGGTGTCAGAACGAGTAATGGCAGAGCAAGTAGTGTCGGAGCAAGTTATGCCAATGTAGTTTGTTATAAATGTGGAAAACCGGGCCACATTATTAGAAATTGCCCGAACCAGGAGAACACGAATGGACAAGGCCGCAGAAGAGTTTTCAATATTAATGCGGCAGAGGCACAGGAAGACCCGGAGCTTGTTGCGGGTACGTTTCTTATTGACAATAAATCTGCTTACGTTTTATTTGATTCGGGTGCGGATAGAAGCTATATGAGTAGAGATTTTTGTGCTAAATTAAGTTGTCCATTGACGCCTTTGGATAGTAAATTTTTACTCGAATTCGCAAATGGTAAATTAATTTCAGCAGATAATATATGTCGGAATCGAGAAATTAAACTGGTTAGCGAAACATTTAAGATTGATTTGATACCAGTAGAGTTAGGGAGTTTTGATGTGATAATCGGTATGGACTGGTTGAAAGAAGTGAAAGCAGAGATCGTCTGTTACAAAAATGCAATTCGCATTATACGAGAAAAAGGAAAACCCTTAATGGTGTACGGAGAAAAGGGCAACACGAAGCTACATCTTGTTAGTAATTTGAAGGCACAAAAACTAAAAAGAAAAGGTTGCTATGCTATTCTAGCACACGTCGAGAAAGTACAAACTGAAGAAAAGAGCATCAATGATGTTCCCATTGCAAAAGAATTTCCCGATGTATTTCCGAAAGAATTACCGGGATTACCCCCACATCGATCCGTTGAATTTCAAATAGATCTTGTACCAGGAGCTGCACCAATAGCTCGTGCTCCTTACAGACTCGCATCCAGCGAGATGAAAGAACTGCAAAGCCAATTACAAGAACTTTTAGAGCGTGGTTTCATTCGACCAAGCACATCACCATGGGGAGCTCCTGTTTTGTTTGTCAAGAAGAAAGATGGTACATTCAGGTTGTGTATCGATTACCGAGAGTTGAACAAACTTACCATCAAGAACCGCTACCCACTACCGAGAATCGACGACTTATTTGATCAACTACAAGGCTCGTCTGTTTATTCAAAGATTGACTTACGTTCCGGGTATCATCAAATGCGGGTGAAAGAAGATGATATTCCAAAGACTGCTTTCAGAACGCGTTACGGTCATTACGAATTTATGGTCATGCCGTTTGGTTTAACTAATGCGCCAGCTGTGTTCATGGACCTTATGAACCGAGTGTGTGGACCATACCTTGACAAGTTTGTCATTGTTTTCATTGATGACATACTTATTTACTCAAAGAATGACCAAGAACACGGTGAACATTTGAGAAAGGTGTTAGAAGTATTGAGGAAGGAAGAATTGTACGCTAAGTTTTCAAAGTGTGCATTTTGGTTGGAAGAAGTTCAATTCCTCGGTCACATAGTGAACAAAGAAGGTATTAAGGTGGATCCGGCAAAGATAGAAACTGTTGAAAAGTGGGAAACCCCGAAAACTCCGAAACACATACGCCAGTTTTTAGGACTAGCTGGTTACTACAGAAGGTTCATCCAAGACTTTTTCAGAATAGCAAAACCCTTGACTGCATTAACGCATAAAGGGAAGAAATTTGAATGGAAGGATGAACAAGAGAAAGCGTTTCAGTTATTGAAGAAAAAGCTAACTACGGCACCTATATTGTCATTTCCTGAAGGGAATGATGATTTTGTGATTTATTGTGACGCATCAAAGCAAGGTCTCGGTTGTGTATTAATGCAACGAACGAAGGTGATTGCTTATGCCTCTAGACAATTGAAGATTCACGAGCAAAATTATACGACGCATGATTTGGAATTAGGCGCGGTTGTTTTTGCATTAAAGACTTGGAGGCACTACTTATATGGGGTCAAAAGTATTATATATACCGACCACAAAAGTCTTCAACACATATTTAATCAGAAACAACTGAATATGAGGCAGCGTAGGTGGATTGAATTATTGAATGATTATGACTTTGAGATTCGTTACCACCCGGGGAAGGCAAATGTGGTAGCCGATGCCTTGAGCAGGAAGGACAGAGAACCCATTCGAGTAAAATCTATGAATATAATGATTCATAATAACCTTACTACTCAAATAAAGGAGGCGCAACAAGGAGTTTTAAAAGAGGGAAATTTAAAGGATGAAATACCCAAAGGATCGGAGAAGCATCTTAATATTCAGGAAGACGGAACCCGGTATAGGGCTGAAAGGATTTGGGTACCAAAATTTGGAGATATGAGAGAAATGGTACTTAGAGAAGCTCATAAAACCAGATACTCAATACATCCTGGAACGTGGAAGATGTACAAGGATCTTAAGAAACATTTTTGGTGGCCGGGTATGAAAGCCGATGTTGCTAAATATGTAGGAGAATGTTTGACGTGTTCTAAGGTCAAAGCTGAGCATCAGAAACCATCAGGTCTACTTCAACAACCCGAAATCCCGGAATGGAAATGGGAAAACATTACCATAGATTTCATCACTAAATTACCAAGGACTGCAAGTGGTTTTGATACTATTTGGGTAATAGTTGATCGTCTCACCAAATCAGCACACTTCCTGCCAATAAGAGAAGATGACAAGATGGAGAAGTTAGCATGACTGTATTTGAAGGAAGTCGTCTCCAGACATGGAATACCAATCTCTATTATCTCTGATAGGGATGGCAGATTTATTTCAAGATTCTGGCAGACATTACAGCAAGCATTAGGAACTCGTCTAGACATGAGTACTGCCTATCATCCACAAACTGATGGGCAGAGCGAAAGGATGATACAAACGCTTGAAGACATGCTACGAGCATGTGTTATTGATTTCGGAAACAGTTGGGATCAACATCTACCGTTAGCAGAATTTTCCTACAACAACAGCTACCATTCAAGCATTGAGATGGTGCCGTTTGAAGCACTTTATGGTAGAAAGTCCAGGTCTCCGATTTGTTGGAATGAAGTGGGGGATAGACAGATTACGGGTCCGGAGATTATACAAGAAACTACCGAGAAGATCATCCAAATTCAACAACGGTTGAAAACCGCCCAAAGTCGACAAAAGAGCTACGCTGACATTAAAAGAAAAGATATAGAATTTGAAATTGGAGAGATGGTCATGCTTAAAGTTGCACCTTGGAAAGGCGTTGTTCGATTTGGTAAACGAGGGAAATTAAATCCAAGGTATATTGGACCATTCAAGATTATTGATCGTGTCGGACCAGTAGCTTACCGACTTGAGTTACCTCAACAACTCGCGGCTGTACATAACACTTTCCACGTCTCGAATTTGAAGAAATGTTTTGCTAAAGAAGATCTCACTATTTCGTTAGATGAAATCCAATTCAACGAAAAACTTCAATTCATCGAAGAACCCGTCGAAATAATGGATCGTGAGGTTAAAAGACTTAAGCAAAACAAGATACCAATTGTTAAGGTTCGATGGAATGCTCGTAGAGGACCCGAGTTCACCTGGGAGCGTGAAGATCAGATGAAGAAGAAATACCCGCATCTATTTCCAGAAGATTCGTCAACACCTTCAACAGCTTAAAATTTCGGAACGAAATTTATTTAACGGGTAGGTAGTGTAGTGACCCGAACTTTTCCATGTTTATATATATTAATTGAGATTGATATTTACATGATTAAATGTTTCCAACATGTTAAGCAATCAAACTTGTTAAGACTTGATTAATTGAAATATGTTTCATATAGACAATTGACCACCCAAGTTGACCGGTGATTCACGAACGTTAAAACTTGTAAAAACTATACGATGACATATATATGGTTATATATATAGTTAACATGTTTTTATTATAAGTATGTATCTCATTAGGTATTTTAATAATGAGTTATATACATAAAAATGAGACTATTAATTTAAGAAACTCGAAAACGATATATATAACGATTATCGTTATAACAACGTCTTACTAGGTACATATGAATCATATTAAGATATTGATACACTTGGTTAATTATGTTAAATGATAAGTAAATATATTATTAAGTGTATTAACAATGAAATACATATGTAAAAATAAGACTACTAACTTAATGATTTCGAAACGAGACATATATGTAACGATTATCGTTGTAACGACATTTAACTGTATATACATCATACTGAGATATATTATATATCATAATATCATGATAATATAACAATTTAACATCTCATTTTTTATAATAAACAATGGGTTAACAACATTCAACAAGATCATTAACCTAAAGGTTTTAAAACAACATTTACATGTAACGACTAACGATGACTTAACGACTCAGTTAAAATGTATATACATGTAGTGTTTTAATATGTATTCATACACTTTTGAAGGACTTCAAGACACTTATCAAAATACTTCTACTTAACAAAAATGCTTACAATTACATCCTCGTTCAGTTTCATCAACAATTCTACTCGTATGCACCCGTATTCGTACTCGTACAATACACATCTTTTAGATGTATATACTATTGGTATATACACTCCAATGATCAGCTCTTAGCAGCCCATGTGAGTCACCTAACACATGTGGGAACCATCATTTGGCAACTAGCATGAAATATCTCATAAAATTACAAAAATATGAGTAATCATTCATGACTTATTTACATGAAAACAAAATTACATATCCTTTATATCTAATCCATACACCAACGACCAAAAACACCTACAAACACTTTCATTCTTCAATTTTCTTCATCTAATTGATCTCTCTCAAGTTCTATCTTCAAGTTCTAAGTGTTCTTCATATATTCTACAAGTTCTAGTTACATAAAATCAAGAATACTTTCAAGTTTGCTAGCTCACTTCCAATCTTGTAAGGTGATCATCCAACCTCAAGAAATCTTTGTTTCTTACAGTAGGTTATCATTCTAATACAAGGTAATAATCATATTCAAACTTTGGTTCAATTTCTATAACTATAACAATCTTATTTCAAGTGATGATCTTACTTGAACTTGTTTTCGTGTCATGATTCTGCTTCAAGAACTTTGAGCCATCCAAGGATCCGTTGAAGCTAGATCCATTTTTCTCTTTTCTAGTAGGTTTATCCAAGGAACTTAAGGTAGTAATGATGTTCATAACATCATTCGATTCATACATATAAAGCTATCTTATTCGAAGGTTTAAACTTGTAATCACTAGAACATAGTTTAGTTAATTCTAAACTTGTTCGCAAACAAAAGTTAATCCTTCTAACTTGAATTTTAAAATCAACTAAACACATGTTCTATATCTATATGATATGCTAACTTAATGATTTAAAACCTGGAAACACGAAAAAAACCGTAAAACCGGATTTACGCCGTCGTAGTAACACCGCGGGCTGTTTTGGGTTAGTTAATTAAAAACTATGATAAACTTTGATTTAAAAGTTGTTCTTCTGAGAAAATGATTTTTATTATGAACATGAAACTATATCCAAAAATTATGGTTAAACTCAAAGTGGAAGTATGTTTTCTAAAATGGTCATCTAGACGTCGTTCTTTCGACTGAAATGACTACCTTTACAAAAACGACTTGTAACTTATTTTTCCGACTATAAACCTATAATTTTTCTGTTTAGATTCATAAAATAGAGTTCAATATGAAACCATAGCAATTTGATTCACTCAAAACGGATTTAAAATGAAGAAGTTATGGGTAAAACAAGATTGGATAATTTTTCTCATTTTAGCTACGTGAAAATTGGTAACAAATCTATTCCAACCATAACTTAATCAACTTGTATTGTATATTATGTAATCTTGAGATACCATAGACACGTATACAATGTTTCGACCTATCATGTCGACACATCTATATATATTTCGGAACAACCATAGACACTCTATATGTGAATGTTGGAGTTAGCTATACAGGGTTGAGGTTGATTCCAAAATATATATAGTTTGAGTTGTGATCAATACTGAGATACGTATACAATGGGTCGTGGATTGATTCAAGATAATATTTATCGATTTATTTCTGTACATCTAACTGTGGACAACTAGTTGTAGGTTACTAACGAGGACAGCTGACTTAATAAACTTAAAACATCAAAATATATTAAAAGTGTTGTAAATATATTTTGAACATACTTTGATATATATGTATATATTGTTATAGGTTTGTGAATCAACCAGTGTCCAAGTCTTACTTCCCGACGAAGTAAAAATCTGTGCAAGTGAGTTATAGTCCCACTTTTAAAATCTAATATTTTTGGGATGAGAATACATGCAGGTTTATAAATGATTTACAAAATAGACACAAGTACGTGAAACTACATTCTATGGTTGAATTATCGAAATCGAATATGCCCCTTTTTATTAAGTCTGGTAATCTAAGAATTAGGGAACAGACACCCTAATTGACGCGAATCCTAAAGATAGATCTATTGGGCCTAACAAACCCCATCCAAAGTACCGGATGCTTTAGTACTTCGAAATTTATATCATATCCGAAGGGTGTCCCGGAATGATGGGGATATTCTTATATATGCATCTTGTTAATGTCGGTTACCAGGTGTTCACCATATGAATGATTTTTATCTCTATGTATGGGATGTGTATTGAAATATGAAATCTTGTGGTCTATTATTATGATTTGATATATATAGGTTAAACCTATAACTCACCAACATTTTTGTTGACGTTTTAAGCATGTTTATTCTCAGGTGATTATTAAGAGCTTCCGCTGTCGCATACTTAAATAAGGACGAGATTTGGAGTCCATACTTGTATGATATTGTGTAAAAACTGCATTCAAGAAACTTATTTTGTTGTAACATATTTGTATTGTAAACCATTATGTAATGGTCGTGTGTAAACAGGATATTTTAGATTATCATTATTTGATAATCTACGTAAAGCTTTTTAAACCTTTATTGATGAAATAAAGGTTATGGTTTGTTTTAAAATGAATGCAGTCTTTGAAAAACGTCTCATATATAGGTCAAAACCTCGCAACGAAATCAATTATTATGGAACGTTTTTAATCAATAAGAACGGGACATTTCAAAATTTGCTCCATGATGACCTCCAGTTGGTCCATGGTGACATTGGTGAAGAATTGCTGCTGCTTGCTTCTCATCTACGCACCTCCTGATTATCTGATCAGGGCAAATTCTAAACAGGTAAGGATCTTCCCAGTAGTAGTACTTGGCATCCCTGGAGAACTTCCTTCTTCGGGAGGTACTCATGCCCTTTTGTACTACTCCGACAACTAGGTAGTTGGCCATGTCGGCATACCAAGGAGTGTCATTAAACTGTGATCCTATGTGAGTTTGTCCTAAACTCATAAGTTGTTCTTCCAAAAATTTATCTCTGATATCTTGTTCTGCAAATTTTTCCATCGTTGGGTTTTCCAAACGACTAAGATGATCTGCTGCGACGTTCTCTGCTCCTTTCTTGTCTTTAATCTCGATTTCGAATTCTTGAAGGAGTAAGATCCATCGTAGGAGTCTCGGTTTCGAATCTTGCTTAGTGAATAGATATTTGAGGGCTGAATGATCTGTATAGACCATAGTTTTGGACAAGATAAGATAGGAACGAAATTTGTCGAAGGCGAATACTATGGCTAGCAGCTCCTTCTATGTGGTAGTGTAATTCTCTTGAGCTCCGGTTAAGGTTTTGCTGGCGTAATAGATTGGATGAAAGTGTTTATATACCCGTTGTCCAAGCACTGAACCAACTGCGAAATCGCTCGCATCATACATGATCTCAAATGGTAGACTCCAATCAGGAGCTATCATGATCGGTGCATGTGTTAGCTGTTCTTTCAGATAGTGGAATGCTTTTTGACATTCTTCATCGAAGATAAACGGGACTTCCTTTCCTAAGAGGTGAGTGAGAGGTCGTGTGACCTTTGAAAAATCCTTAGTGAAACGTCGGTAGAAACCGGCATGTCCTAGGAAAATCCTTATTGCTCTTACCGTGGTAGGTTCTGGAAGTTTAGTGATGGTCTCAATCTTAGCCTTATCAACTTCTATTCCTGCGTTAGAGATCTTATGTCCTAAAACTATCCCTTCTTTTACCATGAAGTGACATTTTTCCCAATTAAGAACTAAATTTAACTCTTCACACCGAGTGAGCATCTTATCAAGGTTTGATAGGCACGAATCAAAGGTACTGCCAAAGACTGAGAAGTCGTCCATGAATACTTCCATACAACGTTCAATCATGTCGTGAAATATTGCTACCATGCATCGCTGAAATGTAGCTGGTGCATTGCATAACCCAAAGGGCATACGTCGATAGGCAAATGTTCCATAAGGACAGGTGAAGGTTGTTTTCTCTTGGTCCTTTGGATCGAGGGGAATTTGAAAGTAGCCAGAAAAACTGTCTAGGAAACAGTAGTACTCATTTCTTGATAGACGTTCCAACATTTGATCAATGAAAGGTAATGAAAAATGATCCTTCCGGGTTGCATCGTTTAATTTACGATAATCTATGCAAACCCTCCAACCGGTAACTTCCCGAGTTGGAATAAGTTCATTATTCTCATTTTGAATTACGGTCGTCCCTCCCTTTTTGGGTACCACTTGAACAGGGCTGACCCATGGTGAATCAGAGATTGGATAGATCAGACCGGCGTCCAGAAGTTTGGTTACTTCTTTCTTGACGACTTCTTGAATCATAGGGTTGAACCTTCTTTGCCTCTGAACTGATGGCTTGAAATCATCTTCCATGAAGATCTTATGGGTGCAATAGTTGGGGCTGATCCCTTTGATGTCGGAGATCTTCCAAGCAATTGCCTTCTTATGTGATTTTAGCACTTGAATTAATTTCGCCTTCTCTTGTGGCGTGAGGTCTTTTGATATAATCACAGGGAGTTGCGATTCTCCTTCTAAGAATGCATACTCCAAATTGTCGGGTAACTTCTTCAATTCCAATTCCGGAGGCTCCTCGATAGATAACTTCATTCTAGCTATCTCCTTACGGTCTAACGAGTCATACCTCTCCTGGAATTCTAACTCTTCAGTAGCGGTCACTGATGCTATCTGTTCTTCATTTCTAGAAATTGTCCTCCTTAATGCTTCCTCTTCAGAAACGTCTTCTTTAGTTTCGAAGGTAGGTTCGGGAAACTCTGCACGGTCTTCCCTTGACTGGGGTTCCTGATATACTGGAATGAAATATGTCTCTTCATTCGGTCTTCTCCTTAGTAGAGGTAAAGGAATGCCTTGTCCTAGCGGTGCTATTTGAATAGTATGGCCAAGAAGGTTACTTTCAGAGAGGGAAGATATGGGATGACTAAGGTCTATGGCTGAATGGTTGTCGAGATTTCCTTCAAGAGGTGTAAAGAACAGATCCTTAGAAATTTGATCTTGACTGCAAATAGCCATAGTCTCTTCCAGGTATTCGTTGACGAGTTCTTGAAAAGAATCAGAGAGATTCACATCCTCTTCCGCAGTATGGTTCATGAGGCGATCAACATTGAATGTGATTTCTTCTCCTCCAACCCTTAACTTCAATGATTTCTCGTGAACGTCAATTACGGCCTTGGAAGTATTTAGGAATGGTCTGCCAAGAATGAGTGGGACCTTCGTGTCTTCCTCAATATCCATAATGACAAAATCAACGGGAAATGCGAACTTATCCACTCTAACTAGGACATCTTCAGCTATTCCCCGAGGAATCTTAACTGATTTGTCCGAGAATTGGATAGTCATTCTGGTTGGCCTTAAGTCATTTAATCCTAGCTTCTTGAATAATGAATAGGGCATTAGGTTTACACTGGCTCCTAATTCTGCTAACGCATTGCTAATTTGGACATCTTGCAGGTAGCAAGGTACCGTAAATCTTCCTGTATCTCCTAATTTAGGGGGAATTCCATGCTGTAACACTAACGAGCATTCTTCACTTAAGGGTAAGCTAACTATCTCTCTTAATCTCTCTTTATTTGAAAGCAGTTCTTTGAAAAATTTAGCGCAGTTTGACATTTCTACTAAAGCATCTACTTGACGTACATTCAAATGCAAATTCTCAATAATATCCCAATACTTAGCAAATTGTGCTTCTTGTTTTTCCTTCCTAAGCCTACCCGGAAAAGGTATGCGGGCGCGCGGAATGATTTCCGGGGCCTTAGGAGAGATAGGTTCCGGTGGATTTACGACTGGGTCAATTTGCACAGGTTCCTTATCGGAAAAATCTTGTATGGGTATATTGACAGTTGTTTATTTTTCTCCTCTAGTAATTACTAGGGCATCAAACTCACTACACTCTATATCAATTTTAGTGGTTAAACGTTTAAGCGTAAGCTGAAAATTAGTGATTAATTCTTCAAAAGTCTTTATCAACGTGTCGAACTTATTCTGGCATTCTATGACTTGAAGGTTTATCATGTATTGCTTTTTCATAAATTCAGCTAAAATTTCCTTAGAGTGGAGAGTAGGTTTGTGTAATGGAAAAATTATATTATGATCCGAGCTATTTTGCTGTTTGTGTACCCATCTATGGTAAGGATACCTTAGATTGGTTCTAGTAGCATCGGAGTTCTTAGGAATTTGTAAACTTTGCAGAGTAAGGGTGAGATCTTGTAACCTGGTTTCCAGCATTTTTACCGTATGAGCAAAGACATCATCTTTCTCAGCAGCTTCATTGTTCCAGTCTTCCTGTTGTGCAGCTATCGTGTCCAAGAGATCTCATGCTTCATCTGCTGTTCGAGACATGAAATTTCCTTATGAGGCCATGTCTAGGAGAGACTTATCATCCTTGGTCAAACCATTGTAAAGCGTACAGACTATGTCTGCCCGACTTAACAAATGATTCGGACATCTTTTAAGCATCATCTTTACTCTATTCCATGCTAAACACAATGACTCATTTTCTTTTTGAGAAAAGTTAGTGATGTCATTTCTTAAACAGGTTTGTAGGGAGGGTGGATAATATTTATTTAGAAATTTAGAGGCTAAATCCTCCCATGTATGAATTGAATTTGAGTTAAGTGCGTCAAACCATGCTGAAGCGTGTTTAGAAAGTGAATATTGAAAAAGATGAAGTTTTAAAATGGTTTTCTCGTTTGATTCCTTCTTAAAAGAGTCAACCAGACTGATAAATTTGTTTATATGAAAATTAGGATCGTCAGTCGGTAATCCTTGAAATTTACAGATCATACTGACTAGTTTAATCATGTGTGAATTGATTTCAGGAATTCCTTCGGTTCCTAAGGTGATTGGTCCTCCTCTTTCCTCTAAGCATGATTTATGCATAGAAGCAAGGGTGTCTTGTTGTTCCATTTTTTTTTCTAATTTTCTGTTAATAAAAAGACTTAAAAGTAACTTTTAGAAAATATTAATTTACTAAAAGGATCGATAATTTAATAAAAACAATTATTCTTGAAATTCGGTCACTAACCATATTGAATATCTTAACTGATAGGACTTCTCACAGATTACTCGTATCGAGGTGGCCATGCCGACTACGGAGAGGCAGGATCCTTTTGGTTCCAATATAATTGGAGACTGTTCAGAAAATCCAATAACCAAGTCCGTGTAAAATTGTCTTTCTTAGACACCACCAAACAACACTTTGTCTGTTTACAATCTTTCTCGATCAAAATATTCGATCCCCGGCAGCGGCGCCAGAAAAACTTGATGTGGATACAAAGATATGGCCGAAACAGACGGTTTTATTTCTGTGGTGTCGTTAGGTCAGGATGTCTGAATTAGTCGATCAAGGTAGCACTCAGTCGTTTTGTTTATTTATATTTTGCGGGGCCTAAATTTACTTTACTTTCTAAGGTGTAGAAGGTGTAAGTTAACCTAGTGTCAAATTTTTTGCTGATTAACGAATTGAAGATCAAGTGGATAATTGTCTTTTAGTTAAATTACATGGATAAATGATAGTAGTTGATTTTAGCTAAAGGTCCTAAATGCAGAAAAAAGGTAAATAAAGTGGGAGGATATCTGGAGTATGCAGATCAAGGAAATGTTGACCAAGATATCAGTATTGGGTTAGGGAAAGGTAATTATGCTTATGTTAAGACTATGCTTGGATTGATGTTGATCTGGTTGGATGAGCCAATTACACAGACCTACTTATCTCTGAACTCTCAGAGTTCTCTTTGAGCAGCGAGAAGTATGTCACTTGGTCGTATAACTGAAGTGTAACAATACCTCGGAGGTTATCCTCAGTAGAGTACTAGGTTTATTAGTGAGTTAAGCTCTAATCCTAACCCTCGTTATCAGTTCAGATAACTGAATAACAACGTGCCGTGTTGATTGAACACTGATCACAAACAGAAGAAGTCCGTCGGTTTAAGTTGGCAAAACCTTAAATGGAAACTAACAACCATTTCATCATACTAGTGAGATCACCACAAATCAAACATTATACAACATTACAGTTAATATACTGACAGTAAAGCAGATAGAAACCTAATAAGTACCTAAACAGTTGATATGACTAAGACCTAGGGCAACAATCAAACAAGAACATGCAATAGGCTTGGGTCATACAGTAGAGGCACTAACTAGATCTTAACAGCTCCTAAGAGGTCTCTTTGAAACAGTCAATAGGCATACTAGATCATTCATGTCTCAATTCCTAGGTTCCATGTCCTAAAAGTGCATAAGATGCCTCTCGGGAACTCCGGCCATACCGTGTTCATAGAATCTTCAGATACAGTATAACCAGGGGTCTTAATCCTATGAAGTAGCTAATTTCATATAGGTGGATAAGTCCTGATCACAACCTAAGTTGGTCAATCCTTAAGATGCTAGCATACAAATCTATCAGACTTCTTAGTTCAGTATTATAACAGTAATCGTACTATATTAACATAATTACACTAACCCAAACTTCTATCATGGCAACATACAGATAAATTAAGCTATCATGGCAATATTGGAATGCATTATTAAACATAAAGAGTAAGAATACATGTTTAATACAAAAGACAAGCGTTTCGAATAAAACCTGAAAAAGCCGAACTAATCTGCCCGGGATCGTAGGGACTCGCCGGGATATCCTCCGGAAAATAAAAGCTAAGCTAACTACTACTAAAAACTACCTAAAAATATTGAAAATATAAATTGTATTGCAAGTTGAGTGTGTGTTGGAATGGATGGAGAAAGGCCCTTTAAATAGACTTGGAATTTGCCTGCATACGCCTGGCAGGGTGTATGGCAGGGCGTATGGCAGCACGTTTTTGGCAGGCCGTATGCTTGGCAGGCCTCATGGTGGCTCGTGTGGTGGCACATATTTGGCACACCATTTCCATAGTGGCAGGCCGTATGGCAGGTCGTATGGTAGGCCGTATGGCTTGCTTGGTCAGGCTTGATTCACTGGATCGTAACTTGATTTCTTGTCTTTCACCGTTTTTGCTCTAGAATCTTCTTTTTAGCTCCGTTTTACTTTATTCGTTTTGCATCGCCTTTGTAATTACTTAATCTACAAAATCAACTGAAAAACGATAATTTTGCCGACAAAATTTTAATCTTTATTGTTTTAGGGCCTGATTTAGGGGGTAAAAACGTGACTTTTTGCCCGATATCAGTCACGTACTATTATTTTGCTTGCTATTCGTAGAAGCATACTTTCATATGTTAAACATTTGATGTTGGTTAAAACGTCAACTTTTATCATGAATGCAAACTTGTTTTGAAACAGCATATAGTATTTGACCTTGTAATGATCCTGTTGTTGATGATTCGCACACGATGGTTTTGTACGGGGCATCACATTGTCCCACCTTTACTCTTTTAAACTTACATTTGGGATGAGAAAACATAAACATTTCATTTTACAAAGTGAACACAAGTATGAAAAAACATTCTACATACGAGTTAGAACAAAATCCTCAATTCGATTATCATTAGTTACACTTGCCGGGTGTAAGCGAGAACTTATGTTGTATGGCCATATGGGTTTGACAAACCCTCATTTGGACGGTTTGCTACCGTTACTTCGGATGAAATATATTTTCGAGAAACAGTGTATGTTCTAACACTATTGTGATGGGGTTCTATGGAAGGAAAGTTAAGTCTTGATAATTGGGTGCTCGTGATAACAATTTTCTGAATGGTTTATATTATTGAAATGTTATAAATCTTGTGGTTCATTTTACTTACTCACTTACTTACTTAAACCTATGATTTCACCAACGTTTTTGTTGACAGATTTCTATGTTTTTCTCAGGTCTTTGAACGATATGTGATACATGCTTCCGCTCATTATTTTGATACTTGCATTGGATGTCGAGTATATATGCATATGTGGTGCGTCTTTTGACTTTATTTTAAACTGTGTCGCATAGGTTTCATTTGTACTTAACATTGTAACATAACTTGTGGTTGAACTATTCTTGTAAACTTGAAACAATCTTTACATTTGAAATGAATGCGACATATTTTTGGTCAAACGTTATTTTAAAGACTTATGACCACGTAACGGGACCTAAGTAGACGGCGCCGTCAATGATGATTTTGTCGGGTCGCTACAGATGGTATCAGAGTGTAGGTTGTAGGGATTTAGAGTTCATTAGTATCAACCCCGAGTCATAGGTTACATTAGTGAATCTAGACTACAACCGGCTTATAGACTTGAAGTAGGAATTACTTGACTACTTGTGCATTTATACTCGAACATTTCTACTCATATCTACTCTTATTTCATCTTAATCTCACGTTGTTTAATTTGATTGACACGCCACCTTGACTTAGTGAAATGATGTCAAATGCACATATGAATCAGGGTAATATAATTTCCGGGATTATATTACAGTGACTCATATGAACGTTCCGACATTATGACATAAAGAATTTAAGGCGAGTCAAGGAAAATCTTCTCTCTATCATAATTCCATATCACGGTTAGTATTATTGAGGATACTAATCAACGATATTCTTGTGTTTTCAAGGAACGATGGCTCACCAAGGTCAATACAATACTCCTCCCAAAACTCTAGAACAAGCTCTTAAACGAATGATTGCCACCGCCGTAGGTGCGGCTATGGCCGGTCACTTCTCTAACAACAACAACAATCATGGAGCCGGTGATTCAAACGACGGGTGCTCCTACAAAAACTTCATGGAGTACAAACCTCCCACTTTCGATGGAACCGGGGGACCGGTTGCTCTCACCCGATGGCTCAAACAAAGAAATTTAAGGTCAAGATAAGGTCAAGTTTTCCACCCTCACTTTCGCCGGTATTCCTCTCTCATGGTGGAACATGTATGTACAATCGGTGGGTACCGATGAAGCCCATACACTCTCTTGGACCGAATTAAGAGAAAGAATGATCACCGAATACTTTCCGTGCGAAGAGACTCGAAGGCTCGAACAGGGGCTAAGAAATTTAAAAATGGCCCGAAATGATCTCGAAGCTTATAATCAACGGTTTGCCGAACTAGCCTCAATTTATCCAAACCTCATGGCTCCCGGGCCCTAAGGTGTTGAATTTTACATGGATGGCCTCTCTAAGAGCATTCCACACGGGGTAATGCCATCAAGACCCGCCAACCTACAAGAGGCTTTGACGATGGCCCACCGATTTATAAAAACAGTGGATGAAATTGAAGCGCCAGAACCAACGGCTGAGGACCAACTGGGTAACAACAAAAGAAAATGGGAAGCCTCTCCATCAAGCAACCACAACCACAACGACTCCACCAAGAAGCCTTTCACCCCCGGCGGTAGGAAAAGTTACGCAGGAACTCGACCTTTTTGCAACAAATGCCACAAACATCATTATGGTGAATGTAGCAAACCATTTTGCAACAAGTGCCGCAACCATCATTATGGAAAATGTGGCAAGCCATTTTGCATCAAGTGTCAAGGAAGTGGCCATGTGGCCCATGTTTGTAAGAGTACCATTACCGTTGCTCAAAAGGGGCCCAATGCGCTAAAAGCGGGTGTTTGATTCGAATGTGGCCAACCGGGTCATTTTAGGAATGCGTGTCCAAAGAAGAAAGCAAACCCCAATGTGCGCGGATGAGCCTTCAACATTAACACCTAGGATACCCGAGATGACAATGAACTAGTCACGGGTACGTTTCTTCTCGACAACTCTTACGTTTCTTGCTTATTCGATTCGGGTGCCGATAAATGTTTTACATCCAAGACTTTGACTCATTCTTTTAGCACTACACCATTCCCTTAGATACTACTTATATCATTCAGGTGACTGACGGAAAACTATTGCGGGCCGATAATTTTATCGGAGAGTGTACGTTGAACTTTTTGGGTAAAAAGTTTGAATTTTGACTTGATACCTATAGAACTAGGGGGCTCAAAACCTGTTCGTTAAGAAGAAAATGATTCCTTACATGTGTATAGATTATCGTGAACTAAATAATTTTCGGATAAGAACCGATATCCTTTCCCCCGTATCAATGACCTCCTGATCAATTACAAGGATTCCATGTGTATTCCAAAATCAACCTCCATTCTGGTTATCATCAATTGAGGGTTAAGGGAGAAGGTATCTCCAAAACCGCTTTCCGAACTCGCTACGATAGTTATAAAATTTTTTTAGTGCCGTTCAGTTTATCTAAGGCTCCGTCCGAATTCATAAACCACCTGAACCGCGTATGCAAACATATCTATACAAATCCGTTATCGTATTTATAGATGATGTCTAAATCTATTTAACTAAAGAAGAAAACGAACAACATCTCTGTCTTACGCTCGAACTCTTGAGAAAAGAGCAACTCTATGCCAAAATCTCCAAGTGTGAACTTTGCTTAAACAAAGTCCAATTTCAAGACCTTGTTGTTAGTGGTCAAGGTATTATAATAAATCTCACAAAAATCGAAGCCACACGTAATTGGGAAACCCTCACGACTCTGAATTGTATTCGTAAAATCTTAGATCTCTCCGGTTATTACCGAAGATTCATTTTCGACTTTTTCTCGTGTTGCTCGTCCTTTAACCTCGTTAACTCCCTAAGGGAAAGATTTAAACCTCTCCATATTCGGACCTTGAACGTGATTATCCACACCAACCTGACTAGCTAAATTCGTGTAGCACAAGATGGAACTCAAATGTGGAAAATATTTCTACGTGAACGCATGAAAGGCATACTCTCTCGACTCGAAATCAAAGAAACTGAAATTCGTTACTTTGCACGAGGAATTTGAATACTTAATTATGGACCCCATCAATCTTCTCACCACCACGTACCATGCTACATAACTCTGGTATTTCACTATTACTATCTGATATTGCTGGAACCCAAAATAACACACAACCCAAGGATACCCCTTTCTTCTTTGACTTATCGTCCTTATGCTTATGATATACGGCCAACTACTACTCAATTCCGAACTATACAACCACGTGTACTATCTCGTTCCCCCCAAGTCTCAACATTTGGCCACAAGCTACGTGATATGAGTACGTCGAAGTGAAAACTCATCCTATTCTAAATTCTTATTTCACTTCCATCTTTTTCGCTCGTACTTTCGTATAAGGAAATCTTTTATCAAAATTCTCAATGGAGAGAGAGATTCTTCACGTATTACTAGTATTCGCCACGCGGGTGAGTAGCCCTAACTAACTTGTTCAAAGATATCTTAAAGAATTCTATTCCAATACGGTGTACCATTGTCGACTATCTTTGATCACAATGCTCGTTTCACTTCTAGACTTACAAAAAGCCTCGGGACCACGTTTAAACATGGGTGCCACGTATCCCCCATAAATCGACGAACAAAGCAAATGTACGATTCAAACCTTGAAAACCATAATGCGAGTTTGTATTATCAAGTACAAATTACTTAGGAAAAGTCCTTGCCTTTAACCGAATTCTCTTACAACGATAGTTATCACACGGGTATTAACGCTGCACCTCTTCGAAACTTTATATGGCCGCAAATGTCATTCTCCTTTTCATTAGGCCAAAGTGGGTGACAAGCAAACCACCATATCCTAACTCATTCAGAAAATAACTGTTAAGGTCGTTCAAGTCTGAGAAGGGCTCAAGACGGCCAGTAGTCGCCAAAGGAGCTATGCCGATGTTAGACGTAAACCTCTCGAATTCTAAGTAAGTGACCCCGTAATATTGAAAAACCGCACCTTGGAAGGGTGTAATCCGTTTAGGAAAACGAAGGTAGTTGAATCCGCAATATTGATCATTTCGAAATCTTGGGGCGTACTGGACCCGCTACATAAAGTTTAGATCTTTCGACTCAATTAGGTTTCCCGTCAATCCTACATTCCATGTATCAAACTTTGAGAAGTGTCCTGCGGGACAGGAACTTGTTATTTCTTTTAGATGAGCTTACTATCGATGACAAACTCCGCTTCATGGGAGAACCGGTTGAAATTATGGATCGTAAAACCAAACCTTAAGACAATGTAAAATCTCGACTGTCAAAATTCGTGGGGATGCCCAAGGATGTATTTTCACTTATTCGTAGAATTGACAACGCAAGGTCTCAAGGAAGAGACATCGACTATTACTTCCAACTAAATTTCGGGACGAAATTTCTTTTAAGGTGTGGGTAATGTAACATCCCGCATTTTTCCATTAAATTATTTTAACGTCCGTCTTTTTATTTTGTTGATATCTTTCTTACCTAGATTCGTATCCTCCATTGGTTAACGTTCTTAATATTTTCGTTAGTGGATTATAATATCTCCCGTTTACTCTCGTGTATTTCAAAATAATTCGTTTGGTTAACTCACGCACCCGCATCCGAACTCGAGGGACTAATTTCTTCAATTGATCAAAGATGTGACTAGTTGGACTAGTCAACATCCACCACCACCATTCACTTCATTCATCACCTCCCATCTTTCTCTACTACTTCCATTTTTACTCTCAAACACCCGTTTCACTAAATCATCATCCATTTTGAATTTAGCAAGCATCAACTAAAACAAACTACATATTTGGAATCCTTGCATCTTCCTCTTCAATTCCATACCAACTTCATCTATTTTGGGTAACTTTCTAAAAACACTTGATTTTGTGTTCTTGATAATTTTGACTTATAAAAGTGTTAATTAGTGTCTATGGCTCAAGTCTAACATGAATATGTGTTTGGTTTGCTCGATTTGTTGTTTTGAGTAACTAGCTTGAATATGAAAAATGGGTGTGCTTAATCTTGAATTTTGTATGATTAAATGTTGTTTAAATGTTAAAGTTCATGTATTAAATATGTTACTAGCATCATTAGCTTCAATTTGATGTGTAGGATGATTTAGAAAAGCTTCATTTACAAAATAGTTGAATTCATGATTTTGGTTAGGGTTTGATGAACTTTAAAATGAATTTTTGATGCATTGAATGCTTGTTAATGTTGTTAGTAAGTATTTAGTTGCAATGTATGTTTAATTACCTTCGAAACGGCATATCGTATGTGTAAATTGGATTCCTGAATCATAAAATACGTTTTACGAACTTGAAACCTTGATAATGAACCTTTAATGATCACTTGACGAGAATTCGGTTATTGTAAATGATATTTTTGTGTGATGAAAAGTATTTAGTTGTATTCCTCATTAAATTACCTTTCCAACGATGTATGGTATGCGTTTTAAGTGTTTACGGTTCATTTGTTGTGTTAAAATGAGTTTTGGCTCGAGACTTAAACACTTGCACCAGCCCAGATACCAGCTCACGTTGAGTGTCGCGGCGCGTCCATCCTTGGTCGCGGCGCGGCCATCCTTGGTCGCGGCGCGGCATTAGGCATGTTTGGATTCTGATCAAACTTACACTTTTACGAAAAATGTTTGCTATGCTACGCACCTCCGATTCACATGTAACTTGTTCTAACATGCTTATATATGATTAAAAACCTCAGAAAAATAGTTCGAGACCCGACCCGAATGTGTTGACTTTTTCATTGACTTTGACTTGACCAAAGTTGACTTTTTAGTTAAACTTAACTAAATGTTTATGCAATCATTTTAACATGCTTTTATACTTATATCTTGCATGAAACTTGACAGTTTGATACACGTGCTTTATGTAATTGAGTCGTAATGAGCCATAGGACTAATTGAACAACTTTGACCAACCGTGTTTACCGTTATTGATACAACCTACTTGTTTAGGTCAAGACTAGCACTCGTTCTTGCACACGTTACTTTGTGAAGTACTTTATTTACTCGTGCACTCAAGGTGAGATCATAGTCCCACCTTTACTCTTTTAAACTTACATTTGGGATGAGAAAACATAAACGTTTCATTTTACAAAGTGAACACAAGTATGAAAACAAACATTCTACATACGAGTTAGAACAAAATCCTCAATTCGATTATCATTAGTTACACTTGCCGGGTGTAAGCGAGAACTTATGTTGTATGGCCATATGGGTTTGACAAACCCTCATTCGGACGGTTCGCTACCGTTACTTCGGATGAAATATATTTTCGAGAAACAGTGTATGTTCTAACACTATTGTGATGGGGTTCTATGGAAGGAAAGTTAAGCCTTGATAATTGGGTGCTCGTGATAACAATTTTCGGAATGGTTTACTATTATTGAAATGTTATAAATCTTGTGGTTCATTTTACTTACTCACTTACTTACTTAAACCTATGATTTCACCAACGTTTTCGTTGACAGATTTCTATGTTTTTTTCAGGTCTTTGAACGATATGTGATACATGCTTCCGCTCATTATTTTGATACTTGCATTGGATGTCGAGTATATATGCATACGTGGAGCGTCTTTTGACTTTATTTTAAACTGTGTCGCATAGGTTTCATTTGTACTTAACATTGTAACATAACTTGTGGTTGAACTATTCTTGTAAACTTGAAACAATCTTTACATTTGAAATGAATGCGACATATTTTTGGTCAAACGTTATTTTAAAGACTTATGACCACGTAACGGGACCTAAGTAGACGGCGCCGTCAATGACGATTTTGTCGGGTCGCTACAGTACACACATGTATCCAAGGAGCTCAGATAGAAGCTGGATGTAAAGACTACTCCATGCATATTCATAGGCTATGGAGAAGAAGAATTTGGATACAGATTATGGGATCCAAAGGAGAAAAAGGTGATCAAAAGTAGGGACGTAGTGTTCCATGAAAGCCAGACAATAGAAGATATTGAAAAGCCCACAATTTATCAAAAATTAAATGTTGCTGCTCAAGTGCCAGAGGCAACAACGGAATCATTCATGAGAAATGAATATACAGTGCAAGATGAAATACCAGAAGTAGAAAATAATGAGGAAAATGACGGTGCTGAGCAGGGGGAGCCACAACCCCATCTGCCAGATGTTCCAGGACCATCACAAGGCAAAGATGATGGTGGATCTCCTCAGTATATTTCAGAAGTTCGAAGATCTGAACGAGGTCGAATTCCATCGAGTAGATATCCGGAATCCGAGTACCTTCTACTTACTGAAGATGGAGAACCAGAGAGTTTTCATGAAGCAGTATCTCATAAGGACAAAGAAAAATGGTTTCTCACAATGTAGGATGAGATGGATTCTCTGCAGAAAAATCAAACCTCTGAGATCGTAGAACTTCCACAAGGAAAGAAGGCACTGAAAAACAAATGGGTGTTCAAGCTGAAAAAGGATGGCAACAGAAAAGTGGTGAAATACAAAGCACGGCTTGTAGTCAAAGGATTCCAACAGAAGAAAGGGATTGATTTTAACGAGATATTTTCACCAATAGTCAAGATGACTTCAATTAGAGTCATACTTGGATTGGTCGCAAGTATGAACTTGGAGCTTGAAGAGATGGATGTAAAGACAGCTTTTCTTCATGGAGATTTACATGAAGAAATTTACATGGAGCAGCCAGAAGGTTTTGAGGTTTCAGGAGATAACCTCATATGCAAGTTGAAGGAAAGTTTGTACGGTTTAAAGCAGGCACCTAGGTAGTGGTACAAAAAGTTTGACTCGTGCATGGTGAGTCAAGGGTACAAGAAAACTATAGCAGATGAGTGTGTCTACATTCAGAAGTTTTCTGAAGGAGATTTCGTTGCTCTTCTACTATATGTAGATGATATTTTGATCGTAGGTAAAGATGCAACGAAGATCAACCAGCTGAAGAAGGAACTCTCTAAGTCTTTTGACATGAAAGACGTAGGACAGGCTCAACAAATTTTGGGAATGCAGATTACCCGAGATAGGAAGAATAGAAGGTTATGGCTATCTCAGGAGAAGTATATTGAATGAGTCCTTTCACGATTCAATATGAACAATGCCAAACCTGTTAGCATTCCATTAGCCAACCATTTCAAGTTAAGCAAGAGTTCTTGTCCCTCATCCAAGGAAGAGATCGGGGAGATGTCGTCAGTACCATATTCTTCAGCGATTGGAAGTTTGATGTATGCAATGGTGTATGCGAGGCCCGATATTGCTCACGCAGTGGGAACAGTGAGTCGTTTTCTCTCTAACCCTGAGAAAGAGCATTGGAATGCGGTAAAATGAATTCTCAGATATAGTTAGTCCCAATATGAAGATTACTGATCGGTTTTGTGAAGTATTAGTGGGTTTGGGTTGTTTAGATAAGATAAGAACTAGAGAAAGTAATACTTGAGAGAATAACTAGAACATTATCATTAACTCAACTAGCTACAAATGAGTATGGGAGGTTGCTTTTATACTAGCAACCTCCAAGTAGTAACTTTACATGGTAAGTTACATTTACCATGGTAAACTAGCTAAAATACATTAATAAGTAAGCTAACAATTACATCAACACTAACTAAAACCGCATGTCACATATAATAGACAATATTCATTGTCAACAATCTCCCCCTTGGCATGGGGTTTTCAAAACAGTGTTGATTGTCAACAATTTTCCCTTTGTCAACAGTCTATCCCTTGATTATCAGCAATTAGTCCTTGGTGTAGGGTTTTCAAAAGAAGTAACTCTCCCTTGATCATTCTCTTGTAGTTTCTTGTGCAGCCTTCTTCTAGGCATTGATTTCGGTTTGAAGCTATGAAGCTTTTGTTGCTATCAGCTTTGAACACGAACTTTTACACATAGGATGAGTTGATCTGGGAGTGTTATGGTTGATTTGTTCTGTCTTCTTCTTTAGTTCGGGCGGGCGATGAGGTCTTGATCTTTGACTTTCGACCATCTTTGTGAATTGAAAGTAGCTTGATATGATCTTGTGAAAACCTCTTTTGCTCCCTCTCAAATGTTGAGTCATCTTTTTCGTGACTGTGATTGGTTTGATTTTGACTCGTGTGTCATTCTCTCTGCATGATGAATATGGTGTACCGTGTTCAGCATGTGTAGCACGAATATGGCATCCCATGTTCATCGCAAAATAGCAGAGAGAGCATATATGATTATCATTAGAGAGGGAATGTGTAAATGCTAAGAAGAAACAAAGAGGTTAAGGAAAAAGTTTGATCCTTGGGGAAAACAGGATCTCCGGAAACCATTTTTGGTTTTGTAAAAATCAAGCTAGTTGTTATACTAGACAGGTTTAAATCAGGCATGCTAGTTGTTACACTAGACAAGTTTTCTGAAACCAAAATTGTTTCCGAATTTAGGGACCTCACCGGTATTGGTAGGTCCAAGTTTAACCTCGGTGGATGTTGAGGATGACTGGTCACCGAAGTTCCAGTCGGCGTTAGCAAGCTATCCACCTCCATTATTAGAGTATCATGGGACTTTTATGCGACTATGTCGTTCTGGGTTATACCAAGTCTTCCAACTGTACCTAACACCGTATTGGTGTCGGTAGAAATCAATGTAATGTAGGAAGATGTTACATCGCGTCCTGAAGTCATTAATATGTCATGAGGTGACACATCTCTTTCAGTTGTTGCACTCTCTAAGGAGCGTGTGTTATCAGGCTTAAAGGCTGATTGATCGTTAAGGTGATCATCCTTCTGGAGGACTGATAAATCTACCAAGGTAAGCCTAAGCATTTTCATATTGCCTCTTCGTTGAACTAAACAGATCTCCCTCATCAAGATAAGTTTGACCTCTGGACCCTGTATGAGTTCCCACCTTCTAACATAAGGTGTTGATAGAGGATTTCCGGCCGATACACAGGGTTTCTATTCATGGTTTTACGAAACCCCTTCAGCAGTTCGAGACGCCAAACACTTAATTTGCATCAAGTTGTTGGGTCATTCCATATTTGAGGCAGTCATCTAGACACATCCTCCTGAGGCAGTTACTGGGACACATCCTCCGTCATTTGATGACTATTTTGTTTGAGGCAATCATCTAGACACATCCTCTTGAGGCAGTCACCAGGACACATCCTCCGTCATTACTGACATTTGAATCTTTAAACTCTCCCTTGATAGTTGCACATTTTATCTTTGGTTTTTTGGGAGAGTTATGTGTGAAAATACGGGTTTTACACTGTTATTTGTGAAAAAGCCATTTTGATGTTTAACACCACGTTGAAGTGTGTTTGACACCACTTTGAGATACGGGTTCTACACAGAAGTATGTAGAAGCTATTTTGGATGGAAATCATGTTGGTTTTATCCTTTTACTCTCACCCTCAATATATAACGTGTCATGTTTTGATAAAACCTTTATTTTCTTGGTCTTTTTCTCCCCCTCAAAATATGATTTATTTGGAATTAAAACATATTTTGCCAATTTGCTACACAGAAAATATATGTTATGATGAGAAAGGATGTAAGGCAGTTGAGACGCGGGCCATATAGGGTTTTGGTGAAAACCTTCTTTGCAGTGCGGTTCCCATACAGATCTATTATGGGAACCATCATGATCTATATGGGAACCACATATTTTGCCAATTTGCTACACATAAAATATAGGTTTTGATGAGAAAGGATGTAAGGCAGTTGAGACGCGGACCATATAGGGTTTTGGTGAAAACCTTCTTTGCAGTGCGGTTTCCATACAGATCTATTATGGGAACCATCATGATCTATATGGGAACCATCATTCCCTCCTTCTCCCCCTAAAAAATTTGACATTTCCACTGAAATGTTTTCATGAGAAAAAGTGGAGGACAATTGTGGCATGGTGCATACACTGAAATATGAGCATGCACGATATATGGTTTTGGATGAAACCTACTTCAATTTGCGGGTCCCTTAGAGATCTATTATGAGAACCATCATTCCCATGGACTTCTTTGGTTTGTGAGTCCCATAAAGATCTATTATGGGAACCATTATGATCTCTATGGGAACCATCATTCCCTCACTTCTCCCTCTAAAAAAAATTTGATGTTTCTCCATTGAAATGTTTTTAAGAGAAAGAAAGAGAGACATTCGAGACGCGGGGCATACACTGAAATGTGTGCATACACCGTATAAGGTTTTGGTGAAAACCTTCTTTGCAGTGCGAGTCCCATACAGATCTATTATGGGAACCATCATGATCTATATGGGAACCCACATTCCCCCCTTCTCCCCCTAAAAAAATTTTGACGTTTCAGATTTTGATAATACTTATTTCATTGCGGGTCTCATTGCTCCCCCTAGGCACATGCATTGCTCCCCCTGGGAACATGCATTGCTCCCCCTAGACACATGTAGTTGTCAAGTTCATCCAGGAGAAGAAACTCAGATGAGTAGTTTTCAACGGATGGTGAATCGCCTATAAATACTGAAATAGATGTACCAAAGGTTATGGATTCGGGTGAAATTGGTTTTGGAATAACCGGGGATTGGACGAGGTTGGAGGAAAGATAGGTTCAAACAACACATCAGGTTATTTGAGGTTGTGGGTGGGTCATGCCTGAGTGTACAGTCAGGTGTCAGTGGGTGAAGTCCGGGTCTTGAACAATTGTGTCCAAGAGCCATCATTAAGTCAAATCATTTTCATTAAAAGTCAGATTTGAATACCATTTATAAGCATTGTCGATCTGACTTATGGACGTTGAATTCCACTTGGGTTTGATACACGGCGTATCCTTAGAAAGTTGATTTTGTGGAATCAAGGATGGTTGAAAATCTTTTGACATAGCAAAGAAACGGATCTCGGCTTAAGTTTAAGTAACTCAGATGAAGAGTACCTAATTGGTTTTGAAGAAGAAATAGATCTTGGTGTTGAAAATGGTTTGGTTGTCCACTTCTTATTTGACACTTGTTTAGCAAGATTATTCTTTGAGTGTTTAGAAACAAGGTCAATTTTGGTGCGCGGGGTATTTTTCGGACCTATGGATGGCTTCATGGGTTTGTGTGGAAGCCAACCATATTGATCGCGAAGCCCCGTAATCTCCCCATTTTTCCCATAAGTTGTTTCCAGAAACGGACGGTTGATGTTGGTCTGGTAACCGGAGTAAATCTTTTTACTTGGGAACTTGGATGCTACGGGCAGGGCAACGTTAGGTTCCTTTGGTTTCGAGGATGTTTTTCTCAGAGTCACCATTGACTTTGGAGAACCTCGTTCTTTTGGTTTGGGGTTAGAGAACCTTTTGGGTGGAGTATCCAGGCGAACTTTTGGTTTCATGGGGGTTTTCCTCGGTGTCTGTGTAGACTTAGGAGGACTATTGTCTTTTAATTTTGGAGCCTCCAAGGTCTTTGGTGTTTTACGTACATCAGTCTTTGAGTACATTGAGGATTGGTACACTATGGGTTTGGGATTGGTCTTGGCAAAAGTCGCATGCTTTTTCACAGCCTTGGGAGTAGACATTGAAGCATTAGACAACTCAGACTTTGTAACTCGGGAACCAACTGACACATTTGATTTTGGAGTGTCAGTGGAGGTTAGTATGGTCTCAGTACCAGGACAGATCTTGTAAGAACCAGGTTTTGAATATATGGTCTTGGTCACGAAGTCCATACTTTCCAGTGAATCACATTGGTCATGCAAGGTCTCATTCTCTCCCTTAAGTAGATTCACATGAGCTTTTAACTCCTGAATTTCTAAGACAAGGTCATCAATAGAAACTACAGCAGAGTCTTTAAAATCATAAATGGGTTCTACTTTGGGAACTACATGCATCTTCTCAATTGTTGCTAGAGTTTTCTTGTAGGTCTCACATTTAACCTGAAGATCTATGTTTTCTTGTTCTAGCTTGTCAACAAATTGAGTAAGGTCAGTCTCAACATCCTGAGCTCCTAAAGAGATAGGTTCTTTCTCGGGTTGTGGTTCTACCTTAACTTTTGGAATCTTGGGTTGAGATTCTAAGAAGTGATCTAGAGATTTGGACCTAGATGATTCTAACATGCGTTCAATAATGTCAAATTTGGTCAAAAGAGAATCACTAAAGTCTTTGAGTTCTTGTGCTAGACCTTCACAATTGATGGAGTCATTCACGGATTTTGGGTTTGAGTCCCGTGATTCAGTGTTCTTTGAAATCAATTCACAAAAATTAACAACTTGATTTGCAATTTGATTTTCAAGTTTATGAACATTGGAGACCAGTTTGTTGTTTTGGGATTCAATGACAAAGATTTGGTGTTGTAAAGCCTTAATGATCATTTGAAATTTGAGTTCGTTGTCAAAATATTTGATTTTGTTTTGATCAAGTTCATCCTCCAGACTGATGATGTATCTTTCTAAAACCAAGGTTGGTAAATAGATTATACGCCTTTTAGGACTATTTTGAGCTTTCAAACTTTCAAAATCATTGAATAAATTGAGAGGTGTGTTATAATATGAACCATCTTTTCTCATGTAATTTGCATTTATTTTGTCATAAATTAACGACACCTCACGTTTCATTTTTGTTGATCGATTGGCTATTCTCTCCTCAATCTCACTTTCATTGGCAAAAGTGAGTCTCTCTGGAAAACCTATCTTAATGTATCTACCATCATATAAACAAGGTTCGGCTTTAGAGATCTTGGACTGTATTTGAGGATTTTCAAACCCTAACCCCTGGTGTTTTTGGTAGGAGTTTTTGGGTCGATTCAAGAACAGAGCTTGTTTAGAAATGTGGCCATCTAAGACTACTTTAGCTTGGTCAGTTCTGTAAAGTTTTTCTTTAAGTAAACTTAGTTGGGTTTTCAAGTCTAAGTTTTCTGTAATTAACTTAGATCATTCGGAAGTCTTCTCGGCCAGGTCACTCAAAGGCTTTCTAGTGTTCTGTTCTACAGTCTCTAGGAAAAGTTTCTTAGAATCATTAAGCTTCTTAAGTTCTTTTTCAGCTTTGTTAACTTTTTCCGTGAGAACTGCATTCCTCAGTTTAAAATCCATCCTTTCTATCCGTAGGGGTTTCACACTACTTTCTAGCTCTCTTAATTCAGTTACTTTGTCAGCTAGATCTTGTTTTACTTTCAAATAAGTATGATTTGACACTTTTATTTCCAATTCTGATTTCAACCTAGAGTTTTCATTTTTTTAGTTCGCTAATTTGACTAGCAAATAATCTAAGGTCTCTATTCATCCTGGCAAAGTTGTCTACATACATATCAGATAGTATAGGAAACACACATTCGTCATTAAAAGGCACAGATTCAGATTTAATGGGCAGCTTCATTTGGACAGGTGGGAGTGGGGTATGACAAGCAGAGCTACATGCAATTGTATCATTTTGATCAAGAGGTGTTTTAGGACAAGTTCTCAATACATCAGATATAAACATAGAATTATTATGCACAGAGTTGTAATATTTATGAGTAATATCAGTGTATAATTGTACCTCTTCCTCAACATTAGAGGACACGTGATCATCACAATTTGCCATGTTAACAGGATGGGTGAAATGTCCCGTTCATATTGATTATAAACGTTCCATATTAATTGATTTCGTCGCGAGGTTTTGACCTCTATATGAGACGTTTTTCAAAGACTGCATTCATTTTTAAAACAACCATAACCTTTATTTTATCGATAAAGGTTTAAAAAGCATTACGTAGATTATCAAATAATGATAATCTAAAATATACCGTTTACACATGACTATTACATAATGCTTTACAATAAGAATATATTACATCAAAAAATAAGTTTCTTGAATGCAGTTTTTACATAATATCACCAAATCTTGTCCTTATTTTAGTATGCAACAGCGGAAGCTCTTAATAATCACCTGAGAATAAACATGCTTAAAACGTCAACAAAAATTGTTGGTGAATTATAGGTTTAACCTATATATTATCAAATCATAATAATAGACCACAAGATTTCATATTTCAATACATCCCATACATAGAGATAAAAATCATTCATACGGTGAACACCTGGTAATCGACATTAACAAGATGCATATAGAATATCTCCATCATTCCGGGACACCCATCGGACATGATAAAATCAAAGTACTAAAGCATTCCAAATTCCAGAATGGGGCTTGTTGGGCCCGATAGATCTATCTTTAGGATTCGCGTCAATTTGGGGGTCTGTTCCCAAATTTTTAGGCTACCAAGCTAACAAGGGGCATATTCGGCTTCGATCATTCACCCATATAAAGTAGTTTCATTTACTTGTGTCTATTTCGTAAAATATTTATAAAATTGCATGTATTCTCATCCCAAAATATTAGATTTTAAAAGTGAGACTATAACTCACTTTCACAGATTTTTACTTCGTCGGGAAGTAAGACTTGGCCACTGGTCGATTCAAGAACCTATAACAAATATGTACATATATATCAAAGTATGTTCAAGATATATTTACAACATTTTTAATACGTTTTACTATTTTAAGTTTATTAAGTCAGCTATCCTCGTTAGTAACCTACATCTAGTTGTCCATAGTTAGATGTACAGAAAATAAATTGATATATATTATCTTGACCCAATCCACGACCTAGTGTATACATGTCTCAGGCTAGATCACAACTCAAAGTATATATATTTTTGGAATCAACCTCAACCCTGTATAGCTAACTCCAACATTACTGCATATAGAGTGTCTATGTTGTTCCAAATAATATATATAGATGGGTTGATATGATATGTCAAAATATTTGCGTACGTGTATATGGTATCCCAAGATTACATAATATATTAGAATACATGTATAATACAATATAAGTTAGCTAGGATATGATTAATATAGATTTGTTACAATATTTCCCGTAGCTACAACAATCAAAAAAATATCCAATCTTGTTTTAACCATAACTTCTTCGTTTTAAATCCGTTTTGAGTGTTTCAAGTTGCTATGGTTTCATATTGAACTTAAGTTTATGATTCTAAACAGAAAAAGTATAAGTTTATAGTCAGAATTATAGGTTACAAGTTGTATTTGTAAAGGCAGTCATTTCAGTCGAAAGAACGACGTCTAGATGACCATTTTGGAAAACATACTTCCACTTTGAGTTTAACCATGATTTTTGGATATAGTTTCATGTTCATAAGAAAAATCATTTTCCTATAAGAACAACTTTTAAATCAAATTTTATCATAGTTTTTAATTACCAAACCCAAAACAGCCCGCGGTGTTACTACGACGGCGTATATCCGGTTTTACGGTGTTTTTCGTGTTTTTCGATATAAAATCATTAAGTTAGCATATCATATAGATATAGAACATGTGTTTAGTTGATTTTAAAAGTCAAGTTAGAAGTATTAACTTTTGTGTGCGAACAAGTTTAGAATTAACTAAACTATGTTTTAGTGATTTCAAGTTTAAACCTTCGAATAAGGTAGTTTTATATATATGAATTGAATGATGTTATGAACATCATTACTACCTCAAGTTTTGTGGATAAATCTACTGTAAATGAGAAAAATAGATCTAGCTTCAAAGGATCCTTGGATGGCTTGAAAGTTCTTGAAGCAAAATCATGACACGAAAACAAGTTCAAGTAAGATTTCCACTCGAAATAAGATTGTTATAGTTATAGAAATTGAATCAAAGTTTGAATATGAGTATTACCTTGTATTAGAAAGATATTTTACTGTAAATAAGAAAGATTTCTTGAGGTTGGATGATCACTTTACAAGATTGGAAGTAAGCTAGCAAACTTGGAAGTATTCTTGATTTTATGAAACTAGAACTTATAGAATTTATGAAGAACACTTAGAACTTGAAGATAGAACTTGAGAGAGATCAATTAGGTGAAGAAAATTGAAGAATGAAAGTGTTTGTAGGTGTTTTTGGTCGTTGGTATATGGATTAGATATAAAGGATGTGTAATTTTGTTTACATGTAAATAAGTCATGAATGATTACTAATATTTTTGTAATTTTATGAGATATTTCATGCTAGTTGCCAAATGATGGTTCCCATATGTGTTAGGTGACTCACATGGGCTGCTAAGAGCTGATCATTGGAGTGTATATACCAATAGTACATACATCTAAAAGCTGTGTATTGTATGAGTACGAATACGGGTGCATACGAGAAGAATTGTTGATGAAACTGAACGAGGATGTAATTATAAGCATTTTTGTTAAGTAGAAGTATTTTGATAAGTGTCTTGAAGTCTTTCAAAAGTGTATGAATACATATTAAAACACTACATGTATATACATTTTAACTGAGTCGTTAAGTGTAACGACCCGGATTTTTCCGATCGTTTTACACTTATAAGATTAATATTTACATAAATTAAACCTTACCAATATGATAAGCAATCTAAATTGTTGAGACTTATGTTTTTGAAAAGAGTTTTACACAACGTTTGACCGTCCAATTTGACCGATGATATCACGAACTATATAACATACGATAATTATACGTTTGTGTATATATATGTATTTTTATATATTTAACATGATCTAAGAATGTTTTAACATCTCATTGTGTACTAATAACAATGAGTTATAAGTATATTTTGAGACTACTAACTTAAGTTTTCAAAACGATAACTATATGTGACGTTCTTCGACTTAAATACTTAAAACTTATAATGCTTATACATGTATCGTATAGATATGTATTTTATCACTTTTAAAGGATTTATATACATAAAACAATATAAGTATATTTACAAAAGATAGCTATATTTGAATCCTCGTTCCGTTTTCTCAAGATTTTTATACGTATATCTAGGGTATATGTACCCGTATCATACCCAGCTTCTATACGTATTTACTATTGGTATATACACATCACAATCACTTTATTAGCAGCCATGAGTCAGCAAATTTTGGATCTTAGCATGCATGATTAATCAATTTGGCATATTACAAGACTTTTGCACAATATTACAAATTTATACATCTTTTCACCACCATTTATACTCCATTCCATTTTCATTTTTACTACACATTTTCTCTAACCAAAAACACACTCTTAGGAACCTTAAGTGTTCTTCACAATCTCAACAAATAACCATGAAGATCTAGCTTCAAAAATAACCCTTAATCATCATAAGAAAATCCATTCAAGAACACTTCAAAAATCCTTTCAAGTAAACAAGTTTACTTCCAACCTTCCAATCCAACTCCACCACTCTTTTGATTCTAGGATTTTTCTCATCTCTTATAGTAACTTTATCCAAGTAACTTGAGGTAGTAACCTTATTCATAATCTGTAAGACCCAAATATTTATTGTACATAATGTATTTATGGTGTACGATGCGTGTATGAAGTGTACGAGACATGTACGTGTTGCTTGCTCGAACGTCGAAGAAAACTGGACGTTGTTTGGAGTCACAAGGTGTACGTACCTTTTCGACCCCAAATAAAGTTTGTGTTGATGTTTCAAAGCCTTACCATTGGAAAGAAAATCTTATTACGTTTCCAACGATATTTGATTCATCGAAAACGGAGTTACGGTCAATAAGTTATGGCCAAAACAAGTTTGCTGAAGTTCAGATGAAACAGGCAAATGCCGCGGCGTGACCAGAATGGCCACGGCGCGACAAATGCCTATTTTGAGGGTCAGAAAGCTTAAAAAAGTGATCTAAAACCACCCTTTGGGCCACGGTGCTACAAACCTGCTCCGCGGCGCGACAATAGGCACGTTCTGGTACTTTTCAGCCTTTTAATGAGTTAAATGAGGGGCAAAGTTGGTATTTCATATATGGACGGGTCTTTGGCCATAAAACTGATCCTAATCTTATCTAAACCTCATTTCCTTCTCATTTCTTCCCTCCCACTCACACCCCAAACCCTAGAGAGAGAGTAAAGGGTTTAGAGAGAGAAAGCTCGAATCGGAGATGAAGAAGAGTGATTCGGGTCGGGTCTCAAGAGTTAAAGTTGTTATCCTCGTTCACGGCTACGTTGTGATAGTGATGGTAAGTTCTAACTCCGAAATTCATCTTTATGATTTGGTATTCAAGTTAGGGTTTTTAGCTTTTTAGTTGTAAAACCCATTTAGATGATGAAGTGGGTTTATGGAAACTAGTTATTTTTGATACATGGCGGGTTTTGGGTTGATTGACGTTTTGACCATGATTAGGCTTTGGTTTTGGGTGTAATCACTTAGTTTAGTGATTTTGGAAGCGTTGGAACCCTTTTGGGTGTATTCGAGTTGACTAATTTGAAATGGGTCAAAATTAGGGTTTATGTGTCAAAGTGGGTTTCGAGTGATGAAATTATGAGTTTGGGTCTTGCGTATGTTGGTTAAACGTTAGAACATTTGTGTTGACTTGGTTTTTGGGTGTAAACCCTAATTTAGGTCAAAACGGGTCAAATGGGCATTTCGGGACAAGTAAGCTCGATTCGTTGTCAAATTAAGTTTTAAATCAAGTTTTGGTAAATCAAGTAGGTAAATACTTGATTTAAGTGTTAGTGGTTGTCTTGAAAATATAATCACTAGTCGTTAGTGATTTTGGGGCGTTTTATGACTTTGGTCAAAATGAGCAATTTGAATTGGGTCAAAATTGAGGATGACACTAATTTGGATTAATTGGATGTTAAACGCATGTGTTAAGTGTTAAATGATGCTTTTGATGTAATTACTCACGAGAAGTGATTTTAGGTTAAAATTTGGTGTTTTAGCAATAAAGTCAAACTTGGTCAACCATGGAATGGGTTTTGTTTAAAATACGAGCTAGTATGCGTTTAGAGGTTAAAGTTGACATATTTGGGTATTTCGAGAACGCGAGAACTAGTCTCGTTAGTTTTGGACCTTCGGGTAGCGTTAAAAGTGCAAAAGGGTATATTTTGCACTTGTTGTTCATTTGGGCGGGTCGAGAGTCCAAATGAGATTATATGTTGATTATGTGTATACCTATATGCGTATTATAGGTAAAATCTTGCTCGGTTGTGTGTGGTGGAGATTTCGCTCATGGTTTGTAATGCTCGAGTTCACAAGGTGAGTGGAATAATTATATATGTATATATATGATTTATTTACTTGTGGGGTATGGGTTTAAAGTTCGATGTTGACGATACCATATCCTCGTGCGAGTTGCTATTTAACGTATGGAGTTAAAGTTCGATGTTGACGATGCCATACCACTATTGTAGTGATTTTGATGAGGGGTTAAAGTTCGATGTTGACGATACCTCATATGTGGGTTTTAAGTTCGATGTTGACGATACCACATTAAATAGGGCGAATGGGGTTTAAGTTCGATGTTGACGATACCATTCGCGGGGCTAGTCTTGAATACTAATGGATGTTGTGAACATCAATGTTATTTGTGTTGTAATGTAGCATATTATATTGTTCAAGTTATATGCTATTGTTTGTGCTAGCTTGCGTATTGGAGATTTAGCGTTATACTTTACGATGGTATGCTAATTATATTGCTAGCGTGTATGCGGTAATTGTGTAAGTGATTGCAAGTAAGTAGGTTATATATGTATATGTATAATTATTGCATTCACTAAGCTTCAAGCTTACCCCTCTCGTTGTTTACCTTTTTCAGGTATTGTGTATGTGAAGTTAGCTAGTCGTTAGACTAGATGTGTAGGAGCGCTTGGGCTCGATGGGGTAGCTTTTGGAGTTTTGGACGCGGATTTGGGGATTTGGGGATTTGGTAGTCCCCGGAATTATGCTCTTGGTATCGGGTTGGGTTATTGTGTATTAACCCGTATTTCTTGTGATCGGGTCATTATTGCAAATGATTTTGTAAAGTGTAATTTGTGTACCAAGGGTCATGATAGGTTGTTAAACGTATCATTACGATGTTATGTTTTGATTAAAACAGAGTTGAAAATGTATTGTATTAATGGGACCTAACTAATAAAAAAAAAATGTACTCTGTTTTTGGTTAAACGGATCGGGGTTGTTACAAGTGGTATCAGAGCATAGTCTAAGGGAATTAGGTGACCTTGGAATAGGTGCCTAGTCTTAGACTTATTGACAGTGGTGCGTTATTTGCGAGACTTGTAGGAGTACGGGTCGGATTGAGATTTGTTAGTGCCTTAGAGTAGGTGACTAACTAGGACTAGTGCTTGTCCAATGTGGGATTATGTGGGGCCCTATTTCATGTGTAAATTAGTGCCTTAGATCGCTAGTGCCTAATGTAAGTAGGCAAACTTGGACGTTGTTTTAGTGATAGTCACCTAGGTTGTAGGTTGACTTGTTGTTGTGGTATACTTGTGTACGTTTATTATTATTGTATATTGGTGTATATATACAGGTATCTTTTGGTGCGGTGTCCTAGGGACGAATCTATTGGAGAGATTCGCATGTTTTGGCTGTTTGAGTGATCAAGTTCACGGTAAGGACTTAGGTCATTCGGGTACTAGGAGTTATCGCGTGTTATTTTATGTGAATGTTGCGTCAGTCCGGGAAAGTACCTTGCATGACCATGTGAAAATGGTAAGGTACGCATTTGTAATAGTGACCGATCACCATTATTACGAAAGTGTATTTTGACACCAAGCATGACATGACAAGTACCGAACGGAGGAAACGTGGCATGGTTGGGGTAGAACGGGACGTGTTAGGAATCTTTTATTGGTTCCTAGGATATAGTGGTCTCGAGTGATGTGCTTGTTGTCACGTCGAGTTCTTTACGAGTCGGGAAGTGTTACGCTAGATTCGGTTAGCTAAGGTGAGTGAGCAACTCACGAGTTTGGCGCGTGCTTAGTCACCCTAAGTAGTGGGTGTACTGTTGAGAATGTTATTGGTTTTAGTTACCTATTGTAACTAGGATGACCGATTTACGTGTGCGTGTGTTCGGCGAAGACTTGAATTCCGTAATGGAATGCAATAAGTCTAATGATTGTAGTTTTGAGTTACACTCGGTAGAGTGTGTGGTTAGAGAATCGTGTTGGGATTCTTGTTGTGATTCGCCTTGGAATTGGCGAATCGTGGAGTCGTTGGGTCGTTAAACTCATGGGAGTGGGACCCGTATGATGGTGATTGCGTTAGTGCGTTATGGATTGTAGGGTAACATTCCTAACGGAATATCCCTTGTAGTAGTGGTGTTATCGAGATGTAGAAGGGTGTAAGACTTGGTGTTCCCGAGCATCTCTTTAGTGTTAGATGAAGGGCTTCGTGAGGCTATATCGTTTGGCCTTGTGGACTATTGCGGGTAGCGTGTGATCGCTAGGAATTTTCGATAAGATGATAAACCGTAAGGTTTGCCGGGTAGGTATGACTGCGGGTCATTATTATTGAGAGATGGGTGACATCGGGTGTATGGAACCTAAAGATCGGGTTTCTAAAAATTCGGTTGATTGTGGTGGGAGTCTGCATGACACGGCGTCGGGTGCCTTCTTATACCTGCTAGTGTAATGTTCAACTCTGGTGATGGTGTGATCACTTTGTGCTTAGGGTGCCTGTGAGATACCCTTTGGAAGCATCAAAGATTTTAAATAGTGATCGACGGGTGATAGTAAATCGACGGTTGCGAAGGTTCAAGTTTAGGAGCAATGCAGTAAATACTTCTTATGAAGTGGCAGATGAGCTAATCTGGTTGCTCTTATGTGATGGACGAGCAAGGATGACCGGTGAGCCGGTGATGGGCTTAATGGTCGATTAGGTCGAAAGTTATGATGAAGCGTTGATATTGCGGTCGATGCAATTATTGTGTCGGATTGGTCACTCTTCCCCATGAGAGTGAGTAATTGTTGATAATGGTTCGTTGCGTAGAAGGTCGGGTGATCTCGACTGAGATGCACGAATGATTTATCGGAGTGACGTATGCTTAGGCATAGAGACGTATGTGGGACTTTGGTAGAGTTCGATTTGCGAACGGTTAAGGCAGTCGATTATGATTTGTGGTATGAAGCTGCGAAGTCGTCGCGTGTACGACATCTCTGGTAATTTTGAATGACGGCTCTGAGAGCCTAAAGTGAATTTGCAGTGATTCGGTGTTTACGATCAATGATGAGAATGATCACGTGTGTTGCGAAATGGTAATTCCGCGGTGTGTTATCATCTTGGCGGTGAGAATGTGAAGATGAATCCTAAGTGGGGGAGTTTTTACTGCCGAGGAATCTCCGGTGGTGTTAGATCAAGTGAAGCGTAAGTCTTCTTGTATAAGGTGGTCGTGCAGTACCAAGTGCGGTATGGGACCAAGTGTGAAGTTAGAGATCACGGACGTGAGAGAATGTAACTGTCATTGCGGGTGCTCTCGTGATGTAAAATTGGGTTGGTGCGAAACCCGGATAGTGCTGTTGAGTAGGTACGAGTTCGATTTCGGTATGGATACTGTATTTTCCCTTTCTGGAAACGTGATTGTGGATATTATCGGTGGATTATTCCACTTTATGGATGATTGTGGGGCGGGGAGTTCTATTTTCGATTGTCTCACATAGAGACACGCGGGTTTTGTTTGTTTGCGAGGGTGCATTCCCTAGTGATGCGACCCGTTAGCCGCATTGAAATGTCGAAACCATCCTTAACGGACGGCCTAGGTTGGAGGATTCACCTGACATTGGTGAATACTTTTGGAGGTCGCGTGACGAATTGCGAATTGTTGGGATGATAATTCGCTATTGACAGGATTCTAGTACACAAATAGTTTCCATGCTAGTGATAGGAAGCCGTATTGTATGGATGTGTTGTTGGGTTTAGGGGAGAAACCCTGTGTCGAGTGTTGATGTTTCGTCTAACTTGTGGTGTATTATTGTCATCCTGGATTAATTCAGAGACGGAAGGTCGTGTGCGGATCCATTCATGGGAAAGTTTGTATCCCTAGTGTGATTGGTTGGTGATACCAAAATTTCTTCGTTGAAGGAATGACCCGGTTGTGGAGACGAGGGGAGTTGGTTCTTGAATCGGAGAACATTCATGATTGAACGGTTGAGTGTAAATTTATGAACCGGTGAAGCACGGAGTTTTAACGCGGCATGAATCCTTCTCGATTTGGATTAATGCAAGACTTGGGTCACAGCGTAGTGGACCTAGTAGATCGCGTTGGGTGATATAGTTAAGGATGTAGCTTGTTGCGAGTTATAGCCGAGAGAACTTGAAGGGATGTTAAGTGGTAAGTGTTATTCGTAAGGATTTACTTTTACTCGGTCTTCGTCGTTTTGGATGTTGACCTTATTGTAGGACGTGGCTACTATTGGCATTGTACTTGTTAAGGGTATACCAAAGGGGTGATATCTCGGTACGAGATTGGTTGAGTTCTTCCCGATGTGAGGGATTGAGCAAGTTTCTAGTGCTCGGATTCGTGGATTTGGTAAATCGCGGATGGAGATTAAGTTGAAAGGAGGTGATTCATCGGAAGGGTCGCTTAAGTGCGGTGTAAGATCTTCGTATTGCGGGAAATTTGGTAGACTTCGAGTTCGAAAGTACGTCGAAGGACCATAGGATGTAGGTCCGGATGGGTTAAGTGACGAAGATCACGAGGACGTGATCGAGTTTAAGTGGGGGAGAGTTGTAAGACCCAAATATTTATTGTACATAATGTATTTATGGTGTACGATGCGTGTATGAAGTGTACGAGACATGTACGTGTTGCTTGCTCGAACGTCGAAGAAAACTGGACGTTGTTTGGAGTCACAAGGTGTACGTACCTTTTCGACCCCAAATAAAGTTTGTGTTGATGTTTCAAAGCCTTACCATTGGAAAGAAAATCTTATTACGTTTCCAACGATATTTGATTCGTCGAAAACGGAGTTACGGTCAATAAGTTATGGCCAAAACAAGTTTGCTGAAGTTCAGATGAAACAGGCAAATGCCGCGGCGCGACCATAATGGCCACGGCGCGACAAATGCCTATTTTGAGGGTCAGAAAGCTTAAAAAAAGTGATCTAAAACCACCCTTTGGGCCACGGCGCGACAAACCTGCTCCGCGGCGCGACAATAGGCACGTTCTGGTACTTTTCAGCCTTTTAATGAGTTAAATGAGGGGCAAAGTTGGTATTTCACATATGGACGGGTCTTTGGCCATAAAACTGATCCTAATCTTATCTAAACCTCATTTCCTTCTCATTTCTTCCCTCCCACTCACACCCCAAACCCTAGAGAGAGAGTAAAGGGTTTAGAGAGAGAAAGCTCGAATCGGAGATGAAGAAGAGTGATTCGGGTCGGGTCTCAAGAGTTAAAGTTGTTCTCCTCGTTCACGGCTACGTTGTGATAGTGATGGTAAGTTCTAACTCCGAAATTCATCTTTATGATTTGGTATTCAAGTTAGGGTTTTTAGCTTTTTAGTTGTAAAACCCATTTAGATGATGAAGTGGGTTTATGGAAACTAGTTATTTTTGATACATGGCGGGTTTTGGGTTGATTGACGTTTTGACCATGATTAGGCTTTGGTTTTGGGTGTAATCACTTAGTTTAGTGATTTTGGAAGCGTTGGAACCCTTTTGGGTGTATTCGAGTTGACTAATTTGAAATGGGTCAAAATTAGGGTTTATGTGTCAAAGTGGGTTTCGAGTGATGAAATTATGAGTTTGGGTCTTGCGTATGTTGGTTAAACGTTAGAACATTTGTGTTGACTTGGTTTTTGGGTGTAAACCCTAATTTAGGTCAAAACGGGTCAAATGGGCATTTCGGGACAAGTAAGCTCGATTCGTTGTCAAATTAAGTTTTAAATCAAGTTTTGGTAAATCAAGTAGGTAAATACTTGATTTAAGTGTTAGTGGTTGTCTTGGAAATATAATCACTAGTCGTTAGTGATTTTGGGGCGTTTTATGACTTTGGTCAAAATGAGCAATTTGAATTGGGTCAAAATTGAGGATGACACTAATTTGGATTAATTGGATGTTAAACGCATGTGTTAAGTGTTAAATGATGCTTTTGATGTAATTACTCGCGAGAAGTGATTTTAGTTTAAAATTTGGTGTTTTAGCAATAAAGTCAAACTTGGTCAACCATGGAATGGGTTTTGTTTAAAATACGAGCTAGTATGCGTTTAGAGGTTAAAGTTGACATATTTGGGTATTTCGAGAACGCGAGAACTAGTCTCGTTAGTTTTGGACCTTCGGGTAGCGTTAAAAGTGCAAAAGGGTATATTTTGCACTTGTTGTTCATTTGGGCGGGTCGAGAGTCCAAATGAGATTATATGTTGATTATGTGTATACCTATATGCGTATTATAGGTAAAATCTTGCTCGGTTGTGTGTGGTGGAGATTTCGCTCATGGTTTGTAATGCTCGAGTTCACAAGGTGAGTGGAATAATTATATATGTATATATATGATTTATTTACTTGTGGGGTATGGGTTTAAAGTTCGATGTTGACGATACCATATCCTCGTGCGAGTTGCTATTTAATGTATGGAGTTAAAGTTCGATGTTGACGATGCCATACCACTATTGTAGTGATTTTGATGAGGGGTTAAAGTTCGATGTTGACGATACCTCATATGTGGGTTTTAAGTTCGATGTTGACGATACCACATTAAATAGGGCGAATGGGGTTTAAGTTCGATGTTGACGATACCATTCGCGGGGCTAGTCTTGAATACTAATGGATGTTGTGAACATCAATGTTATTTGTGTTGTAATGTAGCATATTATATTGTTCAAGTTATATGCTATTGTTTGTGCTAGCTTGCGTATTGGAGATTTAGCGTTATACTTTACGATGGTATGCTAATTATATTGCTAGCGTGTATGCGGTAATTGTGTAAGTGATTGCAAGTAAGTAGGTTATATATGTATATGTATAATTATTGCATTCACTAAGCTTCAAGCTTACCCCTCTCGTTGTTTACCTTTTTCAGGTATTGTGTATGTGAAGTTAGCTAGTCGTTAGACTAGATGTGTAGGAGCGCTTGGGCTCGATGGGGTAGCTTTTGGAGTTTTGGACGCGGATTTGGGGATTTGGGGATTTGGTAGTCCCCGGAATTATGCTCTTGGTATCGGGTTGGGTTATTGTGTATTAACCCGTATTTCTTGTGATCGGATCATTATTGCAAATGATTTTGTAAAGTGTAATTTGTGTACCAAGGGTCATGATAGGTTGTTAAACGTATCATTACGATGTTATGTTTTGATTAAAACAGAGTTGAAAATGTATTGTATTAATGGGACCTAACTAATAAAAAAAAATGTACTCTGTTTTTGGTTAAACGGATCGGGGTTGTTACATAATCTTATTCAATTCATATTCATATAGGTATCTTATTTTGTGGTATAAAATTTTAACAACAAGAACATAGTTTGAATGATTTCAAACTTGTTTGCAAACTAAATAGATCCTTCTAACTTAACTTTTAAAACACTTCAAGACCTGTAATATATCATAATGATATGCTAACTTAACAAGATATAACTTGGTTTTACAAAGAACACCTTAAAAACTGAATCTACGTCGTCGGAGTGCAACCGGGGGCTGTTTTGGGTTGGATAATTAAAAACCATCTTAAGCTTTGAATTGGAAGTTCATATTCAGGAAAAATGATACTTCTTATGAATATGTTAACACATAAAAATTTCATGGTTTAACTCAAAGTGTAAGTATTTTTAGAAAAATGATCATTAAATGTTGTTTTTATGATGGAAAATGATCACTTTCATAAGTTTCACCAAAGTTTGACCTATAACCTGTGATTTCGAATACAACCTAAGGTATTTTCAGTTCATATTCTTAAAATTTGACTCGATCCAAGGAAGTGTCAAGTTGAACCAAGAAAAACGGAGTTGTAATGAAGAAACTACGACTAAAACAAGATCGGGTATGCGAAGCTAGTTTAGCTACGAAAATATTTGGAAAAAAATTAAATTAATCATATATTTCTAATTAATATGATATTTCATATATATTTACCTATGATTTGATTTTATATATTTCAGGACCACCCGTAAACAACACGAGAAGATTAATCATAAGACCTCATGATTGTACGCAACACGTCATTTGACAACACGGTACTTTATGTACGTAACACGTCATTTGACAACATGGTACCATGGGTCAAGATTAATTCTGATCAATACGAATACGATGGGGTCTTTATTTATTTTATTGAGCAACTAATTGTAGACCACTAACATCGGACTGCTAACTACGGACTAAGAAAATATTAAAAGTATATATATATATATATATATAACGATTACTTAAAAGGAAAATATGTTTATATATTATATATATGGTTAGGTTCGTGATATCTATCGGAGACCAAGTCGTGATAAATACCTTCAAGGCAAAAGTGAGTATATAGTCCCACTTTTAAACTCTAAATATTTCGGGATGAGAATACATGCATTTTATGATTTACGTTATGGACACAAGTGATTAAAAATATATATTCTACGTTGAGTTGTACCACTGGCATACTTCCCTGTAACTTGGTAACTACTATTTACATGAGGTATTGTAAACGCGAATCCTGTTGATAGATCTATCGGGCCTGACAACCCCAACCGGACTGGACGACCAGTATTTAACGGTTGCACAGTACTTCATTTCGGTGACTACACTTGGTACGGTGTAGTAAGATTTCATAATAAAGGGAATATGCGACGTTGATTAAATGTTAAGTATGGTTATCAAGTGCTCAACAACTTAGAATATTTTTATTAAAACGTTTATATATGAAATCTTGTGGTCTATATTTATAACGCTGCCGGCATTAAACCTATATCTCAACAACTTTATGTTGACGTTTTAAGCATGTTTATTCTCAGGTGATAACTAAAAGCTTCCGCTGCAACATGTTGAATTTAAGCAAGATCTTGAGTATGCATATTTGTGTCAAAAATAAAACTGCATATCGGAGAATTTGTAATGTAAAATACGTTGGAAATCGTGTTGTTATCATCACATGTAAAGTTTGTAAGGCTAAGATTATCGCTAAACGATAATCATTATTATGTCATTTAAACCTTATATTTGTAATAAAAGTTATGGTTTGTATTGTAAAAATGAATGCAGTTTTTGAAAAACGTCGCATATAGAGGTCAATACCTCGCGATGAAATCATATGTTGTTGTATTCGTCCTTATGGTTAAGGTCGGGTTATGACATGTGGTATCAGAGCGTTGGTCTTAGAGAACCAGAAAATTTGCATTAGTGTGTCTTATCGAGTTTGTTAGGATGCATTAGTGAGTCTGGACTTTGACCGTGTTTGATTTCGAAAACTATTGCTTATCCTTGTTGGTTAAAAAAAATTAATATGTAAATATTATGTGGTACTAACGTGCTAGTTGTTATGTGATAGATGTCTGGCTTAGAACTTGTTATCACATTCAGCGACTCCGAACCAGAATCTTCAGATGGTGTTCCAGTCATTAACCTGTCCGATGATGAAAACGATACCTTTGGGGAAGACTCACAATTTTCGGATGAATCAATTGAAGAGGAACCGGAAAGTGATCCTGAGGAGGAAGAAATACGGGAAATTACGAAAGACAAGTTTGAAAGAGGAAAGAAATGAAAGGCTACTGAATTGGAAAATCCAAATCCCAAGTTTAGTGAGGATGTTGTGGCACCAACTCCACCAGACACTTCCACCCCTATTCCCGCTATTCCTATTAGTTCTATCCAGGCATCCTGTTCTTCAGCCCCTCCGCCAAAATGCAGGGAGACAGTCAAGATAACCTATAAGCGATTTCTTTGAACACAAACGTTTTGGGTTAAATGATGCGCTGTTGTTTTAAACCATGGGATCATATAACGTTTTGTATAATATTACTAGTGTGGTTTGCTTAATGTTTGATGTAAGATAAGCATATGTAAAATAGTGAAGTGTGAAATGCAATAATTTTTCATGGTTGAGTATTATTTGGGTGATAGTAATTGATTTCTGTACTAAGCTATTAAGTATGAACTTTAATGGGCAGGTACTACCCTAGATATAATTATAAAATGCTAATAAGAAGAAAAGAATTTTATAATAATAACTGGTTCATATTATTAATAAGCTACGATGTACTGTAAATACATACTACATCTATAATATTCCATGTGAATAATTATTTTTTTTCATTCTTATTGAAGATTATGGCGCGATTGAACCGAATGACGGAACAAGAAATCGATGAACTCATCAATCAGCGAGTGGACGACAGAATGTTATGGGTCGAGGCTGCGAGAGGTGCTGCAGTTAACCCAAATCCTCGTGTGGGATGTACTTACAAAACTTTTCAAGGTTGCAAGCCCTTATCATTCAGTGGAACAGAAGGACCAGTCGGTTTAACCCGGTGGATCGAAAAGATTGAGTCTGTGTTTAAAATCAGTGGCTGTATTGAGAAGGACATGACCAAGTATGCATCGTGCACCTTACAAGATAGTGCACTCACATGGTGGAAAAACTATGTGAAGGCCGTAGGAGGAGATGTAGCTTATGATACTCCCTGAGAAGAATTCAAAACAATGCTAATCAACGAGTATTGTCTAAGGAACGAGGTTAGGAAGTTGGAAGCTGAATTATGAAGCCTGAAAGTTGTTAGTACTGAACTCACCAACTACAATCAGCGATTCATGGAATTAGCTTTGCTATGTCCCGAATTGGTACCAACAGAAGAACGGAAGATAGAAGTGTACAAAGATGGTTTGCCTAAAAATGTCAAAGCAAATGTTACAGCATCGAAACCCAAGACTATTCACGAAGCCATCACCATGGCGAACGAGTTGATGGACTAGATTATTCTGGATAAGAGCACCGATGTCAAGACATCTGGAAACAAAAGAAAGTGGGAAGGTAACCATCAACAATCCAACAAGAAACAAGAAACCACGCAAGGTGCGGGTAGCGGTTCGAACTCAGGTTACAAAGGACGAAATCCTTTATGTAACAGATGCTACAAACATCACTCTGGTTATTGTAATGTGGTGTGTGAAAATTGTAATCGAAGGGGTCATCTTGCTAAAGATTGTCGGATTCCTGTTACAAATACAAATGGCACCAAGACTCCTGCCACTAATGCAAATAGAACTGCCTTGGCCACTGTTACCTGTTATGGGTGTGGTAAACAGGGTCATTATAAGAGCCAGTGTCCGAATCCAGAGAAGAATAATGGATCTGCACTTGGAAGAGCATTTGTTATTAATGCTAGAGAGGCGTGTGAAGACCCGGAGCTTGGTACGGGTACGTTTACTATTAATAACTTATCCGCATCTATTATATTTGATACTGGTGCCGATAGAAGTTACGTGAGTAGAGACTTTTACGCTAAATTGAATTGTTCATCATTACCTCTAGATGCTAAGTACATGATTGAGTTAGCTAATGGTAAACTAATTAAAGCCGATAAAATTTGCCGTGATTGTAAAATAAATTTAGCCGTAGAAATATTTAAGATTGATTTGATACCCGTAGAATTAGGAAGTTTTGATGTAATAGTCGGCATGGACTGGATGTCCAAAATAGGAGCTGAAGTTGTGTGTGCCAAGAAGGCAATTCGCATTCCTCGTAAGGATAAAACGCCAGTAATGATTTATGGAGAGAAGGGTAACTCAAAGCTAAAACTCATTAGTTGTTTGAAAGCTCAAAAGTGCTTGAAGAAAAGGTGTTATGCTATCTTATCACATGTTAATAAAGTCGAAATGAAGGAAAAAGTGAAGAGCATCAATGGCGTGCCTGTGGCAAGAGATTTTCCTGAAGTCTTTCCAGAAGAGTTGCCGGGATTACCTCCATTTAGATCTGTAGAATTTCAAATAGATCTAGTACCAGGAGCTGCACCAGTGGCTCGTGCTCCATATAGACTTGCACCATCTGAGTTAAAAGAACTTCAGAGTCAGTTAAAAGAATTACTGGACCGTGGATTCATACGACCAAGTACTTCACCGTGGGGAGCTCCGATTTTATTCGTCAAGAAGAAAAATGGATCTTTTAGGATGTGTATAGATTATCGTGAATTAAATAAGTTAACTATCAAGAATCGGTATCCACTTTCGAGAACTGACGACTTATTTGATCAACTGCAAGGATCATGTGTGTACTCAAAAATCGACTTAAGATCGGGCTATCATCAATTACGTGTCAAAGAAGAAGATATTCCGAAAACTGCTTTTCAGACACGTTATGGTCATTACGAATTTTTGGTTATGCCGTTTGGGTTGACTAATGCGCCAGTTGTATTCATGGACCTCATGAATCGAGTTTGTAGTCCGTATTTAGATAAGTTTGTTATCATTTTCATTGACGATATTCTTATCTATTCCAAGAGTGAGCAAGAGCATGAGCAGCATTTAAGGTTGGTATTAGAATTGTTAAGAAAAGAACAGTTATACGCCAAATTTTCTAAGTGTGCATTTTGGTTGAAAGAAGTGCAATTTCTTGGCCATGTTGTTAGTAGCAAAGGAATTCAGGTTGATCCAGCTAAAATTGAGGCCATTGAAAAATGGGAGACTCCTAAGACACCAACGCAGATACGCCAATTTTTGGGTTTAGCTGGTTATTATAGAAGGTTTATTCAAGATTTTTCCCGAATAGCTAAACCATTAACAGCGTTAACGCAAAAAGGGAAGAAGTACGAATGGACTTCTGAGCAGGAAAGTGCATTTCAATTACTAAAGAAGAAGTTGACTACAGCACCTATTTTATCGTTACCTGAAGGGAACGATGATTTTGAGATATATTGTGACGCTTCGCGACAAGGTTTTGGTTGCGTCCTTATGCAACGAAAGAAAGTTATAGCATACGCATCCCGACAATTGAAGATTCATGAGCAGAATTATACGACGCATGATTTAGAATTGGGAGCAGTAGTGTTTGCATTGAAGATATGGAGACACTACTTATATGGGGTTAAATGCACTGTGTTTACCGATCATAAAAGCCTTCAACATATCTTCGATCAGAAACAGCTGAACATGAGGTAACGTAGGTGGGTCGAGCTGATAAACGACTATGATTGTGAGATTCGCTATCATCCCGGGAAAGCGAATGCAGTGGCCGACGCTCTAAGCAGAAAGGAACGGGAACCAATTCGAGTACGAGCAATGAACATAAAAATTCACATGAATCTCAACTCACAAATCAAAGAGGCTCAACGAGAAGCTCTTACTAAAGAAAACATAGGAAATGAAATAATGAAGAAGTATGAGAAGTAACTCGTTATACGGGAAGATGGAATTCGATATTTTGCAAACCGTATTTGGGTACCGAAGTTGGGTGGATTAAGGAAGTTGATATTGAATGAGGCACATAAGACAAGATACTCGATACATCCTGGAGTTGGAAAGATGTATCAAGATCTTAAGACAAATTATTGGTGGCCTAATTTAAAGACAGATGTTGCAACATATGTTGGGGAATGTTTAACTTGTTCCAAAGTCAAAGCAGAACACCAGAAGCCGTCAGGGTTACTTCAACAACCAGAAATCCCAGAATGGAAATGGGACGGTATTACCATGGATTTCATCACAAAGTTACCTAAGACTGCCTGGGGTTATGACACCATTTGGGTAATAGTTGATCGTCTCACCAAATCTACACATTTCTTGCCTATAAAGGAAATGGATAGAATGGAGAAACTATTAGGATTATACATAAAGGAAATTGTTTCAAGGCATGAAATACCTATTTCCATTATATCCGATCGTGATAGTAGATTTACATCAAAGTTTTGGCAATCACTACAGGAGGCCCTGGGAACTCATTTGGATATGAGCACCGCATATCATCCACAAACTGACGGGCAGAGTGAAAGAACAATTCAGACTCTTGAAGACATGCTCAGGGCATGTGTGATCGATTTTGGAAACGGATGGGATAAATATCTACCATTAGCAGAATTCTCGTATAATAACAGTTATCATGCGAGCATTAAAGCTGCACCATTCAAAGCATTGTATGGAAGGAAGTGTAGATCCCCTATCTGTTGGAATGAAGTAGGAGATCGACAATTAACTGGTCCCGAGATCATACACGAAACGACTGAGAAGATAGTACAAATCAAGGAGAGATTGAAAACAGCCCGTAGTCGCCAAAAGAGCTACGCCGATGTCCGAAGGAAACCATTAGAGTTTCAGATCGGTGACATGGTTATGCTAAAGTTGTCACCTTGGAAAGGTGTAATACGTTTTGGAAAAAGGGGTAAACTGAACCCAAGGTATGTAGGCCCGTTCAAGATCATCGAACTCATCGGACCGGTAGCTTATCGACTCGAGATACCACAACAACTCGCCGGAGTACATAATTCATTTCACGTCTCAAACCTCAAGAAATGTCTTGCAAAGGAAGATCTCACCATTCCTCTTGAAGAAATCCAAGTCGACGAGAAACTACAATTCATAGAAGAACCAGTCGAAATCATGGACCGTGAAGTTAAACGGCTCAAGCAGAGCAACATACCAATCGTTAAGGTTCGTTGGAATGCTCGAAGAGGTCCCGAGTTTACTTGGGAATGAGAGGATCAGATGAAACAAAAGTACCCACATTTGTTTCCCGAGAATGCAAAATAGGTACAACTTTAAAATTTCGGGACGAAATTTATTTAACGGGTAGGTACTGTAACGACCCAGATTTTTCTGATCGTTTTACACTTATAAGATTAATATTTACATAAATTAAACCTTACCAACATGATAAGCAATCTAAATTGTTGAGACTTATGTTTTTGAAAAGAGTTTTACACAACGTTTGACCGTTCAATTTGACTGATGATATAATGAACTATATAACATACGATAATTATACGTTTGTGTATATATATGTATTTTTATATATTTAACATGATCTAAAAATGTTTTAACATCTCATTGTGTACTAATAACAATGAGTTATAAGTATATTTTGAGACTACTAACTTAAGTTTTCAAAACGATAACTATATGTGACGTTCTTCGACTTAAATACTTAAAACTTATAATGCTTATACATGTATCGTATAGATATGTATTTTATAACTTTTAAAGGATTTATATACATAAAACAATATAAGTATATTTACAAAAGATAGCTATATTTGAATCCTCGTTTAGTTTTCTCAAGATTTTTATACGTATATCTAGGGTATATGTACCCGTATCATACCCAACTTCTATACGTATTTACTATTGGTATATACACATCACAATCACTTTATTAGCAGCCATGAGTCAGCCAATTTTGGATCTTAGCATGCATGATTAATCAATTTGGCATATTACAAGACTTTTGCACAATATTACAAATTTATACATCTTTTCACCACCATTTATACTCCATTCCATTTTCATTTTTACTACACATTTTCTCTAACCAAAAACACACTCTTAGGAACCTTAAGTGTTCTTCACAATCTCAACAAATAACCATGAAGATCTAGCTTCAAAAACAACCCTTAATCATCATAAGAAAATCCATTCAAGAACACTTCAAAAATCCTTTCAAGTAAACAAGTTTACTTCCAACCTTCCAATCCAACTCCACCACTCTTTTGATTCTAGGATTTTTCTCATCTCTTACAGTAACTTTGTCCAAGTAACTTGAGGTAGTAACCTTATTCATAATCTTATTCAATTCATATTCATATAGCTATCTTATTTTGTGGTATAAAATTTTAACAACAAGAACATAGTTTGAATGATTTCAAACTTGTTCGCAAACTAAATAGATCCTTCTAACTTGAATTTTAAAATACTTCAAGACCTGTAATATATCATAATGATATGCTAACTTAACAAGATATAACTTGGTTTTACAAAGAACACCTTAAAAACTGAATCTACGTCGTCGGAGTGCAACCGGGGGCTGTTTTGGGTTGGATAATTAAAAACCATCTTAAGCTTTGAATTGGAAGTTCATATTCTGGAAAAATGATATTTCTTATGAATATGTTAACACATAAAAATTTCATGGTTTAACTCAAAGTGTAAGTATTTTTAGAAAAATGATCATTAAATGTTGTTTTTATGATGGAAAATGATCACTTTCATAAGTTTCACCAAAGTTTGACCTATAACCTGTGATTTCGAATACAACCTAAGGTATTTTCAGTTCATATTCTTAAAATTTGACTCGATCCAAGGAAGTGGCAAGTTGAACCAAGAAAAACGGAGTTGTAATAAAGAAACTACGACTAAAACAAGATCGGGTATGCGAAGCTAGTTTAGCTACGAAAATATTTGGAGAAAAATTAAATTAATCATATATTTCTAATTAATATGATATTTCATATCTATTTACTTATGATTTGATTTTATATATTTCAGGACCACCCGTAAACAACACGAGAAGATTAATCATAAGACCTCATGATTGTACGCAACACGTCATTTGACAACACGGTACTTTATGTACGCAACACGTCATTTGACAACATGGTACCATGGGTCAAGATTAATTCTGATCAATACGAATACGATGGGGTCTTTATTTATTTTATTGAGCAACTAATTGTGGACCACTAACATCGGACTTCTAACTACGGACTAAGAAAATATTAAAAGTATTAAAAGTATATATATATATATATATATATATATATATATATATATATATATATATATGTGTGTGTGTGTGTAACGATTACTTAAAAAGAAAATATGTTGATATATTATATATATGGTTAGGTTCGTGATATCTATCGGAGACCAAGTCGTGATAAATACCTTCAAGGCAAAAGTGAGTATATAGTCCCACTTTTAAACTCTAAATATTTCGGGATGAGAATACATGCATTTTATGATTTACGTTATGGACACAAGTGATTAAAAATATATATTCTACGTTGAGTTGTACCACTGGCATGCTTCCCTGTAACTTGGTAACTACTATTTACATGAGGTATTGTAAACGCGAATCCTGTTGATAGATCTATCGGGCCTGACAACCCCAACCGGACTGGACGACCAGTATTCAACGGTTGCATAGTACTTCGTTTCGGTGACTACACTTGGTACGGTGTAGTAAGATTTCATAATAAAGGGAATATGCGACGTTGATTAAATGTTAAGTATGGTTATCAAGTGCTCAACAACTTCGAATATTTTTATTAAAACGTTTATATATGAAATCTTGTGGTCTATATTTATAACGTTGTCGGCATTAAACCTATATCTCACCAACTTTATGTTGACGTTTTAAGCATGTTTATTCTCAGGTGATAACTAAAAGCTTCCGCTGCAACATGTTGAATTTAAGCAAGATCTTGAGTATGCATATTTGTGTCAAAAATAAAACTGCATATCGGAGAATTTGTAATTTAAAATACGTTGGAAATCGTGTTGTTATCATCACATGTAAAGTTTGTAAGGCTAAGATTATCGCTAAACGATAATCATTATTATGTCGTTTAAACCATATATTTGTAATAAAAGTTATGGTTTGTATTGTAAAAACGAATTCAGTTTTTGAAAAACGTCGCATATAGAGGTCAATACCTCGCGATGAAATCATATGTTGTTGTATTCGTCCTTATGGTTAAGGTCAGGTTATGACATTAAGTCATCGTTAGTCGTTAGATGTAAATGTTGTTTTGAAACATTTAGGTTAACGATCTTGTTAAATGTTGTTAACCCATTGTTTATTATATCTAAAGAGATGTTAAATTATTACATTATCATGATATTTTGATATATTAATATATCTTAGTATGATATATATACAGTTAAATGTTGTTACAACGATAATCGTTACATATATGTCTTGTTTTGAAATCATTAAGTTAGTAGTCTTGTTTTTACATATGTAGTTCATTGTTAATATACTTAATGATATGTTTACTTATCATAATACCATGTTAATATATATATATATATATATATATATATATATATATATATATATATATATATATATATATATCCATATATGTGATGCCCCGTACAAAACCATCGTGTACGGATCATCAATCAATAGGATCATTACATGGTCAAACACTATATGCTATTTGAAAACCGATTTGCATTCATAAAAAGATAACGTTTTACAAAAGATAACGTGCATCCTACGAATAGGAGCATAAACATAAGTATTTGACCCTAAGGTCATTACAAAGCCATTGTTTGAAATTAACATAAACTACGAATGCAAAAGAAAAGTTCCATGAATGAGACATCTCTAGTAATGCAGTGGATAACTAATACAGCAGGTCCTTAATAGCAAGACAGCAAATCTAACAGCGGAAGCAAGAAACCTCTAAGCACCTAAGAAATACACGCTTAAAAGTCAACACGAATGTTGGAGAGCTATAGTTTAAGTTGTAACAGTAACGTAAGGTACGCCACGAGATTTCAGTTTAACAAACAGTATGAAAAGTATATGTATAACCGTGGGCACCCGGTAACTAGACTTAACGTTTATAACCCCCTGAAAGTACACTTAGCTGGTGCGTATGTTCACGAAGCATTAAACACCCGTTAAATGCTAGCGCAACTAGCCCGAGTGGGGATATCAAACCCTATGGATCCATATCTAAGATTCGCGTTCACCGGTTCAAAGACCAATGACTAAACGTTACCGTGCTAATGGGAATGTTTATACCGTTGTATAACCCACACACATATAAAGTTTAAGTACTGTGCCTAGTATGTAAAATGTAAAAAGTGCATGTATTCTCAGTCCCAAAATAGTTAAAGTAAAAAGGGATGCTATAACTCACAGTGATAAAAGCGGTAAAGTCAGAAATGAAAGTACGCAAGTAGTAAGTCGGTCCGAAAGGTCGTCAACCTAAATTAAAGGTTACTAGGTCAGTAGGTTGTCTTTATAAATTTTAATAGCGCATAAAATAAGTTTAAGTGTCATCATCATCATTCATCATCATAAAAGCTAAGCAAATTCGACAAGAATAGAGATCGAAACAATAGGCTGACTTCGGTCAGCTACTACGACCTCTACGTAAATCAAAAAGATGCATAGTCAGTGGCTATGGCTCCGTATATGAGTTCCCTAATAGCTGACAAGTTTTCGGAACCTAACTCGTCTTCGTTTGACCGTGGCGACGGTTTAAGTGCGAGTTGGTCAGAAATTTCAGCACAACGTTAATAGGGTGTAGTGACTCTCGGAGGGCCATAAATCCTAAACCGTAACTCGGATTAAGACGAGGCCTAAACGGAAAATCATCTACTCGAACCGAACTAACTGAAAATCAAATTTTCAGTAGCCCAGGTGGCCTGATCAGATACTAAAAACAGTGGACAAGTGCTCCGATGGGGTTCTTGGTGCTTGATGCTCATCACGATTCTCATCCTTGATGCTTGTAGCTTCAAGTGTACAACTCGTTGATGGTTTAGCATCACTTTTGACCAAGATTCTACCATAAATACACAATATGTTAAGACCAAGTGGTAACACAACTCATTTAAGAGTCTTAGATGGATGATGAACCAAGGTTACATCATATCCTTAGTCTTAACACAATTACAAGTCCTATTTACAAACAATGTTACAACTTTACATCAATCAAACAAGTATGAACATGATCTAAGTCAAATGAAGTGATGGAACCCTAAGCTAGAGAGCTTGGATCCCTTTCACACAATTTATAAGGTCACAAAGCTAGAAAGCTTGAACCTTTAATGTTCTTGAAGATCTTGAAGCATAAAGCTTGGATCTTTAAGTTTCATGAAGAGCATAAACACAAGTTTTGATCTTTATAACAAAACAACAAGATCATAAGCTAGAAAACTTAGATCCCACAACAAGATATGAAGATTCAAGCTAGAAAGCTTGCATCTTGGTTGTTCTTGAAGATCTTGAAGCATAAAGCTTGGATCTTGAAGATACATGAAGATTACAAACAAAAGTTTGAATCTTTATCATAAAATAACAAGATTAAAGCATAAAAGAAGTAGATCTACAAAGTTGGTGAAGATTCAAAGCTAGAAAGCTTGAATCTTCCATGTTCTTGAAGGATTCATGCTTGAATCAACAAGATATAATCAAGATCAAAGCTAAAGAGCTTGATCTTCTATGATGATGATGATATGCCACAAAAATGATGAAGGAAAAGAAGAAGAAAAAGAAAACTTACAAGTAATACAAGAAAGGAAAGAAAGAAAGAGCAAGTGTGTGTGAAAATCAAATGAGCAAGTGGTTGAATGAGAGGTAAATGGCTAGTATTTATAAGCAAAATTTTGACATGGATTGATGAGGTGGAAGGGCCTCTTGACCGTGATTTTCAAAGGGGGGAGGGGGAGACACCATTTTGCTTTTTGTTTAGTGGTTGTCTAAAGCATATACTTATGCTAGAATCCCATGTAACAATATGGATAATCCTTATCCAAATACTTGTATAACTCATTAATTAATTTATTTTATTTATTTTATTTATTATGGGTCACTAGTAATAATACTTGGGCTAATTAATTGGGCCACTAGCTAGTGTAGGGTGGGCTATGGTCCAATAAGGTAGAAAGTCCAACAAGACTAACTATTGTGATCTAATAAATAATTAGTTAAAATTAAGCATCCAAAAACCCAGGTAATTATTATTATAAAATAATAATTAATATTTCATAGTCATAATATTCCAATTACGACAAAAGTCAAACGTGCGCGCAGTTCGCGGTTTAATCGAAACGTCAAGTAACACTAACGGTTATAAAGGCTTCCGTTGAACAAGTTAAGTATCCTACGTACTCTAAGGCATGTTTTAACATATAATTGGAAGTAAACTACGTATATCAAGTTTCCAGAGTATAAAGTAACACAGTACGCACAGATACGCAGTTTCGGAAGAATACAAGGCACAAAAGCAAGTCGAAAAAGTCGGGTCGTTACATTACCCACCTGTTATTGGAAATTTCATCCCGAAATTTAAGCTGATGGTGATGGAGTCAGGAAAAGGTGAGGATACTTCTGCATCATTTGATCCTCTCGTTCTCAGGTAAACTCAGGTCCACGCTTGGCATTCCATCGAACTCGGACAATTGGAATCTTATTGCGTTTCAAGGTTTTGACCTCACGGTCCATAATTTTGACAGGCTCTTCCACGAAGTGGAGTTTGTCATCAATCGTAAGTTCTTCCAATGGTATGACAAGTTCCGGTGGAGCAATTCACTTCTTCAAATTTGATACATGGAAGGTAGGATGAACAGCACTCAACTGAGTCGGAAGATCCAGACGATAAGCAATGGGTCCAACACGTTCCAAAATTTCAAAAGGACCAATATATTGCGGGTTTAACTTTCCGTGCTTTCCAAAACGAATTACACCTTTCCAAGGTGCGACCTTCAACATTACTCGGTCACCCACGTTGAATTCGAAGTCTTTATGTTTAAGATCAGCATAACTCTTTTGGCGATCACGGGCCGTCTTAAGTCTCGCTTGAATCTGAGAAATCTTCTCCGTCATTTCATGGACTATCTCGGGTCCGGTGATTTGCACTTCGCCTAACTCGGCTCGACAAATAGGAGAACGGCACTTGCGGCCATACAATGCTTCAAAAGGTGCGGCTTTAATACTCGAATGGTAACTGTTGTTGTAAGAGAATTCGGCTAACGGCAGATGCCTTTCCCAAGACTTTCCGAAGTCAATAACACAGGCACGTAACATGTCCTCTAAAGTCTGAATCGTTCGTTCACTCTGACCGTCGGTCTGGGGGTGATACGCGGTGCTCATGTCGAGACGAGTTCCCAAGGCTTCTTGCAAAGAACGCCAGAATCTGGAAGCAAAACGGGGATCGCGATCGGAGATAATTGATAAGGGCACACCATGACGGGATACAAATTCTTTGATGTACAGTTGAGCAAGTATCTCCATTGTATCTGTTTCTTTCATTGCTAGGAAATGAGCAGATTTGGTAAGACGGTCAATGATAACCCAGATTGTATCGTATCCGCCCACCGTTTTTGGTAGCTTCGTGATGAAATCCATCGTAATTGCTTCCCATTTCCATTGTGGGATTTCTGGTTGTTGGAGTAATCCAGATGGCCTCTGATGCTCAGCCTTAACCTTCGAGCAAGTCAAACACCTCCCAACATAAGTTGCAACATCCTTCTTAAGATTTGGCCACCAATACTGTTCCTTGAGATCGTGGTACATTTTGCCGGCTCCTGGATGAATCGAATATCTCGACTTGTGGGCTTCATCAAGTAAAAGGCTTCGTAAATCTCCATAACGAGGTACCCAAATTCTTCCGGCATAACATCGGAGTCCAGACTCCTTAACCTCGAATTTAGAGATGAGGATGTTTAGGTATTCGCAAGATATGTTCTCCTCCTTAAGAGCCTCTTCTTGGACTACCCGGATCTGACTGTGGAGGTTTGAATCGATGGTGATGTTCAGAGTCCGAACACGAAGAGGTACCGTTCTCTCCTTTCGACTTAGAGCATCAGCTACAACATTGGCCTTACCAGGATGGTAACGAAGTTCACAATTATAGTCGTTCAGCGTCTCAATCCATCGTCGTTGTCTCATGTTCAGCTGCTTCTGATCAAAGATGTGCTGGAGGCTTTTGTGATCGGTGAATATGGTACTCTTTGTTCCATAGAGATAGTGTAGTGACCCGAACTTTTCCATGTTTATATATATTAATTGAGATTGATATTTACATGATTAAATGTTTCCAACATGTTAAGCAATCAAACTTGTTAAGACTTGATTAACTGAAATATGTTTCATATAGACAATTGACCACCCAAGTTGACCGGTGATTCACGAACGTTAAAACTTGTAAAAACTATATGATGACATATATATGGATATATATATAGTTAACATGATACTATGATAAGTAAACATATCATTAAGTATATTAACAATGAACTACATATGTAAAAACAAGACTACTAACTTAATGATTTTTCAACGAGACATATATGTAACGATTATCGTTGTAAAGATATTTAATGTATATATATCATATTAAGAGATATTCATACATGATAATATCATGATAATATAATAATTTAAAATCTCATTTGATATTATAAACATTGGGTTAACAACATTTAACAAGATCGTTAACCTAAAGGTTTCAAAACAACACTTACATGTAACGACTAACGATGACTTAACGACTCAGTTAAAATGTATATACATGTAGTGTTTTAATATGTATTTATACACTTTTGAAAGACTTCAATACACTTATCAAAATACTTCTACTTAATAAAAATGCTTACAATTACATCCTCGTTCAGTTTCATCAACAATTCTACTCGTATGCACCCGTATTCGTACTCGTATAATACACAGCTTTTAGATGTATGTACTATTGGTATATACACTCCAATGATCAGCTCTTAGCAGTCCATGTGAGTCACCTAACACATGTGGGAACCATCATTTGGCAACTAGCATGAAATATCTCATAAAATTACAAAAATATGAGTAATCATTCATGACTTATTTACATGAAAACAAAATTACATATCCTTTATATCTAATCCATACACCAACGACCAAAAACACCTACAAACACTTTCATTCTTCAATTTTCTTCATCTAATTGATCTCTCTCAAGTTCTATCTTCAAGTTCTAAGTGTTCTTCATAAATTCCAAAAGTTCTAGTTTCATAAAATCAAGAATACTTTCAAGTTTGCTAGCTCACTTCCAATCTTGTAAGGTGATCATCCAACCTCAAGAAATCTTTGTTTCTTACAGTAGGTTATCATTCTAATACAAGGTAATAATCATATTCAAACTTTGGTTCAATTTCTATAACTATAACAATCTTATTTCAAGTGATGATCTTACTTGAACTTGTTTTCGTGTCATGATTCTGCTTCAAGAACTTCGAGCCATCCAAGGATCCATTGAAGCTAGATCCATTTTTCTCTTTTCTAGTAGGTTTATCCAAGGAACTTAAGGTAGTAATGATGTTCATAACATCATTCAATTCATACATATAAAGCTATCTTATTCGAAGGTTTAAACTTGTAATCACTAGAACATAGTTTAGTTAATTCTAAACTTGTTCGCAAACAAAAGTTAATCCTTCTAACTTGACTTTTAAAATCAACTAAACACATGTTCTATATCTATATGATATGCTAACTTAATGATTTAAAACCTGGAAACACGAAAAACACCGTAAAACCGGATTTACGCCGTCGTAGTAACACCGCGGGCTGTTTTGGGTTAGTTAATTAAAAACTATGATAAACTTTGATTTTAAAGTTGTTATTCTGAGAAAATGATTTTTATTATGAACATGAAACTATATCCAAAAATTATGATTAAACTCAAAGTGGAAGTATGTTTTCTAAAATGGTCATCTAGACGTCGTTCTTTCGACTGAAATGACTACCTTTACAAAAACGACTTGTAACTTATTTTTCCGACTATAAACCTATACTTTTCTGTTTATATTCATAAAATAGAGTTCAATATGAAACCATAGCAATTTGATTCACTCAAAACGGATTTAAAATGAAGAAGTTATGGGTAAAAGAAGATTGGATAATTTTTCTCATTTTCGCTACGTGAAAATTGGTAACAAATCTATTCCAACCATAACTTAATCAACTTGTATTGTATATTATGTAATCTTGAGATACCATAGACATGTATACAATGTTTCGACCTATCATGTCGACACATCTATATATATTTCGGAACAACCATAGACACTCTATATGTGAATGTTGGAGTTAGCTATACAGGGTTGAGGTTGATTCCAAAATATATATAGTTTGAGTTGTGATCAATACTGAGATACGTATACACTGGGTCGTGGATTGATTCAAGATAATATTTATCGATTTATTTCTGTACATCTAACTGTGGACAACTAGTTGTAGGTTACTAACGAGGACAGCTGACTTAATAAACTTAAAACATCAAAATATATTAAAAGTGTTGTAAATATATTTTGAACATACTTTGATATATATGTATATATTGTTATAGGTTCGTGAATCAACCAGTGGCCAAGTCTTACTTCCCGACGAAGTAAAAATCTGTGAAAGTGAGTTATAGTCCCACTTTTAAAATCTAATATTTTTGGGATGAGAATACATGCAGGTTTTATAAATGATTTACAAAATAGACACAAGTACGTGAAACTACATTCTATGGTTGAATTATCGAAATCGAATATGCCCCTTTTTATTAAGTCTGGTAATCTAAGAATTAGGGAACAGACACCCTAATTGACGCGAACTCTAAAGATAGATCTATTGGGCCTAACAAACCCCATCCAAAGTACCGGATGCTTTAGTACTTCGAAATTTATATCATATCCGAAGGGTGTCTCGGAATGATGGGGATATTCTTATATATGCATCTTGTTAATGTCGGTTACCAGGTGTTCACCATATGAATGATTTTTATCTCTATGTATGGGATGTGTATTGAAATATGAAATCTTGTGGTCTATTATTATGATTTGATATATATAGGTTAAACCTATAACTGACCAACATTTTTGTTGACGTTTTAAGCATGTTTATTCTCAGGTGATTATTAAGAGCTTCCGCTGTCGCATACTTAAATAAGGACGAGATTTGGAGTCCATGCTTGTATGATATTGTGTAAAAACTGCATTCAAGAAACTTATTTTGTTGTAACATATTTGTATTATAAACCATTATGTAATGGTCGTGTGTAAACAGGATATTTTAGATTATCATTATTTGATAATCTACGTAAAGCTTTTTAAACCTTTATTGATGAAATAAAGGTTATGGTTTGTTTTAAAATGAATGCAGTCTTTGAAAAACGTCTCATATAGAGGTCAAAACCTCGCAACGAAATCAATTAATATGGAACGTTTTTAATCAATAAGAACGGGACATTTCAGTTGGTATCCGAGCGTTGGTCTTAGAGAACCAGAATTTTGCATTAGTGTGTCTTATCGAGTTTGTTAGGATGCATTAGTGAGTCTGGACTTCGACCGTGTTTACTTGAAAAATGATTGCTTAACAAATTTTGTTGGAAACTATATATTTTTAACATGTGAATATTATGTGATATATTTATCTCTTAACGCGTTTGATATTATGTGATAGATGTCTACCTCTAGAACAAGTCCCATTGACTCACCTAATAATAATGAAGAGTCAAATGTAAATTGGAATGATTCGTGGACTGATTCACAAGTTCCCGAAGAGGAACCGGAAGAAGAGTCGGAACCGGAAGAAGAATCGGAACCGGAAGAAGAATCGAAATCGAATGAAGAAATAGAACCGGTGGGGGAAATAATAAAACGGTTAAGTAAAAGAAAATCCTCAACCAACCGACCAAGGTTAATTATGGTCAATGGTGTTTCCGCCAAGGAAGCAAAATATTGGGAGGATTACCAATTCTCTGATGAATCGGATTCCGACGAGAATTCCAATGATGTTATAGAAATTACCCCAACTGAATTTAAAAAGGCAAAAGAAAATAATAAGGGAAAGGGCATAAAAATAGAGAAATCTAATTCCAACCCCGATGAACTTTATATGTATCGTCAACCCCCGAAGTCCTTAAGTTGTAACAATGACCCGGGAACCTCTAAACCATCAGGTTTTTCTAAACCAATGTGGACAACGACGGCTCGTATTAGGGGAACATCATATATCCCTAGAAACTTGGCAAAACGAACCAAAACCGAAGAAGAAGAAACGAGCGAGTCGTAATAAGATATTTGTATTCGCGTGGTGTAATATATGTAATATAGTGTTCTTATGCTTTATGATATATGTAAAAATTGCTTGTATTAATAAGTATTTTTTTATGAATCTAACTCTTGTCTATTTTACAGTTTAAAAACACAAAATGGATAGACAACCCAATATTTTAAGAGACCTACCCGGAGACATGATTGATGAAATCTTGTCTAGAGTCAGCCAGAATTCCTCGGCACAACTATTTAAGGCGAGATCAGTTTGTAAGACATTCGAAGAACGTTCCAAGAATGTCTTGGTTTATAAGAGACTTTCGTTTGAAAGATGGGGGATATCACATTGGGAAACCCATAAGTTACGATGTGTTTACTTTGACGCATATATTGCGGGGAACCCAAATGCTATTTTACGCAACGGGTTAAGAAATTATTTTGACTCAATATATCCGAATATTGGACTTCGTGATTTAGAAAAAGTGGCTAACATGCAACATAAAGAAGCATGTTATGCTTACGGATTAGTAATGTTCGCTTCTCACCAAAGTGAGAACAAGAACATCGGGCTACAACTATTAAACAAAACGTTTCCACAAGTGACGGAGTCGGTAATTGGGGTACGAAATGAGGTTTTTAGATTATTACGGGACTGTTGGACATTACGTAACCCTCGTCCCTTTGACGACGTTACAACACGCTGTCTTATCAACGGCCATAATGGTTATGTTGCACAAGACCAAGGATGGGAAGTAGTCCTAGTAAAACCAGAATGCATGACTTGTTTCTGGACGTATGAATTACGTGTCTTTATTGCCTTTGCTGAACGACTTGTGTACTAGCTAGAATTATCTTCACAACTATCTTGTATCAAAGTTATTGTGTGCTATATTTCATGCTTTATGTAAAATAAGCGGTATTGTAAGTTTGTAAAATATTGTATAAAAGTTTGAACGCGAAATATTATTATAATCAGTTTTTCATATAGAATTGTAGTAGTTGAATTGTATATTAGCTACTAAGTATGAACTTAACGGGTAGGTACTACCCGAATTTAAACTTATAAAACGCTAATATGAAGAAAAAGCTTTTATAAATGAGTTCATATTATGCTACGAAATACTATTAACTACTCTTAATATTCTGTATGATTAACTTGTTCCATTTAACTATTTTGAAGGAAATGGCACCGACTACTCGACACACCGTGAATATGAATGAAGAGGAATTCCGTACTTTTCTAGCTTCAAACATAGCCGCAGTACAGGCTGCGCTACATACCAACAATAACCTTGGATCTAGCAGTACAGGAAATCGTGTAGGATGCACCTACAAAGAATTCACTGCCTGCAAACCTTTGGAATTTGATGGAACCGAAGGACCGATCGGATTGAAACGGTGGACCGAGAAGGTCGAATCGGTGTTTGCCATAAGTAAGTGTACTGAAGAGGACAAAGTAAAGTACGCTACGCATACCTTCACAGGTTCTGCGTTAACATGGTGGAATACCTATCTAGAGCAAGTGGGACAAGACGATGCGTACGCACTACCGTGGTCAGCATTGAAGCACTTGATGAACGAGAAGTACCGTCCCAGAACCGAGGTCAATAAGCTCAAGACAGAACTTAGAGGGTTACGAACCCAAGGATTTGATATTACCACGTACGAAAGACGATTCACAGAATTGTGCCTATTGTGTCCGGGAGCATTCGAAGATGAGGAAGAGAAGATCGACGCGTTTGTGAAAGGATTACCGGAAAGAATCCAAGAAGATATAAGTTCACACGAGCCCGCCTCCATACAACAGGCATGTAGAATGGCTCACAAACTCGTGAACCAAATTGAAGAAAGAATTAAAGAACAGACTGCTGAAGAGGCCAATGTGAAGCAAGTCAAAAGAAAGTGGGAGGAAAACGGTGATAAGAATCACCAATACAACAACAACAGCAATTACAACAATAATCGCAACAATTATCCCAACAATCGCAACATCAATCGCAACTACAACAAATGGCCCAACAACAACAACAACAACAACAGCAACTACAACAATCATCCCAACAACAATAATAACCGCAACAACAACAACAATCAGAAGCAGCTATGCCAAAGGTGTGAAAAGAATCACTCGGGGTTCTGCACCAAATTTTGCAACAAGTGTAAAAGAAATGGTCATAGCGCGGCGAAGTGTGAGGTCTACGGACCAGGGGTTAATAGAACGAAAGGAACAAATGGTGTCGGAACGAGTAATGGCGGAGCAAGTAGTGTCGGAGCAAGTTATGCCAATGTAGTTTGTTATAAATATGGAAAACCGGGCCACATTATTAGAAATTGCCCGAACCAGGAGAACACGAATGGACAAGGCCGTGGAAGAGTTTTCAATATTAATGCGGCAGAGGCACAGGAAGACCCGGAGCTTGTTACGGGTACGTTTCTTATTGACAATAAATCTGCTTACGTTTTATTTGATTCGGGTGCGGATAGAAGCTATATGAGTAGAGATTTTTGTTCTAAATTAAGTTGTCCATTGACGCCTTTGGATAGTAAATTTTTACTCGAATTAGCAAATGGTAAATTAATTTCAGCAGATAATATATGTCGGAATCGAGAAATTAAACTGGTTAGCGAAACATTTAAGATTGATTTGATACCAGTAGAGTTAGGGAGTTTTGATGTGATAATCGGTATGGACTGGTTGAAAGAAGTGAAAGCGGAGATCGTTTGTTACAAAAATGCAATTCGCATTATACGAGAAAAAGGAAAACCCTTAATGGTGTACGGAGAAAAGGGCAACACGAAGCTACATCTTATTAGTAATTTGAAGGCACAAAAACTAATAAGAAAAGGTTGCTATGCTGTTCTAGCACACGTCGAGAAAGTACAAACTGAAGAAAAGAGCATCAATGATGTTCCCGTCGCAAAAGAATTTCCCGATGTATTTCCGAAAGAATTACCGGGATTACCCCCACATCGATCCGTTGAATTTCAAATAGATCTTGTACCAGGAGCTGCACCAATAGCTCGTGCTCCTTACAGACTCGCACCCAGCGAGATGAAAGAACTACAAAGCCAATTACAAGAACTTTTAGAGCGTGGTTTCATTCGACCAAGCACATCACCGTGGGGAGCTCCTGTTTTGTTTGTCAAGAAGAAAGATGGTACATTCAGGTTGTGTATCGACTACCGAGAGTTGAACAAACTTACCACCAAGAACCGCTACCCACTACCGAGAATCGATGACTTATTTGATCAACTACAAGGCTTGTCTGTTTATTCAAAGATTGACTTACGTTCCGGGTATCATCAAATGCGGGTGAAAGAAGATGATATTCCAAAGACTGCTTTCAGAACACGTTACGGTCATTACGAGTTTATGGTCATGCCGTTTGGTTTAACTAATGCACCAGCTGTGTTCATGGACCTTATGAACCGAGTGTGTGGACCATACCTTGACAAGTTTGTCATTGTTTTCATTGATGACATACTTATTTACTCAAAGAATGACCAAGAACACGGTGAACATTTGAGAAAGGTGTTAGAAGTATTGTGGAAGGAAGAATTGTACGCTAAGTTTTCAAAGTGTGCATTTTGGTTGGAAGAAGTTCAATTCCTCGGTCACATAGTGAACAAAGAAGGTATTAAGGTGGATCCGGCAAAGATAGAAACTGTTGAAAAGTAGGAAACCCCGAAAACTCCGAAACACATACGCCAGTTTTTAGGACTAGCTGGTTACTACAGAAGGTTCATCCAAGACTTTTCCAGAATAGCAAAACCCTTGACTGCATTAACGCATAAAGGGAAGAAATTTGAATGGAATGATGAACAAGAGAAAGCGTTTCAGTTATTGAAGAAAAAGCTAACTACGGCACCTATATTGTCATTGCCTGAAGGGAATGATGATTTTGTGATTTATTGTGATGCATCAAAGCAAGGTCTCGGTTGTGTATTAATGCAACGAACGAAGGTGATTGCTTATGCGTCTAGACAATTGAAGATTCACGAACAAAATTATACGACGCATGATTTGGAATTAGGCGCGGTTGTTTTTGCATTAAAGACTTGGAGGCACTACTTATATGGGGTCAAAAGTATTATATATACCGACCACAAAAGTCTTCAACACATATTTAATCAGAAACAACTGAATATGAGGCAGCGTAGGTGGATTGAATTATTGAATGATTACGACTTTGAGATTCGTTACCACCCGGGGAAGGCAAATGTGGTAGCCGATGCCTTGAGCAGGAAGGACAGAGAACCCATTCGAGTAAAATCTATGAATATAATGATTCATAATAACATTACTACTCAAATAAAGGAGGCGCAATAAGGAGTTTTAAAAGAGGGAAATTTAAAGGATGAAATACCCAAAGGATCGGAGAAGCATCTTAATATTCGGGAAGACAGAACCCGGTATAGGGCTGAAAGGATTTGGGTACCAAAATTTGGAGATATGAGAGAAATGGTACTTAGAGAAGCTCATAAAACCAGATACTCAATACATCCTGGAACGGGGAAGATGTACAAGGATCTCAAGAAACATTTTTGGTGGCCGGGTATGAAAGCCGATGTTGCTAAATACGTAGGAGAATGTTTGACGTGTTCTAAGGTCAAAGCTGAGCATCAGAAACCATCAGGTCTACTTCAACAACCCGAAATCCCGGAATGGAAATGGGAAAACATTACCATGGATTTCATCACTAAATTGCCAAGGACTGCAAGTGGTTTTGATACTATTTGGGTAATAGTTGATCGTCTCACCAAATCAGCACACTTCTTGCCAATAAGAGAAGATGACAAGATGGAGAAGTTAGCACGACTGTATTTGAAGGAAGTCATCTCCAGACATGGAATACCAATCTCTATTATCTCTGATAGGGATGGCAGATTTATTTCAAGATTCTGGCAGACATTACAGCAAGCATTAGGAACTCGTCTAGACATGAGTACTGCCTATCATCCACAAACTGATGGGCAGAGCGAAAGGACGATACAAACGCTTGAAGACATGCTACGAGCATGTGTTATTGATTTCGGAAACATTTGGGATCGACATCTACCGTTAGCAGAATTTTCCTACAACAACAGCTACCATTCAAGCATTGAGATGGCGCCGTTTGAAGCACTTTATGGTAGAAAGTGCAGGTCTCTGATTTGTTGGAGTGAAGTGGGGGATAGACAGATTGCGGGTCCGGAGATTATACAAGAAACTACCGAGAAGATCATCCAAATTCAACAACGGTTGAAAACCGCCCAAAGTCAACAAAAGAGCTACGCTGACATTAAAAGAAAAGATATAGAATTTGAAATTGGAGAGATGGTCATGCTTAAAGTTGCACCTTGGAAAGGTGTTGTTCGATTTGGTAAATGAGGGAAATTAAATCCAAGGTATATTGGACCATTCAAGATTATTGATCGTGTCGGACCAGTAGCTTACCGACTAGAGTTACCTCAACAACTCGCGGCTGTACATAACACTTTCCACGTCTCGAATTTAAAGAAATGTTTTGCTAAAGAAGATCTCACTATTCCGTTAGATGAAATCCAAATCAACGAAAAACTTCAATTCATCGAAGAACCCGTCGAAATAATGGATCGTGAGGTTAAAAGACTTAAGCAAAACAAGATACCAATTGTTAAGGTTCGATGGAATGCTCGTAGAGGACCCGAGTTCACCTGGGAGCGTGAAGATCAGATGAAGAAGAAATACCCGCATCTATTTCCAGAAGATTCGTCAACACCTTCAACAGCTTAAAATTTCGGGACGAAATTTATTTAACGGGTAGGTACTGTAGTGACCCGAACTTTTCCATGTTTATATATATTAATTGAGATTGATATTTACATGATTAAATGTTTCCAACATGTTAAGCAATCAAACTTTTTAAGACTTGATTAATTGAAATATGTTTCATATAGACAATTGACCACCCAAGTTGACCGGTGATTCACGAACGTTAAAACTTGTAAAAACTATATGATGACATATATATGGATATATATATAGTTAACATGATACTATGATAAGTAAACATATCATTAAGTATATTAACAATGAACTACATATGTAAAAACAAGACTACTAACTTAATGATTTTTAAACGAGACATATATGTAACGATTATCGTTGTAAAGATATTTAATGTATATATATCATATTAAGAGATATTCATACATGATAATATCATGATAATATAATAATTTAAAATCTCATTTGATATTATAAACATTGGGTTAACAACATTTAACAAGATCGTTAACCTAAAGGTTTCAAAACAACACTTACATGTAACGACTAACGATGACTTAACGACTCAGTTAAAATGTATATACATGTAGTGTTTTAATATGTATTTATACACTTTTGAAAGACTTCAATACACTTATCAAAATACTTCTACTTAATAAAAATGCTTACAATTACATCCTCGTTCAGTTTCATCAACAATTCTACTCGTATGCACCCGTATTCGTACTCGTATAATACACAGCTTTTAGATGTATGTACTATTGGTATATACACTCCAATGATCAGCTCTTAGCAGCCCATGTGAGTCACCTAACACATGTGGGAACCATCATTTGGCAACTAGCATGAAATATCTCATAAAATTACAAAAATATGAGTAATCATTCATGACTTATTTACATGAAAACAAAATTACATATCCTTTATATCTAATCCATACACCAACGACCAAAAACACCTACAAACACTTTCATTCTTCAATTTTCTTCATCTAATTGATCTCTCTCAAGTTCTATCTTCAAGTTCTAAGTGTTCTTCATAAATTCCAAAAGTTCTAGTTTCATAAAATCAAGAATACTTTCAAGTTTGCTAGCTCACTTCCAATCTTGTAAGGTGATCATCCAACCTCAAGAAATCTTTGTTTCTTACAGTAGGTTATCATTCTAATACAAGGTAATAATCATATTCAAACTTTGGTTCAATTTCTATAACTATAACAATCTTATTTCAAGTGATGATCTTACTTGAACTTGTTTTCGTGTCATGATTCTGCTTCAAGAACTTCGAGCCATCCAAGGATCCATTGAAGCTAGATCCATTTTTCTATTTTCTAGTAGGTTTATCCAAGGAACTTAAGGTAGTAATGATGTTCATAACATCATTCGATTCATACATATAAAGCTATCTTATTCGAAGGTTTAAACTTGTAATCACTAGAACATAGTTTAGTTAATTCTAAACTTGTTCGCAAACAAAAGTTAATCCTTCTAACTTGACTTTTAAAATCAACTAAACACATGTTCTATATCTATATGATATGCTAACTTAATGATTTAAAACCTGGAAACACGAAAAACACCGTAAAACCGGATTTACGCCGTCGTAGTAACACCGCGGGCTGTTTTGGGTTAGTTAATTAAAAACTATGATAAACTTTGATTTTAAAGTTGTTATTCTGAGAAAATGATTTTTATTATGAACATGAAACTATATCCAAAAATTATGATTAAACTCAAAGTGGAAGTATGTTTTCTAAAATGGTCATCTAGACGTCGTTCTTTCGACTGAAATGACTACCTTTACAAAAACGACTTGTAACTTACTTTTCCGACTATAAACCTATACTTTTCTGTTTATATTCATAAAATAGAGTTCAATATGAAACCATAGCAATTTGATTCACTCAAAACGGATTTAAAATGAAGAAGTTATGGGTAAAAGAAGATTGGATAATTTTTCTCATTTTCGCTACGTGAAAATTGGTAACAAATCTATTCCAACCATAACTTAATCAACTTGTATTGTATATTATGTAATCTTGAGATACCATAAACACGTATACAATGTTTCGACCTATCATGTCGACACATCTATATATATTTCGGAACAACCATAGACACTCTATATGTGAATGTTGGAGTTAGCTATACAGGGTTGAGGTTGATTCCAAAATATATATAGTTTGAGTTGTGATCAATACTGAGATACGTATACACTGGGTCGTGGATTGATTCAAGATAATATTTATCGATTTATTTCTGTACATCTAACTGTGGACAACTAGTTGTAGGTTACTAACGAGGACAGCTGACTTAATAAACTTAAAACATCAAAATATATTGAAAGTGTTGTAAATATATTTTGAACATACTTTGATATATATGTATATATTGTTATAGGTTCGTGAATCAACCAGTGGCCAAGTCTTACTTCCCGACGAAGTAAAAATCTGTGAAAGTGAGTTATAGTCCCACTTTTAAAATCTAATATTTTTGGGATGAGAATACATGCAGGTTTTATAAATGATTTACAAAATAGACACAAGTACGTGAAACTACATTCTATGGTTGAATTATCGAAATCGAATATGCCCCTTTTTATTAAGTCTGGTAATCTAAGAATTAGGGAACAGACACCCTAATTGACGCGAACTCTAAAGATAGATCTATTGGGCCTAACAAACCCCATCCAAAGTACCGGATGCTTTAGTACTTCGAAATTTATATCATATCCGAAGGGTGTCCCGGAATGATGGGGATATTCTTATATATGCATCTTGTTAATGTCGGTTACCAGGTGTTCACCATATGAATGATTTTTATCTCTATGTATGGGATGTGTATTGAAATATGAAATCTTGTGGTCTATTATTATGATTTGATATATATAGGTTAAACCTATAACTCACCAACATTTTTGTTGACGTTTTAAGCATGTTTATTCTCAGGTGATTATTAAGAGCTTCCGCTGTCGCATACTTAAATAAGGACGAGATTTGGAGTCCATGCTTGTATGATATTGTGTAAAAACTGCATTCAAGAAACTTATTTTGTTGTAACATATTTGTATTATAAACCATTATGTAATGGTCGTGTGTAAACAGGATATTTTAGATTATCATTATTTGATAATCTACGTAAAGCTTTTTAAACCTTTATTGATGAAATAAAGGTTATGGTTTGTTTTAAAATGAATGCAGTCTTTGAAAAACGTCTCATATAGAGGTCAAAACCTCGCAACGAAATCAATTAATATGGAACGTTTTTAATCAATAAGAACGGGACATTTCAGATAGTGTCTCCACAGCTTCAATGCGAAGACAACGGCTCCAAGTTTGAGATCGTGAGTAGTGTAGTTTTGCTCATGAATCTTCAGCTGACGAGATGCATAAGCAATGACCTTCGTTCTTTGCATCAATACACAACCAAAACCATTCTTCGAAGCATCACAGTACACAACAAAGTTGTCACTGCCTTCAGGAAGTGATAAGATAGGTGCGGTGGTTAACTTCTGCTTTAGGGTTTGAAATGTTGCTTCTTGTTCGGTTTCCCAAACGAACTTCTTTCCTTTGTGAGTCAGTGCGGTCAAAGGACGCGAAATCAACGAAAAACCTTTAATAAACCTTCTGTAGTAACCGGCAAGACCTAGAAATTGGCGGATGTGAGTCGGAGTAGTGGGTGTCTCCCACTTGCTGATAGCTTCAATCTTGGCGGGGTCAACTTTGATACCTTGATCACTCACGATATGACCCATAAATTGGACTTCCTTCAGCCAAAATTCACACTTGGAGAATTTGGCATAAAGCTGCTCTCGTCTCAAGAGTTCAAGCACTAACCGAAGATGTTGCTCATGTTCTTCTTCACTCTTGGAGTAGATGAGGATATCATCTATGAAGACGATAACGAATTTATCCAGATAAGGTTTGCAGACACGATTCATGAGGTCCATGAACATGGCTGGTGCGTTGGTTAATCCGAACGGCGTCACGAGAAACTCGTAATGACCATAGCGGGTTCTAAAGGCAGTCTTCATCACATTACTCTCTTTCACCCTCAACTGGTGGTAACCGGATCGCAAATCGATCTTAGAGTACACGCTCGATCCTTGTAGCTGATCAAAAAGATTGTCAATTCGGGGAAGAGGATATCGATTCTTGATAGTCAATTTGTTGAGTTCGCGGTAGTCGATACACATGCGGAAGGATCCGTCCTTCTTCTTCACGAATAAAACAAGTGCGCCCTAAGGTGACGAGCTCGGTTGGATAAACCCTCGGTCGAGTAATTCCTGCAGTTGACTCTGCAACTCTTGCAGTTCGGAAGGTGCTAGTCGATAAGGTACGCGAGCTACGGGTGCAGCTCCCAGCACTAGATCGATCTGGAACTCCACTGCTCTTGGTGGTGGTAATCCAGGCAACTCTTCTGGAAAGACGTCAGGGAATTCATTCACGATTCGCACGTCATTCACACTCTTCTCCTCTGATTCTAGAGCCTTCACGTGTGCTAAAACAACAAGTCGTCCCTTCTTCATGATCTTCTGCGCTTTCATACAGCTAATGAGGTTCAACTTCGAGTTACATCTTTCTCCGTAAATAGTCAATGGCTCACCGTCTCCTTGTGGTATACGAAGAGCTTTATCTCCACAGATAATGTCGGCCTTTACTTTGGTCAACCAGTCCATACCGACAATCACCTCAAAACTCCCCAATTTGATAGGTATTAAGTCAATTGCGAAATTCACACCAGCTATGCTAATAATAGCTCCTCGTCCAATTTGGTCAACTTTCTCAAGTTTCCCGTTGGCTACTTCTACTAGCATATTCTCCTCTAAAGGCACTAATGACCAATCTATCTTAGAGAAAAAGTTCCTACAGACATAGCTTCTATCAGCACCAGTATCAAATAGGACAGAGGCAAATAGATTGTTGATTGTGAATATACCTGTAACCAAGTCGGGGTTCTCACGTGCATCCCTTGCATTCACATTGAAAGCTCTTCCACGCGGTGGTCTGCCGTCCTTCTTTTTATTGGGGCAATCATTTCTAAAGTGGCCCTGCTGTCCACACTCATAGCATTTCCTTAGCCCATTTTGGTTTGTCCTTATAGCTGGAATGGGAATCTTGCAGTTCTTACCAACGTGCCCGATCCTGTTGCACTTTTCACAGACCGCATTACAGTACCCGGTATGGTGCTTGTAGCACCTCTTGCACTGTGGTAGAGTACCTTTGTAGTTGGGGTTCGAGCTGGTATTCGGGTTGGGGTTCCTTCCGTCGTTAGGCCTCTTAGCGGGGGTTTGATCATAGGTTCTCCCCTTGTTGTTGTAGTCCCACTTACGCTTCTCACAACTGGCTCCCGATTCAGATTTAGCCTTTTCCGGTGCTTTGCTGATAATTTGGTTCATAAGGGTATGCGCCATGCGCATAGCTGCCGGGACTTTGGGTGGATTGAAAGAGGTGACATTTCCCTGGATGGACTTGGGAAGTCCCTACAAGTATCGTTCCATTCTCTTAAATTCCGGGGTGACCATCGTGGGACACATCAGCGCTAATTCCAGATACCAGATACCTACGGTTGTAACCATCAAGATCGTTACCCACAACCTTTAACTCCCAGAACTCAGCCTCCATTTTCTGTATCTCTGTCCTGGGGCAGTACTCTTCGATCATAGCCCCCTTGAATTCTTCCCACGGAATGGCATAAGCCTCATCAATACTCTTAGCTTGAGCCAGTGCGTTCCACCAGGTTAGGGCGCCGTCTGACAGCGTACATGAGGCATACTTAGTTTTGTTCGCTTCTGAGCAGTTACTGACGCGAAACACAGCTTCCAATTTCTCAAACCACCTAGTCAAACCAACTGGCCCCTCAGTGCCGCTAAAGTTGTGGGGCTTGCAGCTTTGAAACTCTTTGTAAGTGCAACCGTTCTGGTTAACCGGCGGGGCTGGGGGAATGTCATTTGTCATGGCTGTGGCTACTCGTTCCGCAATTATTTCCTCAATTTGGGCTGCTGTGGGTGCTGCTCGTCCATTAACCATTGCTCTTCTAAACAGAAATTTTGACTTAAGTCAAAATCCAGCATTTAATATATAATAATAATACACTATATGGTAAATAGGGGAACAACACAACGCATGCCAATTAAGTAACGCAACCAGGTACAAATACCGCAAAACCAACATACAGTAACGTAAATAGAACACTGTGCAAGAATTAAACAATACAAAGTTTCATTCATTAATAAAGAGTTGCATACATTCGCTTAGGTTCGTACAATACATAAGTAAAACATGAAATACAAACGAGATTACATAATGAAATCTACTACAATGCCCTAGGGTGACGGTGGGTAAAGGATGTCCATTACGTGGGACATCAGGTCCTCGAGCTCAGTCACCCGAGCATGGAGGATCTCCACCTCCCTCGTCAGTTCCTCGACAGAGGGAGGGGCTGGCAGAGCAGGCGGTGCTGCTGGTGCAGGTGGTGCCGGTGGTGCAGATGATCCGGCTCCAGAAGTAGAGGCTGCAAAGCGGTAAGGCTTACGCACGAAAGGATCAGCAGGGTAAGGCACAACCCGCTTACGGGCGGTAACCCTACGATGCTGACCATGTGCGTTAGTGAACGCTCGACCTCCGTTGATCCCCGGAATAACGGTGCCATCGAAACGGTACTGCTTATTTGGCGGGGTGGAGGGTGGCTGTACAGGTGCATCATCAGGGTCCTCCTCGTCGGAGTCATCGTCACTAGAGTCGTCTGTGGATGAGTCGTCGGATGATGAATCGTCGAAAACAGCTGGAGGTGGCGGCGATCGGCGACCGGTAGTCATGATCCGGTATCTGAAAGGTGGGATCGGTATGACATGTCCATCAGGAAGGCGTCGAAACCAATGGTTATGCTCATTACGGAACGGGACGTCCCCGTATTCCCCGGGAATCACAACACCACCGGAGCGGGGCTGTGGCTCCGAGGGTCCTGGGGCAAGTAGAGCTGGAATCTCCGGGGGGTCCTGGGCTCCGTCTGAGGTAACCACTGGGGCAGGCGTATGGCTGCTAGTTCCGGAAGATGAAAAGCCCAGGGTCACTGGTGGGTGTCGCCGACGGGATTGGAGGATCGGCAACAGTGATAGATGAAGTGGCTGAAGAGTCTGAATCGATCCCAAAATGATGACAGGTGGAATATCCGACATCTGAACATGGAAAAATAACTTTTCCATGTTAGTAAGTCATAAAGCAAGCACGTATTAGGCACTACAGCAACCTAGCATGGCAGTAATAATAACAGTGCTAAACAGAAATAACATGTGAAAGCAGATAGTAATCATGCAATAGCGGAAATAAGCATACAACAAGTTCGCATGGCAATGAAGATAAGCAATAGCATGCAGTAAGTTTCGCAGAAACAAGTAAACTAGCAAGTTGTAGATTAGTCCTATTATTGAATCCTACTCGGGTCGGTCTAGACTCACTAATGCAACCTAATTGCCTACAACCAATGCTCTGATACCAAATGTGACACCCCGTACAAAACCATCGTGTACGAATCATCAATCAACAAGATCATTACATGGTCAAACACTATATGCTATTTGAAAACCGATTTGCATTCATAAAAAGATAACGTTTTACAAAAGATAACGTGCATCCTACAAATAGGAGCATAAACATAAGTATTTGACCCTAAGGTCGTTACAAAGCCATTGTTTGAAATTAACATAAACTACGAATGCAAAAGAAAAGTTCCATGAATGAGACAATGCAGCGGATAACTAATACAGCAGGTCCTTAACAGCAAGACAGCAAATCTAATAGCGGAAGCAAGAAACCTCTAGGCACCTGAGAAATACACGCTTAAAAGTCAACACGAATGTTGGTGACCTATAGTTTAAGTTGTAACAGTAACGTAAGGTAGGCCACGAGATTTCAGTGTAACAAACAGTATGAAAAGTATTTGTATAACCGTGGGCACCCGGTAACTAGACTTAACGTTTATAACCCCCTGAAAGTACACTTGGTGAGTGCGTATGTTCACGAAGTATTAAACACCCGTTAAATGCTAGCGCGACTAGCCCGAGTGGGGATGTCAAACCCTATGGATCCATATCTAAGATTCGCGTTCACCGGTTCAAAGACCAATGACTAAACATTACCGTGCTAAAGGGAATGTTTATGCCGTTTTATAACCCACACACATATAAAGTTTAAGTACTCGTGCCTAGTATGTAAAACGTAAAAAGCGCATGTATTCTTAGTCCCAAAATAGTTAAAGTAAAAAGGGATGTTATAACTCACAGTGATAAAAGCGGTAAAGTCAGAAATGAAAGTACGCAAGTAGTAAGTCGGTCCGAAAGGTCGTCAACCTAAATTAAAGGTTACTAGGTCAGTAGGTTGTCTTTATAAATTTTAATAGTACATAAAATAAGTTTAAGTGTCATCATCATCATCATTCATCATCATAAAAGCTAAGTAAGTTCGACAAGAATAGAGATCGAAACAATAGGCTGACTTCGGTCAGCTGCTACGACCTCTACGTAAATCAAAAATATAAATAGTCAGTGGCTATGGCTCCGTATATGAGTTCCCTAACAGCTGACCAATTTTCAGAACCTAAATCGTCTTCGTTTGACCTTGGCGACGGTTGTAACCATCAATTTCAGCACAACGTTAATAGGGTGTAGTGACTCTCGGAGGGCCATAAATCCTAAAACGTAACTCGGATTAAGATGAGGCCTAAATGGAAAATCATCTACTCGAACCGAACTAAATTAAAATCATCTTTCCAGTAGCCCAGGTGGCCTGATCAGATACGAAAAATAGTGTACAAGTGCTCTGGTGGGGTTCTTGGTGTTTGATGCTCATCACGGTTCTCATCCTTGATGCTTGTAACTTCAAGTGTACAACTCGTTGATGGTTTAGCATCACTTTTGACCAAGATTCTACCGTAAATACACAATATGTTAAGACCAAGTGGTAACACAACTCATTTAAGAGTCTTAGATGGATGATGAACCAAGGTTACATCATATCCTTAGTCTTAACACAATTACAAGTCCTATTTACAAACAAAGTTACAACTTTACATCAATCAAACAAGTATGAACATGATCTAAGTCAAATGAAGTGATGGAACCCTAAGCTAGAGAGCTTGGATCCCTTTCACACAATTTATAAGGTCACAAAGCTAGAAAGCTTGAACCTTTAGTGTTCTTAAAGATCTTGAAGCATAAAGCTTGGATCTTTAAGTTTCATGAAGACCATAAACACAAGTTTTGATCTTTATAACAAAACAACAAGATCATAAGCTAGAAAACTTAGATCCAACAACAAGATATGAAGATTCAAGCTAGAAAGCTTGCATCTTGGTTGTTCTTGAAGATCTTGAAGCATAAAGCTTGGATCTTGAAGATACATGAAGATTACAAACAAAAGTTTGAATCTTTATCATAAAATAATAAGATTAAAGCATAAAAGAAGTAGATCTACAAAGTTGGTGAAGATTCAAAGCTAGAAAGCTTGAATCTTCCATGTTCTTAAAGGATTCATGCTTGAATCAACAAGATATAATTAAGATCAAAGCTAAAGAGCTTGATCTTCCATGATGATGATGATATGCCACGAAAATGATGAAGGAAAAGAAGAAGAAAAAGAAAACTTACAAGTAATACAAGAAAGGAAAGAAAGAAAGAGCAAGTGTGTGTGAAAATCAAATGAGCAAGTGGTTGAATGAGAGGTAAATGGCTAGTATTTATAAGCAAAATTTTGACATGGATTGATGAGGTGGAAGGGCCTCTTGGCCGTGATTTTCAAAGGGGGGAGGGGGAGACACCATTTTGCTTTTTGGTTAGTGGTTGTCTAAAGCATGTACTTATGCTAGAATCCCATGTAACAATATGGATAATCCTTATCCAAATGCTTGTATGACTCATTAATTAATTTATTTTATTTATTTTATTTATTATGGGTCACTAGTAATAATACTTGGGCTAATTAATTGGGCCACTAGCTAGTGTAGGGTTGGCTAAGGTCCAATAAGGTAGAAAGTCCAACAAGACTAACTATTGTGATCTAGTAAATAATTAGTTAAAATTAAGCATCCAAAAATCCAGGTAATTATTATTATAAAATAATAATTAATATTTCGCAGTCATAATATTCCGATTACGACAAAAGTCAAACGTGCGCGCAGTTCGCGGTTTAATCGAAACATCAAGTAACGCTAACGGTTATAAAGGCTTCGGTTGAACAAGTTAAGTATCTTACGTACTCTAAGGCACGTTTTAACATATAATTGGAAGTAAACCACGTATATCAAGTTTCCAGAGTATAAAGTAACACAGTATGCACAGATATGCAGTTTCGCAAGAATACAAGGCACAAAAGCAAGTCGAAAAATTCGGGTCGTTACAATATATATGACGTATCTTCTGGAAATAAGTGCGGGTATTTCTTCTTCATCTGATCTTCTTGTTCCCAGGTGAACTCAGGTCCTCTACGAGCATTCCATCAAACTTTAATAATTGGTATCATGTTTTGCTTAAGTCTTTTAACCTCACGATCCATTATTTCGACGGGTTCTTCGATGAATTAAAGTTTTTCGTTGATTTGGATTTCGTCTAACGGAATAGTGAGATCTTCTTTAGCAAAACATTTCTTCAAATTTGAGACGTGGAAAGTGTTATGTACAGCCGCGAGTTGTTGTGGTAAGTAACTGGTCCGACACGATCAATAATCTTGAATGGTCCAATATACCTTGGATTTAATTTCCACCGTTTACCAAATCGAACAACGCCTTTCCAAGGTGCAACTTTAAGCATGACCATCTCTCCAATTTCAAATTCTATATCTTTTCTTTTAATGTCTGCGTAGCTCTTTTATCGACTTTGGGCAGTTTTCAACCGTTGTTGAATTTGGATGATCTTCTCGGTAGTTTCTTGTATTATCTCCGGACCCGTAATCTGTCTATCCCCCACTTCACTCCAACAAATCAGAGACCTGCACTTTCTACCATAAAGTGCTTCAAACGGTGCCATCTCAATGCTTGAATGGTAGCTGTTGTCGTAGGAAAATTCTGCTAACGGTAGATGTCGATCCCAACTATTTTCGAAATCAATAACACATTCTCGTAGCATGTCTTCAAGCATTTGTATTGTTCTTTTGCTCTGCCCATCAGTTTGTGGATGATAGGCAGTACTCATGTCTAGAGGAGTTCCTAATGCTTGCTGTAATGTCTGCCAGAATCTTGAAATAAATCTGACATCCCTATCAGAGATAATAGAGATTGGTATTCCATGTCTGGAGACGACTTCCTTCAAATACAGTCGTGCTAACTTCTCTATCTTGTCATATTCTCTTATTGGCAGGAAGTGTGCTGATTTGGTGAGACGATCAACTATTACCCAAATAGTATCAAAACCACTTGCAGTCCTTGGCAATTTAGTGATGAAATCCATGGTAATGTTTTCCCATTTCCATTCCGAGATTTCGGGTTATTGAAGTAGACCTGATGGTTTCTGATGCTCAGCTTTGACCTTAGAACACGTCAAACATTCCCCTACATATTTAGCAACATCGGCTTTCATACCTGGCCACCAAAAATGTTTCTTGAGATCTTTGTACATCTTTTCCGTTCCAGAATGTATTGAGTATCTAGTTTTATGAGCTTCTCTAAGTATCATTTCTCTCATATCTCCAAATTTTGGTACCCAAATTCTTTCAGCCCTATACCGGGTTCCGTCTTCCCGAATATTAAGATGCTTCTCCGATCCTTTGGGTATTTCATCCCTTAAGTTTCCCTCTTTTAAAACTCCTTGTTGCGCCTCCTTTATTTGAGTAGTAAGGTTAGTGTGAATCATTATATTCATAACTTTTACTCGAATAGGTTCTCTGTCCTTTCTGCTCAAGGCGTCGGCTACCACATTTGCCTTCCCCTGGTGGTAACGAATATCAAAGTCGTAATCATTCAGCAATTCAATTCACCTGCGCTGCCTCATGTTCAGTTGTTTCTGATTAAATATGTGTTGAAGAATTTTGTGGTCGGTATATATAATACTTTTGACCCCATATAAGTAGTGCCTCCAAGTCTTTAATGTAAAAACAACCGCGCCTAATTCCAAATCATGCGTCGTATAATTCTGCTCGTGAATCTTCAATTGTCTAGACGCATAAGCAATTACCTTCGTTCGTTGCATTAATACACAACCGAGACCTTGCTTTGAGGCGTCACAATATATCACAAAATCATCATTCCCTTCAGGTAATGACAATATAGGTGCCGTAGTTAACTTTTTCTTCAACAATTGAAACGCTTTTTCTTGTTCATCCTTCCATTCAAATTTCTTCCCTTTAAGCGTTAATGCAGTCAAGGGTTTTGCTATTTTGAATAAATATTAGATGAACCTTCTGTAGTAACCAGCTAGTCCTAAAATTTGGGGTATGTGTTTCGGAGTTTTTGGGGTTTCCCACTTTTCAACGGTTTCAATCTTTGCTGGATCCACCTGAATACCTTCTTTATTCACTATATGACTGAGGAATTGAACTTCTTCTAACCAAAATGCACACTTTGAAAACTTAGCGTACAGTTTTTCTTTTCTTAGCAACTCTAGCACTTTTCTCAAATGTTCTTCGTGCTCTTGATCATTCTTCGAGTAAATAAGTATGTCATTGATGAAGACAATGACAAACTTGTCAAGATATGGCCCACACACTCGGTTCATGAGGTCCATGAACACAGCTGGTGCGTTAGTCAATCCAAACGGTATAACCATAAACTCGTAATGACTGTAACGCGTCCTAAAACCAGTCTTCGGAATGTTATCCTCCTTCACCCGCATTTGGTGATACCCATAACGTAAATTAATCTTCGAATAAACCGACGAGCCTTGTAGTTGATCAAATAAATCGTCGATTCTACGTAATGGGTAACGGTTCTTGATGGTAAGTTTGTTCAAGTCTCGGTAGTCGATACACAACCTGAATGTACCATCTTTCTTCTTGACAAACTGAACAGGAGCTCTCCATGGTGATGTACTTGGTCGAATGAAACCACGCTCTAAAAGTTCCTGTAATTGACTTTGTAATTCTTTCATTTCGCTGGGTGCGAGTCTGTATAGAGCACGAGTTATTGGTGCAGCTCCTGGTACAAGGTCTATTTGAAATTCAACGGATCGATGTGGGGGTAATCCCGGTAATTCTTTCAAAAATACATCGGGAAATTCTTTTGTGACGGGAACATCACTGATGTTCTTTTCTTCAGGTTTAACTTCCTTGATGTATGCTAGAATGACGTAACAACCTTTTCTTATTAGTTTCTGCGCCTTCAAACTACTAATAAGATTTAATTTTGTGTTGTTCTTTTCTCCGTACACCATTAAAGGTTTTCCTTTTTCACGCACAATGTGAATCGCATTTTTGTAACAAACGACCTCTGCTCTAACCTTTTTCAACCAGTCCATACTAATTATTATATCAAAATTCCCTAACTCGACTGGTATTAAATCAATTTTAAACGTTTCATCCCCCAGTTTAATTTCTCTATCCCGACATATATTATCTGCTGAAATTAATTTACCGTTTGCTAATTCGAGTAAAAATTTACTATCCAAAGGCGTCAATGGGCAACTTAATTTAGCACAAAAATCTCTACTCATATAGCTTCTATCCGCACCCGAATCAAATAAAACATAAGAAGATTTATTATCAATAAGAAACGTACCCGTAACAAGCTCCGGGTCTTCCTGCGCTTCTGTCGTATTAATATTGAAAACTCTTCGGCGGCCCTGCCCATTAGTATTCCCCTGATTAGGGCAATTACTTCTAATGTGGCCCGGTTTTCTACATCCATAACAAACAAAGGCGGCATTACTTGTTTCGCCACTATTTGTTCCTTTAGTTCTGTTAAACTTTGGTCCGTAGACCTCACACTTTTTCGCACCATGGCCAGTTCTTTTACACTTTGTGCAAAATGTTGTGCAGAACCCATTCTGGTGGTACTCTTCACACCTTTGTCATTTTTGGTTTTTGTTGTCGTTGTTGTTATTGAGGTTGTTGTTGAGATTGTTATTGTTGTTGGAACGGTTGTTGTAGTTATTGTTGTTATTGGAACGTTTGTTGTAGTTATTGTTAGGATTGCGGTTATTGTTGCGATTGTTGTTGCGGTTGTGGTTGTAATTGTTGTTGTTGTTGTATTGGTGACCCTTGTCACTGGTTTCTTCCCACTTTCTCTTGAGTTATTTCGTGTTGGCTTCTTCGGCTGCTTTCTCTTTAATTCTTCCCTCAATCTGATTTATGAGTTTATGAGCCATTCTACTTGCCTTTTGTATGGAAGCGGGCTCGTGTGAACTCACATCTTCTTGAATCCTTACTGGTTACACTTTTACAAACGCGTCGATCTTCTCTTCTTCATCTTCGAACGCTCCCGGACATAATAGGCACAACTCTGTGAATCGTCGTTCATATGTGGTAATGTCAAACCCTTGTGTTCGTAACTCCCTAAGTTCTACCTTGAGTTTATTGACTTCGTTTCTAGGACGGTACTGCTCGTTCATCAATTGCTTGAATGCCGACCACGGTAGTGCGTAAGCAGCATTTTGTCCTACCTGTTCAAGATAGGTGTTCCACCACGTTAACGCAGTACCTGTGAAGGTATGCGTAGCGTACTTAACTTTGACCTCTTCAGTACACTTACTTATGGCAAACACCGATTTGACTTTCTCGGTCCACCGTTTCAATCCAATTGGTCCTTCAGTTCCATCAAATTCCAAAGGTTTGCAGGCAGTGAATTCTTTGTAGGAGCATCCTACACGATTTCTTGTGGAATTAGTTCCACTGTTAGATCCAGAGTTATTGTTATTTTGCATCGCAGCCTATACTGCGGCTATGTTTCCTGCAAGGAAAACACGGAAGTCTTCCTCGCTCATGTTCAAATTATGACGAGTCGCCGGTACCATTTCCTTCAAAAATAGCCAAAAGAATTGAGTTAATCATATAGAATTTAAGAGTAGTCAATAGTATCTCGTAGCATTATATGAACTTATTTATAAAAGCTTTTTCTTCATATTAGAATTTTATAGTTTATATTCGGGTAGTACCTGCCCGTTAAGTTCATACTTACTAGCTACTATACAACTCAACTACTACGTTTCTATATGAAAAACTTATTACAATAATATTTCGCGTTCAAACTTTATACAAAATATTTTACAAACTTACAATACCGCTATAATACATATAGGATGAAATATAGCACATAATAACTTTACTACTCGGTAGCTATAAAGGCAATTCTAGTTAATACGCAAGTTGCTCAGCAAAAGAAATAAAGACACGTAATTCATAAGTCCATAAACAAGTCATGCATTCTGGTTTTACTAAGACGACTTCCCATCCTTGATCTTGTGGAAAGTAACCGTTATGACCATTGGCTAGGCAGCATGTTGTCATGTCGTCAAAAGGACGAGGGTTTCGTAATGCCCAACAGCCTCGTAGCAATCTAAAAACCTTGTTTCTTACCCCAACTACTGAGTCTGTCACTTGTGAAAATGTTTTATTTAAAAGTTTCAACCCAATGTTCTTTTTCTCAATTTGATGAGAAGCGAACATTATTAACCCGTAAGCATAACATGCTTCTTTATGTTGCATGTTAGAAGCTCTTTCTAAAGAACGGAGTCCTATGTTGGGATATGTTGAGTCAAAATAGGTTCGTAACCCGTAGCGTAAAATTGCATCTGGGTTTCCCGCACTAAATGCCTTAAAGAAAACTTGGTGTAACTTAAAGTCTCCCCAATGTGATATACCCCATCTTTCAAAGGAAAGCCTTTTATATACTAAGGCTTGCCTGGAATGTCTTTCAAACGTTTGAGAAACTAATTTTGTCGTAACTAATTGTGCTGATGAATTCTGCCCGACTCTAGACAAGATTTCATCAATCATATCTCCTGGTAGGTCTTCTAAAATTTTTGGTTGTTTATCCTTAACGTCCATTTTATTTTTATACTGTAAAATAGACAAGGATTAGATTCGTAAAAGATAATTAACAAACAATACAAGCAAGTTTTACATAGAACATAAAAGTACAAGCACACTACAATACATATAATACACAACATGATTATAACCCTCTAATCTGAATCACTGGTTTCTTCTTCTTCGGACTTGGTTTGTTTTCCTAATTTTCTAGGGATATATGGTGCTCCTCTAATACGAGCCGTCATTTTCCGCAATGGTTTAGAAAAACCTGGTGGTTTAGAGGTTCCCGGGTTAGTGTTACAATTTAGGAAATACGGACGTTGCCGATACATATAAAGTTCATCAGGGTTGGAATCAGTTTTCTCTATTTTTATACCTTTTCCCTTATTATTTTCTTTTGCCATATTAAATTGGGTCGAGGTAATTTCTATAACATCATCGGAATCTTCATCGGAAAATTGGTAATCTTCCCAATATTTTGTTTCCTCGGCGGAAACACCATTGACCATTTTTAACTTTGGTCCGTTGGTTGATGATTTTCTTTTATTTAATCGATTTACTGTAGGTATCAATATTTCTTCCTCCGGAACCTCTTCTTCTTCCGGTTCCTCCTCTTCCGGTTCCTCCTCTTCTGATTCCACTTCTTCCGGTTCCTCTTCTTCCGGTTCCTCTTCTTTCGGTTCCTCTTCGGGAATTTGTGAATCTTCCCAAATTATATTCGACTCTTCATTATTATTAGGTGAGTCGATGGGATTTGTACTAGTGGTAGACATCTATCACACAATATCAAACACATTAAGAGGTTAATATATCACATAATATTTACATGTTAATAATATATAGTTTCCAACAAAAGTGTTAAGCAGTCATTTTTAAAGAAAACACGGTCGAAGTCCAGACTCACTAATGTATCCTAACAAACTCGATAAGACACACTAATGCAAATTTCTGGTTCTCTAAGACCAACGCTCGGATACCAACTGAAATGTCCCGTTCATATTGATTATAAACGTTCCATATTTTGATTTCGTCGCGAGGTTTTGACCTCTATATGAGACGTTTTTCAAAGACTTCATTCATTTTTAAAATAACCATAACCTTTATTTTATCGATAAAGGTTTAAAAAGCATTACGTAGATTATCAAATAATGATAATCTAAAATATACCATTTACACACGACCATTACATAATGGTTTACAATAAGAATATATTACATCAAAAAATATGTTTCTTGAATGCAGTTTTTACATAATATCATACAAGCATGGACTCCAAATCTTGTCCTTATTTTAGTATGCAACAGCGGAAGCTCTTAATAATCACCTGAGAATAAACATGCTTAAAACGTCAACAAAAATTGTTGGTGAATTATAGGTTTAACCTATATATTATCAAATCATAATAATAGACCACAAGATTTCATATTTCAATACATCCCATACATAGAGATAAAAATCATTCATACGGTGAACACCTGGTAACCAACATTAACAAGATGCATATAGAATATCTCCATCATTCTGGGACACCCATCGGACATGATAAAATCGAAGTACTAAAGCATTCCAAATTCCAGAATGGGGCTTGTTGGGCCCGATAGATCTATCTTTAGGATTCGCGTCAATTTGGGGCTCTGTTCCCATATTCTTAGGCTACCAAGCTAACAAGGGGCATATTCGGCTTCGATCATTCACCCATATAAATTATTTTCATTTACTTGTGTCTATTTCGTAAAATATTTATAAAATTGCATATATTCTCATCCCAAAATATTAGATTTTAAAAGTGGGACTATAACTCACTTTCACAGATTTTTACTTCGTCAGGAAGTAAGACTTGGCCACTGGTCGATTCACGAACCTATAACAAATATGTACATATATATCAAAGTATGTTCAAGATATATTTACAACATTTTTAATACATTTTACTGTTTTAAGTTTATTAAGTCAGCTGTCCTCGTTAGTAACCTACATCTAGTTGTCCATAGTTAGATGTACAGAAAATAAATTGATATATATTATCTTGACCCAATCCACGACCCAGTGTATACACGTCTCAGGCTAGATCACAACTCAAAGTATATATGTTTTTGGAATCACCCTCAACCCTGTATAGCTAACTCCAACATTACTGCATATAGAGTGTCTATGGTTGTTCCAAATAATATATATAGATGGGTCGATATATGTAACGACCCAGAATTTTCCGATCGTTCTATACTTATGAGATTAATATTTACATAAATTAAACCATACCAACATGATAAGCAATCCAAACTATTGAGACTTATATTTTTGAAAAGAGTTTTACACAACGTTTGACCGTCCAATTTGACCGATGATATCACGAACTATATAACACACGATAATTATACGATTATGTATATGTACATATCTATACATATTTAACATGATTTAAGGATGGTTTAACATTTCATTGTGAACTAACAACAATGAGTTATAAGTGTACTTTGAGACCACTAACTTAAGTTTTCAAAACGATAACTATATGTAACGTTCTTTGACATATATACTTACAATCTATAATGTGTTGTGATTTATGTCACCAATATTATTTAAGTGTAATAGGATTAATTTGTAACCAAAATAATCTTGATAAATATCGAACAAGTTTGGGGAAGTGTGGAGTGCACACTTGTTTGAACTTATCTTGATTATGACGGGGGTTCGCGGGCAGCGCCCCCGATAAGCGGGGTCCAAGGGGTGGCAACCCCTGGCGGGGTCCAAGGGGCAGAGCCCCCAGGTCAGCTTGGAAAATTTTTTTTGGGCTAACATTGCTTTATTAAAAATGTTTTAAAATTTTATTTTTGGCCCGGTTGGACCCAAAATAAAAGCCCGATTTTGAGCTTCTTTTACCGTATCATACTCATCATCCATACGTATTTACTATTGGTAAATACACATCAAATCAATATCCTTATCAGCTTTAGATCTGCCCTAGATAAGAGGGAATCTTATTTGTAAGCTAGCATACATTATTACTCAAAAATTCAACACAATAATTTGTCCTTGTTCCCTCAACAACCAGACTGTCCTATAAGTATCACCATCACCTTGGTTTTTCATTTCATTCTTACAACCATCTTTCTCTAACAAAAAAAAACACACTCTTAGGAACTCTAAGTGTTCTTCACAATCTCAGCAAATACTCATGAAGAACTAGCTTCATGAACAACCTATAATCATCATAAGAAAGTTTGATCAAGATTATTTTCTATCTTTTTCAGTAGCTTTATCCAAGTAACTTGAGGTAGTAACCTTATCCATAATCTTATTCGATTCATATTTATATAGCTATCTTATTTTGTGATATAAAATTTTTAACAACAAGAACATAGTTTGAATGATTTCAAACCTGTTCGCAAACTAAATAGATCCTTCTAATTTGATTTTTAAAACACTTCAAAACCTGTAATATATCATATTATGACAAAATCAGATTAATCATATCTTGGCTAATTAACATAATATTTAATATATATTTACTTATGATTTGATTTTATATATTCCAGGACCACCCGTAAACAACACGAGAAGATTAATCATAAGACCTCATGATTGTACGCAACACGGTACTTTATGTACGCAACACGTCATTTGACAACATGGTACCATGGGTCGAGATTAATTCTGATCAATACGAATACGATGGGGTCTTTATTTATTTTATTGAGCAACTAATTGTGGACCATTAACAACAGACTGCTAACTACGGACTAAGAAAATATTAAAAGTATTATAAGTATGTATATATATATATATATATATATATATATATATATATATTTATATATATATATATATATATGTAACGATTACTTGAAAAGAAAATATGTTGATATATTATATATATGGTTAGGTTCGTGATATCTATCGGAGACCAAGTCGAGTTAAATACCTTCAAGGAAAAGGTGAGTATATAGTCCCACTTTTAAACTCTAAATATTTCGGGATGAGAATACATGCATTTTATGATTTACGTTATGGACACAAGTGATTAAAAATATATATTCTACGTTGATTTGTACCACTGGCATACTTCCCTGTAACTTGGTAACTATTATTTACATGAGGTATTGTAAACGCGAATCCTGTTGATAGATCTATCGGGCCTGACAACCCCAACCGGACTGGACGACCAGTATTCAACGGTTGCACAGTACTTCGTTTCGGTAACTACACTTGGTACGGTGTAGTAAGATTTCATAATAAAGGGAATATGCGACGTTGATTAAATGTTAAGTATGGTTATCAAGTGCTCAACAACTTAGAATATTTTTATTAAAACGTTTATATATGAAATCTTGTGGTCTATATTTATAACGCTACCGGCATTAAACCTATATCTCACCAACTTTATGTTGACGTTTTAAGCATGTTTATTCTCAGGTGATAACTAAAAGCTTCCGCTGCAACATGTTGAATTTAAGCAAGATCTTGAGTATGCATATTTGTGTCAAAAATAAAACTGCATATCGGAGGATTTGTAATGTAAAATATATTGGAGGTCGTATTGTTATTATCACATGTAAAGTTTGTAAGTCTAAGATTATCGCTAAACGATAATCATTATTAAGTTGTTTAAACCTTGTATTTGTAATAAAAGCTATGGTTTGTATTGTAAAAACGAATGCAGTTTTTGAAAAATGTCGCATATAGAGGTCAATACCTCGCGATGAAATCATATGTTATTGTATTCGTCCTTATGGTTAAGGTTGGGTTATGACAATATGATATGTCAAAACATTTGCATACGTGTCTATGGTATCCCAAGATTACATAATATATTAGAATACATGTATAATATAATATAAGTTAGCTAGGATATGATTAATATAGATTTGTTACAATATTTCTCGTAGCTACAACAATCAAAAAAATATCCAATCTTGTTTTACCCATAACTTCTTCGTTTTAAATCCGTTTTGAGTGTTTCAAGTTGCTATGGTTTAATATTGAACTTAAGTTTATGAATCTAAACATAAAATGTATAAGTTTATAGTCGGAAATACAGGTTACAAGTTGTTTTTGTAAAGGTAGTCATTTCAGTCGAAAGAACGACGTCTAGATGACCATTTTGGAAAACATACTTCCACTTTGAGTTTAACCATGAATTTTGGATATAGTTTCATGTTCATAAGAAAAAACATTTTCCCAGAAGAACAACTTTTAAATCAAAGTTTATCATAGTTTTTAACTACCAAACCCAAAACAGCCCGCGGTGTTACTACGACGGCGTATATCCGGTTTTACGGTGTTTTTCGTGTTTTCCGGTTTTAAATCATTAATTTAGCATATCATATAGATATAGAACATGTGTTTAGTTGATTTTAAAAGTCAAGTTAGAAGGATTAACTTTTGTTTGCGAACAAGTTTAGAATTAACTAAACTATGTTCTAGTGATTTCAAGTTTAAACCTTCGAATAAGGTAGTTTTATATATATGAATCGAATGATGTTATGAACATTATTACTACCTCAAGTTTTGTGGATAAACCTACTGGAAATGATAAAAATAGAACTAGCTTCAAAGGATCCTTGGATGGCTTGAAAGTTCTTGAAGCAAAATCATGACACGAAAACAAGTTCAAATAAGATTTCTACTCGAAATAAGATTGTTATAGTTATTGAAATTGAATCAAAGTTTGAATATGAGTATTACCTTGTATTAGAAAGATATCTTACTGTAAATAAAAAAGATTTCTTGAGGTTGGATGATCACTTTACAGGATTGGAAGTAAGCTAGCAAACTTGGAAGTATTCTTGATTTTATGAAACTAGAACTTATAGAATTTATGAAGAACACTTAAAACTTGAAGATAGAACTTGAGAGAGATCAATTAGGTGAAGAAAATTGAAGAATGAAAGTGTTTGTAGGTGTTTTGGTTGTTGGTATATGGATTAGATATAAAGGATGTGTAATTTTATTTACATGTAAATAAGTCATGAATGATTACTAATATTTTTGTAATTTTATGAGATATTTCATGCTAGTTGCCAAATAATGGTTCCCACATATGTTAGGTGACTTACATGGGCTGCTAAGAGCTAATCATTGGAGTGTATATACCAATAGTACATACATCTAAAAGCTGTGTATTGTACGAGTACGAATACGGGTGCATACGAGTAGAATTGTTGATGAAACTGAACGAGGATGTAATTGTAAGCATTTTTGTTAAGTAGAAGTATTTTGATAAGTGTCTTGAAGTCTTTCAAAAGTGTATGAATACATATTAAAACACTACATGTATATACATTTTAACTGAGTCGTTAAGTCATCGTTAGTCGTTAGATGTAAATGTTGTTTTGAAACCTTTAGGTTAACGATCTTGTTAAATACTGTTAACCCATTGTTTATTATATCTAAAGAGATGTTAAATTATTACATTATCATTATATTATGATATATTAATATATCTTAGTATGATATATATACAGTTAAATGTTGTTACAACGATAATCGTTACATATATGTCTCGTTTCGAAATCATTAAGTTAATAGTCTTGTTTTTACATATGTAGTTCATTGTTAATATACTTAATGATATGTTTACTTATCATAATACCATGTTAACTATATATATATATATATATATATATATATATATATATATATATATATATATATATATATATATATATATATATATATATATATATATATATATATATATATATATATATATCCATATATATGACATCATATAGTTTTTACATGTTTTAACGTTCGTGAATCACCGGTCAACTTGGGTGGTCAATTGTCTACATAAAACCTATTTCAATTAATCAAGTCTTAACAAGTTTGATTGCTTAACATGTTGGAAATACTTAATCATATAAATATCAATTTCATTTAATATATAAACATGGAAAAGTTCGGGTCACTACAACGGGTGTTCAACAAGGGGCTTAGGACAAACAAGGTTTATGAGCAAACCAAGAAACGACAAATAAACTTAAGAAATATCACTTTTCTCCCCCTCAAAATATGATTCACTTGAATCAAATTTTGAAATCGAAGTTTCGTTGGTTTCCGTTAACTTTTTGTTAAGTGTCCGTTATGTGTCTGTTAAGTGCACGTTTTGGTTTTCCCTCCAAAATTTTCAAACAAAAATTTATGTCGTAAATTTTTTTATTTATTTTTTTATATGAGCTAATATGTGACCGAGGGGTTGAGGAAAAATTTTGACTTTTCCCAAAATTTTCTGACAAATTTCGTCCAAAATCGTGCGTTTTCGGGTGGTTTATGGGTCTGAAAAATTTTCTGTCGTGAAGATATAAATCTCGTGTAAAAATGGTCTTTTGAGTCCAAGAAAAAATTAAAATTTTACTTGAGTTTTCGAACGGTTAAGCAGGTTTTCGAACACAAAGTTTTCGAGCACAGGTTTTCGAAGTTTTCGAACAGTATCAAGTTTTCGAACAGGAGGTAAGTTTTCGAGCATAGCTTTTTTTGTGCAAGTTTTCGAACACACTAAATCAGGTTTTTGAGCATTCAAGTTCTAGAGCAGAAAGTTGTGCAGAGATTTCGAGCAGATAAACAGGTAATATCTATCAAATTCTTTTACCCCTTTTTTTTTAAAACTAAGTCACATGCACCATATTAAAGTAAACCTTTAATTTGTAACCATGCCCACGTTGGAAACAATTTATATTCTCTCAAGGTTCAAAACTTTTTCCTTTCACAAAAATAGAGGATGCAATATTGGTTTTCACAAATAACTTATGAAAGAGAATCTTTGACCATTGAGATTGTGGTTAATATCCAGTAAGCATTAACGAAAATGGTCCAAAGTTCAAATCTAAAAATTCTTCAAACACTACAACATATTAAATGCAAGTTTTCGAGCACAATAAGTCATGGTTTTCGATCACGAAATTTTGCACAGATTGATTTTTTTTCCGAGTTGGTATAGGTCGAAAAGCACTTGTCCTGGGCACTTTTCAAATTTTGAAAAACTTTTTCACATTTACCAACCTTTTAACTTTTAACCGAAAAGTACGAATTTGAGTGTAGAAAAAGGTTTTGACTTTTTAAATGTATGGGAAATTGAAAAAGTGGTATGAAAGTCCAAAAACATTGGTTAAGAGTAGTTGGAAATGAACTAGAAGCCAACTAAATCAGATAGTGTAATGTTTTAGAGCACAAATGTAATGTTTTCGAGCACTAAAATCAACACAAATGAACTTTTCGAGCAACTATTTTCAAGGAAGAAGAACACTCTTTTTACTGTTTTCGGGCATAAAATCTCATAAAAACAAGTTTTAGAGCATACAAAAAAAATTTCGGGCAGGTAGTTTTGAAGAGAAAACACACCTTTTATGTCCAAAAAGTTAATTTTAAGTGTTCTATAATTTGTTAGGTTCACAAATATGAGTAATCCGAATAGTTTTACAACACAGGTTAAACCTTTTAAGAAGAAAATTAAAGGTATTTAACAAATATATAACAGTGATGAGTTTATAAACCTTTTAAACTTCAAGTATCAAGCAGTGAGTTGGTTTTAAAACAAAACGGGTTGTTTAGTGCAAGTTAAACTAGTTCAAGAGATTTTACAAATCATATATGTTATAAAATAAGCATTTAAAACCAACAGGAACAAGAGTGAGTTGAGTTATCAAGTTTTACCTAAACCGAAGAACACAAACACTTCAAAAACGCGATGGAGACCTTCGAGCAACGGATCTTCTATGCAAAGAGCTTAGAACCGCTCTGATACCAATTGTTAGTCCCAATATGAAGATTACCGATCGGTTTTGTGAAGTATTAGTGGGTTTGGGTTGTTCAGATAAGATAAGAACTAGAAAAGTAATACTTGAGAGAATAACTAGAACATTATCATTAACTCAACTAGTTACAAATGAGTGTGGGAGGTTGCTTTTATACTAGCAACCTCCAAGTAGTAACTTCACATGGTAAGTTACATTTACCATGGTAAACTAGCTAAAATACATTAATAAGTAAGCTAACAATTACATCAACACTAACTAAAACCGCATGCCACATATAATAGACAATATTCATTGTCAACATATATCTTAAAGGTACAACGAAGATATGTCTTTGTTACGGGGGAGCTGATCCAATATTGGAAGGCTATACAGATGCAGATTTGGCTGGAGATCCTGATAGTAGAAAATCTACTTCAGGATTCATTTACACTTTTGTAGAGGGAGCTGTTTCATGGCAGTCAAGACTACAGAAGTATGTTGCATTATCCACAACTGAAGCAGAGTATATTGCTGCCGCAAAAGCTGGAAAAGAAATGTTGTGGTTAAAGCGTTATCTCCAATGTACCTGGTACAAAAGTGGTGACTCGAGACAAGTTAGAGTTATGCAGAGACATAACCGGAATGTTTTGTTTAGATACGTCTGGAGGGGAAGAATTGATGATTTCCAACCGTAATCTAGTATCTTCTAGATGTCGTGTCATCTAGATGCCTTATTCTAGTTTCTTCTAGATGTCGTTACCTCATGTGAAAGAAGAAAACTTGAAAACAATGACGGCTTACCAACTTTGAACAACTAATATGGAAGAAGCAAAATTGGAAACAATTACGGCTAGCTACCATTTTTTGTGTTCACACCATTTCCGTTCACACCTTTCCACCTCCTTAAAGCTTTCTATAAATAGAGGTGCAAACCTCCATTGTATGGCATTCAGAAAAGTGTAATCACACCTAGTTAGTGTGTGTGAGTTTAAGTGTAATCCTAACCAAGAGTGAATACATTCTAGATAGTGGTGAGATTCCTAGTGTGTTAGTTTGAGAGTTTTTGTTTTTGAGTTTTATAATACTCTGTAATCTATTCTTGTGAGTAATAGAGTTATTTTCTCTCAAATTTGTGTGTACCAACGTCCAGTCGATCCCCTCTTAATGCAACACCAAAATCTCGAAATCATATTTTCAATTATTCAATAACATGTACACAACCCTAACCCTCAATTACATTTAATCTCACAATCTGCGCACAAGTTTCCCAATTCTTTATCGAATCACCTCTTTTAAAACCCTAATTTTAGATATACAGGTACCGTTATTTATTTATTTACCCTGATTAATTTTAATACAGTATACAGTATTAGCTATTCAGTGCTATGAAACACTTATGACAATGAACCCTACCTGAACAAATTCTGTGATTATTATTTTGTTTTATCCATCTTTGTATGAAATCGGTAATCTTACTTTTTGATAATGAACTGAATGAATAGAATAAATTTACTCGTATGTGTCCAATTTGTATGCATCCATTTACATGCATGTATGTATGTACACACATCGATATATGTGTATAATTAGGTGACGAAGTGAGGTCGAATGAGATCGTTGCAAGAGAGTTTGAATAAGTTCATGAAGCAACAAGAGACATCTCTTAAGAGCGTTGCAGGTTCGAAAGTAAGTAATAAGACGACGACAACAACAACAACAAATTCAACGGTTAAGTTTTCTAATGATACGGAGAGGTTGCAAGATATTAATAATATAAGGAAGAGTTGTTGGGACACAAGTCCCTTAATACTCACTATAAACCTCACACATTTATTAACAAAGAAAAATAAAAGAAACATTTTGAGATAAAGCAAAAATAAAGAAGCAAATATGAATATAGGACTACATCGTTGCTTATTTGGTCTACTTTTATTAACATCAGATGACTAAATATATAGCCAATGATACACACACGTCTAACAAGAAACTAGCACAATATTCCCACGTTAACCTTAATACTCGGTCAACAATACCGACTCAAACTATTCGATAACTATTACTCCGTAACTAATTTATACCAATGCATAAACTAATTAAAACGTAACATATAATAAAACATACGTTTTAGATAAATAATTAAACTCGAACTTAGCATAAAACAATAAAACCGATTAAACCAACAATCACCCCCGTAATCGGTTTAACCATACCAATCGTTCACCACACTTGTAACATCTACCGCGGCTCTCCCCGGACTTACCACCATCTCGGCTCTTCCCGAACACCCGACCTCATCCCCGGTCACGCCCATAGCCATCTCGGTTTGAATCTCTATAGCCACTATGTCTACAACGGTGTATCTTCTCCTTTTGAATCAATCTTTTGATGGTGACCAAAACTTGATCCTTCGTGTTCACCATCCTTCAAATTTTCTGCACTACCAAGGTTTGATAATCGAGTAAAACACTGCTGAAAGTATCACCTACAACCACCTTTTGCTACCTTTCTCCTTTCTCCTGCTGTTTATAGACTTCGATCAAAACCTTTTCTGGTTGCTTACGTCCCTCTGTTCTTGGATCAAAAATCTGGGTTAACAAGCCCACTGACTTAGGCCTTAATCATGACTTGTTTCTCTGCTACCCTTTTGATCTCCTAGAACATGAACCTACACTCCCACTTCAATCGAACCTAAGCTCTTGATACCAATTTGAAGGATCGATTTTAGGTCCACCACCATGCCCTGCATATAACCTTAAGAGTTCCATAGTACTCTAAAACCAATTGGTGATAGAGTGAGGTTCTCCTAAGCTTATATACAAGCATTTATTTCTTTCTACTTCCGAGGTGGGACACACAAACCGATTAGCTCCAACAATCACCCCCTTAATCGGTTTGTTCATGCACTCGTATCATAAAACGTGGCTTTTTACCCTGGACCCGTTCATTTACATCTCGACTTTTCCCGGACACCCGACCTCTTCCCCTGGTCACGTCCAAAGTCACCCCGATATGAACTGCCACTGCCACAATGATTACACCCGTGCCACCCGCCATGATACCATTTGTTGGATCGTTTTCAGGTCCACCAACATGTACAACATATAAGATCAAGAGTCCCTCTTTTCTCTAAAACCAATTGGTGATAGAGGGAGGTTCCCCTAAGCTTATATACAAGCATTTATTTCTTTCTACTTCCGATGTGGGACACACAAACCGATTAGCTTCAACAATCACCTCCTTAATCGGTTTGCTCATGTACAAGCTCTGATACCAATTGTTGGGACACAAGTTGTAACATCCCGCATTTTTCCGTTAAATTATTTTTAACGCCGTCTTTTTCTTTTTAGATAATATTCCTCGTATCTAGATTCGTAACCTCCGTTAGCTAACATTCTAAATATTCTCGTTATCGGATTTTAATATCTTCCGTTAATACGCGTTTTAAAATATTCCGTTTAGGTATTTTCCGCACTCGACTACAAACTCGAGGGACTAAAATTGACACGGGGCAAACTAGTTGACTAGGTCACCTAGTCCACCCCAATCACCACCATTCAACCATCTCCCTCTCTCTCTCTTTCTCTCTAGCAAGAACACACCCAATTTCCAAATTCATTCAATCATCATCTAAATTCGATCTAGGAGGCTTACAACAAAATAAATTACATATTCGTGATCCTCTCTTCATCCTCTTCATTTTGGTACCAACTTCATCTCGTTTGGGTAACATTTCTAAAACACTAGTTTTCTTTAAATTTGTGTGCTTGACTTAAAAGTATGTTAATTAGTGTCTATGGCTCATTGTGATGTCGTGTATGTAATTTGTATGCTCGATTTGTTGTTTTTGGTGTAACTAGTTCATTATGAAAATTACTTGCTAAATCCTTGATTTTGGATGATCAAATGTTATTAGATTGTTAATGTGCATGTTTTAAAAGTGTTACTAGTATCATTAGCTTCATTTTGATGTATAGATTGATTAAAGAAACTTCATAAACGCGATTATTGATTTTGTGAACTTTTGGTTAGGGTTTGACAACTCTTAAAACGAACTTTTGATGCGTTGAATGCTTGTTAATGTTATTGATAAGTGTTTAGTTGTATTACATGTTTCATTACCTTCAAAACGGCATATCACATGTGTGAATTGGATTCCCGAAACTTAAAATGCATTTGATGAACTTGAAACTTTGAAAATGAATTCTTAATGATCACTTGACGGAAAATCGGTTATTGAAATTGATGTTTTTGTTTGATGAAACGTGTTTAGTTGTTTTCCTTGTCAAATTACCTTTCCAACGATATATAGTATGCATTTTGGATGTTTTCGGTTCATAAAATATGTTAATTTGAGTTTTGGTTCGTGACTTGGACCATTTTTCTGCAAACTGCATGTTTCCCAGGTATTGCGCGCCGCGCATTTACCCGCGCGCCGCGCAGAATTAGAAATCCCAGATGTTTGCCTTCGTGGTTAAGTTCTGACCAGGATTTACACTTGGGTGCGCGCCGCGCAACCCATAGCGCGCCGCGCATATGCCCAGCTCATTTTTGTTTTTATTTTTCCTTTCACAAAATGTTTCCCGCTTAACCGTAACTCCGATTAACATGAAACTTGGCCATTCTGCTCATAAATGATTTCTCATCATGGGAAAATTGTCGGATACCCGACCCGACCCTGTTGACCTTGACTTTGACCAAGTTTGACTTTTAGTCAAACTTAACCAAACAATTATACGATCGTTCTAACATGCTTAGATACTTGTATCGTGCATGAAACTTGACTAATTGATTCACATGCTACATAATCGAGTCATAACGAGCCATAGGACTAATTGAACATCTTTGACCAATCGTGACTATCGTTATTGATACAACCTATTTGTTTAGGTCAAGACTAGCATTGTTCTTTGCACACATTTACTTGTTGAAGTACTTTACTACTCGTGCATTCAAGGTGAGATCATAGTCCCACTTTTACTCTTTTTGAACTTATATTTGGGATGAGAAAACATAAACGATTCTTTTGAACTAAGTGAACACAAGAATGGGAAAACAAACATTCTACATACGAGTTTAGAACAAAAATCCTCAATTCGATTATCATTAGTTACACTTGCCGGGTGTAAGCGAGAACTTATGTTATATGGCCATATGGGTTGACAACCCTCATCTCTGACGGTTCGCTACCGTCTACGGATGAAATATATTTTCGAGAATCAGTGTTTGTTCTAGCACTATGGATGGGGTATACAATGGATGGAATGTTAAGCTTTGATAATTGGGTGCTCGTGAATATTAACTTTTAGAATGTATTACTATTATTTCAACTTTGCAAACCTTGTGGTTCGACTTACTTACTTTTACTCACTTACTTACTTAAACCTATGATTTCACCAACGTTTTCGTTGACAGATTTCTATGTTTTTCTCAGGTCTTGCACGATATGTGATACATGCTTCCGCTCATTATTTGATACTTGCATTGGATGTCGAGTATACGTGCATTTCATGGAGCGTCTTTTGACTTTACTTTAAACCGTGTCGCCTAGATTTCATTCGTATATTAACGTTGTAACTTAACTATTGGTTGAACAATTCTTGTAAACTTTGAAACAATCTTTATTTTGAAATGAAGGCGACATATTTTGGTCAAAAGTTATCTAAAAGACTTATAATCAGGTAATGGGACCCACGTAGCTGACGCCGTCACTTGACGATTTGTCGGGGTCGCTACAAGTGGTATCAGAGCCTTGGTTGTAGGGATTTAGAGTTCATTTGTGTCCACCCCGAGTCATAGGGTACATAGGTGAATCTAGACTACAACCGGCATATAGACTGAAGTAGGAATTATTTGACTAATTGTGCATTTATTCTCGAACTCTTCTATCATATCTAACTCGTATTCGATCTTGATCTTACGTTGATAAATTTTGTTGATGCGCCACCTTGACTTTATGAAGTAATGTTAAATGCACATGAGAATCAGGGTAATATAATTTCCGGGATTATATTACGGTGATTCACATGGACGTTCCGACATTATGACATAGAGAATTTAAGGCGAGTCAAGGAAAATTTTCTCTCTATCCTTATTCCATGCCACGGCTAGTATTGTTGAAAATACTAACCAATGATATCCTTGTGTCATGAAGGAACAATGGCTCACCAAGGTCAACACAATACCCCTCTCGAAACTCTAGGACAAGCTCTTCAACGAATGATAACCACCGCCGTGGGTACGGCCGTGGCCGATCACTTTTCCAACAACAACAATCATGGAACCGGTAATTCAATCGAAGGTTGCTCCTACAAGAACTTCATGAAGTACAATCCTTCCACTTTCGATGGAACCGGAGGACCGGTTACTCTCACCCGATGGTTTGAACAAATGGAGACCGTTTTTAACACAAGCGATTGTCGAGACCAAGATGAGGTCAAGTTTTCCACCCTCACTTTCACCGGCATTGCTCTCTCGTGGTGGAACACGTATGTACAATTGGTGGGAAGCGATGAAGCCCACACACTCTCTTGGACCGAATTAAGAGAAAGAATGATCACCGAATACTTCCCGCGCGACGAGACTCGAAGGCTCGAGCAGGGTCTAAGGAATTTAAAAACGGTCGGGAACGACCTCGAAGCTTATAATCAACGGTTTACCGAACTAGTCACAATGTGTCCAAATATCATGACTCCCGAATCCCTAAGAGTCGAACTTTACATGGATGGCCTCCCTAAGAGCATTCAACACAGGGTAATGACACCTCGACCCACTAACCTACAAGAGGCTTTAACAATGGCCCGCCATACTTTAGACACGGCGAATGAAATGGAAACGCCGGCACCAATGGTCGAGAACCAATCGAGCGGCAATAAAAGAACATGGGAAGCCTCTCAATCAAGCAACCACAACCACAACAACCTCTCCAAGAAGCCTTTCGCCTCCAACGACAAGAAAGGCTATACCGGAAAACTACCTTTTTGTAACGAATGCCGCAAGCATCACTTTGAAGGATGTGGCAGGTTCCGCCACCGGCGCCAAGGAAGTGGTCACATCGCCAAACATTGTGGAAGTGCCACCCCCATCACTCAAAAGGGACCCAACCCACGAAAGTTGGTCACTTGCTACGCATGTGGCCAAACGGGTCATTTTAGGAATGAATGCCCAAATAAGAAAATCAACCCCAACGCACGCCGTTGAACCTTCAACATCGACACCTAGGATGCCCGGCACGACGATGGACTAGTAACGGGTACGTTTCTTCACAACAAACCGTATACTTCATACTTATTCGATTCCATTACCGCTAGACGTTTTACAACCGAGACCTTGACTTGTACTCTTTACATTCCACCTTTTTCCCCTAGATACTACTTAAGCAATGTAAGCGACCAACGGAAAGATATTGTGTGTCTATAAATTTTATCGGAGGATATACGTTAAGAAATTGAACTCGACACCAATAGAACTAAGGAACTCAAAACCTATTCATTAAGGAGAAATTGTTGCCCTACATTTATGTATAGATTATTGTGAACTAAGAAATTTTTGGTTGGAAACCGATACCCTCTCCCTCGCATCCATGACCTCATGATTATTTGCACGAATCCCGTATGTTCCAAATCGACCTCCGTTCCGGTTATCATCAATTGGGGGTTAAGTGAGACGATGTCTCCTAAGCCACTTTCCGAACTCACAACGTTAGTTGTAAATCTCTCTTAGTACCGTTTGATTTATTTAGGGCTCGCCCGTATCCATAAACCTCTTGAACCGCGTATGCAAATTCATATAGACTAATCTGTTATCGTATTTATAGATGACATCTTAACTTATTCAAGTAAAGAAGGAAAACGAACAACATCACCATCTTAAGCTCGAACTTTTGAGAAAAGAGCAACTCTATACCAAATTCTCCGAGTGAGAGTTTCTGTTGAACGAAGTCCAATTTTCTAGACCATGATGTTAATGGTCAAGGCATTACAATCAATCTCGAAATCAAGCCACATGTAATCAGGAAACTCTCCCAACTCAGACTTATATTCGTAAAAATATTAGATCTCACCGGTTGTTACCGAAGATTCATTCCTGACTTTTCTCGTGTCACACGACTTTTAAACTCGTTAACTCACTAAGGAAAACTCTAAACCTCTCCGTGTTCGAACCTTGAGCGTGATTCTTCACACCAACATTTCTAGTTAAAATCGTATAGCAACAGATGGAACTCAAACATGGAAATATTTCTACTTGAACGCCGAAAGGCATACTCTCTCGTCTCAAAAATCAACATAACTAAAATTCGTTATTTTGCACGAAGAATTCGAATCCTAAATTGTGGATCCGATCAATTTTCTCGTCATCCCGTACCACACTACCTACCTCTGTTATTTCACCGTCACCGTCTAATATTACTGGAATTTAAGATAACACACAATCCAACGATACTTCACTCTTCTTTGACTTAACGCCCTTGTGTTTCTGATAATCGGTCAACTATTATTCAACCCCGAACTATACAACTACGTGTACTACCTCGTTTCTCTTTCAGACTTCAACTTTTGACAACTAGAGGCACGTTATGGAAACCTCGAGATGTAAACTCATCCTATTCTAAGTCCCCATTTCACTACTATCTTTACCGTTCGCATTTCCGTTTAAAGAAACTCCTTGTAACATTCCTCCATGGATAGAGAAATTCCTCATATTACCTTAGTATTCGCCACGAGGGTGAATAGTCCTAACGAACATTTTTCGAACCCTAACTAACTTGTTCAAACATATCCTAAGAGATTCTATTCCAACACGGAGTATCTTTGTCAATTATCCCGTATCGAAATACTCGTTTCACCTCTAGTTTTACAAGAAACCTTGGAGACCCGCTTAGACATGAGTACCGCGTACCACCCACAAATAGACGAACCGAACAAACGAACGATTTACGTCTTCGAAAGACATGTTTCAAACTTGCATGGTCGCTTTTAGTAGATCCCTCTTACAACAGTAGTTACCCCTCGTGTGTTCACACGCACTTTCCGAAACCCTATATGACCGCTAATGTCATACCCCTGTTCATTTAACCAAAGCATGCGGCAAGCAAATCGCCGAATCTGAACTCCATCAAGAAACAACAATTGAGATCGTTCAAGTCCGAGGAGGGCTAGAGACAACCCATGGTCGCCAGAAGAGTTATACCAAACTTAGATGAAAACCTCACAAATCCCAGTGTGTAATCGCGTAATATTGAGAAACCGCACCTTGGAAAGGTGAAATCCATTTTAGGAAATCGAGAAAGGCTATATCTGCAATATTGAACCTTTTGAAACCTTGGGGCGTATTGGAACCGCTTCCTACCGTTTAGAACTTCCGATGCAATTAAGTTTCCGTTTACCCTACTTTTCGTGTAACAAACTTAGAAACGTGTCCTGCGGAACAGGAACGTGCAATCCTGCTAGATACATCAACTATTGATGACAAACTCCTCTTCATGGGAAAACTGGTTGAAATCATGGATCGTGAAATCGAACCTCAATACAACGTAACACCCCGACTATCCGGATTCGTGGAATGTCCAAGAAAGTACCTTCACTCATTCGTAGAGTTACTACTCTAAGTCTCGAGTAAGAGATATCGACTACTACTTCCAACTAAATTTCGGGACGAAATTTCTTTTGAGGTGTGGATAATGTAACATCCCGCATTTTTCCGTTAAATTATTTTTAACGCCGTCTTTTTCTTTTTAGATAATATTCCTCGTATCTAGATTCGTAACCTCCGTTAGCTAACATTCTAAATATTCTCGTTATCGGATTTTAATATCTTTCGTTAATACGCGTTTTAAAATATTCCGTTTAGGTATTTTCCGCACTCGACTACAAACTCGAGGGACTAAAATTGACACGGGGCAAACTAGTTGACTAGGTCACCTAGTCCACCCCAATCACCACCATTCAACCATCTCCCTCTCTCTCTCTTTCTCTCTAGCAAGAACACACCCAATTTCCAAATTCATTCAATCATCATCTAAATTCGATCTAGGAGGCTTACAACAAAATAAATTACATATTCGTGATCCTCTCTTCATCCTCTTCATTTTGGTACCAACTTCATCTCGTTTGGGTAACATTTCTAAAACACTAGTTTTCTTTAAATTTGTGTGCTTGACTTAAAAGTATGTTAATTAGTGTCTATGGCTCATTGTGATGTCGTGTATGTAATTTGTATGCTCGATTTGTTGTTTTTGGTGTAACTAGTTCATTATGAAAATTACTTGCTAAATCCTTGATTTTGGATGATCAAATGTTATTAGATTGTTAATGTGCATGTTTTAAAAGTGTTACTAGTATCATTAGCTTCATTTTGATGTATAGATTGATTAAAGAAACTTCATAAACGCGATTATTGATTTTGTGAACTTTTGGTTAGGGTTTGACAACTCTTAAAACGAACTTTTGATGCGTTGAATGCTTGTTAATGTTATTGATAAGTGTTTATTTGTATTACATGTTTCATTACCTTCAAAACGGCATATCACATGTGTGAATTGGATTCCCGAAACTTAAAATGCATTTGATGAACTTGAAACTTTGAAAATGAATTCTTAATGATCACTTGACGGAAAATCGATTATTAAAATTGATGTTTTTGTTTGATGAAACGTGTTTAGTTGTTTTCCTTGTCAAATTACCTTTCCAACGATATATAGTATGCATTTTGGATGTTTTCGGTTCATAAAATATGTTAATTTGAGTTTTGGTTCGTGACTTGGACCATTTTTCTGCAAACTGCATGTTTCCCAGGTATTGCGCGCCGCGCATATACCCGCGCGCCGCGCAGAATTAGAAATCCCAGATGTTTGCCTTCGTGGTTAAGTTCTGACCAGGATTTACACTTGGGTGCGCGCCGCGCAACCCATAGCGCGCCGCGCATATGCCCAGCTCATTTTTGTTTTTATTTTTCCTTTCACAAAATGTTTCCCGCTTAACCGTAACTCCGATTAACATGAAACTTGGCCATTCTGCTCATAAATGATTTCTCATCATGGGAAAATTGTCGGATACCCGACCCGACCCCGTTGACCTTGACTTTGATCAAGTTTGACTTTTAGTCAAACTTAACCAAACAATTATACGATCGTTCTAACATGTTTAGTTACTTGTATCGTGCATGAAACTTGACTAATTGATTTACATGCTACATAATCGAGTCGTAACGAGCCATAGGACTAATTGAACATCTTTGACCAATCGTGACTATCGTTATTGATACAACCTATTTGTTTAGGTCAAGACTAGCATTGTTCTTTGCACACATTTACTTGTTGAAGTACTTTACTACTCGTGCATTCAAGGTGAGATCATAGTCCCACTTTTACTCTTTTTGAACTTATATTTGGGATGAGAAAACATAAACGATTCTTTTGAACTAAGTGAACACAAGAACGAGAAAACAAACATTCTACATACGAGTTTAGAACAAAAATCCTCAATTCGATTATCATTAGTTACACTTGCCGGGTGTAAGCGAGAACTTATGTTATATGGCCATATGGGTTGACAACCCTCATCTCTGACGGTTCGCTACCGTCTACGGATGAAATATATTTTCGAGAATCAGTGTTTGTTCTAGCACTATGGATGGGGTATACAATGGATGGAATGTTAAGCTTTGATAATTGGGTGCTCGTGAATATTAACTTTTAGAATGTATTACTATTATTTCAAGTTTGCAAACCTTGTGGTTCGACTTACTTACTTTTACTCACTTACTTACTTAAACCTATGATTTCACCAACGTTTTCGTTGACAGATTTCTATGTTTTTCTCAGGTCTTGCATGATATGTGATACATGCTTCCGCTCATTATTTGATACTTGCATTGGATGTCGAGTATACGTGCATTTCATGGAGCGTCTTTTGACTTTACTTTAAACCGTGTCGCCTAGATTTCATTCGTATATTAACGTTGTAACTTAACTATTGGTTGAACAATTCTTGTAAACTTTGAAACAATCTTTATTTTGAAATGAAGGCGACATATTTTGGTCAAAAGTTATCTAAAAGACTTATAATCAGGTAATGGGACCCACGTAGCCGACGCCGTCACTTGACGATTTGTCGGGGTCGCTACACAAGTCCCTTAATACTCACTATAAACCTCACACATTTATTAACAAAGAAAAATAAAAGAAACATTTTGAGATAAAGCAAAAATAAAGAAGTAAATATGAATATAGGACTACATCGTTGCTTATTTGCTCTACTTTTATTAACATCAGATGACTAAATATATAGCCAATGATACACACACGTCTAACAAGAAACTAGCACAATATTCCCACGTTAGCCTTAATACTCGGTCAACAATACCGACTCAAACTATCCGATAACTATTACTCCGTAACTAATTTAAACCAATGCATAAACTAATTAAAACGTAACATATAATAAAACATACGTTTTAGATAAATAATTAAACTCGAACTTAGCATAAAGCAATAAAACCGATTAAACCAACAAGAGTCCTGTTGGAGCTCAGATCAAACAAGTAATTGATCTACTTTTTAAGGTATAAACCTTGTTTCTGTTTAAGTTGTTCGGTGCTTTTAGTATTCATTTATTGATTGAAATTGCTCTTTAGCATTAGAAAAATATGTTGGCAGATAGAGTCAGATATAATGTATCACATTCATGAGAATTTTCTCTTTATAATAATTTTTGAAAAATGAACCTCATAATGTTCTTTTGAGAGTCAAATGGATTCAAAAATATATTTTCTGTTTAGACTCCAATAAACAGATTTGTTTCCGTCGTTTTGGACTTATGCTTTGTCATTATTAGCTTCGTCATTCATATAGTACTAACAAAATGGGTACAAATTTACAGTATGAAACAACGAAGAATATGTTTAAATTATGGATGGGAGAAGATATAACTTATGCGTTTATGATTATAGTATCATGACCATTGCTTAATGCTTAATTAAGCTAGTTTTGCCATATGTACAGTCAAGGAAATCCCTTACAGCTGAGCAAATAAATGAAGCTTGCTATGTTGATGTCAAAGTCAACAAGGCTGTGTTCGAGAGTTTGGCAAAGAACCCAAAAGTGAATTACGACGGAAAGTGCTTCTCTTACAAGGTAATCATGATAAATTTTGAGATATATATGATAACGTAAGGGTTTTGTGCCTTTTCTAGTGGTACGTCACCATGAGCACATATGATAATTTCTTAACCAATTTATGTATAGTTTCACATTTCTCTAAAACCAATTGGTGATAGAATGAGGTTCTCATAAGCTTATATATGCACATTTGTTTCTTTAACTTTCCGATGTGGGACACAATGAATCGATTAGCTCCAACAATCACCCCCTTAATCGATTCATTCCTCGCTACTTCCACGAACACGTTCAATACCATCTCGACTCTTCCCGGACACCCGACCTCCTCCTTGGTCACGTCCATAGTCATCTCGGTTTGAACCTCCGCTACCATTCTGCACCGTCCACACATCTTGGCTATAACCAGGCTCGGATACCATTTGTAGGATCGTTTAAGGTCCACCAACATGTACAACATGTTAGCTCATGAGTTCCACATTTCTCTAAAACCAATTGGTGATAGAGTGAGGTTCTCATAAGCTTATATATGCACATTTGTTTCTTTAACTTTCCGATGTGGGACACAATGAATCGATTAGCTCCAACATGCACGGGTCATTTGTGTTTCATAATTATTTTAATCTTCAACTGATAAAACGGGTACATTAAACTAGATGAAGCTAATGGGTCTAGAGTTGTCTAAAATATATCTGCAATGCATTATTTTTTAAATATCACAAGTTAGCCTAGTGCTTGGGCCCCTGAGTTCCTTGCAAGAGGTCCCATGTTCGAATCCTGCTTAGGTTGGATTTTGTGGTGGTCAGGGAAGTGTTGGAAATAGCCAAGGAGTAATTTTGCTCGGCTGCTTACATTAGATTATGGGATCGGAATACTCATCCTCCCATGTAACCCGAACAACGAAAACCTTTTAACTTAACTCGAGCATAACTTTTTTTAATAAAGTCAAAGTTTTATTGCAATAGTGTGTTTGTTGTTGCATTTGACAATCTATTTCTTTATAACAAAACTATAAAATTAATGGAATATAGCAAATTTAGCATTTGACAATCTTTTTCCGTATAACAAAACTATAAAATCAGGGAATTTAACAATGCTTCTATTTGACCTTTTCCAAATCGCAAACTTTTTCATTTTGTACCGGTTACCAAACTCGCCTGCTCTGTCCTTTATTCACCTTTAGTTATGAGTCATATCACATTGTTGTATTTCCGTTGAAGTTGTCTCCACTTTGATGGGCCTCAAGCATTTACTTAATTAAATTTATATATGCAGTCGAAACATAATGTGAGAGACCAGGAAGAACTTTTACGTTTAATAACGACATTTGCCGAGGGTATTGCTGTTGCTGATCTTAAGGATGCCTACCCAACTGTCACGAAAGATTTACAGGTATTTTTTTTTAATTTTTATTTATTTATTTATTGCTAATTATAAAACGGTATTTCATCTCTACTAGTTTACGAGGGATAATCAATATCACATGTTTTTTTTAACTTAGGCTCTGAAATCTGATCGAAAAATCTGGCTTCTGTCAAATTTTGACTCTCAGGAAGAGATAGGGTACCCAAATGATCCTAAACTCCATATCAAGGTTGATAATGAATTGAAACAACTATTTAGGTCAATTGAATTGCCACAAGACATGTTGGATATTGAACTCGACTTGCAAAAGAACGGTATGAAGCCCGCTACAAACACTGCTAGAAGGAGACTAATGGCTCAGAACGGTAATATATCAAGTGAATCGAAACAGAAGAAAAAGAAGAAAAATGAGATCAGTAAAAGGACAAAGCTCACTAATGCTCATCTTCCAGAACTCTTCAAAAATCTTACTGGCTAATTGCAGTCACCATCATCTTCAGTTGATGTTTATGGATAATCAAGAGTATGATAACAATTTTGTTTTTCGTTCATTTCGTCTTTATTGATGGAATTTATCGAAACCCGTCTTGAATCAAGGATTCTGTACTTGTGATTAGTTGCTGGTTTGTATAGTTCTTTCTCCTTCAAAGGATGATAAATGATACTTTCACTTTTTTGAATTTAAATCATTATCTTCTTGACTACATATCAAGATATGTATATGTTTATGTTTATGTAGTCAAGATATGTATATGTTTATGTTTATATCCTACATCAACCATCCATCTCTAAAAGCTTAACCTTTTCCTTTGTCTAATTGCTTCTCACATTCTAATGCGATCCGAACCATCCTTAAATTCATTTCGTTTTGTATCTCCTCCGTTTTAAGTTCCAATTCTAGAATCATGATTGGTACCGTTTTAGAATTCTCTTGTATCTCAGGGGTTACCCGGCCATTTTTGTATCCATACAAAGTGCCCGTGACATAATTTGTTCCTCGGTGGCCGTCTGACAGATGGCCACTAGGCAATATAATCTTGCATGAAGATTGTGACATTATTGGGAACAACAAATAAAATATCATCAAAAAATTACATAAACTCCCAAATTAGTATTCTCACTCTCATTCCCATAATAATTATTAGGGATTATCACCAAAAAACCCATTTTTTTGAACTTGTTTGCGTGAAAGCCCATAATAAAAAAGTTTGACAATTTGCCCTCGCAAGGAGCAAGAAGCCTCCTGCTCCCTTGCGCCTTGCGTCCTTGCGACCTTAGTCACACTTGAGAGCAAGGAGCAAGGAGCAAGGTGCCTCTTGCTCCCTTGCTCCCAGGTGGAAGCAAGGACGCAAGGACGCAAGATGCCTCTTGCTCCCTTGCTCCCAGGTGGAAGCAGGGTGCATCTTGTTCCCTTGCTCCCAGGTGGAAGCAAGGACGCAAGGTGCATCTTGCTCCCTTGCTTCCACCTGGGAGCAAGGAAGCAAGAGACACCTTGCTCCTTGCTCTCAAGTGTGACTAAGGTCGCAAGGACGCAAGGCGCAAGGGAGCAAGATGCATCTTGCTCCTTGCGAGGGCAAATTGTCAAACTTTTTTTTATGGACTCTCACGCGTAGTTCAAAAAAATGGGCTTTTTGGTGATAATCCCTAATTATTATCAATTCCTTTTCATACCCAAACCGAAACAGAATATCTATATATATAAAAGAGAGATTTAATTAGCTTACATGTCATTAGCTCATTAAATATTGCATATTAAGCCAAATGTAATTTTCACATGTCACAATTATTCATATATACACTTATCAACCTTTAAAATCGCATATTTACCCAAGTAAATAACATAATATCATATAGTGGTAGGATCAAGAGGGAAGTAACCAATCGGGGGGAAGCGGGGGGAAGCAAAATCTTTTTTTTTTTTCGTTTTTTGAAAAAACTTTGTTCACGAACATTATAGATTGGATGAAAATATGAACATTTAATAAAGACACTTTATGATAAATGTTTTTTATTTTGGCGGGAAAACGCTCGAAGAACTAATATATAACAATTATCGTGTTTTTCGAGCGTATGTTGAGGTTTTAGATATTAGGGTTTAGATATTAGGATTTAGGGTTTAGATTTAGGGTTTAGATTTAGGATTTAGATTGAGTTTTTAACACGAACGGTTTAGAGTTTAGAGTTTAGGGTTTAGAGTTTGGTGTTTTGGGTTTATGGAATAAACCCAAAACACCAAACCCTAAACCCTAAACCCTAAACTCTAAATCGGGCTAAATTTTACTTCACAAAACATGAAGAAAAAAAACGTTAACATTCTTCACGAATAATATTATCTTGAATGTTATTTTTGTGGATCGTTTTCCTGCCTAAATAATAACATTCATCACGAAGTGTCTTTTATAAATGTTCATATTTTCGTGTGATCTTGAAGCCTAAAAAAAAAATTCCAAAAAAAACGAAAAAAAAAATTTGCTTCCCCCCGATTGGTTACTTCCCCATTGATCCTGCCCCATATCATATATACCCAATTTAAATATTAAAACTACCATATTTACCCATTTAATTTAAAATTTTCACTTAACCCAAATTTACACAATTTAATTCTTATTTCATCCCTACTCCTATATACTACTACGATTATCAGAAAAACTATAGACATTTGTTCATACACACATGCCCTATTATTATTATAATATATTCATACACACATTTGTTCATATAAAATCATAAGTAAAACTACCAAATAATTTTTAATACTAATTTTGAGAGAATAGTAACGTATTACTCTTATTAGTAAAATTATGCAATTACATAACTAGATTCAAACGATTTCTTAAATCTGATAGAACTCGAGCAATTTTTTGTTGTTGCAACTACACGCAATATGAAACATATATGTATTTTATAGTCCCGTTTTGCCAACGAAACATACTAACATACTAGAAATGCGTCATTTTTTAACAACTATGACTTATTGAAAATAGATTACGGGCTCAAATTAACCACACTTAAGCTATTGGGTCGACATGTCCCCCTTAAACGTAACCACAAATTGCTTGAAAATGTAGAGCAAGCGTCATAAAATTAAAATAAGTGACTTATTTAAAGCGAATTTTGAGTAGTCGTGCAACGCACGGGCTCAAAACCTAGTATATATATATATATATATATATATATATATATATATATATATATATATATATATATATATATATATATATATATAACATACCCAACAAAGAACAGCCCCATTTAAATAATAGGCAACACACGAAAAAGATTGAGGATATATATATATATATATATATATATATATATATATATATATATATATATATATATATATATATATATATATATATATATATAGTGTTAGGATCAAGAGAGAAGTAACAATCAGGAGAAAGCTGGGGGAAGCAAAATCTTTCTTTTTTTTTTCGTTTTTTGAAAAAACTTTGTTCACGAACATTATAGATTGGATGAAAATATGAACATTTAATAAAGAAACTTTGTGATAAATGTTTTTATTTTGGCGGGAAAACGCTCGAAGAACTAATATATAACAATTATCGTGTTTTTCGAGCGTATGCTGAGGTTTTGGATATTAGAATTTAGATATTAGGGTTTAGATATTAGGGGTTTAGATATTAAGGTTTATAGGGTTTAGATATTAGGGTTTAGAAATTTAGGGTTTAGGGTTTAGATTTAGGGTTTATATTTAGGATTTAGATTGAGTTTTTAACACGAACGGTTTAGAGTTTAGGGTTTAGGGTTTGGTGTTTTGGGTTTATGGAATAAACCCAAAACACCAAACCCTAAACCCTAAACTCTAAATCCGGCTAAAGTTTCTTCACAAAACATGGAAAAAAAAAACGTTAACATTCTTAACGAACAATATTATCTTGAATGTTATTTTTGTCGATCGTTTTCCCGCCTAAATAATAACATTCATCACGAAGTGTCTTTTCTAAATGTTCATATTTTCGTGTGATCTTGATGCCTTAAAAAAAATTCCAAAAAAACGAAATAAAAAAAAATTTGCTTCCCCCCGATTGGTTACTTCCCCTTGATCCTGCCCATATATATATATATATATATATATATATATATATATATATATATATATATATATATATATACAAAACTCATTTAACAATGCAAAGTATTGTAATTGTATAAAAAGCCATTGTTTGATTCTGAATGTATATATATATATATATATATAACAAAACTCATTTAACAATGCAAAGTATTGTAATTGTATAAAAAGCCATTGTTTGATTCTGCTGTACATTCATATAAAACACTCAACTTTTGTCTAATTAACTACAATATGAGTAAATAGCATGCACCAGGGTGTGGCCGACAACTGTTATTTTGTCATTTGCATTTAGCCATATGAACCTCTTGGCTTCTCCATTAAAATTGGCATTGACCCTTAACGATCAATACAAATTCTTAGTCTAAACCCTTAATCAAGTCAAAATCATATCAAATTAACAACTAAGTTTAGCCTATGTTGCATCAATTTGCAATATTATATGTTAACTTATCTTCATACCCTTATATGTTAACTTATCTTCATACCCAATCAGTGGTAACTGATATGCGGAAAACACACCTAATCTTATTGTAGTATACTTACGAATTCGTCCACAAGGAGCAAGGTTTAGGATTTGAAAACTAATAATAATTATGAAGATTTAATTGTAAAAATGGGGTTTTGATTAAAAACCAAATTAAAACAAAGGAAGAAAATACGAATTCAATAGATAAAAGGGTATTCACTTAGATCCAATTTCCTAAGTTCCGGATTGCTCCTATTAAGAACAATGTAATTAAATCCCTAAGTATAACTCTCGTTAACCAAGTTCATTAATCAATTATTAAGTTAAGCTGGTGTCCCTCACTTAGATACTAATTATATCATCAAAGTGTCGGTTTTCACGTTGGGCTTCTGAGGAACACATTCAATAAATATTGACAACTCAAGATTACGATTCAGTTGAAGGGTAAATCGGTCTCCCTCTTTAGGCTTCACAATTACCTACTCAATTGATGAGATTAATTACTAATCTAATTACACCCGTGTCCCGTATGCAATTCAACCTATCTATTTATTTCTCAATAACCTAGATAAATTAATTAATCTAGTAACTCTCGTTACATCAACTAACAGACTAGTAATCAATGGGATCAATTAATGGGAGTAATTAAGAATCACAATCAAGAACAATTATTAATGCATACAAAAGATCAAGCAATCCTTCACCTAGATTCAATCATCTAAGTAAATACTAAGAATTTAGCTACTAATGGTAATGATAAACGCAATTGAACAATAGGATAAATGAGAATTCAACATAATATTTATCAAAATTAAAGATAAAGGAGTACCAATGATTAATCTCTGACAAAAGTTGAAACCCCAATGACAAAAACTCATAAAATAGCCTTAGAGACCTGTGAAATTCGTAACCCTAGCTAATATTTTCGTAACATAAAAACTGCACACCCATAAAGGGTTAAAAATCGCGTATATATAGTAAATAAAAATTCTGAGTCGGTTATCGGATCTCGCGACCGCGATAAAGGGCCTCGCGCCCGTGATTGTACGATACATTTGTTGCGACCGCAAACTTGTGTATCCCCAATTCTTGATCTTCTGTCAACATATTGCGAGCGCGATTAATAAATCACGAGCACCACCACAAAAATCGCGACCGCGATAAAGTGGATTGCGGCCACGAGATGCTCTTTTTCAAACAGTATATCCTGTTTCATCTTCTATACTTGAATGCTTTGTTTTGACTTCCGATTTTTACTTGAAAACACTGAAATTCACACCCCAAATTACCTCAAAACATCTTAACTCTCCAATCTACTCCGTAGGAATCTAAAAGCTCAAACTTTAACAATTCTTCATGATTCCTCCAACTTATAACTGAAAACCAAATAAAAGGAACCGATATTGCGAGTAACAATATATATAAATCAGGCAATATCAGTAACATACAGACTTACAATATTATAGTATACACATACAAAATAACGAACCCGCTTAAACGTTCATTTTTTCAGCATTAACAATTTCAACGTCTTGTTTCTTTCTTTCATAACATAGATAAATGCATTAACCGTTAACAATTTGTAAAAACTATTTGGTAATGATACGTGATGTCGACAACGACGATGTGAAATCGGACATATCTAACAACAATCGGACCTAGAAGTAAACGAATGTCGTTTTGGGCCTTCTTTGTGAAGAAAACGACCAAAAATCAGGTAGCTCACATGGTTAAAGAACAATCGCTGACAGAAAATCAAAACCCCCAAGGTTAGATGATAATCACACAAAATCCAAAACCATAGGGTTGAACTGAAACCGCGGCCACCAAAAAAATCAACCATCTGGTAACGAAATCGAAGGAACCGATGATTAATTCCCAACATTTGAAACGGAATCAAAAACCCCAGGTTTAAAGAAGAATCGCACACATAAGAGCATAGAGAAGTGGGAGGGAGGAATAGAGATCGGTAGCAATTGAGAGTTTTTTTTTTTTTTTTAATAGGACGACAAAGATGTCGTTTTAGGGGAATTTGTGAAAGAAACGACTAATTTAATTTTCAGGCGGCAAATACGTAGGGGTGTTCATCGGTTCGATTTTTGGTTTTTCGGTTTATTCAGTTCGGTTTTTTTCGGTTTTGAAACTTATAAAATCAAAACCAAAAACCAAACCGAAACTAAATTTAAATATCAAAACCATAACCAAAATCGAACCGAAAACCGAATTTGATTTCGGTTTGGTTTCGGTTAAAACCGAAAATCACTAAAAATAAAAATTCTAACCAGCATAAACTTACATATAAATTAAGAATAGCGGTTGTGGAATTAATTTAAGTATATAGAGTATATAACATGTTTATTGTTTAATAAAAATGTAATAATACATCAGATATAATATGAATATACAAATATTATAATTATAAATATGTTTTAAAATGTTATTAATTTGAATTCGGTTTTCGGTTAACCAAATTTAAAAATTTCAAAACCAAAAACCAAACCAAAAACCGAATTATGAATTCGGTTTCGGTTTCAATCAATCCGAAAATCGTTTAAAAAATTCGGTTTGATTTTTTTTTATTTGGATTCAATTCTATATTCAATTTATTCGTGTCCACCCTTAGCTGATACTAGTATATAAGGAAATGTGATGGGATTGTTTAGTCTCAAATACATTCCGTTAAGTTTCGCGGTTTTCACGTGAATATAACCCCCTGTTACCATACCCTCACTGCACCCTAATTCCATTCCATACTCAGTATATATTATACGCCCAAATCTCATTCGTTCTGTTCTGTTCGGTTCTGTTCTGTTGTAACCGTAATACATACATTTTTCTACGTCAAACGATTGAAACCCTAAATCTCTCTCAAAATCTCGAAATCATATTTTCAATTATTTAATGGCGACATAACATGCATACAACCCTAACCCTCAATTACATCAAATTTCACAATCTGCGTACAAGTTTCCCAATTCTATATCGAATTATCTCTTTTAAAACCCTAATTTTAGATATACAGGTACCGTCTTTTATGTATATACCCTGATTATTATTGAATACAGTATTAGCTATTCAGTGCTATGAAGCGCTTATCACATTGAACCCTACCTGAACAAATTATTATTATGTTTTATTCATTCTTGTATGAAATCTCGTTATATGCGTTTACAATAATCATACAGTTGATTTGATAATAAACTGAAAGAATAGAATAAATTTACTCGTACGTGTCCATATACATGTATGTATGTATGTACACATCCATATATGAATTGCTTGAGCTTAGATATAAGTATTTGATGTATGTGTAATTAGGTGACGAAGTGAGGTCGAATGGGATCGCTGCAAGAGAAGTTGAATAGGTTTAAGAAGCAGCAAGTGGAATGCCAGTCGACTCTTACGGACGTTGCAAGTTCGAAAACAAGTAATAAGATGACAACAACAAATTTTACTCCTAGAGTTGTTTCTGCTAGCACCATAACCAAAACGCCTGTTCCTGTGGTTAAGTTTTCTAAAGATACGGAGAGGTTGCAACATATTAATTATGTAAGGAATAGTCCTGTTGGAGCTCAGATCAAACGAGTTATTGATCTACTGTTTGAGGTATAAAGCTTGTTTCTGTTTATATTGTCCAGTGCTTTTAGTATTCATTTATTGATTGAAATTGCTCTTTAGCATCAGAAAAATATGTTGGCTGTGTTTTCTGTTAACGGCAGATAGAGACAGATTTGTAGTGTTTAGACTCAAATAAACAGATTTGTTCATGTTCCACTATCGAAGTTAGCTTTGAACTTCTTTTCTATTTTGTATTTTATAGTTTCCTATGTTTTAAACTTATGCTTTGTCATTATTCGCTTCATCATTCATATAGTACTCACATAATCGGTACAAATTTACAGTATGAAACCACAAATAATATGTTTGAATTATGATTGTGAGATGATGAACCATATGCGTTTATGGTTATAGTATCATGACAATTGCTTAATGCTTATTTAAGCTAGTTTTGCCAAATGTACAGTCAAGGAAATCCCTTACAGCTGAGCAAATAAATGAAGCTTGCTATGTTGATGTCAAATGCAACAAGGCTGTGTTCGAGAGTTTAGCAAAGAATCCAAAAGTGAATTACGACGGAAAGTGCTTCTCTTACAAGGTAATTGTTAGTTTTAAGATATATATGCTACTGTTAGGGTTTTGTGCCTTTCTAATGGTACATCACCATGAGCTGATGTAGTAATTTTTAACCAATTTATGTATGTATGGGTTGGAAACAACCAACGAGTAATCTTGTTGGGCTGCATACATTGTATGAGGTCAGAATACTAAAAACCTTCTAACTTAACTTTACTTCAGCATAATTTTTTTAATGAAGCCAAAGTGTTATTGAAATAGTGTTTTTGTTGTTGCATTTGACAATCTATTTCTTTATAACAAAGCTATAAAATTACGGGAATTTAACAATGTTTCTCGTTGACCTTTTCCAACTCGCCAACTTTTTCATTTTTACCAGTTACCAAACTTGCCTGGGCCCTGTTCTTTATTTACCTTTAGTTATGAGTCACTTCACATTATTGTGCTTCTGTTGAAGTTGTCTACATTTTAATGGCCTCAAGCATTCGCTGAATTAATTCTATATGTGCAGTCGAAACATAACGTCAGAGACCAGGAAGAACTTTTACGTTTAATAACGACATTTCCCGAGGGTATTGCTTATGCTGATCTTAAGGATGCCTACCCAACTGTCATGGATGATTTAAAGGTATTTTTTTTAATCTTTATTAATTTATTTATTGCCAATTATAAAACGGTAATTCATCTCTCTACTAGCTTATGAGGGATAATCTATATAATGTTTTTTTGAAACTCAGGCTCTGACATCTGAGCGAAAGATCTGGCTTCTGTCAAATTTGGACTCTCATGAAGAAATAGCGTACCCAAATGATCCTAAACTCTCTATCAAGGTTGATGATGAATTGAAACAACTATTTAGGGCAATTGAATTGCCACGAGACATGTTGGATATTGAGCGGGACCTACAAAAGAACGGTATGAAGCCCGCCACAAACACTGCTAGAAGGAGAGTTATGGCTCAGAACGGTAATGTATCAAGTAAACCAAAACAGAAGAAAAAGAAGAAAACCGAGATCAGTAAAAGGACAAAGCTCACTAATGCTCATCTTCTGGAACTTTTTGAAAATCTTACTGGCTAATTGCACCATCATCTTCGGTTAGTGTTAATGAATAACCAAGAGTATGCTAACAATTTTGTTTTTCGTTCATTTCGTCTTTATTGATGGAATTTATCGTAACCCGTCTTGAATCAATATATCTGTACTTGTAATTAGTTGCTGGTTTGTATAGTTTTTTTTTCTTCAAAGGATGATAAATGATACATTCACGTTTTTGAAAATAAACTATTATATCAAGATATGTTTATGTTCATATCCAACATCAACCATCCATATATATTTGGCTCCGAAACATTTGAAAAAACAGTCTAATAATAAACTTACAAAACACAACTAAATTGACTTATATAAGAAAATGGAGTAAACAAATCAAGATCATATCCTTACAAAAAAAATACTCAATTCAGGGCCATTATTGCCATCAGGACTCAACATGTAAAGTGTTTCTGAATCTTTTGATCCTACTACACGGTCAAAGTGGGCCCTCATGTATGCTATCTCACCATCTGGACCTTCCACGTCAGATTTTCCGGGCAACATTCCGGCACCCATTGACACCGACCGAAGCAACTCTATAATGTTCAAATCATCTTCCGTTGCATCCCGTTTCACCCCTAGACCGCCCTTTTTACCGTTAAAGAACATTGTCCATAACGGTTCTTCTAAAAGCTTAACCTTGTTGTCCTTATCCAATTGCTTCTCACATTCTAATGCGATTCGAACCATCCCTAAATTCATTTCATTTTGTATCTCATCCGTTTTAAGTTCCAATTCTAGAATCATGATTGGTGCCGTTTTAGGATTCTCTTGTATCGCAAGGCTAACACGGCCATTTTTGTATCCATACAAAGTGCCCGTGACACAATTTGTTCCTCGGTGGCCGTCTGGCAGATGGCCACTAGGCAACACAATCTTGCATGATGATTGTGACATAATTGGGAACGATCTAAAAACCGACCTAACAACCCGAAAAACTTTTGTTTGCTTCCCTTTTTTATAGGAAGATCGTATAAGGCCACTGGGTGGCGGTATTGGTGGCGGTGTTGGTGGCGGCTGATTCTGCTCCGGTGTTGGTGGTGGTGGCACATCATTTAACTCCCCCATTACCGGAATCTTTTTCAGATTCAGCAATGGGAGGAAATTTAGGTGTTGGTTTCATTTCGGATTAAGTTGCTAAAGTTGTGGTTAAAATTATTATACTTTGATGTTTCATTTAATTCTTGTGGTCTATGGTCTATTTTCGTTTCTTAAATTGGGCAGCTAAAATTGTCATCTAACGTTTATTTATAGAAACTACTCTAGTTATCAATACAAACAATACAATAATATGAAAGTTGAACATTTCTTCTATAAATTGTATATTCCTAAAACATCGTTCATTCTTCATGATCATACTACATTTTGAGAACGACTAATTAATTCCAATAACTACCACAAAACTCGCTTTCTTCGGTATCATAGACAGGCATTCCAAGTTGATCAAGCCGGCACGATCCTGGATAAGCCTTCTTAGTGAAACTTTCTCTTACGGTTGTAACTTTTTGCTTATTGGACACAAATTTATTACCCGAATCCTTTTTTGTCACATTAGAAACCTCGAGTTGAGGTCTAAGTCGTGGAGCACTTAATGATCTAACTTTAGCCCGTGATGACTCGGTGTTAGCCATGTAACTTGGGTGGCCCGAGTATCTGCTGCTAATGCAGCTACTCGGACCATCACTTTGAACAGGTGTAGAAACGCCACCTCTTAACGAATCGTCGTAAGAGTTCACTTCACAAGATGCACAAGGAGTTGAGATTGTTGGTTGGAATGTTGATCCTCTTGATGTGGTCAAACTTTGACTATACGCGAAATTGACGTGGTCCGGTTGAAAGTGCTTTCGTCCTTTAGTCATTACGCGGTGCTCAATTGTATCGACTTCAACAATTTTGTCGTTTTGGTGGTCAAGGATTGAACCGTCAAGAAACGTACTTTCTTTACTAGTTATACCTAGAGCGTAAGATTTTGAGCCGTTCCTCTGCATTCGATATTTGGTTACATCAAAATGTAACATTAGACATTACTTTTTCGATTAGCAATTGTGTTTATGAAAATCCCATAGGAAACTACATCTTGACTAAAACATGTAACAAGACTATTTCTTAATATATTTTGTTTACATTGTACAATAAAATAGCACATTAGACTTGAATAATACAATAGTCATTTTGAATTGAAACTTTTTGTAATTAATCATAATACCTTTGATGTCGAACGATGATCGTGTTTAGTATGTGGAAAGTGTTCGACTTTTTCAGGTGTTGGAGGTCCCTGCAAGTAAAAGACAGTAGGTTACTACAATGTAAAGATGCTCTAAAAATGTCGGTATCAATTCAAATCAAAACGTTATAAAGTCTCACATAGAGGTTATATGTTGACTCTAAAGTGACGTTTATCGAAGTGGAAGGCCGGATATTAGGACATGCATGATGTGCAATCACACAAACCTAATATCTATAACGACTCAAAAAATATAGTTCTACATTACAAACCCAGGTCCCTTTTTATTTGATATTACATTAACTATTATTTTGATAAATGACTTATAATGTTTTTAGTATTATTGAACTTATTATTATATATGAAAAACTTTCGTATATAAAAGACGCACAGTTATTTATTAAACAGAGCCTATAAAAATGACAAAACGGCTATTTTAAAGTGTATAATTGTATGCACGTAACCGATAACTCGCAAGTTTGAAAATTTTGAAGTTAATTCAATAATAGTTGGTATTGGTTGTTCAAGTTCAAGTTCAAATTCAAAAATCTAGAGGGAAAAAATTGGAAGAAGGGGTTACATGATGATGGTGTAAATGTGAGGTGGGCTTGGTGGTTAAATCAGAGATTTGGGACCTCAATGCGCGTGCACGGGCCTGGGCCCGTATCAAAGCCTGCAAACCTCGCATCATATCTGCAGTTTGTTTTCTTAGAATGTGACCTCTCACAACCGCTTGCAGCTTCACTAATGCTTTTAAAGCCCTCAATGCCCTCCTTGCCTATAAATCAATTTATTCTATCATCTTCACAAAATTTATATCAAAAATACTATATACTGTACCAAAAAGTATATAAGTGATAAATGTTGCGAGGATCTTTTAAATATAGCTCATCATTAGTACACTTAAAATAATTGTACAATTAAATAACACAACTTTAAATTATTAATTAATTGTCATGTACTATATTTTGATACATACATATTATACTACATATCTAATTGAGATAGTCCAAATAAATAGTACTATTTGGACTACCTCAATCTCACACTAATGGACCTCAAACTTTATTCAACGTACGAATTAGCCCTCTCCTCAATTTTACTAAAAAACTCCACACCCTCGAGAAAATACAAAACACCCCCCAACCTTACCCCCGACCCGCCTCGCCTCCCCGTTATTGTTATTATAATAATATTATATAATATATTTCGTCTTTTCATCGTTTTTTTTGTTTTTTTTTTTTTTGTTTTCACCTTTTTTTCCTTTTTCCAAAAAAACCCCAAACTCTGTTTAAAAATTAAAATCGGCCCCCCAAACAGTGGGTTAAAGTGTCAAATAATCATTTTCATCAAAAAATCTTAACTAAACTCCACCCAAATATTCAACGGGTCATATCTTCTCGCTCGCAACGAGTTAAATTTTTCCGACACCATCGTTAAACTCGAAATAATTTTAGGAACACAATGTCACTAACTATACGCAAAATAGACTCTTTTTAAAAAACGCTAAATATTTGAGGTACTTTTCATACACGTTGATTTTGCGTTAAATTTTTAAAAGTCGACAATTCCATAGCGAAACGCGGAGATGCACATATATTGTTAATTTAAAATAACATTTAAATCTTTCACGGATTATTCCTTTTAGTTCGACTCGAGTTGCGCTTCAACGACATCATCGTTAACCACGAAATAATTTTACAAACTAAACGCACTAAAATACATTGAAAACCGAACCCCCTGCGCGAAGCGAGGGTTAGTAAACTAGTTATTACCAATAAACCATAGACTATTTCACTATTGCTTTCAAAGCCCTCAATCCTCTCGGTGCCTATACATCTATCATATATAGGAATATATAACCTTGTATTTATTCTACTCGCACATCTCATAACAAAATTTTTCATGAATATTTACTATAACCCCATGTTTAAAGATACATCTCAATACTGTTAGCCCCCACCCTATGGTATATATTTACAATTACAATTTTATGTGACTTATGTAAAAAAAAAAAAAAATGCTTGTAACGTTACACTATTTCCTTTTTAAGTGTAACGTTAGTATTCAATAAATATAGCGCACATGTAGGTTACCATTTATAACGCTGAAGTGTTGTTTACGTTTTGACAGTGGAAACGTTAAGAAGACAGCTTAGTCGTTTTCTATCAAGTTGTTAGAAATTGTTACAAACATGTCACATCTATTTAAGTACGTTACTAGAATTAGTTTTGCACTTAATTGTGATATATCGTTACAAAAATTTAAATTAAGTAACTGTACAAAACTATCAATTTTAGTAGAAGATCATGACAGCTTACCTGCCATTTTAATTTTAATAAACTATAATAAACATTAAACTTCATGGGACATATGTTATCATGTCTATTCAATAATTCACTAAATCAAATGTCCATTAATTGTGATATATTGTTAAAAAGTATTTGGTAATTAATATATCTTAAGTTTCAGTTACGGTGTCCACTATTCAATTATAAGGTTTTAAAATTCATTATTATTATTAATTATTAATATTACTCGTAATATTAATAATTTTGTTCTTTATAATATTTACATTTCCTATATACGTATTAAATATTCTGATATAAGGAGTATTTAATATGTGTCATACACATTAGAAAAAGCTCTGTATATAAAAACAAGACAAATAATCCTATAATTCGTTCATAAACTAATTTATAAACCCTTAAAGTGGGATTAGAAGCTAGTGAAATACTACCTTTGACAAAACGGCCTAACTATAACATATTCTGTCTAAACAAATTGAGTAATTAATATTTAATGTACTAATGTAATTATCTAATATAATTAAACAAATAAATCAAGTGTTACCATACATACCAAATAAGCTCGAAATCGTGATTGAATTTGAATAGCAGCCAATTCCCGACGAGAACCATACCCGTTGGTTCTACTAGTCATCCTTACAACCTCTGCAGCCGCTTGAGCTGCGACTACTGCTGCATCAACTACTGCAGCAGTAGCCGCAGCAAGCGCAATTGCATGCTTGTTAGGATCTTCATGTTGATTCACATTATGATGATTGTTATGGATTGAGGTTATTCCGAGAGAATTTGAATTAGTTGGATGACAAGGACTTTCTCTACGAGATATCATGAAGCTCCATCGTCGTTTTAGTTGCTTTTTAGATTGTGAACGAGACGTGGGCGTGTCGTTTGATTTGAATCCTAGTAGTGATTTGAAGAACTTTGAAGCTTTTCCCATTTTTTGTGAATTGTTTGGTTACTCCTTTAGTTTGTTAGGCAATGCATTTTAGTGTGAAATTAAAATGAATAGTGTAATTGTGTGATAGAGAACGAGTTTGAGTGTGAATAGGCGACTTGGGAGAGACTATAAGGTATGGATGAAAAGCATGGGGTTACTTTGGTGTCTTGTATCTATTTGATAACTGACCTCGTGGGGCTATTATTTTTTATTTGTTTTTTTATTTATTTATCTGTTTTAGAAAATAAAAGAAAGAAAGAAAACTACGAGTATTTATTTTAGATGTATGTAGGCGTTTGTTAGCTTTTTTTTTTTTGTTTTATTTTTTTTTAGCAAAACATTGTAAATAACATTAAATCAACCTTCACCAAATCAGTGAAGAATTGAGAAACAATTACAAAATGGTCAAAGAGGGCTTACAATGACTTGCCCTTTTGATATGCACTATGAAGCATCCATGAGTAAAGAAACTTGGCTACAGTACCCATACATACACCATACAAGCATTAACTATTTAAACAGAGACTACAAAACATAATTAGACAAATACCCAAGGTTGATTTGCCTATAAATAAAATTGGTAGCCATTGAAAAACCTTTATCTTTATACGCTCCACACTTGCGACCCAACACATGTATGATCCGTTAAAAACCAATTCGTTACGCGCCATCCATATAGTCCATATAGTAGCCGGACTAATAAGTTTCCAAAAAATTTTCGCCCTAATCCCCAAACCATCACACCAATCATGAGAAAACTCTAGAATATTCGAAGGGAGAATCCAACAAACATTCCACCAATTAAAAAGAGACGACCATACCTTGTATGACCATGAACAATGTAGGAATAGATGGTCTATCGACTCGACATGAGCAAGACACCATCCGCATTTATCATTCGTGATGTCCCGAAGACACCTTCTATAACCCAAAACTTCTTTAACCGGAACACCTTCTTGAACCGTTTGCCAATGAAAAATAGCTATCTTTGTTGGAACAATTTTATCCCATACCAAATGAAGTCAATCGATATCATTAACAACATTAGAAGAAATCATCACTCGCACCCATTCCGCAACCGTGTATACTTTATCAACCGAATGTACCCATTGAAACTCATCTTCTTTTGAAAAATCAAAAACTTTACCATTTAACAAAGCCAATAAATTTTGAAGTTGACCATTTTGATACTCATTAAGGGAATTTACAAACCCAAAATCCCATTCCATATTTGTAACACCGTACTTTTTTTTTTTTAAATCACAGCGGAAGTATTTAAAGCATAAACATTTATATATTACAATACAACTGGTGTTACTTTTCAAAACAGTTATACATAGTTATATTAAACATCAGAGTTCTTCAGTGTGTCAAACATAACCGAAGGACGGGTATCTTCTCACGTCCCTAGCATGTAAAACAATATAAACTGCAGGGGAGAATATGTGGGGGATTAGCACAACGCTAAGTGAATGAGATATTCCAACAGATATTACTATCAAGTACCAAGCCTATCTTTTAGGGATCGTGCATCAGTCACAGGCATGTGGACATAGCGTTACACAGCTATCATATAATATAACACTACACATCTGTAACATACAGAGCTAGGCAGTAATTCAACTAACAAAGCAGCAATAACATCAACAAGCTATTCACTAAAGGCACCAAAGGCACTACACTAACATAGCCTTACATAGCTATACAATAAGGGTATCAATAGCTCTACACAGCTGTAACAACCCGTCCTTATCCACCTGGACGAAGTCATCAACATTTGGTCCCTTTGCGATGATCGACTCCAAGTAATGTCCTTAAAATGAGCAAATGCACAGCGGAAGACTTAATTCGTACCTGAGAATAAACATGCTTTAAAGTGTCAACCAAAAGGTTGGTGAGTTCATAGGTTTATCATAACAATCTTTTTAATATATTAATAGACCACAAGATTTCATAATCATAAACATAATACACTCGCAAGTGTATGTAAAGCATTCTAAGTGGTTGAGCACTTGGTAACCATACTTAACTATTAATCAACGTCGCATATTCCCTTTATTATGAAATCTCACTACACTGTACCAAGTGTAGCCTACAAAACGAAGTACTGTGCAACCGTTGAATACTGGTCGTCCAGTCCGGTTGGGGTTGTCAGGCCCGATAGATCTATCAACAGGATTCGCGTTTACAATACCCATGTAAATAGTAGTTACCAAGCTACAGGGAAGTATGCCAGTGGTACAACTCAACGTAGAATATATTTTTAAGTACTTGTGTCTATTTCGTAAACATTTATAAAAGCAGCGCATGTATTCTCAGCCCAAAAATATATATTGCAAAAGCAATTAAAAAGGGAGCAAATGAAACTCACACTACTGTATTTTGTAGTAAAAATACATGTGACGATATTGAACAATGCAGGGTTGACCTCGGATTCACGAACCTATATCATTTATATGTATATTAATACATATAATGGTAATCAAATAATTACAACTATTAATTATAATATATTTATGTATAAAATCTTTATTTGTCATAATATGATAATAATGAAAATAATAATTTTTATAAAAATGGTAATTTTAATAGAAATGATACTATAAATAAATATGAAGATAAAATAATATTACTAATATCAATAATCTTAATCATAATACTAATAATAATAATTTTTCTAATAATGTTAATCTTAATAAGATGACAATTTTAATTAATAATAATGATAATAATAATAATAATAAATATGATAATGATAATATTAATAACAAAAATACTAAAAGTGCTACCTTAATGAAACAAGCTCCAAAAAGGAAAAATAACTGCCCATGCCTGGGCTCGAACCTGCGACGTCCCTCTAACCCGATAACATCCTAAACATTTCATTACCATTTCATTTCTGATTTAACCACTACCCTAAATCATTAACAATAATCCTCCATTATTCATAATCATAATCATCATCGTGATGATCATCATCTTACCGGCATTATCACATCATCATCATCATCATCTCGAAATATTTCATGATCGTGCACCATTAACCTATCATTTTATGTATCATTCTCAAAATCATGGTACCATTATCTAAACCGTCTAATCTCTATAATCAGGTCCAATCTATAAAGTCCATTAACACAGTCCAAAAACAAGTAAGTTTACGGCCCAATCTAATTTTAGTGTACCTGACCCGTTGTATAATTCGGCCCAACACAGTCCAGTAACATTATTAACGTTGATAGTCCAATAATTTACTCAAACCCATATTGATCTAAAATAGAGAAGTTGTGGGTGGGATGTTTGGGTTCAATAACAACCGTCCCTACTGTGTTATCATAATTATCATCATCAATTGTTAATATCATCCGAGCCATGATTATAATCATAACTGCATCATTCTTAATCTAATTACTAACTTAATCATTATGTTATTATTATCATCTTATCCTTTCATCATGATTATAGTTTTCGAATCATCTCCTCAAAAATTACTAAATCATCATCGTATTCATATTTGTTCCAACAGAAATAGAACTAGACTTTTGGCCCAACAACACAACTCATCATCATCATCCTATTATCCAGCCCAAGTTTACTCTCGGCCAAATCCTAACTCATCGGTCCAATGCATAAACTAAAGGTTCACGGCTAAAATTAGAAACAAGGTAAGATAGGATCGAGCAATAATAGTTTAAGTATCTAATTCACTAATGCGTTTTAAATCTTGTGTTTTTCCTGTTGATGGGACCAGCAACGAAAGGATAGCAAAGTGAACAATTAGTCTCCACTTTCCTCTTTATTATCATATTATACTCCTATTAACCAAGTGGGGTTAATCCTTTTTAGTGTGTCGGCCAACAAGGAGATAATATACAACCATATAGTATTGTTTATTAGCAAGTGGGTTTTGGAAATAAAAGCCAAATAAATGGCGGTTTTGTAAGAAGAAACAGAAAACAGTCCGAATATAGCAGCAGTAGTAATGGTGATTGTGATAAAGGTAACAGGAACCAGTCGGAGTAGTTTGGTTATGATTTTTACAGGTTACGGTTTGGTTATCTTCATCGACTGCAGTAGCAGCTTTATTCGATGGTGGCTATGGCGGTTTTTCGAATAAGATTAGGAGAGAAGTATAGAGAGAGAGAGAGCTAGAAAAGTGTTGGTTCAAGGTGGCATGGTGGTGGTAGCTGGTGATATTTCTCACGGTGGAGTGGAGGTGGATTTAGGTGGTTAATGGTTGATGTCAAACGTGTGATGGAGAATATGGTAACGGGTTGGTTTCGAGTGTTTTTAATTACTTTCAACCAACATATATGAACCCGTGATGATCAATAAGATCTAGTAATATGTTCAAGTTAGGATAACGATATACCTTCGAGAAAGACGAGTGAATGGTGATCATGGGTCTCGGTTTAATAGTAGTTATTCGTAGCTCATAACAACAATAACAGTTCTTTAAAGTGTTTGGCTTGGTGGTTTACGGTTGCAGTAGAAACTGAGCTAGCAGCAACAATAAACAAGTTATCGAACACAAGGGCAGTTGGTTGATTGGTGGGTGTACTCGATGATATTTCAGTCATGAAGCAGAAACTGAACGGTATTAACAAGATGGCGGTTTAAATGGTATTTAATTGGTGATGGTTTATTCACGAATGGAACAAGAAAATGGTTATGGGTTTCGATAGTGATGGTTATGAGGGTGTCATGGTGGTAACAGGAAGGAATAAAAAGGGTGAAGGTTAACCTTGATTAATTGGTTTACTAGTCGTGGTGCCTTGAACAAGAAAGTGATGGTGACTCAAGATGGTTTATGGCTTTCGATTTGATACAGAAGGTAGTAGGAACAACTACTATGGTGGCGTGTAGTTTCATGGTGATGAAGCTGAGTTTTGTAGATGATGAGAGTGGTGATCGAAGATGTCTAAAAGAGAAAGGGTTTTATGAGGATCACGAGAGATAGAGAAAGAAAGATGTAGTTTGAAAGAGTGGTTCAATTTCCGTGATAATCTATGTGTATATTTCTATATATTAGATTATGATTACATAAACAATATGATTACACAAACAAAAACAGTCTCTTTCAATTCATAATTCAGTATCACGGATGAAAAAGTGATCCAATCAAGAATAGTAACTCCAAATTAAACACAGTAATTCAATTTATAATATACATAAAAAAAACGTGTCATAATAAAGCCTCATCCTTGTTTCATCTTACCGACGTTTTATTAGAGGTAGTCTTTAGTGCCCCGTTGCTAGTCGGTGGCGGATAAAAGTATTTTGAAAAGGATCCCAAAACTTTAAATTAAATTCATGTATTTATTTTGTCATAAAAGGTGCGAAACATGACCGAGTAGGCTCGTCTATCCTTTATTTTATTACACTCACAATCTCGCAACTTATTTAATATTAATCGAATAATGGATGTGTGTTATTATCGTTTACTAAATAGATTTGAAATCACATATATTTTATATATTTATATTAAATTTTATTATATCTTATATTAATTTAAATATTATCTATAACAACAATTGCATATAACAGTTTATTAATATTATTATATATAATTATTTATATTTACCTATTTATATATACTTATCTATTTACAAATAATAGTTCGTGAATCGTCGAAAATGGTCGAAGGTGAATTGAATATATGAAACAGTTCAAAATTTTCGAGACTCAACCTAACAGACTTTGCTTGTCGTGTTAAAATCGAATATGAATTAAGTTTAAATTTGGTCGGAAATTTCCGGGTCGTCACAGTACCTACCCGTTAAAGAAATTTCGTCCCTAAATTTGAGTGAGGTGGTTATGGCTAACAATAAAAATGTTTTAATGACGAATATGAGCTGATAAATAGAGTTTTATCATTATTGATTAAGATAGATAAAACGATTCGATTACGTGAAGCGTACGAATGAAGCTGTCACAAAAGAGTGAAATGAGGAAATTAAAGATTCGTCTTAACTTCTGACATAGTCAAGGTTGATTTCCAAAATTCAAGGAATTTAAAGAAATCTCCTAATCGGCACGAAAATGTAATCGCACGATTTATTAGCAGATTGTCGAAGTTACGGAAGAACAGAAATATCAAGGAAATATTTCTGTGATATGCTTAGAAATTTAGTAGAATGAAAGAGTCGTGTAACATGGCACATGATGAGGGTAAGATATGTGAACCATCATCACATTCCATTAGAAATTTAGCATAACTTACTGTAATATAACCACGTTGGCCTGACGTCATTATATTATACTAAGTCATGCTTCAATTTCCAACACTACTTCAAAATCATTCATAGTTCAAACTCGAATTTTAAAGAAATTTAGAAACTAAAGTAGTTTCCTTTATGATTTAATATAGATATCACGAAGAGATAAATAATTTTGGACGAGAATATTTATGAAAATATCTTCAGAAATATCGAAGATATTTATGATGATATTTTGGAATTTCTAAGTTCGATGGTTGATGAAGAAAGATTTTCCGCAAGATTTTATCATAAGTATGGAGCAAGATATTCGTTGAAAGTTTCATCGAATCTAGAATTACCTGAATTCTCTGAATATAGGGTTTGGTACTTGTATTTTTCCTTGGTCTCCTTCATGGTTAGCTCAATCCGTTTTTCAATACCAAATTTTCTATCGAGCGTTCCTAACACTTCCTTCTTTATCATCAACTTTTGGCCATTAAGATCATCTACAACATGCTGCTTCGTCAGCATTTTCAAAGTTAACGGATCTGGATCATTGGTTATCAAACCGAGGTGGTTTCAGGAGAATTGTGTTTTTAGATGATTAAACGCTGATGATAGTATGGTGGAATATAAAAGGTTCCCCAGTGACAATAAAGAGTACGCATATATATAAAGGTTGTTTCAGATGAATAGTCGGAGTTGACTTGCTGAAGCTGTGATAAAATTTGCTACTTTGGAAAGGTAGTGCAAAGTGATTTTTGGTAGTAACATCGCCAAAGGAGCTAGCGCATATACGTGTTAAACCTTTACTCAGGTTCCGAGAGTTTTTCAGGTGCATAAATATATGCATTAATCTTTTCTTCCGTAGATGAAGTGCGGTTGGTTCATCTTCTTGATTGAGGTGTTTTCAAGAATCATGAAAGGTTTGAATGCAAATTGGAATCGTCAAGATACAAATGAGGTTTAAGATGAAATCAAGTTACAAAGGATGTTTAAGATGAAATCAAGTGGCAAACTTGAAGAATTATTTAGTTTCATATGTTATAATCAGTATTTTAATTCATTTTAATTGTCCAATATTATTTGCCCACAGTCTATAGTCCACATTTAACAGTCCAATAATTCGTACATAGTTTAATATATAACATTCGAATTAATTAATACGTATCGTGACCCGTGTACCGGTCTCAGTATTGATCACAACTCAAACTATATATATATTTTGGAATCAACCTCAACCCTGTATAGCTAACTCCATCATTTACATATAGAGTGTCTATGGTTGTTCCAAGATAAATATATAGATGGGTCAATATGATATGTCGAAACCTTGTATACGTGTCCCGTTATTTAAAGTGCGTAAAATAAATACAGAAATTAAATGACGATATATAAAATTGAGAGAATGTAAATTGTGATAATTAAATTGCGATAAATAAAATGTAACCAGTTAGCTAGGAATAGTTAGCTAGGAACAGTTAGCATGGATTCTTAACAATATTTCAATTAGTTAGTTCGTTTGTTTCTAACAAATTTTACTTTGTCCGATGTTTTCTTCATTATGCCACTTGTTGGATTCTGATAGATCAAAATCCAAATATGAAATTGAATGAAAATGGTTATTCTGTGATGAACGGATACGTATATCGGTGGATGTAAGTAGGATAGTAAACGACTGTTGAATCAGCTTCGAAGAATGTACATTGTAACTTATTAATGTGAAATCTGAATATTCCTCGGGTATTACCTACCCGTTAAAATATTTTCACAATTAACACTTTGTACTAAAGAATTTTTAATTACAATCTTTATGAAAACATATATACATATATATTTTCTTCAGATGCAATCATGGATTTAATGAGTTAATATGATATTAACTCATCTGATTTACCATTAGAACAAGAATATATAATCTCTAAAACATTAGAGGTTACATAATCACTATGTCGAACTAAGATAAATGATGTAGAACGTCATGTAGAACAATGATTATACTCAAGGTACAGAATGAAATGTCGAAGATGGTGACGCGGATGTTGTTCTTGGTGGTACTAGTGCTGTTGGTGCTGAGGCTGGTGATGTTACTGGTGTTGATGATACTGCTAGTGCTTGCAAATTGTGTACCGTGCTCTCTAAAGTTAACACTCGAGCTCGGAGTTCTTTAACTTCTTCTACTAACCCTGGTTGGTTATCAGTGTGAGGTAGAGGTCGGATATCTTCTCTAGTTCCGTTAATGGTAGCCTCAAGACGAAAAATTCTTGCAAAAAGGGTATAAACGGTGTTGCGAACAGGTTCGCCGGTGAGCGGGTCGAGCACTCCGACGTTAGGTGGTAAGTTCGTCTCGTGATATGGAGTACCTTCTTCATTTCTCCATAGGGTAAGTATTTCGCGAACCCATCCCCACTTTCTAAAGAAATCACGGTAGTTGATCGGTTGGTGCGCTCCCGTCACGCTATCTTCGGAGTCAGAAGAACTTGGTCGATTTGTAGAGGCCATCGTACGCGATCACAGAAAAGATTTTTGGTATGAAAAATTTAGTGAGAGCAAATGATAGTTGGATGGTATTCTCAATGCATAATATGCCTAGATATATATAATACCAGGATCCCTTAAATTACGGAGAAATTTACGGAAGATATCAGGCAAAATTTACCGTAATAGATACGCTAAGATATAAATTTGTCTATACACTATCTATGTAATAAAGGCAGTAAGGCATGTCTAGACTTAGGAATGATTAGCAGGAAATTTTCCACTAGGAATGATATACAATACTTATAATATGCAGCTAAGGTCGAAGTCCAGACTCGCTAATGCATCCTAACAACTATCAGTTAGACACACTAATGCAAGACCTGGTTCGCTAGGACCAACGCTCTGATACCACCTGTAACAACCCGTCCTTATCCACCTGGACGAAGTCATCAACATTTGGTCCCTTTGCGATGATCGACTCCAAGTAATGTCCTTAAAATGAGCAAATGCACAGCGGAAGACTTAATTCGTACCTGAGAATAAACATGCTTTAAAGTGTCAACCAAAAGGTTGGTGAGTTCATAGGTTTATCATAACAATCTTTTTAATATATTAATAGACCACAAGATTTCATAATCATAAACATAATACACTCGCAAGTGTATGTAAAGCATTCTAAGTGGTTGAGCACTTGGTAACCATACTTAACTATTAATCAACGTCGCATATTCCCTTTATTATGAAATCTCACTACACTGTACCAAGTGTAGCCTACAAAACGAAGTACTGTGCAACCGTTGAATACTGGTCGTCCAGTCCGGTTGGGGTTGTCAGGCCCGATAGATCTATCAACAGGATTCGCGTTTACAATACCCATGTAAATAGTAGTTACCAAGCTACAGGGAAGTATGCCAGTGGTACAACTCAACGTAGAATATATTTTTAAGTACTTGTGTCTATTTCGTAAACATTTATAAAAGCAGCGCATGTATTCTCAGCCCAAAAATATATATTGCAAAAGCAATTAAAAAGGGAGCAAATGAAACTCACACTACTGTATTTTGTAGTAAAAATACATGTGACGATATTGAACAATGCAGGGTTGACCTCGGATTCACGAACCTATATCATTTATATGTATATTAATACATATAATGGTAATCAAATAATTACAACTATTAATTATAATATATTTATGTATAAAATCTTTATTTGTCATAATATGATAATAATGAAAATAATAATTTTTATAAAAATGGTAATTTTAATAGAAATGATACTATAAATAAATATGAAGATAAAATAATATTACTAATATCAATAATCTTAATCATAATACTAATAATAATAATTTTTCTAATAATGTTAATCTTAATAAGATGACAATTTTAATTAATAATAATGATAATAATAATAATAATAAATATGATAATGATAATATTAATAACAAAAATACTAAAAGTGCTACCTTAATGAAACAAGCTCCAAAAAGGAAAAATAACTGCCCATGCCTGGGCTCGAACCTGCGACGTCCCTCTAACCCGATAACATCCTAAACATTTCATTACCATTTCATTTCTGATTTAACCACTACCCTAAATCATTAACAATAATCCTCCATTATTCATAATCATAATCATCATCGTGATGATCATCATCTTACCGGCATTATCACATCATCATCATCATCATCTCGAAATATTTCATGATCGTGCACCATTAACCTATCATTTTATGTATCATTCTCAAAATCATGGTACCATTATCTAAACCGTCTAATCTCTATAATCAGGTCCAATCTATAAAGTCCATTAACACAGTCCAAAAACAAGTAAGTTTACGGCCCAATCTAATTTTAGTGTACCTGACCCGTTGTATAATTCGGCCCAACACAGTCCAGTAACATTATTAACGTTGATAGTCCAATAATTTACTCAAACCCATATTGATCTAAAATAGAGAAGTTGTGGGTGGGATGTTTGGGTTCAATAACAACCGTCCCTACTGTGTTATCATAATTATCATCATCAATTGTTAATATCATCCGAGCCATGATTATAATCATAACTGCATCATTCTTAATCTAATTACTAACTTAATCATTATGTTATTATTATCATCTTATCCTTTCATCATGATTATAGTTTTCGAATCATCTCCTCAAAAATTACTAAATCATCATCGTATTCATATTTGTTCCAACAGAAATAGAACTAGACTTTTGGCCCAACAACACAACTCATCATCATCATCCTATTATCCAGCCCAAGTTTACTCTCGGCCAAATCCTAACTCATCGGTCCAATGCATAAACTAAAGGTTCACGGCTAAAATTAGAAACAAGGTAAGATAGGATCGAGCAATAATAGTTTAAGTATCTAATTCACTAATGCGTTTTAAATCTTGTGTTTTTCCTGTTGATGGGACCAGCAACGAAAGGATAGCAAAGTGAACAATTAGTCTCCACTTTCCTCTTTATTATCATATTATACTCCTATTAACCAAGTGGGGTTAATCCTTTTTAGTGTGTCGGCCAACAAGGAGATAATATACAACCATATAGTATTGTTTATTAGCAAGTGGGTTTTGGAAATAAAAGCCAAATAAATGGCGGTTTTGTAAGAAGAAACAGAAAACAGTCCGAATATAGCAGCAGTAGTAATGGTGATTGTGATAAAGGTAACAGGAACCAGTCGGAGTAGTTTGGTTATGATTTTTACAGGTTACGGTTTGGTTATCTTCATCGACTGCAGTAGCAGCTTTATTCGATGGTGGCTATGGCGGTTTTTCGAATAAGATTAGGAGAGAAGTATAGAGAGAGAGAGAGCTAGAAAAGTGTTGGTTCAAGGTGGCATGGTGGTGGTAGCTGGTGATATTTCTCACGGTGGAGTGGAGGTGGATTTAGGTGGTTAATGGTTGATGTCAAACGTGTGATGGAGAATATGGTAACGGGTTGGTTTCGAGTGTTTTTAATTACTTTCAACCAACATATATGAACCCGTGATGATCAATAAGATCTAGTAATATGTTCAAGTTAGGATAACGATATACCTTCGAGAAAGACGAGTGAATGGTGATCATGGGTCTCGGTTTAATAGTAGTTATTCGTAGCTCATAACAACAATAACAGTTCTTTAAAGTGTTTGGCTTGGTGGTTTACGGTTGCAGTAGAAACTGAGCTAGCAGCAACAATAAACAAGTTATCGAACACAAGGGCAGTTGGTTGATTGGTGGGTGTACTCGATGATATTTCAGTCATGAAGCAGAAACTGAACGGTATTAACAAGATGGCGGTTTAAATGGTATTTAATTGGTGATGGTTTATTCACGAATGGAACAAGAAAATGGTTATGGGTTTCGATAGTGATGGTTATGAGGGTGTCATGGTGGTAACAGGAAGGAATAAAAAGGGTGAAGGTTAACCTTGATTAATTGGTTTACTAGTCGTGGTGCCTTGAACAAGAAAGTGATGGTGACTCAAGATGGTTTATGGCTTTCGATTTGATACAGAAGGTAGTAGGAACAACTACTATGGTGGCGTGTAGTTTCATGGTGATGAAGCTGAGTTTTGTAGATGATGAGAGTGGTGATCGAAGATGTCTAAAAGAGAAAGGGTTTTATGAGGATCACGAGAGATAGAGAAAGAAAGATGTAGTTTGAAAGAGTGGTTCAATTTCCGTGATAATCTATGTGTATATTTCTATATATTAGATTATGATTACATAAACAATATGATTACACAAACAAAAACAGTCTCTTTCAATTCATAATTCAGTATCACGGATGAAAAAGTGATCCAATCAAGAATAGTAACTCCAAATTAAACACAGTAATTCAATTTATAATATACATAAAAAAAACGTGTCATAATAAAGCCTCATCCTTGTTTCATCTTACCGACGTTTTATTAGAGGTAGTCTTTAGTGCCCCGTTGCTAGTCGGTGGCGGATAAAAGTATTTTGAAAAGGATCCCAAAACTTTAAATTAAATTCATGTATTTATTTTGTCATAAAAGGTGCGAAACATGACCGAGTAGGCTCGTCTATCCTTTATTTTATTACACTCACAATCTCGCAACTTATTTAATATTAATCGAATAATGGATGTGTGTTATTATCGTTTACTAAATAGATTTGAAATCACATATATTTTATATATTTATATTAAATTTTATTATATCTTATATTAATTTAAATATTATCTATAACAACAATTGCATATAACAGTTTATTAATATTATTATATATAATTATTTATATTTACCTATTTATATATACTTATCTATTTACCAATAATAGTTCGTGAATCGTCGAAAATGGTCGAAGGTGAATTGAATATATGAAACAGTTCAAAATTTTCGAGACTCAACCTAACAGACTTTGCTTGTCGTGTCAAAATCGAATATGAATTAAGTTTAAATTTGGTCGGAAATTTCCGGGTCGTCACAACAGCTATTCACTAAGTATTAATATCTCTACACAACTATTCACTCTCATAGCACTAACGGCTATACATAGCACTAACGGCTATAAATACAAGAGGATCGTTGACCCTGCCAGGTCTACAACTACTAGCTGATCAAGCTTGAGCTGTACTGATAGCCCTAGTTATTGTAACACAATATACCTCTCCTGACGTTTACATACGTCAATTGCAATATACTGTCATTACAATAACCAATGAGCGCAACCCTTCTATACACGGTTGACCTCTTCTGTCCCTTCTATACACGGACAGTTCTCACATGTGCACATAAACCACCTACAACCTCATGGTTGGTTACATCACTAATAAACACAGGGCACCCTAATCAGGCATGCTATAGATTCAATCTAATCGGGCAACCTGATAATAGTAGTATCACCTACTACTTATAATGACAATAGTAATCAACATGCATATATAGATTATCATAATCTTTACTAGCATAACAGTGGGTAGTAACTACACTTGTTACTAAATACCAATATCCATAAGGATAGTCTCACTCACCGATTACCAGCAAGAACTCAGTGGTCTAATGTTACTGAGTCTTCTCCGTTCCTTTATCACCTGAGAACATCATTTACTGAGTTAGTATACTTCTTCAATCAATGATAATCATCAATTAATACTATAAACCACATTATATAACTCTACATTCATTATTTGACAAGGCTACATAAGTGTCCATGCGAAAACAGCCCTTATACGCGTGTAAAACGAAGCATACAAGCTATCGTGTCTTTTTGACCCAAAATAAATTCTGATTTATTACTTTAAAACCTTATCAGTAGAAATTACACTTCATTACGTTTCCAACAGTATTTGATTCATTAAAAATGGAGTTACGGTTAAAAAGTTACGGCCAAAATAATTTTTCCAAAAAGCTGACAGACTACAACCGCGCGGGAGCATCTGTAACCGCCAGGTTGCACCTGCAACTGCCCGGTTGCATCTGAAACCGTCCGGTTGCACCCAAAATGGCCTAAATACACCCCGTAACCGTACGGATGCATCCTGCAATCGTACGGGAGCTGTTCATCAGCACCGTGTCGCTGTTTTCGTCATTTTGAGCCCCAAATCTCGTTTTTGCACTGTTTTGACACTACAAATCACTTAGAGAACATACATAACTCATATAAAAAAGTTTACCAACATCAATTTGACGCAAACAACACTTTTAGATCAAGATTATATCAAAAATCATTTGATATGAAACTTTGATAAAACCCAAATTAAACACAGATTAAAGTACAAATTTGACATGTAAAATACCTTGTAATGATCAGAAAATCACTGATAACAAATACCCCAAATCGATTTAACACAAAAACGAGAATCAAGAACTAGGGTTTTGGAGTAGGGATGCATTTGTGTATGTGTTTGTGTACAGAGGTTTCCAAAAAAGAAATAAAGGAGAAGCCAGGTCTTTTAAGCAACAAGGGTTTCCTTCACATTAGGGAAACCTACTCCGTATATCACACGGGTATTTACCAGTTATCTGGAATACGAAAAACCTCATTAAGTGGTCCAAACGAGGCCCAATTTAAATAAACAAACCTGTTCTGTGACCCTTGTCAAGAACTGGTCTCAACTATTGATAATGCTAAAAACGAACATATATTTCATAGCATTATTCCTCAAGAAAGACAAGCTTTTAGTTGCAATTGTTCTATTTACAAGTGATATTCGTTTAAATAATAAAAGGTGAAGACAAAAGACAGATTCGACGAATTGAAGATGCAAACGACCAAAAAGCTCAAAAGTACAAAAGACAATCAAAGAGGTTCCAATTATTGATAAGAAACATCTAGAAATTACAAGAGTACAAGATTCAAAATGCAAAGTACAAGATATTAAATTGTACCCAAGGACGTTCGAAAATCCGGAACCGGGACATGAGTCAACTCTCAACGCTCGACGCAACGGACTAAAAATTACAAGTCAACTATGCACATAAATATAATATAATATTTAAATAATTCTTATAATTATTTAAATATTATATAAATAAATAAAAACCGTCGGCAAGAAAGACTCCAAATTGTGTGAGCTGTAATTTCAAACTCCGCGACTCGCGGAGTTTGAAGGCAAAAAATGCCGCGAGTCGCGGAGCCCCAAAGTTTGAAACTCCCTATAAAGCCAACCGAATTCTGATCATTTTTCATCATCAATATATCCATCTCTCTATCTATATCATATATATTTATATTTATATTTTAATTTTAATTTTAATTTTAATTTTAATCCTAATAATAAGGGTATGTTAGCGAATGTTGTAAGGGTGTAAGTCGAAATTCTGTCCGTGTAACGCTACGCTATTTTTAATCATTGTAAGTTATGTTCAACCTTTTTAATTTAATGTCTCGTAGCTAAGTTATTATTATGCTTATTTAATCCGAAGTAATCATGATGTTGGACTAATTACTAAAATTGGGTAATTGGGCTTTGTACCATAATTGGGGTTTGGACAAAAGAACGACACTTGTGGAAATTAGACTATGGGCTATTAATGGGCTTTATATTTATTTAACTAAATGATAGTTTGTTAATGTTAATATAAAGATTTACAATTGGGCGTCCCTATAAATTACCATATACACTCGATCGGACACGATGGGCGGGGTATTTATATGTACGAATAATCGTTCATTTAACCGGACACGGGAATGGATTAATAGCCACTAGAATAATTAAAACAGGGGTGAAATTATGTAAAAGGACATTGGCATAATTGATTACAAAATATTAAAACCTTGGGTTACACTCAGTCGACATCCTGGTGTAATTATTAAATAAAGTATTAAAATCTTGTTACAGTTTAAGTCCCCAATTAGTTGAAATATTTAACTTCGAGTATAAGGATAATTTGACGAGGATACTCGCACTTTATATTTATGACTGATGGACTGTTATGGACAAAAACCAGACGAACATATTAAATAATCCAGGACAAAGGACAATTAACCCATGGGCATAAAACTAAAATCAACACGTCAAACATCATGATTACGGAAGTTTAAATAAGCATAATTAATTTATTTCATATTTTATTTCCTTTATTTTATATTTAATTGCACTTCTAATTATCGCATTTTTATTGTTATTGTATTTAATTGCATTTTTAATTATCGTACTTTTTAATTATCGCAAGTTTATTTTATCGCACTTTTATTATTCGCAATTTCATTATCGTTATTTACTTTACGCTTTAATTTAAGTCTTGTATTTATTTTTAATATTTTACATTTGGTTTTAACTACGACTAAAGTTTTAAAATCGACAAACCGGTCATTAAACGGTAAAAACCCCCTTTATAATAATAATATTACTTATATATATATATATTTGTATTTTTATAAAAGTAAACTAATATAGCGTTAAGCTTTGTTTAAAGATTTTCCCTGTGAAACGAACCGGACTTACTAAAAACTACACTACTGTACGATTAGGTACACTGCCTATAAGTGTTGTAGCAAGGTTTAAGTATATCCATTCTCTAAATAAATAAATATCTTGTGTAAAATTGTATCATATTTTATAGTATTTCCTGCTAAAATTAATAGCTATTTTATATACACCTCGCGACACATCAACTATATAAATAAATAATTATAAAAACGTAATTATTAAAATAACATATAATTATTAAAATCAATAATATTAACACACACAGGGTAAAATGGTCATTTCCTGCTAGGCCCAGTCTGAGGGTGTTACATGAAAGGACCCGTTCATATACATTATAAACGAATCTCAATAGTTGATTACATCGTGAGGTATTTGACCTCTATATGATACATTTTTCAGACATTGCATTCGTTTTTAGAAGATAAACTCTCTTTACATCGAAAATTGACACACATGATACATTTTATTATTTTTCAGACATTGCATTCTATATGATACATTTTATTATTCGCAATTTCATTATCGTTATTTACTTTACGCTTTAATTTAAGTCTTGTATTTATTTTTAATATTTTACATTTGGTTTTAACTACGACTAAAGTTTTAAAATCGACAAACCGGTCATTAAACGGTAAAAACCCCCCTTTATAATAATAATATTACTTATATATATATATTTGTATTTTTATAAAAGTAAACTAATATAGCGTTAAGCTTTGTTTAAAGATTTTCCCTGTGGAACGAACCGGACTTACTAAAAACTACACTACTGTACGATTAGGTACACTGCCTATAAGTGTTGTAGTAAGGTTTAAGTATATCCATTCTCTAAATAAATAAATATCTTGTGTAAAATTGTATCGTATTTAATAGTATTTCCTGCTAAAATTAATAGCTATTTTATATACACCTCGCAACACATCAAGTTATTTTTGGCGCCGCTGCCGGGGAATCTCTTAAAAGCCGGAAGCGCAACGCTAATATAAAAAAAAAATAACGTCGAATTAAAACTGCACCAGAGTTGAATTCTGGAACCCCGCGACTCGCGGAGTTTTCTTCTTAGAATACCGCAACTCGCGGAGCTAACCTGACACGCCAACAGAACCCTAATCAGGCATTAATTACGAATTATTATTATAATTATTATTATAAAACCCTAATTAGGTTTTAATTAAATATTTATTTTAGTTTTTATTAATATTTTGTTTAATTAGTTTAATTAAATTGTAAAATTAGTAGTTTTAATAAATAAATAATAAAAAAATAATATTTTTATAAAAATTGTATTTTTTTTACAACTTTTTGTATATTTTTATATTTTGTCCCTTTTTAATCGTTTTAGCCTAATATTTGTATTTTTAGCTCATATTTAGTTTTAAACTTAGTTTTTGCCATAGTTATTTTTACTTCTAGATTTTTAGGCTTTGCCGTAAAATCCGTTAAGTGCTTTTTCTTTAGACTAAGATTTAGGTGCTCTAGAATTTTGCGACGCCTTTTTAAGTTTTAGTTTCTTTTTAAGTTATTTCCATTTGGGATTTAGTTTTTCCTGTAAGCTTTAATATTTTTAGACGACTTTTACCTATGTATCAATTATCATTCCAATTAATAATCTCAATTTGCGATTATAATTTTAAGTTAGTTGTAGTAATAAGTTTAGGTTAGTCAAGTATTTTTAAGTTTTATAAGTTTCTTTTATTTTTCCGTCACCTTTTATTTTTCAACCATTTTTCTTTTTCAACCTTTTTCGAAGAACTCTTTTTCTTTCTTATTTCTCGCTATTCTAGTTTTAGGACATAGATTTTTATTCTACTTCTTATCTAAATTTCTTAAAATTACGAAAATTTATTTTAAGTGGTTAAATTGATAGACATCAAAATTTTCTGGTTCGTAGTAATAGTTGGATTTGTACGTGGACCGGGTTATTGGAGCCAAACAGTCCTCAATTATATTGAGACCAAACGAATCCTGCCCCTCTGCTGCATCTTTTGGCTATTCAAAACGTGGGCAAAATCAGAAAAGTCTATTGATTGGATAATTTATTATAATTTTTCTTTCCTTTTAAAAACTAATAGGATATTCAGTGAATGCACTGAGCAAGACGTTCACCACCTTTTGTACGTTCACCACCTGTAACTAGATCAAGACATTTAGCAAATATTACTGCCGTTGATTTTTCTTTAGAATCGTCATCCAGTCGACCAAGTACTTCAGTTCAAATTTCCGATAATCCATTTTTTGAACCCGACCTCACAATTGAGAATCCGGAGAATATTCAGGAACGATTCGTAGATCCTGAACCACTAAACTTTCCTCCGGAACCACCAATCATTCAAACAGAGATTGTTGAGGAACGAACCATTAAATCAGAATCCTCTAGTGATTCCGATTCAACAAATTCAATTATGGAGAATCTGGAACCTTTAAGTATGGAAGACCGAATGAGAGCTAAACACACTGGCCAAGGTCACGCAATTACTCATCCAGACATTAATGCGCCAGATTATGAAATCAAAGGACAAATTCTACATATGGTGACTAATCAATGCCAATTTAGTGGTGCGCCGAAGGAAGATCCAAATGAACATCTACGTACCTTTAATAGGATCTGCACACTATTTAAAATCCGAGAAGTGGAGGATGAACAGATATATCTCATGTTATTTCCCTGGACTTTAAAGGGAGAAGCCAAAGATTGGTTGGAATCGTTACCTGAAGGGGCGATTGATACATGGGACGTTTTAGTTGAAAAATTTCTTAAACAATTCTTTCCAGCATCTAAAGCCGTAAGACTTCAAGGAGAAATTGTTACGTTCACACAGAAACCAAATGAAACTCTATATGAGGCGTGGACAAGATTTGGAAAGTTGTTGAGAGGATGTCCGCAACATGGTTTAAACACCTGTCAAATAGTACAAATATTCTACCAAGGATGCGACATCACTACAAGAAAAGACATAGATATAGCAGCTGGTGGTTCTATTATGAAAAAAACCGAAACTGATGCTTACAAAATTATTGATAACATTGCTTCCCACTCACATGAGTGGCACCAAGAAAAAGATATCGTTAGATCATCTAAAGCAGCTAGAGCCGATTCTAGCCATGACTTAGATTCCATTTCCGCAAAGATAGATGCTGTGGAGAGACGAATGGAAAAGATGACTAAAGATATTCACTCAATACGAATTAGTTGTGTGCAGTGTGGAGGACCACATTTGACAAAAGATTGTCTCAGTATTGAATTAACAATGGAACAAAGAGAGAATATTTCATACATAAACCAAAGGCCTGGAAATAATTATCAGAATAATTATCAACCGCCAAGACCGATTTACAATCAAAACCAGAATTATAACAAAAATATTCCATACAACAACCAACAAGGTCCTAGCAATCAACAAGTATCCAATAATACTTACAATCAGCAAAGACCTAATTTTCAAAACAAACCACCACAACAAACCGATGATAAAAAGCCGAATTTAGAAGATATGATGACGAAGCTAGTTGAAACTCAAACGCAATTTTTCACATCTCAGAAACAAACTAATGAACAAAATGCTCAAGCATTTAGAAATCAACAAGCTTCTATTCAAAATCTGGAACAAGAAGTAAGTAACCTAGCAAGGTTAATAGGTGAAAGAAAACCGGGAAGTCTACCTAGTGATACAAATGCTAACCCCCGGAATGAAACAGCTAAAGCCATTACCACAAGAAGTGGTACAACACTTAAACCACCTGAAATACCTGTAACTTCTGATGAAGCTATTCCTACTCCACAAGAACCACAACCTGATCAAGATAAGGAAAAAGAACCGGTAGTTGAAAAGGTTAATGAAGATAACACATTTAAGGCTAAACCTTATGTTAAACCATACCAACCACCACTTCCTTACCCGAGTAAAATGAAGAAAGAGAAACTTGAAGCCGAGCAATCCAAATTCTTGGATATGTTTAAACAGATAAATGTAAATCTTCCTTTCATTGATGTGATTTCAGGAATGCCTAGATATGCTAAATTCTTGAAAGATCTAATCTCAAATAGAAAGAAAATGGAAGAACTCTCGGCTGTTACTATGAATGCTAATTGTTCAGCAGTGCTGTTGAATAAGATACCAGAAAAACTATCTGATCCAGGAAGTTTCACAATTCCATGTTTTCTGGGTAGTCTTAGTTGAATAGAAGCATTGGCAGACTTAGGTGCTAGTATAAATCTAATGCCGTATTCACTATACGCTAAACTAGACCTTGGAGAATTGAAACCAACCAGAATAAGCATACAACTAGCCGATAGATCAATAAAATATCCTAGAGGGATAATGTAGAACATGCTAGTTAAAGTTGGTACTTTAGTATTTCCAGTAGATTTTGTTGTTTTGGACATGGAAGAAGATTCTCAAGTTCCTCTCATATTAGGAAGACCATTCTTAAACACGGCTAAAGCAATGATAGACGTGTTCGGTAAGAAATTGACCCTAAGTATAGAGGATGAGAGTGTTACCTTTTCAGTTGATAGAGCAATGCAACAACCACAATCTGCAGATGATACATGTTATTATATTCAAACTATAGATGCACATGCAGAATTATTAGAAGAATTTCCAGAATTACAAGGAACAGGAGAATGTTCTTTAGGAGAAGGTAATGAACCAATTGATGAAGCTGAAATGTTAGCTACACTTATAGCTAATGGATATGAACCAACAACAGAAGAAATTCAAATGCTAAAAGAAGAAGACAGATATCGATACAAATCATCGATAGAAGAACCTCCGAAATTAGAGTTAAAGCCACTTCCAAACCATTTGGAATACGCTTATTTACATGGTGAATCTGAATTACATGTAATAATATCGTCTTCTCTTACTGAAAATGAGAAATAACAACTCATTTCTGTGTTGAAAGCTCATAAACCAGCCATTGCATGGAAGATTCATGATATTAAAGGAATAAGTCCTTCGTATTGCACACATAAAATCCTTATGGAAGAAGGTCATAAAACGTATGTGCAACGCCAACGAAGACTAAATCCTAATATGCAAGATGTAGTTAAGAAAGAGATTATTAAACTGCTAGATGCAGGTCTAATTTATCCAATCTCTGATAGTCCATGGGTAAGCCCAGTTCAATGCGTGCCTAAGAAGGGTGGCATGACTGTCATTACAAATGAGAAAAATGAGCTTATTCCTACTAGGACTGTAACAGGATGGCGTGTATGTATTGATTATAGAAAATTAAATGACGCCACCAGAAAAGATCACTTTCCCTTACCTTTCATTGATCAAATGTTGGAAAGATTAGCCGGAAATAGTTACTATTGTTTTCTAGATGGATTTTCCGGATATTTTCAAATTCCAATAGCACCAGAAGACCAAGAGAAAACCACATTCACGTGCCCTTATGGTACTTCTGCTTACAAACGCATGCCATTTGGACTTTGTAACGCCCCTGCAACCTTTCAAAGGTGTATGATGGCGATTTTTCATGACATGATAGAAGAATGCATGGAAGTTTTCATGGATGACTTTTCAGTCTTCGGTGATACATTTGAATCATGTCTAGTTAATCTGGAACGAATGCTTATTAGATGCGAACAATCAAATCTAGTACTTAATTGGGAGAAATGCCATTTCATGGTTAAAGAAGGCATCGTTCTTGGACATAAAATTTCAAAAGAAGGAATTGAAGTGGATAGAGCTAAAGTAGATGTAATTGCTAAACTTCCACATCCCACCAATGTTAGAGGAGTTAGGAGTTTTCTAGGGCATGCCGGTTTTTACCGACGTTTCATAAAATATTTTTCTAAAATTGCCACTCCTATGAATAAACTCCTAGAAAAGGATGCTCCATTCATCTTTTTAGATGAGTGTATCAAATCTTTTAATATTCTTAAAGAAAAACTCACTAATGCACCGATCATGATAACACCAAATTGGAATCTACCATTTGAACTAATGTGCGATGCAAGTGATTTTGCAATGGGAGCCGTTTTAGGACAACGGATTGAAAAACGATTTCAACCTATATATTATGCTAGTAAGACGTTACAAGGAGCACAAACGAACTATACAACTACTAAAAAAGAACTCCTTGCTATTGTCTTTGCTTTTGACAAATTTCAATCATATCTCGTTCTAGCAAAAACGGTGGTCTATACCGACCATTCTGCTCTTAGATACCTATTTTCAAAACAAGATGCTAAACCAAGATTAATCCGTTGGATCTTACTCTTACAAGAATTTGATATTGAAATCCGAGATAAAAGAGGAGCAGAAAATCTCGCCGTTGATCATCTTTCTCGTCTTGAAAATCCCGAATTAGAAGTTCTAAATGAATCGGCCATACAAGACAACTTTCTTGATGAATATCTATTGAAGATAGATTATAAAGAAATTCCATGGTTTGCAGACTATGCAAACTACTTAGTTTGTGGATTCCTTGAAAAAGGATTATCGTACCAAAGACCAAAGAAATTCTTCAGTGATATAAAACACTATTTTTGGGAAGATCCACATCTGTTTAAAAGTTGTCCCGATGGAATAATACGTCGATGTGTATTTGGAGATGAAGCTAGTAAAATTTTAAACCATTGTCACACAGGACCAACAGGAGGGCATTATGGGCCTCAACTAACAGCAAGAAAAGTTTATGATGCTGGATTTTATTGGCGTACAATTTACAAAGACGCACACCTTCTTTGCAAATCCTATTATGCTTGTCAAAGGACCGGAAAAATAAGTCAACGTGATGAAATGCCACAAAATGTCATCCAAGTTTGTGAAGTATTTGACATTTGGGGTATTGACTTTATGGGTCCATTTCCAAAATCTCATAATAATCTATATATACTCGTAGCCATTGATTATGTATCTAAATGGGCGGAAGCACAAGCTCTCCCAACTAACGATGCACGAGTTGTAGTCAACTTTTTAAAACGTCTTTTTGCAAGGTTTGGAACACCGAAAGCTTTAATAAGTGATCGGGGTACTCATTTCTGTAATAATCAACTTGAGAAAGTTCTTAAAAGATATGGAGTAACTCATAAAATCTCCACCGCATATCATCCACAACCAAGTGGACAAGTTGAAAATACCAACCGAGCTTTAAAACGTATTCTAGAGAAAACCGTAGGATCAAATCCGAAGGAATGGTCCATTAAATTGGAGGATGCACTCTGGGCTTTTAGAACAGCCTACAAAACTCCAATTGGAACCACACCTTTTAGACTTGTTTTATGGAAAAGCATGTCATCTTCCAGTAGAAATTGAACACAAAACATTTTGGGCTTTGAAGACATGTAATCTTGATTTACATGAAGCCGGACGTCTACGATTAAGTCAACTAAACGAATTAGAAGAATTAAGACATGAAGCATACGAAAATTCGTTAATCTATAAAGAAAGAACGAAGAAATGGCATGATAAAAGAATCAGAAGTTCAAAAGAATTTAAAGAAGGAGACAGAGTTCTTCTTTTCAATTCACGATTCAAGCTATTTCCTGGAAAATTGAAATCAAGATGGTCTGGACCATTCATAGTCAAAAGAGTTTTCCCATACGGAACGATAGAATTAATAAATTCAAATGGGATTGAATTTAAAGTTAATGGTCACAGAGTTAAACATTACATACATGGTCCGATGGAAGTCGACAACGAAGTTAATCACAATTTAGACACCACAGCTAACTAAGTGTGGGGAGAATCAAGTCTTTAAAGGATAATATGTATTTCTGTTAGAGTTAGATTGTCTGTTTTCGTGTAGTTCTCGAAAATGGAACCCGAATGGTCTTTCCCTAGCAGACCCTAAAGAACTAGTCTTCTCCCCCCATTCTGAATTTTTATTTTTTTTAGGTTTTTACAAAATGAAGACTGCCTATGAACTAAACCATGGTCTAATGCTACACGCTTTGATCACTAAACGTAATAATGACACACTACCAAGTGAAATAGTATCAGTAATCAGAGAAAGAATGGACGGAGTTAGAAAAGAATCCAGATGCGAAGATAATAAGTTACAATTTGGTAAAGGAAAATCAAAATCCGCAGCAAAAAGAAGAGCACGACACCTAGAAAGATGTCACAAATGCGGAAAATGGTCACATGGAGGTAAATGTTCAAATAATCAAACCTATTCAAATACCGAATTTGTTACTTTATGCAGAGACGGACCGTTCATATGTTTAGAAGAAAAGACACTGAATGCTCGAGGTTACGCCTATGTAGCCATGGAAAACCAATTAAACCAACTATCTTATGAATGAGATAGATCATATAACTAAGAAATCTATTTCACAGGTATGTTTGTACAGTTTTTATTTTTTTATTTTTATTTTTAACCTTTTGACAATAAACGCTAATTTGTTCGCTATAAAGTATTAAATTGGTATTGAATAAAATTAGGTTTGGCGACCGAAATTATTGATATCATTCAAAAATTTATTACATCACTGCGAAATTTAACGTTTATTCTTAAGGTATAAATATCTTTAATCAATCAACCCAAAATATTTCAAAAATTCGTCATGAGTTAAATTAGGTCTTGGAACCGAAATTACTTTACCAAAAAGAGGGGTGCATATTTTTGATAATATTTGATTGATAAAAGTGGGATAAAAAGCCAAAAAGATTTTTAATTTTATTTTTACAATATTTTTAAAATTAATATATAAATCTTAAATTAATATTGTAAACTTTGTAAAAACAATATATTTAAAATTGTAAATATTTGAAAAATTAATATAAGTTTGGTGTGAATTTATAATATGAATTTTTAAATTAAGATTGGTGTGAATTTTTAATATTTAAAATATGAATTTTTAATTTTATGCATTTCAATTTTTAAGTTTGGTGTGAATTTTTAATATTAATTTTGAATTTTATATTTAAATTGTGTGAATTTAAAAAAAAAAATTTACTTTATCTCATTAAGTTAAAAATATGATTTTTAAAATTCGTCGTAAGTTGAAGACTAGGTCTTTGAACCGAAATTGCTTTATCCAAGGGAAGACGAGAACTTTTATTATCATTATTTTTTAAACTTATTGAATTAAAGTATGCCAAAAAATATTAAAAAACCAAAAATCTTAGCTTTTAAAACAATCGCTACAAAAAGACAAATTTTAAAATTTTGTCGAAGGACGGACTAGGACATCGATCCGAAACGACCTCGTCCTAAATAACAAGGGAAACAAAATTTTAAATTAATTAATTAATTGTTTTAATTAGTATAAGATGTTATTAAAAAAAAACAAAAAAAAAAAACAAACTCCGCGACTCGCGGAGTTTGAAGCTTTAAACACCGCGAGTCGCGGGAAAAAAAAATCAGAAAAAAATAAAACGCAGAACTGATCAGTTGCACACCCCAAAACTCAAAAACACAGCGAAAATACTGCGAAAAAAGTCGAAAAATACACCCCAAAATCACAATTTTTAACCGTTAATCATCAAATCTTTTACTAAAATCATGTTGAGAAGGATGCTATCAAGGAATTACTCAAGAAAAACGGTAAATTTCTACACCTAAACACCATTTAATCCGAAAATTAGTGTTCTTGAGCAATTTTTTCCCCAATTTGATTTTGATGCTTTTTAGTGTAATTATGCTTAAATTGTTTATGTATTATGCTTGTATAACCTAGATTGATGCTATTTAACATGATTAGAAGTCTTAAACTTCAAATTTTGAGTAATCTAGGGTTTGTGTTCTTGAGCAAATTTGGGGCTTTTTGATATAAACAGGTTATGGCCGATTTTTGTCATGAATTGTTGCTAAATTAAGTAGTGTAACATGTTTAGGTAGTTAAATGATCCAAACTTTGAGCCTAAACATGATTTTGAGAATTAAAGTGGACTTTTTCAAGTCTAAAATTCATGAACTTGATTTTTGAGAGATAATGCCATTTGAAACTTGTTTAATTGCTAGTAATGATTATTTTGACATGTTATTTGTAACATCCCGCGTTTTTCCGTTAAATTTATTTTTAACACTATCTTTTTTTTTAAATAATACCTTTCGTTATTTAAATTCGTAGTTTCCGTTGACCAACGTTCTTAATTTTCCCGTTATTTAATTATAACAACACTCGTTTACTCGAGCGTTTTTAAAATATTCGTTTGGTTAATTCCCGCACCCGCTTTGAAACTTGAGGGACCGAGGTTGCCAAGTGGGCAAACTAGTTGACTAGGTCAACTAGTCAACCCACCTTACCCATCCATTCATTTCACCTCCCACCTTCTTCCTCTTTTCTCTCTACTTCCCTTTCATGAACTCAAACACCCAATTCACAAATTCATCATCCAAATTCGATCTAGGAAGCTTACAACAAAACAAATTACATATTTGGAATCCTCTCTTCATCTTCTATAATTTGATACCAACTTCATCTCGTTTGGGTAACATTTCTAAAACTCTAGATTTCTCTAAATTCGTGTTTTTGACTTGAAATGGTGTTAGTTAGTGTCTATGGCTCGTGTAAAGCATGAATATATGTTTTGTTTGCTCGATTCGTTGTTTTGAGTAACTAGTTTGAACATTTGAAAATGGGTGTGCTTAATCCTTGATTTTGGATGAGTTAATGTTGTTAAATTGTTAGAGTTTATGTTTTAAAAGTGTTACTAGCATCTTTAGCATCAATTTGATGTGTAGGTTGATTTGGAACACATCATTAACATGATTATTGGTTTTGTGATTCTTGATTAGGGTTTGATGAACTCTAAAAGGAAATTTTGATGCTTTGAATGCCATGAAATGTTATTAGTTAGTGATTAGTTGTATTGTATGTTTCATTACCTACAAAACGGCATATCATATGTGTGAATTGCATTCCCGAATCTTAAAATGCGTTTTGTAAACTTGAAATGATGGTTTTGAACATTTAATGACCACTTGACGAGATTTTTGGCTATTGTAAATGATGTTTTTGCTTGATGAAAAGTGGTTAGTTGTATTCCTTGTCAAAATACCTTTCCAACGATATAAGATACTTGTTTTGGATGTTTACGGTTTAGGATTTATGGGTATTTGAAGTTGGATTCGTGCTTGAGTGTGAAAACTGCCAGAATTCTCTGCACAGGTAATGGCGTGGCGCGCCATACACCCGCGCGGCGCGCCAAAGTGGGCTGTCCAATTTTGTCAATTTTCGAATAATGTTTGCTATGCTACGCACCCCCGATTCACATGAGACTTGTTCTAACATGCTTATACATGAATAAAAACCTCAGAAAAATAGTTCGGGACCGGACCCGAACGTGTTGACTTTTTCGTTGACTTTGACCGACCAAAGTTTGACTTTTTGTCAAACTTAACCAAATGATTATGCAATCTTTCTAACATGATTCTTTACTTGTATCTTACATGAAACTTGATAATTTGATTCACATGCTATATAATCGAGTCATAACGAGCCATAGGACTAATTGAACACATTTCACCCGACCTTGTGTCGTAACCGGTTAATTGATACAACTTATTTGTTTAGGTCAAGGCTAAACAACTATCATGCACACGTTTACTTTGTGAAGTACTTTTATACTCGTGCACTCGAGGTGAGATCATAGTCCCACCTTTTCAACAACTTTTTATACTTTTAAATTATGGGCTGAGAAACATATACCTTGTTACATTTTGTACTACTTACTTTTATACTTTGAACACAAGTACAAGGAAAACAAACATTCCACAGCGAGTTAGAACAAAAATCCTCAATTCGATTATCATTAGTTACACTTGCAGGGTGTAAGCGAGAACTTATATTGTGTGGCCATACGGGTTTGACAAACCCTCATTACGGATGGTTCGCTACCGTCTACGAATGAAATATATTTTCGAGAAATAGTGTATGTTCTAACACTATTGTGATGGGGTTCTATGGAAGGAAACGTTAAGTCTTGATAATTGGGTGCTCGCGAACAATACTTTTGGAATGCAAACGATTTTGATAATCAACTATGGGAATACTAAATCTTGTGCTTCAAAAACAACGTTTACAAATACACCTATGATTTCACCAACATTTTTCGTTGACAGTTTTCTATATGTTTCTCAGGTTCATACTCGGCTACTTGATACATGCTTCCGCACACTTTGATTACTTGCTTGAGGTCAAGCATACATGCATACGCTAGTGATAGCACTTTTAGATTAAACCTTAAAGCATACATACTTACGCTATTTATAGCAACTGTGATTTTCAACTTATATTATGTCGCAAGTTATTTCATTTATACTTCAATTTTTGTAATCTTAAACTTGTTGTCGAATTGTTTGTAAACTAAACTTTGCAAGTCTTGTACGTTTCAAATGAATGCGACATAATTTTGGTCAAACGAGTCTCATATAGGGACTATGACCACGCAACGGGACCTAAGTAGTCGGCGCCGTCAATGACGATTTTGTCGGGTCGCTACAGATGGTATCAGAGCGTTGGTTGTAGGGAACTAGGATATGCATTAGTGTGTCTGACAGAGTCGTTAGGACGCATTAGTGAATCTAGACTACAACCGGATAGTTAGCCATTGCATTCTGACATACATTTGCTATAGATAGCACTTACTTGAATACTTGTGCATTATACTTGAATCATTCTTAGGCAAACTTTTTAATGGTACCCAATCTTCATCATACGAACTCGTATTCCGCCACTTTTTGGTAACACACGTGAATTCAAGGTTTATACGCGTACGGATGACCACGACTTCGTTAGTCACTCTAGTTCGGGAATTCTGACTCCTTGGTTGTTATCCACCCCGTCTCAGCTTACTATCCACAAGTGTTGTAAAGTTACCACCACCACTCTAGATGAGTATCGTCATCACTATTTATCACTACGGTTGCGTACTACTCGTTATCATGACTCGTTACTCTTTTCATACCTAAATACATTTTTGTCTGACACGAACCACATTGACGTGAACAATCATTTATACACTTCCCTCGGGGAACGCTTCCTTAGAGTTGCAGAAATTCTTTCGATTTAATACGAGTCACGTTTGAGACGTCGTTACATTTTGTTCATTTTAGGTCTTCACGATGACACGAACTTGAATCTATGGAGTGATGTGGGAATGGAGGTATGAGTTAGCGTAATATAACGACACTCGATCAACGTGGTTATATTACGGTAAGACATACCAAAGTTCTAATGACTCGTGATGGTGATTGGACTCGATCAACCTAATCACCACCATGTGCCATGTACATGACTTCATCTATTCATGTTTGGACATCTGAAAACTCCGAAAGTACTGACAACAACCATACCCGGGACACATCTTCGATTATTGTCGAACCATATTTATGCTTCCGAATGAATGGAAAATTCTTTCAACTTCAAACATATGTTATACGCGTATACTATCTCGTCTTCGCACGGTTTCATCAAAGAACTACAATATGCTTGATATGCCCACATCGAGGCAGAAATTTCTCTCATATTACACTCATACTTCCGTTTAAGGAAAATATTTTATCTAAATTCTCAATGGAGGGAGAGACTCTTCACGTTATACTAGTATTCGCCACGAGGGTGAATAGTCCTAACGAACGTTTTCGGAAACCGATAAATCTTTCGCGGCGTGAAATTCTCGAGAAACAGAAACTTGTTCTAACAAACATTTTCAAGTCCTAACAAACTTGTTCGAATATACCTTACAGAACTGTACCTCATTTCGGATCAAAATCCTCGTTTCACTTCTAGATTTCGGAGTGCTTTTCGAAAAGCCTCGGGACTACGTTTAAACATGAGTACAACGCATCAACCATAAACCGACGAACAAAGCAAATGTACGATTCAAACCTTGGAAACCGTAATACGAGCTTGTGTTATCAACTCCAAATTTACTTGAGAAGAGTATTTTCCTTTAGCCGAATTCTCTTACTACAATGATTTTCATTCTAGTTTTAACGTCACACCTTTTGAAATCTTATGTGACCGGAAACGTCATTCTCCTTTTGTAGAACCAAGTTAATGATAATCAAACCACCGAACCCGAGCTAATTCATGAAACAACCAAGAAACTTCTTTAACCTCAGAAAGGCTCGAGACGACCGTAGTCGCCAAAGGAGCTATGCCACTGTTAGACGTAAACTTTTCAAATTCCATGTGGAAAACCGCGTAACGTTAAAAGTCACATCTTGAGGAGGTGTAATTCATTTCGGGAAACGTAGAAAGCTAAATCCACGATATTTTTTGTCCTTTTGAAATTTTGGGGTGTGTTGTGCCCGTTGCTTACCGCTTCGAACTTCCGACCCAACCAAATTCCGTTCATCCTACATTCTATGTATCAACTTAAAGACGTGTTTTGCGAAACAAGAACTTGTTATTCCTTTTCGATGAGCTTACTAACGACGATAAACTGCACTTCCAAGGAGGACCGGTTGAAACTATAAATCGTGGAACCAAGCTTTAAACCAACGTAAAATCGCGACTGTCGAAGTTCGTTGAAATACCCGAGGGAGTACCTTCACTTATTCGTAGAACCGACAACGCAAGATCTCGAGGAAGAAACAACGATTACTACTTCCAACTAAATTTCGGGACGAAATTTCTTTTAAGGTGTAGGTAATGTAACATCCCGCGTTTTTCCGTTAAATTTATTTTTAACACTATCTTTTTTTTTAAATAATACCTTTCGTTATTTAAATTCGTAGTTTCCGTTGACCAACGTTCTTAATTTTCCCGTTATTTAATTATAACATCACTCGTTTACTCGAGCGTTTTTAAAATATTCGTTTGGTTAATTCCCGCACCCGCTTTGAAACTTGAGGGACCGAGGTTGCCAAGTGGGCAAACTAGTTGACTAGGTCAACTAGTCAACCCACCTTACCCATCCATTCATTTCACCTCCCACCTTCTTCCTCTTTTCTCTCTACTTCCCTTTCATGAACTCAAACACCCAATTCACAAATTCATCATCCAAATTCGATCTAGGAAGCTTACAACAAAACAAATTACATATTTGGAATCCTCTCTTCATCCTCTACAATTTGATACCAACTTCATCTCGTTTGGGTAACATTTCTAAAACTCTAGATTTCTCTAAATTCGTGTTTTTGACTTGAAATGGTGTTAGTTAGTGTCTATGGCTCGTGTAAAACATGAATATATGTTTTGTTTGCTCGATTCGTTGTTTTGAGTAACTAGTTTGAACATTTGAAAATGGGTGTGCTTAATCCTTGATTTTGGATGAGTTAATGTTGTTAAATTGTTAGAGTTTATGTTTTAAAAGTGTTACTAGCATCTTTAGCATCAATTTGATGTGTAGGTTGATTTGGAACACATCATTAACATGATTATTGGTTTTGTGATTCTTGATTAGGGTTTGATGAACTCTAAAAGGAAATTTTGATGCTTTGAATGCCATGAAATGTTATTAGTTAGTGATTAGTTGTATTGTATGTTTCATTACCTTCAAAACGGCATATCATATGTGTGAATTGCATTCCCGAATCTTAAAATGCGTTTTGTAAACTTGAAACGATGGTTTTGAACATTTAATGACCACTTGACGAGATTTTTGGCTATTGTAAATGATGTTTTTGCTTGATGAAAAGTGGTTAGTTGTATTCCTTGTCAAAATACCTTTCCAACGATATAAGATACTTGTTTTGGATGTTTACGGTTTAGGATTTATGGGTATTTGAAGTTGGATTCGTGCTTGAGTGTGAAAACTGCCAGAATTCTCTGCACAGGTAATGGCGCGGCGCGCCATACACCCGCGCGGCGCGCCAAAGTGGGCTGTCCAATTTTGTCAATTTTAGAATAATGTTTGCTATGCTACGCACCCCCGATTCACATGAGACTTGTTCTAACATGCTTATACATGAATAAAAACCTCAGAAAAATAGTTCGGGACCGGACCCGAACATGTTGACTTTTTCGTTGACTTTGACCGACCAAAGTTTGACTTTTTGTCAAACTTAACCAAATGATTATGCAATCTTTCTAACATGATTCTTTACTTGTATCTTGCATGAAACTTGATAATTTGATTCACATGCTATATAATCGAGTCATAACGAGCCATAGGACTAATTGAACACATTTCACCCGACCTTGTGTCGTAACCGGTTAATTGATACAACTTATTTGTTTAGGTCAAGGCTAAACAACTATCATGCACACGTTTACTTTGTGAAGTACTTTTATACTCGTGCACTCGAGGTGAGATCATAGTCCCACCTTTTCAACAACTTTTTATACTTTTAAATTGTGGGCTGAGAAACATATACCTTGTTACATTTTGTACTACTTACTTTTATACTTTGAACACAAGTACAAGGAAAACAAACATTCCACAGCGAGTTAGAACAAAAATCCTCAATTCGATTATCATTAGTTACACTTGCAGGGTGTAAGCGAGAACTTATATTGTGTGGCCATACGGGTTTGACAAACCCTCATTACGGACGGTTCGCTACCGTCTACGGATGAAATATATTTTCGAAAAACAGTGTATGTTCTAACACTATTGTGATGGGGTTCTATGGAAGGAAACGTTAAGTCTTGATAATTGGGTGCTCGCGAACAATACTTTTGGAATGCAAACAATTTTGATAATCAACTATGGGAATACTAAATCTTGTGGTTCAAAAACAACGTTTACAAATACACCTATGATTTCACCAACGTTTTTCGTTGACAGTTTTCTATATGTTTCTCAGGTTCATACTCGGCTACTTGATACATGCTTCCGCACACTTTGATTACTTGCTTGAGGTCAAGCATACATGCATACGCTAGTGATAGCACTTTTGGATTAAACCTTAAAGCATACATACTTACGCTATTTATAGCAACTGTGATTTTCAACTTATATTATGTCGCAAGTTATTTCATTTATACTTCAATTTTTGTAATCTTAAACTTGTTGTCGAATTGTTTGTAAACTAAACTTTGCAAGTCTTGTACATTTCAAATGAATGCGACATAATTTTGGTCAAACGAGTCTCATATAGGGACTATGACCACGCAACGGGACCTAAGTAGTCGGCGCCGTCAATGACGATTTTGTCGGGTCGCTACAGATGGTATCAGAGCGTTGGTTGTAGGGAACTAGGATATGCATTAGTGTGTCTGACAGAGTCGTTAGGACGCATTAGTGAATCTAGACTACAACCGGATAGTTAGCCATTGCATTCTGACATACATTTGCTATAGATAGCACTTACTTGAATACTTGTGCATTATACTTGAATCATTCTTAGGCAAACTTTTTAATGGTACCCAATCTTCATCATACGAACTCGTATTCCGCCACTTTTTGGTAACACACGTGAATTCAAGGTTTATACGCGTACGGATGACCACGACTTCGTTAGTCACTCTAGTTCGGGAATTCTGACTCCTTGGTTGTTATCCACCCCGTCTCAGCTTACTATCCACAAGTGTTGTAAAGTTACCACCACCACTCTAGATGAGTATCGTCATCACTATTTATCACTACGGTTGCGTACTACTCGTTATCATGACTCGTTACTCTTTTCATACCTAAATACATTTTTGTCTGACTCGAACCGCATTGACGTGAACAATCATTTATACACTTCCCTCGGGGAACGCTTCCTTAGAGTTGCAGAAATTCTTTCGATTTAATACGAGTCACGTTTGAGACGTCGTTACATTTTGTTCATTTTAGGTCTTCACGATGACACGAACTTGAATCTATGGAGTGATGTGGGAATGGAGGTATGAGTTAGCGTAATATAACGACACTCGATCAACGTGGTTATATTACGGTAAGACATACCAAAGTTCTAATGACTCGTGAGGGTGATTGGACTCGATCAACCTAATCACCACCATGTGCCATGTACATGACTTCATCTATTCATGTTTGGACATCTGAAAACTCCGAAAGTACTGACAACAACCATACCCGGGACACATCTTCGATTATTGTCGAACCATATTTATGCTTCCGAATGAATGGAAAATTATTTCAACTTCAAACATATGTTATACGCGTATACTATCTCGTCTTCGCACGGTTTCATCGAAGAACTACAATATGCTTGATATGCCCACATCGAGGCAGAAATTTCTCTCATATTACACTCGTACTTCCGTTTAAGGAAAATATTTTATCTAAATTCTCAATGGAGGGAGAGACTCTTCACGTTATACTAGTATTCGCCACGAGGGTGAATAGTCCTAACGAACATTTTCGGAAACCGATAAATCTTTCGCGGCGTGAAATTCTCGAGAAATAGAAACTTGTTCTAACAAACATTTTCAAGTCCTAACAAACTTGTTCGAATATAGCTTACAGAACTGTACCTCATTTCGGATCGAAATCCTCGTTTCACTTCTAGATTTCGGAGTGCTTTTCGAAAAGCCTCGGGACCACGTTTAAACATGAGTACAACGCATCAACCATAAACTGACGAACAAAGCAAATGTACGATTCAAACCTTGGAAACCGTAATACGAGCTTGTGTTATCAACTCCAAATTTACTTGAGAAGAGTATTTTCCTTTAGCCGAATTCTCTTACTACAATGATTTTCATTCTAGTTTTAACGTCACACCTTTTGAAATCTTATATGACCGGAAACGTCATTCTCCTTTTGTAGAACCAAGTTAATGATAATCAAACCACCGAACCCGAGCTAATTCATGAAACAACCAAGAAACTTCTTTAACCTCAGAAAGGCTCGAGACGACCGTAGTCGCCAAAGGAGCTATGCCACTGTTAGACGTAAACTTTTCAAATTCCATGTGGAAAACCGCGTAACGTTAAAAGTCACATCTTGAGGAGGTGTAATTCATTTCGGGAAACGTAGAAAGCTAAATCCGCGATATTTTTTGTCCTTTTGAAATTTTGGGGTGTGTTGTGCCCGTTGCTTACCGCTTCGAACTTCCGACCCAACCAAATTCCGTTCATCCTACATTCTATGTATCAACTTAAAGACGTGTTTTGCGAAACAAGAACTTGTTATTCCTTTTCGATGAGCTTACTAACGACGATAAACCGCACTTCCAAGGAGGACCAGTTGAAACTATAAATCGTGGAACCAAGCTTTAAACCAACGTAAAATCGCGACTGTCGAAGTTCGTTGAAATACCCGAGGGAGTACCTTCACTTATTCGTAGAACCAACAACGCAAGATCTCGAGGAAGAAACAACGACTACTACTTCCAACTAAATTTCGGGACGAAATTTCTTTTAAGGTGTAGGTAATGTAACATCCCGCGTTTTTCCGTTAAATTTATTTTTAACACTATCTTTTTTTTTTAAATAATACCTTTCGTTATTTAAATTCGTAGTTTCCGTTGACCAACGTTCTTAATTTTCCCGTTATTTAATTATAACATCACTCGTTTACTCGAGCGTTTTTAAAATATTCGTTTGGTTAATTCCCGCACCCGCTTTGAAACTTGAGGGACCGAGGTTGCCAAGTGGACAAACTAGTTGACTAGGTCAACTAGTCAACCCACCTTACCCATCCATTCATTTCAGCTCCCACCTTCTTCCTCTTTTCTCTCTACTTCCCTTTCATGAACTCAAACACCCAATTCACAAAATCATCATCCAAATTCGATCTAGGAAGCTTACAACAAAACAAATTACATATTTGGAATCCTCTCTTCATCCTCTACAATTTGATACCAACTTCATCTCGTTTGGGTAACATTTCTAAAACTCTAGATTTCTCTAAATTCGTGTTTTTGACTTGAAATGGTGTTAGTTAGTGTCTATGGCTCGTGTAAAACATGAATATATGTTTTGTTTGCTCGATTCGTTGTTTTGAGTAACTAGTTTGAACATTTGAAAATGGGTGTGCTTAATCCTTGATTTTGGATGAGTTAATGTTGTTAAATTGTTAGAGTTTATGTTTTAAAAGTGTTACTAGCATCTTTAGCATCAATTTGATGTGTAGGTTGATTTGGAACACATCATTAACATGATTATTGGTTTTGTGATTCTTGATTAGGGTTTGATGAACTCTAAAAGGAAATTTTGATGCTTTGAATGCCATGAAATGTTATTAGTTAGTGATTAGTTGTATTGTATGTTTCATTACCTTCAAAACGGCATATCATATGTGTGAATTGCATTCCCGAATCTTAAAATGCGTTTTGTAAACTTGAAACGATGGTTTTGAACATTTAATGACCACTTGACGAGATTTTTGGCTATTGTAAATGATGTTTTTGCTTGATGAAAAGTGGTTAGTTGTATTCCTTGTCAAAATACCTTTCCAACGATATAAGATACTTGTTTTGGATGTTTACGGTTTAGGATTTATGGGTATTTGAAGTTGGATTCGCGCTTGAGTGTGAAAACTGCCAGAATTCTCTGCACAGGTAATGGCGCGGCGCGCCATACACCCGCGCGGCGCGCCAAAGTGGGCTGTCCAATTTTGTCAATTTTCGAATAATGTTTGCTATGCTACGCACCCCCGATTCACATGAGACTTGTTCTAACATGCTTATACATGAATAAAAACCTCAGAAAAATAGTTCGGGACCGGACCCGAACGTGTTGACTTTTTCGTTGACTTTGACCGACCAAAGTTTGACTTTTTGTCAAACTTAACCAAATGATTATGCAATCTTTCTAACATGATTCTTTACTTGTATCTTGCATGAAACTTGATAATTTGATTCACATGCTATATAATCGAGTCATAACGAGCCATAGGACTAATTGAACACATTTCACCCGACCTTGTGTCGTAACCAGTTAATTGATACAACTTATTTGTTTAGGTCAAGGCTAAACAACTATCATGCACACGTTTACTTTGTGAAGTACTTTTATACTCGTGCACTCGAGGTGAGATCATAGTCCCACCTTTTCAACAACTTTTTATACTTTTAAATTGTGGGCTGAGAAACATATACCTTGTTACATTTTGTACTACTTACTTTTATACTTTGAACACAAGTACAAGGAAAACAAACATTCCACAGCGAGTTAGAACAAAAATCCTCAATTCGATTATCATTAGTTACACTTGCTGGGTGTAAGCGAGAACTTATATTGTGTGGCCATACGGGTTTGACAAACCCTCATTACGGACGGTTCGCTACCGTCTACGGATGAAATATATTTTCGAGAAACAGTGTATGTTCTAACACTATTGTGATGGGGTTCTATGGAAGGAAACGTTAAGTCTTGATAATTGGGTGCTCGCGAACAATACTTTTGGAATGCAAACGATTTTGATAATCAACTATGGGAATACTATATCTTGTGGTTCAAAAACAACGTTTACAAATACACCTATGATTTCACCAACGTTTTTCGTTGACAGTTTTCTATATGTTTCTCAGGTTCATACTCGGCTACTTGATACATGCTTCCGCACACTTTGATTACTTGCTTGAGGTCAAGCATACATGCATACGCTAGTGATAGCACTTTTGGATTAAACCTTAAAGCATACATACTTACGCTATTTATAGCAACTGTGATTTTCAACTTATATTATGTCGCAAGTTATTTCATTTATACTTCAATTTTTGTAATCTTAAACTTGTTGTCGAATTGTTTGTAAACTAAACTTTGCAAGTCTTGTACGTTTCAAATGAATGCGACATAATTTTGGTCAAACGAGTCTCATATAGGGACTATGACCACGCAACGGGACCTAAGTAGTCGGCGCCGTCAATGACGATTTTGTCGGGTCGCTACATTATTTGAGTTGAATGCTTATGAACTTGGCGAACATTTTCGTATATGCTTATTTGAAAAAGTGTAGATTTGATGAAAAATGTGAAAATGAGCTTAAGTTTGATATAAGTTGATCATGTCATTGTAATTATTTTGATTGATGATTTTGCTGACACTAATGCATATTTGGATGCACAAAAATTGTGTTTGATGTGTTTTGCAGACTGAAAGGGGTGAATCTTCATCCCAAGCTCGCAATGCTCCTGCTGATAATGCGGAACAACAGGAGGTGGATAACTACTACAAGCAAGATATACCTCATCCAGTCATGACATTTTCTGATATGCACTTGGAAGATTTGCACCCGAACCTGAGATTTGACAGTCTTTGGATAGATTATCCAAAATATCAAAGGGGTTTGCATACTCTTCATTCCAAGGTTGTTGAGGTACCTAGGGTCATAGAATGGGGACCCTTAGAAGCTGTAGAATTGGCTGGGCCAATTAGGGAATTACTTGTACAGAGGTATGGTAATTCTACTTTTAACGACTGGGTACGTTTATTCACCATGCGTAGACCTGTATATAAAGTATGGTGTGAAGAATTGTTATGTAGTATAGAATTAAATGATCGGGTAGCTAGTTTAACCGATCGATCTTTTATTAGATTTTTGTTAGGAGGTTCGATGCGCCACATGTCTTTACTAGACATGGCTCAGGCTTTACGTATATATACGCCTGAGGAGTTAGCATCTGTCGATTGTAGAGGGTTGATACTAAATGGTAGAAAGATAGATGAAAATTTTGATACACACGGTGTATGGAGTCAAATGACAAGCCATCACTGATTCAAAGGGGGAAATTACTCTTATTTGGATATAGATAGAGCTGAATTAAGAGTGATTCATAGGTTTTTAGCTAATTCGATTACACAAAGAGGTAAGAACAAGGAAAAGGTAAATGAACAGGATTTGTTTTACCATATGTGTATTCGAGACCCACAAAGCACTGTAAGTATACCTTATTGTGTGGGTTATTATTTATCAGCTATGGTTAGGGGGATGAGACCGCATAGCATAATAGGAGGTGGTATTTTTATTACTTTGATTGCTGAATATCTCGGTGTGGATATAAGTCGGGGGGGATTATTAGTCGAAGAACCAGAACCCCGCGATACTATAGGTTTAAATGTATACCATGGTGCGAAAGTTTTGAAGAGGCGAAATAACGCCGCAGTACAATACCATGGTAGACATCCACAGGTTGAGAGAAACCAACAGCAAGGTAATGTAGGAGGGGGAAATGAAATGCAAGAAATGCAAAGGTTTATAGCTTCACAGGAGTACGAAAATGCTAGACAGAGAGCATTTGAAGATTGGCAAGTTCATCAAAACCAAATCATAGCTCATTGCTAACATATAGGTAGAAACTATATTCCTACTCTAAAACCCATATTCCCTCCCTGGTCTATAGATATGCAACCACCATATCCTACGTATAACCCTGCCGAAGCATTTTATAGCACCTATGGTTATGCATGGAACCCCTATTGGTATCAATATCATCCCTAGTATACTTAGTTTTATTTATTTTGTAATTTGTAATGTTGATACGTTTAATACTTATGTTAATATTGTAATAGTTTTTATAATTTTCTAACTTTTATTCTTAGATTTTAATAATTTTTGAATGTGGGGTAAAATACCAAACTTCAAAAATATGTATATATGTTTGCAGTTTATCTTATGTACACAACAGGGTAAAACAACGCATTTTCAAAGACTGGCATTAAGTTCAGCAAAAGCAACTAATTTTGACGACAAGATGCAAAATATATGTGAAATAACAACAAGACGGAATGAACAAATGATGTGCACCATTTATCATTCAGCAAACAAACGCCAATATATTTGGATACTTTGGTAAAATTTAATCATTTTCACACAAATCACCCTCAATAATTTAAATTATTACTGATTTCTTGCAAATGAGGGCATTGCAAGATCTTAAGTGTGGGAAGGGGTTAAATTCTTTCGGATTTTAAAATTTTTATCTTAAACACTTGGTTACCATTAAAAATACTAGTAAAGCAGTAGTTGTATTAGAATCTAGTGCTCTCTGATAATAAAGAACAGCCCTAGTCTTATATACTGACTACCCAATTCTAGTAAAATTTTACAAAATTTTCAATTAAAAGAACTCAAAATCATGTTTAATCATATTTATGAACGATAAAACTAGGTTTTAACACCGAAATTATTGTTACCTCAAAAAGGACATAAATTGAGAAACAAACCAAAATGTTAAAATTCATTTAAAATGGAATAGAGGACAATAAAAAGGAAAATAAAAGCCAAGTGTGGGAAAATTTACCAAGTTATCTTAAACATATGTCACATATATCTGTAACAAATAACTGAAAATACTTTTGCTTTGGACTAAACTAAACTGTTTTACCTGATTTACTGTAAGAAAGATGGATCTACACGATGAATCAATTCCATCATTAAAAGGAAGTAAAGTCTTCCGAAAAAGACACGCGCTTCTTGATTTAGGTCATGAAGTTGTCGTCCAGACCAGCAGTAGGTTGACAAAAAATCTAGAAAAGTCATCACTAAAATTAGCAGGAAATCCACGGACCTCATCATTAAACAGGGTCGCCAAGTGGTCAGATTTATCTTAACATGAGAAGGATTTATCTCGTACAATGGGGGGGCACCATGCAAATTAGCCGGATAAGACTAATGAATCAGATCCCCAGAAAGGATAATCTCCTTAAAAGATAAAAAATCAGCTTTTAAGACTGATATTACTCAATCCTTGAGATTGACTTTAAAGATTGAGAATTACAAACTCATGGAATTCAATGATATCTAAACTCGAGCTTGAACGAGGAAATATTTTGATCAAAATTACAAACCGATTTGTTTTCTGAAAACCCTATTTTCAATGCGTTCATTACCATTGAACGTAAAATCCTAGGAATTCACCTGGAATTCATTAGGTCACCTGAACTAAATCGGGTGTCAACCGTAAGAACGGTGGTTGCATAGCATGGTCAAAGACAAGACCTTGTGCCAGACCGACAAATTATAAGGGTGAGCTTTACTATTGCTCCTACCAAGGATAGTAATTGCGTCCGACACGTTATAGACCATAATTAAAAGCATGTCAGGGGACATTGCCTTAACAGTTGCTTGTTCAACGCTTTCCTTTACAACCGGACGGTAGTTTACCGAAAGGTAATATACGGGACAAGTAAACTGGATGTGTTGCTTTCCAAATACAAGGTTAGCAAGTGGGTGACACAAAACCATAAGTTTTGAGCTAAAATTTTCAAATCTGAAACCCACCAAACCCACAAAAATATTTTGCAAACACCGGTAAAGGGTTATTCCGGAAAACTTATCTAGGGTAAAAACTAGATTTAATTTTCAAAAGATCAAATGTTTTCATAAAGATCCAATTTCCTTAATGGATCTAAATTTTTATAGTCATGTGGGACTGTAAACCATATCGTTATTACCATTGTTTATACCGCCGTATAGAAATCACTGATGTACAAAGTGTGAAGAATAAAGAAGTGATTCTAGTATTTCAAGACGATATTGCTTGAGGACAAGCAACGCTCAAGTGTGGGAATATTTGATAATGCTAAGAACGAACATATATTTCATAGCATTATTCCTCAAGAAAGACAAGCTTTTAGTTGCAATTGTTCTATTTACAAGTGATATTCGTTTAAATAATAAAAGGTGAAGACAAAAGACATATTCGACGAATTGAAGATGCAAACGACCAAAAAGCTCAAAAGTACAAAAGACAATCAAAGAGGTTCCAATTATTGATAAGAAACGTCTAGAAATTACAAGAGTACAAGATTCAAAACGCAAAGTACAAGATATTAAATTGTACGCAAGGACGTTCGAAAATCCGGAACCGGGACATGAGTCAACTCTCAACGCTCGACGCAACGGACTAAAAATTACAAGTCAACTATGCACATAAATATAATATAATATTTAAATAATTCTTATAATTATTTAAATATTATATAAATAAATAAAAACCGTCGGCAAGAAAGACTCCAAATTGTGTGAGCTGTAATTTCAAACTTCGCGACTCGCGGAGTTTGAAGGCAAAAAATGCCGCGAGTCGCGGAGCCCCAAAGTTTGAAACTCCCTATAAAGCCAACCGAATTCTGATCATTTTTCATCATCAATATATCCATCTCTCTATCTATATCGTATATATTTATATTTATATTTTAATTTTAATTTTAATTTTAATTTTAATCCTAATAATAAGGGTATGTTAGCGAATGTTGTAAGGGTGTAAGTCGAAATTCTGTCCGTGTAACGCTACGCTATTTTTAATCATTGTAAGTTATGTTCAACCTTTTTAATTTAATGTCTCGTAGCTAAGTTATTATTATGCTTATTTAATCCGAAGTAATCATGATGTTGGACTAATTACTAAAATTGGGTAATTGGGCTTTGTACCATAATTGAGGTTTGGACAAAAGAACGACACTTGTGGAAATTAGACTATGGGCTATTAATGGGCTTTATATTTGTTTAACTAAATGATAGTTTGTTAATGTTAATATAAAGATTTACAATTGGGCGTCCCTATAAATTACCATATACACTCGATCGGACACGATGGGCAGGGTATTTATATGTACGAATAATCGTTCATTTAACCGGACACGGGAATGGATTAATAGCCACTAGAATAGTTAAAACAGGGGTGAAATTATGTAAAAGGACACTTGGCATAATTGATTACAAAATATTAAAACCTTGGGTTACACTCAGTCGACATCCTGGTGTAATTATTAAACAAAGTATTAAAATTTTGTTACAGTTTAAGTTCCCAATTAGTTGGAATATTTAACTTCGAGTATAAGGATAATTTGACGAGGATACTCGCACTTTATATTTATGACTGATGGACTGTTATGGACAAAAACCAGACGGACATATTAAATAATCCAGGACAAAGGACAATTAACCCATGGGCATAAAACTAAAATCAACACGTCAAACATCATGATTACGGAAGTTTAAATAATCATAATTAATTTATTTCATATTTTATTTCCTTTATTTTATATTTAATTGCACTTCTAATTATCGCATTTTTATTGTTATTGTATTTAATTGCATTTTTAATTATCGTACTTTTTAATTATCGCAAGTTTATTTTATCGCACTTTTATTATTCGCAATTTCATTATCGTTATTTACTTTACGCTTTAATTTAAGTCTTGTATTTATTTTTAATATTTTACATTTGGTTTTAACTACGACTAAAGTTTTAAAATCGACAAACCGGTCATTAAACGGTAAAAACCCCCCTTTATAATAATAATATTACTTATATATATATTTGTATTTTTATAAAAGTAAACTAATATAGCGTTAAGCTTTGTTTAAAGATTTTCCCTGTGAAACGAACCGGACTTACTAAAAACTACACTACTGTACGATTAGGTACACTGCCTATAAGTGTTGTAGCAAGGTTTAAGTATATCCATTCTCTAAATAAATAAATATCTTGTGTAAAATTGTATCATATTTTATAGTATTTCCTGCTAAAATTAATAGCTATTTTATATACACCTCGCGACACATCAACTATATAAATAAATAATTATAAAAACGTAATTATTAAAATAACATATAATTATTAAAATCAATAATATTAACACACACAGGGTAAAATGGTCATTTCCTGCTAGGCCCAGTCTGAGGGTGTTACATGAAAGGACCCGTTCATATACATTATAAACGAATCTCAATAGTTGATTACATCGTGAGGTATTTGACCTCTATATGATACATTTTTCAGACATTGCATTCGTTTTTAGAAGATAAACTCTCTTTACATCGAAAATTGACACACATGCATACTATTTCATAATATCCACTATCCAACTATAACTTGACTTAATAATAATCTGTGATAAACTCAATGACTCGAATGCAACGTTCTTCGAATTATGCCATGAAAGACTCCAAGTAATATCTTTAAAAATGAGCAAATGCACAGCGGAAGATTTATTTAACACCTGAGAATAAACATGCTTTAAAGTGTCAACCAAAAGGTTGGTGAGTTCATTAGTTTATCATAAATATTCATTTTTATCATTTTAATAGACCACAAGAATTTCATTTCCAGTTCTCATAAATATACGTCCCATGCATAGAGACAAAAATATCATTCATATGGATTGAACACCTGGTAACTGACATTAACAAGATGCATATAAGAATATCCCCTATCATTCCGGGAAATCGTTCGGACATGATATAAACGAATTCGAAGTACTAAAGAATTCGATACTTTGAATGGGGTTCGTTAGGCCCAATAGATCTATCTTTAGGATTCGCGTCAATTAGTAGATCGATTTACTAATTCTTAGTTTACCAAGCAAAAGGGGCATATTCGGCTTCGATCATTCAACCATATAATGTAGTTTCGATTACTTGTGTCTATTTCGTAAAACATTTATAAAAGATTGCGCATGTATTCTCAGCCCAAAAATATAAAGGGTAAAAAGGCAAATGAAACTCACCATACTGTATTTCGTAGTAAAATACATATAACGTCATCGAACAAGTGAAAGGTTGGCCTCGGATTCACGAACCTATATTAATTGTATGTTTTTATGTTTTGGTTAATATTTTTCTAAAATATTAGGTTAAGTCATAGTGTACCACAATCCTAATGCTCGAGACTAATATGCAAAAGTCAACAAAAGTTAATTTGACTCAAAAAATGTTTTTTCAAAATTTATACATGATTATTATATAGTTTAAATATCATCGTTTATACTTTTAAATATTTTTAAAAGATTTTATTAGAGTAAATAATATAATTTATTTAAAAAAACTACTTTTATATATCTTAAGTAATAAAATTTATAAAGTTCATTTAATATCATAAAAGGTTATGATAGATTTTATTAAGGTAATTATATTATTTGGGTTACATATTTATTTGATATAATAATATTGATAATAATAATAAGTAAAAGTTGTATTATTTTGTAATAATAATTATTATTATTCTATTGATAAAAATATCAATTTTAATATTTACTAAAAGTGATATTATAAAATAATGGAATTTTATATTAACAATGACATAAAATAATAATTTTGTAAAAATGATAGTTTTGATATTAATAGTACTTTTAATAATAATAGTTATAAAAATAATGAAAAACGAAAATTTTATCTAAATCAATATCTTACGATATTTAAATTTCATCATGATACTCATATCCATTATTTCCTAATTAATTTTGTTAATAGTTTTTAAATCGTCTTTTATGTCGCGTTCATTTTAATGATAATAATAGTAATTAAAATAATTAAGTGTTACTAATATTAGTTTAATTATAATAATACAAATAATAATAAATGTTATGATAATATTAATGCTAATAACTATTTTAATGATAAAAATAATAATAGTACTAATTATAATTTTAACGATAATAATAATAATAAAAATACATTTTTTAATGATAATACATTCTAATGATAATAATAATAATAATAATAATAATAATAATAATAATAGTTTGATAAAAACAAGAACGACGATAATAATAATCATTTTTAATAATAATATCAAAAATTTAATTGACTATATCTTCTAATCCGTTCATCGAAACCATTCGACATCTAAGGGAAAAGTTCTTAATTTTTCGCTAGCTTTCCAAGAACATGCATATCTTATACCTTATCTCAATCGCATGTGTAATTAATTCGAGGTTCGACATAACCTATCTAAGGGCAATATCAAAAATACAATCATGCATAATCCTATATTCTCAAGCACTAGTCAAGGATACACTATTGATATGTAAAAATTAATTTAGGAGTACTCACATATCAATATTGAGATTCAATATTGCAGGAAAGGTACGTAGATGCAAAGGAGATAATAAACACTAAATTGACCTCATGAGCATACCCATGAACCATACCCATCACCTCCATAGCTATAACCCATAATTTCCTTAGCCCTACCCTACTCGAAAAACTTATTTGAAATAATTTGCCCATAACCTCGTCGTAGTATTTTATGTATAATACTAATAATATCGCTCCTAATAATACCAATACTAATAATAATAAGATTAATATTTATAATCTTAATATTAATAATAATAATAATAATATTAATAATTATAAATATAAATATAGAAAGATTGAGAGATGTGAAGTAACAAATGAATCAGGAACCGAGTACGATCGAGCCTTTATGCATTTTTGCCCACCTAACACCCCATGCAATCGCATGGGTTTTGTAAGGTATAACCATGCGATTGCATGGCTAAAGATTTATGGCCACATTCGCATTTTTCTAATCCTGCCGACACACATATTGTAACACATATGCTACATATTACGTTTATTTATATATTAATTAATATATAATATATTTAATTTTTAGAATTAATTAAATATTGTATTATATTTACGTGCGTAGTAAAAATATAATTTTTACAAAAATGACTCGTACGTTGTCACTCGACTCATGTACCACTTTCGGTTTTTCGAGCGCACTTTCGTACGTTTAGAAAACTAGCCTTTTACGTTACGCGACGTGTACCTTTAGTAATATTTTGATTTATTCATCAATAAATTACTTTGTAAAAATGTATCTCATAAAATTTGAGCGTCGTGGTCATTTGCTTCTAAAAATCAGTGACCCGTTGTTTACCAAAAATATTTTATTTTAAATTAAGACGTTTTATGACGAGGTTAAAATATATATACATTTTTTAGAAATATAAATTTGTATCCAAAATCTTTCATCTAACAATATAACATTTAGTTTTTCAAAATTATTTATTTTTCAAAGTTTATTTTTATTTTATTTAGGAAAATAGTTTAGCGCGTAAAGTTTTTCTTTTTAAGAATTTAAATGGATACACGTACTAATAGTTTTTAAATATCAATTGCGTCACTAGGCGGGTGTTACTACCGTATACTTAATTTGAAAACATGAACACGTTTTAAATACACGTTACAACCAATATTTCAACTTACGTTTATTTATTCATAGGCAGTTTAGATATACAGGTCTTGTTATATGAAAAAAGTGTTTTTCGTACAGTTGAAAACTACATTAATTGGTTACTACGAAATTCCATCGACGAACATCTGGAACCAAATACTATATTGTAAAGTATTTATACTTAATATTTCGTTAATGATATCAAGTTATAATATATATACGCGTATTCATATATAACCATTTACGTTCGTTTAATGGTTCGTGAATCATTGGAATTTGGTCGAGGTTAAATGAATGTATGACCATAGTTTAAAATGTTTGAAATTTAATCTTAACAAACTTTGCTTATCGTGTCGGAATAATATGAAGATTAAAGTTTAAATTTGGTCAGAAATTCCCCGGTCGTCACAGTACCTACCTGTTAAAGAAATTTCGTCCCGAAATTTGATCGTGGTCGTCATGGCTAATCATAAAAATGTTTTTATGATGAATATGAGTTGATATATAAAGTTTTATCATTATTGAGTAATATAGATAAAACGATTCGATTACTTGAAGAGTACGAGTGAAGTTATCATAAAAGAAAAAAAAATGAGAATTAAGTTTTTTTTTTAACTTTTGACGTTGTCTTGGTTGAATTCCGGAATTTTAGGGATTTGAAAAAAAATCTTCAAAATCTAAAAGATTTGAATTCTTCGGCGAATAAGAAAATTAGGATCTCTCTAATTAAATGCGGAGATCTTTCTTGCTTCCTCTATTAGACATTTTACTTTAAATTAACTTCTCCCGTTCCATTACTTTTTCCATTCCTATACTCAATTCCCAAATTTAAAAGATTGTGAAAATGCTTAATCCAGTTCTAATCCTTGTCCTTATCCTTACTATCACAACAATTATTCTTCTTTTCCAACTCCCACAAGAGGAATCTGCTTATTTCTACTTTGCCCTTGGGGTTATAGTACTTATAATTCTCCCGTGTCTTTATGTTGCGATAAACATTGATATACACGGTTTGTAATTTATGTGTTGTTATCGGGTTTTATATCTCCCCTTATATTGCAATGTCCCTATTTCTGTTTCCTATAATCATTGTCATCCACAGTTAATACTCCCTCTTATTTGCTGGGATTTATACTCTAATTTCTATTTCGGAGCTTTGTCCCTCCGTTTCTTCTTCTTGCGAGTAAGCATCTCTCGTAATGGTCCAGAATTCGCAGATATAAGTTTCAGAATGAACATTATTAATGTTCTAAGAAGGGAATGGTAATGGCACGATTTTGATTTGTTAAATTACCAGATTACCCTGGAAAAGACCGAATCATCAAGAAATATTTTCTTGATATTTTAGAGGTTAAAATAGAATACAAGAGTCGTGTAACATAGCACATGATGACGTTATGATCTGTGAATCATCACGTTCCATTAGAAACTCAGCATGACTTACTGTAATATAATCACGTTGATCAAGTGTCATTATATTATACTAACTCATGCTTCAGCTCCCAACACTACTTCAAAATCATTCATAGTTTAAACTCAAAGGTTTACAGAATATAGAAATTAACAGTTTCTTATATGATGTAACACGGATAGCGCGAAGAGATAAAGGATTTCAGATAAGAATATCTTCAGATATATCGATAATATTTAAAATAAAGGTACGATGATATCTTAGAATTTTTGAATCAAGTTGTGATGAAGAAATTCATTCATAGTTCAAACTCGAATTTAAAGAAATTTAGAAACTTAAAGTAGTTTCCTTTATGATGTAACATAGATAGCAGGAAGAGATAAATAATTTTGGACAAGAATATTTATGAAAATATCCTCAAAAATATCGAAGATATTTATGATGATATTTTAGAATATCTAAGTTCGAAGGTTGATGAAGAAAATTTGTCCGCAAGAATTTAGAGTCAGGAGTAAGGTATTCGTTAATGACTTCAGTGAATACTGAATCATTTGGATTCTTTGAAGGCAAATTTATTCTTTGTGATTTGTCTACAATCTCCTTCTTGGTTTGCTCAATCCGTTTTCCAGTTTCAACTTGTCCGAGCTTTGCTAACCTATTATACTTTATTATCAAACTTCCGACTGTCAAAGTCGTGTACAGTTTTTACTGCTGTATTCAGCTTTTTCAGAATTTGAAGTATTGATTTGTAGACTGAGTTCTTTTCAGAATTTTAGAATGAAAGATCATAATTCTAAGAGATAAATGTTATATGTATACATATAACTGTTGATGTAGACATGCTGTGAGATTTCAAGATACTGATTGCTAAATTCTGATGATTCGTATGGCAATTCTCGTTACAAGATGTGAATGAGTAAATGATGATTTTTCAGAAAGTCAAAGATCAGTGAAGTTGTTGGTAAGTTTATTACTAATGTGGTGGAACATGAAAGGTTCCCCAGTAACGATGATGAAAGGGCAACGTATATATCAAGGCTATAATAAGGCTGTTTCGACTGAAGAATCGAAGTTGACTTGCTGGAGCTGTGACAAAATTAACTACTTTGGAAAAGAACTGCAAAGTTATTTTGGGTACTAGTAATACTAAGGAATTAGCACGATTACGTGTTAAACGTTTACTCAGTTTTCGAGAGTTTTTCAGATGCATAACTATATGCATCAATCTTTACTTCCGTAGATGAAGTGCAGTTGATTCATCCTCTTGATTGAGGTGTTTTTAAGAATCATGAAAGGTTTAAATGCAGATTGTAATTGTCAAGATACAAATGAGGTTTAAGATGAAATCAAGTGGCAAACTTGAAGAATTGTTTAGTTTCATATGTTATAATCAATATTTTAATTCATTTTAATTGTCCAATTTTGGTCCTCAGTTGATAGTCCACAGTTAGCAATTCAATAATTCATATATAGTTTAATATATAATATTCGAATTAAACAATACGTATCGTGACCCGTGTACAGATCTCAGACTCGATCACAACTCAAAGTATATATATTATTGTAGAATCAACCTCAACCCTGTATAGCGAACTCGAACATTACAAAATATAGAGTGTCTATGGTTATTCCAAATAATATACATGCGTCGATATGATATGTCAAAATCTTGTATACGTGTCCCGATATTTAAAGTGAGTAAAATAAATAACAGAAATTAAATGACGATAAATAAAATTGCAAGAATGTAAATTGCGAGAATATAAATTGTGATAATTAAATTGCGATAAATAAAATGTAACCAGTTAGCTAGGAACAGTTAGCTAGGAACAGTTAGCGTGGATTCTTAACAAAATTCTTCTCATAGTTAAATTGTTTGTTTCTAACAAATTTTATTTTTCCAATGTTTTCTTCATTATGTCACTTGTTGGATTCTGATAAGTCAAAATCCAATTATGAAATCGAATAAAAATAGTTATTTTGTGGTGAACAGATTCGTATATCGGTGAATGTAAATAGGATAGTAAATCACTGTTGAATCAGATTCGAAGAATGTACAATGTTACTTATTATTGTGAAATCTAAATATTCCTCGGGTATTACCTACCCGTTAAAATATTTTCACCATTAACAGTTTGTACGAAAGAATTTTTAATTACAATCTTTATGAAAACATATATACATATATATTTTCTTCAGATGTAATCATAGATTTAATGAGTTAATATGATATTAAACTCATATGATTTTTGGTTTGCTAGAATAAGTAATCTCTAAGACTATTAGGAACTACAAATTCTTCGCAGAATATTAATGAAGTTATGGGTCAATACTTCATCGTTACCTATTAGGAATCACATATTCTTCACAGAATATTAATGAAGTTATAGATCAATACTTCATCGGTTATTATTGTTGGTACTCCTTGGTATCTATGGTGCGTATGATGTTGATGTTCGTGGGACAGATTGTGAATTTGAGGTGTGAGATGCGGATATTGCTGTTGCTGTTGCTGGATGGTGGTGGTACTGTTGATGTTGCTGATGGTGGTACTGTTTATACTGCTGGTGCTGGTGCTGGGGTTTGTAACCTTCGTACCATATTCTCCAAAGCCACTACCCGAGCGCGAAGCTCATTGACTTCTTCAATTATTCCGGGATGATTGTCGGTTCGGATGAGCGGATAAATAAAATCTAAAATTTGGTATAGTATATAATCGTGACGAGATACTCTGGAAATGAGAGAAAAGATGGTGTTTCGGACAGGTTCGCCGGTAAGTGCTTCAGGTTCTTCACCAAGAGGACAATGTGGTGGATGAAAAGGATCACCTTCTTCTTGTCTCCAATGATTAAGGAGACTATGAACCCATTCCCAATTCATCAAGAATAGGTGATGACTGATTGGTTGATCCATTTTGGTCACACTGCTTTCGGAGCTTGAATGGGATTCCATTTCGGAATCCGAGTGACTTGAACTGATGACAAATTCCATTTCGTACGATTGGATGAAGGATTTTTCGATATAAAATGATTTTCCGGCTATTGGGTGGTATTCTATTTACATAGGATATATATATATATATATATATATATATATATATATATATATATATATATATATATATATATATATATATATATATATATATATATATATATATATATATATATATATAGATCAAAAGATTTCGTAGATTACTGAGGAATTTGCGGGATATGTCAGGCAAAGTTTAAAGTAACAGATACGATAAGATATGATTTAGCAGATATGCTAAGATATGAATTTTTGTCTATACACTACTCATGCAATTAATATAGCAAGACGTGTCTAGACTAATAATGATAAGCATGTAATTTCCTAAGGATGATAAGCAGATGATTTCCGACTAGAAATGATAAGCAAAACTTTTGACATGCAAACACGGTCGAAGTCCAGAGTTACTAATGCATCCTAACGACTTATTAGTTAGACACACTAATGCAGACCTGGTTCGCTAAGACCACTGCTAGGATACCAACTGAAAGGACCCGTTCATATACATTATAAACGAATCTCAATAGTTGATTACATCGCGAGGTATTTGACCTCTATATGATACATTTTTCAGACATTGCATTCGTTTTTAAAAGATAAACTCTGTTTACATCAAAAATTGACAGACATGCATACTATTTCATAATATCCACTATCCAACTATAACTTGACTTAATAATAATCTGTGATAAACTCAATGACTCGAATGCAACGTTCTTCGAAATATGCCATGAAAGACTCCAAGTAATATCTTTAAAAATGAGCAAATGCACAGCGGAAGATTTATTTAACACCTGAGAATAAACATGCTTTAAAGTGTCAACCAAAAGGTTGGTGAGTTCATTAGTTTATCATAAATATTCATTTTTATCATTTTAATAGACCACAAGAATTTCATTTCCAGTTCTCATAAATATACGTCCCATGCATAGAGACAAAAATATCATTCATATGGATTGAGCACCTGGTAACCGACATTAACAAGATGCATATAAGAATATCCCCTATCATTCCGGGAAATCCTTCGGACATGATATAAACGAATTCGAAGTACTAAAGCATCCGATACTTTGGATGGGGTTCGTTAGGCCCAATAGATCTATCTTTAGGATTCGCGTCAATTAGTAGATCGGTTTACTAATTCTTAGGTTACCAAGAAAAAGGGGCATATTCGGCTTCGATCATTCAACCATATAATGTAGTTTCGATTACTTGTGTCTATTTCGTAAAACATTTATAAAAGATTTCGCATGTATTCTCAGCCCAAAAATATAAAGGGTAAAAAGGCAAATGAAACTCACCATACTGTATTTCATAGTAAAATACATATAACGTCATCGAACAAGTGAAAGGTTGGCCTCGGATTCACGAACCTATATTAATTGTATGTTTTTATGTTTTGGTTAATATTTTTCTAAAATATTAGGTTAAGTGATAGTGTACCACAATCCTAATGCTCGAGACTAATATGCAAAAGTCAACAAAAGTTAATTTGACTAAAAAAATATTTTTCCAAAATTTATACATGATTATTATATAGTTTAAATATCGTTATTTATACTTTTAAATATTTTTAAAAGATTTTATTAGAGTAAATAATATAATTTATTTAAAAATATACGTTTATATATCTTAAGTAATAAAATTTATAAAGTTCATTTAATATCATAAAAGGTTATGATAGATTTTATTAAGGTAATTATATTATTTGGGTTACATATTTATTTGATATAATAATATTGATAATAATAATAATAATAATAAGTAAAAGTTGTATTATTTTGTAATAATAATAATTATTATTCTATTGATAAAAATATCAATTTTAATATTTACTAAAAATGATATTATAAAATAATGGAATTTTATATTAACAATGACATAAAATAATAATTTTGTAAAAATGATAGTTTTGATATTAATAGTACTTTTAATAATAATAGTTATAAAAATAATGAAAAACGAAAATTTTATCTAAATCAATATCTTACGATATTTAAATTTCATCATGATACTCATACCCATTATTTCCTAATTAATTTTGTTAATAGTTTTTAAATCGTCTTTTATGTCGCGTTCATTTTAATGATAATAATAGTAATTAAAATAATTAAGTGTTACTAATCTTAGTTTAATTATAATAACACAAATAATAATAAATGTTATGATAATATTAATGCTAATAACTATTTTAATGATAAAAATAATAATAGTACTAATTATAACTTTAACGATAATAATAATAATAAAAATACATTTTTTAATGATAATACATTTTAATGATAATAATAATAACAATAATAATAATAATAATAATAATAATAATAATAGTTTGATAAAAACTAGAACGACGATAATAACGACGATAATAATAATCATTTTTAATAATAATATCAAAAATTCAATTAACTATATCTTCTAATCCGTTCATCGAAACCATTCGACATCTAAAGGAAAAATTCTTAATTTTTCGCTAGCTTTCCAAGGATATGCATATCTTATACCTTATCTCAATCGCAGGTGTAATTAATTCGAGGTTCGACAGAACCTATCTAAGGGCAATATCAAAAATACAAGCATGCATAATCCTATATTCTCAAGCACTAGTCAAGGATACACTATTGATATGTAAAAATTAATTTACGAGTACTCACATATCAATATTGGGATTCAATATTGCAGGAAAGGTACGTAGATGCAAAGGAGATAATAAACACTAAATTGACCTCATGAGCATACCCATGAACCATACCCATCACCTCCATAGCTATAACCCATAATTTCCTTAGCCCTACCCTACTCGAAAAACTTATTTGAAATAATTTGCCCATAACGTCGTCGTAGTATTTTATGTATAATACTAATAATATCGCTCCTAATAATACCAATACTAATAATAATAAGATTAATATTTATAATCTTAATATTAATAATAATAATATTAATAATTATAAATATAAATATAGAGAGATTGAGAGATGTGAAGTAACAAATGAATCAGGAACCGAGTACGATCGAGCCTTTATGCATTTTTGCCCACCTAACACCCCATGCAATCGCATGGGGTTTGTAAGGTATAACCATGCGATTGCATGGCTAATGATTTATGGCCACATTCGCATTTTTCTAATCCTGCTGACACACACATTGTAACACATATACTACATATTACGTTTATTTATATATTAATTAATATATAATATATTTAATTTTTAGAATTAATTAAATATAATATTATATTTACGTGCGTAGTAAAAATATAATTTTTACAAAAATGACTCGTACGTTGTCACTCGATTCATGTACCACTTTCGGTTTTTCGAGCGCACTTTCGTACGTTTAGAAAACTAGCATTTTACGTTACGCGACGTGTACCTTTAGTAATAGTTTGATTTATTCATCAATAAATTACTTTGTAAAAATGTATCTCATAAAATTTGAGCGTCGTGGTCATTTGCTTCTATAAATCAGTGACCCGTTGTTTACCAAAAATATTTTATTTTAAATTAAGACGTTTTATGACGAGGTTAAAATATATATACATTTTTTAGAAATATAAATTTGTATCCAAAATCTTTCATCTAACAATATAACATTTAGTTTTTCAAAATTATTTATTTTTCAAAGTTTATTTTTATTTTATTTAGGAAAATAGTTTAGCGCGTAAAGTTTTTCTTTTTAAGAATTTAAATGGATACAAGTACTAATCGTTTTTAAATATCAATTGCGTCACTAGGCGGGTGTTACTACCGTATACTTAATTTGAAAACATGAACACGTTTTAAATACACGTTACAACCAATATTTCAACTTACGTTTATTTATTCATAGGCAGTTTAGATAGACAGGTCTTGTTATATGAAAAAGTGTTTTTCGTACAGTTGAAAACTACATTAATTAGTTACTATGAAATTCGATCGACGAACATCTGGAACCAAATACTATATTGTAAAGTATTTATACTTAATATTTCGTTAACGATATCAAGTTATAATATATATACGCGTATTCATATATAACCATTTACGTTCGTTTAATGGTTCGTGAATCATTGGAATTTGGTCGAGGTTAAATGAATGTATGACCATAGTTTAAAATGTTTGAAATTTAATCTTAACAAACTTTGCTTATCGTGTCAGAATAATATGAAGATTAAAGTTTAAATTTGGTCGGAAATTCCCGGGTCGTCACATTACAAATCTATCCCCCTTAAAGAGATTCCGTCCTCAGAATCTGGTCAATCACAATTACATAAGTTACAGGTTCTCATTACAATCTCTGTTTTCAAACTCAAGTTTGCATCCAGACGATAATACCCTTTGTACACTAGCTCATGTACTCGGTTGACTCACCCTCTACAAGCTTTAAATCAACAAATTCCACAGACTCAAATACCAAAACCACCAGTGAATCCCAACTTTTTGTCATTCGAAACCATCACTATTCCCGACAAAATGCAAAGCATAGCTAATTATCATGACAAACCCCGTCCAAACAATGTCATCCTAACCATTACCATACATAATTTCCAAGTTCAACTCATTAATCAAGATCCCATTCCTGATACTGTAACACTCGATATCATCCAATCCACCAGATCATTATCAGGTTTGACTTTTTATACAGTTAAATTCCCTCAAATTTCCAAGTAATGGAAACTAGATTTCATTTATTTCAATAAATTCTATACTTAATGTTCATAAAATACGTCTTTGGTTCATCAAAATCGTCCAAGTTAATCATTTTATGCTCAACAATTCATTGTCCAACAGTCAGTCCACATTCCATGCACAATTCGAGTCATATATATTTCCTTCAGCTTCCCAGAATTTCTGTATGACTTACCCCAATATACTTCTGTTGGCCAGACACAAGTGTATTATTCTAAATCGTACCTCCATTCTGAGTCACTTGACAAGAAAAATCCTAAATAATTTACACATTGGTCAAGGCACACAATTTCCTGTTAAGCATCGGTAATAGGGAAATTTATTATACCACTGGTCAACAAGTGATGTGCGTAGAGGTGTATACGAAATAGCTTATATTTTACTAGGAAATACTATTAAAAACGATACAATTTTACACAAGTTATTTATTTATTTATAAAGTGGATATACCTAAACCTTGCTACAACACTTATAGGCAGTGTACCTAATCGTACAATAGTGTAGTTTTTAGTAAGTTCGGTTCGTTCCACAGGGAGCTAGCCAATTTTAACGCTATATTTTTAAAACTATATTTGTATATATATAATATATATATATATATATATATATATATATATATATATATATATATATATATATATATATATATATATATATATATATATATATATATAAGTAGTATTATTATTATATAATAGGGTTTTTACCATTTAATGACCGGTTTGTCGATTTTAAAACTTTAGTCGGAGTTAAAACCTAATGTAAAATATTAAAAATAAAACTTAATTTAAAGCGTAAAGTAAATGACAATAATTAAAGTGCGATAAATAAAAGTGCGATAAATAAAATGACAATAAATAAAATTGCGATAATTATAAAGTACGATAATTAAAAGTGCAATTAAATAAAATGACAGTAAATAAAAGTGTGATAAAATATGAAATAAAGGAATTATGCTTATTTAAACTTCCGTAATCATGATGTTTGACGTGTTGCTTTTAGTTTATTACCATGGGTTAATTGTCCTTTGTCCTGTATTATTCAATATGTCCATCTAGTTTTTGTCCATAACAGTTCATCAGTCATAAATATAAAGTGCGAGTGTCCTCGTCAAATTATTCTTATATCTGAAGTTAAATATTCCAACTAATTGGGGACTTAAACTATAATTACATCAATTTTCCTTGTAAGTAATTCACCCCTGTTTTAATAAGTCCATTGACTATTAATCCATTCCCGTGTCCAGTTAAATGAACGATTATTAGTACTTATAAATATCCCGCCCATCGTGTCCGATCGAGTGTATATGGTTATTTATAGGTACATCCAATTGTAAATCTTTATATTAAATTAACGAACTATCATTCAATTAAACAAATATAAAGCCCATTAATAGCCCATAGTCTAATTTCCACAAGTGTCGTTCTTTTGTCCAAACCCCAATTATGGTACAAAGCCCAGTAACCCCGTCTTTAATATTTTAGCCTAACATCACGATTACTTCGATTTAAATAAGCATAATAATAACTTAGCTACGAGACATTAATTTAAAAAGGATGAACATAACTTACAATGATTAATAATAGCGTAGCGTTACACGGACAGAATTTCGACTTACACACTTACAACATTCGCTAACATACCCTTATTATTATTAAATTAAAATTAAAATATATATATATATATATATATATATATATATATATATATATATATATATATATATATATATATATATATATATATATATATATATATATATACATTACGTGAGAGATAGAGAGATTGAATTAGGTGTAGATATTCGGCCGAAAACTGCGAAATATATAGGATGTCAGCTGATACTGTTCACCATGCGACCGCATGGATTTTGCACTTCCAGGCCATGCGATCGCATGGCCTGCTTTTCCAGCTCACAAAGATTTGTTTTCTTGTTTGCCGACGGTTTTATATATAATATAACATATATATAATTTTAAGAATTAATTATATATTATATTATATTCATGTGCATAGTTGACTTATAATTGTTAGTCCGTTGTGTCGAGCATTGAGAGTTGACTCTGGTTCCGGTTCCGGATTTTTGAAGGTTCTTGCGTACAATTTAATATCTTGTATTTTGCGTTTTGCAGCTCGTACTCTTGTAACTTTTAGACGTTTCTCATCAATAATTTGAACCACTTTGATTGTACTTTGTACTTTTTAGCTTTTTGGTTGTTTGTGTCTTCAAATCGTCGAATCTGTCTTTTGTCTTCACCTTTTATTATTTAAACGAATATTACTTGTAAATAGAACAATTGCAACTAAAAGCTTGTCTTTCTTGAGGGATAATGCTATGAAATATATGTTCATTTTTAGCATTATCAAATATTCTCACACTTGAGCGTTGCTTGTCCTCAAGCAATATAGTCCTGAAATAAAAATACTAGAATCACTTATTTATTCTTCACACTTTGTACATCAGTGATTTCTATATGGCGGTATGAACAATGGTAGTAACGATGTGTTTACAGTCCCACATGACTATGAAAATTTAGATCCTTAAGGATATTGGATCTTTATGAAAACATTTGATATTTTTGATAATTCAATCTAGCTTTTACCCTAGATAAGTTTTCCGGAATAACCTTTCACCGGTGTTTGCAAATTGTTTTTGTGGGTTTGGTGGGTTTCAGATTTGAAAATTTTAGCTCAAAACTTGCGGTTTTGTGTCACCCACTTGCTAACCTTGTATTGGGAAAGCAACACGTCCAGTATACTTGCTCCGTATATTACCTTTAGGTAAACTACCTTCCGGTTGTAAAGGAAAGCGTTGAACAAGCAACTGTTAAGGCAATGTCCCGTGATATGCTTTTAATTATGGTATATATCATGTCGGATGCAATTACTATCTTTTGTAGGAGCAATAGTAAAGATCACCCTATAGTTTTTCGGTCTGGCACAAGGTCCTGTCTTCGACCATGCTATGCAACCACCGTTCTTACGGTTGACACCCAATTTGGTTCAGGTGACCTAATGAATTCCAGGTGAATTCCTAGGATTTTACGTTCAATGGTAATGAACGCATTAAAAATGGGTTTTCAGAAAACAAATCGGTTTGTAATTTGATCAAAATATTTTCTCGTTCAAGCTCGAGTTTAGATATCATCGAATTCCATGAGTTTGTAATTCTCAATCATTAAGGTCAATTTCAAGGATTGAGTAATATCAGTCATAAAAGCTGATTTTTGATCTTTAAGGAGATTATCCTTTCTGGGAATCTGATTCATTAGCATTATAAGCTAATTTGCATGGTGCCCCCCATTGTATGAGACAAATCCTCTCATGGTTAGGATAAGTCTGACCACATGGCGACCCTGTTTGATGCTGAGGTCCGTGGATTTCTAGCTGATTTTAGAGATGACTTTTCTAGATTTTTCGTCAACCTACAGCTGGTCTGGACGACAACCTCCTGACCTAAATCGAGAAGCGCATTTCTTTTTCGGAAGACTTTACTTCCTTTTAATAATGGAATTGATTCATCGTGTAGATCCATCTTTCTTTCAAATATATTACAATTTACCGGGTAAAACAGTTAATTTTGTCCAAAACAAAAGTATCTTCAATTATTTGTACAAAAATATGTGATATATGTTTTAAATAACTTGGTAAATTTTTCCCACACTTGGCTTTTATTTTCCTTTCTTTGCCTTTTTATTGTCCTCTATTCCATTTTAAATGAATTCTTAACATTTTGGGTTGTTTCTCAATTTATGTCCTTTCCGAGGTAACAATAATTTCGATGTTAACACCTAGTTTTATCGTTCATAAATATGTATAAACATGATTTTGAATTTATTTATTTGAAAATTTTAAAAAATTTTACTAGAATTGGGTAGTCAGTATATAAGACTAGGGCTGTTCTTTATTATCAGAGAGCACTAGATTCTAATACAACTACTGCGTTACTAGTATTTTTAATGGTAACCAAGTGTTTAAATTTAAAATTTTAAAAATCCGAAAGAATTTAACCCCTTCCCACACTTAAGATCTTGCAATGCCCTCATTTGCAAGAAATGAGTAACAATTTAAATTATTGAGGGTGATTAGCGTAGAAAAATGATTAAATTTTACCAAATTTTCCAAACATATTGGCGTTTGTTTGTTGAATGATAAATGGTGTACATCATTTGTTCATTCCGTCTTGTTGTTACTTCACATTTGTTTTTTGTTTTGTCGTCAAAATTAGTAGCTTTTGCTGAACTTAATGACAGTCTTTGAAAATGTGCTGTTTTACCCTGTTGTGTAAAAATACATACAATACAAATATAAACATGCATGGTAATTTGAAATGGGACTTAAAATCCCACTTTCAAATCAAATATGAAATATTAGTACAACATAATAAAAATATTAAAATTACATTAAAAGTATCGCAATATTATATGTTTAAACATAAATAAATAAAAATAATAAAAGATAAAAATCACCAATGGGAACTATATCAATCTGGATAGGAGTTCCAGTTCATGTCGTCGGGCGGGTTCCACGGTTGGTTATAGGTGTACTGATAGGCCTGGTTAGGGTCGTAGAGAGTAAATGGTGGTCGCATATTGGGCTGGTGTGGAGGATAGTAAGCAGGTCAGGTCGGTACGTAGTTATTTGGTACCTAAGGTGATAGCTGGCTCATGATCTGATGCTGATGATAGTGCCATCTATCATGCTGTCGTTGCCTGGAATGCTCGTATACACTCTCGGCTTGCCACTGCTCGTGCCGACTATGTCTATCCTGGTTTGTCATTTCTACCTCATCTATACGCTGGAAGACGTCAGTCATAGGCTCCCTAATGACATCCCTAATGTCATCTGCTTACTCCATTTCCTCATCTGAACATCTCTCTACCTGTGGATGATGACCATCATATGGTACTGCCTGATTGCGTCTGCTCTTTAATACCTTAGCACCCTGATAGACCTTCAATCCTAAAGTATCCACCTGTTCCCTACACACCATCAATGGACCCCCTTGATCCCTATCTACACCCAAATACTCTCCAATGAGAGTAACAAAAATACCTCCTCCTATTACTCCCCCGTCCTGTATTCCTGCCACTACTTTGGACAGATAAAAACCAACACAGTAGGGGATATTAACAAAGCTTCTAGGGTTTCGAATACATTTAAGGTAAAATAAATCGTGTAAGGTCATCTTCTCCTTGTTTTTACCTCTTTGTGTAATCGAATTAGCTAAAAATCTATGTATAATACGTAGCTCTGCTTTGTTAATATCTAAATAGGAGTGTCTTCCTCCCAGCGTAAAAACATTATAATCTGACATACGCCTCCAGACGGTGTCCGCGTCAAAATTCCTATCTAACCGCTCCCCATGATAAATCAAATTTGTACAATTGGGTAGTAGTAATTCACCAGGATTGTAAATCTGTAAAGCCCTGGCCATGTCCAGCATGGACATTCTGTACATCCTACGGCCAAGTAAAAATCTAAGAAAACTTCTGTCATCTAACCTAACTACATCCGCATTAAGTGAAATAGTACTCATAAGCTCAACACACCATTCTTTATATACAGGCCTACGAATGGTGAATAAACGTTCCCAATCGGGAAAAGAAGAGCTGCCATACCTTTGGATCAGATGCTGTCTAATTGAGTTAACTAGTTGGACCCTTTCCAAAGGCTCCCAATCAATTACCCTCGGTACTTCTACATTTTTCGTTTCCAGTTTGAATTTGTTACTTTGATACGTCGGGTAATCTCTCCAGCTTCGATCAAATCTCAAATTAGGATGCAACTGTTCTTCATGAATCGTTGGGTGTGCTATTATCGGATGAATCGGAAAAATTACGTAGGCATTAACATATTCTTGTTACAGATCATAATATGGTACGTGTTGATCAGGTTGTTGATGTTGTTCCTGTTGTTGCTCCTGTTCAGGTTCTGGTTCATATTGTTGCTCATATTGTATTTCTGGTTCAGGTTCCGGAGCAGGTTGCCTAGATGATGATGATGCACCATCAGTATCGGTATTTTTCTGCAAAACACATTAAACACAAAATTTGTGCATCCAAATATGCATTAGTTTTAGCAAAATAACAACTTGAAACAATTAAAATAACATGTTCAATCAAAATTAAACTTATACACATTTTCACAATTTTAACAATTCTACACTTTTTCAAATAAGCATATATGAAAATGTTTACAAAGTTCATAAGAATTTAACTCAAATAACATGTTAAAATAACCATTACTAGCAATTAAACAAGTTTTAAATGGCATTTATATCAAATTAATCAAATTCAAGAATTTTAAACCTAAAAAGTCTACTTTAATTTTCAAAAATCATGTTTAGGATCAAAGTTTGGATCATTTAGCTACCTAAACATGTTACACTACTTAATTTAGCAATAATTCATGACAAAAATCGGCCATAACCTGTTTATATCAAAAAGTCCCAAATTGTTCAAGAACACAAACCCTAGATTCCTAAAATTTTTGAAGTTTTTGGCTTCAAATCATGTTAAATAGCGTCAATCTAGGTTATACATGCATAATATACTAACAATTTAACTCTAATTACACTAAAAATCAACAAAATCAAATTAGGTAAAATATTGGTAATTATCACAAAAACTAGGAAATTTAAGAGTTTAGGGGTGTAATTTTTACCTTCTTGCTAAAAAATCCAAACCTAGGCATGATTGTAGCAAAGTTTTGTGAGAAATTTGGGTGAAAATTGGTGATTTGAAGAGTGTATGTGTGTATGTGTTCGTGTTTGTGTATGAGTGTGGAGTGAGACAGAAGCAGCGAGCTGCTCCTTTTTGTTTCTGACCAGATTTTTAACACCATGCGATCGCATGGTTCTCAAGACCAAACCCCATGCGATCGCATGGGGTCCTGGTTTTTTTTTTTTGTTTTTTTTTTAAATCTGATACTTATAAAACAAAAATTAAATAAATTTAAAATTTTGTTTTCCTTGTTATTTAGGACGAGGGCATTTCGAATCGTTGTCCTAGTCCGTCCCTCGACAAAATTTTAAAAATTTGTCATTTTAAAGCGTTGTTTTAAAAGCAAAGATTTTTGGATTTTTTTAATGTTTTTGGCATACTTTAATTCAATAAGATTAAAAATAATGATAGTAAAATTTCTCTCCCTCCCTTGGGTAGAGCAATTTCGGTTCAACGACCTAGTTTTCAACTCACGACGAATTTTTAGATATCAAATTTCTAACTTAATGAAATAAAGTAAATTTTTGTTTTTAAATTTACACCAAACTTAAATTTAAAATGCATAAAATTAAAAATTCATATTATTAAAATTAAAAATTCACACCAAATTTATATTATATTTTTATTTTTATACATACAAACTTATATTAAAAATATTAATTTTTAAAAATACTTAAAAACTTAAATATATTGATTTAAAAAGATTTACAATATTAATTTAATATTTGTATATTAATTTTAAAAACAAAGTAAAAATAAAATTAAAAATCTTTTTGGTCTTTTATCCCACTTTAATTAATCAAATATTATCAAAAATATACGCCCCTCTTTTCGGTAAAGTAATTTCGGTTCAACGACCTAGTTTTACTCCTGGCGAATTTTTGAAATATTTTGGTTTGATTGATTAAAGATATTTATACCTTAAGAATAAACGGTAAATTTCGCAGTGATGTAATAAATTTTTGTATGATATTAATAATTTCGGTTACGCATACCTAATTTTATTGAATACCAATTTAATACTTTATAGCGAACGATTCAGTGTTTATTATCAAAAGGTTAAAAGCAATAAAAATAAAAATAAAAAATGTACATACTTACCTGTGAGATAGAATTCTCAGAGACCTGCTTTAGCCGACTATAGGAGAGTCGTGTGATTTGATTTTCCATAGCTACGTAAGTGTAACCTCGATTCTTCAATATCTTTTCTTCTAAACATATAAACGGTCCTTCTCTGCATAGAGTAACAAATTTGGTATTTGAATATGTTTGATTATTTGAACATTTACCTTCGTGTGACCATTTTCCGCATTTATAACATCTTTCAAGGTGTCTTGCTCTTCTTTTTGTTGCGGAATTTGATTTACCTTTACCAAAATATATCTTATGATGATCTTTCCTGAGTTCTTTCCTTACTCCGTCCATTTTGCCTCTTATTACTGACACCAGGTCACTCGGGAGTGTGTCATTATTACGTTTAGTAATCAAAGTGTGTAGCATTAGATAATGGTTCAGATCAAAGGAATTCTTCATCTCGTAAAACCTAAAAAAAATAAAAATTCAGAATGAGGGGAGAAGACTAGTTCTTTAGGTTCTGCTAGGGAAAGACCATTCGGATTTCATTCTCGAGAACTACATGAAAACAGAAAATCTAACTCTAACAGAAATATATATTACCCTAAAAAGATTCGAACCTTCCCACACTTAGTTAGCTGTAGTGTCGAAATTGTGATTAACTTCATCTTCAATTTCCATTGGATTATCTATGTAATGTTTAACTCTGTGACCATTAACTTTAAATTCAATCCCATTTGAATTTATTAATTCTACTGTTCCGTATGGGAAAACTCTTTTGACTATGAATGGTCCAGACCATCTTGATTTCAATTTTCCAGGAAATAGCTTGAATCGTGAATTGAAAAGAAGAACTCTGTCTCCTTCTTTAAATTCTTTTGAACTTCTGATTCTTTTATCATGCCATTTCTTCGTTCTTTCCTTATAGATTAACGAATTTTCGTATGCTTCATGTCTTAATTCTTCTAATACGTTTAGCTGACTTAACCGTAAACGTCCAGCTTCATGTAAATCAAGATTACATGTCTTCAAAGCCCAAAATGCTTTGTGTTCAATTTCTACTGGAAGGTGACATGCTTTTCCGTAAACGATTCTAAAAGGTGTGGTTCCAATTGGAGTTTTGTAGGCTATTCTAAAAGCCCAGAGTGCATCCTCCAATTTCATGGACCATTCCTTCAGATTTGATCCTACGGTTTTATCTAGAATACATTTTAATGCTCGGTTGGTATTTTCAACTTGTCCACTTGTCTGTGGATGATAAGCAGTGGAGATTTTATGAGTTACTCCATATCTTTTGAGAACTTTCTCAAGTTGATTATTACAAAAATGAGTACCCCGATCACTTATTAAAGCTTTCGGTGTTCCGAACCTTGCAAAAAGACATTTTAAGAAGTTGACTACAACTCGTGCATCGTTAGTCGGGAGAGCTTGTGATTTCGCCCATTTAGATACATAATCAATGGCAACGAGAATGTAGAGTTTATTATGAGATTTTGTAAATGCACCCATAAAGTCGATACTCCAAACGTCAAATACTTCACATACTTGAATGACATTTTGTGGCATTTCATCACGTTGACTTATTTTTCCGGCCCTTTAACAAGCATCACAGGATTTGCAAAGAAGGTGTGCGTCTTTGAAAACTGTAGGCCAATAGAATCCAGCGTCATAGACTTTTATTGCTGTAAGTTGAGGCCCATAATGCCCTCCTGTTGGTCCTGTGTGACAATGGTTTAAGATTTGACTAGCTTCATCTCCGAATACACATCGGCGTATTATTCCATCAGGACAACTTTTAAACAAATGTGGATCTTCTCAGAAATAGTGTTTTATATCACTAAAGAATTTCTTTCGTTTTTGGTACGACAACCCTTTTTCAAGGAATCCACATACTAAATAGTTTGCATAGTCTGCAAACCATGGAATTTCATTATAATCGATCTTCAAAAGATATTCATCAGGAAAGTTATCTTGTATAGCCGATTCATTTAGAACTTCTAATTCAGGATTTTCAAGACGAGAAAGATGATCAGCGGTGAGATTTTCTGCTCCCTTTTTATCTCGGATTTCAATATCGAACTCTTGTAAGAGTAAGATCCAACGGATTAATCGTGGTTTAGCATCTTGTTTTGAAAATAGGTATCTAAGAGCAGAATGGTCAGTATAGACCACCGTTTTAGCTAGAACGAGATATGAACGAAATTTTTCAAAAGCAAAGACAATAGCAAGGAGTTCTTTTTCAGTAGTTGTGTAGTTTGTTTGTGCTCCTTGTAACGTCTTACTAGCGTAATAAATAGGTTGAAATCGTTTTTCAATCCTTTGTCCTAAAACGGCTCCCATTACAAAATCACTTGCATCGCACATGAGTTCAAACGGTAGATTCCAATTTGGAGTTATCATGATCGGTGCATTAGTGAGTTTTTCTTTAAGAATATTAAAATATTTGATACATTCATCCGAAAAGATGAATAGAGCATCCTTTTCTAGGAGTTTATTCATAGGAGTGGCAATTTTAGAAAAATCTTTTATGAATCGTTGGTAAAAACCGGCATGCCCTAGAAAACTCCTAACTCCTCTAACAATGGTGGAATGTGGAAGTTTAGCAATTATATCTACTTTAGCTCTATCCATTTCAATTCATTCCTTTGAAATTTTATGACCAAGAATGATGCCTTCTTTAATAATTTATTTCTTAACAACATCTTGCATATTAGGACTTAGTCTTTGTTGGCGTTGCACATACGTTTTATGACCTTCTTCCATAAGGATTTTATGTGTGCAATATGAAGGACTTATTCCTTTAATATCATGAATTTTCCATGCAATAGCTGGTTTATGAGCTTTTAGCACAGAAATGAGTTGAGATTTTTCATTTTCAGTAAGAGAGGATGATATTATTACAGGTAATTCAGATTCACCATGTAAATAAGCATATTCCAAATGGTTTGGAAGTGGCTTTAACTCTAATGTCGGTGATTCTTCTATCGATGATTTATATCGATATCTGTCTTCTTCTTTTAGCATTTGAATTTCTTCTGTTGTTGGTTCATACCCATTAGCCATGAGTGCAGCTAACATTTTAGCTTCATCAATTGGTTCAGTTCCTTTTCCTAAAGAACATTCTCCTGTTCCTTGTAATTCTGGAAATTCTTCTAACAATTCTGCATGTGAATCTATAGTTTGAATATAATAACATGTATCATCTGCAGATTGTGGTTGTTGCATGGCTCTATCAACAGAAAAGGTAACACTCTCGTCCTCTATACTTAGGGTCAGTTTCTTACCGAACACGTCTATTATTGCTTTAGCCGTGTTTAAGAATGGTCTTCCTAATATGAGAGGAACTCGAGAATCTTCTTCCATGTCTAGAATAACAAAATCTACTGGAAATACTAAAGTACCAAATTTAACTAGCATGTTTTCCATTATCCCTCTAGGATATTTTTCTGATCGATCGGCTAGTTGTATACTTATTCTTGTTGGTTTCAATTCTCCAAGATCTAGTTTAGCGTATAGTGAATACGGCATTAGATTTATACTAGCACCTAAGTCTGCCAATGCTTCTATTGAACTAAGACTACCCAGAAAACATGGAATTGTGAATCTTCCTGGATCAGAGAGTTTTTCTGGTATCTTATTCAACAGCACTGCAGAACAATTAACATTCATAGTTACAGCCGAGAGTTCTTCCATTTTCTTTCTATTTATGATTAGATCTTTCAAGAATTTAGCATATCTAGGCATTCCTGAAATCACATCAATGAAAGGAAGATTAACATTTATTTGTTTAAACATATCCAAGAATTTGGATTGCTCGGCTTCAAGTCTTTCTTTTCTCATTTTACTCGGGTAAGGAAGTGGTGATTGGTATGGTTTAACATAAGGTTTAGCCTTAACTGTGTTATCTTCATTAACCTTTTCAACTACCGGTTCTGTTTCCTTATCTTGTTCAGATTGTGGTTCTTGTGGAGTAGGAATAGCGTCATCAGAAATTACAGGTATTTCAGGTGGTTTAAGTGTAATACCACTTCTTGTGGTAATGGCTTTAGCTGTTTCATTCCGGGGGTTAGTATTTGTATCACTAGGTAGACTTCCCGGTTTTCTTTCACCTATCAACCTTGCTAGATTGCTTACTTCTTGTTCCAAATTTTGAATAGAAGCTTGTTGATTTCTAAATGCTTGAGCATTTTGTTCATTGGTTTGTTTCTGAGATGTGAAAAACTGCGTTTGAGATTCAACTAGCTTCGACATCATATCTTCTAAATTTGGCTTTTTATCATCGGTTTGTGGTGGTTTGTTTTGAAAAATAGGTCTTTTCTGATTGTAAGTATTATTGGATACTTGTTGATTACTAGGACCTTATTGGTTGTTGTATGGAACATTTCAGTTATAATTCTGATTTTGATTGTAGATTGGTCTTGGCGGTTGATAATTATTCTGAAAATTATTTCCAGGCCTTTGGTTCATGTATGAAACATTCTCTCTTTGTTCCATTGTTTGTTCAATACTGAGACAATCTTTTTTCAAATGTGGTCCTCCACACTGCTCACAACTAATTCGTATTGAGTGAATATCTTTAGTCATCTTTTCCATTCGTCTCTCGACAGCATCTATCTTTACGGAAATGGAATCAAAGTCATGGCTAGAATCGGCTCTAGCTGCTTTAGATGATCTAACGATATCTTTTTCTTGATGCCACTCATGTGAGTGGGAAGCAGTGTTATCAATAATTTTGTAAGCTTCAGTTGCTGTTTTCTTCATAATGGAACAACCAGCTGCTATATCGATGTCTTTTCTTGTAGTGATGTCGCATCCTTGGTAGAATATTTGTACTATTTGATAAGTGTCTTAACCATGTTGTGGACATCCTCCTAACAATTTTCCAAATAATGTCCACGCCTCATATAGAGTTTCATTTGGCTTTTGTGTGAACGTAACAATTTCTCCTTGAAGTCTCACGGCTTTAGATGCCGGAAAGAATTGTTTAAGAAATTTTTCAACTAAAACGTCCCATGTATCAATCGCCCCTTCAGGTAATGATTCTAACCAATCTTTGGCTTCTCCCTTTAACGTCCAGGGAAATTACATGAGATATATCTGTTCATCCTCAACTTCTCGGATTTTAAATAGAGTACAGATCCTATTAAAGGTACGAAGATGTTCATTTGGATCTTCCTTCGGCGCACTACTAAATTGGCATTGATTAGTCACCATGTGTAGGATTTGTCCTTTAATTTCATAATCTGGCGCATTAATGTCTGGTTGAGTAATTGCGTGACCTTGGCCAGTGCGTTTAGCTCTCATTCGGTCTTCCATACTTAAAGGACGGTATAAACAATGATAGTAACAATATGGTTTTGAAACGGCGGTATAAACAATGATAGTAACAATATGGTTTATAGTCCCACATGACTATGAAAATTTAGATCCTTTAAGGAAATTGGATCTTTATGAAAACATTTGATCTTTTGAAAATTCTAGCTTTTACCCTAGATAAGTTTTCCGGAATAACACTTCACCGGTGTTTGCAAAATGTTTTTGTGGGTTTCAGATTTTAAAATTTTAGCTCAAAACTTGTGGTTTTGTGTCACCCACTTGCTAACCTTGTATTAGGAAAGCACACGTCCAGTATACTTGCTCCGTATATTACCTTTCGGTAAACTACCATCCGGTTGTAAAGGAAAGCGTTGAACAAGCAACTGTTAAGGCAATGTCTAATGACATGCAGATGTTCATGGTTCACAACGTGTCGGATGCAATTACTATCCTTTGTAGGAGCAATATTAAAGATCACCCTATAATTTTTCGGTCTGGCACAAGGTCTTATCTTCGACCATGCTATGCAACCACCGTTCTTACGGTTGACACCCGATTTGGTTCAGGTGACCTAATGAATTCCAGGTGAATTCTTAGGATTTTACGTTCAATGGTAATAAACGCATTGAAAATAGGTTTTCGGAAAACAAATCGGTTTTAATTTAATCGAAATATTTTCTCGTTCAAGCTCGAATTTAGATATCATCAAATTCCATGAGTTTGTAATTCTCAATCTTTAAAGTCAATCTCAAGGATTGAGTAATATCAGGCTTAAAAGCTGATTTTTAATCTTTTAAGGAGATTATCCTTTCTGGGGGTCTGATTCATTAGTCTTATCAAGCTAATTTGCGACCCTGTTTGATGCTGAGGTCCGTGGATTTCCTGCTGATTTTAGAGATGACTTTTCAAGATTTTTCGTCAACCTACAGCTGGTCTGGACGACAACTTCCTGATCTAAATCAAGAAGCGCGTGTCTTTTTCGGAAGACTTTACTTCCTTTTAATGATGGAATAGATTCATTGTGTAGATCCATCTTTCTTTCAAATATATTACAGTAAATCTGGAAAAACTAATTAGTATCGTCCAAAACAAAGTACCGGCAATAATCTTGTACAAAAATATGTGATATATGTTTTAAAGAACTTGATAAATTCTTCTCACACTTAGCTTTTATTTTATTTCTTTCTTTTTCTTTTTATTCTCCTTTATTCCATTTTAAATGAATTCAAGCGTTTTGGGTTGTTTCTCAATTTATGTCCTTTCCGAGGTAACAATAATTTCTGTATTATCACCTAGTTTTATCGTTCATAAATATGTATAAACATGATTTTGAATTCAAAAATTTTTAAAATTTTCATAAAATTTGGCAATTAAACCAATTAAACCAAGTGTAAACCCGAGAGAATTTATAACCCTTCCCCACACTTGAGATCATGCAATGCCCTCATTTGCATGCAATCAGACTATAATTATAAATTCATGAGGGTGATTAGTGTAGAAAAGTGATTAAAAATACCCAGTTTTAATTACTAAGCTCGTCGAATGATAGATGGCGCGCCTCATCGTTCATTCCTTTTGTTGTAATTTCACATGCGTTTTGCGTCTTATCATCAAAATTAGTAGCTTTTGCTAAACTTAATGCCAGTCTTTGAAAGTGCGCTGTTTTACCCTGTTTTGTATATAACATAAAATACAAATATATATATATATATATATATATATATATATATATATATATATATATATATATATATATATATATATACATATTTTTGAAGTTTGGTATATAACCCCACGTTCATATAATATTTTTGGCATACTTTAGATCAATAATATTAAAATAATGATAACAAAATTTTTCGCCCCGTCCTTGGGTAAAGCAATTTCGGTTCCATGACCTAGTCTTTAACTTACGACGAATTTTAGAAATCATTTTTTAAACTTAAAGAAATAAAGTAAATTTTGTTTTTAAATTCACACAAAACTTAAATTTAAAATGCATATTAATTTCATATAAAACCTACAAAACAAAAATTTAGAAAGGGGGGGAGAAAACTAGTTCTTTAGTGTCTGCTAGTGAAAAAGACCAATCGGATTCCATTCTCGGAACTACACGAGAACAGAACAATTAACTCTAGACAATATTTTCTTTTTAGAACATTTGAATCTCCCCACACTTAGGTAGCTGTGGTATCTGATGTGTGCGAGGTGTAGTACTTAATACTATTAATTTTACTACGAAATACTATTAAATACGATAAAATTTTACACAAGTTATTTATTTATTTATTTATTGAATGGATATACCTAAACCTTGCTACAACACTTATAGGTAGTGTACCTAATCGTAGAGTAGTGTTGTTTTTAGTAAGTCTGGTTCGTTCCACAGGGAGCTAGCTGAGTTTAACGCTATAATTATTTAAACTATATTTGTATAAAAATATATATATAAGTAATATTATTATTATTATTATTATTATTATTATTATTATAAAAGGGGGGTTTTACCGTTTAGTGACCGGTTTGTCGATTTTAGAACTTAAGTCACAGTTAAAACCTAATGTAAAATATTAAATAAAAATATAAGTTAATTTAAAGCGTAAAGTAAATGATGATAAATAAAAGTGAGATAATTAAAAGTACGATAAATAAAATGACGGTAAATAAAAGTGCGATGAGATATAAAATAAAGGAATTATGCTTATTTAAACTTTCGTAATCATGATGTTTGACGTGTTGATTTTAATTTATTACCATGGGTTAATTGTCCTTTGTCCTAAATTATTCGATATGTCCATCTGGTTTTGTCCATAATAGTCCATCGGTCATAATTATAAAGTGCGAGAGTCTTCGCCAAATTAACCTTATACCCGAAGTCAAATATTCCAACTAATTGGGGATTTGAACTGTAACAAGATCTTAATACTTTGTTTAATGAATACACCAGGTTATCGACTGCGTGTAATCCAAGGTTTTAATACTTTGTTAACAATTACACCAATTACCCTTGAATGTAATCCACCCCTGTTTTAATGAGTCCAGTAACTATTAATCCATCCCAGTGTCCAGTTAAATGAATAATTATTAGTAATTATAGATATCCCGTCCACCGTACCCAGTCAAGCGTATGTGGTTATATATAAATACGTCAAATTATAAATCTCTATATTAAATCAACGAGATATCATTTAATTAATATAAAGCCCATTAATAGCCCATAGTCTAATTTTCACAAGTGTCGATCTTTTGTCCAAACCCCAATTATGGTTCAAAGCCCAAAAACCCCGTCTTAATATTTAGTCTAACATCACGATTACTTCGGCTTAAATAAACATAATAATAACTTAGCTACGAGACATTAATTTAAAAAGGTTGAACATAACTTACAATGAGTATTAATCGCGTAGTGTTACACGGATAGAATTTCGACTTACAAACTTAAAACATTCGCCACTATAACCTTATTATTATTAACTTAATATTAAAATTATAATTATAAAATATAAATATAAATATAATTGAGAGAGAGCAGAGAAGGATAATGATGAAGGCGTAAATAACTCGTCGCACAAACTTGCAATTTATAGCACTTGGCCACAACTTTAAGGCCATGCGATAGCATGGAAATTGTTCTTCCAGGCCATACGATCGCATGGTGACTTGGGATAGCTCACAATCTTTTGTTTTCTTGTTTGCCGACGGTTTTTATTTTAATATATAAATATAATATATATATATAATTTATAGAATTATTTATATATTATATTATATTCATGTGCATAGTTGACTTGTAATTTTAAGTCCGTTGCGTCGCGCGTTGATAGTTGGTTCATGTCCTGGTTCCGGATTTTTGAACGTCCTTTTGTACGATTTAATATCTTGTACTTTGCATTTTGCGGCTTGTACTCTTATAATTTCTAGACGTTTCTCATCAATAATTTGAACCACTTGGAATGTACTTTGTACTTTTTAGCTTTTTGGTCGTTTGCGTCTTAAAATCGTCGAATCTGTCTTTTGTCTTCACTTTTTAATATTTAAACGAATATCACTTGTAAATAGAATAATTGCAACTAAAAGCTTGTCTTTCTTGAAGGATAATGTTATGAAATATGTGTTTGTTTTTAGCATTATCAAATATTCCCACACTTGAGCGTTGCTTGTCCTCAAGCAATATAGAACTTGAATATAACTTTACTAGAATCACTTCTTTATTCTTCACACTTTGTACATCAGTGATTTTAATACGGCGGTATGAACAATGGTAGTAACGATGTGGTTTACAGTCCCACATGACTATAAAAATTTAGATCCTTCAGAAAATTGGATCTTTATGAAAATATTTGATCTTTTGAAAATTCAATCTAGCTTTTACCCTAGATAAGTTTTCCGGAATAACCCTCACCGGTGTTTGCAAGATGTTTTTATGGGTTTTGCGGGTTTCAGATTTGAAAATTTTAGCTCAAAACTTGCGGTTTTGTGTCACCCACTTGCTAACCTTGTATTGGGAAAGCAACACGTCCAGTATACTTGCTCCGTATATTACCTTTCGGTAAACTACCGTCCGGTTGTAAAGGAAAGCGTTGAACAAGCAACTGTTAAGGCAATGTCTAATGACATGCAGATGTTCATGGTCTATATCGTGTCGGATGCAATTACTATCCTTTGTAGGAGCAATAGTAAAGATCACCCTATAGTTTTTTGGTCTGACACAAGATCCTGTCTTCGACCCTGCTATGCAACCACCGTTCTTACGGTTGACACCCGATTTGGTTCAGGTGACCTAATGAATTCCAGGTGAATTCCTAAGATTTTACGTTCAATGGTAATGAACGCATTGAAAATAGGGTTTCAGAAAACAAATCGGTTTGTAATTTTGATTAAAATATTTTCTTGTTCAAGCTCGAGTTTAGATATCATTGAATTCCATGAGTTTGAATTCTCAAACTTTAAGGTCAATCTCAAGGATTGAGTAATATCAATCTTAAAAGCTGATTTTTGATCTTTAAGGAGATTATCCTTTCTGGGGATCTGATTCATTAGTCTTATAAGCTAATTTGCACGGTGCCCCCCATTGTACGAGACAGATCCTCTCATGGTTAGGATAAGTCTGACCACTTGGCGACCCTGTTTGATGCCGAGGTCCGTGGATTTCCAGCTGATTTTCGAGAAAACTTTTCAAGGTTTTTCGTAGACTCTACAACTGGTCTGGACGACAATTTCCTGACCTAAATCAAGAAGCGCGTGTCTTTTTCTCGGAAGACTTTACTTCCTTTTAAATTTTATTTATATTACAATAAACTGGGTAAAACTGATTAATATCGTCCAAAACAAAAGTATCTTCAATTATTTGTACAAAAATATGTGATATATGTTCTAAATAACTTGGTAAAATTTTCCCACACTTGGCTTTTATTTTTCTTTCTTTGCCTTTTTTATTCTCTTCTATACCATTTTAAATGAATTCAAGCGTTTTGGGTTGTTTCTCAATTTATGTCCTTTCCGAGGTAACAATAATTTCGGTGTTAACACCTAGTTTTATCGTTCATAAATATGTATAAACATGATTTTGAGTTCATTTAGTTGAAATTTTTTAAAATTTTTTTACTAGAAGTGGGTAATCAGTATAAAAGACTATGGCTGTTCTTTATTATCAGAGAGCACTAGATTCTAATACAACTACTGCGTTACTAGTAAAGTTTAACGGTGGCTATTAAACCAAGTGTATAAGTCAAATTTATTTTTTTATTTTTTTTTAAAATCGAAAGAATTTAATCCCTTCCTACACTTAAGATCTTGCAATGCCCTCATTTGCAAGAAATCAGTAACAATTTAAATTATTGAGGGTGATTAGCGTAGAAAAATGATTAAATTTTACCAAAGTTTCCAAACATATTGTTGTTTGTTTGAATGATAAATGGTGCACATCATTTGTTCATTCCTACAGTTGTTATTTCACATATATTTTACATCTTGTCGTCAAAATTAGTTGCTTTTGCTAAACTTAATGCCAGTCTTTGAAAATGCGCTGTTTTACCCTGTTGTGTACATGAGATAAAATACATACAATATAAATATAAACATACATGGTAATTTAAAATGAGACTTAATATCCCACTTTCAAATTACAAAAATGAAATATTAGTACACAATAATAAAAATGTTAAACATTACATAAAAGTATCAAAATGTTAAATGTTTAACATAAATAGATAAAAATAATAAAAGATAAGAAATCACCAATGGAACACTATTGATTTGGATAGGGATTCCAGTTCATATCATCGCTCGGGTTCCATGGTTGGTGATAGGTGTCCTGGTAGGCTTGGTTGGGGTCGTACAGGTCAAAGGTGAAATGTCCCGTTCATATTGATTATAAACGTTCCATATTAATTGATTTCGTCGCGAGGTTTTGACCTCTATATGAGACGTTTTTCAAAGACTGCATTCATTTTTAAAACAACCATAACCTTTATTTTATCGATAAAGGTTTAAAAAAACATTACATAGATTATCAAATAATGATAATCTAAAATATACCGTTTACACACGACCATTACATAATGGTTTACAATAAAAATATATTACATCGAAATAAGTTTCTTAAATGCAGTTTTTATACAATATCATACAATCATGGACTCAAAATCTTGTCCTTATTTTAGTATGCAACAGCGAAAGCTCTTAATAATCACCTGAGAATAAACATGCTTTAAATGTCAACAAAAATGTTGGTGAGTTATAGGTTTAACCTATATATATCAAATTGTAATAATAGACTACAAGATTTCATCTTTCAATAACATACAATTTGTAAAAAAATCAATCATATGTTGAACACCTGGTAACCGACATTAACAAAAATGCATATAGAATATCCCCAAAACAGAAATCCATATGTATTAATAACTCAAAGTACTAAAGCATACCATTTTCCCGTATGGGGGGAGTTAGTGCCCGTAGATCTACCTTTAGGATTCGCGTCAATTAGGGTGTCTGTTCCCTAATTCTTAGGCTACCAAGCTAAAAGGGTGATATTCAGTATTCATAATCCAACATAGAATGTAATTTCAAGTACTTGTGTCTATTTTGTAAAAAATTTACAAAACTGCATGTATTCTCATCCCAAAAATATTAGATTTAAAAGTGGGACTATAACTCACTTTCACAGATTTTTACTTTGCCGGAAATAAGACTTGGCCACTGGTCGATTCACGAACCTATAACAAATATGTACATATGTATCAAAGTATGATCAAAATATAATTACAACATTTTTTATTACCTTTTAATGATTTGAGTTTGTTAAGTCAGCAGTTCTCGTTAGTAACCTACAACTAGTTGTTCACAGTTAGATGTACAGAAATAAAGCAATATTTATTATCTCGAATCAATCCATGACCTCGTGTATACAAGTCTCAGGCTAGATCACAACTCAAAGTATATATAATATTTTGGAATCAACCTCAACCCTGTATAGCTAACTCCAACATTACTGCATATAGAGTGTCTATGGTTGTTCCGAAATATATATATAGATGGGTCGATATGATATGTCAAAACATTGTATTCGTGTCTATGGTATCCCAATATTACATAATATATGTTAGAATACATGTATAATACAATATAAGTTAGTTAAGTTATGATTTGTATAAATTTGTTACAAATTTTACGTAGCTACAACAAGCAAAATTATCCAATCTTGTTTTACCCATAACTTCTTCGTTTTAAATCCGTTTTGAGTGATTCAAGTTGCTATGGTTTCATTTTGAACTTAAGTTTATGAATGTAAACAGAAAAAGTATAAGTTTATAGTTGGAAATAAAGGTTACAAGTCATTTTTGTAAAGGTAGTCATTTCAGTCGAAAGAACGACGTCTAGATGACCTTTTTGAAAAACATACTTCCACTTTGAGTTTAACCATGATTTTTGGATATAGTTTCATGTTCATAAGAAAAATCATTTTCCCAGAAGAATAGCTTTTAAATCAAAGTTTATCATAGTTTATAATTATCAAACCCAAAACAGTCCGCGGTGTTACTACAATGGCGTATGTCCGGTTTTACGGTGTTTTTCGTGTTTCCAGGTTTTAAATCATTAAGTTAGCATATCATATAGATATATAACATGTGCTTAGTTGATTTTAAAAGTCAAGTTATAAGGATTAACTTTATTTGCGAACAAGTTTAGAATTAACTAAACTATGTTCTAGTGATTACATGTTCAAATCTTCGAATAAGATAGTTTTATATATATGAATCGAATGATGTTATGAACATCATTACTACCTTAAGTTTAGTAGGTAAACCTACTGGAAGTGACAAAAATTGATCTAGCTTCAAAGAATTCTTGGATGGCTTGAAAGTTCTTGAAGTAGAATCATGACACGAAAACAAGTTCAAGTAAGATTATCACTCGAAATAAGATTGTTATAGTCATAGAAATTGAACTAAAGTTTGAATATGAGTATTACCTTGAATTAGAAAGATATATTAATGTAAATAAAAAGATTTATTGAGATTGGATGATCACTTGAAATGGATTAGAAATCTTGGAAGTAGACTTGTAAACTTGAGAGTATTCTTGATTTTATGAAACTAGAACTTATAGAATTTTTGAAGAACATTAGAACTTGAAGATAGAACCTGAGAGAGATCAATTAGATGAAGAAAATTGAAGAATTAAAGTGTGTGTAGGTGTTTTTGGTCGTTGGTATATGGATTAGATATAAAGGATGTGTAAGTTTGTTTTCATGTAAATAATTCATGAATGATTTATAATATTTTTTGTAATTTTGTGAGATATTTCATGCTAGTTGCCAAATGATGGTTTCCACATGTTTAATGACTCACAAGGGCTACTAAAGAGCTGATCATTGAAGTGTATATACCAATGGTATATACATCTAGAAGCTGTGTATTGTACGAGTACGAATACGGGTGCATACGAGTAGAATTGTTGATGAAAATGAATGAGGATGTAATTGTAAGCATTTTTGTTAAGTAGAAGTACTTTGATATGTGTCTTGGAGTCTTTAAAAAGTGTACAAATACATCTTAATACACTACATGTATATACATTTTAACTGAGTCGTTAAGTCATCGTTAGTCGTTCAATGTAAGTGTAGTTTTGAAACCTTTAAGTCAACGATCTCATTTAATGTTGTTAACACATTATTTATTATATCTAATGAGATGTTAAATTATTACATTATAATGATATTATGATGTATGAATATATCTTAATATGATATATATACATTAAAATGTCGTTACAAGGATAATCGCTACATATATGTCTCGTTTCGAAATTCTTAAGTTAGTAGTCTTATTTTTACATATGTAGTTCATTGTTAACACACTTAATGATATACTTAATTATCATTTTATCATGTTAAACATAGTGTATCTATATCTTAATATGATTCATATGTATTTAGTAAGACGTTGTTATAACGATAATCGTTATATATATCGTTTCGAGTTTCTTAATTCAATAATCTCATTTTTATGTATATCACTCATTGTTAATACACTTAGTAAGATACTTACTTATCATAATTTCATGTTAACCATATATGTGTCTATATATATAATATCATGTAGTTTTTACGAATTTGTAACGTTCGTGAATCGCCGGTCAATTTGGGTGGTCAATTGTCTATATGAAACCTATTTCAATTAATCAAGTCTTAACAATTTTGATTGCTTAACATGTTGGAAACATTTAATCATGTAAATATTAATTTCATTTAATATATATAAACATGGAAAAGTTCGGGTCACTACAGTACCTACCCGTTAAATAAATTTCGTCCCGAAATTTTAAGTTGTTGAAGGTGTTGATGAATCTTCTGAAAATAGGTGTGGGTATTTCCTCTTCATCTGATCTTCATGCTCCCAGGTGAACTCGGGTCCTCTACGAGCATTCCATCATACCTTAACAATTGGTATCTTGTTTTGCTTAAGTCCTTTAACCTCACGATCCATTATTTTAACGGGTTCTTCGATGAATTGAAGTTTTTTGTTGATTTTCATTTTATCTAACGGAATAGTGAGATCTTCTTTAGCAAAACATTTCTTCGAATTCGAGACGTGGAAAGTGTTATGTACAGCCGTGAGTTGTTGAGGTAACTCAAGTCGGTAAGCTACTGGTCCGACACGATCAATAATCTTGAATGGTCCAATATACCTTGGATTTAATTTCCCTCGTTTACCAAATTGAACAACGCCTTTCCAAGGTGAAACTTTAAGTATGACCATCTCTCCAATTTCAAATTCTATATCTTTTCTTTTAATGTCAGCGTAGCTCTTTTGTCGGCTTTGGGCAATTTTTAATCGTTGTTGAATTTGGATGATCTTCTCGGTAGTTTCTTGTATTATCTCCAGACCCGTAATCTGTCTATCCCCCACTTCACTCCAACAAATAGGAGACCTACACTTTCTACCTTAAAGTACTTCAAATGGCGCCATCTTAATGCTCGAATGGTAGCTGTTGTTGTAGAAAAATTCTGCTAACGGTAGATGTCGATCCCAAATGTTTCTGAAATCGATAACACATGCTCGTAGCATGTCTTCAAGTGTTTGTATCGTCCTTTCGCTCTGCCCATCAGTTTGTGGATGATAGGCAGTACTCATGTCAAGACGAGTTCCCAATGCTTGCTGTAATGTCTGCCAAAACCTTGAAACAAATCTGCCATCCCTATCAGAGATAATAGAGATTGGTATTCCATGTCTGGAGACAACTGCTTTCAAGTATAGTCGCGACAACTTCTCCATTTTGTCATCTTCTCTCATTGGCAGAAAATGTGCTGATTTGGTGAGACGATCGACTATTACCCAAATAGTATCATAACCACTTGCAGTCCTTGGCAATTTAGTAATGAAATCCATGGTAATGTTTTCCCATTTCCATTCCGGGATTTCAGGTTGTTGAAGTAGACCTGATGGTTTTTGATGTTCAGCTTTGACCTTAGAACACGTCGAACATTCTCCCACATATCTAGCAATATCGGCTTTCATACCCGGCCACCAAAAGTGCTTCTTGAGATCTTTGTACATCTTTCCCGCTCTGGGATGTATTGAGTATCTGGTTTTATGTGCTTCCTTAAGTACCATTTCTCTCACATCTCCAAACTTTGGTACCCAAATTCTTTCAGCCCTATACCGGGTTCCATCTTCCCGAATATTAAGATGTTTCTCCGATCCTTTGGGTATTTCATTCTTCAAATTTTCCTCTTTTAAAACTCCCTGCTGCGCCTCCTTTATTTGAGTAGTAAGGTTAGTACGAATAATTATATTCATAGCTTTTACCCGTATAGGTTCTCTGTCCTTTCTACTCAAGGCGTCGGCTACCACATTTGCCTTCCTCGGGTGGTAACGAATCTCAGAGTCGTAATCATTTAACAGTTCAATCCACCTACGCTGTCTCATGTTCAGTTGTTTCTGATTAAATATATGTTGGAGACTTTTGTGGTCGGTATATATAATACTTTTGGCCCCATATAAGTAGTGCCTCCAAGTCTTTAATGCAAAAACAACAGTGCCCAATTTCAAATCGTGAGTCGTATAATTTTGCTCGTGAATCTTCAATTGTCTGGACGCATAAGCAATTACCTTCGTTCGTTGAATTAATACACAGCCGAGACCTTGTTTTGAGGCGTCACAATATATCACAAAATCATCATTCCCATCCGGCAATGAAAATATACGTGTCGTAGTTAACTTTTTCTTCAACAATTGAAACGCTTTCTCCTACTCATCCTTCCATTCAAATTTCTTCCCTTTATGCGTAGGGGGTTTTGCTATTTTGGAAAAATCTTGGATGAATCTTCTGTAGCAACCAGCCAATCCTAAAAATTGACGTATATGCTTCGGAGTTTTCGGGGTTTCCCACTTTTCAACGGTTTCAATCTTTGCCGGATCCACCTGAATACCTTCTTTATTCACTATGTGACCGTGAAATTGAACTTCTTCCAACCAAAATGCACACTTTAAAAATTTAGCGTACAGTTTTTCTTTCCTCAACAACTCTAGCACTTTTCTCAAATGTTCTTCGTGCTCTTGATCATTATTTGAGTAAATAAGTATGTCATCGATGAAAACCATGACAAACTTGTCAAGGTATGGTCCACACCCTCGGTTCATGATGTAGCGACCCGACAAAATCTTCATTGACGGCGCCGTCTACTTAGGTCCCGTTACGTGGTCATAAGTCTTTAAAATGTCGTTTGACCAAAATATGTCGCATTCATTTCAAATGTAAAAGTGTTTCAAGTTTACAAAGGTAGTTCCACGACTACTTACATTACAATGCTTAACGTACACATGAAACCTATGCGACACAATTTTGAAAGTAATCCAAAAGATGCTCCATGTATGCATATATACTCGACATCTAAGCAAGTATCAAAAAGAGTACGGAAGCATGTATCACATAGCGTTTAAGGACCTGAGAAAACATATAGAAAACTGTCAACGAAAAACGTTGGTGTAATCATAGGTGTATTAGTAACGTTTGTTTTTGAACCACAAGATTTAATATAGTTGATTATCCAAATCGTTTGTATTCCATAAGTATGTTCGCGAGCACCCACTTATCAAGACTTAACTGTTTTGTACCCTGTTACGTAGTGTTAGAACATACACTATACTCGAAAATATATTTCATCCGCTAATGGTAGCGAACCGTCCAAATGAGGCTCTTCAAGCCCATGTGATCACATAATATAAGTTCTCGTTTACACCCTGTAAATGTAACTAATGATAATTGAATTGAGGCATTTTGTTCAAACTCGCACGTGGAATGTTTGTTTTCGTACTTGTGTTCAAAGCATAAAAGTATGATACGTATATATTTCTCATCCCATAGTTTAAAGTAAGAGTTGTTGAAAAAGGTGGGACTATGATCTCACCTTGAGTGCAAGCGTATAAAAGTACTTCACAAGTAAACGTGTGCAAGAACGAAAGCTAGTCTTGACCTAAACAAGTAGGTCGTATCAATAATGGTAAACACGATAGGTCAAAGTGTTCAATTAGTCCTATGGCTCGTTACGACTCGATTATAATAGCATGTGAATCAAATTGTCAAGTTTTATGCAAGGTACAAGTATAAAAGCATGTTAGAATTATTGCATAAGTATTTGGTTAAGTTTGGACAAAAGTCAAATTTGGTCAAGTCAAAGTCAACAAAAAAGTCAACACATTCGGGTCGGGTCCCGAACTATTTTTCTGAGGTTTTTATTCATATATAAGCATGTTAGAACAAGTTACATGTGAATCGGAGGTGCGTAGCATAGCAAACATTTTTCGAAATTTGACCATGTAGGTCAGAAGGCAAACACGGCAAATGCCGCGTCGCGACCAAAGAGTTCCGCGCCGCGGCAATCAACGTGATTTGATGCCTGGTCTGTTTCAATTTTTCCAAGTCCCAAACCAAATTTCATTTAAACACAAAACACAAACCGTAAACTCTTACGACACGTATCTTATATCGTTGGAAAGGTAATTTGACAAGGAACACAACTAAACACGTTTCATCAATCAAAAGGATCATTTGAAAATATTGAGTTTCCAAATTAAATGATCAATTAATGCTCATCATTAATGCTTCAATTTCATAAATGCACAATTATGATTCGGGAATTAAATGCACACATGTGATACGCCGTTTCGTAGATAATTACGCATACAATGCAACTAAACACTTACCAATAATAATTCATGGCACTCAATGCATCAAATGTTCACATTTAGTTCTATCAAACCCTAACCAACATCACCAAAATCAATAATCAAGTTTATGAAGTTTTCTAAAACAACCTACACATCAAATTGAAGCTAGTGATACTAGTAACATAATTAAAACATGCACTTATAACATTTAACAACATTCAAGCAACCAAATCACCAAATCAAACACACCAAAATTCAATTTCATGCTAGTTACACTAAAATAACGAGATCGAGCATATAAATCACATAATCATGTTAGACTTGAGCCATAGACACTAATTAACACTTTTATAAGTTAAAAAAATCAAGAACACAAAATCTAGTGTTTTAAGAAAGTTACCCAAATGCAATAAAGTTGGTATGGATTCGAAGAGGAAGATGCAAGGATTCCGAATATGTAATTTGTTTGGATTGGTGCTTGCTCGATTTGATTTAGATGATGAATCTTTAGATTGGTGTTTGGGAGAATTTAGTGAAAGTATTAAAGAAAATGGAAAATGAAATGGATAATGAAAAGAGGTGGTGGGTGTTGACTAGTCCATCTAGTCACACCTTTGATCAATTGGCGAAACTAGTCCCTCGAGTTCGATTGTGGGTGCGTGAATTACCTAAACGAGATAATTTAGAAACGCGTATTAACGGAAGGTGTTATATTTATATAACGGACTTTAAAATAGTTAAACGGAAAGTAAACGGAAAAAGGCGGGATGTTACATTACCTACTCCTTAAGAGAAATTTCGTCCCGGAATTTAAGTAGGCGTAGTAGTCGTTGTTTCTTCCTCGAGATCTTGCATTTCCGCATCCGCGAATAGATGAGGATACTTCTTATGCATTTGATCTTACCTTTCCCAAGTAAACTCGGGTCCTCTTTTGGCGTTCCAACGGACCTTAACAATTGGAATTCGGCTTTATTTTAACGTTTTGACGGAGGTGTCCACAATTTCAACCGGTTCCTCCATGAAATGAAGTTTGTCATCAATGGTAAGCTCCTCGAGAGAGATGACGATATCGGGTTCGGCAAGGCACTTTTTCAAGTTGGATATAAGGAAAGTAGGATGAACGGAGCTCAATTGAGGAGGAAGATCTAAACGATAAGCAACGGTTCCAACACGCTCTAAGATTTCGAAAGGACCAATATACCGCGGATTTAGCTTCCCGCATTTCCCAAAATGGATTACACCTTTCCAAGGTGCGACTTTTAACATTACGCGATCACCGACTTGAAATTCGAGGTCGTTGCGTCGTTTGTCGGTATAGCTCTTTTGACGACTACGGGCCGTCCTAAGCCTATCTCAGATTTGAATGATCTTCTCGGTTGTTTTATGAATGAGTTCGGGTCCGGTGATTTGTGTGTCGCCTACTTCGGCCCAACAAAGAGGTGAACGGCATTTTCAGCCATATAAAGCTTCGAATGGTGCGGCGTTAATACTCGCGTGATAACTATTGTTGTAGGAGAATTCGGCGATAGGCAAGTTCTTATCCCAAGCTTTACCAAAGTCGATAACACAAGCTTGTAGCATGTCTTCCAAAGTTTGAATTGTGCGTTCGCTTTTTCCGTCGGTTTGTGGATGATATGCGGTGCTCATGTCTAAACGTGTTCCCAACGTTTCTTATAAAGTACGCCAAAATCTAGAAATAAAACGGCTATCTCGGTAGGAGATAATTGATAAGGGTACACCGTGTCGGGCTACGATTTCTTTAATGTAAAGTTTTGCAAGTTTATCCATGTTGTCGGTTTCCTTCATGGCTAGGAAGTGTGCGGATTTGGTGAGTCGGTCAACAATGACCCAAATAGTATCTTAACCGCCCAACGTCTTTGGTAGTTTGGTGATAAAATCCATCGTTATCCTTTCCCACTTCCATTGCGGGATTTCGGGTTGTTGAAGTAGTCCGGACGGTCTTTGATGTTCGGCTTTGACTTTGGAGCAAGTTAGGCACTTTCCAACGTAAGTAGCGACGTCCCTTTTAATTTTCAGTCACCAATATTGTACTTTGAGGTCGTGGTACATCTTATTGGAACCGGGGTGAATCGAATATCTTGACTTATGGGCCTCGTCTAAAATAAGGCTTCGCAAGTCCCCATAACTAGGTACCCAAATTCTTCCGGCGAAATATCGGAGTCCGGTTTCTTTAACTTCGAATCGAGAGGTGAGGACGTTTAAGTGTTCGAGAGAGATGTTTTCATCCTTGAGAGCCTCGTCTTGGGCTACACGAATTTGACTATTGAGATTGGTGTGAATGGTGATGTTTAAAGCTCGGACACGAAGAGGCACCGCTCTTTCTTTTCGACTTAAGGCATCGGCTACCACATTTGCCTTTCCTGGATGGTAACGAAGCTCACAATCATAATCGTTCAAAGATTCAATCCACCGTCGTTGTCTCATGTTTATTTGCTTTTGATCGAAGATGTGTTGAAGGCTTTTGTGATCGGTGAAGATAGTACTCTTGGTTCCATAAAGATAGTGTCTCCACATTTTAAGTGCGAAGACAACGGCTCCGAGTTTGAGATCATGTGTCGTGTAGTTTCGTTCATGAATTTTCAATTGTCGAGAGGCATAAGCAATGACTTTCTTTCATTGCATCAATACATACCCAAAACTATGTTTCGAGGCATCGCAATGTATAACAAAATCATCATTGCCTTCGGGAAGTGACAAGATAGGAGCGGTGGTTAGCTTTGTTTTCAAGATTTGAAATGCAGATTCTTGTTTGGTTGCCCAAATGAATTTCTTTACCTTGTGAGTTAACGCGGTTAGAGGACGTGCAACCAAAGAGAAGTTTTCGATGAATCTACGATAGTACCCGGCGAGACCCAAGAATTGACGTATGTGAGTAGGAGTAGTAGGAGTCTCTCATTTGCTAATGGCTTTGATTTTTGAGGGATCGACCTTAATACCTTGATCGCTTACAACATGACCAAGAAATTGAACTTCCTTCAACCAAAATTCACACTTGGAGAATTTGGCGTAGAGTCGTTCTTGTCTAATGAGTTCGAGTATGAGTCGGAGGTGTTGTTCATGTTCTTCTTAGCTTTTAGAATAGACCAAGATGTCATCAATGAACATAATAACGAATTTATCGAGATACGGTTTGCACACGTGGTTCATAAGGTCCATGAACACCGCCGGTGCATTAGTGAGACCAAATGGCATTACAAGAAATTCATAACTACCATAACGAGTCCGGAAAGTGGTTTTGTAGACATCTTCCCCCTTAACCCTTAATTGATGATAACCCGAGCGGAGATCGATTTTCGAATATACATGAGATCCTTGTAATTGATCAAAGAGGTCATCGATGCGTGGAAGAGGGTATCGGTTCTTAACCGTCAATTTGTTTAGTTTACGATAGTCAATACACATTCGTAGGGATCCATCTTTCTTCTTAACGAATAAAATCGGAGCGCCCCATGGTGAATGGCTAGGTTGGATAAAACCACGGTCAAGTAGTTCTTGGATTTGACTTTGCAATTCTTGCATTTCGGATGGAGCAAGTCTATACGGTGCATGTGCTACGGGCGTGGCTCCCGAAATAAGATCGATTTTGAATTCAACCGGTCGATGAGGTGGGAGACCCGGAAATTCGTCGGGAAATACATCGAAAAAGTCACTAACAATTGGCACATCATCGATATACTTCTCATTGGACTCGACCTTCTTAACATGGGCAAGGATTGCAAAACAATCCTTACGGAGTAGTTTTCAAACTTTAAGGCACGAGACGAGGTTGAGTCCGGTGCAACTCTTATCGCCATAGACAATCAAGGGTTCACCGTTCTCGATAGGAATCCGGATTGCATTAAGATCCCAAAGAATGTGAGATTTCGTTTTAGCTAACCAATCCATACCGATTATTACATCGAAGCTCCCTAGTTCAATGGGTATCAAGTCAATTTCAAACTCATTTCCCAAAATGTTTAACGTACACCCCTGGTAATATGTGTCGGCACTCAATAGGTTCCCGTTGGCCACCTCAATCGCATAAGTAGTATCTAGGGGAAGTGATGGAGTGCTAAGTGTATGAACCAAAGTCTTGGATATAAAACATTTATCGGCACCCGAATCGAATAAGCAAGAAACATAAGTTTTGTTGACAAGAAACGTACCCGTGACTAGTTCATTGTCATCTCGGGCCTCTTGGATGTTAATGTTGAAAGCTCGGTCGTGTATGTTGGGGTTAGCTTTCTTCTTCGGACATGCATTTCTAAAATGACCCGTTTGGCCACATTCAAAACAAGCACCCGGTTTTAGTGCATTGGGCCCCTTTTGAGCGACGGGGGCGGCACTTCTACAATCGTTGGCCATATGACCACTCCTTTGGCACCGGTGGCAAAATGATTTATCTCATTCGCCACAGTGATGTTTGTGGCATTTGTTGCAAAAAAGTTTATTTCCGCCATAACGTTTCTTGGCGTCGGAGGTGAAAGGCTTTTTGGTGAAGTTGTTGTTATAGTTGCTTGATGGAGTGGCTTCCCATTTTCTTTTGTCATTACCCGACTTATCCTCGGCTTTAGGTGCCGGTACTATGATTTCATCCACTGTTTCTATCAATTTGTGGGCCATATTCAAAGCTTCTTGATGATTGGTGGGTTTGGATGACATTACTCCGTCTTTGATGTTCTTTAGAAGACCATCCATGTAAAGTTTAACCCTTGAAGACTCGAGGTTAACAAGGTTTGGGCACATCAAGGCTAATTCAAAAAATCGTTGATTATAAGCCTTGAGATCGTTTCCGACCGCTTTTAAAGTTCTTAGCTCTTGTTCGAGCTTTCGAGTTTCTTCACGAGGGAAATATTCAATGATCATCTTTTCCCTTAAATCGGCACAAGAGAGGGCGTGGGCTTCATCGGTACCCACCGATTGTACATAGGTGTTCCATAATGTGAGGGTGACACTGGTGAAAGTGTGAGTGGAGTATTTGACCTTATATTGGTCCCGACAACCGCTTATGCTAAAAACGGCCTCCGTTTATTCGAACCATCGAGTGAGAGTAACCAGTCCCCCGGTCCCATCAAAAGTATGAGGTTTGCACCCCATGAAGGCTTTGTAGGAGTATCCCTCTTTTGAATTACCGGCTCTATTGTTGTTGTTGTTGTGGTTGTTGTTGTTGGATGAGTGACTAGCCATGGCCGCATCCACGACGGTGGATATCATTCATTGTAGAGCTTGTTCGGGAGTCTCATGGTGTGGCACACGGCGAGGAGGCATTGTTCCTTCAAAACATAAGAATACCGTTGATTAGTATTTTCAATAATACTAATCATGATATGGAATAAGGATAGAGAGAAAATTTTCCTTGACTTGCCTTAAATTCTTTATGTCATAATGTCGTAACGTTCATATGAGTCACCGTAATATAATCCCGGAAATTATATTACCCTAATTCATATGGGCATTCGAAATTATTTCACTAAGTCAAGGTGGCGTGTCAATCAAATTAAACAGCATGAGATTAAGATGAAATAAGAGTAGATATGAGTAGAAACGTTCGAGTATAAATGCACAAGTAGTCAAGTAATTCCTACTTCAAGTCTATATGCCGGTTGTAGTCTAGACTCACTAATGTACCCTATTACTCGGAGTTGACACCAATGAACTCTAAATCCCTACAACCAACGCTCTGATACCATCTGTAGTGACCCGACAAAATCGTCATTGACGGCGCCGTCTACTTAGGTCCCGTTACGTGGTCATAAGTCTTTAAAATGACGTTTAACCAAAATATGTCGCATTCATTTCAAATGTAAAAGTGTTTCAAGTTTACAAAGGTAGTTCCATGACTAGTTACATTACAATGCTTAACGTACACATGAAAGCTATGCGACACAATTTTGAAAGTAATCCAAAAGATGCTCCATGTATGCATATATACTCGACATCCAAGCAAGTATCAAAAAGAGTGCAGAAGCATGTATCACATAGCGTTTAAGGACCTGAGAAAACATATAGAAAACTGTCAATGAAAAACGTTGGTGAAATCATAGGTGTATTAGTAACGTTGTTTTTGAACCACAAGATTTAATATAGTTGATTATCTAAATCGTTTGTATTCGCAAGCACCCAATTATCAAGACTTAACTATTTTGTACCCCGTTACGTAGTTTTAGAACATACACTATACTCGAAAATATATTTCATCCGCTAACGGTAGCGAACCGTCCGAATGATTCTCGTCAAGCCCATGTGATCACATAATATAAGTTCTCGTTTACACCCTGCAAGTGTAACTAATGATAATTGAATTGAGGCTTTTTGTTCAAACTCGCACGTGGAATGTTTGTTTTCGTACTTGTGTTCAAATCATAAAAGTATGATACGTATATGTTTTTCATCCCATAGTTTAAAGTAAGAGTTGTTGAAAAAGGTGGGACTATGATCTCACCTTGAGTGCAAGCGTATAAAAGTACTTCACAAGTAAACGTGTGCAAGAACGAATGCTAGTCTTGACCTAAACAAGTAGGTCGTATCAATAACGGTAAACACGATAGGTCAAAGTGTTCAATTAGTCCTATGGCTCGTTACGACTCTATTATAATAGCATGTGAATCAAATTGTCAAGTTTCGTGCAAGGTACAAGTATAAAAGCATGTTAGAATGATTGCATAAGTATTTGGTTAATTTTGGACAAAAGTCAACTTTGGTCAAGTCAAAGTCAACACGTTCGGGTCGGGTCCCGAACTATTTTTCTGAGGTTTTTATTCATATATAAGCATGTTAGAACAAGTTACATGTGATTCGGAGGTGCGTAGCATAGCAAACATTTTTCGAAATTTGACTATGTAGGTCAGAAGCCAAACACGGCAAATGCCGCGCCGCGACCAAAGAGTGCCGTGCAGCGGCAATCAACGTGATCTGATGTCTGGTCTGTTTCAATTTTTCCAAGTCCCAAACCAAATTTCATTTAAACACAAAACACAAACCGTAAACTCTTACGACACGTATCTTATATCGTTGGAAAGGTAATTTGACAAGGAACACAACTAAACACGTTTCATCAATCAAAAGTATCATTTGAAAATATCGATTTTCCAAATTAAATGATCAATTAATGCTCATAATTAATGCTTCAATTTCATAAATGCACAATTATGATTCGGGAATTAAATACACACATGTGATACGCCGTTTCGTAGATAATTACGCATACAATGCAACTAAACACTTACCAACGATAATTCATGGCATTCAATGCATCAAATGTTCACATTTAGTTCTATCAAACCCTAACCAACATCACCAAAATCAATAATCAAGTTTATGAAGTTTTCTAAAACAACCTACACATCAAATTGAAGCTAGTGATACTAGTAACATAATTAAAACATGCAATTATAATATTTAACAACATTCAAGCAACCAAATCACTAAATCAAACACACCAAAATTCAAGTTCATGCTAGTTACACTAAAATAACTAGATCGAGCATATAAATCACATAATCATGTTAGACTTGAGCCATAGACACTAATTAATACTTTTATAAGTTAAAAACATCAAGAACACAAAATCTAGTGTTTTTAGAAAGTTACCCAAATGCAATAAAGTTGGTGTGGATTTGAAGAGGAAGATGCAAGGATTCCGAATATGTAATTTGTTTGGATTGGTGCTTGCTCGATTTCATTTAGATGATGAATCTTTAGATTGGTGTTTGAGAGAATTTAGTGAAAGTATTAAAGAAAATGGAAAATGAAATGGATAATGAAAAGAGGTGGTGGGTGTTGACTAGTCCATCTAGTCACACCTTTGATCAATTGGCAAAACTAGTCCCTTGAGTTCGGTTTCGGGTGCGTGAATTACCTAAACGAGATAATTTAGAAACGCGTATTAACGGAAGGTGTTATAATTATATAACGGACTTTAAAATAGTTAAACGGAAAGTAAACAGAAAAGGCGGGATGTTACACATGAGGTCCATGACCACAGCTGGTGCGTTAGTCAACCCAAACGGCATAACCATAAACTCGTAATGACCGTAACGCGTTCTGAAAGCAGTCTTCGGAATATCATCCTCCTTCACCCGCATTTGATGATACCCAGAACATAAATCAATCTTCGAATAAATTGACGAGCCTTGTAGTTGATCAAATAAGTCATCGATTCTCGGTAGTGGATAACGGTTCTTGATGGTAAGTTTGTTCAACTCTCGGTAGTCGATACACAACCTGAATGTACCATCCTTCTTTTTGACAAACAAAACAGGAGCTCCCCATGGTGATGTACTTGGTCGTATAAAACCACGCTCTAAAAGTTCTTGTAGTTGGCTTTGGAGTTCCTTCATTTTGCTGGGTGCGAGTCTGTATGGAGCAGGAGCTATTGGTGCTGCTCCTGGTACAAGATCTATTTGAAATTCAACGGATCGGTGTGGAGGTAGTCCCGGTAATTCTTTCGGAAATACATCGGGAAATTCTTTTGCGACAGGAACATCATTGATGTTCTTTTCTTCGGTTTGTACTTTCTCGACATGTGCTAAAGCAGCATAGCAACCTTTTATTAATAGCTTTTGCGCCTTCAAATTACTAATAAGATTTAGCTTCGCGTTGCTCTTTTCGCCGTACACCATTAAGGGTTTTCCTTCTTCTCATATAATACGAATTGCATTTTTGTAACATACGATCTCTGCTCTATCCTTTTTCAACCAGTCCATGCCAATTATCACATCAAAACTCCCTAAATCTACTGGTATCAAATCAATCTTAAACGTTTCGCTAACCAGTTTTATTTCTCGATTCCGACATATTTTATCTGCCGAAATTAATTTACCTTTTGCTAATTCGAGTAAAAATTTATTATTCATAGGCGTCAATGAACTACTTAATTTAGCACAAAAATATCTACTCATATAGCTTCTATCCGCACCCGAATTAAATAAAACATAAGCAGATTTATTGTCAATGAGAAACGTACCCGTAACAGCTCCGGGTCTTCCTGCGCTTCTGCCGAATTAATGTTGAAGACTCTTCCACGGCTTTGCCCATTTGTATTTCCTTGGTTTGGGCATTTACTCTTGACATGGCCCAGTTTTCCACATCCATAACAAATAAAGGTGGCATTACTTGTCCCGACATTACTCGTTGCATTATTTTTGTTAATCACCGGTCCGTAGATTTCACACTTCGTCGCGCTATGACCACCTCTCTTACAAATAGTACACGTTGTCGTGCAGAACCCAGTCGGATGGTATCCTTCACACCTCTGACATGGTTTTTGCCTTTTGTTATTATTGTTGGGATGGTTGCTGTTGTGGTGGTTGTTGTTGTTGTTGTTGTTGTTGTTGTTGTTGTTGTTGTTGTTGTTGTTGTTGTTGTTGTTTTTGGGACGTTTGTTGTAGTTATTGTTAGGATTGCAGTTATTGTTGCGATTGTTATTGCGGTTGTTGGGATAGTTGTTGCGATTGTAGTTGTAATTGTTGTTGTTGTTGTTGTTGTTGTTGTTATACTGGTGACTCTTGTCACCGTTTTCCTCCCACTTCCTCTTGAGTTGTTTCGTGTTGGCTTCTTCGGCCGCCTGCTCCTTAATTCTTCCCTCAATCTGATTTATGAGTTTATGAGCCATTCGACTTGCCTTTTGTATGGAAGCGGGCTCGTGCTCGTGTGAACTCACATCTTCTTGAATCCTTTCTGGTAACCCTTTTACAAATGCGTCGATCTTCTCTTCTTCATCTTCGAACTCTCCCGGACACAATAGGCACAACTCTGTGAATCGTCGTTCATACGTGGTAATGTTGAACCCTTGTGTTCGTAACTCTCTAAGCTCTACCTTGAGCTTATTGACCTCGTTTCTGGGACGATACTGCTCATTCATCAAGTGCTTGAATGCTGACCACGGTAACACGTAGGCAGTATCTTGTCCCACCTGCTCGAGATAGGTATTCCACCATGTTATCGCAGTACCTGTGAAGGTATGCGTAGCATACTTTACTTTGTCTTCTTCAGTACATTTACTTATGGCAAACACCGATTCAACTTTCTCGGTCCACCGTTTCAATCCGATTGGACCCTCGGTTCCATCAAATTCCAAAGGTTTGCAGGCAGTGAATTCTTTGTAGGAGCATCCTACATGATTTCTTGTGGAATTAGTTCCACTGCTAGAACCAGAGTTATTGTTGTTATTTTGCACTGCGGCCTGCACTGCAGCTATGTTCGCAGCAAGGAAAACACGGAAGTCTTCCTCGCTCATGTTCAAGTTCTGACGAGTAGTCGGTGCCAATTCCTTCAAAAATAGCCAAAAGAATTAAGTTAATCATATAGAATATTAAGAGTAGTCAATAGTATTTCGTAGCATAATATGAACTTATTTATAAAAGCTTTTTCTTCATATTAGCGTTTTATAAGTTTTAATTCGGGTAGTACCTACCCGTTAAGTTCATACTTAGTAGCTAACATACAATTTAAGTACTACAATTCTATATAAAAAACTGATTACAATAAATTTCACGTTCAAACTTTTATACAATATTTTACAAATTTACAATACCGCTATTTTACATATAGCATAAAATATAGCACACAATAATTTTGGTACAAAACAGTTATGATAACAACCCAAGTTAATACGCAAGTCGTTCAGCAAAGGCAATAAAAACACGTAATTCATAAGTCCATAAACAAGTGATGCATTCTGGTTGTACTAATATTATTTCCCATCCTCGGTTATGTGGCAGATAACCATTATGACCGTTAGCTAGATAGCATGTCGTAACGTCGTCAAAAGGACGAGGGTTTCGTAATGCCCAACAGCCCCGTAACAATCTAAAAACCTTGTTTCTCACCCCAACTACCAAATTCGTCACTTGTGGGAAGGTTCTATTTAAAAGTTGTAATCCGATGTTCTTTTTCTCACTTTGGTGAGAAGCGAACATCACTAACCCATAAGCATAACATGCTTCTTTATGTTGCATGTTAGAAGCTCTTTCTAAAGCATGAAGTCCTATGTTGGGATATGTTGAGTCAAAATAGGTTCTTAACCCGTAGTGTAAAATTGCACTTAGGTTCCCCGCATTTAACGCTTTAAAGAAAACACGACGTAACTTAAGGTCTCCCCAATGTGATATACCCCATCTTTCAAAAGAAAGCCTTTTATAAACTAAGGCATGCCTGGAACATTCTTCAAATGTTCTACAAACTAATTTTGCCGTAAACAATTGTACTGACGAATTCTGACCAACTCTAGATAAGATTTCATCAATCATGTCCCCGGGTAGGTCTTCTAAAATTTTTGGTTATCTATCCTTAACATCCATTTTGTGTTTTTATACTGTAAAAATAGACGAGGGTTAGATTCATAAAAGATACTTAACAAATAATACAAGCAATTTTTACATTTATCATAAAAGCACAAGCACACTATATTACATATATTACATCGCATGATTACAACTCTTTATTTCGACTCACTTGTTTCTTCTTTTTCGGACTTGGTTTGTTTCCCTAATTTCCTAGGGATATATGGTGCTCCCCTAATATGAGCCATCATTTTCACAAATGGTTTAGAAAAACCTGGTGGCTTAGAGGTTCCCGGGTTATTGTTAAAATTTAAGAAGTACGGGTGTTTACGATATATATAAAGTTCATCGAGGTTGTAATCAGGTTTCTCTATTTTGATACCTTTTTCCTTATTGTTTTCTTTTGCTTTTTCAAATTGGGTCGAGGTAATTTCTATAACATCATCGGAAACCTCGTCGGGATTCGATTCATCAGAAAATTGGTAATTTTCCCAATATTTTGTTTCCTCAGCGGAAACACCATTGACCATTATTAACTTTGGTCTATTGGTTGAGGATTTTCTTTTATTTAATCGTTTAACTGTAGGTATTAATATTTCTTCCTCCGAAACCTCTTCTTCTTCTTCCGGTTCCTCCTCTTCCAGTTCCTCTTCTTCCGGTTCCTCCTCTTCCGATTCCTCCTCTTCCAGTTCCTCTTCTTCCGGTTCCTCCTCTTCCGGTTCCTCCTCTTCCAGTTCCTCCTCGGGATTTTGTGAATCTTCCCAAAATATATTCGACTCTTCATTATTATTAGGTGAGTCGATGGAATTTGTATTAGAAGTAGACATCTATCACACAATATTAAACACGTTAAGAGATTAATATATCACATAATATTTACATGTTAATAATATATAGTTTTCAACAAAAAGTGTTAAGCAATCATTTTTAAAGAAAACAAGGTCAAAGTCCAGGCTCACTAATGCATCCTAACAACTCGGTAACACTAATGAAAAATTCTGGTTCTCTAAGATCAACGCTCGGATACCAACTGAAATGTCCCGTTCATATTGATTATAAATGTTCCATATTAATTGATTTCGTTGCGAGGTTTTGACCTCTATATGAGACGTTTTTCAAAGACTGCATTCATTTTTAAAACAACCATAACCTTTATTTTATCGATAAAGGTTTTAAAAAAAAATATTACGTAGATTATCAAATAATGATAATCTAAAATATACACGACCATTACATAATGGTTTACAATAAAAATATATTACATCGAAATAAGTTTCTTGAATGCAGTTTTTACATAATATCATACAATCATGGACTCCAAATCTTGTCCTTATTTTAGTATACAACAGCGGAAGCTCTTAATAATCACCGGAGAATAAACATGCTTTAAACGTCAACAAAAATGTTGGTGAGTTATAGGTTTAACCTATATATATCAAATTGTAATAATAGACCACAAGATTTCATCTTTCAATAACATACAATCTGTATAAAAATCATTCATATGTTGAACACCTGGTAACCGACATTAACAAAAATGCATATAGAATATCCCCAAAATAGAAATCCATCTGTATTAATAAATCGAAGTACTAAAGCATACCATTTTCCAGTATGGGGGGAGTTAGTGCCCGTAGATTTACCTTTAGGATTCGCGTCAATTAGGGTGTCTGTTCCCTAATTCTTAGGCTACCAAGCTAAAAGGGTGATATTCGGTATTCATAATCCAACATAGAATGTAATTTCAAGTACTTGTGTCTATTTTGTAAAACATTTACAAAACTACATGTATACTCATTCCAAAAATATTAGATTTGAAAGTGGGACTATAACTCACTTTCACAGATTTTTGCTTTGCCGGAAATAAGACTTGGCCACTGGTTGATTCACGAACCTATAAAAAATATGTACATATGTATCAAAGTATGATCAAAATATAATTACAACATTTTTTATTACATTTTAATGATTTGAGTTTGTTAACTCAGCAGTCCTCGTTAGTAACCTACAACTAGTTGTCCACAGTTAGATGTACAGAAATAAAGCAATATATATTATCTCGAATCAATCCACGATCTCATGTATACAAGTCTCGGGCTAGATCACAACTCAAAGTATATATAATATTTTGGAATCAACCTCAACCCTGTATAGCTAACTCCAACATTACTGCATATAGAGTGTCTATGGTTGTTCCGAAATATATATATAAATGGTCGATATGATATGTCAAAACATTGTATTAGTGTCTATGGTATCCCAAAATTACATAATATTTGTTAGAATACATGTATAATACAATATAAGTTAGTTAAGTTATGATTTGTATAAATTTGTTACAAATTTCACGTAGCTACAACAAGCAAAATTATCCAATCTTGTTTTACCCATAACTTCTTCGTTTTAAATCCGTTTTGAGTGATTCAAGTTGCTATGGTTTCATTTTGAACTTAAGGTTATGAATATAAACAGAAAAATTATAAGTTTGTAGTCGAAAATAAAGGTTACAAGTCATTTTTGTAAAGGTAGTCATTTCAGTCGAAAGAACGACATCTAGATGACCATTTTGGAAAACATACTTCCACTTTGAGTTTAACCATGATTATTGGATATAGTTTCATGTTCATAAGAAAAATCATTTTCCCAGAAGAATAGCTTTTAAATCAAAGTTTATCATAGTTTCTAATTATCAAACCCAAAACAGTCTGCGGTGTTACTACAATGGCGTATGTCCGGTTTTACGGTGTTTTTCGTGTTTCCAGGTTTTAAATCATTAAGTTAGCATATCATATAGATATATAAAATGTGCTTAGTTGATTTTAAAAGTCAAGTTATAAGGATTAACTTTATTTTCGAACAAGTTTAGAATTAACTAAACTATGTTCTAGTGATTACATGTTCAAATCTTCGAATAATATAGTTTTATATATATGAACCGAATGATGTTATGAACATCATTACTACCTTAAGTTTAGTAGGTAAACCTGCTGGAAGTGAAAAAAATTGATCTAGCTTTAAAGAATTCTTGGATGGCTTGAAAGTTCTTGAAGTAGAATCATGACATGAAAACAAGTTCAAGTAAGATTATCACTCGAAATAAGATTGTTATAGTTATAGAAATTGAACTAAAGTTTGAATATGAGTATTACCTTGAATTAGAAAGATATATTACTATAAATAAGAAAGTTTTCTTGAGATTGGATGATCACTTGAAATGGATTAGAAAGCTTGGAAGTAGACTTGTAAACTTGAGAGTATTCTTGATTTTATGAAACTAGAACTTATAGAATTTATGAAGAACACTTAGAACTTGAAGATAGAACTTTAGAGAGATCAATTAGATGTAGAAAATTGAAGAATGAAAGTGTTTGTAGGTGTTTTTGGTCGTTGGTATATGGATTAGATATAAAGGATGTGTAAGTTTGTTTTCATGTAAATAATTCATGAATGATTTATAATATTTTTTGTAATTTTGTGAAATATTTCATGCTAGTTGCCAAATGATAGTTCCCACATTTTTAATGACTCACAAGGGCTGCTAAGGAGCTGATCATTGAAGTGTATATACTAATAGTATATGCATCTAGAAGCTGTGTATTGTACGAGTACGAATACGGGTGCTTACGAGTAGAATTGTTGATGAAAATGAATGAGGATGTAATTGTAAGCATTTTTGTTAAGTAGAAGTACTTTGATATGTGTCTTGAAGTCTTTCAAAAGTATACAAATACATCTTAATACACTACATGTATATACATTTTAACTGGGTTGTTAAGTCATCGTTAGTCGTTACATGTAAATGTTGTTTTGAAACCTTTAAGTTAACGATCTCATTTAATGTTGTTAACCCATTGTTTATTATATCTAATGAGATATTAAATTATTACATTATAATGATATTATGATGTATGAATATATCTTAATATGATATATATACATTAAAATGTCATTACAATGATAATCGTTACATATATGTCTCGTTTCGAAATCCTTAAGTTAGTAGTCTTGTTTTTACATATGTAGTTCATTGTTAACACACTTAATGATATACTTAATTATTATTTTATCATGTTAAACATAGTGTATCTATATCTTAATATGATTCATATGTATTTAGTAAGACGTTGTTATAACGATAATCGTTATATATATCGTTTCGAGTTTCTTAATTCAATAATCTCATTTTTATGTATATCACTCATTGTTAATACACTTAGATACTTATTTATCATAATTTCATGTTAACCATATATATGTCTATATATATAACATCATGTAGTTTTTATGAATTTGTAACGTTCGTGAATCGCCGGTCAATTTGGGTGGTCAATTGTCTATATGAAACCTATTTCAATTTATCAAGTCTCAACAATTTTGATTGATTAACATGTTGGAAACATTTAATCATGTCAATATTAATTTCATTTAATATATATAAACATGGAAAAGTTCGGGTCACTACAAAAGGGTGGTCGCATGTCGGGCTGATGTGGTGGATAAAACGCAGGTCGAGTCGGGATGTAGTTATTTGGTACCTGATATGATAGCTGGCTCATGATTTGGTGCTGATGAACTTGTCAGCTATCGTGTTGGCATCGCCTAGAGTGCTCATACTCATCTATGGCTCTCCACTGCTCATACTGATGATGCCTAGCCTGGTTATTCATTTCCACCTCATCTACATGCTGGAAGACATCAGTATAACTATCCCTAATGTCATTTGCTTCCTCCATCTCCTCATCCGAACCCCTCTCTACCTGTGGATGGGTGCCCTGATATGGTATTGGCATATTGTGCCTCCGTTTTAATACCTTTGCACCTTGATAAACCTGCAAACCTATAGTATCGGTTTGTTCCTCAACCACCATCATTGGACCCCCCGTGTTCCCTATCTACACCTAAATACTCTCCAATGAGAGTAACAAAAATTCCTCCTCCTATTATTCCCCCGTCCTGTATACCTTCCACAACTTTGGACAAATAATACCCAACACAATAGGGGATATTAACAAAGCCTCTAGTGTCTCGAATGCACTTAAGGTAGAATAAATCGTTTAGGGTCACTTTCTCCTTATTTCTACCTCTTTATGTAATCGAGTTTGCTAAAAATCTATGTATTATACAGAGCTCTGCTTTATTAATATCTAAATAGGAGTGTCTTCCACCCCGCGTAAACACATTAAAATTTGACATACGCCTCCGTATGACGTTAGCGTCAAAATCTCTATCTACCCTCTCACCTTGATAAATTAAAGCTGTACAATCAGGTGATAATAATTCAGTAGGGGTGTAAATCTGTAAAGCCCTAGCCATGTCTATCATGGACATCCTGTACATCTTACCTCCAAGTAAAAATCTAAGAAAAGTCTTATCGTCTAACCTATCTACATCCTTATTTAAGGCTATAGTACTCATTAGCTCAACACACCACTCCATATATACAGGCCTACGAGTGGTAAATAAACGTTCCCAATCAGGAAAAGAAGAGTTGCCATACCTTTGGATTAGTAATAGCCTAACTGAGTTAGCTAGGTTGACCCTTTCCAAAGGCTCCCAATCTATTACCCTTGGTACTTCCACATTTTTGGTACAAAGCTTAAATTTGTTACGTTGGTACGTTGGGTAATCTCTTCAGCTTCTATCAAATCTTAGATTGGGATGTAACTCCTGTTCATGAATTCTTGAGTGTTCTATTACATGGTGAACGGGAAATATTATGTAGGCAATAAAAAATTATGGTTCTGGTTCATAGTATGGCACGTGTTGATCATAATGTTGTTGTTGTTTAGGTTGTGGTTCCGGTTGTGGTTCTTGATCAGGTTCTTGTTCAGGTTGTCTAGACGATGATGCACCGTCCGTATCTGTATTTCTCTGCAAAACACATTAAACACAAAATTTGTGCATCCAAATATGCATTAGTGTTATCAAAATAACAAATTAAAACAATTACAATAACATGTTTAATCCATATTAAACTTATACTCATTTTCATATTTTCTACAATTTTTCAAATAAGCATATATGAAAAGGTATACAAAGTTTATAAGCATTCAACTCAAATAACATGTTAAAATAACCATTACTAGCAATTAAACCATTTTCAAATGGCAATTACATCAATTTAATCAAGTTCATGAATTTTAAACTTAAAAAGTCCACTTTGATGTTCAAAAATCATGTTTAGGATCAATTCTTGGATCATTTAGCAACCTAAACATGTTACACTACTTAATTTAGCAATATTCCATAACAAAAATCGGCCATAACCTGTTTATATCAAAAAGCCCTAAATTACTCAAGAACACAAACCCTAGATTTCTAAAAATTTTGAAGTTTAAGGCTTCAAATCATGTTAAATAGCATCAATCTAGGTTATACATGCATAATATATGAATAATTTAACTCTAATTACACTAGAAATTATCAAAATCAAATTAAGTAAAAGTTTGCTCAAGAACACTATAATTCGAATTTAAAGAGTTTTAGGGGTGAAATCGTTACCTTCTTTGAAAAACTTCTGAACAAACGCATGATTAGAGCGGATTATAGCAAGAAATTTGGTGAAAAATTGGAGATTTTAGAGTGAAATTGGGGTGTTTGTTCGTGTATATGTGTGTGTATTTTGTGAGACAGAGCAGCAGCTCGTCTGCTTTTGATCCTGGCCAGATATTTAGTCCCATGCGATCGCATGGTGGTATAGGGTAAATCCCATGCGATCGCATGGGTTCCCTGATTTTTTAAAAAAAAAAAGGTTTAACTTATAAAACAAATAATTACTTAATTTAAAATTTTGTTTCTTTTTAGATTGAGGGCGTTTCGGTACGTTTACCTAGTTCGTCTCTCGCTAAAATTTTAAAATTTTCCATTTTTAAAGCGTTGTTTTAAAAGCAAAGATTTTTTTGAGTTTTTTTAATGTTTTTGGCATATTTTAGATCAATAAAATTAAAAATAATTATAATAAAATTTCTCGTCCCGCCCTCGGGTAAAGCAATTTTGGTTCAACGACCTAGTCTTCAACTCACGACGAATTTTAGAAATCAATTTTTTTTTAACTTAATGAAATAAAGTACATTTTTGTTTTTAAATTCACACCAAACTTAAATTTGAAATGCATATTAAAATTTCATATAAATATTAATAATATTTATATACATTAGTTTACAAACTTACATTTAATAAATAATATAGTTATATATTAATTTTAAAAATAAGGTAAAAATAAAAATAAAAATCTTTTTGGTCTTTTATTCCACTTTAATCAATCAAATATTAACAAAAATATACGTCCCTCTTTTGGGTAAAGTAATTTCGGCTATATTACCTAGTTTTACTCTTGACGAATTTTTGAAATATTTTGAATTGATTGATTAAAGATATTTATACCTTATGAATAAACGGTAAATTTCGCAGTGATGCATTAAATTTTTGTATGATATCAATAATTTCGGTTTCGCATACCTATTTTTATTGAATATCAATTTAATACTTTATAGCGAACGATTCAGCGTTTATTATCAAAAGGTTAAAAGCAATAAATAAAAACAAATAAAAACTGTACATACTTACCTGTGAGATGGAATTCTCAGAGACCTGCTTTAGCCGACTCATAAGAGAGTCGTTCGATTTGGTTTTCCATAGCTACATAGGCGTAACCTCAATTTTTCGATAACTTTTCTTCTAAACATATGAACGGTCCTTCTCTGCATAGAGTAACGAACTCGGTATTGGAATGTGTTTGATTGTTCGAACATTTCCCTTCGTGTGACCATTTTCCGCATTTATGACATCTTTCAAGGTGTCGTGCTCTTCTTTTTGTTGCGGATTTTGATTTTCCTTTACCAAAATGTGTCTTATGATGATCTTTACTGAGTTCTTTCCTCACTTCGTCCATTTTGCCTCTTATGAATGATATCAGTTCCCTCGGGAAGATGTTATTGTTACGTTTAGTAATCATAGCGTGTAGTAGTAGACCATGGGTTAGATCAAAGGAATTCTTCATCTCGTAAAACCTAAAAACACAAAAATTCGGAATGGAGGGAGAAGACTAGTTCTTTAAGGTCTGCTAGGGAAAGACCATTCGGATTCAATTTTCGAGAACTACACGAAAACAGAAAATCTAACCCTAGACAGCATTATATTATCCTTTAAAACATTTGAATCTCCCCACACTTAGTTATCTGTGGTATCGAAATTGTGATTAACTTCATTATTAACTTCAATTGGAACATCAACAACTTGCATATCTCTGACTTTTACTTCAAGCCATTTGTTGATTTCCTCTGTAACATTCACAAATTCAATTAATATCGCCTTTTCTTTAGGCGACAAATTGGATACTAATCTGTTACATAACTTAAAGTTCCCCTTAATCCTAGCATCTTGAATCCGTTTATAAAGTTTCTTTGTTGAACTATTAAAAACGGGTTCATCTAATTTCGTATCAACAATGGGGTTCTTTGTTATCAGGTCATCATTGGGTGTTGCTTTATCTTCCCCACACTTAGGCATTTTTATTGGTTCAACAATTTTGGTTGGTGAAGATCTAAACTTTCGGTTCACAAAGGTGACCGATTTATCACCATGCCTAAGTGTCATTCTACCTTCTCTTACATCAAAGAACGCCTCGGTGGTTGCTAAAAATGGGCGACCTAAAATTAGAGGAATATCAAGGTCTTCCTCCATATTAATAACTATGAAATTTGCAGCAAAGGTCAAACCTCCCACTTTAACAAGTAAATTGTTGGCTATTCCAATCGGGTGTTTAATAGTTTGATCAAATAATTGAACACCTATTCTGGTTGGGCTTAATTTACCCACACCTAATCTTTTGTATAAGGAAAGAGGCATAACATTCGCACTTGCCCCTAAATCTGCGAGCCCATTATACATAGCACCATCATTAAGGAAGCAAGAAATGATAAATTCACCTGGGTCTCCTACTTTAGTAAGTAGAGTTGGTTTGTTAACCTTTTCCGCGTGATCTTTTCTTGGTTCTTTCACTTCTACTTGAACTTCTTGTTCACATTTTTCTTCGTTTCTTGGAATGAGAGGTTTATATAGAACTTCTTCATCATCATTCCAATTTGAAGCCTCCCCATCTTCCACTTTTGGTTTTTCAGATGTCGTTGAAAACATATTTATGTTTTCATTCTGTGGGTTTTCTTGGGTGGTGAAATTATGATTAACTTCATTGTCAACTTCCATCGGACCATGTATGTAATGTTTAACTCTGTGACCATTAACTTTAAATTCAATCTCATTTGAATTTATTAACTCTATTGTTCCGTATGGGAAAACTCTTTTGACTATGAATGGTCCAGACCATCTTGATTTCAACTTTCCAGGAAATAGCTTGAATCGTGAATTAAAAAGAAGAACTCGGTCTCCTTCCTTGAATTCTTTTGAACTTTGGATTCTTTTATCATGCCATTTCTTCGTTCTTTCCTTATAGATTAACGAATTTTCATATGCATCATGTCTTAATTCTTCTAATTCGTTTAGTTGACTTAACCGTAGATGTCCGGCTTCATGTAAATCAAGATTACATGTCTTCAAAGCCCAAAATGCTCTGTGCTCAATTTCTACTGGAAGGTGACATGCTTTTCTGTAAACAAGTTTAAAAGGTGTGGTGACAATTGGAGTTTTGTAGGCTGTTCTAAAAGCCCAGAGTGCATCCTCCAATTTCATGAACCATTCCTTTGGATTCGATCCTACGGTTTTCTCTAGAATACGTTTTAAAGCTCGGTTGGTCTTTTCAACTTGTCCACTTGTTTGTGGATGATAAGCGGTTGAGATTTTATGAGTTACTCCATATCTTTTGATAACTTTCTCAAGTTGATTGTTACAAAAATGAGTACCCCGATCACTTATTAAAGCTTTCGGTGTTCCGAACCTAGTAAAAAGACGTTTTAGGAAGTTGACTACAACTCGTGCATCGTTAATTGGGAGAGCTTGTGCTTCCGCCCATTTAGATACATAATCAATGGCAACGAGAATGTAGAGATTATTATGAGATTTTAGAAATGGACCCATAAAGTCAATACCCCAAACGTCAAATACTTTACATACTTGAATGACATTTTGTGGTATTTCATCACGTTGACTTATTTTTCCGGCCCTTTGACAAGCATCACAGGATTTACAAAGAAGGTGTGCGTCTTTGAAAATTGTAGGCCAATAGAATCCAGCGTCATAGACTTTTCTCGCGGTAAGTTGAGGCCCATAATGCCCTCATGTTGGTCATGTGTGACAATGGTTTAAGATTTGACTAGCTTCATTTCCTAATACACATCGGCGTATTATTCCATCGGGACAACTTTTGAATAAATGTGGATCTTCCCAGAAATAGTGTTTTATATCACTAAAGAATTTCTTTCGTTTTTGGTACGACAACCCTTTTTCAAGGAATCCACATACTAAGTAGTTTGCATAGTCTGCAAACCATGGAATTTCACTATAATCGATTTTCAATAGATATTCATCAGAAAAGTTATCTTGTATGGCCGATTCATTTAGAACTTCTAATTCCGGATTTTCAAGACGAGAAAGATGATCAGCTGCGAGATTTTCTGCTCCTTTTTTGTCTCAGAATTCAATATCGAACTCTTGTAAGAGTAAGATCCAACGGCTTAATCGTGGTTTGGCATCTTGTTTCGAAAATAGGTATCTAAGATCAGAATGGTCGGTATAGACCACCGTTTTAGCTAGAACGAGATATGAACGAAATTTGTCAAAAGCAAAGACAATAGCAAGGAGTTCTTTTTTAGTAGTTGTGTAATTCATTTGTGCTCCTTGTAACGTCTTACTAGTGTAATATATAGGTTGAAATCGTTTTTCAATCATTTGCCCTAAAACGGCTCCCATTGCAAAATCGCTTGCATCGCACATGAGTTCAAATGGTAGATTCCAATTTGAAGTTATCATGATCGGCGCATTAGTGAGTTTCTCTTTAAGAATATTAAACGATTTGATGCATTCATCCGAAAAGATGAATGGGGCATCCTTTTCTAGGAGTTTATTCATAGGAGTGGCAATTTTAGAAAAGTCTTTTATGAAACGTAGGTAAAAACCGGCATGCTCTAGAAAACTCCTAACTCCTCTAACATTGGTGGGATGTGGAAGTTTAGCAATTACATCTACTTTAGCTCTATCTACTTCAATTCCTTCCTTTGAAATTTTATGACCAAGAACGATGCCTTCTCTAACCATGAAATGACATTTCTCCCAATTAAGAACTAGATTTGATTGCTCGCATCTAATAAGCATTCGTTCAAGATTAACTAGACATGTTTCAAAAGTATCACCGAAGACTGAAAAGTCATCCATGAAAACTTTCATGCATTCTTCTATTATGTCGTGAAAAATCGCCATCATGCACCTTTGAAAGGTTGTAGGGGCGTTGCAAAGTCCAAATGGCATGCGTTTGTAAGCAAAAGTACCATAAGGGCACGTGAATGTGGTTTTCTCTTGGTCCTTGGGTGCGATTGGAATTTGAAAGTATCCGGAGAAACCGTCAAGAAAATAATAGTAACTGTTTCCGGCTAATCTTTCCAACATTTGATCAATGAAAGGTAAAGAAAAGTGATCTTTTCTGGTGGTGTCATTTAGTTTTCTATAATCAATACAAACACGCCATCCCATTACAGTCCTAGTGGGAATAAGCTCATCTTTTTCATTTGTGATGACAGTCATGCCACCCTTCTTAGGTACACATTGAACTGGGCTTACCCATGGACTATCAGAGATTGGATAAATTAAACCTACATCTAGCAGTTTAATAATTTCTTTCTTAACAACATCTTGCATATTAGGATTTAGTCTTTGTTGGCGTTGCACATATGTTTTATGACCTTCTTCCATAAGGATTTTATGTGTGCAATACGAAGGACTTATGCCTTTAATGTCATGAATCTTCCATGCAATAGCTGGTTTATGAGCTTTTAGCACAGAAATGAGTTGAGATTTTTCATTTTCTGTAAGAGAAGATGATATTATTACATGTAATTCAGATTCACCATGTAAATAAGCGTATTCCAAATGGTTTGGAAGTGGCTTTAACTCTAATATCGGTGGTTCTTCTATCGATGATTTATATCGATACCTGTCTTCCTCTTTTAACATTTGAAGTTCTTCTGTTGTTGGTTCGTAATCATTAGCCATGAGTGTAGTTAACATTTCAGCTTCATCAATTAGTTCAGTTCCTTCTCCTAAAGAACATTCACCTGTTCCTTGTAATTCTGGAAATTCTTCTAACAATTCTGCATGTGAATCTATGGTTTGAATATAATAACATCTATCATCTGCAGATTGCGGTTGTTGCATGGCTCTATCCACAGAAAAGGTAACACTCTGAAACCTCTATACTTAGGGTCAGTTTCTTACCGAACACATCTATTATTGCTTTAGCCGTGTTTAAGAATGGTCTTCCTAAAATAAGAGGAACTCGAGAATCTTCTTCCATGTCCAGAATAACAAAGTCTACTGGAAATACTAAAGTACCAACTTTAACTAGCATGTTTTCCATTATCCATCTAGGATATTTCACTGATCGATCAACTAGTTGTATGCTTATTCGTGTTGGTTTCAATTCTCCAAGGTCTAGTTTAGCGTATAGTGAATACGACATTAAATTTATACTAGCACCTAAGCCTGCCAGTGCTTCTATTGAACTAAGACTACCCAGAAAACATGAAATTGTGAAACTTCCTGGATCTGAGAGTTTTTCTGGTAGTTTATTCAATAGCACTGCAGAACAATTAGCATTCATTGTAACGGCCGAGAGTTCTTCCGTTTTCTTTTTATTTGTGATTAGATCTTTCAGGAATTTAGCATATCTTGGCATTCCTGAAATCACATCAATGAAAGGAAGATTTATATTTATTTTTTTAAACATATCCAAGAATTTGGATTGCTCGGCTTCAAGTCTTTCTTTTCTCATTTTACTCGGGTAAGGAAGCGGTGGTTGGTATGGTTTAACATAAGGCTTTGCCTTAACTATGTTATCTTCATTAACCTTTTCAACTACCGGTTCTGATTCCTTCTCTTGCTCAGGCTGTGGTGCCTGTGGAGTAGGAATAGAGTCATCAGAAATTACAGGTATTTCAGGTGGTTTAAGTGTAATACCACTTCTTGTGGTAATGGTTTTAGCTGTTTCATTTCGGGGGTTAGCACTTGTATCGCTAGGTAGAATCCCCGGTTTTCTTTCACCTATCAACCTTGCTAGGTTGCTCACTTCTTGTTCCAGATTTTGAATAGAAGCTTGTTGATTTCTAAATGCTTGAGCATTTTGTTCATTAGTTTGTTTCTGAGATGTGAAAAACTGTGTTTGAGATTCAACTAGCTTCGACATCATGTCTTCTAAATTTGGCTTTTTATCATCGGTTTGTGGTGGTTTATTTGGAAAAATAGGTCTTTGCTGGTTGTAAGTATTGTTAGATACTTGTTGATTGCTAGGACCTTGTTGGTTATTGTATGGAACATTTTGGTTATAATTCTGATTTTGATTGTAGTTTGGTCTTGGCGGTTGATAATTATTCTGATAATTATTTTCAGGCCTTTGGTTTATATATGAAACATTCTCTCTTTGTTCCATTGTTTGTTCAATACTGAGACAATCTTTTGTCAAATGTGGTCCTCCACACTGCTCACAACTAATTCGTATTGCGTGAATATCTTTAGTCATCGTTTCTATTTGTCTCTCGAAAGCATCTAACTTTGCAGAAATGGAATCAAAGTCATGGCTAGAATCGGCTCTAGCCACTTTAGATGATCTAACAATGTCTTTTTCTTGGTGCCACTCATGTGAGTGGGAGGCTGTGTTATCAATAATTTTGTAAGCTTCAGTTGCGGTTTTCTTCATAATGGAACCACCAGCTGCTATGTCGATGTCTTTTCGTGTAGTAATGTCGCATCCTTGGTAGAATATTTGTACTATTTGATAAGTTTCTAAACCATGTTGAGGACATCCTCTCAACAACTTTCCAAATCTTGTCCACGCCTCATATAGAGTTTCATTTGGCTTTTGTGTGAACGTAACAATTTCTCCTTGAAGTCTCACGGCTTTAGATGCCGAAAAGAATCTTTTAAGAAATTTCTCAACTAAGACATCCCATGTGTCAATCGCCCCTTCAGGTAACGATTCTAACCAATCTTTGGCTTCTCCCTTTAAAGTCCAGGGAAATAACATGAGATAGATCTGTTCATCCTCAACTTCTCTGATTTTAAATAAAGTACAGATCCTATTAAAGGTACAAAGATGTTTGTTTGGATCTTCCTTCGGCGTACCACTAAATTGGCATTGATTAGTTACCATGTGTAGGATTTGTCCTTTGATTTCATAATCTGACGCATTAATGTCTGGTTGAGTAATTGCGTGACCTTGGCCAGTGCGTATAGCTCTCATTCGATCCTCCATACTTAGAGGTTCCTGATTTTCCATGATTGAATTTGTTGAATCTGAATCACTAGAGGATTCTGATTTAATGGTTTCTTCCTCGACAATCTCTGGTTGAATGATTTGTGGTTCAGGAGGAATAATTAGTGGTTCAGGATCTCTGAATTGTCCTTGAATATCCTCCGGGTTCTCAATTGTGAGGTTGGGTTCAAAAAATTGATTATCGAAAATTTGAATTGGAGTACTTGGTCGACTAGATGATTATTCTAAAGAAAAATTAACGGCGACGATATTGGCTAGATGTCTTGATCGAGTTACAGGTGGTGAACGTATGAATGGTGGTGAACGTTTTGCTCGGTGCATTCACTGAATATCCTATTAGTTATAAAAATAAAAAAAAATTATATAAGGTTATCAAATTAATAGACTTTTCTGATTTTGCCCACGTTTCGAATAGCCAATAGATGCAGCAGGTAGTCAGGACCCTTTAAATCGGAAACCCACAACTCGCCACTAACAAATCTAACTATTACTACGAACCAGAAAATTTTGGATGTCTATCAATTTAACCGCTTAAAATAATTTTTTTTCGAAATTTTGAAGAAGATAAAAAAAATTCTATGTCCTAAAAACTAGAGCGTAGAAATGAGAAAGAAGAAGAGTGTGTAGAAAAACGTCGAAAAATAAAAGTTCGAAAAATAAGAAAATAAAGCGTCGAAACTTAGAATTCTAAAAACTAAATATTAAAAGTTGCGTCTAAAGGTATTAAAGCTTAAAGGAATTCTATATCCAAAACGGCAATAACTTAATTAGACACTAAAATCTATTTAAAACTAAAGCGATAAGTGACGTCATAAAATTCTAAAGCGCCTAAATCTTAATCTAAAGAAAAAGCACTTAAGGGATTTTACGGCAAAGCCTAAAGATCTAGAAATATAAAAGAACTACGGCAAAAACTAATCTTAAAACTAATTACGAATGATAAAAATACAAATTACAAATAAAAAGATTAAAATATACAATTTATAAAAAGAGACAAAAAATGATAAAATTACTTATTTTTATAAAAATATTATTTATATATTATTAATTTATAAAAGTATAAATTTTATATTTAATAAAACTAATTAAAACTTAAAATTAATTAAAACTAAACTTAAACTAATTATATTAAATTAAAACCCTAATTAACTAATTAATTAATAATAATAATTATTAAACATCAAACCCTAATTCTGTCGTACTAGGAACAGACGTGTCAGACCAACCCATGCGATCGCATGGGATTTATGTGTAGTTATATTATATTTTCTACACATATTATATTTTTTTATAAAATATAATATAACTAAAACTTATTAAAAAAAACTTATTAGTTTTTGTAACTAAAAAAAAACTTTTTAATTTAAACACTTAAATAGATAAATATACTTTTTTTTTATGTTTATATATATATATTTTTTAAAACTTATTATATTTTTATAAAAATAGATTAAAACTAATTAATTTTTTTATATAGCGTTTCGCTTCAGCGTTGTTGAGTTCTCCGGCGACGGCGCCAAAAATACTTGATGTGTGCGAGGTGTAGTACGTAATACTATTAAATTTACTATGAAATACTATTAAATATGATATAATTTTACACAAATTATTTATTCATTTATTGAATAGATATACCTAAACCTTGCTACAACACTTATAGGCAGTGTACCTAATCGTAGAGTAGGGTAGTTTTTAGTAAGTCCGGTTCATTCCACAGGGAGCTAGCTGAGTTTAACTCTATAATTATATATATATATATATATATATATATATATATATATATATATATATATATATATATATATAAGTAATATTATTATTATTATAAAAGGGGGGGTTTTACCGTTTAGTGACCGGTTTGTCGATTTTAGAACTTAAGTCACAATTAAAACCTAATGTAAAATATTAAATACAAATATAAGTTAATTTAAAGCGTAAAGTAAATGACAATAAATAAAAGTGCGATAATTAAAAGTACGATAAATAAAATGACGGTAAATAAAAGTGCGATGAGATATAAAATAAAGGAATTATGCTTATTTAAACTTTCGTAATCTTGATGTTTGACGTGTTGATTTTAATTTATTACCATGGATTAATTGTCCTTTATCCTGAATTATTCGATATGTCCATCTGGTTTTGTCCATAATAGTCCATCGGTCATAATTATAAAGTGCGAGAGTCTTCGCCAAATTAACCTTATACCCGAAGTCAAATATTCCAACTAATTGGGGATTTGAACTGTAACAAGGTCTTAATACTTTGTTTAATGAATACACCAGGTTATCGAAAGCGTAGTGTTACACAGATAGAATTTTAACTTACAAACTTAAAACATCAGCCACTATAACCTTATTATTATTAACTTAATATTAAAATTATAATTATAAAATATAAATATAAATATAATTGAGAGAGAGCAGAGAAGGATATTGATGAAGGCGTAAATAACTCGTCGCCCAAACTTGCAATTTATAGCACTTGGCCACAACTTTGAGGCCATGCGATCGCATGGAAATTGTTCTTCCAGGCCATGCGATCGCATGGTGACTTGGGACATCTCACAATCTTTTGTTTTCTTGTTTACCGACGGTTTTTATTTTAATATATAAATATAATATATATAATTTATAGAATTATATATATATTATATTATATTCGTGTGCATAGTTGACTTGTAATTTTAGGTCCGTTGCGTCGCGCGTTGATAGTTGGTTCATGTCCTGGTTTCGGATTTTCGAACGTCCTTTTGTACGATTTAATATCTTGTACTTTACGTTTTGCGGCTTGTACGCTTGTAATTTCTAGACGTTTCTCATCAATAATTTGAACCACTTGGATTGTACTTTGTACTTTTTAGCTTTTTGGTCGTTTGCTTCTTCAAATCGTCGAATCTGTCTTTTGTCTTCACCTTTTAATATTTAAACGAATATCACTTGTAAATAGAACAATTGCAACTAAAAGCTTGTCTTTATTGAAGGATAATGCTATGAAATATGTGTTCGTTTTTAGCATTATCAGTGTCGAAATTGTGATTAACTTCATTGTCAATTTCTTTTGGACCATAATCAACTTGCATATCTGTGACTTTTGCTTTAAGCCATTGGTCGGATTCCTGTGTAATATCCACAAATTCAACTATTTTCGCCTTTTCTTTAGGCGATAGATTGGATACTAACCGGTTACATAACTTAAAGTTCCCCTTTGTTCTAGCATCGCGAATCCGTTTAATAAGTCTCTTCATTGAACTGTTAATAACGGAGTCATTTAATTTCGTATCAACAACAGGGTTCTTCATTATCAAGTCATCATTAGGTGTTACTTTATCTTCCCCACACTTAGGCGTTTTATTATTGTTATGCACTACCGTTGGAGTTGGTAAAACATCATAGTTCTTACCAATCGTTTTTGTTGGTTCAACAATTTTGGTTGGTGGAGATTTAGCCTTTCGACTCACAAAGGTGACTGATTTGTCACCATCACTAAGTGTCATTCTACCCTTTCTTACATTAAATAACGCCTCGGTGGACACTAAGAATGGTCGACCTAAAATTAGAGGAATGTTTGAGTCCTCTTCTATGTCAATAACAACAAATTCGACTAGAAAGGTTAAATTACCTACTTGAACGGGTAGGTTGTTAGCAATTCCAACTGGTTGCCTAATGGTTTGATCAAAGAGTCGAACACTCATTTTCGTTGGACTTAGCTCACCTACTCCTAATCTCTTATATAATGAAAGAGGCATAACACTTACACTTTCACCTAAATCTGCTAGTGTATCATACATGGCACAATCACTAAGTAGACAAGGAATAATAAATTCACCCGGATCACCCAACCTGGGTGGAGGTTTTGGTGGAACTGTCTTCACCGGGTTTACTTTTACGGTTTTTGTTTCTTGCACTTTCTTATTCTTCTTCTTCTTTCCAGAGGTATCACAAACTTTATTACCTATCACTTGCTCATACTCAACTCCTTTTCTTGGAAATGAGATGGGTGCTCTGTATGGTGCCACCACTGGCTTTACATACTCGGGTGGTGGTGGTGTTGTAACTTCTTCATTGTTACTCACATCTAAAACCTTCCCATCTTATGGTGCTGGTTTTTCAGAATTTCAGAATTTGTTGACACCATATTAACATTCTCATTCCGAGGATTTACTTCAGTATTACTCGGTAGCTTTCCTTGTTCCCTTTCACTCATCATGCTAGCAAGAGTACCTAAGTGTTTTTCTAGATTCAAAATGGAAGCTTGTTGAGTTCTTAATGACTTATCAAACCTCTCATTTGTTTGGGTTTGAGATGTAATAAATTGTGTTTGAGATTCCATTAGCTTTGCCATCATTTCTTCCAGATTTGGCTTTTTCTCTTCGGTTTGTTGTGGTGGTTTATACAAGCTAGGTCTTTGTTGATTGAAAGTGTTGTTTTGAGTTGGTTGGTTATTCAGACCTTGTTGGTTGTACGAGTTATTGTTGGGTCGACGTTTTGGTAGTGGTGGTAAGTCCTAACTCCGATTTTCTTAACTTTGATTTTGATAGAAGGTTAGTGTTTGAGCTAGTGATGGGTTATAAACCCCATTTCTCATGAAATTGGGGGTTTTGTTGTATGTATTGAGTATGTAAACCCGATTATTGTGGGTTTAGGGTTTAATGATGAAATTGACTAGATTTGTCATGGGTTTGGGTGTTAATCACTAGGTTGTAAGTGTCTTGCTGATTTAGATGTTCATAAGAACATGGTAGATGGTCAAAATGGGTGTTAACCTTGAATTGTTGTCGAACTAAGTTTTGAGTCAAGATTTGATGAATCAAGCATGTAAATGCTTGATCCATGTGTTAAATGGTGTTTTGGAAATAAATTCACTAGCCGTTAGTGATTTTGGGCGTTTTTGGGACTTATGTCAAAATGGGTTGACTTTGATTGGGTCAAAATTGATGATGACACTAATTTAGATTAAATGGGTGTTAAACGCTTTTGTTAAGTGTTAAATTATATTTTTGGATGTAATTACTCGCGAGAAGTAATTTTGGGTTAAAATGATATAAGTCAAACGTGGTCAAAAGCAATATGGATCAATGTTGTACGTATTGGGGTTTTGGTGTACATGACATTTGAAATGATTGCTACCTAAGTAGTAATTTAGTGTTAAGACCTAGGTTGGTCTAATTGGTGTCAAGTATAATTTGGGTTAAATTGTACTTTGTTGAGTGGGTTTAAATTACCACCTGAAGTGGTAGTTGGTTTGTGTCCATTAGGTGTTAAATGGGCGGGTTTTGCCGAGCAAGGTGTAATCCCTCGGTTAAGGGATGTTTGTGTCGGTTTCTCTTTTAGAGATTGGCTATTTATGTGTATAGTGTACCTATGTGTGATATAGGTGGTTACTTGGTCGGATTTGAGGACGGAGATCATGTTGTACATGACTTGTGCGGGCATTTCAAGGTGAGTAGAATAATTATACATGTGTGTATGTAATGTATTTACTTGTGCGAAATGCGATGTGGGTTTTAAGTTCGGGTATGCGATACCACATCGTGTTGGCATGGGATGAGGGTTTAAAGTTCGGGTATGCGATACCTCATCATCATGTGTGTGTGCACGCGTGAAGTGTGGGTTTTAAGTTCGGGTATGCGATACCACATTTGACGTGATGGGTGGGTTTTAAGTTCAGGTATGCGATACCACCCAAGGGACTGGTGATGCATACTAGTGGCGTCTGCGTGGCTAACGGTTCATTCGCGAGAATCGTTCCCTTTGTATGATTGGTTAACCATGGTTATGTGTTGTAGTGTAGTATATGCTATTGTTTGTGCTAGCTTGTGTATTGGAGAATTTAGCGTTATACTTTGCGATAGTATGCTAATTAAATTGCTAGCGTGTATGCGGTAAATTGTGTAAGTGATTGCAAGTAAGTAGGTTATATATGTATGTGTATAATTATTGCATTCACTAAACTTTTAGCTTACCCCTTTCGTTGTTTACTTTTTACAGGTATTGTGTTATGAAGCTAGCTAGTTGTTAGGCTAGATGCGTAGGAGCGCTTGGGCTCGATGGAGTAGCTTTTGGAGATATGGACGCGGATTGGGGATTTGGTAGTCCCCGGGATTATGCTCTTGGTATTGGGTTGGGTTATTGAGTCTTAACCCGTAATTGTGGTGTAAACACTTTTATTTAACGTTTTGTTGATGTACTTTTATTTGGTAGTCCCCGGGATTATACTTATGTTATCTACTTCAGATAAATAATTAGTTTTTATTTTGAAAATATTAATGTTATTATGTGATATGTTTTAAATATATTCTTATATAGCTATTTATTTGGTAAAATAATATAAATAATAGGAAGTTGTAATATTTTTATAATACCAATAATAGTAATAATAATAAATAATAGTATTGATAGTAAAAATAATGATAATAATATATAAAAATCTTTATATTAATAATAATAATAAGTTATTTTATATTATAATAAAAACAATAATATTGATAATAATAATACCTAATATTAATAATGAGTAATAATAATACTAATTATGATAATAATGATAAAAATAATAATTTTACTAATAATGTTAATCTTAATAAAATGATAATTTTTAATTAAAAATAATGATAATAATAATACTTATATTCCTAATAATGATATAAAAATAATGAGAATAATAATAACGATAAATATAAATACTACCTTAAAGGAAAAGCCTCAAAAAAATAAACAGCCTTGGCCCGGGCTCGAACCCGTGTCCTCTCGCTCCCTAACACCCTTCTAGACCATTGAGCTGCTATTACTTTTCTATTTTAATAGACCCATGTTTTATTTTATCCCATTTCTGTTTCTTTCTTCAAGTTTATTCTCTTCGGTCTAAGTAGAAAATTGAAATGGATCTCGTCACTTCTTGGCCCAATCAAGATTTCGGCCCATTAATATTTAAAAGAAGCCCAAGAATCAAACCTATTTAAATAAGCCTAGTCCATTATAACATATCAAAGGGTTTCGGTATGAAAAAAAATTAATAGTAACGAGTTTAGGATTTGGAAAAGTGAGCAACAGTATCAACTACTACATCATCAACTTGTCATCCTCCATTTAAATTCTTCCTTTAATCATTATCATAAGGTTATCATACATCATCTTTATAATTCATCATCATTAGTCACGACATCATAGTGATCATACGTAATCATCATTCTTTGTTACCATTCGAATAGCAACATATATCAACAGCAATAATAGAAACAGTGATCGGGATTGGTGTGATTAGCTTGTAACAGCAACATATAAACTCCACAGCAGATAAGGAAGCAATAGGAGTTGCACAAGTTGCTGTTAGAGTAGTTGGTGGTGTTGGGTGGTTGTATGAAACAGAAAACAATATCATTTAGCTTAAGGTGGTTGTTCATTTGATAAACCAAAAGGAAAAATGGAAAAGATGATAGGTTGAATGGGTTATTACTCGACAAAAGAAAACACACGGCATTATAGCAGTAACATAATACTCACTTGATGGTTTCATTTGGTGACAGGAAAAATAAATAAATAGCGTGGGTTTTGTTGGGTTTTGGTTCGAATTTTGGCAATGGTGGTTAGGTAATGTTTTGATCAAAATAGAAAAATAAGGTAAGCAGCACTAGAAACATAAGAATAGCAACTTGTTTTCATGGTGGTTGTGTGTTGTTTTAAACAAAACAGGAAACCATGGCATAGGTGGTGGTTTCGGTTATGGTTTACTGTGTGTTCGAAGGTTAGTTGCAGGTTTAACAATAGTATGTTTTTGAGTGGTGATCGATGGTTTTGTGAACTTCAACAATCGCTCACATAATTATAGTGAGGATTGCCGGTAGCTGAGGTGATTGTGATAGTCATGATCACGATAGATTTCTGGTAGTTGTAGGGTGGCGATGGTAGTGATCTTAGAAGGCGAGTAGAAGTAACAGAAGGTTGATCGAAACATGAGTAGAAACAATTGGTTTTATGTTGGTGTATGTCGAACTAGAAACATAACCATAAACGTTTGATGGTGTTGAGTTAATTAAGTAGTATCATGATGTTTTAAGGGTGATGATAGATGGTTTTGTTGTGACTGCTTTTTGTGTTTAAAATAGATGATGAAGTTGGGTTTATATTGAGCATGTGAACACAAAGTCATGTTGTAGCAATAATACATAATATGCAAGTGGTTCGGTTTACATCTATATCAATCAATAGATATATAATATGATACTGTATGCATGTGTCATTATGTTTCACAAAGTAAAACATTGAATATATATAAAGATATTCAAGTGGGTTTGGTTATGATGTGAATCGAACAATAAGCTGATACGTGTCCGGTTAATTCAACAAAGTCAAAGTAATGTACACGAGTTCTGCATGGATGATTCCGACTTCTTTAATTGCACGATTAATTATGATTTTTATTTACAGTTTACAAGTAACCACTTGTGACCCATGTTCTCCATGCACATAGACTTAACTACCATTTTCCAAATAAATTTGAAACTATATATCTATATATATATATATTCAATACACTTTATATAGATACTTTTTAAATAATAATCATTGTAATATCTTATTTTTATTTTACTTTACATAAATAAATTTTAATAGCAATAGCATATAATATTTCAAATTATATGTATATATATATATATATATATATATATACATATATATATATATATATATATATATATATATATATATATATATATATATATATATATATATATATATATATATATATATATATATATGTGTGTGTGTGTGTGTGTGTGTGTGTGTGTGTGTGTGTGTGTAGAGACCCATCCTAATCTATCCGGACGAAGTCCATATCGATTACAAACGATTCACAACAGTTGATTACATCGCGAGGTAATTGACCTCTATATGATACATTTTACAAACATTGCATTCGTTTTTAAAAGACAAACTTTCGTTACATCGGCAGTTGACAGGCATGTATAGCATTTCATAATATATCCAAATATAATTGACTTAATAATAATCTTGATGAACTCAAAGACTTGAATACAACGTCTTTTGAAATATGTCATGTACGACTCCAAGTAATATCTCTAATATGAGCAAATGCACATCGGAAGATTTCTTTCGTACCTGAGAATAAACATGCTTTCAAGTGTCAACCGAAAGGTTGGTGAGTTCATTAGTTTAACATAAATAAACATTTCCATCATTTTAATAGACCACAAGATTTTCATTTCCAGTTCTCATAAATATACGTCCCATGCATAGAGACAAAATAATCATTTATATGGTGAACACCTGGTAACCGACATTCACAAGATGCATATAAGAATATCCCCATCATTCCGGGATCCTCCTTCGGACATGATATAAATTTTGAAGTACTAAAGCATCCGGTACTTTGGATGGGGCTTGTTGGGCCCGATAGATCTATCTTTAGATTTCGCGTCAATTAGGGTGTCTGTTCCCTAATTCTTAGATTACCAGGCTTAATAAAAAGGGGCATATTCGATTTCGATAATTCAACCATAGAATGTAGTTTCACGTACTTGTGTCTACTTCGTAAAATATTTATAAAAATTGCGCATGTATTCTCAGCCCAAAAATGTAATGAGTAAAAGGGAATTATGAAATGTCCCGTTCTTATTGATTAAAAACGTTCCATATTAATTGATTTCGTTGCGAGGTTTTGACCTCTATATGAGACGTTTTTCAAAGACTGCATTCATTTTTAAAACAAACCATAACCTTTATTTCATAAATAAAGGTTTAAAAAGCTTTACGTAGATTATCAAATAATGATAATCTAAAATATCCTGTTTACATACGACCATTACATAATGGTTTACAATACAAATATGTTACATCGAAATCAGTTTCTTGAATGCAGTTTTTACACAATATCATACAAACATGGACTCCAAATCTTGTCCTTATTTTAGTATGCAACAGCGGAAGCTCTTAATATTCACCTGAGAATAAACATGCTTTAAACGTCAACAAAAATGTTGGTGAGTTATAGGTTTAACCTATATATATCAAATCGTAACAATAGACCACAAGATTTCATATTTCAATACACATCCCATACATAGAGATAAAAATCATTCATATGGTGAACACCTGGTAACCGACAATAACAAGATGCATATATAAGAATATCCCCATCATTCCGGGACACCCTTCGGATATGATATAAATTTCGAAGTACTAAAGCATCCGGTACTTTGGATGGGGTTTGTTAGGCCCAATAGATCTATCTTTAGGATTCGCGTCAATTAGGGTGTCTGTTCCCTAATTCTTAGATTACCAGACTTAATAAAAAGGGGCATATTCGATTTCGATAATTCAACCATAGAATGTAGTTTCACGTACTTGTGTCTATTTTGTAAATCATTTATAAAACCTGCATGTATTCTCATACCAAAAATATTAGATTTTAAAAGTGGGACTATAACTCACTTTCACAGATTTTTACTTCGTCGGGAAGTAAGACTTGGCCACTGGTTGATTCACGAACCTATAACAATATATACATATATATCAAAGTATGTTCAAAATATATTTACAACACTTTTAATATATTTTGATGTTTTAAGTTTATTAAGTCAGCTGTCCTCGTTAGTAACCTACCACTAGTTGTCTACAGTTAGATGTACAGAAATAAATCGATAAATATTATCTTGAATCAATCCACGACCCAATGTATACGTATCTCAGTATTGATCACAACTCAAACTATATATATTTTGGAATCAACCTCAACCCTGTATAGCTAACTCCAACATTCACATATAGAGTGTCTATGGTTGTTCCGAAATATATATAGATGTGTCGACATGATAGGTCGAAACATTGTATACGTGTCTATGGTATCTCAAGATTACATAATATACAATACAAGTTGATTAAGTTATGGTTGGAATAGATTTGTTACCAATTTTCACGTAGCTAAAATGAGAAAAATTATCCAATCTTGTTTTACCCATAACTTCTTCATTTTAAATCCGTTTTGAGTGAATAAAATTGCTATGGTTTCATATTGAACTCTATTTTATGAATCTAAACAGAAAAGTATAGGTTTATAGTCGGAAAAATAAGTTACAAGTCGTTTTTGTAAAGGTAGTCATTTCAGTCGAAAGAACGACGTCTAGATGACCATTTTAGAAAACATACTTCCACTTTGAGTTTAACCATAATTTTTGGATATAGTTTCATGTTCATAATAAAAATCATTTTCTCAGAATAACAACTTTTAAATCAAAGTTTATCATAGTTTTTAATTAACTAACCCAAAACAGCCCGCGGTGTTACTACGACGGCGTAAATCCGGTTTTACGGTGTTTTTCGTGTTTCCAGGTTTTAAATCATTAAGTTAGCATATCATATAGATATAGAACATGTGTTTAGTTGATTTTAAAAGTCAAGTTAGAAGGATTAACTTTTGTTTGCGAACAAGTTTAGAATTAACTAAACTATGTTCTAGTGATTACAAGTTTAAACCTTCGAATAATTTAGCTTTATATGTATGAATCGAATGATGTTATGAACATCATTACTACCTTAATTTCCTTGGATAAACCTACTGGAAAAGAGAAAAATGGATCTAGCTTCAATGGATCCTTGGATGGCTCGAAGTTCTTGAAGCAGAATCATGACACGAAAACAAGTTCAAGTAAGATCATCACTTGAAATAAGATTGTTATAGTTATAGAAATTGAACCAAAGTTTGAATATGATTATTACCTTGTATTAGAATGATAACCTACTGTAATAAACAAAGATTTCTTGAGGTTGGATGATCACCTTACAAGATTGGAAGTGAGCTAGCAAACTTGAAAGTATTCTTGATTTTATGAAACTAGAACTTTTGGAATTTATGAAGAACACTTAGAACTTGAAGATAGAACTTGAGAGAGATCACTTAGATGAAGAAAATTGAAGAATGAAAGTGTTTTTAGGTGTTTTTGGTCGTTGGTGTATGGATTAGATATAAAGGATATGTAATTTTGTTTTCATGTAAATAAGTCATGAATGATTACTCATATTTTTGTAATTTTATGAGATATTTCATGCTAGTTGCCAAATGATGGTTCCCACATGTGTTAGGTGACTCACATGGGCTGCTAAGAGCTGATCATTGGAGTGTATATACCAATAGTACATACATCTAAAAGCTGTGTATTGTACGAGTACGAATACGGGTGCATACGAGTAGAATTGTTGATGAAACTGAACGAGAATGTAATTGTAAGCATTTTTGTTAAGTAGAAGTATTTTGATAAGTGTATTTAAGTCTTTCAAAAGTGTATAAATACATATTAAAACACTACATGTATATACATTTTAACTGAGTCGTTAAGTCATCGTTAGTCGTTACATGTAAGTGTTGTTTTGAAACCTTTAGGTTAACGATCTTGTTAAATGTTGTTAACCCAATGTTTATAATATCAAATGAGATTTTAAATTATTATATTATCATGATATTATCATGTATTAATATCTCTTAATATGATATATATACATTAAATGTCTTTACAACGATAATCGTTACATATATGTCTCGTTTAAAAATCATTAAGTTAGTAGTCTTGTTTTTACATATGTAGTTCATTGTTAATATACTTTATGATATGTTTTCTTATCATAGTATCATGTTAACTATATATATATATCCATATATATGTCATCATATAGTTTTTACAAGTTTTAACGTTCGTGAATCACCGATCAACTTGGGTGGTCAATTGTCTATATGAAACATATTTCAATTAATCAAGTCTTAACAAGTTTGATTGCTTAACATGTTGGAAACATTTAATCATGTAAACATCAATCTCAATTAATATATATAAACATGGAAAAGTTCGGGTCACTACAGTACCTACCCGTTAAATAAATTTCGTCCCGAAATTTTAAGCTGTTGAAGGTGTTGACGAATCTTCTGGAAATAGATGCGGGTATTTCTTCTTCATCTGATCTTCACGCTCCCAGGTGAACTCGGGTCCTCTACGAGCATTCCATCGAACCTTAACAATTGGTATCTTGTTTTGCTTAGGTCTTTTAACCTCACGATCCATTATTTCGACGGGTTCTTCGATGAATTGAAGTTTTTCGTTGATTTGGATTTCATCTAACGGAATAGTGAGATCTTCTTTAGCAAAACATTTCTTTAAATTCGAGACGTGGAAAGTGTTATGTACAGCCGCGAGTTGTTGAGGTAACTCTAGTCGGTAAGCTACTGGTCCGACACGATCAATAATCTTGAATGGTCCAATATACCTTGGATTTAATTTCCCTCGTTTACCAAATCGAACAACGCCTTTCCAAGGTGCAACTTTAAGCATGACCATCTCTCCAATTTCAAATTCTATATCTTTTCTTTTAATGTCAGCGTAGCTCTTTTGTCGACTTTGGGCGGTTTTCAACCGTTGTTGAATTTGGATGATCTTCTCGGTAGTTTCTTGTATAATCTCCGGACCCGTAATCTGTCTATCCCCCACTTCACTCCAACAAATTGGAGACCTGCACTTTCTACCATAAAGTGCTTCAAACGGCGCCATCTCAATGCTTGAATGGTAGCTGTTGTTGTAGGAAAATTCTGCTAACGGTAGATGTCGATCCCAACTGTTTACGAAATCAATAACACATGCTCGTAGCATGTCTTCAAGCGTTTGTATCGTCCTTTCGCTCTGCCCATCAGTTTGTGGATGATAGGCAGTACTCATGTCTAGACGAGTTCCTAATGCTTGCTGTAATGTCTGCCAGAATCTTGAAATAAATCTGCCATCCCTATCAGAGATAATAGAGATTGGTATTCCATGTCTGGAGATGACTTCCTTCAAATACAGTCGTGCTAACTTCTCCATCTTGTCATCTTCTCTTATTGGTAGGAAGTGTGCTGATTTGGTGAGACGATCAACTATTACCCAAATAGTATCAAAACCACTTGCAGTCCTTGGCAATTTAGTGATGAAATCCATGGTAATGTTTTCCCATTTCCATTCCGGGATTTCGGGTTGTTGAAGTAGACCTGATGGTTTCTGATGCTCAGCTTTGACCTTAGAACACGTCAAACATTCTCCTACATATTTAGCAACATCGGCTTTCATACCCGGCCACCAAAAATGTTTCTTGAGATCCTTGTACATCTTCCCCGTTCCAGGATGTATTGAGTATCTGGTTTTATGAGCTTCTCTAAGTACCATTTCTCTCATATCTCCAAATTTTGGTACCCAAATCCTTTCAGCCCTATACCGGGTTCCGTCTTCCCGAATATTAAGATGCTTCTCCGATCCTTTGGGTATTTCATCCTTTAAATTTCCCTCTTTTAAAACTCCTTGTTGCGCCTCCTTTATTTGAGTAGTAATGTTATTATGAATCATTATATTCATAGATTTTACTCGAATGGGTTCTCTGTCCTTCCTGCTCAAGGCATCGGCTACCACATTTGCCTTCCCCGGGTGGTAACGAATCTCAAAGTCGTAATCATTCAATAATTCAATCCACCTACGCTGCCTCATATTCAGTTGTTTCTGATTAAATATGTGTTGAAGACTTTTGTGGTCGGTATATATAATACTTTTGACCCCATATAAGTAGTGCCTCCAAGTCTTTAATGCAAAAACAACCGCGCCTAATTCCAAATCATGCGTCGTATAATTTTGTTCGTGAATCTTCAATTGTCTAGACGCATAAGCAATCACCTTCGTTCGTTGCATTAATACACAACCGAGACCTTGCTTTGATGCATCACAATAAATCACAAAATCATCATTCCCTTCAGGCAATGACAATATAGGTGCCGTAGTTAGCTTTTTCTTCAATAACTGAAACGCTTTCTCTTGTTCATCATTCCATTCAAATTTCTTCCCTTTATGCGTTAATGCAGTCAAGGGTTTTGCTATTCTGGAAAAGTCTTGGATGAACCTTCTGTAGTAACCAGCTAGTCCTAAAAACTGGCGTACGTGTTTCGGAGTTTTCGGGGTTTCCCACTTTTCAACAGTTTCTATCTTTGCTGGATCCACCTTAATACCTTCTTTGTTCACTATGTGACCGAGGAATTGAACTTCTTCCAACCAAAATGCACACTTTGAAAACTTAGCGTACAATTCTTCCTTCCTCAATACTTCTAACACCTTTCTCAAATGTTCACCGTGTTCTTGGTCATTCTTTGAGTAAATAAGTATGTCATCAATGAAAACAATGACAAACTTGTCAAGGTATGGTCCACACACTCGGTTCATAAGGTCCATAAACACAGCTGGTGCATTAGTTAAACCAAATGGCATGACCATAAACTCGTAATGACCGTAACGTGTTCTGAAAGCAGTCATTGGAATATCATCTTCTTTCACCCGCATTTGATGATACCCGGAACGTAAGTCAATCTTTGAATAAACAGACGAGCCTTGTAGTTGATCAAATAAGTCGTCGATTCTCGGTAGTGGGTAGCGGTTCTTGATGGTAAGTTTGTTCAACTCGCGGTAGTCGATACACAACCTGAATGTACCATCTTTCTTCTTGACAAACAAAACAGGAGCTCCCCACGGTGATGTGCTTGGTCGAATGAAACCACGCTCTAAAAGTTCTTGTAATTGGCTTTGCAGTTCTTTCATCTCGCTGGGTGCGAGTCTGTAAGGAGCACGAGCTATTGGTGCAGCTCCTGGTACAAGATCTATTTGAAATTCAACGGATCGATGTGGGGGTAATCCCGGTAATTCTTTCGGAAATACATCGGGAAATTCTTTTGCAATGGGAACATCATTGATGCTCTTTTCTTCAGTTTGTACTTTCTCGACGTGTGCTAGAACAGCATAGCAACCTTTTCTTATTAGTTTTTGTGCCTTCAAATTACTAATAAGATGTAGCTTCGTGTTGCCCTTTTCTCCGTACACCATTAAGGGTTTTCCTTTTTCTCGTATAATGCGAATTGCATTTTTGTAACAAACGATCTCCGCTTTCACTTCTTTCAACCAGTCCATACCGATTATCACATCAAAACTCCCTAACTCTACTGGTATCAAATCAATCTTAAATGTTTCGCTAACCAGTTTAATTTCTCGATTCCGACATATATTATCTGCTGAAATTAATTTACCATTTGCTAATTCGAGTAAAAATTTACAATCCAAAGGCGTCAATGGACAACTTAATTTAGCACAAAAATCTCTACTCATATAGCTTCTATCCGCACCCGAATCAAATAAAACGTAAGCAGATTTATTGTCAATAAGAAACGTACCCGTAACAAGCTTCGGGTCTTCCTGTGCCTCTACCGCATTAATATTGAAAACTCTTCCACGGCCTTGTCCATTCGTGTTCTCCTGGTTCGGGCAATTTCTAATAATGTGGCCTGGTTTTCCACATTTATAACAAACTACATTGGCATAACTTGCTCCGACACTACTTGCTCCGCCATTACTCGTTCCGACACCATTTGTTCCTTTCGTTCTATTAACCCCTGGTCCGTAGACCTCACACTTCGCCGCGCTATGACCATTTCTTTTACACTTGTTGCAAAATTTGGTGCAGAACCCCGAATGATTCTTTTCACACCTTTGGCATAGTTGCTTCTGATTGTTGTTGTTGTTGCGGTTATTATTGTTGTTGGGATGATTGTTGTAGTTGCTGTTGTTGTTGTTGTTGCTGTTGTTGTTGGGCCGTTTGTTGTAGTTGCGATTGATGTTGCGATTGTTGGGATAATTGTTGCGATTATTGTTGTAATTGCTGTTGTTGTTGTATTGGTGATTCTTATCACCGTTTTCCTCCCACTTTCTTTTGACTTGCTTCACATTGGCCTCTTCAGCAGTCTGTTCTTTAATTCTTTCTTCAATCTGGTTCACTAGTTTGTGAGCCATTCTACATGCCTGTTGTATGGAGGCGGGCTCGTGTGAACTTATATCTTCTTGGATTCTTTCCGGTAATCCTTTCACAAACGCGTCGATCTTCTCTTCCTCATCTTCGAATGCTCCCGGACACAATAGGCACAATTCTGTGAATTGTCTTTCGTACGTGGTAATATCAAATCCTTGGGTTCGTAACCCTCTAAGTTCTGTCTTGAGCTTATTGACCTCGGTTCTGGGACGGTACTTCTCGTTCATCAAGTGCTTGAATGCTGACCACGGTAGTGCGTACGCATCGTCTTGTCCCACTTGCTCTAGATAGGTATTCCACCATGTTAACGCAGAACCTGTGAAGGTATGCGTAGCGTACTTTACTTTGTCCTCTTCAGTACACTTACTTATGGCAAACACCGATTCGACCTTCTCGGTCCACCGTTTCAATCCGATCGGTCCTTCGGTTCCATCTAATTCCAAAGGTTTGCAGGCAGTGAATTCTTTGTAGGTGCATCCTACACGATTTCCTGTACTGCTAGATCCAAGGTTATTGTTGGTATGTAGCGCAGCCTGTACTGCGGCTATGTTTGAAGCTAGAAAAGTACGGAATTCCTCTTCATTCATATTCACGGTGTGTCGAGTAGTCGGTGCCATTTCCTTCAAAATAGTTAAATGGAACAAGTTAATCATACAGAATATTAAGAGTAGTTAATAGTATTTCGTAGCATAATATGAACTCATTTATAAAAGCTTTTTCTTCATATTAGCGTTTTATAAGTTTAAATTCGGGTAGTACCTACCCGTTAAGTTCATACTTAGTAGCTAATATACAATTCAACTACTACAATTCTATATGAAAAACTGATTATAATAATAATTCGCGTTCAAACTTTTATACAATATTTTACAAACTTACAATACCGCTTATTTTACATAAAGCATGAAATATAGCACACAATAACTTTGATACAAGATAGTTGTGAAGACAATTCTAGCTAGTACACAAGTCGTTCAGCAAAGGCAATAAAGACACGTAATTCATACGTCCAGAAACAAGTCATGCATTCTGGTTTTACTAGAACTACTTCCCATCCTTGGTCTTGTGCAACATAACCGTTATGGCCGTTGATAAGACAGCGTGTTGTAACGTCATCAAAGGGACGAGGGTTACGTAATGTCCAACAGTCCCGTAATAATCTAAAAACCTCATTTCTTACCCCAATTACCGACTCCGTCACTTGTGGAAATGTTTTGTTTAATAGTTGTAGCCCGATGTTCTTGTTCTCACTTTGGTGAGAAGCGAACATTACTAATCCGTAAGCATAACATGCTTCTTTATGTTGCATGTTAGCCGCTTTTTGTAAATCACGAAGTCCAATATTCGGATATATTGAGTCAAAATAATTTCTTAACCCGTTGCGTAAAATAGCATTTGGGTTCCCCGCAATATATGCGTCAAAGTAAACACATCGTAACTTATGGGTTTCCCAATGTGATATCCCCCATCTTTCAAACGAAAGTCTCTTATAAACCAAGACATTCTTGGAACGTTCTTCGAATGTCTTACAAACTGATCTCGCCTTAAATAGTTGTGCCGAAGAATTCTGGCCGACTCTAGACAAGATTTCATCAATCATGTCTCCGGGTAGGTCTCTTAAAATATTGGGTTGTCTATCCATTTTGTGTTTTTAAACTGTAAAATAGACAAGAGTTAGATTCATAAAAAAAATACTTATTAATACAAGCAATTTTTACATATATCATAAAGCATAAGCACACTATATTACATATATTACACCACACGAATACAACTATCTTATTCCGACTCGCTTGTTTCTTCTTCTTCGGTTTTGGTTCGTTTTGCCAAGTTTCTAGGGATATATGATGTTCCCCTAATATGAGCCGTCGTTGTCCACATTGGTTTAGAAAAACCTGGTGGTTTAGAGGTTCCCGGGTCATTGTTACAACTTAAGGACTTCGGGGGTTGACGATACATATAAAGTTCATCGGGGTTGGAATTAGATTTCTCTATTTTTATGCCCTTTCCCTTATTATTTTCTTTAGCCTTTTTAAATTCAGTTGGGGTAATTTCTATAACATCATCGGAATTCTCGTCGGAATCCGATTCATCAGAGAATTGGTAATCCTCCCAATATTTTGCTTCCTTGGCGGAAACACCATTGACCATAATTAACTTTGGTCGGTTGGTTGAGGATTTTCTTTTACTTAACCGTTTTATTATTTCCCCCACCGGTTTTATTTCTTCATCCGGTTCCGATTCTTCTTCCGGTTCCGATTCTTCTTCCGGTTCCGACTCTTCTTCCGGTTCCTCTTCGGGAACTTGTGAATCAGTCCACAAATCATTCCAATTTACATTTGACTCTTCATTATTATTAGGTGAGTCAATGGGACTTGTTCTAGAGGTAGACATCTATCACATAATATCAAACACGTTAAGAGATTAATATATCACATAATATTCATATGTTAAAAATATATAGTTTCCAACAAAAATGTTAAGCAATCATTTTTAAAGAAAACACGGTCGAAGTCCAGACTCACTAATGCATCCTAACAAACTCGATAAGACACACTAATGCAAATTTTCTGGTTCTCTAAGACCAACGCTCGGATACCAACTGAAATGTCCCGTTCTTATTGATTAAAAACGTTCCATATTAATTGATTTCGTTGCGAGGTTTTGACCTCTATATGAGACGTTTTTCAAAGACTGCATTCATTTTTAAAACAAACCATAACCTTTATTTCATAAATAAAGGTTTAAAAAGCTTTACGTAGATTATCAAATAATGATAATCTAAAATATCCTGTTTACATACGACCATTACATAATGGTTTACAATACAAATATGTTACATCGAAATCAGTTTCTTGAATGCAGTTTTTACACAATATCATACAAACATGGACTCCAAATCTTGTCCTTATTTTAGTATGCAACAGCGGAAGCTCTTAATATTCACCTGAGAATAAACATGCTTTAAACGTCAACAAAAATGTTGGTGAGTTATAGGTTTAACCTATATATATCAAATCGTAACAATAGACCACAAGATTTCATATTTCAATACACATCCCATACATAGAGATAAAAATCATTCATATGGTGAACACCTGGTAACCGACAATAACAAGATGCATATATAAGAATATCCCCATCATTCCGGGACACCCTTCGGATATGATATAAATTTCGAAGTACTAAAGCATCCGGTACTTTGGATGGGGTTTGTTAGGCCCAATAGATCTATCTTTAGGATTCGCGTCAATTAGGGTGTCTGTTCCCTAATTCTTAGATTACCAGACTTAATAAAAAGGGGCATATTCGATTTCGATAATTCAACCATAGAATGTAGTTTCACGTACTTGTGTCTATTTTGTAAATCATTTATAAAACCTGCATGTATTCTCATACCAAAAATATTAGATTTTAAAAGTGGGACTATAACTCACTTTCACAGATTTTTACTTCGTCGGGAAGTAAGACTTGGCCACTGGTTGATTCACGAACCTATAACAATATATACATATATATCAAAGTATGTTCAAAATATATTTACAACACTTTTAATATATTTTGATGTTTTAAGTTTATTAAGTCAGCTGTCCTCGTTAGTAACCTACCACTAGTTGTCCACAGTTAGATGTACAGAAATAAATCGATAAATATTATCTTGAATCAATCCACGACCCAGTGTATACGTATCTCAGTATTGATCACAACTCAAACTATATATATTTTGGAATCAACCTCAACCCTGTATAGCTAACTCCAACATTCACATATAGAGTGTCTATGGTTGTTCCGAAATATATATAGATGTGTCGACATGATAGGTCGAAACATTGTATACGTGTCTATGGTATCTCAAGATTACATAATATACAATACAAGTTGATTAAGTTATGGTTGGAATAGATTTGTTACCAATTTTCACGTAGCTAAAATGAGAAAAATTATCCAATCTTGTTTTACCCATAACTTCTTCATTTTAAATCCGTTTTGAGTGAATAAAATTGCTATGGTTTCATATTGAACTCTATTTTATGAATCTAAACAGAAAAGTATAGGTTTATAGTCGGAAAAATAAGTTACAAGTCGTTTTTGTAAAGGTAGTCATTTCAGTCGAAAGAACGACGTCTAGATGACCATTTTAGAAAACATACTTCCACTTTGAGTTTAACCATAATTTTTGGATATAGTTTCATGTTCATAATAAAAATCATTTTCTCAGAATAACAACTTTTAAATCAAAGTTTATCATAGTTTTTAATTAACTAACCCAAAACAGCCCGCGGTGTTACTACGACGGCGTAAATCCGGTTTTACGGTGTTTTTCGTGTTTCCAGGTTTTAAATCATTAAGTTAGCATATCATATAGATATAGAACATGTGTTTAGTTGATTTTAAAAGTCAAGTTAGAAGGATTAACTTTTGTTTGCGAACAAGTTTAGAATTAACTAAACTATGTTCTAGTGATTACAAGTTTAAACCTTCGAATAATTTAGCTTTATATGTATGAATCGAATGATGTTATGAACATCATTACTACCTTAATTTCCTTGGATAAACCTACTGGAAAAGAGAAAAATGGATCTAGCTTCAATGGATCCTTGGATGGCTCGAAGTTCTTGAAGCAGAATCATGACACGAAAACAAGTTCAAGTAAGATCATCACTTGAAATAAGATTGTTATAGTTATAGAAATTGAACCAAAGGTTGAATATGATTATTACCTTGTATTAGAATGATAACCTACTGTAATAAACAAAGATTTCTTGAGGTTGGATGATCACCTTACAAGATTGGAAGTGAGCTAGCAAACTTGAAAGTATTCTTGATTTTATGAAACTAGAACTTTTGGAATTTATGAAGAACACTTAGAACTTGAAGATAGAACTTGAGAGAGATCACTTAGATGAAGAAAATTGAAGAATGAAAGTGTTTGTAGGTGTTTTTGGTCGTTGGTGTATGGATTAGATATAAAGGATATGTAATTTTGTTTTCATGTAAATAAGTCATGAATGATTACTCATATTTTTGTAATTTTATGTGATATTTCATGCTAGTTGCCAAATGATGGTTCCCACATGTGTTAGGTGACTCACATGGGCTGCTAAGAGCTGATCATTGGAGTGTATATACCAATAGTACATACATCTAAAAGCTGTGTATTGTACGAGTACGAATACGGGTGCATACGAGTAGAATTGTTGATGAAACTGAAAGAGAATGTAATTGTAAGCATTTTTGTTAAGTAGAAGTATTTTGATAAGTGTATTTAAGTCTTTCAAAAGTGTATAAATACATATTAAAACACTACATGTATATACATTTTAACTGAGTCGTTAAGTCATCGTTAGTCGTTACATGTAAGTGTTGTTTTGAAACCTTTAGGTTAACGATCTTGTTAAATGTTGTTAACCCAATGTTTATAATATCAAATGAGATTTTAAATTATTATATTATCATGATATTATCATGTATTAATATCTCTTAATATGATATATATACATTAAATGTCTTTACAACGATAATCGTTACATATATGTCTCGTTTAAAAATCATTAAGTTAGTAGTCTTGTTTTTACATATGTAGTTCATTGTTAATATACTTTATGATATGTTTTCTTATCATAGTATCATGTTAACTATATATATATATCCATATATATGTCATCATATAGTTTTTACAAGTTTTAACGTTCGTGAATCACCGATCAACTTGGGTGGTCAATTGTCTATATGAAACATATTTCAATTAATCAAGTCTTAACAAGTTTGATTGCTTAACATGTTGGAAACATTTAATCATGTAAACATCAATCTCAATTAATATATATAAATATGGAAAAGTTCGGGTCACTACAAATCAAATGAAACTCACCTAATGTATTTTGTAGTAAAAATACATATGACAATATTGAGTAATGCAAGGTTGGCCTCGGATTCACGAACCTATATTATTCATATATATATTAAAACATATAATCGTATTTAAATAAGTTTATATATATTAATGATCATACTAGTTATATTATGTGTTATATTGATAAGTTTAATATATTTAATTTATATATTTCCTATAACTAATTTTCGTTATAACATAATAATAACACTAATTTATATTACGATTTATATATATATATAAAATTATATATTTATATATTAGTTGATATATTTATATATAGCTTAGTTAATATCATTTTAATTAAAGAATATAATGATATGTAATATTAATAATATTATTATAACGTATTTTTATAAAAAATATCTATTTGTAACAATACTAAAGCGATAAGGATGATAATACTAATGATAGTAATAATAATAATAGTGTTAATTAATTTTTTTTTAATAATAATAACTTTACTAATTTGAATAAAATCTTAGTTTTAAATAAATAAATAAAAATAATAATAATTTTGATAAATTTTTAATTATAATAGTACTTCATTTTAATAATAAAATGATGATAATAGTAATTTTGTTAATAATAAGTTTTTATTACAAACCTTGTGTTAAATATCTTGACTTATAAACATAGTTTCTATAATTTAATTTTCATAATTATATTCGTAATTATACAGGTATTCATATAGTTTATAATCAGTTTCCAAATTTTATTTTAACAACTTTTATTACTAACTTCATAATATGTTTGTTATTAACATGTTCGAAATCATAATAATTGATAATAACAATAATAATACTACTAACAATAATAATGTTAATACTAATAATATTAACAATGATAATAATATAAACTATATAAATGATAATACTTTTAATAACCATTTTATTAATAAGAATGATAATAATTTGTGATACAATAATCCTAGTAGATAATAATTATAACATAATAATCATAATCATAATCATAATCATAATCATAATCATAATCATAATCATAATCATAATCATAATCATAATCATAATCATAATCATAATCATAATCATAATCATAATAATAATAATAATAACAATAATAATAATAATAATAATAATAATAATAATAATAATAATAATAATAATAATAATAATAATAATAATAATAATAATAATAATAATAATAATAATAATAATAATAATCATAATAATAATAATAATCATAAAAATAAAATACAACCTTTGAAGACTTGCTAAAAAGAATAAGCCACTGCCGGGGTTCGAACCCATGACCTCTCACTCACCCACTCCAACATTTTACCATTACTCCGTTCTTAAATTTCTGATTTAAATCTGACTGCATAACATTATAACCCGTAATATTTAACTCTCTACTTCTTCTCCTTCATCCTCATCTAATCGACCCTGGCAACGATTTACAAACCGCACCACCAATATGTTTAAGCTTAAAATATAATTACAAACCACTTAAACTGATTCTGTGATCGATTAAGCAAGCAAAAAAATAAATAAATAAATAACAGCAAAAAAAAATATAAAATGCCGTCGCTGTTCCAAAACAAAAAAAATGATTTCAAAATCAAGAACTTTTTAGATCGAACTTATAACATAAAATAGTTTGTAATCCACTCCTTGAATCTATTGGTATCGTTAATTGCAGTTGGTTTGCAACAACAAACCCGAATTTCCTCAAGAACGAATTCGTTGACTTTTTGAAACAAATATTTGACTCGAAAATTAACCCTTGATTTAGCGAATTAGGATTTGAGAATTTGTAGATAGTTTCCTTATAAGATTTCCAACATAACTGCGTTTTTAGATTTTTACAAATGCTTTGAATTCGATTTTTGGCAAAAAAGACATGAACGGAGAAAGGAAAAAAAAAATAAGAGTATGTTTTTAATATTTTTCTTTGATTTCCTGTTAGCCGTGACTTACACCAATTATGTATGGATATTAATCGAATTATTGAGACTAGTAAAAAGTGTACGATCCCTTTGTTTTGTAGCTGAGGTTGTGGAGGTCACCAAATCACGAGCAGATATGGAAAAGCAAGAAAAAAAAAGAAAAAAAAACTATATAGATGATAGGGATATATATAAATCAAGCATATTTACCTGCTTTGTAATATAATTAACAAATATTGATAATTAATAAACATATTAATAATAATAATAATACTAATTAATAATAATAATAGAAATACTAATATCCTAGATGAATAAACAATAGATCGTATTATTTTCTAATAACTAATATTGAATATGATAATTATTTATAATAATAACGATTCTTAATAATAATAATATCAAATAACAATTAATAAAAAAATTCTGATTTTTAATGCTTATATTAATATACATATTAATGAATGTAATAATAATAACATAATCTTGTAATTTTATATATATATATATATATATATATATATATATATATATATATATATATATATATATATATATATATATATATATTTAAATATACACTGTATTTAATATATCTGTTTATATATATATCTGTAGACATATATGTATTATATTTAGTCTCATTAGTTATTAAATATAACTATAATAATGATACTTCTTATTATTATATGTAATGATAATAACACTTTATAAATATGTAATTGTAATAATAATTATATTATTGATAATAATAATATCTATAAGTTTCATAATAATAATATTATTAATAATAATGATAATGTTATAATAATTTAAATTCATCACACTTCATATCTATTTACAATTAAAGGTTCGTGAATCTTTGGGAATAGTCGCAGGTCAAATGATTTCATAAAAATAGTTCAAATATTTTGAGACACAACCTAACAGACTTTACTTATCTTGTCGAAATTATATAAAGATTAAGTTTAAATTTAGTCGGAAATTCCCGGGTCATCACAGTACCTACCCGTTAAAGAAATTTCGTCCCGAAATTTGAGTGAGGTGGTCATGGCTAACAATAAAAATATTTTCATGACGAATATGAGTTGATAAATAGAGTTTTATCATCATTGAGTAATATGGATAAAATGATTCGATTAATCGAAGAGTACGAGTGGAGCTATTCACAAAAGAATGAAATGAGAAACAAATATTTATTTTTAACTTTTGACGTAGTCAGGTTTGAATTCCGGAATTCAAGGGATTTAAAAAAAAAATCTTTGAAATCTAAAAGATTTGATTCTTCGGGATTTATGGAGATTAAGATCTCTATAAATAAATATGGTGATCTGCCTCGATTACTTTGTCTGATATTTCCATTATAAATTAAGTTTTTCCGTTCCATTATTCTCACCATTCCTATACTTTCTTTCTTAGTTCATACATCCAAAAGATTGTGAAAATACTTAATCCAGTTCTAATCCTTGATATTTTTCTAATTATCATTTCTGTCATCCTTCTTTTCAATCTTCCATCAGAAGAATCTGTTTACTTCTACTATTACCTTGGGGTGATACTATTCTTAATTATACCGTGTCTTTATATTGCTATCTGTATTAATATCCACGGTTTGTAATCTCCGTGTTGTTATCGGGCTTTATATTTTCTCTTATATTTTGGAGCTCTTTGTCTTTTTATTATCTTCTCGAGCTCTAGTAAAGCGAGTAATGGTCCAGAATTCGTAAGTATGAAATTTCGAGTGAACTTAATGTTCTAAACAAGAAAGAACGTAATAGCACGATTTGATTTGTCAAATTACCTGTATCACTGAGAATAGAACTATCAAGAATATATTTTCTTGATATGTTCAGAAGTTAAGCAGAATGAAAGAGTTATGTAACATGGCACGTGATGACGATATGATATGTGAATCATCACGTTCCATTAGAAGCTCAGCATGACTTACTGTAATATAATCACGTTGATCAAGTGTCATTATATTATACTAATTCATGCATCAATTTCTTTACATTTCTCCAGAATTTATTCATAAATTAAACTTAGATTTTACAGAAGTTTCCAATATAATGAAACACATGAAGCACGAAGAGGTATATAATTTCGGACGAGAATATTTATGAAAATATCCTCAGAAATATCGAAAATATTGATGATGATATTTTGGAATTTCTAAGTTCGATGGTTGATGGAGAAAGATTTTTCGCAAAATTTTAACATGACTTCGGAGCAAGATATTCTCTAAGGATTTCAATGGATCCAGAATTATCTGGATTCTTTGAATATAGGGTATGGTCCTTGTATTTGTCCTTGGTCTCCTTCATGGTTAGCTCAATCCGTTTTCCAGTTCCAACTTTTCTGAGCTTTTCCAACGTACTATTCTTTATCATTAAACTTTCGACGATTAAGGTCGTTTACGGTTGTCTACAGTTTCTGCTGCTTCATTCTGCTTTTTCAACATTCAGAGTATTGGTTTGTAGACTGAGTGCTGTTCAGAATTTCAGAATGAAAGACCATAATTCTAAAAGATAAATGTTATACATATAACTGTTGATGTAGATATGATGTGCGTTTTCAAAGTACTGATTATTGATTCCCGATAATTGGTATGACAATTCTCGTTACAGGATGCGGATGAGTATATGATAGGGTTTCAATAAATAAATATAATGATTTATCGGAGAGATTTAAACCAATAAGTAACGAGGTTGCTGGTACGTCTGTTGATAATATGGTAGAATATGAAAGGTTCCCCGGTAACAATAAAAGAGCACACATATATATCAAGGTTATAATAAGGCTACTTCGAATGGAAGTCGAAATTGATTTGATGAAGCTGTGACAAAATTGGCTAATTTGAAAAGAAATTGCAAAGTTATTTTCAGTAATAACTACGCCAAAGGAGCTAGCACAGATATGTTTTAAACGCTTACTCAGGTTCTGAGAGTTTTCAGATACATAACTATATGCATAAATCATTCCTTTCGTAGATGAAGTGCGGTTGATTCATCCTCTCGATTGAGGTGTTTTCAAGAGTCATGAAAGGTTTTGAACGCAGATTGTAATCGTGAAGATACAAATGAGGTTTAAGATGAAATCAAGTGGCAACTTGAAGAATTTTTTAGTTTCATATGTTATAATCAATATTGTAATTCATTTTAATTGTCCAATGTTGATAGTCCACAATTAGCAGTGTACAAATAATAATTCATATATAGTTTACTATATAATAATCAAATTAATTAATACGTATCGTGACCCGTGTACATGTGTCAGACTCGATCACAACTCAAAGTATATATATTATTATAGAATCAACCTCAACCCTGTATAGAGAACTCGATCATTACTGCATATAGAGTGTCTATGGTGATTCCAAATAATATATATAGATGTGTCGATATGATATGTCAAAACCTTGTATACGTGTCCCGATATTTAAAGTGCGTAAAATAAATACAGAAATTAAATGACGATAAATAAAAGGCGTAAAGTAAATAACAGAAATTAAATGACGATAAATAAAATTGCGAGAATGTAAATTGCGATAAATAAATTGCGATAAATAAAGTGTAATCAGTTAGCTGGGAACAATTAGCTAGGAACAGTTAGCGTGGATTCTTAACAAAATTTCTCATAGTTAATTTGTTTGTTTCTAACAAATTTTATTTTGTCAAATGTTTCCTTCATTAAGCCACTTGATTTTTGATAAATCAAAATCCAAATATGAAATTGGATGAATATGGTTATTCTGTGGTGAATGGATACGTATATCTGTAGATGTAAACAGGATAGTAAATGACTGTTGAATCAGATTTGAAAGAATGTACAGTGTAACTTATTAATGTGAAATCTAAATATTCCTCGGGTATTACCTGCCCGTTAAAATATTTTCACCATTAACAATTTGTACAAAAGAATTATTAATTACATTCTTTATGAAAACATATATACATATATATTTTCTTCAGATGTAATCATGGATTTAATGAGTTAATATGATATTAAACTCATTTAATTTACCGTTAGAATAAGAATATATAATCTCTAAAACATTAGAGATTACATAATCGCCATGTCGAACGAAGATAACTGATGTAGAACATCATGTAGAACGATGATTATATTCGAGGTATAGATTGAGATGTTGAGGCATGTGATATTGAAACTTGGGTTGTTGGTGGTACTGTTGGTGCCGGTGATTTGGATGAAGCTGGTACGTTTTGCACCACATTTTCCAAGACTACAACTTGTGCGCGAAGTTCGTTAACTTCTTCTATTTCACCGGGATGATAGTCGGTTCGGACGAGCGGATGAATGAGGTTTAGAATCTGAGATAGTATATGATCGTGATGAGATACTTTGAAAATGAGAGAGAAAATGGTGTCTCGAACAGGTTTGCCGGTAAACGTTTCAGGTTCATTGTCAAGAGGTGAATTTGGTTGGTGGAAAGGATCGCCTTCTTTGCGTTTCCATTGATTTAGTCGACTACGAAACCATTAGATGAATTGGTGATGGCTGATTGGTTGATTCATTCCGGTGACACTGCTTTCGGAGCTAGAGTGAAACTCTATGTCGGAATAGCTGTCGGAATAACTATCGGATTAGTTATCGGAATCTAAGGGACTCGAACTGGTTGAGGGACTCATCTCGTACGTTTAGGTGAAGGATTTTCGATAAGGAATAGAATAGGATGTTGATTAGTACCCTGCAATACATAATTTACATATGCATATATAATACAAAAATCCCATAAGTTATGGAGGAATCTACGGAATCTGTCAGGCAAAGGTAACAATAACAGATACGCTAAGATATGAATCAGCAGATACACTAAGATATGAATTTTTGTCTATATACTATTCATGCAATCATTGCAATATGATGTGTCTAGACTAAGAATAATGAGTAGGTAATTTCCTAAGGATGATAAACAGATGATTTTTGAAAAAAATGATAAGCAAAACTTTTGACATGCAGACACGGTCGAAGTCCAGACTCACTAATGCATCCTAACGACTATCAGTTAGACATACTAATGCAAGACCTGGTTCGCTAAGACCACCGCTCTGATACCAATTGTAGAGACCCGTCCTAATCCATCCGGACGAAGTCCATATCGATTACAAATGATTCACAACAGTTGATTACATCGCGAGGTAATGGACCTCTATATGATACATTTTACAAACATTGCATTCGTTTTTAAAAGACAAACTTTCGTTACATCTGCAGTTGACAGGCATGTATAGCATTTCATAATATATCCAAATATAATTGACTTAATAATAATCTTGATGAACTCAAAGACTCGAATGCAACGTCTTTTGAAATATGTCATGTACGACTCTAAGTAATATCTCTAATATGAGCAAATGCACAGCGGAAGATTTCTTTCGTACCTGAGAATAAACATGCTTTCAAGTGTCAACCAAAAGGTTGGTGAGTTCATTAGTTTAACATAAATAAACATTTCCATCATTTTAATAGACCACAAGATTTTCATTTCCAGTTCTCATAAATATACGTCCCATGCATAGAGACAAAATAATCATTCATATGGTGAACACCTGGTAACCGACATTCACAAGATGCATATAAGAATATCCCCATCATTCCGGGATCCTCCTTCGTACATGATATAAATTTCGAAGTACTAAAGCATCCGGTACTTTGGATGGGGCTTGTTGGGCCCGATAGATCTATCTTTAGAGTTCGCGTCAATTAGGGTGTCTGTTCCCTAATTCTTAGATTACCAGACTTAATAAAAAGGGACATATTTGATTTCGATAATTCAACCATAGAATGTAGTTTCACGTACTTGTGTCTACTTCGTAAAAAATTTATAAAAATTGCGCATGTATTCTCAGCCCAAAAATGTAATGAGTAAAAGGGAATCAAATGAAACTCACCTAATGTATTTTGTAGTAAAAATACATATGACAATATTGAGCAATGCAAGGTTGGCCTCGGATTCACGAACTTATATTATTCATATATATATTAAAACATATAATCGTATTTAAATAAGTTTATATATATTAATGATCATACTAGTTATATTATGTGTTATATAGATAAGTTTAATATATTTAATTTATATATTTCCTATAACTAATATTCGTTATAACATAATAATAATACTAATTTATATTACGATTTATATATATATATATAATTATATATTTATATATTAGTTGATATATTTATATATAGCTTAGTTAATATCATTTTAATTAAAGAATATAATGATATGTAATATTAATATTATTATAACGTATTTTTATAAAAAATATCTATTTGTAACAATACTAAAGCGATAAGGATGATAATACTAATGATAGTAATAACAATAATAGTGTTAATTAATTTTTTTTAATAATAATAACTTTACTAATTTGAATAAAATGTTAGTTTTAAATAAATAAATAAAAATAATAATAATTTTGATAAATTTTTAATTATAATAGTACTTCATTTTAATAATAAAATGATGATAATTGTAATTTTGTTAATAATAAGTTTTTATTACAAACCTTGTGTTAAATATCTAGACTTATAACCATAGTTTCTATAATTTAATTTTCATAATTATACAGGTATTCATATAGTTTATAATCAGTTTCCAAATTATATTTTAACAACTTTTATTACTAACTTCATAATATGTTTGTTATTAACATGTTCGAAATCATAATAATTGATAATAACAATAATAATACTACTAACAATAATAATGTTAATACTAATAATATTAACAATGATAATAATATAAACTATATAAATGATAATACTTTTAATAACCATTTTATTAATAAGAATGATAATAATTTGTAATACAATAATCCTAGTAGATAATAATTATAACATAATAATCATAATCATAATCATAATCATAATCAGAATCATAATCATAATCATAATCATAATCATAATCATAATCATAATCATAATCATAATCATAATCATAATCATAATAATAATAATAATAATAATAATAATAATAATAATAATAATAATAATAATAATAATAATAATCATAAAAATAAAATACAACCTTTGAAGACTTGCTAAAAAGAATAAGCCACTGCCGGGGTTCGAACCCATGACCTCTCGCTCAACCACTCCAACATTTTACCATTACTCCGTTCTTAAATTTCTGATTTAAATCTGACTGCATAACATTATAACCCGTAATATTTAACTCTCTACTTCTTCTCCTTCATCCTTATCTAATCGACCCTGGCAACGATTTACAAACCGCACCACCAATATGTTTAAGCTTAAAATATAATTACAAACCACTTAAACTGATTCTGTGATTGATTAAGCAAGCAAAAAAAAAAAAAATAACAGCAAAAAAAAAAATTGTCGTCGCTGTTCCAAAACAAAAAAAATGATTTCAAAATCGAGAACGTTTTAGATCGAACTTATAACATAAAATATTTTGTAATCCACTCCTTGAATCTATTGGTATCGTTAATTGCAGTTGGTTTGCAACAACAAACCCGAATTTCCTCAAGAACGAATTCATTGACTTTTTGAAACAAATATTTGACTCGAAAATTAACCCTTGATTTAACGAATTAGGATTTGAGAATTTATAGATAGTTTCCTTATAAGATTTCCAACATAACTGCATTTTTAGATTTTTACAAATGCTTTGAATTCGATTTTTGGCAAAAAAGACATGAAAGGAGAAAGGAAAAAAAAATAAGAGTATGTTTTTAATATTTCTCTCTGATTTCCTGTTAGTTGTGACTTACACCAATTATGTATGGATATTAATAGAATTATTGAGACTAGTAAAAAGTGTACGATCCCTTTGTTTTGTAGCTGAGGTTGTGGAGGTCACCAAATCATGAGCAGATATGGAAAAGCAAGAAAAAAAAAACTATATAGATGATAGGGATATATATAAATCAAGCATATTTTCCTGCTTTGTAATATAATTAACAAATATTGATAATTAATAAACATATTAATAATAATAATAATAATACTAATTAATAATAATAATAGAAATACTAATATCCTAGATGAATAAACAATAGATCGTATTATTTTCTAATAACTAATATTGAATATGATAATTATTTATAATAATAACGATTCTTAATAATAATAATATCAAATAACAATTAATAAAAAAAATTCTGATTTTTAATGCTTATATTAATATACATATTAATGAATGTAATAATAATAACATAATCTTGTAATTATATATATATATATATATATATATATATATATATATATATATATATATATATATATATATATATATATATATATATATATATATATATATATATATTTGTATATATATATATTTAAATGTACACTGTATTTAATATATCTGTTTATATATATATCTGTAGACATATATGTAATATATTTAGTCTCATTAGTTATTAAATATAACTATAATAATGATACTTCTTATTATTATATGTAATGATAATAACACTTTATAAATATGTAATTGTAATAATAATTATATTATTGATAATAATAATATCTATAAGTTTCATAATAATAATATTATTAATAATAATGATAATGTTATAATAATTTAAATTCATCACACTTCATATCTATTTACAATTAAAGGTTCGTGAATCTTTGGGAATAGTCGCAGGTCAAATGATTTCATAAAAATAGTTCAAAATTTTTGAGACACAACCTAACAGACTTTACTTATCTTGTCGAAATCATATAAAGATTAAGTTTAAATCATAATACTAATTAATAATAATAATAGAAATACTAATATCCTAGATGAATAAACAATAGATCGTATTATTTTCTAATAACTAATATTGAATATGATAATTATTTATAATAATAACGATTCTTAATAATAATAATATCAAATAACAATTAATAAAAAAATTCTGATTTTTAATGCTTATATTAATATACATATTAATGAATGTAATAATAATAACATAATCTTGTAATTCTATATATATATATATATATATATATATATATATATATATATATATATATATATATATATATATATATATATTAAATATACACTGTATTTAATATATCTGTTTATATATATATCTGTAGACATATATGTATTATATTTAGTCTCATTAGTTATTAAATATAACTATAATAATGATACTTCTTATTATTATATGTAATGATAATAACACTTTATAAATATGTAATTGTAATAATAATTATATTATTGATAATAATAATATCTATAAGTTTCATAATAATAATATTATTAATAATAATGATAATGTTATAATAATTTAAATTCATCACACTTCATATCTATTTACAATTAAAGGTTCGTGAATCTTTGGGAATAGTCGCAAGTCAAATGATTCCATAAAAATAGTTCAAAATTTTTGAGACATAACCTAACAGACTTTACTTATCTTGTCGAAATCATATAAAGATTAAGTTTAAATTTAGTCGAAAATTCCCGGGTCGTCACAATATGTACACACATATCTATTTACAATTAATTGTTAGTGATTCGTCGAAACTGGTCGAAGGTAATTGAATACATGAACATAGTTCCAACATTTTCGAGACTCAACATTATAGAATTTGCTTATCGTGTCGGAAACATATAAAGATCAACTTTAAATTTGGTTAAAAATTTCCGGGTCGTCACAGTACCTACCCGTTAAAGAAATTTCGTCCCGAAATTTGATCGAGGTTGTCATGGTTAACAATAAAAATGTTTTCGTGACGATTATGGGTTGATAAATAGAGTTTTATCATTTTTGATTGATATAGATAAAACGATTCGATTATGCGGAGCGTACGAGTGAAGCTGTCACAAAATAATGAAATAAAGTTTCGTCTTAACTTTTGACGTAGTCATGGTTGATTCCCGGAATTCAAGGAATTAAGGAAATCTTCGAAATCTAAATAAGATCTGAGTCTGCGAAATTTAAGGAAATTAGGATCTTTATAATTAAATACGGTGATCTCTCTCGATTACTCTGTCAGATATTTCCATTATAAATTAAACTTTTCCCGTTCCAATATTTTTCACTACTCCCATTTTCTATACTTTAATTCATATTTCCAAATCATCAGTCAATATGCTTCATCTAGTTTTAATTCTGGATATATTCCTGACTTTCATATATGTTATTCTCCTTTTTCATCTACCACCGGAGGAATCTGTCTACTTCTACTATGCTCTTGGGTTTATAGTGTTTTTAGTTCTTCCGAGTCTTTATATTGCTATTCGTATTAATATCCACGGTTTGTGATGAAATGTCCCGTTCTTATTGATTAAAAACGTTCCATATTAATTGATTTCGTTGCGAGGTTTTAACCTCTATATGAGACGTTTTTCAAAGACTGCATTCATTTTTAAAACAAACCATAACCTTTATTTCATAGATAAAGGTTTTAAAAAGCTTTACGTAGATTATCAAATAATGATAATCTAAAATATCCTGTTTACACACGACCATTATGTAGTGACCCGAACTTTTCCATGTTTATATATATTAATTGAGATTGATATTTACATGATTAAATGTTTCCAACATGTTAAGCAATCAAACTTGTTAAGACTTGATTAATTGAAATAGGTTTCATATAGACAATTGACCACCCAAGTTGACCGGTGATTCACTAACGTTAAAACTTGTAAAAACTATATGATGACATATATATGGTTATATATATAGTTAACATGATATTATGATAAGTAAACATATCATTAAGTATATTAACAATGAACTACATATGTAAAAACAAGACTACTAACTTAATGATTTTGAAACGAGACATATATGTAACGATTATCGTTGTAACGACATTTAATGTATATATATCATATTAAGAGATATTCGTACATCATAATATCATGATAATATAATAATTTAAAATCTCTTTTGATATTATAAACATTGGGTTAACAACATTTAACAAGATCGTTAACCTAAAGGTTTCAAAACAACAATTACATGTAACGACTAACGATGACTTAACGACTCAGTTAAAATGTATATACATGTAGTGTTTTAATATGTATTCATACACTTTTGAAAGACTTCAAGACACTTATCAAAATACTTCTACTTAACAAAAATGCTTACAATTACATCCTCATTCAGTTTCATCAACAATTCTACTCGTATGCACCCGTATTCGTACTCGTACAATACACAGCTTTTAGATGTATGTACTATTGGTATATACACTCCAATGATCAGCTTTTAGCAGCCCATGTGAGTCACCTAACACATGTGGGAACCATCATTTGGCAACTAGCATGAAATATCTCATAAAATTACAAAAATATGAGTAATCATTCATGACTTATTTACATGAAAACAAAATTACATATCCTTTATATCTAATCCATACACCAACGACCAAAAACACCTACAAACACTTTCATTCTTCAATTTTCTTCATATAATTGATCTCTCTCAAGTTCTATCTTCAAGTTCTAAGTGTTCTTCATAAATTCCAAAAGTTCTAGTTTCATAAAATCAAGAATACTTTCAAGTTTGCTAGCTCACTTCCAATCTTGTAAGGTGATCATCCAACCTCAAGAAATCTTTGTTTCTTACAATAGGTTATCATTCTAATACAAGGTAATAATCATATTAAAACTTTGGTTCAATTTCTATAACTATAACAATCTTATTTCAAGTGATGATCTTACTTGAACTTGTTTTCGTGTCATGATTCTGCTTCAAGAACTTCGAGCCATCCAAGGATCCGTTGAAGCTAGATCCATTTTTCTTTTTTCCAGTAGGTTTATCCAAGGAACTTAAGGTAGTAATGATGTTCATAACATCATTAGATTCATACATATAAAGCTATCTTATTCGAAGGTTTAAACTTGTAATCACTAGAACATAGTTTAGTTAATTCTAAACTTGTTCGCAAAAAAAAGTTAATCCTTCTAACTTGACTTTTAAAATCAACTAAACACATGTTCTATATCTATATGATATGCTAACTTAATGATTTAAAACCTGGAAACACGAAAAACACCGTAAAACCGGATTTACGCCGTCGTAGTAACACCGCGGGCTGTTTTGGGTTAGTTAATTAAAAACTATGATAAACTTTGATTTAAAAGTTGTTATTCTGAGAAAATGATTTTTATTATGAACATGAAACTATATCCAAAAATTATGGTTAAACTCAAAGTGGAAGTATGTTTTCTAAAATGGTCATCTAGACGTCGTTCTTTCGACTGAAATGACTACCTTTACAAAAACCACTTATAACTTATTTTTCCGACTATAAACCTATACTTTTTCTGTTTAGATTCATAAAATATAGTTCAATATGAAACCATAGCAATTTGATTCACTCAAAACGGATTTAAAATGAAGAAGTTATGGGTAAAACAAGATTGGATAATTTTTCTCATTTTAGCTACGTGAAAATTGGTAACAAATCTATTCCAACCATAACTTAATCAACTTGTATTGTATATTATGTAATCTTGAGATACCATAGACACGTATACAATGTTTCGACCTATCATGTCGACACATCTATATATATTTCGGAACAACCATAGACACTCTATATGTGAATGTTGGAGTTAGCTATACAGGGTTGAGGTTGATTCCAAAATATATATATAGTTTGAGTTGTGATCAATACTGAGATACGTATACACTGGGTCGTGGATTGATTCAAGATAATATTTATCGATTTATTTCTGTACATCTAACTGTGGACAACTAGTTGTAGGTTACTAACGAGGACAGCTGACTTAATAAACTTAAAACATCAAAATATATTAAAAGTGTTGTAAATATATTTTGAACATACTTTGATATATATGTATATATTGTTATAGGTTCGTGAATCAACCAGTGGCCAAGTCTTACTTCCCGATGAAGTAAAAATCTGTGAAAGTGAGTTATAGTCCCACTTTTAAAATCTAATATTTTTGGGATGAGAATACATGCAGGTTTTATAAATGATTTACAAAATAGACACAAGTACGTGAAACTACATTCTATGGTTGAATTATCGAAATCGAATATGCCCCTTTTTATTAAGTCTGGTAATCTAAGAATTAGGGAACAGACACCCTAATTGACGCGAATCCTAAAGATAGATCTATCGGGCCCAACAAACCCCATCCAAAGTACCGGATGCTTTAGTACTTCGAAATTTATATCATATCCGAAGGGTGTCCCGGAATGATGGGGATATTCTTATATATGCATCTTGTTAATGTCGGTTACCAGGTGTTCACCATATGAATGATTTTTATCTCTATGTATGGGATGTGTATTGAAATATGAAATCTTGTGGTCTATTATTATGATTTGATATATATAGGTTAAACCTATAACTCACCAACATTTTTGTTGACGTTTAAAGCATGTTTATTCTCAGGTGAATATTAAGAGCTTCCGCTGTTGCATACTAAAATAAGGACAAGATTTGGAGTCCATGTTTGTATGATATTGTGTAAAAACTGTATTCAAGAAATTGATTTCGATGTAACATATTTGTATTGTAAACCATTATGTAATGGTCGTGTGTAAACAGGATATTTTAGATTATCATTATTTGATAATCTACGTAAAGCTTTTTAAACCTTTATTTATGAAATAAAGGTTATGGTTTGTTTTAAAAATGAATGCAGTCTTTGAAAAACGTCTCATATAGAGGTCAAAACCTCGCAACGTAATCAATTAATATGGAACGTTTTTAATCAATAAGAACGGGACATTTCAGTTGGTATCCGAGCGTTGGTCTTAGAGAACCAGAATTTTGCATTAGTGTGACTTATCGAGTTTGTTAGGATGCATTAGTGAGTCTGGACTTCGACCGTGTTTACTTGAAAAATGATTGCTTAACAAATTTTGTTGGAAACTATATATTTTTAACATGTGAATATTATGTGATATATTAATCTCTTAACGCGTTTGATATTATGTGATAGATGTCTACCTCTAGAACAAGTCCCATTGACTCACCTAATAATAATGAAGAGTCAAATGTAAATTGGAATGATTCGTGGACTGATTCACAAGTTCCCGAAGAGGAACCGGAAGAAGAGTCAGAACCGAAAGAAGAATCGGAACCGGAAGAAGAATCGGAACCGGATGAAGAAATAGAACCGGTGGGGGAAATAATAAAACGATTAAGTAAAAGAAAATCCTCAACCATCCGACCAAGGTTAATTATGGTCAATGGTGTTTCCGCCAAGGAAGCAAAATATTGGGAGGATTACCAATTCTCCGATGAATCGGATTCCGACGAGAATTCTGATGATGTTATAGAAATTACCCCAACTGAATTTAAAAAGGCAAAAGAAAATAATAAGGGAAAGGGCATAAAAATAGAGAAATCTAATTCCAACCCCGATGAACTTTATATGTATCATCAACCCCCGAAGTCCTTAAGTTGTAACAATGACCCGGGAACCTCTAAACCACCAGGTTTTTCTAAACCAATGTGGATAATGACGGCTCGTATTAGGGGAACATCATATATCCCTAGAAACTTGGCAAAACGAACCAAAACCGAAGAAGAAGAAACAAGCGAATAAGATAGTTGTATTCGTGTGGTGTAATATATGTAATATAGCGTGCTTATGCTTTATGATATATGTAAAAATTGCTTGTATTAATAAGTATTTTTTTTTATGAATCTAACTCTTGTCTATTTTACAGTATAAAACACAAAATGGATAGACAACCCAATATTTTAAGAGACCTACCCGGAGACATGATTGATGAAATCTTGTCTAGAGTCGGTCAGAATTCTTTGGCACAACTATTTAAGGCGAGATCAGTTTGTAAGACATTCGAAGAACGTTCCAAGAATGTCTTGGTTTATAAGAGACTTTCGTTTGAAAGATGGGGGATATCACATTGGGAAACCCATAAGTTACGATGTGTTTACTTTGACGCATATATTGCGGGGAACCCAAATGCTATTTTACGCAACGGGTTAAGAAATTATTTTGACTCAATATATCCGAATATTGGACTTCGTGATTTAGAAAAAGCGGCTAACATGCAACATAAAGAAGCATGTTATGCTTACGGATTAGTAATGTTCGCTTCTCACCAAAGTGAGAACAAGAACATTGGGCTACAACTATTAAACAAAACGTTCCCACAAGTGACGGAGTCGGTAATTGGGGTAAGAAATGAGGTATTTAGATTGTTACGGGACTGTTGGACATTACGTAACCCTCGTCCCTTTGACGACGTTACAACACGATGTCTTATCAACGGCCATAACGGTTATGTTCCACAAGACCAAGGATGGGAAGTAATCCTAGTAAAACCAGAATGCATGACTTGTTTCTGGACGTATGAATTACGTGTCTTTATTGCCTTTGCTGAACGACTTGTGTACTAGCTAGAATTATCTTCAAAACCATCTTGTATCAAATTTATTTTGTGCTATATTTCATGCTATATGTAAAATAAGCGGTATTGTAAGTTTGTAAAATATTGTGTAAAAGTTTGAACGCGAAATATTATTATAATCAGTTTTTCATATAGAATTGTAGTAGTTGAATTGTATATTAGCTACTAAGTATGAACTTAACGGGTAGGTACTACCCGAATTTAAACTTATAAAACGCTAATATTAAGAAAAAGCTTTTATAAATGAGTTCATATTATGCTACGAAATACTATTAACTACTCTTAATATTCTGTATGATTAACTTGTTCCATTTGACTATTTTGAAGGAAATGGCACCGACTACTCGACACACCGTGAATATGAATGAAGAGGAATTCCGTACTTTTCTAGCTTCAAACATAGCCGCAGTACAGGTTGCGCAACATACCAACAATAACCTTGGATCTAGCAGTACAGGAAATCGTGTAGGATGCACCTACAAAGAATTCACTGCCTGCAAACCTTTGGAATTTGATGGAACCGAAGGACCGATCGGATCGAAACGGTGGACTGAGAAGGTCGAATCGGTGTTTGCCATAAGTAAGTGTACTGAAGAGGACAAAGTGAAGTACGCTACGCATACCTTCACAGGTTCTGCGTTAACATGGTGGAATACCTATCTAGAGCAAGTGGGACAAGACGATGCGTACGCACTACCGTGGTCAGCATTCAAGCACTTGATGAACGAGAAGTACCGTCCCAGAACTGAGGTCAATAAGCTCAAGACAGAACTTAGAGGGTTACGAACCCAAGGATTTGATATTACCACGTACGAAAGACGATTCACAGAATTGTGCCTATTGTGTCCGGGAGCATTCGAAGATGAGGAAGAGAAGATCGACGCGTTTGTGAAAGGATTACCGGAAAGAATCCAAGAAGATATAAGTTCACACGAGCCCACCTCCATACAACAGGCATGTAGAATGGCTCACAAACTAGTGAACCAGATTGAAGAAAGAATTAAAGAACAGACTGCTGAAGAGGCCAATGTGAAGCAAGTCAAAAGAAAGTGGGAGGAAAACGGTGATAAGAATCACCAATACAACAACAACAGCAATTACAACAATAATCGCAACAATTATCCCAACAATCGCAACATCAATCGCAACTACAAAAAACGGCCCAACAACAACAACAACAACAACAACAACAGCAACTACAAAAATCATCCTAATAACAATAATAACCGCAACAACAACAACAATCAGAAGTCGCTATGCCAAAGGTGTGAAAAGAATCACTCGGGGTTCTGCACCAAATTTTGCAACAAGTGTAAAAGAAATGGTCATAGCGCGGCGAAGTGTGAGGTCTATGGACCAGGGGTTAATAGAACGAGAGGAACAAATGGTGTCGGAACGAGTAATGGCGGAGCAAGTAGTGTCGGAGCAAGTTATGCCAATGTAGTTTGTTATAAATGTGGAAAACCGGGCCACATTATTAGAAATTGCCCGAACCAGGAGAACACGAATGGACAAGGCCGCGGAAGAGTTTTCAATATTAATGCGGCAGAGGCACAGGAAGACTCGGAGCTTGTTACGGGTACGTTTCTTATTGACAATAAATCTGCTTACGTTTTATTTGATTCGGGTGCGGATAGAAGCTATATGAGTAAAGATTTTTGTGCTAAATTAAGTTGTCCATTGACGCCTTTGGATAGTAAATTTTTACTCGAATTAGCAAATGGTAAATTAATTTCAGCAGATAATATATGTCGGAATCGAGAAATTAAACTGGTTAGTGAAACATTTAAGATTGATTTGATACCAGTAGAGTTAGGGAGTTTTGATGTGATAATCGGTATGGACTGGTTGAAAGAAGTGAAAGCGGAGATCGTTTGTTACAAAAATGCAATTCGCATTATACGAGAAAAAGGAAAACCCTTAATGGTGTACGGAGAAAAGGGCAACACGAAGCTACATCTTATTAGTAATTTGAAGGCACAAAAACTAATAAGAAAAGGTTGCTATGCTGTTCTAGCACACGTCGAGAAAGTACAAACTGAAGAAAAGAGCATCAATGATGTTCCTGTCGCAAAAGAATTTCCCAATGTATTTCCGAAAGAATTACCGGGATTACCCCCACATCGATCCGTTGAATTTCAAATAGATCTTGTACCAGGAGCTGCACCAATAGCTCGTGCTCCTTACAGACTCGCACCCAGCGAGATGAAAGAACTACAAAGCCAATTACAAGAAATTTTAGAGCGTGGTTTCATTCGACCAAGCACATCACCTTGGGGAGCTCCTGTTTTGTTTGTCAAGAAGAAAGATGGTACATTCAGGTTGTGTATCGACTACCGAGAGTTGAACAAACTTACCACCAAGAACCGCTACCCACTACCGAGAATCGATGACTTATTTGATCAACTACAAGGCTCGTCTGTTTATTCAAAGATTGACTTACGTTCCGGGTGTCATCAAATGCGGGTGAAAGAAGATGATATTCCAAAGACTGCTTTCAGAACACGTTACGGTCATTACGAGTTTATGGTCATGCCGTTTGGTTTAACTAATGCACCAGCTGTGTTCATGGACCTTATGAACCGAGTGTGTGGACCATACCTTGACAAGTTTGTCATTGTTTTCATTGATGACATACTTATTTACTCAAAGAATGACCAAGAACACGGTGAACATTTGAGAAAGGTGTTAGAAGTATTGAGGAAGGAAGAATTGTACGCTAAGTTTTCAAAGTGTGCATTTTGGTTGGAAGAAGTTCAATTCCTCGGTCACATAGTGAATAAAGAAGGTATTAAGGTGGATCCGGCAAAGATAGAAACTGTTGAAAAGTGGGAAACCCCGAAAACTCCGAAACACATACGCCAGTTTTTAGGACTAGCTGGTTACTACAGAAGGTTCATCCAAGACTTTTCCAGAATAGCAAAACCCTTGACTGCATTAACGCATAAAGGGAAGAAATTTGAATGGAATGATGAACAAGAGAAAGCGTTTCAGTTATTGAAGAAAAAGCTAACTACGGCACCTATATTGTCATTGCCTGAAGGGAATGATGATTTTGTGATTTATTGTGATGCATCAAAGCAAGGTCTCGGTTGTGTATTAATGCAACCAACGAAGGTGATTGCTTATGCGTCTAGACAATTGAAGATTCACGAACAAAATTATACGACGCATGATTTGGAATTAGGCGCGGTTGTTTTTGCATTAAAGACTTGGAGGCACTACTTATATGGGGTCAAAAGTATTATATATACCGACCACAAAAGTCTTCAACACATATTTAATCAGAAACAACTGAATATGAGGCAGCGTAGGTGGATTGAATTATTGAATGATTACGACTTTGAGATTCGTTACCACCCGGGAAAGGCAAAATGTGGTAGCCGATGCCTTGAGCAGGAAGGACAGAGAACCCATTCGAGTAAAATCTATGAATATAATGATTCATAATAACATTACTACTCAAATAAAGGAGGCGCAACAAGGAGTTTTAAAAGAGGGAAATTTAAAGGATGAAATACCCAAAGGATCGGAGAAGCATCTTAATATTCGGGAAGACGGAACCCGGTATAGGGCTGAAAGGATTTGGGTACCAAAATTTGGAGATATGAGAGAAATGGTACTTAGAGAAGCTCATAAAACCAGATACTCAATACATCCTGGAACGGGGAAGATGTACAAGGATCTCAAGAAACATTTTTGGTGGCCGGGTATGAAAGCTGATGTTGCTAAATACGTAGGAGAATGTTTGACGTGTTCTAAGGTCAAAGCTGAGCATCAGAAACCATCAGGTCTACTTCAACAACCCGAAATCCCGGAATGGAAATGGGAAAACATTACCATGGATTTCATCACTAAATTGCCAAGGACTGCAAGTGGTTTTGATACTATTTGGGTAATAGTTGATCGTCTCACCAAATCAGCACACTTCCTGCCAATAAGAGAAGATGACAAGATGGAGAAGTTAGCACGACTGTATTTGAAGGAAGTCATCTCCAGACATGGAATACCAATCTCTATTATCTCTGATAGGGATGGCAGATTTATTTCAAGATTCTGGCAGACATTACAGCAAGCATTAGGAACTCGTCTAGACATGAGTACTGCCTATCATCCACAAACTGATGGGCAGAGCGAAAGGACGATACAAACGCTTGAAGATATGCTACGAGCATGTGTTATTGATTTCGGAAACAGTTGGATCGACATCTACCGTTAGCAGAATTTTCCTACAACAACAGCTACCATTCAAGCATTGAGATGGCGCCGTTTGAAGCACTTTATGGTAGAAAGTGCAGGTCTCCGATTTGTTGGAGTGAAGTGGGGGATAGACAGATTACGGGTCCGGAGATTATACAAGAAACTACCGAGAAGATCATCCAAATTCAACAACGGTTGAAAACCGCCCAAAGTCGACAAAAGAGCTACGCTGACATTAAAAGAAAAGATATAGAATTTGAAATTGGAGAGATGGTCATGCTTAAAGTTGCACCTTGGAAAGGCGTTGTTCGATTTGGTAAACGAGGGAAATTAAATCCAAGGTATATTGGACCATTCAAGATTATTGATCGTGTCGGACCAGTAGCTTACCGACTAGAGTTACCTCAACAACTCGCGGCTGTACATAACACTTTCCACGTCTCGAATTTTAAGAAATGTTTTGCTAAAGAAGATCTCACTATTCCGTTAGATGAAATCCAAATCAACGAAAAACTTCAATTCATCGAAGAACCCGTCGAAATAATGGATCGTGAGGTTAAAAGACTTAAGCAAAACAAGATACCAATTGTTAAGGTTCGATGGAATGCTCGTAGAGGACCCGAGTTCACCTGGGAGCGTGAAGATCAGATGAAGAAGAAATACTCGCATCTATTTCTAGAAGATTCGTCAACATCTTCAACAGCTTAAAATTTCGGGACGAAATTTATTTAACGGGTAGGTACTGTAGTGACCCGAACTTTTCCATGTTTATATATATTAATTGAGATTGATATTTACATGATTAAATGTTTCCAACATGTTAAGCAATCAAACTTGTTAAGACTTGATTAATTGAAATAGGTTTCATATAGACAATTGACCACCCAAGTTGACCGGTTATTCACTAACGTTAAAACTTGTAAAAACTATATGATGACATATATATGGTTATATATATATTTAACATGATATTATGATAAGTAAACATATCATTAAGTATATTAACAATGAACTACATATGTAAAAACAAGACTACTAACTTAATGATTTTGAAACGAGACATATATGTAACGATTATCGTTGTAACGACATTTAATGTATATATATCATATTAAGAGATATTCGTACATCATAATATCATGATAATATAATAATTTAAAATCTCTTTTGATATTATAAACATTGGGTTAACAACATTTAACAAGATCGTTAACCTAAAGGTTTCAAAACAACAATTACATGTAACGACTAACGATGACTTAACGACTCAGTTAAAATGTATATACATGTAGTGTTTTAATATGTATTCATACACTTTTGAAAGACTTCAAGACACTTATCAAAATACTTCTACTTAACAAAAATGCTTACAATTACATCCTCGTTCAGTTTCATCAACAATTCTACTCGTATGCACCCGTATTCGTACTCGTACAATACACAGCTTTTAGATGTATGTACTATTGGTATATACACTCCAATGATCAGCTTTTAGCAGCCCATGTGAGTCACCTAACACATGTGGGAACCATCATTTGGCAACTAGCATGAAATATCTCATAAAATTACAAAAATATGAGTAATCATTCATGACTTATTTACATGAAAACAAAATTACATATCCTTTATATCTAATCCATACACCAACGACCAAAAACACCTACAAACACTTTCATTCTTCAATTTTCTTCATCTAATTGATCTCTCTCAAGTTCTATCTTCAAGTTCTAAGTGTTCTTCATAAATTCCAAAAGTTCTAGTTTCATAAAATCAAGAATACTTTCAAGTTTGCTAGCTCACTTCCAATCTTGTAAGGTGATCATCCAACCTCAAGAAATCTTTGTTTCTTACAGTATGTTATCATTCTAATACAAGGTAATAATCATATTCAAACTTTGGTTCAATTTCTATAACTATAACAATCTTATTTCAAGTGATGATCTTACTTGAACTTGTTTTCGTGTCATGATTCTGCTTCAAGAACTTCGAGCCATCCAAGGATCCGTTGAAGCTAGATCCATTTTTCTTTTTTCCAGTAGGTTTATCCAAGGAACTTAAGGTAGTAATGATGTTCATAACATCATTAGATTCATACATATAAAGCTATCTTATTCGAAGGTTTAAACTTGTAATCACTAGAACATAGTTTAGTTAATTCTAAACTTGTTCGCAAACAAAAGTTAATCCTTCTAACTTGACTTTTAAAATCAACTAAACACATGTTCTATATCTATATGATATGCTAACTTAATGATTTAAAACCTGGAAACACGAAAAATACCGTAAAACCGGATTTACGCCGTCGTAGTAACACCGCGGGCTGTTTTGGGTTAGTTAATTAAAAACTATGATAAACTTTGATTTAAAAGTTGTTATTCTGAGAAAATGATTTTTATTATGAACATGAAACTATATCCAAAAATTATGGTTAAACTCAAAGTGGAAGTATGTTTTCTAAAATGGTCATCTAGACGTCGTTCTTTCGACTGAAATGACTACCTTTACAAAAACCACTTATAACTTATTTTTCCGACTATAAACCTATACTTTTTCTGTTTATATTCATAAAATAGAGTTCAATATGAAACCATAGCAATTTGATTCACTCAAAACGGATTTAAAATGAAGAAGTTATGGGTAAAACAAGATTGGATAATTTTTCTCATTTTAGCTACGTGAAAATTGGTAACAAATCTATTCCAACCATAACTTAATCAACTTGTATTGTATATTATGTAATCTTGAGATACCATAGACACGTATACAATGTTTCGACCTATCATGTCGACACATCTATATATATTTCGGAACAACCATAGACACTCTATATGTGAATGTTGGAGTTAGCTATACAGGGTTGAGGTTGATTCCAAAATATATATAGTTTGAGTTGTGATCAATACTGAGATACGTATACACTGGGTCGTGGATTGATTCAAGATAATATTTATCGATTTATTTCTGTACATCTAACTATGGACAACTAGTTGTAGGTTACTAACGAGGACAGCTGACTTAATAAACTTAAAACATCAAAATATATTAAAAGTGTTGTAAATATATTTTGAACATACTTTGATATATATGTATATATTGTTATAGGTTCGTGAATCAACCAGTGGCCAAGTCTTACTTCCCGATGAAGTAAAAATCTGTGAAAGTGAGTTATAGTCCCACTTTTAAAATCTAATATTTTTGGGATGAGAATACATGCAGGTTTTATAAATGATTTACAAAATAGACACAAGTACGTGAAACTACATTCTATGGTTGAATTATCGAAATCGAATATGCCCCTTTTTATTAAGTCTGGTAATCTAAGAATTAGGGAACAGACACCCTAATTGACGCGAATCCTAAAGATAGATCTATCGGGCCCAACAAGCCCCATCCAAAGTACCGGATGCTTTAGTACTTCGAAATTTATATCATATCCGAAGGGTGTCCCGGAATGATGGGGATATTCTTATATATGCATCTTGTTAATGTCGGTTACCAGGTGTTCACCATATGAATGATTTTTATCTCTATGTATGGGATGTGTATTGAAATATGAAATCTTGTGGTCTATTATTATGATTTGATATTTATAGGTTAAACCTATAACTCACCAACATTTTTGTTGACGTTTAAAGCATGTTTATTCTCAGGTGAATATTAAGAGCTTCCGCTGTTGCATACTAAAATAAGGACAAGATTTGGAGGTCCATGTTTGTATGATATTGTGTAAAAACTGCATTCAAGAAACTGATTTCGATGTAACATATTTGTATTGTAAACCATTATGTAATGGTCGTGTGTAAACAGGATATTTTAGATTATCATTATTTGATAATCTACGTAAAGCTTTTTAAACCTTAATTTATGAAATAAAGGTTACGGTTTGTTTTAAAAATGAATGCAGTCTTTGAAAAACGTCTCATATAGAGGTCAAAACCTCGCAACGAAATCAATTAATATGGAACGTTTTTAATCAATAAGAACGAGACATTTCACAATACATAATGGTTTACAATACAAATATGTTACAACAAAATAAGTTTCTTGAATGCAGTTTTTACACAATATCATACAAGCATGGACTCCAAATCTCGTCCTTATTTCAGTATGCGACAGCGGAAGCTCTTAATAATCACCTGAGAATAAACATGCTTAAAACGTCAACAAAAATGTTGGTGAGTTATAGGTTTAACCTATATATATTAAATTGTAACAATAGACCACAAGATTTCATATTTCAATACACATCCCATACATAGAGATAAAAATCATTCATATGGTGAACACCTGGTAACCGACATTAACAAGATGCATATATGAATATCCCTATCATTCCGGGATCCTCCTTCGGACATGATATAAATTTCGAAGTACTAAAGCATCCGGTACTTTGAATGGGGCTTGTTGGGCCCGATAGATCTATCTTTAGGATTCGCGTCAATTAGGGTGTCTGTTCCCTAATTCTTAGATTACCAGACTTAATAAAAAGGGGCATACTCGATTTCGATAATTCAACCATAGAATGTAATTTCACGTACTTGTGTCTATTTTGTAAATCATTTATAAAACCTGCATGTATTCTCATCCCAAAAATATTAGATTTTTAAAAGTGGGACTATAACTCACTTTCACAGATTTTTACTTCGTCGGGAAGTAAGACTTGGCCACTGGTTGATTCACGAACCTATAACAATATATACATATATATCAAAGTATGTTCAAAATATATTTACAACACTTTTAATATATTTTGATGTTTTAAGTTTATTAAGTCAGATGTCCTCGTTAGTAACCTACAACTAGTTGTCTACAGTTAGATGTACAGAAATAAATCGATAAATATTATCTTGAATCAATCCACAACCCAGTGTATACGTATCTCAGTATTGATCACAACTCAAACTATATATTTTTTGGAATCAACCTCAACCCTGTATAGCTAACTCCAACATTCACATATAGAGTGTCTATGGTTGTTCCGAAATATATATAGATGTGTCGACATGATAGGTCAAAACATTGTATACGTGTCTATGGTATCTCAAGATTACATAATATACAATACAAGTTGATTAAGTTATGGTTGGAATAGATTTGTTACCAAATTTCACGTAGCTAAAATGAGAAAATTATCCAATCTTGTTTTACCCATAACTTCTTCATTTTAAATCCGTTTTGAGTGAATAAAATTGCTATGGTTTCATATTGAACTCTATTTTATGAATCTAAACAGAAAAAGTTTAGGTTTATAGTCGGAAAAATAAGTTACAAGTCATTTTTGTAAAGGTAGTCATTTCAGTCGAAAGAACGACGTCTAGATGACCATTTTAGAAAACATACTTCCACTTTGAGTTTAACCATAATTTTTGGATATAGTTTCATGTTCATAATAAAAATCATTTTCTCAGAATAACAACTTTTAAATCAAATTTTGTCATAGTTTTTAATTAACTAACCCAAAACAGCCCGCGGTGTTACTACGACGGCGTAAATCCGGTTTTACGGTGTTTTTCGTGTTTCCAGGTTTTAAATCATTAAGTTAGCATATCATATAGATATAGAACATGTGTTTAGTTGATTTTAAAAGTCAAGTTAGAAGGATTAACTTTTGTTTGCGAACAAGTTTAGAATTAACTAAACTTTGTTCTAGTGATTACAAGTTTAAACCTTCGAATAAGATAGCTTTATATGTAAGAATCGAATGATGTTATGAACATCATTACTACCTTAAGTTCCTTGGATAAACCTACTGGAAAAGAGAAAAATGGATCTAGCTTCAACGGATCCTTGGATGGCTCGAAGTTCTTGAAGCAGAATCATGACACGAAAACAAGTTCAAGTAAGATCATCACTTGAAATAAGATTGTTATAGTTATAGAAATTGAACCAAAGTTTGAATATGATTATTACCTTGTATTAGAATGATAACCTACTATAAGAAACAAAGATTTCTTGAGGTTGGATGATCACCTTACAAGATTGGAAGTGAGCTAGCAAACTTGAAAGTACTCTTGATTTTATGTAACTAGAACTTGTAGAATTTATGAAGAACACTTAGAACTTGAAGATAGAACTTGAGAGAGATCAATTAGGTGAAGAAAATTGAAGAATAAAAGTGTTTGTAGGTGTTTTTGGTCGTTGGTGTATGGATTAGATATAAAGGATATGTAATTTTGTTTTCATGTAAATAAGTCATGAATGATTACTCATATTTTTGTAATTTTATGAGATATTTCATGCTAGTTGCCAAATGATGGTTCTCACATGTGTTAGGTGACTCACATGGGCTGCTAAGAGCTGATCATTGGAGTGTATATACCAATAGTACATACATCTAAAAGCTGTGTATTGTACGAGTACGAATACGGGTGCATACGAGTAGAATTGTTGATGAAACTGAACGAGGATGTAATTGTAAGAATTTTTGTTAAGTAGAAGTATTTTGATAAGTGTATTGAAGTCTTTCAAAAGTGTATAAATACATATTAAAACACTACATGTATATACATTTTAACTGAGTCGTTAAGTCATCGTTTAGTCGTTACATGTAAGTGTTGTTTTGAAACCTTTAGGTTAACGATCTTGTTAAATGTTGTTAACCCAATGTTTATAATATCAAATGAGATTTTAAATTATTATATTATCATGATATTATCATGTATGAATATCTCTTAATATGATATATATACATTAAATGTCTTTACAACGATAATAGTTTCATATATGTCTCGTTTAAAAATCATTAAGTTAGTAGTCTTGTTTTTACATATGTAGTTCATTGTTAATATACTTAATGATATGTTTACTTATCATAATATCATGTTAACTATATATATATATATATATATATATATATATATATATATATATATATATATATATATATATATATATATATATATATATATATATATATATATATATATATATATATATATATATATATATATATATATATCCATATATATGTCATCATATAGTTTTTACAAGTTTTAACGTTCGTGAATCACCGGTCAACTTGGGTGGTCAATTGTTTATATGAAACATATTTCAATTAATCAAGTCTTAACAAGTTTGATTGCTTAACATGTTGGAAACATTTAATCATGTAAATATCAATCTCAATTAATATATATAAACATGGAAAAGTTCGGGTCACTACATGTGACCTCCGTGTTATTATTGGGCTTTATATATTCTCTTATATTTTGGAGCTCTTTGCCTTTTTATTCTCTTCTCGACCTCTAGTAAAGCGAGTAATGGTCCAAAATTCGTAAGTATGGAGTTTCGAATGAACATAATGTTCTAAACAAGAAAGAACGTAATAGCACGATTTGATTTGTCAGATTACCAGAATCACTGAGGATAGAACTATCAAGAATATATTTTCTTGATATGTTCAGAAGTTAAGCAGAATGAAAGAGTTATGTAACATGGCACATGATGAAGTTATAGTCTGTGAATCATCATGTTTCATTAGAACTTCCAGCATGACTTACTGTAATATAATCACGTTGGCCAAGTGTCATTATATTATACTAACTCATGCTCTAATTCTCAACACTTCTCCCGAATTCATTCATAATTTATACTTAATTTTTACAGAAGTTTCCAATGAAATACAGAAAGCACGAAGAGGTATATAATTTCGGACAAGAATACTTATGAAAATATCCTCAGAAATATCGAGTATATTTATGATGATATTTTGGAATTTCTAAGTTCGAAAGTTGATGAAGAAAAATTTTTCGAAAGATTTTAACATGAGTTCGAAGCAAGATATTCTCTAAAGATTTCATCGGATTCAGAATTATCTGGGTTCTTTGAATACAGAGTTTGATCCTTGTATTTGTCCTTGATCTCCTTCATTGTTTGATCAATCCGTTTCTCAGTATCAAATTTTTCTATCGAGCGTTCCATTCTTTATCATCAACTTTTAGCCATTAAGACCATCTACAACATGCTGCTTCGTCAGCATTTTCAAAGTTAACTGATCTGGATTATCGATTATCAAACTGAGGGTTTTCAAGAATATTGAAGGTTTTTAGATGATTAAACACTGATTGTGATCGTCTAGATACAAAGGATAATTAAGAGGAAATCAAGTGGCAAACTTGAAGAATTGTTTTGTTTCATATGTTATAATCAATATTTTAATTTATTTTAATTGTCCAATATTGGTAGTTTACAGTTAGTAGTCCAATAATTCATATACAGTTTAATATATAATATTCGAATTAATTAATACGTATCGTGACCCATTGTATACATGTCTCAGACTCGATCACAACTCAAAGTATATATATTATTTTAGAATCAACCTCAACCCTGTATAGCTAACTCGATCATTACCGCATATAGAGTGTCTATGGTTATTCCAAATAATATATATAGATGCGTCGATATGATATGTCAAAACCTTGTATACGTGTCCCGATATTTAAAGTGCGTAAGATAAATAACATAAATTAAATGAAGATAAATAAAATTGCGAGAATATAAATTGCGATAAATAAAATGTAATCAGTTAGCTAGGAACAGTTAGCGTGGATTCTTAACAAGATTTTTCTCATGGTTAATTTGTTTGTTTCTAACAAATTTTTATTTTGTCCAATGTTTTCTTCATTATGCCACTTGTTGGATTCTGATAGGTCAAAATCCAAATATGATGTTGAATGGAAATGGTTATTCTACGGTGAACGGATTCGTATATCCGTGGATGTAAGTAGGATAGTAAATGACTGTTGAATCGAATTCGAAGAATGTACAGTGTAACTTATTAATGTGAAATCTAAATATCTCTCGGGTATTTCCTACCCGTTAAAATATTTTCACAATTAACAGTTTGTACAAAAGAATTTTTAATTATAATCTTTATGAAAATATACTTACATATATATCTTCTTCAGATGTAATCATGGATTTATAGATATCAATTGTTAAATCGATGATGAAAGATGTGAATGATAACATATGTAAATTAATTATGATAGGAGCCCTTTAAAGCTTCTTTTATCTTTCTCGGGTATTACCTACCCGTTAAAAATTCACACGTCATAGTTAATATGAAAAGAATTTTTATTACGATCTAGAGATATATATAAATATATACATATATCCTTTAATCGTGAACATAAAGTAATGAATTAATATTTCATAATTCATCATTCTCGGTACTCTTCGGTGTCTGTGGTGCTTACGGAGCTTGTGGTGATGGAAATGATGCTGGTGCGGGTGGTATTGCTGTTGGTGTTGGTACTGCTTGTGGTACCTGCGTAGTAGATGCGAGTCTAGCTTCCAAATCCAACACCATCACCTACAGGGTTTCTATTTTACGCTCGAGTCTATGAATTAGTTCTACCCATTCTCCCGTAAGGTTTGTCAATTCTTGATATTTAGTTCGAAGTCTTCTAACTTCTTCTAATAATCCTATCTGATTTGAATTCGGGAGTAGAGGACGAATACTATCTTTAACTACATCGAGTCGACCTTCGAGGCGGAAAATCCGTGCGAAAAGAGTGAAAACGGTATTGCGAACAGGTTCGCCGGTAAGCGGATCAAGCACTCCGACGTTAGGTGGTAAGTTCGGCTCGTGATATGGAGTACCTTCTTCATTTCTCCATAGGGTAAGTATTTCGCGAACCCATCCCCACTTTCTAAAGAAATCACGGTAGTTGATCGGTTGGTGCGCTCCCATCACGCTATCTTCGGAGTCAGAGGAACTTGGTCGATTCGTAGAGGCCATCGTACGCTATCACAGAAAAGATTTTTTTTATGAAAAGCTTAGTGACAGCAAATGATAGTTGGATGGTATTCTCAATGCATAATATGCATAGCTATATATAGTACCAGGATCCCTTAAATTACGGAGAAATTTACGGAAGATATCAGGCAAAGTTTACCGTAATAGATACGCTAAGATATGAATTTATCTATACACTATCTATGCAATAAGTGCAGGAAGTCATGTCTAGACTTAGGAATGATAAATAGGTAATTTTCCACTAGGAATGATAAACAATACTTATATTATGCAGCTAAGGTCGAAGTCCAGACTCACTAATGCATCCTAACAACTATCAGTTAGACACACTAATGCAAGACCTGGTTCGCTAGGACCAACGATGTGATACCACCTGTGACGACCCGTCCTAATCCACTTGGACAAAGTCATCAACATCTGGTTCCATTGCGAGGTGCTGACCTAAATATGCCATGAATGACTCCATGTAATATCCTTCGATTGAGCAAATGCACAGCGAAAGACTTAATTCATACCTGAGAATTAACATGCTTAAAAGTGTCAACCAAAAGGTTGGTGAGTTCATAGATTTATCATAACAGTTATTTCAATATTTTAATAGACAACAAGATTTCAGTTTATAAATATATGTACACTCGCAAGTGTATAAAAGTATTCTATAAGTTGTTGAGCACTTCGGTAACCATACTTAACAATTAATGTGGCATATTCCCTTTATTATGAAATCTCCCTACACTGTACCAAGTGTAGTAAAAAAGAAGTACTATGCAACCGTTTACGATACTAGAGCGACTAGCCCGGTTGGGGTTGTCAAACCCGATAGATCTATCAATAGGATTCGCGCTTACATGTTCTTCCAACATGTAAATATTAGTTACCAAGCTATTAGGGAAGATATGCAAGGTGGTACAACTCAACGTAGAATATATTTTAAGTACTTATGTCTATTTCGTCAAACATAAAAGCAGCGCATGTATTCTCAGCCCAAAAATATATATTGCAAAAGCAATTAAAAAGGGAGCAAATGAAACTCACTATACTGTATTTCGTAGTAAAAATACATATGACGGCATTTGAACAAGTGCAAGGTTGGCCTCGAATTCACGAACCTATATCAGTTATATATATTAAAACATATAATCGTAATCGAACAAGTTTATGTTTTATTATCAATTGTTATGTTAGTAACTTGTATGTTTCAGTAATAACTAAATTAACTATACTTATGTTATATACTTCAGATAAATAATTAGTTTTTATTTTGAAAATATTAATGTTGTTATGTAATATGTTTTAAATATATTCTTATATAGCTATTTATTTGATAAAATAATATTAATAATATGAAGTTGTAATATTTTTATAATACCAATAATAGTAATAATAATAAATAATAGTATTGATAGTAAAAATAATGATAATAATATATTAAAATCTTTATATTAATAATAATAATAATAAGTTATTTTATATTATAATAAAAACAATAATATTGATAATAATACCTAATACTAATAATGAGTAATAATAATACTAATTATGATAATAATGATAAAAATAATAATTTTACTAATAATGTTAATCTTAATAAAATGATAATTTTTAATTAAAAATAATGATAATAATAATACTTATATTCCTAATAATGATATAATAATAATGAGAATAATAATAACGATAAATATAAATACTACCTTAAAGGAAAAGCCTCAAAAAAATAAACAGCCTTGGCCCGGGCTCGAACCCGTGTCCTCTCGCTCCCTAACACCCTTCTAGACCATTGAGCTGCTATTACTTTTCTATTTTAATAGACCCATGTTTTATTTTATCCCGTTTTTGTTTCTTTCTTCAAGTTTATTCTCTTCGGTCCAAGTAGAAAGTTGAAATGGATCTCGTCACTTCTTGGCCCAATCAAGATTTCGGCCCATTAATATTTAAAAGAAGCCCAAGAATCAAACCTATTTAAATAAGCTTAGTCCATTATAACATATCAAAGGGTTTCGGTATAAAAAAAATTAATAGTAACGAGTTTAGGATTTGGAAAAGTGAGCAACAGTATCAACTACTACATCATCAACTTGTCATCCTCCATTTAAATTCTTCCTTTAATCATTATCATAAGGTTATCATACATCATCTTTATAATTCATCATCATTAGTCACGACATCATAGTGATCATATGTAATCTTTATTCTTTGTTACCATTCGAATAGCAACATATATCAATAGCAATAATAGAAACAGTGATCGGGATTGGTGTGATTAGCTTGTAACAGCAACATATAAACTCCACAGCAGATAAGGAAGCAATAGGAGTTGCACAAGTTGCTGTTCGAGCAGTTGGTGGTGTTGGGTGGTCGTATGAAACAGAAAACAATATCATTTAGCTTAAGGTGGTTGTTCATTTGATAAACCAAAAGGAAAAATGGAAAATATGATAGGTTTGAATGGGTTATTACTTGACAAAAGAAAGCAAACGACATTGTAGTAGTAACATAATACTTACTTGATGGTTTCGTTTGGTGACAGGAAAAATAAATAAATAGCGTGGGTTTTGTTGGGTTTTGGTTTGAATTTTGGCAATGGTAGTTAGGTAATGTTTCGATCAAAATAGAAAAATAAGGTAAGCAGCACTAGAAACATAAGAATAACAATTTGTTTTCATGGTGGTTGTGTGTTGCTTTAAACAAAACAGGAAACCATGGCGTAGGTGGTGGTTTCGGTTATGGTTTACGGTGTGTTCGAAGGTTAGTTGCAGGTTTAACAATAGTGTGTTTTTGAGTAGTGATCGATGGTTTTGTGAACTTCAACAATCGCTCACATAATTAAAGTGAGGATTGCCGGTAGCTGAGGTGATTGTGATAGTCATGATCACGATGGATTTCTGGTAGTTGTAGGGTGGCGATGGTAGTGATCTTAGAAGGCGAGTAGAAGTAACAGAAGGTTGATCGAAACATGAGTAGAAACAATTGGTTTTATGTTGGTGTATGTCGAACTAGAAACATAACCATAAATGTTTGATGGTGTTGAGTTAATTAAGTGGTTTCATGATGTTTTAAGGGTGATGATAGATGGTTTTGTTGTGACTGCTTTTTGTGTTTAAAATAGATGATGAAGTTGGGTTTATATTAAGCATGTGAACACAAAGTCATGTTGTAGCAATAATACATAATATGCAAGTGGTTCGGTTTACATCTCTATCAATCAATAGATATATAATATGATACTGTATGCATGTGTAATTATGTTTCACAAGGTAAAACATTGAATATATATAAAGATATTCAAGTGGGTTTGGTTATGATGTGAATCGAACAATAAGCTGATACGTGTCCGGTTGATTCAACAAAGTCAAAGTGATGTACACGAGTTCTGCATGGATGATTCCGACTTCTTTAATTGCACGATTAATTATGGTTTTTATTTACAGTTTACAAGTAACCACTTGTGACCCATGTTCTCCATGCACATAGACTTAACTACCATTTTCTAAATAAATTTGAAACTATATATATATATATATATATATATATATATATATATATATATATATATATATATATATATATATATATATATATTCAATACACTTTATATAGATACTTTTTAAATAATAATCATTGTAATATCTTATTTTTATTTTACTTTACATAAATAAATTTTAATAACAATAACATATAATATTTCAAATTATATTTTCAATTACCATTTTTATATATATATATATATATATATATATATATATATATATATATATATATATATATATATATATATATACACACATATCTATTTACAATTAATTGTTAGTGATTTGTCGAAACTGGTCGAAGGTAATTGAATACATGAACATAGTTCCAACATTTTCGAGACTCAACATTATAGAATTTGCTTATCGTGTCTGAAACATATAAAGATCAAGTTTAAATTTGGTCGAAAATTTCCGGGTCGTCACATGTTAGAATAAAACCCCATATACTCAAAATCAATTAGAATTGCACAAGAACTCTTAAACTTGAAATTAAACTTTGAACTTCTTGTTAAGCCATGATCTAAACACATTTACGCATGCATTTAGTTCAATTTCAAGTATAAAATTCATACCTTAAGCCTTGAGAATTTAGGAACCCTAATGGCACACAAGAGGAAGAATCTTGAGATTTCTTAACTTTTAAGAGAGTCTACACACCCTTAATTACACGAATTTGTGTTTGCATGAAGTTAATTCTTCCAATTTTGAAGGGTTTTCTCCCTTTTGGCTTGTTCTAGGTCGACACCCAACACACACTCTCGCACTCTGGCTTTTCGAAAACTGATACATATTTCCCATTAATTTTCTAATTAAAATGGATAAAACTTTAACCTTTTAGCACTTTCTACCCTCCCCACCAAAACTATGTTATAGGAGGTCCTTAGTTAACTTTACATAGTTCTTGGTGATATTTAACTAATGACTTAAACATTTATATTCTTTTACAAGACAGTTACTAAAATACATATAAAATATTACCTTAAAATTTCGAGATGTCACATTATTTTTCATACAAGAAATATATGATGATTAACAAAAAGGAGGGAGACTCTTCAGACCACCGGTTGATGGCCGGAGAGAAGCAAAACTGAAGAGGCGGCTGTAAGATATTTAGGATTTTGGAGGAGACGCTGACCTTTTGAAGAGAGATTTTCTTAATCATTGTTGTTAGGAGAAGCAAAACTACTTTGTACTTTCGTATTTTGCTAAAATATACTACTTAATTGTCGTCGTATTTGAAACTAAACCAAAGCAACCAGTGGAGATTTTATGTAGTGTCTCGTGGAGTCACGGGACACCGTTAGTTTGAAAATTATTAGTAAAACATACTCTGTAAATTGTATAGGACACCACTAAATTTAATTGGAGGACCCCATATTTTTTTCGAAATTATAATTTTTTTTAAATGCATAGGACACTACTATATTTAACTATTCGGACCCAATATATTTTTCGAACTTGTAGTTTTTTGAAAGTAAACAACCACTAAAATAACATTCAAATATAATTAGTACTGAAAATATTTTAGGACCCCATTGAATTTGCATTCTGGAATCGTCTGTGAAAGCAACGATTGCATGTGGTATAAATATTGGTATAAATATTTCAAACATTTCAAGCGTGTTTGGGATTTTGTATTCAAAATTGATTATGCGAAAAAAAATAATATGTTTATATCCAATTATTTGTAATGTGTCTACGTTCTACAGAAACACATATAATTGATTTTATTTATGATTATTTACGTTTGTTAACAAGATAATCATATAAATTAATTATTTTTATACTGTAATTAATTATGTTAAACCCATTATTATAATGTGTCTACATTCTAACGAAATACATATCGGCTCCTTTGGGGCGGGCCCGTGTTCACCTCTCATTGAAGTGGCGCAGGTTCGATTGAGATTGACTGTCTATGCAGGGGCCCTGCACGTGTTCAAAGCAGTCCGGGTACGGGTGAAATTCTCGACGATGGTTGTGAGGTTCGATCCCGGGTTTCTCCCTAACGTGTGCGTGTGTCTAACCAACTAACCAGCCGTTCAAAAAAAATAAAAAATAAAATAAAATAACTTTGTCTATGATTATTTACATTCCCTAACATCATCACAGTTTTTTAAAAACAAAAACGAATATAGAGGGGAAAATGGGTGAAATTGATATGATACGATATGGACAAAACAGGGTAGAAATTAGTTACAAAAGAGTTGGGGCCCAAGATGTTGACGTGGATATTTGATCAGACACTGATTCAGCGATCTGAAAGTAAGTCCAAAACACGAATAAATCTACACCACCTACATACTGCGTTGCCAATACTACAACACGATCACATGCAACGCCTACCACCCTACTATATTAGCACGTTCTCAAGCTTCCGAAACAAAACGGCTAATATTATTACTCTCTCTATTCAAAATTAATTGTTTCACACAAAAAATACACATTTAAAAAAATATAATTATCATATTGTATTTTTTTCCCTTAATTTTTAACTTTTATAATTTAATTAATTCAATAGGGATAATATTATAAACTTCATTACATTTATTTTCTATTTTTGAAAGTGAACAATTAATTTAAGATAGCCCGAAAAGAAATACTAGAAAATTAATCTGAAACGGTGAGAGTAGCTTTTATTCATAATAAGAAAATAATACTAGAGTCCCAGTTTAACTGTCTACTAATAAATTACATTGAATTCTGGCGCCTCACACAAACATAACACACGCAAATTTTTTCTCTCGGTGCATTACTTTTCCCACCGATCACACACACCAAACCCTAAATTCCGTCGCCTTCCCCCTTCTCACATGACCTCCTCGTTGCTTCTTGGTCTCCGGTCGTTTTGTAACCTTTAGCCTCCTCCTTTTACGGCCACCGACCTCTCGCCGGTGCCTCGGCCTGAGTATAAGATGCTTGCCACATACAAGTCGGATAACGCTCTTCAATTCAAATACGAAATCAATGTTTCCTTTTTTCTTTTTTTCCCGGTTGTAAGATGGGTCTCCGACCGGCCATCCCTTATGTTATCGTTCTTGTAACGGGTGGTATAATGTAACATTCCGCATTTTTCCGTTAAATTATTTTAACGCCCGTCTTTTTATTTTATATAATACACTTCGTATCTAGATTCGCATCTTCCGTTACTTAGCGTTTCTAATATTCACGTTGTTTAATTATAACACATCTCGTTTACTCTAGCGTAATTAAAATATTTGTTTGGTTAATTCCCGCACCCGACTACAAACTTGAGGGACTAATCTTGTCCCTTGCCCAAACATGGTCAACTAGTCACCACCTCCCACCACTCACCTCTCATTCTTCTCTTATCTCCTTCTCACTACTTTCACTTTTCTCTCATTTCTTCAAACAAGGATCCATCATCCAAATTCGATCTAGGAAGCTTACAACAAAACAAATTACATATTTGGAATCCTCTCTTCATCCTCTACAACTTGATACAAATTTCATCTCGTTTGGGTAACTTTCTAAAAACTCTAGATTTCATGTTCTTAGTGTTTTTGACTTGAAATGGTGTTAATTAGTGTCTATGGCTCAAGTCTAACATGAATATGTGTTTGGTTTGCTTGATTTGTTGTTTTGAGTAACTAGCTTGAATGTGAAAAATGAGTTAGTTTAATCTTTTTTTTTGTTGGTTAAATGTTGTTAAATGTTAAACCTTATGTGTTAAAAGTGATACAAGCATCATTAGCTTCGTTTTGGTATGTTGGATGACATGAAAACCTTACATTAACATGATTAATGATTTTGTGATTCTTGACTAGGGTTTGATAGATTTTAAAACAAACTTTTGATGCATTAATTGCTTTGCAATATTGTTATTAAGTGTTTAATTGCAATGTATGTTTAATTACCTTCGAAACGGCATATCGTATGTGTAAATTGGATTCCCGAATCATGAAATGCGTTTTACGAACTTGAAACTTTGATAATGGATTTTTAACGATCATTCGACGAGGATTTGGTCATTTTAAATGATGTAATTGTTTGATGATATGTATTTAGTTGTATTCCTCGTCAAAATGCCTTTCCACCGATATAAAATACGTGTTGTAAGTGTTTTCAGTTCATAAATTGTGTTTGATTGAAGTTTGGCTCGACACTTAGAAAACTTTCAGCAACTCACCAGGTCAGTTGATTGGGATGCCGTCCCAATCCCTTGGACGCCGTCCCACCCTTCATTGCTGGACGCCGTCCAGACATTTTGGACGCCGTCCAGATGATCTATCAGGGGCTGTCCAAAATTATCATTTTTCGTTTAATTCTAACTATGCTACGCACCTCCGATTAACATTAAACTTGGCCAAAATGCTCACATATGATTATATAACTTAGAAAAATTGTCGGATACCCGACCCGACTCCTTTGACTTTGACTTTGACCAAGTTTGACTTTTAGTCAAACTTAACCAAAAACTTATGCAATCGTTCTAATCCTCTTTTATACTTGATTCTTGCATGAAACTTGACAACTTAATTCACATGCTATATAATCGAGTCGTAACGAGCCATATGACTAATTGAACACATTTTGCCCGACCATGTATCGTAACCGGTAATTGATACAACTTACTTGTTTAGGTCAAGACTAGCAATTGTCCTTGCACACGTTTACTTGCGAAGTACTTTATTACTCGTGCACTCAAGCTGATATCATAGTCCCACTCTTACTCTTTTAAATTTACATTTGGGATGAGAAAACATAAACGTTTCATTTTACAAAGTGAACACAAGTACGAAAACAAACATTCTACATACGAGTTAGAACAAAAATCTTTTTTTTAATTATCATTAGTTACACTTGCTGGATGTAAGCGAAAACTTATGTTGTATGGCCATACGGGTTTGACAAACCCTCATTTGGACGGTTCGCTACCGTTATTGGATGAAATATATTTTCGAGAAACAGTGTATGTTCTAACACTATTGTGATGAGGTTCTATGGATAGAAAGTTAAGCCTTGATAATTGGGTGCTCGTGATAACAAATTTTAGAATGGTTTATTATTATTTCAATGTTATAAATCTTGTGGTTCATTTGTACTTACTTACTTACTCACTTACTTACTTAAACCTATGATTTCACCAACGTTTTCGTTGACAGATTTCTATGTTTTTCTCAGGTCTTTGAACGATATGTGATACATGCTTCCACTCATTATTTTGATACTTGCATTGGATGTCGAGTATATATGCATACATGGAGCGTCTTTTGACTTTATTTTAAACTGTGTCGCATAGGTTTCATTTGTACTTATAACTTTGTAACGTAACTAATGGTTGAACTATTCTTGTAAACTTTGAAACAATCTTACAATTGAAATGAATGCGACATATTTTTGGTCAAACGTTATTTTAAAGACTTACGACCACGTAATGGGACCTAAGTAGACGGCGCCGTCAATGACGATTTTGTCGGGTCGCTACAGATGGTATCAGAGCGTTGGTTGTAGGGATTTAGATTTCATTGGTGTCAACCCCGAGTCATAGGGTACATTAGTGAGTCTAGACTACAACCGGCATATAGACTTGAAGTAGGAATTACTTGACTACTTATGCATTTATACTCGAACTCTTCTATTCGTATCTAACTCTTATTTCATCTTAATCTCACGTTGTTTAATTTGATTGACACGTCATCTTGACCTTATGAAGTAATTTCGAATGCACATATGAATTAGGATAATATAATTGCCGGGATTATATTACGGTGACTCATATGGACGTTCCGACATTATAACATAAAGAATTTAGGGCGAGTCAGGGAAAATTTTCTTTCTATCTTTATTCCATATCACGATTAGTATTATTGAGAATACTAATCAGCGATATTCTTGTGTTTTCAAGGAACAATGGCTCTCCGAGGTCAACTCAACACTTCTCCCGAAACTCTTGAACGGGCTCTTCAACGAATGATAGCCACCGCCGTGGATGCGGCCATGGCCGGTCACTCCTCCAACAACAATAACAACAACACTAACCATGGAGCCAAAAATTCAAACGAGGGGTACTCCTACAAGAACTTCATGGGGTGCAACCCTCCCACTTTCGATGGAACCGGGGGACCGGTTTATCTCACCCGATGGTTTGAACAAACGGAAGCCGTTTTTAGCATAAGTGGTTGTCGGGACCAAGATAAGGTCAAGTTTTCCACCCTCACGTTCGCCGGTATTGCTCTCTCATGGTGGAACACATATGTACAATCGATGGATACCGATGAATCCCACACACTCTCTTGTACCGAACTAAGAGAAAGAATGATCACCGAATACTTCCCGCGCGACGAGGCTCGAAGGCTCGAACAGGGGCTAAGAAATTTAAAAACAGTCAGGGATGATCTCGAAGCTTATAATCAACGATTTGTTGAACTAGCCTTAATGTGTCCAAACCTCATGACTCCCGAATCCCTAAGAGTTGAACTTTACATGGATGGCCTCCCGAATCCCTAACCTACAAGAGGCTTTATCAATGGCATGCCAATTTATAGAAACGGTGGATGAATTTGAAGCGCCGGCACCAATGGCCGAGAATCAATCGGGTGGTAATAAAAGAAAATGGGAAGCCTCTCAATCAAGCAACTATAACAACAACAACTTCGCCAAGAAGCCTCTCACCTCCGACGGCAAGAAAGGGTATGCTGGAAACCTACCTTCATGTAAAAAGTGTCACAAACATCATTTGGGTGAATGTGGTAAACCATTTTGCAACAAATGTCAAAGAAGTGGCCATGTGGCCCATGATTGTAAAAGTGCCGCCCCCGTCGCCCAAAAGGGGCCAAATGCGCCAAAAAACGGGTATTTGTTTCGAATGTGGCCAACCAGGTCATTTTAGAAATGCATGCCTAAAGAATAAAGTTAAAACCAACACACGCCGTTGAGCTTTCAACACTAACGCCAAGGATGCCCGAGATGACAATGAACTAGTCATGGGTACGTTTCTTCTCAACAACTCTTATATTTCTTGTTTATTTGATTCGGGTACCGATGAATGTTTTGTATCCAAGGCTTTGACTCCTACTCCTTGCACTCCACCATTATTCTTAAATACTACTTATGCCATTCAAGTGACCAACGGAAAACTATTGCGTGCCGACAAATTTTATCGGAGGGTGTACGTTAAACTTTTTGGGTAAAGAATTCGAAATTGACTTGATACCTAGGAATAGAACTAGGAAGCTCGAAACCTATTCGTTAAGAAGAAACTGTTTTCCTTTCATGTGTATAGATTAGCGTGAACTAAATAATTTCCGGTTAAGAACCGATATCCTTTTTCCCGTACCAATGACCTCATGATCAATTACAAGGATTCTGTGTGTATCCCCAAAATCGACCTCCATTCCGGTTATCATTAATTGAGGGTTAAGGGAGAAGATGTCTCCAAAACCGTTTCCCAACTCGTTACGATAGTTATGAATTTCTTTTAGTGTCGTTCAGTTTAACTAAGGCTTCGTCCGTATTCATGGGCCTTATAAATCGCGTATGTAAACTTATCTAGACAAATCTGTTATCATATTCATAGGTGATGTCTTAACCTATTCAATTCAAGCGAAGAAAAAAACGAACAACGTCTCCGTCCTACGCTCGAACTCTTGAGAAAAGAGCAACTCTATGCCGAATCCTCCAAATGAGAATTTTGGTTAAACGAAGTCCAAATTCTAAACTATGTTGTTAGTGGTCAAGGTATTAAAGTAGATCCCGCGAAAATCGAAGCCACACGTAACCGAGAAAACCCTTGCGACTCCGACTTATATTCGTAAATTTTTGGATCTCGCCGGGTATACCGAAGATTCATTTCCGACTTTTCTGTATTCTCGACATTTAACCTCGTTAACTCACGAAGGAAAGAAATTCGTTTGGTTCGTCGAACAAGAATTGACATTTCGTATCTTTAAGAAGAAGTTAACCACCGCACCTATCCTATCTCTTCTCGACAATTGAAATATTACTAACGAAGCTACTTGACACACGAAATTGAATTAAGAACCGTTGTCTTTGTACTTAAAATGTGGAGGCACTATCTTTATGGGACCAAAGGTACCATTCTCACCAACCACAAAAAGCCTCCAACACATTTTCGATCAAAAACAACTCAACCCGAGACAACGACGGTGGACTGAAACATTAAATTATTACCATCCAGGCAAGACAATGTTGTAGTCGATGCCTTGAGCTGAAAGGAAAGAATTAAACCTCTCCATGTCCGAACCTTAAACGTGATTATCCACACCAACCTCGCTAGCCGGATTCGAGTAGCACAAAATGGAACTCAAATATGAAAATATTTCTAAGTGAACACCTGGAAGGCCTTCTCTCTCGACTCGAGATCAAAAAGACTGAAATTCGTTATTTTGCCTGAAGAAATTTGGATACCTAATTATGGGCTCGATCAACTTTCTCATCACCACGTACCACATTATATAACTCCGTTATTTCACTGTTACCGTATGATATTACCGGGACCCAAGATAACACACAGTCCAGTGATACCTCTTTCTTCATTGACTTATCATCCTTATGCTTCCGATAAATAGCCAGCTACTACTCAACTCCAAAATATATAACTACATGTACTATCTCGTTTCCACCAAATCTCAGCAATTAACCACAAAATGCGCGATGCGACTGTATCAGAAAGAAAACCCCTCCTATCATTACGCTCATACTTCCGTATAAGGAAATCTTATCATCCAATCTCTCAATGGAGAGAGACTCCGCACACCATACCAGTATTCACCACGAAGGGGGAATAATCTAATCGAACTTATTCAGAAACCGACGAGATGAAGGAATTCTATTCCAACACGATGTGCCATCGTCAATTATCGCGAATAGAGATGCTCGTTTCACTTCTAGATTTACAATAAACCTTGGGAACACATTTAAACATGAGTACCGCATATCATCCACAAACCGACAGATCAAGCGAACATACGATTCAAACCTCAGAAGACATAATACGAACTTGTATTATTGCCATTAGCTGATTCCTTTTACGATGATAGTTATCATTCGAGTATTAACGCAGCACCTTTTCGAAAATTTATATGGCCGCAAATGTTGTTCTCCTATTCGTTGGGCCGAAGTAGGTAACAAGAAAATCACCAGATCCGAACTCATTCAAGAAGTAACCGTTGGGATCGTTCAATTCAAGAAAGGCTTAAGACGGCCGTAGTCACCAAAAGAGTTATGCCGATGTTAGACGTAAACCTCTCGAACTCCAAGTGAGTGACCGTGAAATATTGAGAAATCGCACCTTGGAAAGGTGTAATCCGTTCCGGGAACGTGGAAAGTTAACTCCGCGATATATTGATCCTTTTGAAAGCTTAAGTGAAATGTCCCGTTCATATTGATTATAAACGTTCCATATTAATTGATTTCGTTGCGAGGTTTTGACCTCTATATGAGACGTTTTTCAAAGACTGCATTCATTTTTAAAACAACCATAACCTTTATTTTATCGATAAAGGTTTAAAAAGCATTACGTAGATTATCAAATAATGATAATCTAAAATATACCGTTTACACATGACCATTACATAATGGATTACAATAAGAATATATTACATCAAAAATAAGTTTCTTGAATGCAGTTTTTACATAATATCATACAAGCATGGACTCCAAATCTTGTCCTTATTTTAGTATGCAACAGCGGAAGCTCTTAATAATCACCTGAGAATAAACATGCTTAAAACATCAACAAAAATGTTGGTGAGTTATAGGTTTAACCTATATATTATCAAATCATAATAATAGACCATAAGATTTCATATTTCAATATATATCCCATACATAGAGATAAAATTCATTCATATGGTGAACACCTGGTAACCGACATTAACAAGATGCATATAGAATATCCCCATTATTCCGGGACACCCATCGAATATGATAATTTCGAAGTACTAAAGCATTCCAAATTCCAGAATGGAGCTTGTTGGGCCCGATAGATCTATCTTTAGGATTCGCGTCAATTTGGGGGTCTGTTCCCAAATTCTTAGGCTACCAAACTAAAAATGGGCATATTCGGCTTCGATCATTCACCCATATAATGTAGTTTCATTTACTTGTGTCTATTTCGTAAAACATTTATAAAACTGCATGTATTCTCATCCCAAAATATTAGATTTTAAAAGTGGGACTATAACTCACTTTCACCGATTTTTACTTCGTCGGGAAGTAAGACTTGGCTACTGGTCGATTCACGAACCTATAACAAATATGTATATATATATATATCAAAGTATGTTCAAAATATATTTACAATATTTTTAATACGTTTTACTGTTTTAAGTTTATTAAGTCAGCTGTCCTCGTTGGTAACCTACAACTAGTTGTCCATAGTTAGATGTACAGAAATAAATCGATATATATTATCTTGAATCAATCCACGACCCAGTGTATACACGTCTCAGGCTAGATCACAACTCAAAGTATATATATTTTTGGAATCAACCTTAACCCTGTATAGCTAACTTCAACATTACTGCATATAGAGTGTCTATGGTTGTTCCAAATAATATATATAGATGGGTCGATATGATATGTCAAAATATTTGCATACATGTCTATGGTATCCCAAGATTACATAATATATTAGAATACATGTATAATACAATATAAGTTAGCTAGGATATGATTTGTATAGAATTGTTACAATATTTCCCGTAGCTACAACAATAAAAAAAAATCCAATCTTGTTTTACCCATAACTTCTTCGTTTTAAATCCGTTTTGAGCGAATCAAATTGCTATGGTTTCATATTGAACTTAAGTTTATGAATATAAACAGAAAAAATATAAGTTTATAGTCGAAAATACAGGTTACAAGTCATTTTTGTAAAGGTAGTCATTTCAGTCGAAAGAACGACGTCTAGATGACCATTTTGGAAAACATACTTCCACTTTGAGTTTAACCATGATTTTTGGATATAGTTTCATGTTAATAAGAAAAAATGATTTTCCCAGAAGAACAAATATTTTCCCAGAAGAACAAATATTAAATCAAAGTGTTTTCAGGTTTTAAATCATTAAGTTAGCATATCATATAGATATAGAACATGTGTTTAGTTGATTTTAAAAGTCAAGTTAGAAGGATTAACTTTTTTATGGTAACAAGTTTAGAATTAACTAAACTATGCTCTAGTGATTTCAAGTTTAAACCTTCGAATAAGGTAGTTTTATATATATGAATCGAATGATGTTAAGAACATCATTACTACCTCAGGTTTTGTGGATAAACCTATTGGAAATGAGAAAAATAGATCTAGATTCAAAGGATCCTTGGATGGCTTGAAAGTTCTTGAAGCAGAATCATGACACGAAAACAAGTTCAAGTAAGATTTCCACTCGAAATAAGATTGTTATAGTTATAGAAATTGAATCAAAGTTTGAATATGAGTATTACCTTGTATTAGAAAGATATCTTACTGTAAATAAGAAAGATTTCTTGAGGTTGGATGATCACTTTACAAGATTGGAAGTAAGCTAGCAAACTTGAAAGTATTCTTGATTTTATGAAACTAGAACTTATAGAATTTATGAAGAACACTTAGAACTTGAAGATAGAACTTGAGAAAGATCAATTAGATGAAGAAAATTGAAGAATGAAAGTGTTTGTAGGTGTTTTTGGTCGTTGGTATATGGATTAGATATAAAGGATGTGTAATTTTGTTTACATGTAAATAAGTCATGAATGATTACTAATATTTTTGTAATTTTATGAGATATTTCATGCTAGTTGCCAAATGATGGTTCCAACATGTGTTAGGTGACTCACATGGGCTGCTAAGAGCTGATCATTGGAGTGTATATACCAATAGTACATACATCTAAAAGCTGTGTATTGTACGAGTACGAATACATGTGCATACGAGTAGAATTGTTGATGCAACTGAACGAGGATGTAATTGTAAGCATTTTTGTTAAGTAGAAGTATTTTGATAAGTGTCTTGAAGTCTTTCAAAAGTGTATGAATACATATTAAAACACTACATGTATATACATTTTAACTGAGTTGTTAAGTCATCGTTAGTCGTTACATGTAAATGTTGTTTTGAAGCCTTTAGGTTAACGATCCTGTTAAGTATTGTTAATCCATTGTTTATTATATCAAATGAGATGTTAAATTATTACATTATCATGATATTATGATGTATTAATATATCTTAATATGATATATATATATATATATATATATATATATATATATATATATATATATATATATATATATATATATATATATATATATATAATTAAATGCCGTTACAACGATAATCGTACATATATGCCTCGTTTCGAAATCCTTAAGTTAGTAGTCTTATATTTACATATGTAGTTCATTGTTAATATACTTAATGATATGTTTACTTATCATAATACCATGTTAAATATATATATATATATATATATATATATATATATATATATATATATATATATATATATATATATATATATATATATATATATATATATATATATATATATATATATATATATATATATATATAAATATATATGACATGATATAGTTTTTACAAGTTTTAACGTTCGTGAATCACCGGTCAACTTGGGTGGTCAATTGTCTATATAAAACCTATTTCAATTAATTAAGTCTTAACAAGTTTGATTGCTTAACATGTTGGAAACACTTAATCATGTAAATAACAATTTCATTTAATATATATAAACATGCAAAAGTTCGGGTCACTACAGTACCTACCCGTTAATAAATTTCATCCCGAAATTTTAAGCAGTTGGAGGTGTTGACGTATCTTCTGGAAATAAGTGTGGGTACTTCTTCTTCATCTGATCTTCTCATTCCCAGGTGAACTCGGGTCCTCTACGAGCATTCCATCGAACCTTAATAATTGGTATCTTGTTTTGCTTAAGTCTTTTAACCTCACGATCCATTATTTCGACGGGTTCTTCGATGAATTGAAGTTTTTCGTTGATTTAGATTTCGTCTAACGGAATAGTGAGATCTTCTTTAGCAAAACATTTCTTCAAATTCGAGACGTAGAAAGTGTTATGTACAGCCGCGAGTTGTTGAGGTAACTTAAGTCGGTAAGCTATTGGTCCGACACGATCAATAATCTTGAATGGTCCAATATACCTTGGATTTAATTTCCCTCGTTTACCAATTCGAACAACGCCTTTCCAAGGTGCAACTTTAAGCATGACCATCTCTCCAATTTCAAATTCTATATCTTTTTTTAATGTCAGCGTAGCTCTTTTGTCGACTTTGGGCGGTTTTCAATCGTTGTTGAATTTGGATGATCTTCTCGGTAGTTTCTTGTATTATCTCCGGACCCGTAATCTGTCTATCCCCCACTTCACTCCAACAAATCAGAGACCTGCACTTTCTACCATAAAGTGCTTCAAACGGTGCCATCTCAATGCTTGAATGGTAGCTTTTGTTATAGGAAAATTCTGCTAACGGAAGGTGTCGATCCCAACTGTTTCCGAAATCAATAACACATGCTCGTAGCATGTCTTCAAGTGTTTGTATCGTCCTTTCTCTCTACCCATCAGTTTGTGGATGATAGGCAGTACTCATGTCTAGACGAGTTCCTAATGCTTGCTGTAATGTCTGCCAGAATCTTGAAATAAATCTGCCATCCCTATCAGAGATAATAGAGATTGGTATTCCATGTCTAGAGACGACTTCCTTCAAATACAGTCGTGCTAACTTCTCCATCTTTTCATCTTCTCTTATTGGCAGTAAGTGTGCTGATTTGGTGAGACGATCAACTATTACCCAAATAGTATCAAAACCACTTGCAGTCCTTGGCAATTTAGTGATGAAATCTATGGTAATGTTTTCCCATTTCCATTTCGGGATTTCGGGTTGTTGAAGTAGACCTGATGGTTTCTGATGCTCAGCTTTGACCTTAGAACACGTCAAACATTCTCCTACATATTTAGCAACATCAGCTTTCATACCTGGCCACCAAAAATGTTTCTTAAGATCCTTGTACATCTTTCCCGTTCCAGGATGTATTGAGTATCTGGTTTTATGAGCTTCTCTAAGTACCATTTCTCTCATATCTCCAAATTTTGGTACCCAAATTCTTTCAGCCCTATACCGGGATCCGTCTTCCCGAATATTAAGATGCTTCTCCGATCCTTTAGGTATTTCATCCCTTAAGTTTCCCTCTTTTAAAACTCCTTGTTGAGCCTCCTTTATTTGAGTAGTAAGGTTAGTGTGAATCATTATATTCATAGCTTTTACTCGAATAGGTTCTCTGTCCTTTCTGCTCAAGGTGTCGGCTACCACATTTGCCTTTCCCGGGTGGTAACGAATCTCAAAGTCGTAATCATTCAACAATTCAATCCATCTGCGCTGCCTCATGTTCAGTTGTTTCGGATTAAATATGTGTTAAAGACTTTTGTGGTCGGTATATATAATACTTTTGCCCCCATATAAGTAATGCCTCCAAGTCTTTAATGCAAAAACAACCGCACCTAATTCCAAATCATGCATCGTATAATTCTGCTCGTGAATCTTCAATTGTCTTGACGCATAAGCAATTACTTTCATTCGTTGCATTAATACACAACCGAGACCTTGCTTTGAGGCATCAAAATATATTACAAAATCATCATTCCCTTCAGGTAATGACAATATAGGTGCCGTAGTTAACTTTTTCTTCAACAATTGAAACGCTTTTTCTTGTTCATCTTTCCATTCAAATTTCCTCCCTTTATGCGTTAATGCAGTCAAGGGTTTTGCTATTTTGGAAAAATCTTGGATGAATCTCCTGTAATAACCAGCTAGCCCTAAAAATTGGCGTATGTGTTTCAGAGTTTTCGGGGTTTCCCACTTTTCAACGGTTTCAATCTTTGCTGGATCCACTTGAATACCTTCTTTATTCACTATATGACCGAGGAATTGAACTTCTTCCAACCAAAATGCACACTTTGAAAACTTAGCGTACAGTTTTTATTTTCATAACAACTCTAGCACTTTTCTCAAATGTTCTTCATGCTCTTGGTCATTCTTTGAGTAAATAAGTATGTCATCGATGAAAACAATGACAAACTTGTCAAGGTATGGTCCACACACTCGGTTCATGAGGTCCATGAACGCAGATGGTGTGTTAGTCAACCCAAACGGCATAACCATAAACTCGTAATGACCGTAACGCGTCCTAAAATCAGTCTTTGGAATATCATCCTCCTTCACCCGCATTTGATGATACCCAGAACGTAAATCAATCTTCGAATAAGCCGAAGAGCCTTGTAGTTGATCAAATAAGTCGTCGATTCTCGGTAGTGGGTAACGGTTCTTGATGGTAAGTTTGTTCAATTCTCGGTAGTCGATACACAACCTAAATGTACCATCCTTCTTCTTGAAAAACAAAACAGGAGCTCCCCATGGTGATGTGCTTGGTCGAATGAAACCACGCTCTAAAAGTTCCTATAACTGACTTTGTAATTCTTTCATTTCATTGGGTGCGAGTCTGTATGGAGCACGAGCTATTGGTGCAGCTCTTGGTACAAGGTCTATTTGAAATTCAACGGATCGATGTGGGGGTAATCCCAGTAATTCTTTCGGAAATACATCGGAAAATTCTTTTGCGACAGAAACATCACTGATGTTCTTTTCTTCAGGTTTAACTTCCTTGATGTGTACTAGAATGACGTAACAACCTTTTCTTATTAGTTTCTGCGCCTTCAAACTACTAATAAGATTTAATTTCGCATTGTTTTTCTCTCCGTACACCATTAAAAGTTTTCCCTTTTCACGCATAATGCGAATCGCATTTTTGTAACAAATGACCTCTGCTCTCACCTTTTTCAACCAGTCCATACCAATTATTACATCAAAACTCCCTAACTCGACTGGTATTAAATCAATTTTAAACGTTTCATCCCCCAGTTTAATTTCTCTATCCCGACATATATTATCTGCTGAAATTAATTTACCGTTTGCTAATTCGAGTAAATATTTACTATCCAAAGGCGTCAATGGGCAACTTAACTTAGCACAAAAATCTCTACTCATATAGCTTCTATCCGCACCAGAATCAAATAAAATATAAGCAGATTTATTATCAATAAGAATAGTACCCGTAACAAGCTCCGGGTCTTCCTGCGCTTCTGCCGTATTAATATTGAAAACTCTTCCGTGGCCCTGCCCATTAGTATTCCCTTGATTCGGGCAATTACTTTTAATGTGGCCCGGTTTTCCACATCCATAACAAACAAAGGCGACATTACTTGTTTTGCCACTATTTGTTCCTTTAGTTCTGTTAAACTTTGGTCCGTAGACCTCACACTTTTTTGCACCATGGATAGTTCTTTTACACTTGGTGCAAAATGTTGTGCAGAACCCATTCTGGTGGTACTCTTCACACCTTTGGCATTTTTGGTTTTTGTTGCCGTTGTTTTTATTGAGGTTGTTGTTGGGATTGTTATTGTTGTTGGAACGGTTATTGTAGTTGTTGTTGTTGTTGGGACGTTTGTTGTAATTATTGTTGGGATTGCGGTTATTGTTGCGATTGTTGTTGCGGTTGTGGTTGTAATTGTTGTTGTTGTTGTTGTATTGGTGACCCTTGTCACTGGTTTCTTCCCACTTTCTCTTGAGTTGTTTCGTGTTGGCTTCTTCGGCCGCCTGCTTTTTAATTCTTCCCTCAATCTGATTTATGAGTTTATGAGCCATTCGACTTGCCTTTTGTATGGAAGCGGGCTCGTGTGAACTCACATCTTCTTGAATCCTTACTGGTAACCCTTTTATAAACGCGTCGATCTTTTCTTCTTCATCTTCGAACGTTCCTGGACATTAGGCACAACTCTGTGAATCGTCGTTCATATGTGATAATGTCGAACCCTTTTGTTCGTAACTCTCTAAGCTCTACCTTGAGCTTATTGACTTCGTTTCTAGGACGGTACTGCCCGTTCATCAATTGCTTGAATGCCGACCACAGTAGTGCGTAAGCAGCATTTTGTCCTACCTGTTCAAGATAGGTGTTCCACCACGTTAACGCAGTACCTGTGAAGGTATGCGTAGCGTACTTAACTTTATCCTCTTCAGTACACTTCCTTATGGCAAACACCGATTCGACTTTCTCGGTCCACCGTTTCAATCCAATTGGTCCTTCAGTTCCATCAAATTCCAAAGATTTGCAAACAGTAAATTCTTTGTAGGAGCATCCTACACGATTTCTTGTGGAATTAGTTCCACTTCTAGATCCAGATTTATTGTTATTTTGCATCGCAGCCTGTACTGCGGCTATGTTTACTGTAAGGAAAACACGAAAGTCTTCCTCGCTCATGTTCAAATTCTGACGAGTCGTCGGTGCCATTTCCTTCAAAAATAGCCAAAAGAATTGAGTTAATCATATAGAATTTAAGAGTAGTTAATAGTATTTCGTAGCATAATATGAACTCATTTATAAAAGCTTTTTCTTCATATTAGCATTTTATAAGTTTAAATTCGGGTACTACCTACCCGTTAAGTTCATACTTAGTAGCTAATATACAATTCAACTACTACAATTCCATATGAAAAACTGATTATAATAATATATCAAATATAAATATTCTTCAAACTTACAACATCGCTATATTATATATAACATGAAATATAGTACACTTTGATACAGGACAGTTTTGAAGATAAATCTAGTTAATACGCAAGTTGTCCAGCAAAGGAAATAAAGACACGTAATTCATAAGAACAGAAACAAGTCATGCATTCTGGTTTTACTAAGACAACTTCTTATCCTTGGTCTTGTAGAAAATAACCGTTATGACCATTGGCAAGGCAGCATGTTGTAATGTCGTCAAAAGGTCGAGGGTTTCGTAATGTCCAACAGCCCCGTAATAATCTAAAAACCTTGTTTCTCACCCCAACTACTGAATCCGTCACTTGTGGGAAGGTTTTATTTAAAAGCTGCAATCCGATGTTCTTTTTCTCACTTTGGTAAGAAGCGAACATCACTAACCCGTAAGCATAACCTGCTTCTTTATGTTGCATGTTAGAAGCTCTTTCTAATTCATGAAATCCTATGTTGGGATATGTTGAGTCAAAATAGGTTCTTAACTCGTAGCGTAAAATTGCATTTGGGTTCCCCGCATTTAACGCTTTAAAGAAAACACGGCGTAACTTACGGTCTCCCCAATGTGATATGTAGTGACCCGAACTTTTCCATGTTTATATATATATTAAATTAAATTGTTATTTACATGATTAAGTGGTTCCAACATGTTAAGCAATCAAACTTGTTAAGACTTGATTAATTGAAATAGGTTTCATATAGACAATTGACCACCCAAGTTGACCGGTGATTCACGAACGTTAAAACTTATAAAAACTATACGATGACATATATATGGTTATATATATAGTTAACATGATTTTATTATAAGTATGTATCTCATTAGGTATTTTAACAATGAGTTATATACATAAAAATGAGACTACTAATTTAAGAAACTCGAAAACGATATATATAACGATTATCGTTATAACAACGTCTTACTAGGTACATATGAATCATATTAAGATATTGATACACTTGGTTAATTATGTTAAATGATAAGTAAATATATTATTAAGTGTCTTAACAATGAAATACATATATAAAAATAAGACTACTAACTTAATGATTTCGAAACGTGACATATATGTAACGATTATCGTTGTAACGACATTTAACTTTATATATATCATACTAAGATATATTATATATCATAATATCATGATAATATAACAATTTAACATCTCATTTGTTATAATAAACAATGGGTTAACAACATTCAACAAGATCGTTAACCAAAAGGTTTCAAAACAACATTTACATGTAACGACTAACGATGACTTAATGACTCAGTTAAAATGTATATACATGTAGTGTTTTAATATGTATTCATACACTTTTGAAAGACTTCAATACACTTATCAAAATATTTCTACTTAACAAAAATGCTTACAATTACATCCTCGTTCAGTTTCATCAACCATTCTACTCGTATGCACCCGTATTCGTACTCGTACAATACACAGCTTTTAGATGTATGTACTATTGGTATATACACTCTAATGATCAGCTCTTAGCAGCCCATGTGAGTCACCTAACACATGTGGGAACCATCATTTGGCAACTAGCATGAAATATCTCATAAAATTACAAAATATGAGTAATCATTCATGACTTATTTACATGAAAACAAAATTACATATCCTTTATATCTAATCCATACACCAACGACCAAAAACACCTACAAACACTTTCATTCTTCAATTTTCTTCATCTAATTGATCTCTCTCAAGTTCTATCTTCAAGTTCTAAGTGTTCTTCATAAATTCCAAAAGTTCTAGTTTTATAAAATCAAGAATACTTCCAAGATTGCAAGTTTACTTCCAAGTTTTCTAAATCCATTCCAAGTAATCATCCAAGATCAAGAAACCTTTGTTACTTACAGTAGGTTATCTTTCTAATACAAGGTAATAATCATATTCAAACTTTAATTCAATTTCTATAACTATAACAATCTTATTTCGAGTGGAAATCTTACTTGAAATTGTTTTCGTGTCATGATTCTGCTTCAAGAACTTTCAAGCCATCCAAGGATCCTTTGAAGCTAGATCTATTTTTCTCATTTCCAGTAGGTTTATCCAAGGAACTTGAGGTAGTAATGATGTTCATAACATCATTCGATTCATACATATAAAGCTATCTTATTCGAAGGTTTAAACTTGTAATCACTAGAACATAGTTTAGTTAATTCTAAACTTGTTCGCAAATAAAAGTTAATCCTTCTAACATGACTTTTAAAATCAACTAAACACATGTTCTATATCTATATGATATGCTAACTTAATGATTTAAAACCTGGAAACACGAAAAACACCGTAAAATCGGATTTACGCCGTCGTAGTAACACCGCGGGCTGTTTTGGGTTAGTTAATTAAAAACTATGATAAACTTTGATTTAAAAGTTGTTATTCTGGGAAAATGATTTTTATTATGAACATGAAACTATATCCAAAAATTATGGTTAAACTCAAAGTGAAAGTATGTTTTCTAAAATGGTCATCTAGACGTCGTTCTTTCGACTGAAATGACTACCTTTACAAAAACGACTTGTAACTTATTTTTCTGACTATAAACCTATCCTTTTTCTGTTTAGATTCATAAAATAGAGTTCAATATGAAACCATAGCAATTTGATTCACTCAAAACGGATTTAAAATGAAGAAGTTATGGGTAAAACAAGATTGGATAATTTTTCTCATTTTAGCTACGTGAAAATTGGTAACAAATCTATTCCAACCATAACTTAATCAACTTGTATTGTATATTATGTAATCTTGAGATACCATAGACATGTATACAATGTTTCAACCTATCATGTCGACACATCTATATATATTTCGGAACAACCATAGACACTCTATATGTGAATGTTGGAGTTAGCTATACAGGGTTGAGGTTGATTCCAAAATATATATAGTTTGAGTTGTGATCAATACTGAGATACGTATACACTGGGTCGTAGATTGATTCAAGATAATATTTATCGATTTATTTCTGTACATCTAACTGTGGACAACTAGTTGTAGGTTACTAACGAGGACAACTGACTTAATAAACTTAAAACATCAAAATATATTAAAAGTGTTGTAAATATATTTTGAACATACTTTGATATATATATGTATATATTGTTATAGGTTCGTGAATCAACCAGTGGCCAAGTCTTACTTCCCGACGAAGTAAAAATCTGTAAAAGTGAGTTATAGTCCCACTTTTAAAATCTAATATTTTTGGGATGAGAATACATGCAGGTTTTATAAATGATTTACAAAATAGACACAAGTACGTGAAACTACATTCTATGGTTGAATTATCGAAATCGAATATTCCCCTTTTTATTAAGTCTGGTAATCTAAGAATTAGGGAACAGACACCCTAATTGACGCGAATCCTAAAGATAGATCTATTGGGCCTAACAAACCCCATCCAAAGTACCGGATGCTTTAGTACTTCAAAATTTATATCATATCCGAAGGGTGTCCCGGAATGATGGGGATATTCTTATATATGCATTTTGTTAATGTCGGTTACCAGGTTTTCACCATATGAATGATTTTTATCTCTATGTATGGGATGTGTATTGAAATATGAAATCTTGTGGTCTATTATTTTGATATGATAATATATAGGTTAAACCTATAACTCACCAACATTTTTGTTGACGTTTTAAGCATGTTTATTCTCAGATGATTATTAAGAGCTTCCGCTGTCACATACTTAAATAAGGACAAGATTTGGAGTCCATGCTTGTATGATATTGTGTAAAAACTGCATTCAAGAAACTTATTTCGTTGTAACATATTTGTATTGTAAACCATTATGTAATAGTCGTGTGTAAACAGGATATTTTAGATTATCATTATTTGATAATCTACGTAAAGCTTTTTAAACCTTTATTGATGAAATAAAGGTTATGGTTTGTTTTAAAATGAATGCAGTCTTTGAAAAACGTCTCATATAGAGGTCAAAACCTCGCAACGAAATCAATTAATATGGAACGTTTTTAATCAATAAGAATGGGATATTTCAGTTGGTATCAGAGCGTTGGTCTTAGAGAACCAGAATTTTGCATTAGTGTGTCTTATCGAGTTTGTTAGGATGCATTAGTGAGTCTGGACTTCGATCGTGTTTACTTGAAAAATGATTGCTTAACAAATTTTGTTGGAAACTATATATTTTTAACATGTGAATATTATGTGATATATTAATCTCTTAATGCGTTTGATATTATGTGATAGATGTCTACCTATAGAACAAGTCCCATTGACTCACCTAATAATAATGAAGAGTCAAATGTAAATTGGAATGATTCGTGAACTGATTCACAAGTTCCCGAAGAGGAACCGGAAGAAGAATCGGAACCGGAAGAAGAATCGGAACCGGAAGAAGAAATAGAACCAGTGGGGGAAATAATAAAATGGTTAAGTAGAAGAAAATCCTCAACCAAACGACCAAAGTTAATTATGGTCAATGGTGTTTCCGCCAAGGAAGCAAAATATTGGGAGGATTACCAATTCTCCGATGAATCGGATTCCGACGAGAATTCCGATGATGTTATAGAAATTACCCCAACTGAATTTAAAAAGGCAAAAGAAAATAATAAGGGAAAGGGCATAAAAATAGAGAAATCTAAATCCAACCCCGATGAACTTTATATGTATCGTCAACCCCTGAAGCCCTTAAGTTGTAACAATGACCCGGGAACCTCTAAACCACCAGGTTTTTCTAAACCGTTGTGGAAAACGACAGCTCGTATTAGGGGAACATCATATATCCCTAGAAACTTGGCAAAACGAACCAAAATCGAAGAAGAAGAAACGAGCGAGTCAGAATAAGATAGTTGTATTCGTGTGGTGTAATATATGTAATATAGTGTGCTTATGCTTTATGATATATGTAAAAATTGCTTGTATTAATAAGTAATTTTTTTTTATGAATCTAACTCTTGTCTATTTTACAGTATAAAAACACAAAATGGATAGACAACCCAATATTTTAAGAGACCTACCCGGAGACATGATTGATGAAATCTTGTCTAGAGTCGGTCAAAATTCTTCGGCACAACTATTTACGGCAAAATCAGTTTGTAAGACATTCGAAGAACGTTCCAAGAATGTCTTGGTTTATAAGAGACTTTCGTTTGAAAGATGGGGGATATCACATTGGGAAACCCATAAGTTACGATGTGTTTACTTTGACGCATATATTGCGGGGAACCCAAATGCTATTTTACGCAACGGGTTAAGAAATTATTTTGAATCAATGTATCCGATTATAAGACTTCATGATTTAGAAAAAGCGGCTAACATGCAACATAAAGAAGCATTCTATGGTTACGGGTTAGTAATGTTCGCTTCTCACCAAAGTGACAAAAAGAACATCGGGCTACAACTATTAAACAAAACGTTCCCACAAGTGACGGAGTCGGTAATTGGGGTAAGAAATGAGGTTTTTAGGTTATTACGAGACTGTTGGTCATTACGTAACCCTCGTCCCTTTGACGACGTTACAACACGCTGTCTTATCAACGGCCATAACGGTTATGTTCCACAAGACCAAGGATGGGAAGTAGTCCTAGTAAAACCAGAATGCATGACTTGTTTCTGGACGTATGAATTACGTGTCTTTATTGCCTTTGCTGAACGACTTGTGTACTAGCTAGAATTATCTTCGCAACTATCTTGTATCAAAGTTATTGTGTGCTATATTTCATGCTTTATGTAAAATAAGCGGTATTGTAAGTTTGTAAAATATTGTATAAAAGTTTGAACGCGAAATATTATTATAATCAGTTTTTCATATAGAATTGTAGTAGTTGAATTGTATATTAGCTACTAAGTATGAACTTAACGGGTAGGTACTACCCGAATTTAAACTTATAAAACGCTAATATGAAGAAAAAGCTTTTATAAATGAGTTCATATTATGCTACGAAATACTATTAACTACTCTTAATATTCTGTATGATTAACTTGTTCCATTTGACTATTTTGAAGGAAATGGCACCGACTACTCGACACACCGTGAATATGAATGAAAAGGAATTCCGTACTTTTCTAGCTTCAAACATAGCCGTAGTATAGGCTGCGCTACATACTGAAATGTCCCGTTCTTATTGATTAAAAACGTTCCATATTAATTGATTTTGTTGCGAGGTTTTGACCTCTATATGAGACGTTTTTCAAAGACTGCATTCATTTTAAAACAAACCATAACCTTTATTTCATCAATAAAGGTTTAAAAAGCTTTACGTAGATTATCAAATAATGATAATCTAAAATATCATGTTTACACACGACCATTACATAATGGTTTACAATACAAATATGTTACAACAAAATAAGTTTCTTGAATGCAGTTTTACACAATATCATACAAGTATGGACTCCAAATCTAGTCCTTATTTAAGTATGCGACAGCGGAAGCTCTTAATAATCACCTGAGAATAAACATGCTTAAAATGTCAACAAAAATGTTGGTGAGTTATAGGTTTAACCTATATATATCAAATCATAATAATAGACCACAAGATTTCATATTTCAATACACATCCCATACATAGAGATAAAAATCATCATATGGTGAACACCTGGTAACCGACATTAACAAGATGCATATATAAGAATATCCCCATCATTCCGGGACACCCTTCGGATATGATATAAATTTCGAAGTACTAAAGCATCCGGTACTTTGGATGGGGTTTGTTAGGCCCAATAGATCTATCTTTAGGATTCGCGTCAATTAGGGTGTCTGTTCCCTAATTCTTAGATTACCAGACTTAATAAAAAGGGGCATATTCAATTTCGATAATTCAACCATAGAATGTAGTTTCACGTACTTGTGTCTATTTGGTAAATCATTTATAAAACCTGCATGTATTCTCATCCCAAAAATATTAGATTTTAAAAGTGGGACTATAACTCACTTTCACATATTTTTACTTCGTCGGGAAGTAAAACTTGGCCACTGGTTGATTCACGAACCTATAACAATATATACATATATATCAAAGTATGTTCAAAATATATTTACAACACTTTTAATATATTTTGATGTTTTAAGTTTATTAAGTCAGCTGTCCTCGTTAGTAACCTACAACTAGTTGTCCACAGTTAGATGTACAGAAATAAATCGATAAATATTATCTTGAATCAATCCACGACCCAGTGTATACGTATCTCAGTATTGATCACAACTCAAACTATATATATTTTGGAATCAACCTCAACCCTGTATAGCTAACTCCAACATTCACATATAGAGTGTCTATGGTTGTTCCGAAATATATATAGATGTGTCGACATGATAGGTCGAAACATTGTATACGTGTCTATGGTATCTAAAGATTACATAATATACAATACAAGTTGATTAAGTTATGGTTGGAATAGATTTGTTACCAATTTTCACGTAGCTAAAATGAAAAAATTATCCAATCTTGTTTTACCCATAACTTCTTCATTTTAAATCCGTTTTGAGTGAATCAAATTGCTATGGTTTCATATTGAACTCTATTTTATGAATCTAAACAGAAAAAGTATAGGTTTATAGTCGGAAAAATAAGTTACAAGTCGTTTTTGTAAAGGTAGTCATTTCAGTCGAAAGAACGACGTCTAGATGACCATTTTAGAAAACATACTTCCACTTTAAGTTTAACCATAATTTTTGGATATAGTTTCATGTTCATAATAAAAATCATTTTCTCAGAATAACAACTTTTAAATCAAAGTTTATCATAGTTTTTAATTAACTAACCCAAAACAGCCCGCGGTGTTACTACGACGGCGTAAATCCGGTTTTACGGTGTTTTTCGTGTCTCCATGTTTTAAATCATTAAGTTAGCATATCATATAGATATAGAACATGTGTTTAGTTGATTTTAAAAGTCAAGTTAGAAGGATTAACTTTTGTTTGCGAACAAGTTTAGAATTAACTAAACTATGTTCTGGTGATTACAAGTTTAAACCTTCGAATAAGATAGCTTTATATGTGTGAATCGAATGATGTTATGAACATCACTTCTACCTTAAGTTCCTTGGATAAACCTACTGGAAAAGAAAAAAATGGATCTAGCTTCAATGGATCCTTGGATGGCTCAAAGTTCTTGAAGCAGAATCATGACACGAAAACAAGTTCAAGTAAGATCATCACTTGAAATAAGATTGTTATAGTTATAGAAATTGAACCAAAGTTTGAATATGATTATTACCTTGTATTAGAATGATAACCTACTGTAAGAAACAAAGATTTCTTGAGGTTGGATGATCACCTTACAAGATTGGAAGTGAGCTAGCAAACTTGAAAGTATTCTTGATTTTATGTAACTAGAACTTGTAGAATATATGAAGAACACTTAGAACTTGAAGATAGAACTTGAGAGAGATCAATTAGATGAAGAAAATTGAAGAATGAAAGTGTTTGTAGGTGTTTTTGGTCGTTGGTGTATGGATTAGATATAAAGGAAATGTAATTTTGTTTTCATGTAAATAAGTCATGAATGATTACTCATATTTTTGTAATTTTATGAGATATTTCATGCTAGTTGCCAAATGATGGTTCCCACATGTGTTAGGTGACTCACATGGGCTGCTAAGAGCTGATCATTGGAGTGTATATACCAATAGTACATACATCTAAAAGCTGTGTATTGTACGAGTACGAATACGGGTGCATACGAGTAGAATTGTTGATGAAACTGAACGAGGATGTAATTGTAAGCATTTTTGTTAAGTAGAAGTATTTTGATAAGTTTATTGAAGTCTTTCAAAAGTGTATAAATACATATTAAAACACTACATGTATATACATTTTAACTGAGTCGTTAAGTCATCGTTAGTCGTTACATGTAAGTGTTGTTTTGAAACCTTTAGGTTAACGATCTTGTTAAATGTTGTTAACCCAATGTTTATAATATCAAATGAGATTTTAAATTATTATATTATCATGATATTATCATGTATGAATATCTCTTAATATGATATATATATACATTAAATGTCTTTACAACGATAATCGTTACATATATGTCTCGTTTAAAAATCATTAAGTTAGTAGTCTTGTTTTTACATATGTAGTTCATTGTTAATATACTTAATGATATGTTTACTTATCATAGTATCATGTTAACTATATATATATCCATATATATGTCATCATATAGTTTTTACAAGTTTTAACGTTCGTGAATCACCGGTCAACTTGGGTGGTCAATTGTCTATATGAAACATATTTCAATTAATCAAGTCTTAACAAGTTTGATTGCTTAACATGTTGGAAACATTTAATCATGTAAATATCAATCTCCATTAATATATATAAACATGGAAAAGTTCGGGTTACTACAGTACCTACCCGTTAAATAAATTTCGTCCCGAAATTTTAAGCTGTTGAAGGTGTTGACGAATCTTCTGGAAATAGATGCGGGTATTTCTTCTTCATCTGATCTTCACGCTCCCAGGTGAACTCGGGTCCTCTACGAGCATTCCATCGAACCTTAACAATTGGTATCTTGTTTTGCTTAAGTCTTTTAACCTCACGATCCATTATTTCGATGGGTTCTTCGATGAATTGAAGTTTTTCGTTGATTTGGATTTCATCTAACGGAATAGTGAGATCTTCTTTAGCAAAACATTTCTTCAAATTCGAGACGTGGAAAGTGTTATGTACAGCCGCGAGTTGTTGAGGTAACTCAAGTCGGTAAGCTACTGGTCCGACACGATCAATAATCTTGAATGGTCCAATATACCTTGGATTTAATTTCCCTCGTTTACCAAATCGAACAACGCCTTTTCAAGGTGCAACTTTAAGCATGACCATCTCTCCAATTTCAAATTCTATATCTTTTCTTTTAATGTCAGCGTAGCTCTTTTGTCGACTTTGGGCGGTTTTCAACCGTTGTTGAATTTGGATGATCTTCTCGGTAGTTTCTTGTATAATCTCTGGACCCGTAATCTGTCTATCCCCCACTTCACTCCAACAAATCGGAGACCTGCACTTTCTACCATAAAGTGCTTCAAATGGCGCCATCTCAATGCTTGAATGGTAGCTGTTGTTGTAGGAAAATTCTGCTAAATGTAGATGTCGATCCCAACTGTTTCCGAAATCAATAACACATGCTCGTAGCATGTCTTTAAGCGTTTGTATCATCCTTTCGCTCTGCCCATCAGTTTGTGGATGATAGGCAGTACTCATGTCTAGACGAGTTCCTAATGCTTGCTGTAATGTCTGCCAGAATCTTGAAATAAATCTACCATCTCTATCAGAGATAATAGAGATTGGTATTCCATGTCTGGAGACGACTTCCTTCAAATACAGTCGTGCTAACTTCTCCATCTTGTCATCTTCTCTTATTGGCAGGAAGTGTGCTGATTTGGTGAGACGATCAACTATTACCCAAATAGTATCAAAACCACTTGCAGTCCTTGGCAATTTAGTGATGAAATCCATGGTAATGTTTTCCCATTTCCATTCCGGGATTTCGGGTTGTTGAAGTAGACCTGATGGTTTCTGATGCTCAGCTTTGACCTTAGAACACGTCAAACATTCTCCTACGTATTTAGCAACATCGGCTTTCATACCCGGCCACCAAAAATGTTTCTTGAGATCCTTGTACATCTTCCCCGTTCCAGGATGTATTGAGTATCTGGTTTTATGAGCTTCTCTAAGTACCATTTCTCTCATATCTCCAACTTTTGTTACCCAAATCCTTTCAACCCTATACCGGGTTCCGTCTTCCCGAATATTAAGATGCTTCTCCGATCCTTTGGGTATTTCATCCTTTAAATTTCCCTCTTTTAAAAATCCTTGTTGCGCCTCCTTTATTTGAGTAGTAAGGTTATTATGAATCATTATATTCATAGATTTTACTCGAATGGGTTCTCTGTCCTTCCTGCTCAAGGCATCGGCTACCACATTTGCCTTCCTCGGGTGGTAACGAATCTCAAAGTCGTAATCATTCAATAATTCAATCCACCTACGCTGCCTCATATTCATTTGTTTCTGATTAAATATGTGTTGAAGACTTTTGTGGTCGGTATATATAATACTTTTGACCCCATATAAGTAGTGCCTCCAAGTCTTTAATGCAAAAACAACCGCGCCTAATTCCAAATCATGCGTCGTATAATTTTGTTCGTGAATCTTCAATAGTCTAGACGCATAAGCAATCACCTTCGTTCGTTGCATTAATACACAACCGAGACCTTGCTTTGATGCGTCACAATAAATCACAAAATCATCATTCCCTTCAGGCAATGACAATATAGGTGCCGTAGTTAGCTTTTTCTTCAATAACTGAAACGCTTTCTCTTGTTTATCATTCCATTCAAATTTCTTCCCTTTATGCATTAATGCAGTCAAGGGTTTTGCTATTCTGGAAAAGTCTTGGATGAACCTTCTGTAGTAACCAGCTAGTCCTAAAAACTGGCGTATGTGTTTCGGAGTTTTCGGGGTTTCCCACTTTTCAATAGTTTCTATCTTTGCCGGATCCACCTTAATACCTTCTTTGTTCACTATGTGACCGAGGAATTGAACTTCTTCCAACCAAAATGCACACTTTGAAAACTTAGCGTACAATTCTTCCTTCCTCAATACTTCTAACACCTTTCTCAAATGTTCACCGTGTTCTTGGTCATTCTTTGAGTAAATAAGTATGTCATCAATGAAAACAATGACAAACTTGTCAAGGTATGGTCCACACACTCGGTTCATAAGGTCCATGAACACAGCTGGTGCATTAGTTAAACCAAACGGCATGACCATAAACTCGTAATGACCGTAACGTGTTCTGAAAGCAGTCTTTGGAATATCATCTTCTTTCACCCGCATTTGATGATACCCGAAACGTAAGTCAATCTTTGAATAAACAGACGAGCCTTGTAGTTGATCAAATAAGTCATCGATTCTCGGTAGTGGGTAGCGGTTCTTGATGGTAAGTTTGTTCAACTCTCGGTAGTCGATACACAACCTGAATGTACCATCTTTCTTCTTGACAAACAAAACAGGAGCTCCCCACGGTGATGTGCTTGGTCGAATGAAACCACGCTCTAAAAGTTCTTGTAATTGGCTTTGCAGTTCTTTCATCTCGCTGGGTGCGAGTCTGTAAGGAGCACGAGCTATTGGTGCAGCTCCTGGTACAAGATCTATTTGAAATTCAACGGATCGCTGTGGGGGTAATCCCGGTAATTCTTTCGGAAATACATCGGGAAATTCTTTTGCAATGGGAACATCATTGATGCTCTTTTCTTCAGTTTGTACTTTCTTGACGTGTGCTAGAACAGCATAGCAACCTTTTCTTATTAGTTTTTGTGCCTTCAAATTACTAATAAGATGTAGCTTCGTGTTGCCCTTTTCTCCGTACACCATTAAGGGTTTTCCTTTTTCTCGTATAATGCGAATTGCATTTTTGTAACAAACGATCTTTGCTTTCACTTCTTTCAACCAGTCCATACCGATTATCACATCAAAACTCCCTAACTCTACTGGTATCAAATCAATCTTAAATGTTTCGCTAACCAGTTTAATTTCTCGATTCCGACATATATTATCAGCTGAAATTAATTTACCATTTGCTAATTCGAGTAAAAATTTACTATCCAAAGGCGTCAATGGACAACTTAATTTAGCACAAAAATCTCTACTCATATAGCTTCTATCCGCACCCGAATCAAATAAAACGTAAGCAGATTTATTGTCAATAAGAAACGTACCCGTAACAAGCTCCGGGTCTTCCTGTGCCTCTGCCGCATTAATATTGAAAACTCTTCCGCGGCCTTGTCCATTCGTGTTCTCCTGGTTCGGGCAATTTCTAATAATGTGGCCCGGTTTTCCACATTTATAACAAACTACATTGGCATAACTTGCTCTGACACTACTTGCTCCGCCATTACTCATTCCGACACCATTTGTTCCTTTCATTCTATTAACCCCTGGTCCGTAGACCTCACACTTCGTCGCGCTATGACCATTTCTTTTACACTTGTTGCAAAATTTGGTGCAGAACCCCGAGTGATACTTTTCACACCTTTGGCATAGCTGCTTCTGATTGTTGTTGTTGTTGCGGTTATTATTGTTGTTGGGATGATTGTTGTAGTTGCTGCTGCTGTTGTTGTTGTTGTTGTTGTTGTTGTTGTTGTTGGGCCGTTTGTTGTAGTTGCGATTGATGTTGCGATTGTTGGGATAATTGTTGCGATTATTGTTGTAATTGCTGTTGTTGTTGTATTGGTGATTCTTATCACCATTTTCCTCCCACTTTCTTTTGACTTGCTTCACATTGGCCTCTTCAACAGTCTGTTCTTTAATTCTTTCTTCAATCTGGTTCACTAGTTTGTGAGCCATTCTACATGCCTGTTGTATGGAGGCGGGCTCGTGTGAACTTATATCTTCTTGGATTCTTTCCGGTAATCCTTTCACAAACGCGTCGATCTTCTCTTCCTCATCTTCGAATGCTCCCGGACACAATAGGCACAATTCTGTGAATCGTCTTTCATACGTGGTAATATCAAATCCTTGGGTTCGTAACCCTCTAAGTTCTTTCTTGAGCTTATTGACCTCGGTTCTGGGACGGTACTTATCGTTCATCAAGTGCTTGAATGCTGACCACGGTAGTGCGTACGCATCATCTTGTCCCACTTGCTCTAGATAGGTATTCCACCATGTTAACGCAGAACCTGTGAAGGTATGCATAGCGTACTTCACTTTGTCCTCTTCAGTACACTTACTTATGGCAAACACCGATTCGACCTTCTCGGTCCACCGTTTCAATCCGATCGGTCCTTCGGTTCCATCAAATTCCAAAGGTTTGCAGGCAGTGAATTCTTTGTAGGTGCATCCTACACGATTTCCTGTACTGCCAGATCCAAGGTTATTGTTGGTATGTAGCGCAGCCTATACTGCGGCTATGTTTGAAGCTAGAAAAGTACGGAATTCCTCTTCATTCATATTCATGGTGTGTCGAGTAGTCGGTGCCATTTCCTTCAAAATAGTCAAATGGAACAAGTTAATCATACAGAATATTAAGAGTAGTTAATAGTATTTCGTAGCATAATATGAACTCATTTATAAAAGCTTTTTCTTCATATTAGCGTTTTATAAGTTTAAATTCGGGTAGTACCTACCCGTTAAGTTCATACTTAGTAGCTAATATACAATTCAACTACTACAATTCTATATGAAAAACTGATTGTAATAATATTTCGCGTTCAAACTTTTATACAATATTTTACAAACTTACAATACCGCTTATTTTACATAAAGCATGAAATATAGCACACAATAACTTTGATACACGATAGTTGTGAAGATAATTCTAGCTAGTACACAAGTCGTTCAGCAAAGGCAATAAAGACACGTAATTCATACGTTCAGAAACAAGTCATGCATTCTGGTTTTACTAGGACTACTTCCCATCCTTGGTCTTGTGGAACATAACCGTTATGGCCGTTGATAAGACAGCATGTTGTAACGTCGTCAAAGGGACGAGGGTTACGTAATGTCCAACAGTCCCGTAACAATCTAAAAACCTCATTTCTTACCCCAATTACCGACTCTGTCACTTGTGGGAACGTTTTGTTTAATAGTTGTAGCCCGATGTTCTTGTTCTCACTTTGGTGAGAAGCGAACATTACTAATCCGTAAGCATAACATGCTTCTTTATGTTGCATGTTAGCCGCTTTTTCTAAATTACGAAGTCCAATATTCGGATATATTGAGTCAAAATAATTTCTTAACCCATTGCGTAAAATAGCATTTGGGTTCCCCGCAATATATGCGTCAAAGTAAACACATCGTAACTTATGGATTTCCCAATGTGATATCCCCTATCTTTCGAACGAAAGCCTTTTATAAACCAAGGCATTCTTGGAACGTTCTTCGAATGTCTTACAAACTGATCTCGCCTTAAATAGTTGTGCCGAAGAATTCTGACCGACTCTAGACAAGATTTCATCAATCATGTCTCCGGGTAGGTCTCTTAAAATATTGGGTTGTCTATCCATTTTGTGTTTTTATACTGTAAAATAGACAAGAGTTAGATTCATAAAAAAAATACTTATTAATACAAGTAATTTTTACATATATCATAAAGCATAAGCACACTATATTACATATATTACACCACACAAATACAACTATCTTATTCCGACTCGCTTGTTTCTTCTTCTTCGGTTTTGGTTCGTTTTGCCAAGTTTCTAGGGATATATGATGTTCCCCTAATACGAGCCGTCGTTTTCCACATAGGTTTAGAAAAACCTGGTGGTTTAGAGGTTCCCGGGTCATTGTTACAACTTAAGGACTTCGGGGGTTGACGATACATATAAAGTTCATCGGGGTTGGAATTAGATTTCTCTATTTTTATGCTCTTTCCCTTATTATTTTCTTTTGCCTTTTTAAATTCAGTTGGGGTAATTTCTATAACATCATCGGAATTCACGTCGGAATCCGATTCATCGGAGAATTGGTAATCCTCCCAATATTTTGCTTCCTTGGCGGAAACACCATTGACCATAATTAACCTTGGTCGGTTGGTTGAGGATTTTCTTTTACTTAATCGTTTTATTACTTCCCCCACCGATTCTGATTCTTCTTCCGGTTCCGATTCTTCTTCCTGTTCCGACTCTTCTTCCGGTTCCGACTCTTCTTCCGGTTCCGACTCTTCTTCCGGTTCCTCTTCGAGAACTTGTGAATCAGTCCACGAATCATTCCAATTTACATTTGACTCTTCATTATTATTAGGTGAGTCAATGGGACTTGTTCTAGAGGTAGACATCTATCACATAATATCAAACGCGTTAAGAGATTAATATATCACATAATATTCACATGTTAAAAATATATAGTTTCCAACAAAATTTGTTAAGCAATCATTTTTCAAGTAAACACGGTCGAAGTCCAGACTCACTATTGCATCCTAACAAACTCGATAAGACACACTAATGCAAAATTCTGGTTCTCTAAGACCAACGCTCTGATACCAACTGAAATGTCCCGTTCTTATTTATTAAAAACGTTCCATATTAATTGATTTCGTTGCGAGGTTTTGACCTCTATATGAGACGTTTTTCAAAGACTGCATTCATTTTAAAACAAACCATAACATTTATTTCATCAATAAAGGTTTAAAAAGCTTTACGTAGATTATCAAATAATGATAATCTAAAATATCATGTTTACACATGACCATTACATAATGGTTTACAATACAAATATGTTACAACAAAATAAGTTTCTTGAATGCAGTTTTACACAATATCATACAAGCATGGACTCCAAATCTAGTCCTTATTTAAGTATGCGACAGCGGAAGCTCTTAATAATCACCTGAGAATAAACATGCTTAAAATGTCAACAAAAATGTTGGTGAGTTATAGGTTTAACCTATATATATCAAATCATAATAATAGACCACAAGATTTCATATTTCAATACACATCCCATACATAGAGATAAAAATCATCATATGGTGAACACCTGGTAACCGACATTAACAAGATGCATATATAAGAATATCCCCATCATTCCGGGACACCCTTCGGATATGATATAAATTTCGAAGTACTAAAGCATCCGGTACTTTGGATGGGGTTTGTTAGGCCCAATAGATCTATCTTTAGGATTCGCGTCAATTAGGGTGTCTGTTCCCTAATTCTTAGATTACCAGACTTAATAAAAAGGGGCATATTCAATTTCGATAATTCAACCATAGAATGTAGTTTCACGTACTTGTGTCTATTTGGTAAATCATTTATAAAACCTGCATGTATTCTCATCCCAAAAATATTAGATTTTAAAAGTGGGACTATAACTCACTTTCACAGATTTTTACTTCGTCGGGAAGTAAAACTTGGCCACTGGTTGATTCACGAACCTATAACAATATATACATATATATCAAAGTATGTTCAAAATATATTTACAACACTTTTAATATATTTTGATGTTTTAAGTTTATTAAGTCAGCTGTCCTCGTTAGTAACCTACAACTAGTTGTCCACAGTTAGATGTACAGAAATAAATCGATAAATATTATCTTGAATCAATCCACGACCCAGTGTATACGTATCTCAGTATTGATCACAACTCAAACTATATATATTTTGGAATCAACCTCAACCCTGTATAGCTAACTCCAACATTCACATATAGAGTGTCTATGGTTGTTCCGAAATATATATAGATGTGTCGACATGATAGGTCAAAACATTGTATACGTGTCTATGGTATCTAAAGATTACATAATATACAATACAAGTTGATTAAGTTATGGTTGGAATAGATTTGTTACCAATTTTCACGTAGCTAAAATGAAAAAATTATCCAATCTTGTTTTACCCATAACTTCTTCATTTTAAATCCGTTTTGAGTGAATCAAATTGCTATGGTTTCATATTGAACTCTATTTTATGAATCTAAACATAAAAAGTATAGGTTTATAGTCGGAAAAATAAGTTACAAGTCGTTTTTGTAAAGGTAGTCATTTCAGTCGAAAGAACGACGTCTAGATGACCATTTTAGAAAACATACTTCCACTTTGAGTTTAACCATAATTTTTGGATATAGTTTCATGTTCATAATAAAAATCATTTTCTCAGAATAACAACTTTTAAATCAAAGTTTATCATAGTTTTTAATTAACTAACCCAAAACAGCCCGCGGTGTTACTACGACGGCGTAAATCCGGTTTTACGGTGTTTTTCGTGTCTCCAGGTTTTAAATCATTAAGTTAGCATATCATATAGATATAGAACATGTGTTTAGTTGATTTTAAAAGTCAAGTTAGATGGATTAACTTTTGTTTGCGAACAAGTTTAGAATTAACTAAACTATGTTCTGGTGATTACAAGTTTAAACCTTCGAATAAGATAGCTTTATATGTGTGAATCGAATGATGTTATGAACATCACTTCTACCTTAAGTTCCTTGGATAAACCTACTGGAAAAGAGAAAAATGGATCTAGCTTCAATGGATCCTTGGATGGCTCAAAGTTCTTGAAGCAGAATCATGACACGAAAACAAGTTCAAGTAAGATCATCACTTGAAATAAGATTGTTATAGTTATAGAAATTGAACCAAAGTTTGAATATGATTATTACCTTGTATTAGAATGATAACCTACTGTAAGAAACAAAGATTTCTTGAGGTTGGATGATCACCTTACAAGATTGGAAGTGAGCTAGCAAACTTGAAAGTATTCTTGATTTTATGTAACTAGAACTTGTAGAATATATGAAGAACACTTAGAACTTGAAGATAGAACTTGAGAGAGATCAATTAGATGAAGAAAATTGAAGAATGAAAGTGTTTGTAGGTGTTTTTGGTCGTTGGTGTATGGATTAGATATAAAGGAAATGTAATTTTGTTTTCATGTAAATAAGTCATGAATGATTACTCATATTTTTGTAATTTTATGAGATATTTCATGCTAGTTGCCAAATGATGGTTCCCACATGTGTTAGGTGACTCACATGGGCTGCTAAGAGCTGATCATTGGAGTGTATATACCAATAGTACATACATCTAAAAGCTGTGTATTGTACGAGTACGAATACGGGTGCATACGAGTAGAATTGTTGATGAAACTGAACGAGGATGTAATTGTAAGCATTTTTGTTAAGTAGAAGTATTTTGATAAGTTTATTGAAGTCTTTAAAAAGTGTATAAATACATATTAAAACACTACATGTATATACATTTTAACTGAGTCGTTAAGTCATCGTTAGTCGTTAAATGTAAGTGTTGTTTTGAAACCTTTAGGTTAACGATCTTGTTAAATGTTGTTAACCCAATGTTTATAATATCAAATGAGATTTTAAATTATTATATTATCATGTATGAATATCTCTTAATATGATATATATATACATTAAATGTCTTTACAACGATAATCGTTACATATATGTCTCGTTTAAAAATCATTAAGTTAGTAGTCTTGTTTTTACATATGTAGTTCATTGTTAATATACTTAATGATATGTTTACTTATCATAGTATCATGTTAACTATATATATATCCATATATATGTCATCATATAGTTTTTACAAGTTTTAACGTTCGTGAATCACCGGTCAACTTGGGTGGTCAATTGTCTATATGAAACATATTTCAATTAATCAAGTCTTAACAAGTTTGATTGCTTAACATGTTGGAAACATTTAATCATGTAAATATCAATCTCCATTAATATATATAAACATGGAAAAGTTCGGGTTACTACAGTACCTACCCGTTAAATAAATTTCGTCCTGAAATTTTAAGCTGTTGAAGGTGTTGACGAATCTTCTGGAAATAGATGCGGGTATTTCTTCTTCATCTGATCTTCACGCTCCCAGGTGAACTCGGGTCCTCTACGAGCATTCCATCGAACCTTAACAATTGGTATCTTGTTTTGCTTAAGTCTTTTAACCTCACGATCCATTATTTCGATGGGTTCTTCGATGAATTGAAGTTTTTCGTTGATTTGGATTTCATCTAACGGAATAGTGAGATCTTCTTTAGCAAAACATTTCTTCAAATTCGAGACGTGGAAAGTGTTATGTACAGCCGCGAGTTGTTGAGGTAACTCAAGTCGGTAAGCTACTGGTCCGACACGATCAATAATCTTGAATGGTCCAATATACCTTGGATTTAATTTCCCTCGTTTACCAAATCGAACAATGCCTTTCCAAGGTGCAACTTTAAGCATGACCATCTCTCCAATTTCAAATTCTATATCTTTTCTTTTAATGTCAGCGTAGCTCTTTTGTCGACTTTGGGCGGTTTTCAACCGTTGTTGAATTTGGATGATCTTCTCGGTAGTTTCTTGTATAATCTCTGGACCCGTAATCTGTCTATCCCCCACTTCACTCCAACAAATCGGAGACCTGCACTTTCTACCATAAAGTGCTTCAAATGGCGCCATCTCAATGCTTGAATGGTAGCTGTTGTTGTAGGAAAATTCTGCTAAATGTAGATGTCGATCCCAACTGTTTCCGAAATCAATAACACATGCTCGTAGCATGTCTTTAAGCGTTTGTATCATCCTTTCGCTCTGCCCATCAGTTTGTGGATGATAGGCAGTACTCATGTCTAGACGAGTTCCTAATGCTTGCTGTAATGTCTGCCAGAATCTTGAAATAAATCTACCATCTCTATCAGAGATAATAGAGATTGGTATTCCATGTCTGGAGACGACTTCCTTCAAATACAGTCGTGCTAACTTCTCCATCTTGTCATCTTCTCTTATTGGCAGGAAGTGTGCTGATTTGGTGAGACGATCAACTATTACCCAAATAGTATCAAAACCACTTGCAGTCCTTGGCAATTTAGTGATGAAATCCATGGTAATGTTTTCCCATTTCCATTCCGGGATTTCGGGTTGTTGAAGTAGACCTGATGGTTTCTGATGCTCAGCTTTGACCTTAGAACACGTCAAACATTCTCCTACGTATTTAGCAACATCGGCTTTCATACCCGGCCACCAAAAATGTTTCTTGAGATCCTTGTACATCTTCCCCGTTCCAGGATGTATTGAGTATCTGGTTTTATGAGCTTCTCTAAGTACCATTTCTCTCATATCTCCAACTTTTGGTACCCAAATCCTTTCAACCCTATACCGGGTTCCGTCTTCCCGAATATTAAGATGCTTCTCCGATCCTTTGGGTATTTCATCCTTTAAATTTCCCTCTTTTAAAAATCCTTGTTGCGCCTCCTTTATTTGAGTAGTAAGGTTATTATGAATCATTATATTCATAGATTTTACTCGAATGGGTTCTCTGTCCTTCCTGCTCAAGGCATCGGCTACCACATTTGCCTTCCTCGGGTGGTAACGAATCTCAAAGTCGTAATCATTCAATAATTCAATCCACCTACGCTGCCTCATATTCATTTGTTTCTGATTAAATATGTGTTGAAGACTTTTGTGGTCGGTATATATAATACTTTTGACCCCATATAAGTAGTGCCTCCAAGTCTTTAATGCAAAAACAACCGCGCCTAATTCCAAATCATGCGTCGTATAATTTTGTTCGTGAATCTTCAATTGTCTAGACGCATAAGCAATCACCTTCGTTCGTTGCATTAATACACAACCGAGACCTTGCTTTGATGCATCACAATAAATCACAAAATCATCATTCCCTTCAGGCAATGACAATATAGGTGCCGTAGTTAGCTTTTTCTTCAATAACTGAAACGCTTTCTCTTGTTTATCATTCCATTCAAATTTCTTCCCTTTATGCATTAATGCAGTCAAGGGTTTTGCTATTCTGGAAAAGTCTTGGATGAACCTTCTGTAGTAACCAGCTAGTCCTAAAAACTGGCGTATGTGTTTCGGAGTTTTCGGGGTTTCCCACTTTTCAACAGTTTCTATCTTTGCCGGATCCACCTTAATACCTTCTTTGTTCACTATGTGACCGAGGAATTAAACTTCTTCCAACCAAAATGCACACTTTGAAAACTTAGCGTACAATTCTTCCTTCCTCAATACTTCTAACACCTTTCTCAAATGTTCACCGTGTTCTTGGTCATTCTTTGAGTAAATAAGTATGTCGTCAATGAAAACAATGACAAACTTGTCAAGGTATGGTCCACACACTCGGTTCATAAGGTCCATGAACACAGCTGGTGCATTAGTTAAACCAAACGGCATGACCATAAACTCGTAATGACCGTAACGTGTTCTGAAAGCAGTCTTTGGAATATCATCTTCTTTCACCCGCATTTGATGATACCCGGAACGTAAGTCAATCTTTGAATAAACAGACGAGCCTTGTAGTTGATCAAATAAGTCGTCGATTATCGGTAGTGGGTAGCGGTTCTTGATGGTAAGTTTGTTCAACTCTCGGTAGTCGATACACAACCTGAATGTACCATCTTTCTTCTTGACAAACAAAACAGGAGCTCCCCACGGTGATGTGCTTGGTCGAATGAAACCACGCTCTAAAAGTTCTTGTAATTGGCTTTGCAGTTCTTTCATCTCGCTGGGTGCGAGTCTGTAAGGAGCACGAGCTATTGGTGCAGCTCCTGGTACAAGATCTATTTGAAATTCAACGGATCGCTGTGGGGGTAATCCCGGTAATTCTTTCGGAAATACATCGGGAAATTCTTTTGCAATGGGAACATCATTGATGCTCTTTTCTTCAGTTTGTACTTTCTTGACGTGTGCTAGAACAGCATAGCAACCTTTTCTTATTAGTTTTTGTGCCTTCAAATTACTAATAAGATGTAGCTTCGTGTTGCCCTTTTCTCCGTACACCATTAAGGGTTTTCCTTTTTCTCGTATAATGCGAATTGCATTTTTGTAACAAACGATCTTTGCTTTCACTTCTTTCAACCAGTCCATACCGATTATCCCATCAAAACTCCCTAACTCTACTGGTATCAAATCAATCTTAAATGTTTCGCTAACCAGTTTAATTTCTCGATTCCGACATACATTATCAGCTGAAATTAATTTACCATTTGCTAATTCGAGTAAAAATTTACTATCCAAAGGCGTCAATGGACAACTTAATTTAGCACAAAAATCTCTACTCATATAGCTTCTATCCGCACCCGAATCAAATAAAACGTAAGCAGATTTATTGTCAATAAGAAACGTACCCGTAACAAGCTCCGGGTCTTCATGTGCCTCTGCCGCATTAATATTGAAAACTCTTCCGCGGCCTTGTCCATTCGTGTTCTCCTGGTTCGGGCAATTTCTAATAATGTGGCCCGGTTTTCCACATTTATAACAAACTACATTGGCATAACTTGCTCCGACACTACTTGCTCCGCCATTACTCGTTCCGACACCATTTGTTCCTTTCATTCTATTAACCCCTGGTCCGTAGACCTCACACTTCGCCGCGCTATGACCATTTCTTTTACACTTGTTGCAAAATTCGGTGCAGAACCCCGAGTTATACTTTTCACACCTTTGGCATAGCTGCTTCTGATTGTTGTTGTTGTTGCGGTTATTATTGTTGTTGGGATGATTGTTGTAGTTGCTGCTGCTGTTGTTGTTGTTGTTGTTGTTGTTGTTGTTGTTGGGCCGTTTGTTGTAGTTGCGATTGATGTTGCGATTGTTGGGATAATTGTTGCGATTATTGTTGTAATTGCTGTTGTTGTTGTATTGGTGATTCTTATCACCATTTTCCTCCCACTTTCTTTTGACTTGCTTCACATTGGCCTCTTCAGCAGTCTGTTCTTTAATTCTTTCTTCAATATGGTTCACTAGTTTGTGAGCCATTCTACATGCCTGTTGTATGGAGGCGGGCTCGTGTGAACTTATATCTTCTTGGATTCTTTCCGGTAATCCTTTCACAAACGCGTCGATCTTCTCTTCCTCATCTTCGAATGCTCCTGGACACAATAGGCACAATTCTGTGAATCGTCTTTCGTACGTGGTAATATCAAATCCTTGGGTTCGTAACCCTCTAAGTTTTGTCTTGAGCTTATTGACCTCGGTTCTGGGACAGTACTTATCGTTCATCAAGTGCTTGAATGCTGACCACGGTAGTGCGTACGCATCATCTTGTCCCACTTGCTCTAGATAGGTATTCCACCATGTTAACGCAGAACCTGTGAAGGTATGCGTAGCGTACTTCACTTTGTCCTCTTCAGTACACTTACTTATGGCAAACACCGATTCGACCTTCTCGGTCCACCGTTTCAATCCGATCGGTCCTTCGGTTCCATCAAATTCCAAAGGTTTGCAGGCAGTGAATTCTTTGTAGGTGCATCCTACACGATTTCCTGTACTGCCAGATCCAAGGTTATTGTTGGTATGTAGCGCAGCCTGTACTGCGGCTATATTTGAAGCTAGAAAAGTACGGAATTCCTCTTCATTCATATTCATGGTGTGTCGAGTAGTCGGTGCCATTTCCTTCAAAATAGTCAAATGGAACAAGTTAATCATACAGAATATTAAGAGTAGTTAATAGTATTTCGTAGCATAATATGAACTCATTTATAAAAGCTTTTTCTTCATATTAGCGTTTTATAAGTTTAAATTCGGGTAGTACCTACCCGTTAAGTTCATACTTAGTAGCTAATATACAATTCAACTACTACAATTCTATATGAAAAACTGATTGTAATAATATTTCGCGTTCAAACTTTTATACAATATTTTACAAACTTACAATACCGCTTATTTTACATAAAGCATGAAATATAGCACACAATAACTTTGATACACGATAGTTGTGAAGATAATTCTAGCTAGTACACAAGTCGTTCAGCAAAGGCAATAAAGACACGTAATTCATACGTCCAGAAACAAGTCATGCATTCTGGTTTTACTAGGACTACTTCCCATCCTTGGTCTTGTGGAACATAACCGTTATGGCCGTTGATAAGACAGCATGTTGTAACGTCGTCAAAGGGACGAGGGTTACGTAATGTCCAACAGTCCCGTAACAATCTAAAAACCTCATTTCTTACCCCAATTACCGACTCTGTCACTTGTGGGAACGTTTTGTTTAATAGTTGTAGCCCAATGTTCTTGTTCTCACTTTGGTGAGAAGCGAACATTACTAATCCGTAAGCATAACATGCTTCTTTATGTTGCATGTTAGCCGCTTTTTCTAAATCACGAAGTCCAATATTCGGATATATTGAGTCAAAATAATTTCTTAACCCATTGCGTAAAATAGCATTTGGGTTCCCCGCAATATATGCGTCAAAGTAAACACATCGTAACTTATGGATTTCCCAATGTGATATCCCCTATCTTTCGAACGAAAGCCTTTTATAAACCAAGGCATTCTTGGAACGTTCTTCGAATGTCTTACAAACTGATCTCGCCTTAAATAGTTGTGCCGAAGAATTCTGACCGACTCTAGACAAGATTTCATCAATCATGTCTCCGGGTAGGTCTCTTAAAATATTGGGTTGTCTATCCATTTTGTGTTTTTATACTGTAAAATAGACAAGAGTTAGATTCATAAAAAAAATACTTATTAATACAAGCAATTTTTACATATATCATAAAGCATAAGCACACTATATTACATATATTACACCACACGAATACAACTATCTTATTCCGACTCGCTTGTTTCTTCTTCTTCGGTTTTGGTTCGTTTTGCCAAGTTTCTAGGGATATATGATGTTCCCCTAATACGAGCCGTCGTTTTCCACATAGGTTTAGAAAAACCTGGTGGTTTAGAGGTTCCCGGGTCATTGTTACAACTTAAGGACTTCGGGGGTTGACGATACATATAAAGTTCATCGGGGTTGGAATTAGATTTCTCTATTTTTATGCTCTTTCCCTTATTATTTTCTTTTGCCTTTTTAAATTCAGTTGGGGTAATTTCTATAACATCATCGGAATTCACGTCGGAATCCGATTCATCGGAGAATTGGTAATCCTCCCAATATTTTGCTTCCTTGGCGGAAACACCATTGACCATAATTAACCTTGGTCGGTTGGTTGAGGATTTTCTTTTACTTAATCGTTTTATTACTTCCCCCACCGATTCTGATTCTTCTTCCGGTTCCGATTCTTCTTCCTGTTCCGACTCTTCTTCCGGTTCCGACTCTTCTTCCGGTTCCGACTCTTCTTCCGGTTCCTCTTCGAGAACTTGTGAATCAGTCCACGAATCATTCCAATTTACATTTGACTCTTCATTATTATTAGGTGAGTCAATGGGACTTGTTCTAGAGGTAGACATCTATCACATAATATCAAACGCGTTAAGAGATTAATATATCACATAATATTCACATGTTAAAAATATATAGTTTCCAACAAAATTTGTTAAGCAATCATTTTTCAAGTAAACACGGTCGAAGTCCAGACTCACTATTGCATCCTAACAAACTCGATAAGACACACTAATGCAAAATTCTGGTTCTCTAAGACCAACGCTCTGATACCAACTGAAATGTCCCGTTCTTATTTATTAAAAACGTTCCATATTAATTGATTTCGTTGCGAGGTTTTGACCTCTATATGAGACGTTTTTCAAAGACTGCATTCATTTTAAAACAAACCATAACATTTATTTCATCAATAAAGGTTTAAAAAGCTTTACGTAGATTATCAAATAATGATAATCTAAAATATCATGTTTACACACGACCATTACATAATGGTTTACAATACAAATATGTTACAACAAAATAAGTTTCTTGAATGCAGTTTTACACAATATCATACAAGCATGGACTCCAAATCTCGTCCTTATTTAAGTATGCGACAGCGGAAGCTCTTAATAATCACCTGAGAATAAACATGCTTAAAATGTCAACAAAAATGTTGGTGAGTTATAGGTTTAACCTATATATATCAAATCATAATAATAGACCACAAGATTTCATATTTCAATACACATCTCATACATAGAGATAAAAATCATTCATATGGTGAACACCTGGTAACCGACATTAACAAGATGCATATATAAGAATATCCCCATCATTCCGGGACACCCTTCGGATATGATATAAATTTCGAAGTACTAAAGCATCCGGTACTTTGGATGGGGTTTGTTAGGCCCAATAGATCTATCTTTAGGATTCGCGTCAATTAGGGTGTCTGTTCCCTAATTCTTAGATTACCAGACTTAATAAAAAGGGGCATATTCAATTTCGATAATTCAACCATAGAATGTAGTTTCACGTACTTGTGTCTATTTTGTAAATCATTTATAAAACCTGCATGTATTCTCATCCCAAAAATATTAGATTTTAAAAGTGGGACTATAACTCACTTTCACAGATTTTTACTTCGTCGGGAAGTAAAACTTGGCCACTGGTTGATTCACGAACCTATAACAATATATACATATATATCAAAGTATGTTCAAAATATATTTACAACACTTTTAATATATTTTGATGTTTTAAGTTTATTAAGTCAGCTGTCCTCGTTAGTAACCTACAACTAATTGTCCACAGTTAGATGTACAGAAATAAATCGATAAATATTATCTTGAATCAATCCACGACCCAGTGTATACGTATCTCAGTATTGATCACAACTCAAACTATATATATTTTGGAATCAACCTCAACCCTGTATAGCTAACTCCAACATTCACATATAGAGTGTCTATGGTTGTTCCGAAATATATATAGATGTGTCGACATGATAGGTCGAAACATTGTATACGTGTCTATGGTATCTCAAGATTACATAATATACAATACAAGTTGATTAAGTTATGGTTGGAATAGATTTGTTACCAATTTTCACGTAGCTAAAATGAGAAAAATTATCCAATCTTGTTTTACCCATAACTTCTTCATTTTAAATCCGTTTTGAGTGAATCAAATTGCTATGGTTTCATATTGAACTCTATTTTATGAATCTAAACAGAAAAAGTATAGGTTTATAGTCGGAAAAATAAGTTACAAGTCGTTTTTGTAAAGGTAGTCATTTCAGCCGAAAGAACGACGTCTAGATGACCATTTTAGAAAACATACATCCACTTTGAGTTTAACCATAATTTTTGGATATAGTTTCATGTTCATAATAAAAATCATTTTCTCAGAATAACAACTTTTAAATCAAAGTTTATCATAGTTTTTAATTAACTAACCCAAAACAGCCCGCGGTGTTACTACGACGGCGTAAATCCGGTTTTACGGTGTGTTTCGTGTCTCCAGGTTTTAAATCATTAAGTTAGCATATCATATAGATATAGAACATGTGTTTAGTTGATTTTAAAAGTCAAGTTAGAAGGATTAAATTTTGTTTGCGAACAAGTTTAGAATTAACTAAACTATGTTCTAGTGATTACAAGTTTAAACCTTCGAATAAGATAGCTTTATATGTGTGAATCGAATGATGTTATGAACATCACTTCTACCTTAAGTTCCTTGGATAAACCTACTGGAAAAGAGAAAAATGGATCTAGCTTCAATGGATCCTTGGATGGCTCGAAGTTCTTGAAGCAGAATCATGACACGAAAACAAGTTCAAGTAAGATCATCACTTGAAATAAGATTGTTATAGTTATAGAAATTGAACCAAAGTTTGAATATGATTATTACCTTGTATTAGAATTATAACCTACTGTAAGAAACAAAGATTTCTTGAGGTTGGATGATCACCTTACAAGATTGGAAGTGAGCTAGCAAACTTGAAAGTATTCTTGATTTTATGTAACTAGAACTTGTAGAATATATGAAGAACACTTAGAACTTGAAGATAGAACTTGAGAGATATCAATTAGATGAAGAAAATTTAAGAATGAAAGTGTTTGTAGGTGTTTTTGGTCGTTGGTGTATGGATTAGATATAAAGGATATGTAATTTTGTTTTCATGTAAATAAGTCATGAATGATTACTCATATTTTTGTAATTTTATGAGATATTTCATGCTAGTTGCCAAATGATGGTTCCTACATGTGTTAGGTGACTCACTTGGGCTGCTAAGAGCTGATCATTGGAGTGTATATACCAATAGTACATACATATAAAAGCTGTGTATTGTACGAGTACGAATACGGGTGCATACGAGTAGAATTATTGATGAAACTGAACGAGGATGTAATTGTAAGCATTTTTGTTAAGTAGAAGTATTTTGATAAGTTTATTGAAGTCTTTCAAAAGTTATAAATACATATTAAAACACTACATGTATATACATTTTAACTGAGTCGTTAAGTCATCGTTAGTCGTTACATGTAAGTGTTGTTTTGAAACCTTTAGGTTAACGATCTTGTTAAATGTTGTTAACCCAATGTTTATAATATCAAATGAGATTTTAAATTATTATATTATCATGATATTATCATGTATGAATATCTCTTAATATTATATATATACATTAAATGTCTTTACAACGATAATCGTTACATATATGTCTCGTTTAAAAATCATTAAGTTAGTAGTCTTGTTTTTACATATGTAGTTCATTGTTAATATACTTAATGATATGTTTACTTATCATAGTATCATGTTAACAATATATATATATCTATATATATGTCATCATATAGTTTTTACAAGTTTTAACGTTCGTGAATCACCGGTCAACTTTGGTGGTCAATTGTCTATATGAAACATATTTCAATTAATCAAGTCTTAACAAGTTTGATTGCTTAACATGTCGAAAACATTTAATCATGTAAATATCAATCTCCATTAATATATATAAACATGGAAAAGTTCGGGTCACTACACATACCAACAATAACCTTGGATCTAGCAGTACAGGAAATCGTGTAGGATGCAGCTACAAAGAATTCACTGCCTGAAAACCTTTGGAATTTGATGGAACCGAAGGACCGATCGGATTGAAACAGTGGACCGAGAAGGTCGAATCGGTGTTTGCCATAAGTAAGTGTACTGAAGAGGACAAAGTGAAGTACGCTACGCATACTTTCACAGGTTCTGCGTTAACATGGTGGAATACCTATCTAGAGCAAGTGGGACAAGATGATGCTTACGCACTACCGTGGTCAGCATTCAAGCACTTGATGAACGAGAAGTACCGTCCCAGAACCGAGGTCAATAAGCTCAAGACAGAACTTAGAGGGTTACGAACCCAAGGATTTGATATTACCACGTACGAAAGACGATTCACAGAATTATGCCTATTGTGTCCGGGAGCGTTCGAAGATGAGGAAGAGAAGATCGACGCGTTTGTGAAAGGATTACCGGAAAGAATCCAAGAAGATATAAGTTCACACGAGCCCGCCTCCATACAACAGGCATGTAGAATGGCTCACAAACTAGTGAACCAGATTGAGGAAAGAATTAAAGAACAGACGGCTGAAGAGGCCAATGTGAAGCAAGTCAAAAGAAAGTGGGAGGAAAACGGTGATAAGAATCACCAATACAACAACAACAACAGCAATTACAACAATAATCGCAACAACTATCCCAACAATCGCAACATCAATCGCAACTACAACAAACGGCCCAACAACAACAACAACAACAACAATAGCAACTACAACAATCATATTAACAACAATAATAATCGCAACAACAATAATAATCAGAAGCAGCTATGCCAAAGGTGTGAAAAGTATCACTCGGGGTTCTGCACCAAATTTTGCAACAAGTGTAAAAGAAATGATCATAGTGCGGCGAAGTGTGAGGTCTACGGACCAGGGGTTAACAGAACGAAAGGAACAAATGGTGTCAGAACGAGTAATGGCGGAGCAAGTAGTGTCGGAGCAAGTTATGCCAATGTAGTTTGTTATAAATGTGGAAAACTGGGTCACATTATTAGAAATTTCCCGAACCAGGAGAACACGAATGGACAAGGCCGCGGAAGAGTTTTCAATATTAATGCGGCAGAGGTACAGGAAGACCCGGAGCTTGTTACGGGTACGTTTCTTATTGACAATAAATCTGCTTACGTTTTATTTGATTCGGGTGCGAATAGAAGCTATATGAGTAAAGATTTTTGTGCTAAATTAAGTTGTCCATTGACACCTTTGGATAGTAAATTTTTACTCGAATTAGCAAATGGTAAATTAATTTCAGCAGATAATATATGTCGGAATCGAGAAATTAAACTGGTTAGCGAAACATTTAAGATTGACTTGATATCAGTAGAGTTAGGGAGTTTTGATGTGATAATCGGTATGGACTGGTTGAAAGAAGTGAAAGCAGAGATCATTTGTTACAAAAATGCAATTCGCATTATACGACAAAAAGAAAAACCCTTAATGGTGTACGGAGAAAAGGGCAACACGAAGCTACATCTTATTAGTAATTTGAAGGCACAAAAACTAATAAGAAAAGGTTGATATGCTGTTCTAGCACACGTTGAGAAAGTACAAACTGAAGAAAAGAGCGTCAATGATGTTCCCGTCGCAAAAGAATTTCCTGATGTATTTCCAAAAGAATTACCGGGATTACCCCCACATCGATCCGTTGAATTTCAAATAGATCTTGTACCAGGAGCTGCACCAATAGCTCGTGCTCCTTACAGACTCGCACCCAGCGAGATGAAAGAACTGCAAAGCCAATTACAATAACTTTTAGAGCATGGTTTCATTCGACCAAGCACATCACCGTGGGGAGCTCCTGTTTTGTTTGTCAAGAAGAAAGATGGTACATTCAGGTTGTGTATCAACTACCGAGAGTTGAACAAACTTACCATCAAGAACCGCTATCCGCTACCGAGAATCGACGACTTATTTGATCAACTACAAGGCTCGTCTGTTTATTCAAAGATTAACTTACGTTCCGGTTATCATCAAATGCGGGTGAAAGAAGATGATATTCCAAAGACTGCTTTCAGAACACGTTACGGTCATTACGAGTTTATGGTCATGCCATTTGGTTTAACTAATGCACCAGCTGTATTCATGGACCTTATGAACCGAGTGTGTGGACCATACCTTGACAAGTTTGTCATTGTTTTCATTGATGACATACTTATTTACTCAAAGAATGACCAAGAACACGGTGAACATTTGAGAAAGGTGTTAGAAGTATTGAGGAAGGAAGAATTGTACGCTAAGTTTTCAAAGTGTGCATTTTGGTTGGAAGAAGTTCAATTCCTCGGTCACATAGTGAACAAAGAAGGTATTAAGGTGGATCCGGCTAAGATAGAAACTGTTGAAAAGTGGGAAATTCCGAAAACTCCGAAACACATACGCCAGTTTTTAGGACTAGCTGGTTACTACAGAAGGTTCATCCAAGACTTTTCCAGAATAGCAAAACCCTTGACTGCATTAATGCATAAAGGGAAGAAATTTGAATGGAAGGATGAACAAGAGAAAGCGTTTCAGTTATTGAAGAAAAAGCTAACTACGGCACCTATATTGTCATTGCCTGAAGGGAATGATGATTTTTTGATTTATTATGACGCATCAAAGCAAGGTCTCGGTTGTGTATTAATGCAACGAACGAAGGTGATTGTTTATGCGTCTAGACAATTGAAGATTCACGAACAAAATTATACGACGCATGATTTGGAATTAGGCAAGGTTGTTTTTGCATTAAAGACTTGGAGGCACTACTTATATGGGGTCAAAAGTATTATATATACTGACCACAAAAGTTTTCAACACATATTTAATCAGAAACAACTGAATATGAGGCAGCGTAGGTAGATTGAATTGTTGAATGATTACGACTTTGAGATTCGTTACCACCCGGGGAAGGCAAATGTGGTAGCCGACGCCTTGAGCAGGAAGGACAGAGAACCCATTCGAGTAAAATCTATGAATATAATGATTCACAATAACCTTACTACTCAAATAAAGGAGGAGCAACAAGGAGTTTTAAAAGAGGAAAATTTAAAGGATGAAATACCCAAAGGATCGGAGAAGCATCTTAATATTCGGGAAGACGGAACCCGGTATAGGGCTGAAAGGATTTGGGTACCAAAATTTGGAGATATGAGAGAAATGGTACTTACAGAAGCTCATAAAACCAGATACTCAATACATCCTGGAACGGGGAAGATGTACAAGGATCTCAAGAAACATTTTTGGTGGCCAGGTATGAAAGCCGATGTTGCTAAATACGTAGGAGAATGTTTGACGTGTTCTAAGGTCAAAGCTGAGCATCAGAAACCATCAGGCCTACTTCAACAACCCGAAATCCCGAAATGGAAATGGGAAAACATTACCATGGATTTCATCACTAAATTGCCAAGGACTGCAAGTGGTTTTGATACTATTTTGGTAATAGTTGATCGTCTCACCAAATCAGCACACTTCCTGCCAATAAGAGAAGATGACAAGATGGAGAAGTTAGCACGACTGTATTTGAAGGAAGTCATCTCCAGACATGGAATACCAATCTCTATTATCTCTGATAGAGATGGTAGATTTGTTTCAAGGTTCTGGCAGACGTTGCAACAAGCATTGGGGACTCGTCTAGACATGAGTACTGCCTATCATCCACAAACTGATGGGCAGAGCAAAAGGATGATACAAACACTTGAAGATATGCTACGAGCATGTGTTATTGATTTCGGAAACAGTTGGGATCGACATCTACCGTTAGCAGAATTTTCCTACAACAACAGCTACCATTCAAGCATTGAGATGGCGCCGTTTGAAGCACTTTATGGTAGAAAGTGCAGGTCTCCGATTTGTTGGAGTGAAGTGGGGGATAGACAGATTACGGGTCCGGAGATAATACAAGAAACTACTAAAAAGATCATCCAAATTCAACAACGGTTGAAAACCGCCCAAAGTCGACAAAAGAGCTACGCTGACATTAAAAGAAAAGATATAGAATTTGAAATTGGAGAGATGGTCATGCTTAAAGTTTCACCTTGGAAAGGCGTTGTTCGATTTGGTAAACGTGGGAAATTAAATCCAAGGTATATCAGACCATTCAAGACTATTGATCGTGTCGGACCAGTAGCTTACCGACTTGAGTTACCTCAACAACTCGAGGCTGTACATAACACTTTCCACGTCTCGAATTTGAAGAAATGCTTTGCTAAAGAAGATGTCACTATTCCGTTAGATGAAATCCAAATCAACGAAAAACTTCAATTCATCGAAGAACCCGTCGAAATAATGGATCGTGAGGTTAAAAGACTTAAGCAAAACAAGATACCAATTGCTAAGGTTCGATGGAATGCTCGTAGAGGACCCGAGTTCACCTGGGAACGAGAAGATCAGATGAAGAAGAAATACCCGCATTTATTTCCAGAAGATACGTCAACACCTCCAACTGCTTAAAATTTCGGGACGAAATTTATTTAACGGGTAGGTACTGTAGTGACCCGAACTTTTCCATGTTTATATATATATTAAATGAAATTTTAATTTATATGATTAAGTGTTTCCAACATGTTAAACAATCAAACTTGTTAAGACTTGATTAATTGAAATAGGTTTCATATAGACAATTGACCACCCAAGTTGACCGGTGATTCACGAACGTTAAAACTTGTAAAAACTATACGATGACATATATATGGTTATATATATAGTTAACATGATTTTATTATAAGTATGTATCTCATTAGGTATTTTAACAATGAGTTATATACATAAAAATGAGACTACTAATTTAAGAAACTCGAAAACGATATATATAACGATTATCGTTATAACAACGTCTTACTAGGTACATATGAATCATATTAAGATATTGATACACTTGGTTAATTATGTTAAATGATAAGTAAATATATTATTAAGTGTATTAACAATGAAATACATATGTAAAAATAAGACTACTAACTTAATGATTTCGAAACGAGACATATATGTAACGATTATCGTTGTAACGACATTTAACTGTATATATATCATACTAAGATATATTATATATCATAATATCATGATAATATAACAATTTAACATCTCATTTGTTATAATAAACAATGGGTTAACAACATTCAACAAGATCGTTAACCTAAAGGTTTCAAAACAACATTTACATGTAACGACTAACGATGACTTAACGACTCAGTTAAAATGTATATACATGTAGTGTTTTAATATGTATTCATACACTTTTGAAAGACTTCAAGACACTTATCAAAATACTTCTACTTAACAAAAATGCTTACAATTACATCCTCGTTCAGTTTCATCAACAATTCTACTCGTATGCACCCGTATTCGTACTCGTACAATACACAGCTTTTAGATGTATGTACTATTGGTATATACACTCCAATGATCAGCTCTTAGCAGACCATGTGAGTCACCTAACACATGTGGGAACCATCATTTGGCAACTAGCATGAAATATCTCATAAAATTACAAAAATATGAGTAATCATTAATGACTTATTTACATGAAAACAAAATTACATATCCTTTATATCTAATCCATACACCAACGACCAAAAACACCTACAAACACTTTCATTCTTCAATTTTCTTCATCTAATTGATCTCTCTCAAGTTCTATCTTCAAGTTCTAAGTGTTCTTCATAAATTCCAAAAGTTCTAGTTTCATAAAATCAAGAATACTTCCAAGATTGCAAGTTTACTTCCAAGTTTTCTAAATCCATTCCAAGTAATCATCCAAGATCAAGAAACCTTTGTTACTTACAGTAGGTTATCTTTCTAATACAAGGTAATAATCATATTTAAACTTAAATTCAATTTCTATAACTATAACAATCTTATTTCGAGTGGAAATCTTACTTGAAATTGTTTTCGTGTCATGATTCTGCTTCAAGAACTTTCAAGCCATCCAAGGATCCTTTGAAGCTAGATCTATTTTTCTCATTTCCAGTAGGTTTATCCAAGGAACTTGAGGTAGTAATGATTTTCATAACATCATTCGATTCATACATATAAAGCTATCTTATTCGAAGGTTTAAACTTGTAATCACTAGAACATAGTTTAGTTAATTCTAAACTTGTTCGCAAATAAAAGTTAATCCTTCTAACTTGACTTTTAAAATCAACTAAACACATGTTCTATATCTATATGATATGCTAACTTAATGATTTAAAACCTGGAAACACGAAAAACACCGTAAAATTGGATTTACGTCGTCGTAGTAACACCGCGGGCTGTTTTGGGTTAGTTAATTAAAAACTATGATAAACTTTGATTTAAAAGTTGTTATTCTGGAAAAATGATTTTTATTATGAACATGAAACTATATCCAAAAATTATGGTTAAACTCAAAGTAGAAGTATGTTTTCTAAAATGGTCATCTAGACGTCGTTCTTTCGACTGAAATGACTACCTTTACAAAAACGACTTGTAACTTATTTTTCTGACTATAAACCTATATTTTTTCTGTTTAGATTCATAAAATAGAGTTCAATATGAAACCATAGCAATTTGATTCACTCAAAACGGATTTAAAATGAAGAAGTTATGGGTAAAACAAGATTGGATAATTTTTCTCATTTTAGCTACGTGAAAATTGGTAACAAATCTATTCCAACCATAACTTAATCAACTTGTATTGTATATTATGTAATCTTGAGATACCATAGACACGTATACAATGTGTCAACCTATCATGTCGACACATCTATATATATTTCGGAACAACCATAGACACTCTATATGTGAATGTTGGAGTTAGCTATACAGGGTTGAGGTTGATTCCAAAATATATATAGTTTGAGTTGTGATCAATACTGAGATATGTATACACTGGGTCGTGGATTGATTCAAGATAATATTTATCGATTTATTTCTGTACATCTAACTGTGGACAACTAGTTGTAGGTTACTAACGAGGACAGCTGACTTAATAAACTTAAAACATCAAAATATATTAAAAGTGTTGTAAATATATTTTGAACATACTTTGATATATATGTATATATTGTTATATGTTCGTGAATCAACCAGTGGCCAAGTCTTACTTCCCGACGAAGTAAAAATCTGTGAAAGTGAGTTATAGTCCCACTTTTAAAATCTAATATTTTTGGGATGGGAATACATGCAGGTTTTATAAATGATTTACAAAATAGACACAAGTACGTGAAACTACATTCTATGGTTGAATTATCGAAATCGAATATGCCCCTTTTTATTAAGTCTGGTAATCTAAGAATTAGGAAACAGACACCCTAATTGACGTGAATCCTAAAGATAGATCTATTGGGCCTAACAAACCCCATTCAAAGTACCGGATGCTTTAGTACTTCGAAATTTATATCATATCCGAAGGGTGTACCAGAATGATGGGGATATTCTTATATATGCATCTTGTTAATGTCGGTTACCAGGTGTTCACCATATGAATGATTTTTATCTCTATGTATGGGATGTGAATTGAAATATGAAATCTTGTGGTCTATTATTATGATTTGATAATATATAGGTTAAACCTATAACTCACCAACATTTTTGTTGACGTTTTAAGCATGTTTATTCTCAGGTGATTATTAAGAGGTTCCGCTGTCACATAGTTAAATAAGGACAAGATTTAGAGTCCATGCTTGTATGATATTGTGTAAAAACTGCATTCAAGAAACTTATTTCGTTGTAACATATTTGTATTGTAAACCATTATGTAATAGTCGTGTGTAAACAGGATATTTTAGATTATCATTATTTGATAATCTACGTAAAGCTTTTTAAACCTTTATTGATGAAATAAAGGTTATGGTTTGTTTTAAAATGAATGCAGTCTTTGAAAAATGTCTCATATAGAGGTCAAAACCTCGCAACGAAATCAATTAATATAGAACGTTTTTAATAAATAAGAACGGGACATTTCATGATATACCCCACCTATCAAAGGAAAGCCTTTTATAAACTAAGGAATTTTTGGAAAGTCTTTCAAATGTTTGACAAGTTAATTTTGCCATAATTAATTGTACTGATGAATTCTGACCTACTCTAGACAAGATTTCCTCAATCATATCCTCTGGTAGATCTTCTAAAATATTCGGTTGTCTACCCTTAACGTCCATTTTGTTTTTATACTGTAAAATAGACAAGGATTATATTCGTAAAAGTTAATTAACAAACAATGCAAGCAATTTTTACATAGAACATAAAAGTGCAAGCACACTACAATACATATAATACATAACATGATTACAACCCTCTAATCTGAATCACTGGTTTCTTCTTCCTTGGACTTGGTTCGTTTTCCTAATTTTCTAGGAATATATGGTGTTCCTCTAATACGAGCCGTCGTTTTCCACAATGGTTTAGAAAAACCTGGTGGTTTAGAGGTTCCCGAGTCATTGTTACATTTTAGGAAATACGGATGTTGCCGATACATATAAAGTTCATCGGGGTTGGAATCGGGTTTCTCTATTTTTATACCTTTTCCCTTATTATTTTCTTTCGCTTTATTAAATTGGGTCGAGGTAATTTCTATAACATCATCGGAATCCTCATCGGGATCCGATTCATCTGAAAATTGATAATCTTCCCAAAATTTCGCTTCCTCGGCGGAAACACCATTGACCATTATTAACTTTGGTCCGTTGGTTGAGGATTTTCTTTTATTTAATCGATTTACTATAGGTATCAATATTTCTTCCTCCGGAACCTCTTCTTCTTCTGGTTCCTCCTCTTCTGATTCCTCTTCTTCCGGTTCCTCTTCTTCCGGTTCCTCTTCGGGAATTTGTGAACCTTCCCAAATTATATTCGACTCTTCATTATTATTAGGTGAGTCGATGGGATTTGTACTAGTGGTAGACATCTATCACACAATATCAAATACATTAAGAGGTTAATATATCACATAATATTTACATGTTAATAATATATAGTTTCCAACAAAAGTGTTAAGCAATCGTTTTTAAAGAAAACATGGTCGAAGTCCAGACTCACTAATGTATCCTAACAAACTCGATAAGACACACTAATGCAAATTTTTGGTTCTCTAAGACCAACGCTCGGATACCAACTGAAATACAGTTGGGGACAACCACCATCCCACCCAGTGCCTTCCCAGCTAACCGCCTGGTGACTACTGAGTGTACCTCAGATACTGATTTTAGGGCCTGCCTCTCGGCTACTACCAACCCTCGTAAGGGATCGCAAGGAGTAAGAGCCAATGCTTTGTCACAGGTAACACTGAGAGAACCTCCTTTACGACTAACCCGCCACACTTGGATGACGTTATACCAGCTCTGATACCAACTGAAATGTCCCGTTCATATTGATTATAAACGTTCCATATTAATTGATTTCGTTGCGAGGTTTTGACCTCTATATGAGACGTTTTTCAAAGACTGCATTCATTTTTAAAACAACCATAACCTTTATTTTATCGATAAAGGTTTAAAAAGCATTACGTAGATTATCAAATAATGATAATCTAAAATATACCGTTTACACACGACCATTACATAATGGTTTACAATAAGAATATATTACATCAAAAATAAGTTTCTTGAATGCAGTTTTTACATAATATCATACAAGCATGGACTCCAAATCTTGTCCTTATTTTAGTATGCAACAGCGGAAGCTCTTAATAATCACCTGAGAATAAACATGCTTAATTATAGGTTTAACCTATATATTATCAAATCATAATAATAGACCACAAGATTTCATATTTCAATATACATCCCATACATAGAGACAAAATTCATTCATATGGTGAACACCTGGTAACCGACATTAACAAGATGCATATAGAATATCCCCATCATTCCAGGACACCCATCGGATATGATAATTTCGAAGTACTAAAGCATTCCAAATTCCAGAATGGGGCTTGTTAGGCCCGATAGATCTATCTTTAGGATTCACGTCAATTTGGGGGTCTGTTCCCAAATTCTTAGGCTACCAAGCTAAAAAGGGGCATATTCAGCTTCGATCATTCACCCATATAATGTAGTTTCATTTACTTGTGTCTATTTCATAAAACATTTATAAAACTGCATGTATTCTCATCCCAAAATATTAGATTTTAAAAGTGGGACTATAACTCACTTTCACAGATTTTTTACTTCGTCGGGAAGTAAGACTTGGCCACTGGTCGATTGACGAACCTATAACAAATATGTACATATATATCAAAGTATGTTCAAAATATATTTACAATATTTTTAATACGTTTTACTGTTTTAAGTTTATTAAGTCAGCTGTCCTCGTTAGTAACCTACAACTAGTTGTCCATAGTTAGATGTACAGAAATAAATCGATATATATTATCTTGAATCAATCCACGACCCAGTGTATACATGTCTCAGGCTAGATCACAACTCAAAGTATTTTTGGAATCAACCTCAACCCTGTATAGCTAACTCCAACATTACTGCATATAGAGTGTCTATGGTTGTTCCAAATAATATATATAGATGGATCGATATGATATGTCAAAAAATTTGCATACGCGTCTATGGTATCCTAAGATTACATAATATATTAGAATACATGTATAATACAATATAAGTTAGCTAGGATATGATTTGTATAGAATTGTTACAATATTTTCCGTAGCTACAACAATAAAAAAAATCCAATCTTGTTTTACCCATAACTTCTTCGTTTTAAATCCATTTTGAGTGAATCAAATTGCTATGGTTTCATATTTGTAGCGACCCCGACAAATCGTCTAGTGACGGCGTCGGCTACGTGGGTCCCATTACCTGATTATAAGTCTTTTAGATAACTTTTGACCAAAATATGTCGCCTTCAATTCAAAATAAAGATTGTTTCAAAGCTTACAAGAATTGTTCAACCAATAGTTAAGTTACAACGTTATAATACGAATGAAATCTAGGCGACACGGTTTAAAGTAAAGTCAAAAGACGCTCCATGAAATGCACGTATACTCGACATCCAATGCAAGTATCAAATAATGAGCGGAAGCATATATCACCTAAGTTCAAGGACCTGAGAAAAACATAGAGAATCTGTCAACGAAAACGTTGGTGAAATCATAGGTTTAAATAAGTAAAAGAGTAAAAGCAAGCTGAACCACAAGAGTTGCAATATTGATAAAGTCATAGTACATTCTAAAAGTTAATATTCACGAGCACCCAATTATCAAAGCTTAACGTTCCGTCCGTTGAATACCCCATCAATTAGTGCTAGAACAACACTGTTCCCGAAAATATATTTCATTCGTAAACGGTAGCGAACCGTTTGAATGAGGGTTTGTCAAACCCATATGGCCATATAACATAAGTTCTCGCTTACACCATCTGATGTAACTAATGATAATCGGATTGAGGATTTTCGTTCTAAACTCGTATGTAGAATGTTTGTTTTCCCGTTCTTGTGTTCACTTAGTTCAAAAGAATCGTTTATGTTTTCTCATCCCAAAAGTAAGTTCAAAAGAGTAAAAAGTGGGACTATGATCTCACCTTGAGTGCACGAGTAGTAAAGTACTTCGACAAGTAAACGTGTGCAAAGAACAATGCTAGTCTTGACCTAAACAATAGGTTTGTATCAATAACGAAAGTCACGAGGGGTCAAAGATGTTCAATTAGTCCTATGGCTCGTTACGACTCAATAATGTAGCATGTGAATCAAGTTGTCATGTTTCATGCAAGATACAAGTATAAAAGCATGTTAGAACGATTGCACAACCATTTGGTTAAGTTTGATTAAAAGTCAAACTTGGTCAAAGTCAAAGTCAACGGGGTCGGGTCGGGTATCCGACAATTTTTCTAAGTTATATAATCATATATGAGTATGTTGGCCAAGTTTCATGTTAATCGGAGGTCCGTAGCATAGCAAACATTTTCATGTCAAATGACCAAGTGAACAGCCAGTTTTAACACAATGGGACGGCGTCCTGAGAAGCTAGACGGCGTCCCTCTTTTAAGGTTGGGACGGCGTCCCTTAGAGCTAGACCGCGTCCCTCTTTTAAGTTTGGGACGGCGTCCCAGAGAGCTAGACGGCGTCCCTCTTTTAAGTTTGGGACGGCGTCCTGCTTTTCTGGACGGCGTCCTGGTTTGTTTCCAGACCCTGTTTGCTGCAACTCTAAGTGCACGAACCAACAATCAAACCAACCCAAATTACAACCCGCAAACATTCAAGACATGTATTTTATATCACCGGAAAGGTATTTTGACGAGGAACACAACTATGCACTTATCATCAATCAAAATTTCGCATACAACAACCAAAAACCGCATTTAGTGACCCTCATTCAATGCATATAAGTCATAAATGCTATTTAATGATTCGGTAACCAAAAGACATGAACAATATGCCGTTTCGAAGGTAATTAAGCATACAACACAACCTAACACTTATAATTAACACTTCATGTCATTTAATGCTTCAAAATCCATTCCTAGTTCATGAAACCCTAACCAAAAGTTACCAAATTTCATAATCAAGTTTAAGAGGTTTCTTTGATCAATCTTTACATCATAATGAAGCTAGTAACACTAGGAACAAGATTAAAACATGAAGTCTTAGCATCTAACAACACATGAACACTTAAAACTCAAGATTAAGCATGTTAACTTTCCATATGAACTAGTTACTCCAAAATATCAAAAACGAGCATACAAAACACATAAACAAACTAGACTTGAGCCATAGATACTAATTAACAAACTTATAACTTAAAAATCTCAATAACACAAAGATTAGTGATTTAGAAAGTTACCCAAATTTGATGAAACCGGTATGAAATCGAAGAGGAGATCACGAGGAGTTCAAATATGTATTTTGTTTGGCAAGAAGATCACTAGCTCGGTTTTGGATGATGAATCTTTGTTCTTGAAGTTGAGAGGAAAAGTTGAAGTATTAAGAAATTGGAAGAGATGAATGAATGGATAGAATGAGAGTTTGACTCTTTGACCTAGTCACAAGTTTCAACATTTGGCAAGATTGGTCCCTCAACTTAAATCGGGTGCGGGAATTACCTAACAAGATAATTCAAACGCATATTAACGAGATGTGTTATAAACATCTAACGGAACTTAAATAGTTAAACGGAAAAGTTGACGGAAAAAGGCGGGATGTTACATTACCTACACCTTAAAAGAAATTTCGTCCCGAAATTTAAGTAGGCGTAGTAGTCGTTGTTTCTTCCTCGAGATCTTGCGTTTCCGAATTCACGAATAGATGAGGATACTTCCTTTGCATTTGATCTTGTCTTTCCCAAGTAAACTCGGGTCCCCTTTTGGCGTTCCAACGGACTTTAACAATCGGGATTCGGCTTTGTTTCAATGTCTTGACGGAGGTGTCCACAATTTCAACCGGTTCCTCCACAAAATGAAGTTTGTCATCAATAGTAAGTTCTTCGAGAGGGATGACGATATCGGGTTCGGCAAGACACTTTTTCAAGTTAGATACATGGAAGGTAGGATGAACGGAGTTCAATTGAGGCGGGAGATCTAAACGATAAGCAACGGTTCCAATACGCTCCAAGATTTCGAAAGGACCAATATACCGCGGATTTAGCTTCCCGCGTTTCCCAAAACGGATTACACCCTTCCAAGGTGCGACTTTTAACATTACTCGGTCACCGGCTTGAAATTCAAGATCGTTGCGTCGTTTGTCGGTATAGCTCTTTTGACGACTTCGGGCCGTCCTAAGCCTATCTCGGATTTGAATGATTTTCTCGGTGGTTTCGTGAATGAGTTCGGGTCCGGTGATTTGCACGTCGCCTACCTCGGCCCAACAAAGAGGTGAACGACATTTGCGGCCATATAGCGCTTCAAAAGGTGCGGCTTTAATACTCGCGTGATAACTATTGTTGTAAGAGAACTCGGCGAGAGGTAAGTGCTTGTCCCAAGCTTTTCCGAAATCAACCACGCAAGCTCGTAACATGTCCTCTAAGGTTTGAATTGTACGTTCGCTTTGTCCATCGGTTTGAGGATGATATGCGGTGCTCATATCTAAACGCGTTCCCAACGCTTCTTGCAATGTACGCCAAAATCTAGAAACGAAACGGCCATCTCGGTCGGAGATAATCGATAATGGTACACCGTGTCGGGCTACGATCTCCTTAATGTAAAGTTGTGCAAGTTTCTCCATTTTGTCCGTTTCTTTCATGGCAAGGAAGTGTGCGGATTTGGTGAGACGGTCAACAATAACCCAAATGGTATCATAACCGCCCGTCGTTTTTGGTAGCTTGGTGATAAAATCCATCGTTATCCTTTCCCACTTCCATTGCGGGATCTCGGGTTGTTGAAGTAATCCGGACGGTCTTTGGTGTTCGGCTTTGACTTTGGAACATGTCAAACACTTGGAAACATAAGTAGCTACGTCCCTTTTGATGTTCGGCCACCAATATAGTTGTTTAAGGTCGTGGTACATCTTATTGGCACCGGGGTGAATCGAGTATCGTGACTTATGGGCTTCATCTAAAATAAGGCTTCGTAGATCCCCATAACTAGGCACCCAAATTCTTCCGGCGAAATATCGGAGTCCGGTTTCTTTAACTTCGAATCGAGAGGTGAGGACGTTCAAGTGTTCGAGAGAGATGTTTTCATCCTTGAGAGCCTCATCTTGGGCTACCCGAATTTGGCTATTAAGGTTGGTGTGAATGGTGATGTTTAAAGCTCGGACACGGAGAGGCACCGCTCTTTCTTTTCGACTTAAGGCATCGGCTACTACATTTGCCTTCCCGGGATGGTAACGAAGCTCGCAATCGTAATCGTTTAAGGTTTCAATCCACCTTCGTTGTCTCATGTTTAGTTGCTTTTGATCGAAAATGTGTTGAAGGCTTTTGTGATCGGTGAAGATAGTACTCTTGGTTCCATAAAGATAGTGTCTCCACATTTTAAGTGCAAAGACAACGGCTCCAAGTTCGAGATCATGTGTCGTATAGTTTCGTTCATGAATTTTGAGTTGTCGAGAAGCATAAGCAATGACTTTCGTTCGTTGCATCAATACACACCCAAAACCATGTTTTGAGGCATCGCAATATACAACAAAGTCATCATTGCCTTCGGGAAGTGACAAGATAGGAGCGGTGGTTAGCTTCGTTTTCAAGATTTGGAATGCGGATTCATGTTCGGTCGCCCAAATGAATTTCTTTCCCTTGTGAGTCAACGCGGTTAGAGGACGTGCAACCAAAGAGAAATTTTCGATGAATCTACGATAGTACCCGGCGAGACCCAAAAATTGACGAATGTGAGTAGGAGTAGTAGGAGTCTCCCATTTGCTAATGGCTTCGATTTTTGTTGGATCGACTTTAATACCTTGGTCACTTACAACATGACCAAGAAACTGAACTTCCTTTAACCAAAATTCACACTTGGAGAATTTGGCATAGAGTTGTTCTTGTCTTAAAAGTTCAAGCACAAGTCAGAGATGTTGTTCGTGCTCTTCTTCATTTTTAGAATAGATCAATATGTCATCGATGAACACAATAACGAATTTATCGAGATACGGTTTGCACACGCGGTTCATAAGATCCATGAACACCGCCGGTGCGTTAGTGAGACCAAATGGCATGACAAGGAATTCATAACTACCATAACGAGTTCGGAAAGCGGTTTTGGAGACATCTTCCCCCTTAACCCTCAATTGATGATAACCCGAGCGGAGATCGATTTTTGAATATACACAAGACCCTTGTAGTTGATCAAAGAGGTCATCGATGCGAGGAAGAGGATATCGGTTCTTAACCGTCAATTTATTTAGTTCACGATAATCAATGCACATTCGTAGGGATCCATCTTTCTTTTTAACAAACAAAATCGGAGCGCCCCAAGGTGAATGGCTAGGTTGGATAAAACCACGATCAAGTAGTTCTTGGATTTGACTTTGCAATTCTTGCATTTCGGATGAGGCGAGTCTATATGGTGCACGTGCTACGGGTGCGGCTCCCGGAATAAGATCGATTTGGAATTCGACCGGTCGATGAGGCGGAAGACCCGGCAATTCGTCGGGAAATACATCGGAATAGTCACTAACAATTGGCACATCATCGATGTGCTTCTCATCGGACTCGACTTTCTTAACGTGAGCAAGGATCGCAAAACAACCCTTACGGAGCAGTTTTCTAACTTTAAGGCACGAAACGAGGTTGAGTCTGGTGCAACTCTTATCTCCATAAACAATCAAAGGTTCACCATTCTCGATAGGAATTCGGATTGCGTTAAGATCACAAAGGATGTGAGATTTCGTTTTGGCTAACCAATTCATACCGATTATTACATCAAAGCTTCCTAGTTCCATGGGTATCAAGTCAATTTCAAATTCCTTACCCAAAATGTTTAACGTACACCCCCGGTAATATGTGTTGGCACTTAATAGTTTCCCGTTAGCCACTTCAATGGTATAAGTGGTATCTAATGGAAGAGGTGGAGTGCTAAAAGAATGAGTCAAAGTCTTGGATACAAAGCATTTATCGGCACCCGAATCGAATAAGCAGGTAACATAAGAGTTGTTGAGAAGAAACGTACCCATGACTAGTTCATTGTCATCTCGGGCTTCCTCGGTATTGATGTTAAAGGATCGACCTCGGTTGTTGGGGTTGGCTTTCTTTTTCGGGCATTCGTTCTTATAATGGCCCGTTTGGCCACATTCGTAACAAGTGACCGTTTTTGGAGGATTGGGCCCCTTTCGAGCAACGGGGGCGACGCTTGTGCAATTGTTGGCCCTATGACCAACACCTTGGCAACGGTGACAAACTAGCTTGTTACATTCACCGTGATGATGCTTGTGGCATTTGTTGCAAAAAGGTAAGTTTCCGACATAACCCTTCTTGCCGTCGTTGTTGAAAGGCTTTTTGGTGAAGGTGTTGTTGTTGTAGTTGGTTGATGGAGTGGCTTCCCATTTCCTTTTGTTGCCACCCGACTTGTCCTCGGCCTTAGGAGCCGGTACTACGATTTCGTCAACCGTTTCAATTAGTTGGCGAGCCATGTTCATAGCGGCTTGATGAGTAGTGGGTTTGGATGACATCACCCCTTGTTTGATGCTTTTTGGAAGACCGAGCATGTAGAGCTCAATCCTTTGAGATTCGGGGTTAACAAGATTAGGACACATCAAGGACAGTTCGGCGAAGCGTTGATTATAAGCTTTAAGATCGTTTCCGACCGCTTTCAAAGCTCTTAGTTCTTCCTCAAGCTTTCGGGTTTCTTCGCGCGGAAAATATTCAACAATCATCTTTTCCTTTAGATCGGCCCAAGAGAGGGCATGAGCTTCATCGGTACCCACCGATTGAACATAGGTGTTCCACCAAGTGAGAGCAACACCGGAGAACGTGTGGGTGGAGTATTTGACCTTGTCTTGATCCCGACAACCGCTTATGCTAAAGACGGCCTCGGTTTGTTCAAACCAACGAGTAAGCACAACCGGTCCACCGGTTCCATCATAAGTGTGAGGTTTGCACCCCATGAAAGCTTTGTAGGAGCATCCCTCGTTTGAGTTACCGGCCCCATTGTTGTTGTTGTTGTTGTGGTTGTTGTTATTGTTATTGTTGTTGGAAGAGTGACCGGCCATGGCCGCATCTACGGCGGTAGCTATCATCCGTTCGAGAGCTTGTTCTGGAGTTTCGTTGCGGCGTACACGACGAGGAGCCATTGTTCCTTCAAAACAAAAGAATACCGTTGGTTAGTATTCTAAATAATACTAACCGTGATATGGAATAAAGATAGAGAGAAAATTATCCTTGACCCGCCTTAAATTCTTTATGTCATAATGTCGAAACGTCCATGTGAATCACCGTAATATAATCCCGGAAATTATATTACCCTGATTCTCATGTGCATTTAACATTACTTCATAAAGTCAAGGTGGCGCATCAACAAAATTTATCAACGTAAGATCAAGATCGAATACGAGTTAGATATGATAGAAGAGTTCGAGTATAAATGCACAATTAGTCAAATAATTCCTACTTCAGTCTATATGCCGGTTGTAGTCTAGATTCACCTATGTACCCTATGACTCGGGATGGACACAAATGAACTCTAAATCCCTACAACCAAGGCTCTGATACCACTTGTAGCGACCCCGACAAATCGTCTAGTGACGGCGTCGGCTACGTGGGTCCCATTACCTGATTATAAGTCTTTTAGATAACTTTTGACCAAAATATGTCGCCTTCAATTCAAAATAAAGATTGTTTCAAAGCTTACAAGAATTGTTCAACCAATAGTTAAGTTACAACGTTATAATACGAATGAAATCTAGGCGACACGGTTTAAAGTAAAGTCAAAAGACGCTCCATGAAATGCACGTATACTCGACATCCAATGCAAGTATCAAATAATGAGCGGTTAAGTTTGATTAAAAGTCAAACTTGGTCAAAGTCAAAGTCAACGGGGTCGGGTCGGGTATCCGACAATTTTTCTAAGTTATATAATCATATATGAGTATGTTGGCCAAGTTTCATGTTAATCGGAGGTCCGTAGCATAGCAAACATTTTCATGTCAAATGACCAAGTGAACAGCCAGTTTTAACACAATGGGACGGCGTCCTGAGAAGCTAGACGGCGTCCCTCTTTTAAGGTTGGGACGGCGTCCCTTAGAGCTAGACGGCGTCCCTCTTTTAAGTTTGGGACGGCGTCCCAGAGAGCTAGACGGCGTCCCTCTTTTAAGTTTGGGACGGCGTCCTGCTTTTCTGGACGGCGTCCTGGTTTGTTTCCAGACCCTGTTTGCTGCAACTCTAAGTGCACGAACCAACAATCAAACCAACCCAAATTACAACCCGCAAACATTCAAGACATGTATTTTATATCACCGGAAAGGTATTTTGACGAGGAACACAACTATGCACTTATCATCAATCAAACTTTCGCATACAACAACCAAAAACCGCATTTAGTGACCCTCATTCAATGCATATAAGTCATAAATGCTATTTAATGATTCGGTAACCAAAAGACATGAACAATATGCCGTTTCGAAGGTAATTAAGCATACAACACAACCTAACACTTATAATTAACACTTCATGTCATTTAATGCTTCAAAATCCATTCCTAGTTCATGAAACCCTAACCAAAAGTTACCAAATTTCATAATCAAGTTTAAGAGGTTTCTTTGATCAATCTTTACATCATAATGAAGCTAGTAACACTAGGAACAAGATTAAAACATGAAGTCTTAGCATCTAACAACACATGAACACTTAAAACTCAAGATTAAGCATGTTAACTTTCCATATGAACTAGTTACTCTAAAATATCAAAAACGAGCATACAAAACACATAAACAAACTAGACTTGAGCCATAGATACTAATTAACAAACTTATAACTTAAAAATCTCAAGAACACAAAGATTAGTGATTTAGAAAGTTACCCAAATTTGATGAAACCGGTATGAAATCGAAGAGGAGATCACGAGGAGTTCAAATATGTATTTTGTTTGGCAAGAAGATCACTAGCTCGGTTTTGGATGATGAATCTTTGTTCTTGAAGTTGAGAGGAAAAGTTGAAGTATTAAGAAATTGGAAGAGATGAATGAATGGATAGAATGAGAGTTTGACTCTTTGACCTAGTCACAAGTTTCAACATTTGGCAAGATTGGTCCCTCAACTTAAATCGGGTGCGGGAATTACCTAACAAGATAATTCAAACGCATATTAACGAGATGTGTTATAAACATCTAACGGAACTTAAATAGTTAAACGGAAAAGTTGACGGAAAAAGGCGGGATGTTACAATATTGAACTTAAGTTTATGAATCTAAATATAAAAAATATAAGTTTATAGTCAGAAATACATGTTACAAGTCATTTTTGTAAAGGTAGTCATTTCAGTCGAAAGAACGACGTCTAGATGACCATTTTGGAAAACATACTTCCACTTTGAGTTTAACCATGATTTTTGGATATAGTTTCATGTTCATAAGAAAAAATCATTTTCCCAGAAGAACAACTTTTAAATCAAAGTTTATCATAGTTTTTAATTATCAAACCCAAAACAGCCCGCGGTGTTACTACGATGGCGTATGTCCGGTTTTATGGTGTTTTTCGTGTTTCCAGGTTTTAAATCATTAAGTTAGCATATCATATAGATATAGAATATGTGTTTAGTTGATTTTAAAAGTCAAGTTAGAAGGATTAACTTTTGTTTGCGAACAAGTTTAGAATTAACTAAACTATGCTCTAGTGATTTCAAGTTTAAACCTTCGAATAAGATAGTTTTATATATATGAATCGTATGATGTTAAGAACATCATTACTACCTCAGATTTTGTGGATAAACCTACTGGAAATGAGAAAAATAGATCTAGATTCAAAGGATCCTTGGATGGCTTGAAAGTTCTTGAAGCAGAATCATGACACGAAAACAAGTTCAAGTAAGATTTCCACTCAAAATAAGATTATTATAGTTATAGAAATTGAATCAAAGTTTGAATATGAGTATTACCTTGTATTAGAAAGATATCTTACTGTAAATAAGAAATATTTCTTGCGGTTGGATGATCACTTTACAAGATTGGAAGTAAGCTAGCAAACTTGGAAGTATTCTTGATTTTATGAAACTAGAACTTATAGAATTTATGAAGAACACTTAGAACTTGAAGATAGAACTTGAGAGAGATCAATTAGATGAAGAAAATTGAAGAATGAAAGTGTTTGTAGGTGTTTTTGGTCATGGGTATATGGATTAGATATAAAGGATGTGTAATTTTGTTTACATGTAAATAAGTCATGAATGATTACTAATATTTTTGTAATTTTATGAGATATTTCATGCTTGTTGCCAAATGATGGTTCCCACATGTGTTAGGTGACTCACATGGGCTGCTAAGAGCTGATCATTGGAGTGTATATACCAATAGTACATACATCTAAAAGCTGTGTATTGTACGAGTACGAATACGGGTGCATACGAGTAGAATTGTTGATGAAACTGAATGAGGATGTAATTGTAAGAATTTTTGTTAAGTAGAAGTATTTTGATAAGTGTCTTGAAGTCTTTCAAAAGTGTATGAATACATATTAAAACACTACATCTATATACATTTTAACTGAGTCGTTAAGTCATCGTTAGTCGTTACATGTAAATGTTGTTTTGAAGCCTTTAGGTTAACGATCCTGTTAAGTGTTGTTAACCCATTGTTTATTATATCAAATGAGATGTTAAATTATTACATTATCATGATATTATGATGTATTAATATATATTAATATGATATATATACAATTAAATGTCGTTACAACGATAATCGTTACATATATGCCTCGTTTCGAAATCCTTAATTTAGTAGTCTTGTTTTTACATATGTAGTTCATTGTTAATATACTTAATGATATGTTTACTTATCATAATACCATGTTAAATATATATATATCCATATATATGACATCATATAGTATTTACAAGTTTTAACGTTCATGAATCACCGGTCAACTTGGGTGGTCAATTGTCTATATAAAACCTATTTCAATTAATCAAGTCTTAATAAGTTTGATTGCTTAACATGTTGGAAACACTTAATCATGTAAATAACAATTTCATTTAATATATATAAACATGGAAAAGTTCGGGTCACTACATTAAGGCGTATTGGACCCGCTACATACCGTTTAGATCTTCCGACTCACTTAAGTTTCCGTTTATCCTACATTCTAGATATCAAACTTAGAGAAGTGTCTTGTGGAACAGGAACTTGTTATTCTTTTAGATGAGCTTACTATTGATGAAAAACTCCACTTCATAGGAGAACCGGTTGAAATTATGGATCGTGAAACCAAACCGTAGACAACATAAAATCCCGACTGTCAAAGTTCGTCGGAATGCCCAAGGAAGTACCTTCACTTATTTGTAGAATTGCCAACGCGAGGTCTCGAGGAAGAGAGATCGACTACTACTTCCAACTAAATTTCGGGACGAAATTTCTTTTAAGGTGTGGGTAATGTAACATCCCGCATTTTTCCGTTAAATTATTTTAACGCCCGTCTTTTTATTTTATATAATACTCTTCGTATCTAGATTCGTATCTTTCGTTACTTAGCATTTATAATATTCACGTTGTTTAATTATAATATCTCTCGTTTACTCTAGCGTAATTAAAATATTTATTTGATTAATTCATGCACCCGACTACAAACTTGAGGGACTAATCTTGTCCCTTGCCCAAACATGGTCAACTAGTCACCACCTCCCACCACTCACCTCTCATTCTTCTCTTATCTCCTTCTCACTACTTTCACTTTTCTCTCATTTCTTCAAACAAGGATCCATCATCCAAATTCGATCTAGGAAGCTTACAACAAAACAAATTACATATTTGGAATCCTCTCTTCATCCTCTACAACATGATACAAATTTCATCTCGTTTGGGTAACTTTCTAAAAACTCTAGATTTCATGTTTTTAGTGTTTTTGACTTGAAATGGTGTTAATTAGTGTCTATGGCTCAAGTCTAATATGAATATGTGTTTGGTTTGCTCGATTTGTTGTTTTGAGTAACTAGCTTGAATGTGAAAAATGGGTTAGTTTAATCTTTCTTTTTGGTTGGTTAAATGTTGTTAAATGTTAAACCTTATGTGTTAAAAGTGATACAAGCATCATTAACTTCGTTTTGGTATGTTGGATGACATGAAAACCTTACATTAACATGATTAATGATATTGTGATTCTTGACTAGGGTTTGATAGATTTTAAAACGAGTTTTTGATGCATTAATTTCTTTGCAATATTGTTAGTAAGTGTTTAATTGCAATGTATGTTTAATTACCTTCAAAACGGCATATCGTATGTGTAAATTGGATTCCTGAATCATGAAATGCGTTTTACGAACTTGAAACTTTGATAATGGATTTTTAACGATCATTCTACGAGGATTTGGTCATTTTAAATGATGTAATTGTTTGATGATATGTGTTTAGTTGTATTCCTCGTCAAAATACCTTTCCAACGATATAAAATACGTATTGTAAGTGATTTCGGTTCATAAATTGTGTTTGATTGAAGTTTGGCTCGACACTTAGAAAACTTTCAGCAACTCACCAGGTCAGTTGATTGGGACGCCATCCCAATCCCTTGGATGCTGTCCCACCCTTCACTGCTGGACGCCGTCCAGACATTTTGGACGCTGTCCAGATGATCTATCAGGGGCTGTCCAAAATTGTCATTTTTCGTTTAATTCTAACTATGCTACGCACCTCTGATTAACATGAAACTTGGCCAACATGCTCACATATGATTATATAACTTAGAAAAATTTTCGGATACCCGACCCGACCCTGTTGACTTTGACTTTGACCAAGTTTGACTTTTAGTCAAACTTAACCAAAAACTTATGCAATCGTTCTAATCCTCTTTTATACTTGATTGTTGCATGAAAATTGACAACTTGATTCACATGCTATATAATCGAGGTGTAACGAGACATAGGACTAATTGAACACATTTCGCCCGACCATGTGTCGTAACCGGTAATTGATACAACTTACTTGTTTAGGTCAAGACTAGCAATTGTCCTTGCACACGTTTACTTATGAAGTACTTTATTACTCGTGCACTCAAGGTGAGATCATAGTCTCACTCTTACTCTTTTAAACTTACATTTGGGATGAGAAAACATAAACGTTTCATTTTACAAAGTGAACACAAGTACGAAAACAAACATTCTACATACGAGTTAGAACAAAAATCCTCAATTCGATTATCATTAGTTACACTTGCCGGGTGTAAGCGAGAACTTATGTTGTATGACCATACGGGTTTGACAAACCCTCATTCGGACGGTTCGCTACAGTTATTGTATGAAATATATTTTCGAGAAACAGTGTATGTTCTAACACTATTGTGATGGAGTTATATGGATAGAAAGTTAAGTGAAATGTCCCGTTCTTATTGATTAAAAACGTTCCATATTAATTGATTTCGTTGCGAGGTTTTGACCTCTATATGAGACGTTTTTCAAAGACTGCATTCATTTTTAAAACAAACCATAACCTTTATTTCATAAATAAAGGTTTAAAAAGCTTTACGTAGATTATCAAATAATGATAATCTAAAATATCCTGTTTACACACGACCATTACATAATGGTTTACAATACAAATATGTTACATCGAAATCAGTTTCTTGAATGCAGTTTTTACACAATATCATACAAACATGGACTCCAAATCTTGTCCTTATTTTAGTATGCAACAGCGGAAGCTCTTAATATTCACCTGAGAATAAACATGCTTTAAACGTCAACAAAAATGTTGGTGAGTTATAGGTTTAACCTATATATATCAAATCGTAACAATAGACCACAAGATTTCATATTTCAATACACATCCCATACATAGAGATAAAAATCATTCATATGGTGAACACCTGGTAACCGACAATAACAAGATGCATATATAAGAATATCCCCATCATTCCGGGACACCCTTCGGATATGATATAAATTTCGAAGTACTAAAGCATCCGGTACTTTGGATGGGGTTTGTTAGGCCCAATAGATCTATCTTTAGGATTCGCGTCAATTAGGGTGTCTGTTCCCTAATTCTTAGATTACCAGACTTAATAAAAAGGGGCATATTCGATTTCAATAATTCAACCATAGAATGTAGTTTCACGTACTTGTGTCTATTTTGTAAATCATTTATAAAACCTGCATGTATTCTCATCCCAAAAATATTAGATTTTAAAAGTGGGACTATAACTCATTTTCACAGATTTTTACTTCGTCGGGAAGTAAGACTTGGCCACTGGTTGATTCACGAACCTATAACAATATATACATATATATCAAAGTATGTTCAAAATATATTTACAACACTTTTAATATATTTTGATGTTTTAAGTTTATTAAGTCAGCTGTCCTCGTTAGTAACCTACAACTAGTTGTCCACAGTTAGATGTACAGAAATAAATCGATAAATATTATCTTGAATCAATCCACGACCCAGTGTATACGTATCTCAGTATTGATCACAACTCAAACTATATATATTTTGGAATCAACCTCAACCCTGTATAGCTAACTCCAACATTCACATATAGAGTGTCTATGGTTGTTCCGAAATATATATAGATGTGTCGACATGATAGGTCGAAACATTGTATACGTGTCTATGGTATCTCAAGATTACATAATATATAATACAAGTTGATTAAGTTATGGTTGGAATAGATTTGTTACCAATTTTCACGTAGCTAAAATGAGAAAAATTATCCAATCTTGTTTTACCCATAACTTCTTCATTTTAAATCCGTTTTGAGTGAATCAAATTGCTATGGTTTCATATTGAACTCTATTTTATGAATCTAAACAGAAAAGTATAGGTTTATAGTCGGAAAAATAAGTTACAAGTCATTTTTGTAAAGGTAGTCATTTCAGTCGAAAGAACGACGTCTAGATGACCATTTTAGAAAACATACTTCCACTTTGAGTTTAATCATAATTTTTGGATATAGTTTCATGTTCATAATAAAAATCATTTTCTCATAATAACAACTTTAAAATCAAAGTTTATCATAGTTTTTAATTAACTAACCCAAAACAGCCCGCGGTGTTACTACGACGGCGTAAATCCGGTTTTACGGTGTTTTTCGTGTTTCCAGGTTTTAAATCATTAAGTTAGCATATCATATAGATATAGAACATGTGTTTAGTTGATTTTAAAAGTCAAGTTAGAAGGATTAACTTTTGTTTGCGAACAAGTTTAGAATTAACTAAACTATGTTCTAGTGATTACAAGTTTAAACCTTCGAATAAGATAGCTTTATATGTATGAATCGAATGATGTTATGAACATCATTACTACCTTAAGTTCCTTGGATAAACCTACTGGAAAAGAGAAAAATGGATCTAGCTTCAATGGATCCTTGGATGGCTCGAAGTTCTTGAAGCAGAATCATGACACGAAAACAAGTTCAAGTAAGATCATCACTTGAAATAAGATTGTTATAGTTATAGAAATTGAACCAAAGTTTGAATATGATTATTACCTTGTATTAGAATGATAACCTACTGTAAGAAACAAAGATTTCTTGAGGTTGGATGATCACCTTACAAGATTGGAAGTGAGCTAGCAAACTTGAAAGTATTCTTGATTTTATGAAACTAGAACTTTTGGAATTTATGAAGAACACTTAGAACTTGAAGATAGAACTTGAGAGAGATCAATTAGATGAAGAAAATTGAAGAATGAAAGTGTTTGTAGGTGTTTTTGGTCGTTGGTGTATGGATTAGATATAAAGGATATGTAATTTTGTTTTCATGTAAATAAGTCATGAATGATTACTCATATTTTTGTAATTTTATGAGATATTTCATGCTAGTTGCCAAATGATGGTTCCCACATGTGTTAGGTGACTCACATGGGCTGCTAAGAGCTGATCATTGGAGTGTATATACCAATAGTACATACATCTAAAAGCTGTGTATTGTACGAGTACGAATACGGGTGCATACGAGTAGAATTGTTGATGAAACTGAACGAGGATGTAATTGTAAGCATTTTTGTTAAGTAGAAGTATTTTGATAAGTGTATTGAAGTCTTTCAAAAGTGTATAAATACATATTAAAACACTACATGTATATACATTTTAACTGAGTCGTTAAGTCATCGTTAGTCGTTACATGTAAATGTTGTTTTGAAACCTTTTGGTTAACGATCTTGTTGAATGTTGTTAACCTATTGTTTATTATAACAAATGAGATGTTAAATTATTATATTATCATGATATTATGATATATAATATATCTTAGTATGATGTATATACAGTTAAATGTCGTTACAACGATAATCGTTACATATATGTCTCGTTTCGAAATCATTAAGTTAGTAGTCTTATTTTTACATATGTATTTCATTGTTAATACACTTAATAATATATTTACTTATCATTTAACATAATTAACCAAGTGTATCAATATCTTAATATGATTCATATGTACCTAGTAAGATGTTGTTATAACGATAATCGTTATATATATCGTTTTCGAGTTTCTTAAATTAACAGTCTCATTTTTATGTATATAACTCATTGTTAAAATACCTAATGAGATACATACTTATAATAAAAACATGTTAACTATATATATAACCATATATATGTCATTGTATAGTTTTTACAAGTTTTAACGTTCGTGAATCACCAGTCAACTTGGGTGGTCAATTGTCTATATGAAACATATTTCAATTAATCAAGTCTTAACAAGTTTGATTGCTTAACATGTTGGAAACATTTAATCATGTAAATATCAATCTCAATTAATGTATATAAACATGGAAAAGTTTGGGTCACTACATTAAGCCTTGATAATTGGGTGCTCGTGATAACAGATTTTAGAATGGTTTATTATTATTTCAATGTTATAAATCTTGTGGTTCATTTGTACTTACTTACTTACTCACTTACTTACTTAAACCTATGATTTCACCAACGTTTTCGTTGACAGATTTCTATGTTTTTCTCAGGTCTTTGAACGATATGTGATACATGTTTCCGCTTATTATTTTGATACTTGCATTGGATGTCGAGTATATATGCATACATGGAGCGTCTTTTGACTTTATTTTAAACTGTGTTGCATAGGTTTCATTTGTACTTATAACTTTGTAACGTAACTAATGATTGAACTATTCTTGTAAACTTTGAAACAATCTTTACAATTGAAATGAATGCGACATATTTTTGGTCAAACGTTATTTTAAAGACTTACGACCACGTAACGGGACCTAAGTAGACGGCACCGTCAATGACGATTTTGTCGGGTCGCTACATATAACGTGGATGGTGCCCTTTTTATTATTCGTATTTTTTTCTTTTAACCGACTGTGCCTTCCTGCTTCAATTTCTACAGTTTTCGTGCCCTAGATCTCGCCAGATTTGTCTCTGTGGGCCTGAGCGTGTCTAGTCAACGTTCTATCGACTATTTCTGTCCTTTGTTGTACCCTCTCTGTGGATATGTGGGTTTATCGTTGCTTCTGGATGTTTGGCTTTCTTCGCCAGATTTTGTGCTCTCACGCCGGAGTCATATTTTTCGGCCTTATTCTTCTTCTCAATCAGGTGACGAACACTTACTATGGGTATTCTTGTTTTTGGTGACGGATACAGGTTGATTTATTTTGTGGTTTAGGACTTCTTTTCGTGTTGGAAAGGTGTTTGGGGTTGTCGGTTTATTTTTTCTGATACTTGGCTTTTTGGCCGGAAGTTGCGTTTGGGTGGTTGCCGGATTCTAGTTTTGCTGGTTTGTTTTATTTCAAGTGTACGCCCGGGTCAGCTGGTTTAGAGTATTCTCGGATGTTCCCTGGCTTTCAGTTTTGTGGCAGCTTTTCAGGTGGTTTTTCCTGTGGAGTCGATCCGGTTGTTTGGTCCTTTGTTTGTTAGTTTGTTTATTTTTTAGTTTAGTGTAGTCAGTAAGTTGGTTTCCTTTTGTTCGAGTCTGTTTGGAGTTCCCTTGTTTGTCGATTGTACTTGATGATCTTCGGATTCGTTTAATGTTATTTTTTATTTTTTTTGGAAAAAATAAAGGAAAATTATATAGAATAAAAAAATCCAAACATTTCACTTATTGCGTAATGTTGGTACCTATATCCGGCTAGCGGCTATAAGCACAATTGCAGGGTTCGTGTAGCGGCTTGCGTTGTAGGTTGACTTGTTACACTCGGGATAAGAAATCCCTGCAGACCCGGATCACCGTTAAAGAACTGTGGGGTGGCTTAAGTCGTCCACCGGTTCCAATCTGCAAGTTGATTCGTTTAGCGTGTTGCTGCAACGTTCTCGAATTCTAGAAATAGAAAGTACTGTGTGAGAGAGAAAGTGTATTCTTTCTCACTTTGTCAGTGTGTTTGAAATGATGGCCCAAGTGCCCTACTTATAGGCAACAGATCTCCGTAAAAGACGGAGACACGTGTCAAGTTGTTATTGGTAAATAAAGTTAACCGACTTAATTCAGTTATGCTGATGTGACATGCGTGTTGCTCACGCATTTTCGTTCTTTGGATGTAAATGGCTTATGCATTAAAAGCTGCCCGCAGAGCTTAACGCCTCACGCTGAGCGGTTACATATTAATTTAATTATTTCTTCAACGAAGACCGCTGAACGAATATACTAAAAATCTGCCTTTTCAAGATATTTTCTCTCCGTGATGGACTAATTTCCTATAGCCATACGCGTAACCTATAGGGATCACCATTACACAATATCTTTGTCAATGGAAAATTGTAAAGGTGGAGAATTGTAAAGGTGGTTCAATTGAACTTTTTTTTTTTTTTAGAACGACCAATCCAATTCAACTAAATATAAAATATAAGTACTCCTCCTAATACAGGTTTTTTTTTACGAAAAACTGATCGATATTTATTTAGATTAACTTCAATATTTATTTGAATTTTTATTTATTTTTTTCATATACAAATCATTCTCAAACATTTCTTTTATATACTTATTTATTATAATTATCCACCGGCAAATGTATGCAAAGGCATGGTAGGGATCCTATCACGTGGAATGTTGTTAGACCCTCGAGGCCTCGACGCTTTGACCACTGCCGAAATAGTTGACTATATAATATTCTCATTGAGTCAATGCACGGGTGTTTATCGGTTTGATTAAATATCGTATAAACCAAACACTAAATCGATATCAACCCGAAAAAATTCAAACCGAATTTGTAAAATAGTTTTCGGATCGAATAAAACCGAAAACCGAATTCAAATTCAATTTTCAGTTCGGTTTTTAGTTTTGAAATTTCTAAATTTAGTTAACCGAAACTTGAATGTAAAACCGAATTCAGATTGGACATTATTATATAAATACATTAAGTTATTAATATTATTGTATACATGTGTTAAATATATGATTTGAGTAAATAATTTACCTTTTTAAGTCAAGGTATGTTTATTCGAATTTAAAATCCTATTTAAATTATTAGCTCATATTTTTTTGAATTTCTTCTCTCCACATTCTTATACACGTAATCAATTCAAATCGACTTTCTCTTGATTATTATTTTTGTTTATTTTCTTGATATAATATGTATTGTATTATGATAGTTTATATTATAAGCTTATCGTATTTTATAATTCATCTATATACATTCAATTAAATATTAGTTTAGTATGATATATAACAAAGTTAATACGATAATGTTTGTTTCATCTCATATGGAAAAAGTAAAAAATTGATTTTGAAAGTTGAATAGGTTTTAACCGAAACTAAACCGAATTCAAATTCTGTTTTCAGTTTGGTTTCGGTTTCGATTACTAACCTCAGGGATAAGAGAGAAGAATGCCGAATTAGCACCGCTAGGCATAGTGGATGACACGAAAAACTTGTTGGATGTGTGAAGGATATCAAAACAACAAGGAAAAGAAGAAAAAAAGGCTAATTTGGATATTGTCGTGGAGTCGCGGCGCGACTCTTCTTGGGCGCGGCGCGGCTAGTGCCCGACGAGGAAGTTTCCAAAATCAAGTTTTCTTGTTCCCTAAGTTGTTTCCTTGCCTATATAAACATCTCATTGTAACCTGTAAATGTGTGCACGAATTATTAATGAAATTTTCTCTGGTTTGCGCCCGTGGAGTAAACTCTTCTCCATGTTTTGGAGTTGGGATATAACCACGTTAAATTCCGTGTCGTTTATCGTTTATTTATAGTTTCATGCTTTATTTTATCGTTTGTCGTTGTGGGCTTGGTGATTGGTTTAAATCACAGGTCTTGTTTGGGTCCATAATTCCTAACAAGTGGTATCAAGAGCTCAAGGTTTCGAGTGGGAGCGATGGCAATTTGAAAGCATGGTGAACGAACGATGGGTTTTGTACAACATGTATCGAGATCAAAGGGCTTAGTTGAAGAGATCGCGAAGAACTCACGAGTATGTCTATGTACTCATGAGATAATCTATTAAAATTGGTCTATGATTATAATAGATTATTGTGGTAATTCGCGGTGATAATGGAGTCGGTGGTCGGATCGATAGTTTTTGTTATGAACGAGATTTTTTTCAAAAATTTGGAATTCTGGCGCATCTGTGGTAGAAAATTTGTAGCGGTTTCGTTAACTGTTGGATCTCCGTGATATTTTAACCGTAGGTGTTCGACTCACTGATCTAGTCGTGTACCAAATTTGAAAGTGATCAGACGGTTGGATTGGGAGATATAATTTTCCGAAGTTACAGTAACTCGGTTTGGGGTTTAATTGCAGAGCTGTGGTCGAAAATTCATAGATGGTTCGTTAACCGTCGGATCGTCTTGAAACATTTTCTGTAGGTGTTAGACATGTAGTTCTAAAACATAACCAAAATTCGTAGCGATCGGACCGTTCAATTTGGAGTTATATATTTTAGAATTTTGCCGCCGCCAGGAAAAACCCTTTTGGGGTTTGTTTGCGCAGCTGTGCGAGAAAATTAATTGTGGGTTCATCTACCATTGGATCGACTTGATTTTAGACCGATGATTCCGCACTCATAGATCTAGTAGTGGTAAAAATTCGAGGTTGATCGCACTGTTGGATTTTCAGATATAAAGTTTTCGAATTTAGGCAGTTTCAGGGTTGAACTTTTTCGGGTTCGATGACGCGAGTGCGAGAGGTTTTGTCTCGTGAAACTTCGAGCGATACGACCTGTGCTTTCGGGGATGTAGGTTTGTTATGAGAGCTATGAAGGTAGTTTTTATCTCGGGTTAGAGCAGTTGGATAACGAACAAGATGCATCGGGTTGAAAGTCGACAGTGGGAGTTATCGGTGGAAGTTGGTGCTTGCGTGGTTATGAAACTGGGTGACCAAGCGTATGGTCGGATATTCCAAGATGATTGGGATATTATGGAACTTGAGCTTTCTAGGATCGTTGAGGGTGTTGGGAACTCGGTTGAGTTTAGTAATCGACGGAAGTTATCGAGCTAGTGGGAGTTAGTCAACTAGTAGATGTAGTGACCCGAACTTTTCCATGTTTATATATATTAATTGAGATTGATATTTACATGATTAAATGTTTCCAACATGTTAAGCAATCAAACTTGTTAAGACTTGATTAATTGAAATATGTTTCATATAGACAATTGACCACCCAAGTTGACCGGTGATTCACGAACGTTAAAACTTGTAAAAACTATATGATGACATATATATGGATATATATATATAGTTAACATGATACTATGATAAGTAAACATATCATTAAGTATATTAACAATGAACTACATATGTAAAAACAAGACTACTAACTTAATGATTTTTAAACGAGATATATATGTAACGATTATCGTTGTAAAGACATTTAATGTATATATATCATATTAAGAGATATTCATACATCATAATATCATGATAATATAATAATTTAAAATCTCATTTGATATTATAAACATTGGGTTAACAACATTTAACAAGATCGTTAACCTAAAGGTTTCAAAACAACACTTACATGTAACGACTAACGATGACTTAACGACTCAGTTAAAATGTATATACACGTAGTGTTTTAATATGTATTTATACACTTTTGAAAGACTTCAATACACTTATCAAAATACTTCTACTTAACAAAAATGCTTACAATTACATCCTCGTTCAGTTTCATCAACAATTCTACTCGTATGCACCCGTATTCGTACTCGTACAATACACAGCTTTTAGATGTATGTACTATTGGTATATACACTCCAATGATCAGCTCTTAGCAGCCCATGTGAGTCACCTAACACATGTGGGAACCATCATTTGGCAACTAGCATGAAATATCTCATAAAATTACAAAAATATGAGTAATCATTCATGACTTATTTACATGAAAACAAAATTACATATCCTTTATATCTAATCCATACACCAACGACCAAAAACACCTACAAACACTTTCATTCTTCAATTTTCTTCATCTAATTGATCTCTCTCAAGTTCTATCTTCAAGTTCTAAGTGTTCTTCATATATTCTACAAGTTCTAGTTACATAAAATCAAGAATACTTTCAAGTTTGCTAGCTCACTTCCAATCTTGTAAGGTGATCATCCAACCTCAAGAAATCTTTATTTCTTACAGTAGGTTATCATTCTAATAGAAGTTAATAATCATATTCAAACTTTGGTTCAATTTCTATAACTCTAACAATCTTATTTCAAGTGATGATCTTACTTGAACTTGTTTTCGTGTCATGATTCTGCTTCAAGAACTTCGAGCCATCCAAGGATCCGTTGAAGCTAGATCCATTTTTTTCTTTTTCAGTAGGTTTATCCAAGGAACTTAAGGTAGTAATGATGTTCATAACATCATTCGATTCATACATATAAAGCTATCTTATTCGAAGGTTTAAACTTGTAATCACTAGAACATAGTTTAGTTAATTCTAAACTTGTTCGCAAACAAAAGTTAATCCTTCTAACTTGACTTTTAAAATCAACTAAACACATGTTCTATATCTATATTATATGCTAACTTAATGATTTAAAACCTGAAAACACGAAAAATACCGTAAAACCGGATTTACGCCGTCGTAGTAACACCGCGGGCTGTTTTGGGTTAGTTAATTAAAAACTATGATAAACTTTGATTTAAAAGTTGTTATTCTGAGAAAATGATTTTTATTATGAACATGAAACTATATCCAAAAATTATGGTTAAACTCAAAGTGGAAGTATGTTTTCTAAAATGGTCATCTAGACGTCGTTCTTTTGACTGAAATGACTACCTTTACAAAAACGACTTGTAACTTATTTTTCTGACTATAAACCTATACTTTTCTGTTTATATTCATAAAATAGAGTTCAATATGAAACCATAGCAATTTGATTCACTCAAAACGGATTTAAAATGAAAACGTTATGGGTAAAACAAGATTGGATAATTTTTCTCATTTTAGCTACGTGAAAATTGGAACAAATCTATTCCAACCATAACTTAATCAACTTGTATTGTATATTATGTAATCTTGAGATACCATATACACGTATACAATGTTTCTACCTATCATGTCGACACATCTATATATATTTCGGAACAACCATAGACACTCTATATGTGAATGTTGGAGTTAGCTATACAGGGTTGAGGTTGATTCCAAAATATATATAGTTTGAGTTGTGATCAATATTGAGATACGTATACACTGGGTCGTGGATTGATTCAAGATAATATTTATCGATTTATTTCTGTACATCTAACTGTGGACAACTAGTTGTAGGTTACTAACGAGGACAGCTGACTTAATAAACTTAAAACATCAAAATATATTAAAAGTGTTGTAAATATATTTTGAACATACTTTGATATATATGTATATATTGTTATAGGTTCGTGAATCAACCAGTGGCCAAGTCTTACTTCCCGACGAAGTAAAAATCTGTGAAAGTGAGTTATAGTCCCACTTTTAAAATCTAATATTTTTGGGATGAGAATACATGCAGGTTTTATAAATGATTTACAAAATACACACAAGTACGTGATGTTGGGATTTAACAAGTTCATATATCTTAAAACCATTTAAGATTATAAGAAAACGGAAGCGTGTAATTACCAATTTACTTGTTTAATCTTTAAACCAATTAAAGCTAAATCCCACAAGGATCAAGTTATGAAATTATGCTTACAAATTAACAAGAAAGGAAAGAGTTTTATACCTCCTTAAAACAAGTTTAAGGGCTGTCCAAAATGGTAGTAAGATGATGAACAAATGTGTAGAACTTCAAGCCTTTGATCCTCCAACACCACCCTTAAGTTAGCTAGACTTTATAACCTTAACACCCTTGTTAATCTAGCTTGAAACCCACTTCCTTTGAACCCAAAAATCTGGACAGCAAACTCTTCAAGAGATGATGTTGAATGCAAGTTTCAAAAGCATGAAACCTCAAGAGATTATACCCCAAACTATGCACCAACACCCTAGCTATTGGTTAGGATTTATTACACTTGAATTTCACTTGTTAATGAGCTTAAACAACCCTTTGTTTCAGCCCTTAACCACGTTTTTGGACAGCCACATTGTAGCGACCCGACCAAATCATCATCGACGGCGCCGTCTACTTAGGTCCCGTTACGTGGTCATAAGTCCTTAAAACAACGTTTGACCAAAAGATATGTCGCATTCATTTCAAATGTAAAGGTTGTTCAAGTTTACAAGAATAGTTCCACCACAAGTTACGATACAAAGTTTTAAGTACAAATGAAACTTATGCGACACAATTTAAAAGTATCCAAAAGACGCTCCATGTATGCATATATACTCGACATCCAATGCAAGTATCAAAATAATGAGCGGAAGCATGTATCATGTATCGTTCAAGGACCTGAGAAAAACATAGAAATCTGTCAACGAAAACGTTGGTGAAATCATAGGTTTAAGTAAGTAAGTACAAGTGAACCACAAGATTTGCATCAATGAATATAATAGTAATACATTCCAAAAGTTTGTTTCACGAGCACCCAATTATCAATGCTTAACATTTCCTTCCATTGAACCCCATCACTTAGTGCTAGAACATACACTGTTTCTCAAAAATATATTTCATTCGTAAACGGTAGCGAACCGTTTGAATGAGGGTTTGTCAAACCCATATGGATCCATACAACATAAGTTCTCGCTTACACCCGGCAAGTGTAACTAATGATAATCGAATTGAGGATTTTGTTCTAAACTCGTATGTAGAATGTTTGTTTTCCTGTACTTGTGTTCACTTCGTAAAGAAATGTTTATGTTTTCTCATCCCAAATGTAAGTTCAAAAAGAGTAAAAGTGGGACTATGATCTCACCTTGAATGCACGAGTAGTAAAGTACTTCAACAAGTAAATGTGTGCAAAGAACAATGCTAGTCTTGACCTAAACAAATAGGTTGTATCAATAACGATAGTCACGATTGGTCAAAGATGTCCAATTAGTCCTATGGCTCGTTACGACTCGATTATGTAGCATGTGAAATCAAATTGTCAAGTTTCATGCAAGGTACAAGTATATAAACAAGTTAGGAGGGTTGCATAATCATTTGGTTAAGTTTGACAAAAAGTCAAACTTTGGTCGGTCAAAGTCAACAAAAGTCAACACGTTCGGGTCGGGTCCCGGATAAATTTTCTATGCTAATTATTCATATACAAGTATATTAAAACAAGTTTCATGTGAATCGGAGGTCCGTAGGTCATCAAACATTTCACGTGAAATGGGACGAGGAGGTCAGAATCTGACCAGGCACATCTGCGCGCCGCGCGGGGATGGGGCGCGCCGCGCCACCATCTGTGCAGGTCTGTTTCTGTTTTTCCCAAGTATGCACGAGCCAAAATCAATTCTAACACAACAATTGACCCGCAAACACTTATAATGCCTATCATATATCGTTGGAAAGGTATTTTGACGAGGAATACAACTAAGCACTTATGGTCCAACAATAACATCATTTACAATAGCCGAAATCTCATCAAGCGAACAATAAAAGTCCATTTTCAAAGTTTCAAGTTCATCAATCGCATTTTGAGTTTCTGGAAACCAATTCACACATATGATATGCCGTTTTGAAGGTAATCAAGCATACAATCCAACTAAACACTTACTAATAATAATCCATGGCATTCAATGCATCAAAAGTCCATTTCAAGTTCATCAAACCCTAACCCAAATTCACCAAAATCAATAATCAAGTTCATGAAGTTTTCTAAGGCAACCTACACATCAAATTGAAGCTAGTGATACTAGTAACACAATTATAACATCAACTTTTAACATCTAACAACATATGATCATCCAAAATTCAAGAACAACACACCAAAATTCAAGTTCATGCTAGTTACACTAAAACAATGAGATCGAGCATATAAATCATATATTCATGTTAGACTTGAGCCATAGACACTAATTAACACTTTTATAAGTTAAAAACATCAAGAACACAAAATCTAGTGATTTTAGAAAGTTACCCAAATGAGATGAAGTTGGTACCAAAATGAAGAGGATGAAGAGAGGATCACAAATATGTAGTTTATTTTGTTGTAAGCCTCCTAGATCGAATTTAGATGATGATTGAATGAATATAGTTTTTGGGTGTGTGTTCTTGCTAGAGAGAAAGAGAGAGAGATTGAGATGAAAATAAATGGGTGAAAGGGGTTTGACCCTTTGACCTAGTCAAGGGTTTGATCCCTTGTCAAGTTTAGTCCCTCAACTTTCGTTCGGGTGCGGGAATTACCTAAACGAGATAATTTAAAACGCGTATCAACGGGAGATGTTATAAACATATAACGGACTTTATATTAGTATAACGGAAAAGTAAATGGAAAAAGGCGGGATGTTACATTACCTACTCCTTAAAAGAAATTTCGTCCCGAAATTTAAGTAGGCGTAGTAGTCGTTGTTTCTTCCTCGAGATCTTGCGTTTCCGAATTCACGAATAGATGAGGATACTTCCTTTGCATTTGATCTTGTCTTTCCCAAGTAAACTCGGGTCCTCTTTTGGCATTCCAACGAACCTTGACAATCGGGATTCGGCTTTGTTTCAATGTCTTGACGGAGGTGTCCACAATTTCAACCGGTTCCTCCACAAAATGAAGTTTGTCATCAATAGTAAGTTCTTCGAGAGGGATGACGATATCGGGTTCGGCAAGACACTTTTTCAAGTTAGATACATGGAAGGTAGGATGAACGGAGTTCAATTGAGGCGGAAGATCTAAACGATAAGCAACGGTTCCAATACGCTCCAAGATTTCGAAAGGACCAATATACCGCGGATTTAGCTTCCCGCGTTTCCCAAAACGGATTACACCCTTCCAAGGTGCGACTTTTAACATTACTCGGTCACCGACTTGAAATTCAAGATCGTTGCGTCGTTTGTCGGTATAGCTCTTTTGACGACTTCGGGCCGTCCTAAGCCTATCTCGGATTTGAACGATTTTCTCGGTGGTTTCGTGAATGAGTTCGGGTCCGGTGATTTGCACGTCGCCTACCTCGGCCCAACAAAGAGGTGAACGACATTTGCGGCCATATAGCGCTTCAAAAGGTGCGGCTTTAATACTCGCGTGATAACTATTGTTGTAAGAGAACTCGGCGAGAGGTAAGTGCTTGTCCCAAGCTTTTCCGAAATCAACCACGCAAGCTCGTAACATGTCCTCTAAGGTTTGAATTGTACGTTCGCTTTGTCCATCAGTTTGAGGATGATATGCGGTGCTCATGTCTAAACGCGTTCCCAACGCTTCTTGCAATGTACGCCAAAATCTAGAAACGAAACGGCCATCTCGGTCGGAGATAATCGATACAGGTACACCGTGTCGGGCTACGATCTCCTTAATGTAAAGTTGTGAAAGTTTCTCCATTTTGTCCGTTTCTTTCATGGCAAGGAAGTGTGCAGATTTGGTGAGACGGTCAACAATAACCCAAATGGTATCATAACCGCCCGTCGTTTTTGGTAGCTTGGTGATAAAATCCATCGTTATCCTTTCCCACTTCCATTGCGGGATCTCGGGTTGTTGAAGTAGTCCGGACGGTCTTTGGTGTTCGGCTTTGACTTTGGAACATGTCAAACACTTGGAAACATACGTAGCTACGTCCCTTTTGATGTTCGGCCACCAATATAGTTGTTTAAGGTCGTGGTACATCTTATTGGCACCGGGGTGAATCGAGTATCGTGACTTATGGGCTTCATCTAAAATAAGGCTTCGTAGATCCCCATAACTAGGCACCCAAATTCTTCCGGCGAAATATCGGAGTCCGGTTTCTTTAACTTCGAATCGAGAGGTGAGGACGTTCAAGTGTTCGAGAGAGATGTTTTCATCCTTGAGAGCCTCATCTTGGGCTACCCGAATTTGGCTATTAAGGTTTGTGTGGATGGTGATGTTTAAGGCTCGGACACGAAGAGGCACCGCTCTTTCTTTTCGACTTAAGGCATCGGCTACTACGTTTGCCTTCCCGGGATGGTAACGAAGCTCGCAATCGTAATCGTTCAAAGTTTCGATCCACCGTCGTTGTCTCATGTTTAGTTGCTTTTGATCGAAAATGTGTTGGAGACTTTTGTGGTCGGTAAAGATAGTACTCTTGGTTCCATAAAGATAGTGTCTCCACATTTTAAGTGCAAAGACGACGGCTCCGAGTTCGAGATCATGCGTCGTGTAGTTTCATTCATGAATTTTGAGTTGTCGAGAAGCATAAGCAATGACTTTCGTTCGTTGCATCAATACACACCCAAAACCATGTTTTGAGGCGTCGCAATATACAACAAAGTCATCATTGCCTTCGGGAAGTGACAAGATAGGAGCGGTGGTTAGCTTCGTTTTCAAGATTTGGAATGCGGATTCATGTTCGGTCGCCCAAATGAATTTCTTTCCCTTGTGAGTCAATGCGGTTAGAGGACGTGCAACCAAAGAGAAATTTTCGATGAATCTACGATAGTACCCGGCGAGACCCAAAAATTGACGAATGTGAGTAGGAGTAGTAGGAGTCTCCCATTTGCTAATGGCTTCAATTTTCGTTGGATCGACTTTAATACCTTGGTCACTTACAACATGACCAAGAAATTGAACTTCCTTTAACCAAAATTCACACTTGGAGAATTTGGCATAGAGTTGTTCTTGTCTTAAAAGTTCAAGCACAAGTCGGAGATGTTGTTCGTGCTCTTCTTCATTTTTAGAATAGATCAATATGTCATCGATGAACACAATAACGAATTTATCGAGATACGGTTTGCACACGCGGTTCATAAGATCCATGAACACCGCCGGTGCGTTAGTGAGACCAAATGGCATGACAAGGAATTCATAACTACCATAACGAGTCCGGAAAGCGGTTTTGAAGACATCTTCCCCCTTAACCCTTAATTGATGATAACCCGAGCGGAGATCGATTTTCGAATATACACAAGACCCTTGTAGTTGATCAAAGAGGTCATCGATGCGAGGAAGAGGATATCGGTTCTTAACCGTCAATTTATTTAGTTCACGATAATCAATGCACATTCGTAGGGATCCGTCTTTCTTTTTAACAAACAAAATCGGAGCGCCCCAAGGTGAATGGCTAGGTTGGATAAAACCACGATCAAGTAGTTCTTGGATTTGACTTTGCAATTCTTGCATTTCAAATGGAGCGAGTCTATATGGTGCACGTGCTACGGGTGCGGCTCCCGGAATAAGATCGATTTGGAATTCAACCGGTCGATGAGGCAGAAGACCCGGCAATTCGTCGGGAAATACATCGGAATAGTCACTAACAATTGGCACATCATCGATGTGCTTCTCATCGGACTCGACTTTCTTAACGTGAGCAAGGATCGCAAAACAACCCTTACGGAGTAGTTTTCTAACTTTAATACACGAAACGAGGTTGAGTTCGGTGCAACTCTTATCGCCATAGACGATCAAAGGTTCACCATTCTCGATAGGAATTCGGATTGCGTTAAGATCACAAAGAATGTGAGATTTCGTTTTGACTAACCAATTCATACCGATTATTACATCAAAGCTTCCTAGTTCCATGGGTATCAAGTCAATTTCAAATTCCTTACCCAAAATGTTTAACGTACACCCCCGGTAATATGTGTTGGCACTTAATAGTTTCCCGTTAGCCACTTCAATGGTATAAGTGGTATCTAATGGAAGAGGTGGAGTGCTAAAAGAATGAGTCAAAGTCTTGGATACAAAGCATTTATCGGCACCCGAATCGAATAAGCAAGAGACATAAGAATTGTTGAGAAGAAACGTACCCGTGACTAGTTCAGTGTCATCCCGGGCTTCCTCGGTGTTGATGTTGAAAGCTCGGCCGCGCGTGTTGGGGTTATCTTTCTTCTTTGGGCATGCATTTCTATAATGACCCGTTTGACCACATTCGTAACAAGTGCCCGTCTTTGGTGCATTGGGCCACTTTCGAACAACGGGAGTGGCACTTTTACAATCGTTGGCCTTATGACCAACTCCTTGGCACCGGTGGAAAATTAACTTGCCACATTCACCAAAGTGATGTTTGTTGCATTTGTTGCAAAGAGGTAGGTTCCCGGCATAACCCCTCTTGCCGTCGGAAGTGAAAGATTTCTTGGCAAAGTTGTTGTTGCTTGATTGGGAGGGTTCCCACTTTCTTTTGTTGCCGCCCGATTTATCCTCGGCCTTAGGTGCCGGAACTACGATTTCGTCAACCGTTTCAATTAGTTGGCGAGCCATGTTCATAGCGGCTTGATGAGTAGTGGGTTTGGATGACATCACCCCTTGTTTGATGCTTTTTGGAAGACCGAGCATGTAGAGCTCAATCCTTTGAGATTCGGGGTTAACAAGATTAGGACACATCAAGGATAGTTCGGCGAAACGTTGATTATAAGCTTTAAGATCGTTTCCGACCGCTTTCAAAGCTCTTAGTTCTTCCTCAAGCTTTCGGGTTTCTTCGCGCGGAAAATATTCAACAATCATCTTTTCCTTTAGATCGGCCCAAGAGAGGGCATGAGCTTCATCGGTACCCACCGATTGAACATAGGTGTTCCACCATGTTAGAGCAATTCCGGAGAAAGTGTGAGTGGAGTATTTGACCTTGTCTTGGTCCCGACAACCGCTTATGCTAAAGACGGCTTCCGTTTGCTCAAACCATCGGGTGATCACGACCGGTCCCCCGGTTCCATCAAAAGTGTGAGGTTTGCACCCCATGAAAGCTTTATAGGAGCATCCCTCGTTTGAGTTTCCGGCTCCATTGTTGTTGTTGTTGTTGTTGTTGTTGTTGTTGTTGTTGTTGTGGTTGTTATTATTATTGTTGTTGGATGAGTGACCGGCCATGGCCGCATCTACGGCGGTAGCTATCATCCGTTCGAGAGCTTGTTCGGGAGTTTCATTGCGGCGTACACGACGAGGAGCCATTGTTCCTTCAAGACACAAGAATATCATTGATTAGTATTCTCAATAATACTAACCGTGATATAGAATAAAGATAAAGAGAAGTTTTTCCTCGACTCGCCTTAAATTCTTTATGTCATAATGTCAGAACGTTCATATGAGTCACCGTAATATAATCCCGGAAATTATATTACCCTGATTCATATGTGCATTCGACATCATTTCATATAGTCAAGGTGGCGCGTCAATCAAATTAAACAACGTGAGATTAAGATGAACTAAGAGTAGATATGAGTAGAAGCGTTCGAGTATAAATGCACAAGTAGTCAAGTAATTCCTACTTCAAGTCTATATGCCGGTTGTAGTCTAGACTCACCAATGTACCCTATGACTCGGGGTTGACACTAATGAACTCTAAATCCCTACAACCAACGCTCTGATACCATCTGTAGCGACCCGACCAAATAATCATCGACGGCGCCGTCTACTTAGGTCCCGTTACGTGGTCATAAGTCCTTAAAACAACGTTTGACCAAAAGATATGTCGCATTCATTTCAAATGTAAAGGTTGTTCAAGTTTACAAGAATAGTTCCACCACAAGTTACGATACAAAGTTTTAAGTACAAATGAAACTTATGCGACACAATTTAAAAGTATCCAAAAGACGCTCCATGTATGCATATATACTCGACATCCAATGCAAGTATCAAAATAATGAGCGGAAGCATGTATCATGTATCGTTCAAGGACCTGAGAAAAACATAGAAATCTGTCAACGAAAACGTTGGTGAAATCATAGGTTTAATTAAGTAAGTACAAGTGAACCACAAGATTTGCATCAATGAATATAATAGTAATACATTCCAAAAGTTTGTTTCACGAGCACCCAATTATCAATGCTTAACATTTCCTTCCATTGAACCCCATCACTTAGTGCTAGAACATACACTGTTTCTCGAAAATATATTTCATTCGTAAACGGTAGCGAACCGTTTGAATGAGGGTTTGTCAAACCCATATGGATCCATACAACATAAGTTCTCGCTTACACCCGGCAAGTGTAACTAATGATAATCGAATTGAGGATTTTGTTCTAAACTCGTATGTAGAATGTTTGTTTTCCTGTACTTGTGTTCACTTAGTAAAGAAATGTTTATGTTTTCTCATCCCAAATGTAAGTTCAAAAAGAGTAAAAGTGGGACTATGATCTCACCTTGAATGCACGAGTAGTAAAGTACTTCAACAAGTAAATGTGTGCAAAGAACAATGCTAGTCTTGACCTAAACAAATAGGTTGTATCAATAACGATTGTCACGATTGGTCAAAGATGTCCAATTAGTCCTATGGCTCGTTACGACTCGATTATGTAGCATGTGAAATCAAATTGTCAAGTTTCATGCAAGGTACAAGTATATAAACAAGTTAGGAGGGTTGCATAATCATTTGGTTAAGTTTGACAAAAAGTCAAACTTTGGTCGGTCAAAGTCAACAAAAGTCAACACGTTCGGGTCGGGTCCCGGATAAATTTTCTATGCTAATTATTCATATACAAGTATATTAAAACAAGTTTCATGTGAATCGGAGGTCCGTAGGTCATCAAACATTTCACGTGAAATGGGACGAGGAGGTCAGAATCTGACCAGGCACATCTGCGCGCCGCGCGGGGATGGGGCGCGCCGCGCCACCATCTGTGCAGGTCTGTTTCTGTTTTTCCCAAGTATGCACGAGCCAAAATCAATTCTAACACAACAATTGACCCGCAAACACTTATAATGCCTATCATATATCGTTGGAAAGGTATTTTGACGAGGAATACAACTAAGCACTTATGGTCCAACAATAACATCATTTACAATAGCCGAAATCTCATCAAGCGAACAATAAAAGTCCATTTTCAAAGTTTCAAGTTCATCAATCGCATTTTGAGTTTCGGGAAACCAATTCACACATATGATATGCCGTTTTGAAGGTAATCAAGCATACAATCCAACTAAACACTTACTAATAATAATCCATGGCATTCAATGCATCAAAAGTCCATTTCAAGTTCATCAAACCCTAACCCAAATTCACCAAAATCAATAATCAAGTTCATGAAGTTTTCTAAGGCAACCTACACATCAAATTGAAGCTAGTGATACTAGTAACACAATTATAACATCAACTTTTAACATCTAACAACATATGATCATCCAAAATTCAAGAACAACACACCAAAATTCAAGTTCATGCTCGTTACACTAAAACAACGAGATCGAGCATATAAATCATATATTCATGTTAGACTTGAGCCATAGACACTAATTAACACTTTTATAAGTTAAAAACATCAAGAACACAAAATCTAGTGATTTTAGAAAGTTACCCAAATGAGATGAAGTTGGTACCAAAATGAAGAGGATGAAGAGAGGATCACAAATATGTAGTTTATTTTGTTGTAAGCCTCCTAGATCGAATTTAGATGATGATTGAATGAATATAGTTTTTGGGTGTGTGTTCTTGCTAGAGAGAAAGAGAGAGAGATTGAGATGAAAATGAATGGGTGAAAGGGGTTTGACCCTTTGACCTAGTCAAGGGTTTGATCCCTTGTCAAGTTTAGTCCCTCAACTTTCGTTCGGGTGCGGGAATTACCTAAACGAGATAATTTAAAACGCGTATCAACGGGAGATGTTATAAACATATAACGGACTTTATATTAGTATAACGGAAAAGTAAATGGAAAAAGGCGGGATGTTACACACATGGGGCTGGAAAAACTGAGCAGTTTGCAAGCTTATTGATGTGTTTTTAATGCATGTGTGTGTGTAGAACACTATGTCTTGGTCTTGGTTAAGCATGGGTGGTCACTAATAAACAATTGCATGCTTATTACAACTCCCATGTCACTCACATTACCATGTTATTATATAAAGTAGTTGTTAAAAGACTGATTTGTGAAATCAGTTTTTATAAAACTTAATTTTATAAAACTCATTTTATAAGCTTGCATATTTGTTATGTATATTTTACAAAACCAATTTATAAAATGTAACATAACTTAATTAATTATTTAACCTATAAATAATTAAATCCTTATATAAATTATTCCATAATTTATATATACATATCAAGTGTTAATAATTTAGAAACCATTTTCTAAAATTCAAGTGTCGCGTATTTAATCAACGAACCAATCGCTAAGATCAAATACGAATAAGGTGTCGGTAAGTTTGTTATTGGGTATGACCCGACTTGGATCATAACCTATTAGCCACATTAATTTAATATGTCTCTCGGGCATATGAAATACCTTCAATCTCCCACTTGCACGAGAAACATAAGAAATTAATGCAAGTGATGGATACAGCCTAACACACCGTCCACCACCCCCAATATGTTATGACTTTGTGCCATTCAATAACATCATCCTTTTTGAGTACCCAACTCGAATTGATATATAGGTGAATCTTTTCATTATATCCTTTAATCCTAGATGTCATGTCAAATCCAAGAGATACAGAGTGACCACTCTCTTTTAGATTTAACTTTATCAGGCCTTAGACATCTGACTCTCAACGAATAAGAGGGACAAATTCCATCTTGACTACATACGTCCTAGATACACACTTTGCATTATACCTGAGCTCTTCCTTATGTACTACCATATTTCAGAATAGCGAAGGAAAGAATCAAGGCATAATACTCGGTGAATATTAGGACCCAATATGTATCTCAGGTCAGAGGATACTATGATATTCGCCTTTACTTAAGATTACATGTGATCAACCACAAAGGCTCCATATAGTAAGTCTTGAGAGCGGGTCTTCCAATATTTGTATCCCACAAATATCTATGAACCTTGGTAGCAACCTAGCCCTACATTCATTCCATGAATGTATACCAATCCAAGTTCATAATAGTCTAAACCTCACACTCATTCCCATAAATGTGATCGACTACGGAATTTAGAATAATGTCTTATTCATGGATAAAATATGCAAAATGGGAACATAACTCAAAATAAACTAACCAATAATTATATTAATGAGTTTGAACCAATTCGTTCCGTTACAATACTTAAAACAGATCATGACCAATCACTAGAATATCGAAGCCCTAATGTACTAACATGCCCTTCATGTTTTGCTCCATGTAAGAGCTTCGTGAGTGGATCCGCTATATTAAGATCTGTGTGAACCTTGCGAATACATATCTTTCCTTTTTCAACTTCATCCCTTATGTAGTTGAATCTCCGCTCAATGTGACGGGTCTTTTGGCGAGCACGAGGTTCCTTGATTTGAGCAATCACACCCTCGTTATCACAAAAGATCTCAAGAGGGTCCTGAATGGAAGGGACCACTCCTAAGTCGTCGATGAATTTCTTCATCCATGCAGCTTCCTCAGCTGCCAATGGGACGGCGATGTATTCTGATTCTGTAGTGAATAAAGCAACAACATTCTATTTTTAACTCTTCCAAGGGACCGCACCTTCAGTTTGGAAGCTCGCGTCCACGTAACCTTTTACAGCGAGTTCCACCTCACCAGACCCGTATATATGAAACATATCCTTAGTCCTTCTAAGGTATTTCAATATACTTTTAACCGCAGTCCCATGACTAATTCCCGGGTTATTCTGGTATCTACTTGTCATGCTAAGAGCGCATGACACATCCGTTCTAGTGCATATCATCGCATACATGATTGACCCAATAGCAGACGCATATGGGACATTCTTATGCTTTCTTGTTCATCTTTCGTGGTGGGGCACTGAGATGAACTGAGAAACGCCCCTCTTTGAAAAGGTACCAAACCTTTCTTAGAGTTTTCCTTCTTGAACCTTTTCAAGCCTTTTTAATGTATGCACTTTGATTCAAACCTATCAATTTCTTGGATCTATCCCTGTAGATCCTAATCCCAAAATGTATTGTGCTTCTCCAGTATCCTTAATGGAGAAGCAGCTACTTAGCCAAGTCTTAACTCCTCGCATTTGCGGAATATCATTTCCAAATAATAATATATCATCCACATATAGTACAAGGAACATGACAGTACTCCCACTAGCTTTCTTGTATACACAAGCGTCATCACCGTTATTAATGAAGCCAAATTTCTTGACTTCCTCATTAAAACGATGATTCCACATTATCGATGCTTGTTTCAATCCGTAGATTGATTTCTTTAACTTGTATACTTTATTCGGATATTTCAGATCAGCAAAACCTTTAGGCTGAACCATATAGACATCTTCCTTAAGATATCCATTTAGTAAAGCAGTTTTGACATCTATTTGCCATATCATAAAATCATAATGAGAAGCAATGGCAAATAATATCCTAATAGACTTTAGCATCACCACGGGTTTAAAAGGTTTCATCATAGTCAATTCCTTGAGTTTGAGTGAAACCTCTTGCTATAAGTCTAGCCTTGTATGTATCCAAGTTTCCATGTATGTTGGTTTTCTCCTTGAAAAGCCATTTACAATCAACTAGCCTAGAGCCAGGAGGTTGCGTAACAAGTTCCCAAACTTGGTTGTCATACATGGATTGCATCTCAGATTTCATGGCTTCCTGCCATTTATCTTTATCAATCCTTGATAAAGCATCTTGGTAGTTTGTTGGTTCATCCAAATCAACCGTATAGCAACCATCTATGAGAAACCCATATCTCTCAGGAGGATTGCTAATCCTACCAGATCTACGAATGTCTTGTGTATTTTGATCATCCATTTGATCACTATCAACATTTTCATGTTGTGTGCTAGTGTTAACCAATTGTGTATCATCCACTTGATCTTGAACCTCTTCAAGATCTATTTTCCTTTCACTATTTCCTTCCATTAGGAACTTAGTTTCAAGGAATTCCGCCTTCCGAGCAACAAATACATTCTGCTCGGATGGATCATAGAAATAGTATCCCATATCATCCTTGGGATATCCTATGAAGATACACTTCGTGGATCGAGTATTCAACTTATTAGGGACGTAACGCTTAGGATAAGCTTCACATCCCCATACCTTTAAGTATGATAGAGATGGAGGTTTTCCAAACCACATCTCATGAGGAGTTCGTTCCACTTTCTTGGTTGGGGCTATATTTAAAATACGAGCCGCGGAGCTTAGACAATAACCCCAAAATGATAAAGGTAACGAGCTTCTTGCCATCATAGATCGAACCATATCCATTAGGGTTCGGTTCCTCCTTTCGGACACTCCATTAAGTTGGGGTGTTCCTGGTGGAGTAAGTTGTGAGATAATCCCACAACTCCTAAGATGATCTTGGAAGGCATCGCTTAGGTATTCACCTCCTCTATCGGTACGAAGTACCTTGATTGTCTTATTGAGTTGATTTTGTACTTCGTTTTGATATTCCTTGAATACTTCAAAAGTTTCGTCCTTGTGTCTTAATAAGTAGACATATCCGAAATGACTGAAGTCATCAATGAAAGTAACGAAGTATCTTTCACCATTCCTAGCTATGGGCTTAAAGGGTCCACATACATCCGAATGTATTAATTCCAATAAGTCCTTAGCCCTTTCATAGGTCCCTTTGAAAGGTGCTTTAGTCATTTTGCCTTGTAAACAAGATTCACATACATCAAATGAGTCAAGTTCATTTGATTTAAAAAGTCCATTCTTTTGAAGTGTATGTATTCGATTCTTGTTTATGTGACCAAGGCGACAATGCCATAAGTAGGAATCACTCAAATCCCTTTTGAGTTTCTTGGTGCTTGTGTGGTATATTGAGCTACTAGATAATGTGTCATCATGAACCAATTCATAAATTCCATTTGAAGGCGTAGCCTTAAAATAGAATACATTATCCAAAGAAACATGGATATCATCATTAATGAAATTAAGATTAAAACCATATTGTTTCAAATGGGAAACAGAAATAATGTTTCGTGTTAAATCAGGTGCATACAAAACATTTTTCAATATAAGCTCCAAACCACTTGGTAGCTTTAAAACAAAGTCTCCTTGAGCTTTTACGTGCACCTTTGCACCATTTCTCATGTAGAGACTTGTTGTTCCCGCATTTAGTTTACTTCTTATGAACCCTTGCAATGAATTGCAAATATGAGTTCCACATCCTGTGTCTAATACCCATGTATTAGAAGAAGTAATACTAAGCTCAACGTATATCTTGTATACATTACCTGAGGTTTGCCCTGCATCCCTCTTTGCATTCAACTCCTTTAGGTAGACCGGGCAGTTGCGTTTCCAGTGACCTATCACACTGCAACCATAGCATGGATCTTCCTTGGGGTTTGCTTGTCTGGCAACCTTTTGCCATTTAGTGTTGTTGGTTGGGGAAACCATCTTACCTTTTCCTTTGCCCTTGTAGGTGGGTCCTTTCTTCTTATCCACCTTTGGCTTAGAAGAAGATTCATCCTTGGATCCACCTTCTTTGATCATGAGCATGGGTGAAGCCTTTTTACCCATGCTTGATTCATCCGTCCTTAGCATGACATGTAATTCGCCAATGCTCTTATCCCAATCATTCATGCTGTAATTCAACACGCATGTGTCAAACCTTTTTGACAAAGAGTTGAGGATAAGGTCCGTGGTTAATTCATTTGACACGGGACTGTTGAGACGGTGCAATCAATCAATAAGGCTTTTCATCTTTAGTACATAAGATGAAATGGATTGGGAGTTATTTTCTTTTCCGAGGATGGACCTCAATGATAGGTTATTAAAGTTGATTGGTGCGTTTGGAATGTTGTTGTTTGTTATTGGCGGCCATCTACAAAATTTGACAAAGTTTGTTTAAGAATTGATTTATAATTTAACAATCAATACCCTTTTAGTTTAATTGATCCATGTTAAATTTTAGAATCCAACGGTAAACCAAATTTCGGTTAGGTGACCTTTATCCCGGTATTTGATTTAGCTAGGTAGTCATTCCATGACAATTGCAATCCTTTTGCAACTTCTAAGGTATGGGATCATGCAATCCTTTTGCATGGCATATTTATCCCATCAACGCCTATTTGTTCCTCATGCTTCGGTGACCCTAAGTTCATGATTCCCAAATCAAGTTGTCCTACTTGTATAAACGTGTAAACTTAACGTACAGGTGGTTAGGTGACCTTTATCTCACAAGCATGTCAAATTCACCTTAACCACATTAGTTTGTTCATGATGGTTAGGTGACCTTTATCCCATCATGAGTTCCCTAACATGCTTAAGTGTCACACAAAAGGATGGCGTTAAACTTGTTTTCCTTGTTGGTAAAAGGGATTTTAAGTTTTCATTAATTCTAGTTTGAGAAAACTTTTATGCCATACACCAACATGCATTTTAGTGTATGGTACATTTGAAAATCCATTTTTCATGTCATGTAATAAATCCAATTTTATTACTTTGATATAAACCATTTTATATGTGTAATCCTTTCTTGTTCTTAATAACCATTTATTAAGGTCTTTAGTTGCTTTTAATTTAACCAATTAAATTGTCGTTTTGCATGTCATTAATACGTCTAATTTAACCAATTAAATTTTAGTTTTGTTTGTTGTTAACTTGTGTGATTAACTTGTAGCATACAAACATACAATCCACAATCATACAAGAAATTAAAACAACCACGCATGCAAAACAAATGTTCACAATCAAGCCTTTTGGTAGACATTTTGTTTAGCCGAAAACAAAATGCCACCGGTCAAAGGGTAAAACACAAAGTAAGAGGTTTTAACCTCCCACTTAACCTTGCATCCACATGCTTCTTGTGTTCTTCCTTGTGATCTTCATGCATCTTCATCTTGTTATAAAATATATCCTAATACATTTTGTCTAGAAAATGAAAATACAACCTAATCTATTTTACATGCCAAATATAAAATAAATTACATAACCAAAATTAATATTACATACCAAATGAATAATTAATTTTACAAACCAAATTGAATGAATATTACAACCATATCAAAATAATAAATCAACCAAGCAAATATCCATTCAAACACACATGCAAACATCATAAGGTCAAGGCATTGATTGTGAACTTAAACATACAACAAAATTGACCAATTTGCAAGTTCCAAACCCATTTGGAACTCTTCCTAAAATCGGCCAACTATACCAACCCTCCCAAACCCGAAAATTTTTGCATTCCATATTCATGCATGTACTTAGAATGCAAATTTAGTGGGTTTAAAGACTACAATTCGAAGCATATTTCAACAACTTCGGCTCTAGATACCATTGTTGGGATTTAACAAGTTCATATATCTTAAAACCATTTAAGATTATAAGAAAACGGAAGCGTGTAATTACCAATTTACTTGTTTAATCTTTAAACCAATTAAAGCTAAATCCCACAAGGATCAAGTTATGAAATTATGCTTACAAATTAACAAGAAAGGAAAGAGTTTTATACCTCCTTAAAACAAGTTTAAGGGCGGTCCAAAATGGTAGTAAGATGATGAACAAATGTGTAGAACTTCAAGCCTTTGATCCTCCAACACCACCCTTAAGTTAGCTAGACTTTATAACCTTAACACCCTTGTTAATCTAGCTTGAAACCCACTTCCTTTGAACCCAAAAATCTGGACAGCAAACTCTTCAAGAGATGATGTTGAATGCAAGTTTCAAAAGCATGAAACCTCAAGAGATTATACCCCAAACTATGCACCAACACCCTAGCTATTGGTTAGGATTTATTACACTTGAATTTCACTTGTTAATGAGCTTAAACAACCCTTTGTTTCAGCCCTTAACCACGTTTTTGGACAGCCACATGGGGCTGGAAAAACTGAGCAGTTTGCAAGCTTATTGATGTGTTTTTAATGCATGTGTGTGTGTAGAACACTATGTCTTGGTCTTGGTTAAGCATGGGTGGTCACTAATAAACAATTGCATGCTTATTACAACTCCCATGTCACTCACATTACCATGTTATTATATAAAGTAGTTGTTAAAAGACTGATTTGTGAAATCAGTTTTTATAAAACTTAATTTTATAAAACTCATTTTATAAGCTTGCATATTTGTTATGTATATTTTACAAAACCAATTTATAAAATGTAACATAACTTAATTAATTATTTAACCTATAAATAATTAAATCCTTATATAAATTATTCCATAATTTATATATACATATCAAGTGTTAATAATTTAGAAACCATTTTCTAAAATTCAAGTGTCGCGTATTTAATCAACGAACCAATCGCTAAGATCAAATACGAATAAGGTGTCGGTAAGTTTGTTATTGGGTATGACCCGACTTGGATCATAACCTATTAGCCACATTAATTTAATATGTCTCTCGGGCATATGAAATACCTTCACGTGAAACTACATTCTATGGTTGAATTATCAAAATCGAATATGCCCCTTTTTATTAAGTCTGGTAATCTAAGAATTAGGCAACAGACACCCTAATTGACGCGAATCCTAAAGATAGATCTATTGGGCCTAACAAACCCCATCCAAAGTACCGGATGCTTTAGTACTTCGAAATTTATATCATATCCGAAGGGTGTCCCGGAATGATGGGGATATTCTTATATATATGCATCTTGTTTATGTCGGTTACCAGGTGTTCACCATATGAATGATTTTTATCTCTATGTATGGGATGTGTATTGAAATATGAAATCTTGTGGTCTATTGTTACGATTTGATATATATAGGTTAAACCTATAACTCACCAACATTTTTGTTGACGTTTAAAGCATGTTTATTCTCAGGTGAATACTAAGAACTTCCGCTGTTGCATACTAAAATAAGGACAAGATTTGGAGTCCATGTTTGTATGATACTGTGTAAAAACTGCATTCAAGAAACTGATTTCGATGTAACATATTTGTATTGTAAACCATTATGTAATGGTCGTGTGTAAACAGGATATTTTAGATTATCATTATTTGATAATCTACGTAAAGCTTTTTAAACCTTTATTTATGAAATAAAGGTTATGGTTTGTTTTAAAAATGAATGCAGTCTTTGAAAAACGTCTCATATAGAGGTCAAAACCTCGCAACGAAATCAATTAATATGGAACATTTTTAATCAATAAGAACGGGACATTTCAGTTGGTATCCGAGCGTTGGTCTTAGAGAACCAGAAAATTTGCATTAGTGTGTCTTATCGAGTTTGTTAGGATGCATTACTGAGTCTGGACTTCGACCGTGTTTTCTTTAAAAATGATTGCTTAACATTTTTGTTGGAAACTATATATTATTAACATGTATATATTATGTGATATATTAATCTCTTAACACGTTTGATATTGTGTGATAGATGTCTACCTCTAGCACAAATCCCATTGACTCACCTAATAATAACGAAGAGTCGAATATATATTGGACTGATTCACAAGTTCCCGAAGAGGAACCGGAAGAAGAATCAGAACCGGAAGAAGAATCGGAACCGGAAGAAGAATCGGAACCGGATGAAGAAATAGAACCGGTGGGGGAAATAATAAAACGGTTAAGTAAAAGAAAATCCTCAACCAACCGACCAAGGTTAATTATGGTCAATGGTGTTTCCGCCAAGGAAGCAAAATATTGGGAGGATTACCAATTCTCCGATGAATCGGATTCCGACGAGAATTCCGATGATGTTATAGAAATTACCCCAACTGAATTTAAAAAGGCAAAAGAAAATAATAAGGGAAAGGGCATAAAAATAGAGAAATCTAATTCCAACCCCGATGAACTTTATATGTATCGTCAACCCCCGAAGTCCTTAAGTTGTAACAATGACCCGGGAACCTCTAAACCACCAGGTTTTTTCTAAACCAATGTGGAAAACGACGGCTCGTATTAGGGGAACATCATATATCCCTAGAAACTTGGAAAAACGAACCAAAACCGAAGAAGAAGAAACAAGCGAGTCGGAATAAGATAGTTGTATTTGTGTGGTGTAATATATGTAATATAGTGTGCTTATGCTTTATGATATATGTAAAAATTGTTTGTATTAATAAGTATTTTTTTTTATGAATCTAACTCTTGTCTATTTTACAGTATAAAAACACAAAATGGATAGACAACCCAATATTTTAAGAGACCTACCCGGAGACATGATTGATGAAATCTTGTCTAGAGTCGGTCAGAATTCTTCGGCACAACTATTTAAGGCGAGATCAGTTTGTAAGACATTCGAAGAACGTTCCAAGAATGCCTTGGTTTATAAAAGGCTTTCGTTCGAAAGATGGGGGATATCACATTGGGAAATCCATAAGTTACGATGTGTTTACTTTGACACATTTATTGCGGGGAACCCAAATGCTATTTTACGCAATGGGTTAAGAAATTATTTTGACTCAATATATCCGAATATTGGACTTCGTGATTTAGAAAAAGCGGCTAACATGCAACATAAAGAAGCATGTTATGCTTACGGATTAGTAATGTTCGCTTCTCACCAAAGTGAGAACAAGAACATCGGGCTACAACTATTAAACAAAACATTCCCACAAGTGACGGAGTCGGTAATTGGGGTAAGAAATGAGGTTTTTAGATTGTTACGGGACTGTTGGACATTACGTAACCCTCGTCCCTTTGACGATGTAACAACACGCTGTCTTATCAACGGCCATAACGGTTATGTTCCACAAGACCAAGGATGGGAAGTAATCCTAGTAAAACCAGAATGCATGACTTGTTTCTGGACGTATGAATTACGTGTCTTTAATGCCTTTGCTGAACGACTTGTGTACTAGCTAGAATTATCTTCACAACCATCTTGTATCAAATTTATTGTGTGCTATATTTCATGCTATATGTAAAATAAGCGGTATTGTAAGTTTGTAAAATATTGTGTAAAAGTTTGAACGCGAAATATTATTATAATCAGTTTTTCATATAGAATTGTAGTAGTTGAATTGTATATTAGCTACTAAGTATGAACTTAACGGGTAGGTACTACCCGAATTTAAACTTATAAAACGCTAATATGAAGAAAAAGCTTTTATAAATGAGTTCATATTATGCTACGAAATACTATTAACTACTCTTAATATTCTGTATGATTAACTTGTTCCATTTGACTATTTTGAAGGAAATGGCACCGACTACTCGACACACCGTGAATATGAATGAAGAGGAATTCCGTACTTTTCTAGCTTCAAACATAGCCGCAGTACAGGCTGCGCTACATACCAAAAATAACCTTGGATCTAGCAGTACAGGAAATCGTGTAGGATGCACCTACAAAGAATTCACTGCCTGAAAACCTTTGGAATTTGATGGAACCGAAGGACCGATCGGATTGAAACGGTTGACCGAGAAGGTCGAATCGGTTTTTGCCATAAGTAAGTGTACTGAAGAGGACAAAGTGAAGTACGCTACGCATACCTTCACAGGTTCTGCGTTAACATGGTGGAATACCTATCTAGAGCAAGGGGACAAGATGATGCTTACGCACTACCGTGGTCAGCATTCAAGCACTTGATGAACGAGAAGTACCGTCCCAGAACCGAGGTCAATAAGCTCAAGACAAAACTTAGAGGGTTACGAACCCAAGGATTTGATATTACCACGTACGAAAGACGATTCACAGAATTGTGCCTATTGTGTCCGGGAGCGTTTGAAGATGAGGAAGAGAAGATCGACGCGTTTGTGAAATGATTACCAGAAAGAATCCAAGAAGATATAAGTTCACACGAGCCCGCCTCCATACAACAGGCATGTAGAATGGCTCACAAACTAGTGAACCAGATTGAGGAAAGAATTAAAGAACAGACGGCTGAAGAGGCCAATGTGAAGCAAGTCAAAAGAAAGTGGGAGGAAAACGGTGATAAGAATCACCAATACAACAACAACAGCAATTACAATAATAAGCGCAACAATTATCCCAACAATCGCAACATCAATCGCAACTACAATAAACGGCCCAACAACAACAGCAACAACAACAACAACAACAACAACAACAGCAACTACAATAATCGTCCCAATAACAATAACAATCGCAACAACAACAACAATCAGAAGCAGCTATGCCAAAGGTGTGAAAAGTATCACTCGGGGTTCTGCACTAAATTTTGCAACAAGTGTAAAAGAAATGGTCATAGCGCGGCGAAGTGTGAGGTCTACGGTCCAGGGGTTAACAGAACGAAAGGAACAAATGGTGTCGGAACGAGTAATGGCGGAGCAAGTAGTGTCGGAGCAAGTTATGCCAATGTAGTTTGTTATAAATGTGGAAAACCGGGCCACATTATTAGAAATTTCCCGAACCAGGAGAACACGAATGGACAAGGCCGCGGAAGAGTTTTCAATATTAATGCGGCAGAGGCACAAGAAGACCCAGAGCTTGTTACGGGTACGTTTCTTATTGACAATAAATCTGCATACGTTTTATTTGATTCGGGTGCGGATAGAAGCTATTTGAGTAGAGATTTTTGTGCTAAATTAAGTTGTCCATTGACGCCTTTGGATAGTAAATTTTTACTCGAATTAGCAAATGGTAAATTAATTTCAGCAGATAATATATGTCAGAATCGAGAAATTAAACTGGTTAGCGAAACATTTAAGATTGATTTGATACCAGTAGAGTTAGGGAGTTTTGATGTGATAATCGGTATGGACTGGTTGAAAGAAGTGAAAGCAGAGATCGTTTGTTACAAAAATGTAATTCGCATTATACGAGAAAAAGGAAAACCCTTAATGGTCTACGGAGAAAAGGGCAACACGAAGCTACATCTTATTAGTAATTTGAAGGCACAAAAACTAATAAGAAAAGGTTGCTATGCTGTTCTAGCACACGTCGAGAAAGTACAAACTGAAGAAAAGAGCATCAATGATGTTCCCATTGCAAAAGAATTTCCCGATGTATTTTCGAAAGAATTACCGGGATTACCCCCACATCGATCCGTTGAATTTCAAATAGATCTTGTACCAGGAGCTGCACCAATAGCTCATGCTCCTTACAGACTCGCACCCAGTGAGATGAAAGAACGGCAAAGCCAATTACAAGAACTTTTAGAGCGTGGTTTCATTCGACCAAGCACATCACCGTGGGGAGCTCCTGTTTGTTTTGTCAAGAAGAAAGATGGTACATTTAGGTTGTGTATCGACTACCGAGAGTTGAACAAACTTACCATCAAGAACCGCTACCCACTACCGAGAATCGACGACTTATTTGATCAATTACAAGGCTCGTCTGTTTATTCAAAGATTGACTTACGTTCCGGGTATCATCAAATGCAGGTGAAAGAAGATGATATTCCAAAGACTGCTTTCAGAACACGTTACGATCATTACGAGTTTATGGTCATGCCGTTTGGTTTAACAAATTTACCAGCTGTGTTCATGGACCTTATGAACCGAGTGTGTGGACCATACCTTGACAAGTTTGTCATTGTTTTCATTGATGACATACTTATTTACTCAAAGAATGACCAAGAACACGGTAAACATTTGAGAAAGGTGTTAGAAGTATTGAGGAAGGAAGAATTGTACGCTAAGTTTTCAAAGTGTGCATTTTAGTTGGAAGAAGTTCAATTCCTCGGCCACATAGTGAACAAAGAAGGTATTAAGGTGGATCCGGCAAAGATAGAAACTGTTGAAAAGTGGGAAACCCCGAAAACTCCGAAACACATACGCCAGTTTTTAGGAGTAGCTGGTTACTACAGAAGGTTCATCCAAGACTTTTCCAGAATAGCAAAACCCTTGACTGCATTAACGCATAAAGGGAAGAAATTTGAATGGAATGATGAACAACAGAAAGCGTTTCAGTTATTGAAGAAAAAGCTAACTACGGCACCTATATTGTCATTGCCTGAAGGGAATGATGATTTTGTGATTTATTATGACACATCAAAGCAAGGTCTCGGCTGTGTATTAATGCAACGAACGAAGGTGATTGCTTATGCGTCTAGACAATTGAAGATTCACGAACAAAATTATACGACGCGTGATTTGGAATTAGGCGCGGTTGTTTTTGCATTAAAGACTTGGAGGCACTACTTATATGGGGTCAAAAGTATTATATATACCGACCACAAAAGTCTTCAACACATATTTAATCAGAAACAACTGAATATGAGGCAGCTTAGGTGGATTGAATTGTTGAATGATTACGACTTTGAGATTCGTTACCACCCGGGGAAGGCAAATGTGGTAGCCGATGCCTTGAGCAGGAAGGACAGAGAACCCATTCGAGTAAAATCTATGAATATAATGATTCATAATAACCTTACTACTCAAATAAAGGAGGCGCAACAAGGAGTTTTAAAAGAGGGAAATTTAAAGGATGAAATACCCAAAGGATCGGAGAAGCATCTTAATATTCGGGAAGACGGAACCCGGTATAGGGCTGAAAGGATTTGGGTACCAAAATTTGGAGATATGAGAGAAATGGTACTTAGAGAAGCTCATAAAACTAGATACTCAATACATCCTGGAACGGGGAAGATGTACAAGGATCTCAAGAAACATTTTTGGTGGTCGGGTATGAAAGCCGATGTTGCTAAATATGTAGGAGAATGTTTGACGTGTTCTAAGGTCAAAGCTGAGCATCAGAAACCATCAGGTCTACTTCAACAACCCGAAATCCCGGAATGGAAATGGGAAAACATTACCATGGATTTCATCACTAAATTGCCAAGGATTGCAAGTGGTTTTGATACTATTTGGGTAATAGTTGATCGTCTCACCAAATCAGCACACTTCCTGCCAATAAGAGAAGATGACAAGATGGAGAAGTTAGCACGACTGTATTTGAAGGAAGTCGTCTCCAGACATGGAATACCAATCTCTATTATCTCTGATAGGGATGGCAGATTTATTTCAAGATTCTGGCAGACATTACAGCAAGCATTAGGAACTCGTCTAGACATGAGTACTGCCTATCATCCACAAACTGATGGGCAGAGCGAAAGGACGATACAAACGCTTGAAGACATGCTACGAGCATGTGTTATTGATTTCGGAAACAGTTGGGATCGACATCTACCGTTAGCATAATTTTCCTACAACAATAGCTACCATTCAAGCATTGAGATGGCGCCGTTTGAAGCACTTTTTGGTAGAAAGTGCAGGTCTCCGATTTGTTGGAGTGAAGTGGGGGATAGACAGATTACGGGTCCGGAGATTATACAAGAAACTACCGAGAAGATCATCCAAATTCAACAACGGTTGAAAACCGCCCAAAGTCGACAAAAGAGCTACGCTGACATTAAAAGAAAAGATATAGAATTTGAAATTGGAGAGATGGTCATGCTTAAAGTTGCACCTTGGAAAGGCGTTGTTCGATTTGGTAAACGAGGGAAATTAAATCCAAGGTATATTGGACCATTCAAGATTATTGATCGTGTCGGACCAGTAGCTTACCGACTTGAGTTACCTCAACAACTCGCGGTTGTACATAACACTTTCCACGTCTCGAATTTGAAGAAATGTTTTGCTAAAGAATATCTCACTATTCTGTTAGATGAAATCCAAATCAACGAAAAACTTCAATTCATCAAAGAACCCGTCGAAATAATGGATCGTGAGGTTAAAAGACTTAAGCAAAACAAGATACCAATTGTTAAGGTTCGATGGAATGCTCGTAGAGGACCCGAGTTCACCTGGGAGCATGAAGATCAGATGAAGAAGAAATACCCGCATCTATTTCCAGAAGATTCGTCAACACCTTCAACAGCTTAAAATTTCGGGACGAAATTTATTTAACGGGTAGGTACTGTAGTGACCCGAACTTTTCCATGTTTATATATATTAATTGAGATTGATATTTACATGATTAAATGTTTCCAACATGTTAAGCAATCAAACTTGTTAAGACTTGATTAATTGAAATATGTTTCATATAGACAATTGACCACCCAAGTTGACCGGTGATTCACGAACGTTAAAACTTGTAAAAACTATATGATGACATATATATGGATATATATATAGTTAACATGATACTATGATAAGTAAACATATCATTAAGTATATTAACAATGAACTACATATGTAAAAACAAGACTACTAACTTAATGATTTTTAAACGAGATATATATGTAATGATTATCGTTGTAAAGACATTTAATGTATATATATCATATTAAGAGATATTCATACATGATAATATCATGATAATATAATAATTTAAAATCTCATTTGATATTATAAACATTGGGTTAACAACATTTAACAAGATCGTTAACCTAAAGGTTTCAAAACAACACTTACATGTAACGACTAACGATGACTTAACGACTCACTTAAAATGTATATACATGTAGTGTTTTAATATGTATTTATACACTTTTTAAAGACTTCAATATACTTATCAAAATACTTCTACTTAACAAAAATGCTTACAATTACATCCTCGTTCAGTTTCATCAACAATTCTACTCATATGCACCCGTATTCGTACTCGTACAATACACAGCTTTTAGATGTATGTACTATTGGTATATACACTCCAATGATCAGCTCTTAGCATCCCATGTGAGTCACCTAACACATGTGGGAACCATCATTTGGCAACTAGCATGAAATATCTCATAAAATTACAAAAATATGAGTAATCATTCATGACTTATTTACATGAAAACAAAATTACATATCCTTTATATCTAATCCATACACCAACGACCAAAAACACCTACAAACACTTTCATTCTTTAATTTTCTTCATCTAATTGATCTCTCTCAAGTTCTATCTTCAAGTTCTAAGTGTTCTTCATATATTCTACAAGTTCTAGTTACATAAAATCAAGAATACTTTCAAGTTTGCTAGCTCACTTCCAATCTTGTAAGGTGATCATCCAACCTCAAGAAATCTTTTTTTCTTACAGTAGGTTATCATTCTAATAGAAGGTAATAATCATATTCAAACTTTAGTTCAATTTCTATAACTATAACAATCTTATTTCAAGTGATGATCTTACTTGAACTTGTTTTCGTGTCATGATTCTGCTTCAAGAACTTCGAGCCATCCAAGGATCCGTTGAAGCTAGATCCATTTTTCTCTTTTCCAGTAGGTTTATCCAAGGAACTTAAGGTAGTAATGATGTTCATAACATCATTCGATTCATACATATAAAGCTATCTTATTCGAAGGTTTAAACTTGTAATCACTAGAACATAGTTTAGTTAATTCTAAACTTGTTCGCAAACAAAAGTTAATCCTTCTAACTTGACTTTTAAAATTAACTAAACACATGTTCTATATCTATATGATATGCTAACTTAATGATTTAAAACCTGGAAACACGAAAAACACCGTAAAACCGAATTTACGCCGTCGTAGTAACACCGCGGGCTGTTTTGGGTTAGTTAATTAAAAACTATGATAAACTTTGATTTAAAAGTTGTTATTCTGAGAAAATGATTTTTATTATGAACATGAAACTATATCCAAAAATTATGGTTAAACTCAAAGTGGAAGTATGTTTTCTAAAATGGTCATCTAGACGTCGTTCTTTCGACTGAAATGACTACCTTTACAAAAACGACTTGTAACTTATTTTTACAACTACAAACCTATACTTTTCTGTTTATATTCATAAAATAGAGTTCAATATGAAACCATAGCAATTTGATTCACTCAAAACGGATTTAAAATGAAGAAGTTATGGGTAAAACAAGATTGGATAATTTTTCTCATTTTAGCTACGTGAAAATTGGTAACAAATCTATTCCAACCATAACTTAATCAACTTGTATTGTATATTATGTAATCTTGAGATACCATAGACACGTATACAATGTTTCGACCTATCATGTCGACACATCTATATATATTTCGGAACAACCATAGACACTCTATATGTGAATGTTGGAGTTAGCTATACAGGGTTGAGGTTGATTCCAAAATATATATAGTTTGAGTTGTGATCAATACTGAGATACGTATACACTGGGTCGTGGATTGATTCAAGATAATATTTATCGATTTATTTCTGTACATCTAACTGTGGACAACTAGTTGTAGGTTACTAACGAGGACAGCTGACTTAATAAACTTAAAACATCAAAATATATTAAAAGTGTTGTAAATATATTTTGAACATACTTTGATATATATGTATATATTGTTATAGGTTCGTGAATCAACCAGTGGCCAAGTCTTACTTCCCGACAAAGTAAAAATCTGTGAAAGTGAGTTATAGTCCCACTTTTAAAATCTAATATTTTTGGGATGAGAATACATGCAGGTTTTATAAATGATTTACAAAATAGACACAAGTACGTGAAACTACAATCTATGGTTGAATTATCAAAATCGAATATGCCCCTTTTTATTAAGTCTGGTAATCTAAGAATTAGGGAACAGACACCCTAATTGACGCGAATCCTAAAGATAGATCTATTGGGCCTAACAAACCCCATCCAAAGTACCGGATGCTTTAGTACTTCGAAATTTATATCATATCCGAAGGGTGTCCCGGAATGATGGGGATATTCTAATATATATATGTGATAATGCTAAAAACGAACATATATTTCATAGCATTATTCCTCAAGAAAGACAAGCTTTTAGTTGCAATTGTTCTATTTAAAAGTGATATTCGTTTAAATAATAAAAGGTGAAGACAAAAGACAGATTTGACGAATTGAAGACGCAAACGACCAAAAAGCTCAAAAGTACAAAATACAATCAAAGAGGTTCCAATTATTGATAAGAAACGTCTCGAAATTACAAGAGTACAAGATTCAAAACGCAAAGTACAAAATATAAAATTGTACGCAAGGACGTTCGAAAATCCGGAACCGGGACCAGAGTCAACTCTCAACGCTCGACGCAACGGACTAAAAATTACAAGTCAACTATGCACATGAATATAATATAATATATAAATAATTCTTAAAAATTATATATATATTATATTAATATTTAAAACCGTCGGCAGACTAAGATCCAATTTGGAGTGAGCTGGAATTTCAAACTCCGCGACTCGCGGAGTTTGAAGGAAAAAAATGCCGCGAGTCGCGGAGCCCCAAAAACTGAAACTCCCTATAAAAGCAAACGAATTCTGATCGCAAAAATAACATATATATCCATCCTCTCTATATCTATACGTAAATATTTATATTTATATTTTAATTTTAATTTTAATCCTAATAATAAGGGTATGTTAGCGAATGTTGTAAGGGTGTAAGTCAAAATTCTGTCCGTGTAACGCTACGCTATTTTTAATCATTGTAAGTTATGTTCAACCTTTTTAATTTAATGTCTCGTAGCTAAGTTATTATTATGCTTATTTAAAATGAAGTAATCATGATGTTGGGCTAATTATTAAAATTAGGTAATTGGGCTTTGTACCATAATTGGGGTTTGGACAAAAGAACGACACTTGTGGAAATTAGACTATGGGCTATTAATGGGCTTTATATTTGTTTAACTAAATGATAGTTTGTTAATGTTAATATAAAGATTTACAATTGGGCGTCCCTATAAATTACCATATACACTCGATCGGACACGATGGGCGGGGTATTTATATGTACGAATAATCGTTCATTTAACCGGACACGTGAATGGATTAATAGCCACTAGAATAATTAAAACAGGGGTGAAATTATGTAAAAGGACACTTGGCATAATTGATAACAAAATATTAAAACCTTGGGTTATACTCAGTCGACATCCTGGTGTAATTATTAAACAAAGTATTAAAATCTTGTTATAGTTTAAGTCCCCAATTAGTTGGAATATTTAACTTCGGGTATAAGGATAATTTGACGAGGATACTCGTACTTTATATTTATGACTGATGGACTATTATGGACAAAAACCAGACGGACATATTAAATAATCCAGGACAAAGGACAATTAACCCATGGGCATAAAACTAAAATCAACACGTCAAACATCATGATTACGGAAGTTTAAATAAGCATAATTCTTTTATTTCATATTTAATTTCCTTTATTTTATATTTAATTGCACTTCTAATTATAGCACTTTTATTTATTGTTATTATATTTAATTGCACTTTTAATTATCGTACTTTTTAATTATCGCAAGTTTATTTTATCGCATTTTTATTAATCGCAATTTCATTATCGTTATTTACTTTACGCTTTAAATTAAGTCTTGTATTTATTATTTTACATTTGGTTTTAACTCCGACTAAAGTTTTAAAATCGACAAACCGGTCATTAAACGGTAAAAACCCCCCTTTATAATAATAATGTTACTTATATATATATTTGTATTTTTACGAAAGTAAACTAATATAGCATTAAGCTTTGTTTAAAGATTTTCCATGTGGAACGAACCAGACTTACTAAAAACTACACTACCGTACGATTAGGTACACTGCCTATAAGTGTTGTAGCAAGGTTTAAGTATATCCATTCTCTAAATAAATAAATATCTTGTGTAAAATTGTATCGTATTTAATAGTATTTCCTGCTAAAATTTAATAGTATTATATACACTCTGCTCAAACTATCAAGTATTTTTGGCGCCGCTGCCGGGGAACAATCTAGCTTAAAAGCCGGAAGCGCAACGCTAATTAAAAAAAAAAGATTTTTAGTTTACTTTTATTAAAATTCGTTTTTATAAAAATACGTTTTAAATATTCAAAAATATTAAAAGAAAAACAAAAATATAAATATTTTTAAGAGTTTGATAAATATTTAAGTTTTATAAAGTTTCTTTAGTTTGTAAAAATATAAGTTTTATTTAATTTATTTTATAAATATATTTTATAAATATAAAACCGAAAAATATATATATATATATATATATATATATATATAAATCTAGCTTTAAGATTTTTATTTATAAAATTATAAAGTAGTTCTATTTTTATTCTAGTTTTTAAAATATAAGTTTTTATTATATAAAAATTTTAGATTATAAAACAGAAAATATAAAATAAAGAAAAAAAAAACGTCAAATTTAAAACTGTACCAGAGTTGAATTTTGAAACCCCGCGACTCGCGGGGTTTGCTGCTTGGAATACCGCAACTCGCGAAGCTACCCTGACACCGACAGAAACCCTAATCTGCATTTAATTACGGGTAATTATTAATTATTATTATTATTAACCCTAATTAATTATTATTATTATAATTAGTTTTACTTTTTATTTAATTTATATTTTAGTTAAATTAGTTTAATTAAATTGTAAAATTAATAGTTTTAATAAATAAATAATATAAAAATAATATTTTTATAAAAATTGTATTTTTTACAACTTTTTGTATATTTTTATATTTTGTCCCTTTTTAATCGTTTTAGCGTAATATTTGTATTTTTCGCTCATATTTAGTTTTAAACTTAGTTTTTGCCATAGTTATTTTTACTTCTAGATTTTTAGGCTTTGTTGTAGAATTCCTTAAGTGCTTTTTCTTTAGACTAAGATTTAAGTACTTTAGAATTTTGCGACGCCTTTTTAAGTTTTAGTTTCTTTTTAAGTTATTTCCATTTGGGATTTAGTTTTTCCTGTAAGCTTTAATATTTTTAGACGACTTTTACCTATGTATCAATTATCATTCCAATTAGTAATCTCAATTTGCGATTATAATTTAAAGTTAGTTGTAGTAATAAGGTTAGGTTAGTCAAGTATTTTTAAGTTTTATAAGTTTCTTTTATTTTTCCTTCACCTTTTATTTTTCAACCATTTTTCTTTTTCGACCTTTTTCGACGAACTCTTTTTCTTTCTTATTTCTCGCTATTCTAGTTTTAGGACATAGATTTTTATTCTACTTCTTATCTAAATTTCTTTAAATTACGAAAATTTATTTTAAGTGGTTAAATTAATAGACATCAAAATTTTCTGGTTCGTAGTAATAGTTGGATTTGTACGTGGACCGGGTTATTGGAGCCAAACAGTCCTCAATTATATTGAGACCAAACGAATCCTGCCCCTCTGCTGCATCTTTTGGCTATTCGAAACGTGGGCAAAATCAGAAAATTCTATTGATTGGATAACTTATTATAATTTTTCTTTCCTTTTTTAAAACTAATAGGATATTCAGTGAATGCACCGAGCAAGACGTTCACCACCTTTTGTACGTTCACCACCTGTAACTAGATCAAGACATTTAGCAAATATTACCACCGTTGATTTTTCTTTAGAATCGTCATCCAGTCGACCAAGTACTCCAGTTCAAATTTCCGATAATCCATTTTTTGAACCCGACCTCACAATTGAGAATCCGGAGAATATTCAGGAACGATTCGTAGATCCTGAACCATTAAATTTTCCTCCGGAACCACCAATCATTCAAACAGAGATTGTTGAGGAACGAACCATTAAATCAGAATCCTCTAGTGATTCCGATTCAACAAATTCAATTATGGAGAATCTGGAACCTTTAAGTATGGAAGACCGAATGAGAGCTAAACGCACTGGCCAAGGTCACGCAATTACTCATCCAGACATTAATGCGCCAGATTATGAAATCAAAGGACAAATTCTACACATGGTGACTAATCAATGCCAATTTAGTGGTGCGCCGAAGTAAGATCCAAATGAACATCTACGTACCTTTAATAGGATCTGCACACTATTTAAAATCCGAGAAGTAGAGGATGAACAAATATATCTCATGTTATTTCCCTGGACTTTAAAGGGAGAAGCCAAAGATTGGTTGGAATCGTTACCTGAAGGGGCGATCGATACATGGGACGTATTAGTTGAAAAATTTCTTAAACAATTCTTTCCGGCATCTAAAGCCGTAAGACTTCAAGCAGAAATTGTTACATTTACACAGAAGCCAAATGAAACTCTATATGAGGCGTGGACTAGATTTGGAAATTTGTTAAGAGGATGTCCGCAACATGGTTTAGACACCTGTCAAATAGTACAAATATTCTACCAAGGATGTGACATCACTACAAGGAAAGACATAGATATAGCAGCTGGTGGTTCTATTATGAAGAAAACCGAAACTGATGCTTACAAAATTATTGATAACACTGCTTCTCAATCACATGAGTGGCACCAAGAAAAAGATATCGTTAGATCATCTAAAGCAGCTAGAGCCGATTCTAGCCATGACTTAGATTCCATTTCCGCAAAGATAGATGCTGTCGAGAGACGAATGGAAAAGATGACTAAAGATATTCACTCAATACGAATTAGTTGTGAGCAGTGTGGAGGACCACATTTGACAAAAGATTGTCTCAGTATTGAATTAACAATGGAACAAAGAGAGAATATTTCATACATAAACCAAAGGCCTGGAAATAATTATCAGAATAATTATCAACCGCCAAGACCGATTTACAATCAAAACCAGAATTATAACAGAAATATTCCATACAACAACCAACAAGGTCCTAGCAATCAACAAGTATCCAATAATACTTACAATCAGCAAAGACCTAATTTTCAAAACAAACCACCACAACAAAACGATGATAAAAAGCCGAATTTAGAAGATATGATGACGAAGCTAGTTGAAACTCAAACGCAGTTTCTCACATCTCAGAAACAAACTAATGAACAAAATGCTCAAGCATTTAGAAATCAACAAGCTTCTATTCAAAATCTGGAACAAGAAGTAAGTAACCTAGCAAGGTTAATAGGTGAAAGAAAACCGGGAAGTCTACCTAGTGATACAAATGCTAACCCCCGGAATGAAACAGCTAAAGCTATTACCACAAGAAGTGGTACAACACTTAAACCACCTGAAATACCTGTAACTTCTGATGAAGCTATTCCTACTCCACAAGAACCACAACCTGATCAAGATAAGGAAAAAGAACCGGTAGTTGAAAAGGTTAATGAAGATAACACAGTTAAGGCTAAACCTTATGTTAAACCATACCAACCACCACTTCCTTACCCGAGTAAAATGAAAAAAGAGAAACTTGAAGCCGAGCAATCCAAATTCTTGGATATGTTTAAACAGATAAATGTAAATCTTTCTTTCATTGATGTGATTTCAGGAATGCTTAGATATGCTAAATTCTTGAAAGATCTAATCTCAAATAGAAAGAAAATGGAAGAACTCTCAGCTGTTACCATGAATGCTAATTGTTCAGCAGTGCTGTTGAATAAGATACCAGAAAAACTATCTGATCCAGGAAGTTTCACAATTCCATGTTTTCTGGGTAGTCTTAGTTCAATAGAAGCATTGGCAGACTTAGGTGCTAGTATAAATCTAATGCCATATTCACTATACGCTAAACTAGACCTTGGAGAATTGAAACCAACCAGAATAAGCATACAACTAGCCGATAGATCAATAAAATATCCTAGAGGGATAATAGAGAACATGCTAGTTAAAGTTGGTACTTTAGTATTTCCAGTAGATTTTGTTGTTTTGGACATGGAAGAAGATTCTCAAGTTCCTCTCATATTAGGAAGACCATTCTTAAACACGGCTAAAGCAATGATAGACGTGTTCGGTAAGAAATTGACCTTAAGTATAGAGGACGAGAGTGTTACCTTTTCAGTTGATAGAGCAATGCAACAACCACAATCTGCAGATGATACATGTTATTATATTCAAACTATAGATGCACATGCAGAATTATTAGAAGAATTTCCATAATTACAAGGAACAGGAGAATGTTCTTTAGGAGAAGGTAATGAACCAATTGATGAAGCTGAAATGTTAGCTACACTTATAGCTAATGGATATGAACCAACAACAGAAGAAATTCAAATACTAAAAGAAGAAGACAGATATCGATACAAATCATCGATAGAAGAACCACCGAAATTAGAGTTAAAGCTACTTCCAAACCATTTGGAATACGCTTATTTACATGGTGAATCTGAATTACCTGTAATAATATCGTCTTCTCTTAATGAAAATGAGAAATCACAACTCATTTCTGTGTTGAAAGCTCATAAACCAGCCATTGCATGGAAGATTCATGATATTAAAGGAATAAGTCCTTCGTATTGCACACATAAAATCCTTATGGAAGAAGGTCATAAAACGTATGTGCAACGCCAACGAAGACTAAATCCTAATATGCAAGATGTAGTTAAGAAAGAGATTATTAAACTGCTAGATGCAGGTTTAATTTATCCAATTTCTGATAGTCCATGGGTAAGCCCAGTTCAATGCGTACCTAAGAAGAGTGGCATGACTGTCATTACAAATGAGAAAAATGAGCTTATTCCTACTAGGACTGTAACAGGATGGCGTGTATGTATTGATTATAGAAAATTAAATGACGCCACCAGAAAAGATCACTTTCCCTTACCTTTCATAGATCAAATGTTGGAAAGATTAGCCGGAAATAGTTACTATTGTTTTCTAGATGGATTTTTCGGATATTTTCAAATTCCAATAGCACCTGAAGATCAAGAGAAAACCACATTCACGTGCCCTTATGGTACTTTTGCTTACAAACGCATGCCATTTGGACTTTGCAACGCCCCTGCAACCTTTCAAAGGTGTATGATGGCGATTTTTCACGACATGATAGAAGAATGCATGGAAGTTTTCATGGATGACTTTTCAGTCTTCGGTGATACATTTGAATCATGTCTAGTTAATCTAGAACGAATGCTTATTAGATGCGAACAATCAAATCTAGTACTTAATTGGGAGAAATGCCATTTCATGGTTAAAGAAGGTATCGTTCTTGGACATAAAATTTCAAAAGAAGGAATTGAAGTGGATAGAGCTAAAGTAGATGTAATTGCTAAACTTCCACATCCCACCAATATTAGAGGAGTTAGGAGTTTTCTAGGGCATGCCGGTTTTTACCGACGTTTCATAAAAGATTTTTCTAAAATTGCCACTCCTATGAATAAACTCCTAGAAAAGGATGCTCCATTCATCTTTTCAGATGAGTGTATCAAATCTTTTAATATTCTTAAAGAGAAACTAACTAATGCACCGATCATGATAACACCAAATTGGAATCTACCATTTGAACTAATGTGCGATGCAAGTGATTTTGCAATGGGATCCGTTTTAGGACAAAGGATTGAAAAACGATTTCAACCTATATATTATTCTAGTAAGACGTTACAAGGAGCACAAATGAACTATACAACTACTGAAAAAGAACTCCTTGCTATTGTCTTTGCTTTTGACAAATTTCGATCATATCTCGTTCTAGCAAAAACGGTGGTTTATACCGACCATTCTGCTCTTAGATACCTATTTTCGAAACAAGATGCTAAACCAAGATTAATCTGTTAGATCTTACTCTTACAAGAGTTTGATATTGAAATCCGAGATAAAAGAGGAGCAGAAAATCTCGCCGATGATCATCTTTCTCGTCTTGAAAATCCCGAATTAGAAGTTCTAAATGAATCGGCCATACAAGAGAACTTTTCTGATGAATATCTATTGAAGATAGATTATAAAGAAATTCCATGTTTTGCAGACTATGTAAACTATTTAGTATGTGGATTCCTTGAAAAAGGATTATCGTACCAAAGACGAAAGAAATACTTCAGTGATATAAAACACTATTTTTGGGAAGATCCACATCTGTTTAAAAGTTGTCCCGATGGAATAATACGCCGATGTGTATTTGGAGATGAAGCTAGTAAAATATTAAACCATTGTCACACAGGACCAACAGGAGGGCATTATGGGCCTCAACTAACAGCAAAAAAAGTTTATGATGCTGGATTCTATTGGCCTACAATTTACAAAGACGCAAACCTTCTTTGCAAATCCTGTGATGCTTGTCAAAGGGCCGGAAAAATAAGTCAACGTGATGAAATGCCACAAAATGTCATTCAAATATGTGAAGTATTTGACATTTGGGGTATTGACTTTATGGGTCCATTTCTAAAATCTCATAATAATCTATATATACTCGTAGCCATTGATTATGTATCTAAATGGGCGGAAGCACAAGCTCTCCCAACTAACGATGCACGAGTTGTAGTCAACTTTTTAAAACGTCTTTTTGCAAGGTTTGGAACACCGAAAGCTTTAATAAGTGATCGGGGTACTCATTTCTGTAATAATCAACTTGAGAAAGTTCTTAAAAGATATGGAGTAACTCATAAAATCTCCACCGCATATCATCCACAAACAAGTGGAAAAGTTGAAAATACCAACCGAGCTTTAAAACGTATTCTAGAGAAAATCGTAGGATCAAATCCGAAGGAATGGTCCATTAAATTGGAGGATGCACTCTGGGCTTTTAGAACAGCCTACAAAACTCCAATTGGAACCACACCTTTTAGACTTGTTTATGGAAAAGCATGTCATCTTCCAGTAGAAATTGAACACAAAGCATTTTGGGCTTTGAAGACATGTAATCTTGATTTACATGAAGCCGGACATCTACGATTAAGTCAACTAAACGAATTAGAAGAATTAAGACATGAAGCATACGAAAATTCGTTAATCTATAAAGAAAGAACGAAGAAATGGCATGATAAAAGAATCAGAAGTTCAAAAGAATTTAAAGAAGGAGACAGAGTTCTTCTTTTCAATTCACGATTCAAGCTATTTCCTGGAAAATTGAAATCAAGATGGTCTGGACCATTCATAGTTAAAAGAGTTTTTCCATACGGAACGATAGAATTAATAAATTCAAATGGGATTGAATTTAAAGTTAATGGTCACTGAGTTAAACACTACATAGATAGTCCGATGGAAGTCGACAACGAAGTTAATCACAATTTCGACACCACAGCTAACTAAGTGTGGGGAGAATCAAGTCTTTAAAGGATAATATGTATTTCTGTTAGAGTTAGATTGTCTGTTTTCGTGTAGTTCTCGAAAATGGAACCCGAATGGTCTTTCCCTAGCAGACCCTAAAGAACTAGTCTTCTCCCCCCATTTTGAATTTTTATTTTTTTAGGTTTTTACAAAATGAAGACTGCCTGTGAACTAAACCATGGTCTAATGTTACACGCTTTGATCACTAAACGTAATAATGACACACTACCGAGTGAAATAGTATCAGTAATCAGAGAAAGATTAGACGGAGTTAGAAAAGAATCCAGATGCGAAGATAATAAGTTACAATTTGGTAAAGGAAAATCAAAATCCGCAGCGAAAAGAAGAGCACGACACCTAGAAAGATGTCACAAATGCGGAAAATGGTCACATGGAGGTAAATGTTCAAATAATCAAACCTATTCAAACACCGAATTTGTTACTTTATGCAGAGACGGACCGTTCATATGTTTAGAAGAAAAGACACTGAATGCTCGAGGTTACGCCTATGTAGCCATGGAAAACCAATTAAACCGACTATCTTATGAATGGGATAGATCATATAACTAAGAATACTATCTCACAGGTAAGTCTGTACAGTTTTTATTTTTTTTATTTTTATTTTTAACCTTTTGATAATAAACGCTAATTTGTTCGCTATAAAATATTAAATTGGTATTGAATAAAATTAGGTTTGGCGACCGAAATTATTGATATCATTCAAAAATTTATTACATCACTGCGAAATTTAACGTTTATTCTTAAAGTATAAATATCTTTAAACAATCAACCCAAAATATTTCAAAAATTCGTCATGAGTTAAATTAGGTCTTGGAACCGAAATTACTTTACCGAAAAGAGGGGCGCATATTTTTGATAATATTTGATTGATTAAAGTGGGATAAAAAGTCAAAAAGATTTTTAATTTTATTTTTACCATGTTTTTAAAATTAATATATAAATCTTAAATTAATATTGTAAACTTTATAAAATCAATATATTTAAAATTGTAAATATTTGAAAAATTAATATAAGTTTGGTGTGAATTTATAATATGAATTTTTAAATTAAGTTTGGTGTAAATTTTTAATTTTTAAAATATGAATTTTATTTTTATGCATTTTAAATTGTAAGTTTGGTGTGAATTTTTAATATTAATTTTGAATTTTATATTTAAATTGTGTGAATTTAAAAACAAAAATTTACTTTATCTCATTAAGTTAAAAATATGATTTTTAAAATTCGTCGTAAGTTGAAGACTAGGTCGTTGAACCGAAATTGCTTTACCCAAGGGAGGGACGAGAACTTTTATTATCATTATTTTTAATCTTATTGAATTAAAGTATGCCAAAAACATTAAAAAAACCCCAAAAATCTTAGCTTTTAAAACAATCGCTACAAAAAGACAAATTTTAAAATTTTGTCGAAGGACGGACTAGGACATCGATCCGAAACGACCTCGTCCTAAATAACAAGGGAAACAAAATTTTAAAATTAATTACTTAATTGTTTTAATTAGTATAAGATATATATAAATAAAAAAAAAATTTATACAAACTCCGCGACTCGCGGAGTTTGAAGGTTTAAACCCCGCGACTCGCGGGAGGACCAAAATACATAAAAAAATAAAATCGAGCTGAACTGATCAGTCCACACACAACTCAAAAATACTGCGAAAATAATACCCGGAAAAACCCGAAAAACACCCCCAAAATCACAATTTTTAACCGTTAATCATCAAATCTTTTACTAAAATCATGTTGAGAAGGATGCTATCAAGGAATTACTCAAGAAAAACGGTAAATTGCTACACTTAAACACCATTTAATCCGAAAATTAGTGTTCTTGAGCAATTTTTTCCCCAATTTGATTTTGATGCGTTTTAGTGTAATTATGCTTAAATTGTTTATGTATTATGCTTGTATAACCTAGATTGATGCTATTTAACATGATTAGAAGCCTTAAACTTCAAATTTTGAGTAATCTAGGGTTTGTGTTCTTGAGAAATTTGGGGCTTTTTGATATAAACAGGTTATGGCCGATTTTTGTCATGAATTGTTGCTAAATTAAGTAGTGTAACATGTTTAGGTAGTTAAATGATCCAAACTTTGAGCCTAAACATGATTTTGAGAATTAAAGTGGACTTTTTCAAGTCTAAAATTCATGAACTTGATTTTTGAGAGATAATGCCATTTGAAACTTGTTTAATTGCTAGTAATGATTATTTTGACATGTTATTTGAGTTGAATGCTTATGAACTTGGCGAACATTTTCGTATATGCTTATTTGAAAAAGTGTAGATTTGATGAAAATATGAAAATGAGCTTAAGTTTGATATAAATTGATCATGTCATTGTAATTATTTTGATTGATGATTTTGCTGACACTAATGCATATTTGGATGCACAAAAATTGTGTTTGATGTGTTTTGCAGACTGAAAGGGGTGAATCTTCATCCCAAGCTCGCAATGCTCCTGCTGAGAATGCGGAACAACAGGAGGTAGATAATTACTACAAGCAAGATATACCTCATCCAGTCATGACATTTTCTGATATGCACTTGGAAGATTTGCACCCGAACCTGAGATTTGACAGACTTTGGATAGATTATCCAAAATACCAAAGGGGTTTGCATACTCTTCATTCTAAAGTTGTTGAGGTACCTAGGGTCATAGAATGGGGACCATTAGAAGCTGTAGAATTGGCCGGGCCAATTAGGGAATTACTTGCACAGAGGTATGGTAATTCTACTTTTAACGACTGGGTACGTTTATTCACCATGCGTAGACCTGTATATAAAGTATGGTGTGAAGAATTGTTGTGTAGTATAGAATTAAATGATCGGGTAGCTAGTTTAACCGATCGATCTTTTATTAGATTTTTGTTAGGAGGTTCGATGCGCCACATGTCTTACTAGACATGGCTCAGGCTTTACGTATATATACGCCTGAGGAGTTAGCATCTGCCGATTGTAGAGGGTTGATACTAAATGGTAGAAAGATAGATGAAAATTTTGATACACATGGTGTATGGAGTCAAATGACAAGCCATCACCGATTCAAAGGGGAAATTTACTCTTATTTGGATATAGATAGAGCTGAATTAAGAGTGATTCATAGGTTTTTAGCTAATTCGATTACACAAAGAGGTAAGAACAAGGAAAAGGTAAATGAACAGGATTTGTTTTACCATATGTGTATTCGAGACCCACAAAGCGCTGTAAGTATACCTTATTGTGTGGGTTATTATTTATCAGCTATGGTTAGGGGGATGAGACCGCATAGCATAATAGGAGGTGGTATTTTTATTACTTTGATTGCTGAATATCTCGGTGTGGATATAAGTCGGGGGGGATTATTAGTCAAAGAACCAGAACCCCGCGATACAATAGGTTTAAATGTATACCATGGTGCGAAAGTTTTGAAGAGGCGAAATAACGCCGCAGTACGATACCATGGTAGACATCCACAGGTTGAGAGAAACCAACAGCAAGGTAATGTAGGAGGGGGAAATGAAATGCAAGAAATGCAAAGGTTTATAGCTTCACAGGAGTACGAAAATGCTAGACAAAGAGCATTTGAAGATTGGCAAGTTCATCAAAACCAAATCATAGCTTATTGCCAACATATAGGTAGAAACTATATTCCTACTCCAAAGCCCATATTCCCTCCCTGGTCTATAGAGATTCAACCACCGTATCCTACGTATAACCCAGCCGAAGCATTTTATAACACCTATGGTTATGCATGGAACCCCTATTGGTATCAGTATCATCCCTAGTCTACTTAGTTTTATTTATTTTGTAATTTGTAATGTTGATACGTTTAATACTTATGTTAATATTGTAATAGTTTTTATAATTTTCTAACTTTTATTCTTAGATTTTAATAATTTTTGAATGTGGGGTAATATACCAAACTTCAAAAATATGTATATATGTTTGCAGTTTATCTTATGTACACAACAGGGTAAAAGAACGTATTTTCAAAGGCTGGCATTAAGTTCAGCAAAAGCAACTAATTTTGACGACAAGATGCAAAATATATGTGAAATAACAACAAGACGGAATGAACAAATGATGTTCACCATTTATCATTCAACAAACAAACGCCAATATATTTGGAAACTTTGGTAAAATTTAATCATTTTCACACAAATCACCCTCAATAATTTAAATTGTTACTGATTTCTTGCAAATGAGGGCATTGCAAGATCTTAAGTGTGGGAAGGGGTTAAATTCTTTCGGATTTTAAATTTTTTATCTTAAACACTGGGTTACCATTAAAAATACTAGTAAAGCAGTAGTTGTATTAGAATCTAGTGCTCTCTGATAATAAAGAACAGCCCTAGTCTTATATACTGACTACCCAATTCTAGTAAAATTTTTCAAAATTTTCAATTAAATGAACTCAAAATCATGTTTATACATATTTATGAACGATAAAACTAGGTTTTAACACCGAAATTATTGTAACCTCGGAAAGGACATAAATTGAGAAACAAACCAAAATGTTAAAATTCATTTAAAATGGAATAGAGGACAATAAAAAGGAAAATAAAAGCCAAGTGTGGGAAAATTCTCCAAGTTATTCAAAACATATATCACATATTTTTGTACAAATAACTGAAAATACTTTTGCTTTGGACTAAACTAAAAAGTTTTACCTGATTTACTGTAAGAAAGATGGATCTACGCGATGAATCAATTCCATCATTAAAAGGAAGTAAAGTCTTCCGAAAAAGACACGCGCTTCTTGATTTAGGTCAAGAAGTTGTAGTCCAGACCAGCTGTAGGTTGACGAAAAATCTAGAAAAGTCATCACTAAAATCAGCAGGAAATCCACGGACCTCAGCATTAAACAGGGTCGCCAAGTGGTCAGATTTATCCTAACCATGAGAAGGATTTATCTCATAAAATGGGGAGGCACCGTGCAAATTAGCTTGATAAGACTAATGAATCAGATCCCCAGAAAGGATAATCTCCTTAAAGATTAAAAATCAGCTTTTAAAGCCTGATATTACTCAATCCTAGAGATTGACCTTAAAGATTGAGAATTCAAACTCATGGAATTCAATGATATCTAAACTCGAGCTTGAACGAGAAAATATTTTGATCAAAAATAAAACCGATTTGTTTTCTTAAAACCCTATTTTCAATGCGTTCATTACCATTGAACGTAAAATCCTAGGAATTCACCTAGAATTCATTAGGTCACCTGAACTAAATCAGGTGTCAACCGTAAGAACGGTAGTTGCATAGCATGGTCAAAGACAGGACCTTGTGCCAGACCGAAAAAATTATAGGATGATCTTTACTATTGCTCCTACAAAGGATAGTAATTGCGTCCGACACGTTATAGACCATAATTAAAAGCATGTCAGGGGACATTGCCTTAACAGTTGCTTGTTCAACGCTTTCCTTTACAACCGGACGGTAGTTTACCGAAAGGTAATATACGGAACAAGTAAACTGGACGTGTTGCTTTCCAAATACAAGGTTAGCAAGTGGGTGACACAAAACCGCAAGTTTTGATCTAAAATTTTCAAATCTGAAACCCACCAAACCCACAAAAATAATTTGCAAACACCGGTAAAGGGTTATTCCGGAAAACTTATCTAGGGTAAAAACTAGATTTAATTTTCAAAAGATCAAATGTTTTCATAAAGATCCAATTTCCTTAATGGATCTAAATTTTTATAGTCATGTGGGACTGTAAACCATATCGTTACTACCATTGTTTATACCGCCGTATAGAAATCACTGATGTATAAAGTGTGAAGAATAAAGAAGTGATTCTAGTATTTCAAGACGATATTGCTTGAGGACAAGCAACACTTAAGTGTGGGAATATTTGATAATGCTAAAAACGAACATATATTTCATAGCATTATTCCTCAAGAAAGACAAGCTTTTAGTTGCAATTGTTCTATTTAAAAGTGATATTCGTTTAAATAATAAAAGGTGAAGACAAAAGACAGATTCGACGAATTGAAGACGCAAACGACCAAAAAGCTCAAAAGTACAAAATACAATCAAAGAGGTTCCAATTATTGATAAGAAACGTCTCGAAATTACAAGAGTACAAGATTCAAAACGCAAAGTACAAAATATAAAATTGTACGCAAGGACGTTCAAAAATCCGAAACCGGGACCAGAGTCAACTCTCAACGCTCGACGCAACGGACTAAAAATTACAAGTCAACTATGCACATGAATATAATATAATATATAAAAAATTCTTAAAAATTATATATATATTATATTAATATTTAAAACCGTCGGCAGACTTAGATCCAATTTGGAGTGAGCTGGAATTTCAAACTCCGCGACTCGCAGAGTTTGAAGGCAAAAAATGCCGCGAGTCGCGGAGCCCCAAAAACTGAAACTCCCTATAAAAGCAAACGAATTCTGATTGCAAAAAAAACATATATATCCATCCTCTCTATATCTATACGTAAATATTTATATTTATATTTTAATTTTAATTTTAATTTTAATTTTAATTTTAATTTTAATTTTAATCCTAATAATAAGGGTATGTTAGCGAATGTTGTAAGGGTGTAAGTCGAAATTCTGTCCGTGTAACGCTACGCTATTTTTAATCATTGTAAGTTATGTTCAACCTTTTTAATTTAATGTCTCGTAGCTAAGTTATTATTATGCTTATTTAAAATGAAGTAATCATGATGTTGGGCTAATTATTAAAATTGGGTAATTGGGCTTTGTACCATAATTGAGGTTTGGACAAAAGAACGACACTTGTGGAAATTAGACTATGGGCTATTAATGGGCTTTATATTTGTTTAACTAAATGATAGTTTGTTAATGTTAATATAAAGATTTACAATTGGGCGTCCCTATAAATTACCATATACACTCGATCGGACACGATGGGCGGGGTATTTATATGTACGAATAATCGTTCATTTAACCGGACACGGGAATGGATTAATAGCCACTAGAATAATTAAAACAGGGGTGAAATTATGTACAAGGACACTTGGTATAATTGATAACAAAATATTAAAACCTTGGGTTACACTCAGTCGACATCCTGGTGTAATTATTAAACAAAGTATTAAAATCTTGTTACAGTTTAAGTCCCCAATTAGTTGGAATATTTAACTTCGGGTATAAGGATAATTTGACGAGGACACTCGCACTTTATATTTATGACTGATGGACTGTTATGGACAAAAACCAGAAGGACATATTAAATAATCCAGGACAAAGGACAATTAACCCATGGGCATAAAACTAAAATCAACACGTCAACCATCATGATTACGGAAATTTAAATAAGCATAATTCCTTTATTTTATATTTAATTGCACTTCTAATTATCGCATTTTTATTGTTATTGTATTTAATTGCACTTTTAATTATCGTACTTTTTAATTATCGCAAGTTTATTTTATCGCACTTTTATTATTCGCAATTTCATTATCGTTATTTACTTTACACTTTAAATTAAGTCTTGTATTTATTTATTATTTTACATTTGGTTTTAACTGCGACTAAAGTTTTAAAATCGACAAACCGGTCATTAAACGGTAAAAACCCCCCTTTATAATAATAATATTACTTATATATATATATATATATTTGTATTTTTATAAAAGTAAACTAATATAGCGTTAAGCTTTGTTTAAAGATTATCCCTGTGGAACGAACCGGACTTACTAAAAACTACACTACTGTACGATTAGGTACACTGCCTATAAGTGTTGTAGCAAGGTTTAAGTATATCCATTCTCTAAATAAATAAATATCTTGTGTAAAATTGTATCGTATTTAATAGTATTTCCTGCTAAAAATTAATAGTATTTTATACACCTCTGCTAAAACATCAAGTTATTTTTGCTTTCCCTTACAACCGGACGGTAGTTTACCGAAAGGTAATATACGGGACAAGTAAACTGGACGTGTTGCTTTCCAAATACAAGGTTAGCAAGTGAGTGACACAAAACCATAAGTTTTGAGCTAAAATTGTTCTTTATTATCAGAGAGCACTAGATTCTAATACAACTACTGCTTTACTAGTATTTTTAATGGTAACCCAGTGTTTAAGATAAAAATTTTAAAATCCGAAAGAATTTAACCCAACTATAAAGACCTAGTCTTATATACTGACTACCCAATTCTAGTAAAATTTTTCAAAATTTTCAATTAAATGAACTCAAAATCATGTTTATACATATTTATGAACGATAAACTAGGTTTTAACACCGAAATTATTGTAACCTCGGAAAGGACATAAATTGAGAAACAAACCAAAATGTTAAAATTCATTTAAAATAGAATAGAGGACAATAAAAAGGAAAATAAAAGCCAAGTGTGGGAAAATTCTCCAAGTTATTCAAAACATATATCACATATTTTTGTACAAATAACTGAAAATACTTTTTCTTTGGACTAAACTAAAAAGTTTTACCTGATTTACTGTAAGAAAGATGGATCTACACGATGAATCAATTCCATCATTAAAAGGAAGTAAAGTCTTCCGAAAAAGACACGCGCTTCTTGATTTAGGTCAAGAAGTTGTCGTCCAGACCAGCTGTAGGTTGACGAAAAATCTAGAAAAGTCATCACTAAAATCAGCAGGAAATCCACGGACCTCAGCATTAAACAGGGTCGCCAAGTGGTCAGATTTATCCTAACCTTGAGAAGGATTTATCTCGTAAAATGGGGAGGCACCGTGCAAATTAGCTTGATAAGACTAATGAATCAGATCCCCAGAAAGGATAATCTCCTTAAAGATTAAAAATCAGCTTTTAAAGCCTGATATTACTCAATCCTAGAGATTGACCTTAAAGATTTAGAATTCAAACTCATGGAATTCAATGATATCTAAACTCGAGCTTGAACGAGAAAATATTTTGATCAAAAATAAAACTGATTTGTTTTCTGAAAACCCTATTTTCAATGCGTTCATTACCATTGAACGTAAAATCCTAGGAATTCACCTGGAATTCATTAGGTCACCTGAACTAAATCAGGTGTCAACCGTAAGAACGGTAGTTGCATAGCATGGTCAAAGACAGGACCTTGTGCCAGACCGAAAAAATTATAGGATGATCTTTACTATTGCTCCTACAAAGGATAGTAATTGCGTTCGACACGTTATAGACCATAATTAAAAGCATGTAAGGGGACATTGCCTTAACAGTTGCTTGTTCAACGCTTTCCTTTACAACCGGACGGTAGTTTACCGAAAGGTAATATACGGGACAAGTAAACTGGACGTGTTGCTTTCCAAATACAAGGTTAGCAAGTGGGTGACACAAAACCGCAAGTTTTGAGCTAAAATTTTCAAATCTGAAACCCACCAAACCCACAAAAATAATTTGCAAACACCGGTAAAGGGTTATTCCGGAAAACTTATCTAGGGTAAAAACTAGATTTAATTTTCAAAAGATCAAATGTTTTCATAAAGATCCAATTTCCTTAATGGATCTAAATTTTTATAGTCATGTGGGACTGTAAACCATATCGTTACTACCATTGTTTATACCGCCGTATAGAAATCACTGATGTACAAAGTGTGAAGAATAAAGAAGTGATTCTAGTATTTCAAGACGATATTGCTTGAGGACAAGCAACGCTTAAGTGTGGGAATATTTGATAATGCTAAAAACGAACATATATTTCATAGCATTATTCCTCAAGAAAGACAAGCTTTTAGTTGCAATTGTTCTATTTAAAAGTGATATTCGTTTAAATAATAAAGGTGAAGACAAAAGACAGATTCGACGAATTGAAGACGCAAACGACCAAAAAGCTCAAAAGTACAAAATACAATCAAAGAGGTTCCAATTATTGATAAGAAACGTCTCGAAATTACAAGAGTACAAGATTCAAAACGCAAAGTACAAAATATAAAATTGTACGCAAGGACGTTCGAAAATCCGGAACCGGGACCAGAGTCAACTCTCAACGCTCGACGCAACGGACTAAAAATTACAAGTCAACTATGTACATGAATATAATCAAATATATAAATAATTCTTAAAAATTATATATATATTATATTAATATTTAAAACCGTCGGCAGACTAAGATCCAATTTGGAGTGAGCTGGAATTTCAAACTCCGCGACTCGCGGAGTTTGAAGGCAAAAAAAGCCGCGAGTCGCGGAGCCCCAAAAACTGAAACTCCCTATAAAAGCAAACGAATTCTGATCGCAAAAATAACATATATATCCATCCTCTCTATATCTATACGTAAATATTTATATTTATATTTTAATTTTAATTTTAATTTTAATCCTAATAATAAGGGTATGTTAGCGAATGTTGTAAGGGTGTAAGTCGAAATTCTGTCCGTGTAACGCTACGCTATTTTTAATCATTGTAAGTTATGTTCAACCTTTTTAATTTAATGTCTCGTAGCTAAGTTATTATTATGCTTATTTAAAACGAAGTAATCATGATGTTGGGCTAATTATTAAAATTGTGTAATTGGGCTTTGTACCATAATTGGGGTTTGGACAAAAGAACGACACTTGTGGAAATTAGACTATGGGCTATTAATGGGCTTTATATTTGTTTAACTAAATGATAGTTTGTTAATGTTAATATAAAGATTTACAATTGGGCGTCCCTATAAATTACCATATACACTCGATCGGACACGATGGGCGGGGTATTTATATGTACGAATAATCGTTCATTTAACCGGACACAGGAATGGATTAATAGCCACTAGAATAATTAAAACAGGGGTGAAATTATGTAAAAGGACACTTGGCATAATTGATAACAAAATATTAAAACCTTGGGTTACACTCAGTCGACATCCTGGTGTAATTATTAAACAAAGTATTAAAATCTTGTTATAGTTTAAGTCCCCAATTAGTTAGAATATTTAACTTCGGGTATAAGGATAATTTGACGAGGATACTCGCACTTTATATTTATGACTGATGGACTGTTATGGATAAAAACCAGACGGACATATTAAATAATCCAGGACAAAGGACAATTAACCCATGGGCATAAAACTAAAATCAACACGTCAAACATCATGATTACGGAAGTTTAAATAAGCATAATTCTTTTATTTCATATTTAATTTCTTTTATTTTATATTTAATTGCACTTCTAATTATAGCACTTTTATTTATTGTTAGTATATTTAATTGCACTTTTAATTATCGTACTTTCTAATTATCGCAAGTTTATTTTATCGCATTTTTATTAATCGCAATTTCATTATCGTTATTTACTTTACGCTTTAAATTAAGTCTTGTATTTATTATTTTACATTTGGTTTTAACTGCGACTAAAGTTTTAAAATCGACAAACCGGTCATTAAACAGTAAAAACCCCCCTTTATAATAATAATATTACTTATATATATATTTGTATTTTTACAAAAGTAAACTAATATAGCGTTAAGCTTTGTTTAAAGATTTTCCCTGTGGAACGAACCGGACTTACTAAAAACTACACTACTGTACGATTAGGTACACTGCCTATAAGTGTTGTAGCAAGGTTTAAGTATATCCATTCTCTAAATAAATAAATATCTTGTGTAAAATTGTATCGTATTTAATAGTATTTCCTGCTAAAATTTAATAGTATTATATACACTCTGCTCAAACTATCAATATGCATCTTGTTAATGTCGGTTACCAGGTGTTCACCATATGAATGATTTTTATCTCTATGTATGGGATGTGTATTGAAATATGAAATCTTGTGGTCTATTGTTACGATTTGATATATATAGGTTAAACCTATAACTCACCAACATTTTTGTTGACATTTAAAGCATGTTTATTCTCAGGTGAATACTAAGAGCTTCCGCTGTTGCATACTAAAATAAGGACAAGATTTGGAGTCCATGTTTGTATGATACTGTGTAAAAACTGCATTCAAGAAACTAATTTCGATGTAACATATTTGTATTGTAAACCATTATGTAATGGTCGTGTGTAAACAGGATATTTTAGATTATCATTATTTGATAATCTACGTAAAGCTTTTTAAACCTTTATTTATGAAATAAAGGTTATGGTTTGATTTAAAAATGAATGCAGTCTTTGAAAAACGTCTCATATAGAGGTCAAAACCTCGCAACGAAATCAATTAATATGGAACGTTTTTAATCAATAAGAACGGGACATTTCAGTAGAGTGGTGGAGATAATTATGCGACGTTGTTCTCCAAAGTTCTCAAGATTAGTGTGATGATTCCGGGTAGCACTAGGGCTTCGAGTACTTGTTTTAATCTCCGATGGCAAAGAAATGTGCTACTGACTGGTGGTACGAACCAAGTTTCTTCTCGAGTAGCCGCAGTTTTATTTCTTACTCGTATAGTGGGAGCGTGTTTGGGATGAGAAGATGGGTTTGTGAAATTCATAGCTATGAGGAAGTCAGTGTACCAGCGAGAAAGCGGAAAGTTGGAAAGTTAGTAGATTTCGAGGTTGTAAGTGTGTTCTCACTAGAGCCTTGATGAAGTGTCTACGAGGGAGTCTGTTGGATTTTCTGATTGCTGGAAAGAAGAATCATAGATAGATTGTAAAATCATGTACGAGGGTGGTCGTTGACATGTGTGTTCGGGATTGGACATGTTTAGATCGACGTGTGAGCCATGGTTGTCTCATGAATAATATTATATTTGAAGTGTCGCATACGTCAATTGGTCTTCTAGTGTAAGAAGATGATCTTCGTGTTGGAAGATGGAGGCGATAGAAACCGAGATAGCCCAAGCTAGTAACTAAGAGATTGGATGTAATGACCCAAACCTCGTTATACCAAAAAACGACCCCAATTTTCTTTTTGTGAGACAGCACATCTGGACGGCATCCAGTTATCTGGATGGCGTCCAGTACTGAAGCCCAGGACGACGTCCAACCAATTGGGACGGCGTCCAAATGAACTGTAAGATTCTGAGCTCAGGGTCCAACTTGCGCGAGAGAAAAACCCGCTTCCCGACATTTTTAAACGAATCCGCTTTCACAACACATTAATATAAATAAAACTAAGAAGTTTTCACAATAAGACCAAGTTTTACAACATCGGGCCCACGTCGGCCGTTTTACGAATTTCGTTCAAAAATACAATTTCGATATAAGAGTTTAATTTCCAAACGACACCTAGGACATGGTGTTTGGGGTTAAACTACCCACATCTTGGCCAACTTCAAAAGCTAACATTCCAAAAGCGTCCCCTTATCAAAACAAAGCGGGAGGCCACTAATCCAACCGAACACCCTTACCCTTGTCCATGCCGGAACTTAAAAAGAGTAAACAACGAGAGGGTAAGCAAAATGCTTAGTGAATGCAATAAGTATACATATACGTATATAACATACTTACTTGCAATCACTTACAACAATTACCGCATACAAGCTAGCAATATAATTAGCATACCATCACAAAGTATAAGGCTAAATCTCTAATACACAAGCTAGCACAACAATAGCATATAATTCGTACAATATAATATGCCCCACTACAACACGTGTAGTGACCCGAACTTTTCCGAACCTTTCTATGATTATATGTTTAATGAAAACTATATTTACATGATTAAATGTTTCCAACATGTTAAGCAATCAAACTTGTTAAGACTTGGTTAATTGAAACGGAAATTTTGTAAACGTCTGATTACCCAGTTTGACCAATGATTCACGAACGCTATAAGTTGTATATGACATGATGATACATAAATGAATAAATATATATGTTTAACATGATATAATGATCATCAAGTATCTCATTAAAAATAGTAACAATAAGTTATATACTTAAAAAGGAGACTATTGACGTATGAAACTCGAAACGATACATATAACGATTATCGTTATAACCACGTCTTACTAAATATATATGAAGCATATTAATACATTGTTATATTATATATAACATGATAATATGATAATTAAATATATCATTAAGTGTATTAATAATGAACTACATAAGTAAAAACAAGACTACTAACTTAAGGATTTCGAAACGAGACATATATGTAACGATTATCGTTGTAACGACATTTAAATGTATATATCATATTAAGATATATTAATATATCATAATATCATGATAATATAATAATTTAAAATCTCATTTGATATTATAAACTTTGGGTTAACAACATTTAATAAGATCGTTAACCTAAAGGTCTCAAAACAACACTTACATGTAACGACTAACGATGACTTAACGACTCAGTTAAAATGTATATACATGTAGTGTTTTAATATGTATTCATACACTTTTGAAAGACTTCAATACACTTATCAAAATACTTCTACTTAACAAAAATGCTTACAATTACATCCTCGTTTAGTTTCATCAACAATTCTACTCGTATGCACCCGTATTCGTACTCGTACAATACACAGCTTTTAGATGTATGTACTATTTGTATATACACTCCAATGATCAGCTCTTAGCAGCCTATGTGAGTCACCTAACACATGTGGGAACTATCATTTGGCAGCTAGCATGAAATATCTCATAAAATTACAAAAATATGAGTAATCATTCATGACTTATTTACATGAAAACAAAATTACATATCCTTTATATCTAATCCATACACCAACGACCAAAAACACCTACAAACACTTTCATTCTTTAATTTTCTTCATCTAATTGATCTCTCTCAAGTTCTAACTTCAAGTTCTAAGTGTTCTTCATAAATTCTACAAGTTCTAGTTACATAAAATCAAGAATACTTTCAAGTTTGCTAGCTCACTTCCAATCTTGTAAGGTGATCATCCAACCTCAAGAAATCTTTGTTTCTTACAGTAGGTTATCATTCTAATACAAGGAAATAATCATATTCAAACTTTAGTTCAATTTCTATAACTATAACAATCTTATTTCAAGTGATGATCTTACTTGAACTTGTTTTCGTGTCATGATTCTGCTTCAAGAACTTCGAGCCATCCAAGGATCCATTGAAGCTAGATCCATTTTTCTCTTTCCCAGTAGGTTTATCCAAGGAACTTAAGGTAGTAATGATGTTCATAACATCATTCAATTCATACATAAAAAGCTATCATATTCGAAGTGGTAAACTAGTAATCACTAGAACATAGTTTAGTTAATTCTAAACTTGTTCGCAAATAAAGTAAATCCTTCTAACTACACTTTTATAATCAACTATACACATGATCTATATCTATATGATATGCTAATTTAATGATTTAAAACCCAGAAACACGATAAACACCATAAAACTGGATTTACGCCGTCGTAGTTACAACCGGGGGCTGTTTTGGTTTGGATAATTAAAAACTATAAAAAAAACTTTGATTTAAAAGCTATAATTTTGGGAAAATGATTTTTCTTATGAACATGAAACCATATCAAAAAATCATGGTTAAACTCAAAGTGAAAGTATGTTTTTCAAAACAGTCATCAAGATGTCGTTCTTTCGACGGAAATGACTACCTCTTTCAAAAACGACTTGTAACTTGTATTTCCGACTATAAACCTATACCTTTTCTATTTAGTTTCATAAATTCAAGTTCAATACAAAACCTTGGCCGCTTAAATCACTCAAAACGGATTAGAAACGAAGAAATGGCGAGCAAAACAAAATTGGTAAAAACTACTCATTTTAACTACGTGAAAATTGGTAACAAATCTATTCCAACCATAAATTAATCAACTTGTATTGTATATTATGTAATCTTGAGATACCATAGACACGTATACAATTTTTCGACCTATCATGTCGACACATCTATATATATTTCGGAACAACCATAGACGCTCTATATGTGAATGTTGGAGTTAGCTATACAGGGTTGAGGTTGATTCCAAAATATATATAGTTTGAGTTGTGATCAATACTGAGATATGTATACACTGGGTCGTGGATTGATTCAAGATAATATATATTGATTTATTTCTGTACGTCTAACTGTGGACAACTAGTTGTAGGTTACTAACGAGGACAGCTGACTTAATAAACTTAAAACATCAAAATGTATTAAAAGTGTTGTAAATATATTTTGAACATACTTTGATATATATGTACATATTTGTTATAGGTTCGTGAATCGACCAGTGGCCAAGTCTTACTTCCCGAAGAAGTAAAAAATCTGTGAAAGTGAGTTATAGTCCCACTTTTAAAATCTAATATTTTTGGGATGAGAATACATGCAGGTTTTATAAATGATTTACAAAATAGACACAAGTACGTGAAACTACATTCTATGGTTGAATTATCGAAATCGAATATGCCCCTTTTTATTAAGTCTGGTAATCTAAGAATTAGGGAACAGACACCCTAATTGACGTGAATCTTAAAGATAGATCTATTGGGCCTAACAAACCCCATCCAAAGTACCGGATGCTTTAGTACTTCGAAATTTATATCATATCCGAAGGGTGTCCCGGAATAATGGGGATATTCTTATATATGCATCTTGTTAATGTCGATTACCAGGTGTTCACCATATGAATGATTTTTATCTCTATGTATGGGATGTATATTGAAATATGAAATCTTGTGGTCTATTGTTACGATTTGATATATATAGGTTAAACCTATAACTCACCAACATTTTTTGTTGACGTTTTAAGCATGTTTATTCTCAGGTGATTATTAAGAGCTTCTGCTGTCGCATACTTAAATAAGGACAAGATTTGGAGTCCATGCTTGTATGATATTGTGTAAAAACTGCATTTAAGAAACTTATTTCGTTGTAACATATTTGTATTGTAAACCATTATGTAATAGTCGTATGTAAACAGGATATTTTAGATTATCATTATTTGATAATCTACGTAAAGCTTTTTAAACCTTTATTGATGAAATAAAGGTTATGGTTTGTTTTAAAATGAGTGCAGTCTTTGAAAAACATCTCATATAGAGGTCAAAACCTCGCAACGAAATCAATTAATATGGAACGTTTTTAATCAATAAGAACGGGACATTTCAGTTGGTATCCGAGCGTTGGTCTTAGAGAACCAGAATTTTGCATTAGTGTGTCTTATCGAGCTGGTTAGGATGCATTAGTGAGTCTGGACTTCGACCGTGTTTACTTGAAAAATGATTGCTTAACAAATTTTGTTGGAAACTATATATTTTTAACATGTGAATATTATGTGATATATTAATCTCTTAACACGTTTGATATTATGTGATAGATGTCTACCTCTAGAACAAGTCCCATTGACTCACCTAATAATAATGAAGAGTCAAATGTAAATTGGAATGATTCGTGGACTGATTCACAAGTTCCCGAAGAGGAACCGGAAGAAGAGTCGGAACCGGAAGAAGAATCGGAACCGGAAGAAGAATCGGAACCGGAAAAAGAATCGGAACAGGAAGAAGAAATAGAACCAGTGGGGGAAATAATAAAACGGTTAAGTAGAAGAAAATTCTCAACCAACCGACCAAAGTTAATTATGGTCAATGGTGTTTCCGCCAAGGAAGCAAAGTATTGGGAGGATTACCAATTCTCCGATGAATCGGATCCCGACAAGGATTCCGATGATGTTATAGAAATTACCCCAACACAATTTAATAAGGCAAAAAAGAATAATAAGGGAAAGGGCATAAAAATAGAGAAATTTGATTCCAAACCCGATGAACTTTATATGTATCGTCAACACCCGTATTTCTTAAGTTTTGACAATACCCCGGGAACCTCTAAACCACCAGGTTTTTCTAAACCAATGTGGAAAACGACGGCTCGTATTAGGGGAACATCATATATCCCTAGAAACTTGGCAAAACGAATCAAAATCGAAGAAGAAGAAACGAGCGAGTCGGAATAAGATAGTTGTATTCGTGTGGTGTAATATATGTAATATAGTGTGCTTATGCTTTATGATATATGTAAAAATTGCTTGTATTAATAAGTATTTTTTTTTATGAATCTAACTCTTGTCTATTTTACAGTATAAAAACACAAAATGGATAGATAACCCAATATTTTAAGAGACCTACCCGGAGACATGATTGATGAAATCTTGTCTAGAGTCGGTCAGAATTCCTCGGCACAACTATTTAAGGCGAGATCAGTTTGTAAGACATTCGAAGAATGTTCAAAGAATTCCTTAGTTTATAAAAGGCTTTCGTTCGAAAGATGGGGGATATCACATTGGGAAATCCATAAGTTACGATGTGTTTACTTTGACGCATATATTGCGGAGAACCCAAATGCTATTTTACGCAACGGGTTAAGAAATTATTTTGACTCAATATATCCGAATATAGGACTTCGTGATTTAGAAAAAGCGGCTAACATGCAACATAAAGAAGCATGGTATGCTTACGGGTTAGTAATGTTCGCTTCTCACCAAAGTGAGAACAAGAACATCGGGCTACAACTATTAAACAAAACATTCCCACAAGTGACGGAGTCGGTAATTGGGGTAAGAAATGAGGTTTTTAGGTTATTACGAGACTGTTGGTCATTACGTAACCTTCATCCTTTTGACGACGTTACAACACATTGTCTTACTATCGGTCACAACGGTTATGTTCCACAAAACCAAGGATGGGAAGTGGTATTAGTAAAACCAGAATGCATGACTTGTTTCTGGACGTATGAATTACGTGTCTTTATTGCCTTTGCTGAACGCCTTAGTTATTAACTAGAATTATCTTCGCAACTACTTTGTATCAAAGTTTTATGTGCTATATTTCATGCTATATGTAAAAAAAGCGGTATTGTAAGTTTGCAAGTTATTGTATAAAGGTTTGAATATGATATTTTTTTTTGTGATTAGTTTTTCATATAGAATTGTAGTAGTTGAAATGGTATGTTAGCTACTAAGTATGAACTTAACGGGTAGGTACTACCCGAATTAAAGAGTATAAAATGCTAATATGAAGAAAGAGCTTTTATAAATAAGTTCATATTACGCTACGAAATACTATTGACTACTCTTGATATTCTATATGATTAACTCGTTTCATTTAACTATTTTGAAGGAAATGGCACCGAAAACTCGACACACCTTGAATATGAGCGAAGAGGAATTTCGTGCCTTTCTTGCTTCAAACATAGCCACAGTACAGGCTGCGCTACATACCAACAATAACCTTGGATCTAGCAGTACAGGAAATCGTGTAGGATGCACCTACAAAGAATTCACTGCCTGCAAACCTTTGGAATTTGATGGAACCGAAGGACTGATCGGATTGAAACGGTGGACTGAGAAGGTCGAATCGGTGTTTGCCATAAGTAAGTGTACTGAAGAGGACAAAGTGAAGTACGCTACGCATACCTTCACAGGTTCTGCATTAACATGGTGGAATACCTATCTAGAGCAAGTGGGACAAGATGATGCTTACGCACTATCGTGGTCAGCATTCAAGCACTTGATGAACGAGAAGTACCGTCCCAGAATCGAGGTCAATAAGCTCAAGACAGAACTTAGAGGGTTACAAACCCAAGGATTTGATATTACCACGTACGAAAGATGATTCACAGAATTATGCTTATTGTGTCCGGGAGCGTTCGAAGATGAGGAAGAGAAGATCGACGCGTTTGTGAAAGGATTACCGGAAAGAATCCAAGAAGATATAAGTTCACACGAGCCCGCCTCCATAAAACAGGCATGTAGAATGGCTCACAAACTAGTGAACCAGATTGAGAAAAGAATTAAAGAACAGACTGCTGAAGAGGCCAATGTGAAGCAAGTCAAAAGAAAGTGGGAGGAAAACGGTGATAAGAATCACCAATACAACAACAACAACAATTACAACAATAATCGCAACAACTATCCCAACAATCGCAACATCAATCGCAACTACAACAAACGGCCCAACAACAACAACAACAACAACAACAACAACAACAACAACAACAACAACAACAACAACAACAACAACAACAACAACAACAACAACAACAACAACAACAACAACAACAACAACAACAACAACAACAACAACAACAACAACAACAACAACAACAACAACAACAACAACATCAACTACAACAATCATCCCAACAACAATAATAACCGCAACAACAACAACAATCAGAAGCAGCTATGCCAAAGGTGTGAAAAGTATCACTCGGGGTTCTGCACCAAATTTTGCAACAAGTGTAAAAGAAATGGTCATAGCGCGGCGAAGTGTGAGGTCTACGGACCATGGGTTAACAGAACGAAAGGAACAAATGGTGTCGGAACGAGTAATGGCGGAGCAAGTAGTGTCGGAGCAAGTTATGCCAATATAGTTTGTTATAAATGTGGAAAACCGATCCACATTATTAGAAATTGCCCGAACCAGGAGAACACGAATGGACAAGGCCGTGGAAGAGTTTTCAATATTAATGCGGCAGAGGCACAGGAAGACCCGGAGCTTGTTACGGGTACGTTTCTTATTGACAATAAATCTGCTTACGTTTTATTTGAATCGGGTGCGGATAGAAGCTATATGAGTAGAGATTTTTGTGCTAAATTAAGTTGTCCATTGACGCCGTTGTATAGTAAATTTTTACTCGGATTAGCAAACGGTAAATTAATTTCAGCAGATTATATATGCCGGAATCGAGAAATTAAACTGGGTAGCGAAATATTTAAGATTGATTTGATACCCGTAGACTTAGGGAGTTTTGATGTAATAGTTGGCATGGACTGGCTGAAGAAGGTGAAAGCAGAGATCGTATATTATAAAAATGCAATTCGCATTGTACGAGAAGAAGGAGAACCCTTAATGGTGTACGGAGAAAAGGGAAACACGAAGCTACATCTTATTAGTAATTTGAAGGCACAAAAACTAATAAGAAAAAGTTGCTATGCTATTCTAGCACACGTCGAGAAAGTACAAACTGAAGAAAAGAGCATCAATGATGTTCCTGTCGCAAAAGAATTTCCCGATGTATTTCCGAAAGAATTACCGGGACTACCTTCACATTGATCTGTTGAATTTCAAATAGATCTTGTACAAGGAGCTGCACCAATAGCTCGTGCTCCTTATAGACTCGCACCCAGCGAGATTAAAGAACTGCAAAGCCAACTGCAAGAACTATTAGAACGTGGTTTCATTCGACCAAGCACATCACCATGGGGAGCTCCTGTTTGTTTGTCAAGAAGAAGGATGGTACATTTAGGTTGTGTATTGACTACAGAGAGTTGAACAAAGTTACCATCAAAAACCGTTATCCACTACCGAGAATTGACGACTTATTTGATCAACTACAAGGCTCGTCGATTTATTCGAAGATCAATTTACGTTCTGGATATCATCAAATACGAGTAAAGGAGGATGATATTCCAAAAACTGCTTTTAGGACGCGTTATGGTCATTACGAGTTTATGGTTATGCCGTTTGGAATGACTAACGCACCAGCTGTGTTCATGGACCTTATGAACCGAGTGTATGGGCCATATCTTGACAAGTTTGTCATTGTTTTCATCGATGACATACTTATTTACTCAAAGAATGATCAAGAGCACGAAAAACATTTGAGAAAAGTGCTAGAAGTATTGAGGAAAGAAAAACTGTACGCTAAGTTTTCAAAGTGTGCATTTTGGTTGGAAGAAGTTCAATTCCTCGGTCACATAGTGAACAAAGAAGGTATCCAGGTGGACCCGACAAAGATCGAAACCGTTGAAAAGTGGGAAAACCCAAAAACTCCGAAGCATATACGTCAATTTTAGGATTGGCTAGTTACTACAGAAGATTCATCCAAGATTTCTCCAAAATAGCAAAACCCTTGACTGCATTAACGCATAAAGGGAAGAAATTTGAATGGAAGGATGAACAAGAGAAGGCGTTTCAGTTATTGAAGAAAAAGCTAACTACGGCACCTATATTGTCATTGCCTGAAGGGAATGATGATTTTGTGATATATTGTGACGCCTCAAAGCAAGGTCTCGGTTGTGTATTAATGCAACGAATGAAGGTAATTGCTTATGCGTCTAGACAATTGAAGATTCACGAGCAAAATTATACGACGCATGATTTGGAATTAGGCGCGGTTGTTTTTGCATTAAAGACTTGGAGGCACTACTTATATGGGGTCAAAAGTATTATATATACCGACCACAAAAGTCTTCAACACATATTTAATCAGAAACAACTGAACATGAGGCAGCGTAGGTGGATTGAATTGTTGAATGATTACGACTTTGAGATTCGTTACCATCCGGGGAAGGCAAATGTGGTAGCCGACGCCTTGAGTAGAAAGGACAGACAACCCATTCGAGTAAAATCTATGAATATAATGATTCACAATAACCTTACTACTCAAATAAAGGAGGCGCAACAAGGAGTTTTAAAAGATGGAAATTTAAAGAATGAAATACCCAAAGGATCGGAGAAGCATCTTAATATTCGGGAAGATGGAACCCGGTATAGGGCTGAAAGGATTTGGGTACCAAAATTTGGATATATGAGAGAAATGGTACTTAGAGAAGCTCATAAAACCAGATACTCAATACATCCTGGAACGGGGAAGATGTACAAGGATCTCAAGAAACATTTTTGGTGGCCAGGTATGAAAGCTGATATTGCTAAATACGTAGGGGAATGTTTGACGTGTTCCAAGGTCAAAGCGGAGCATCAGAAACCATCAGGTCTACTTCAACAATCCAAAATCCCGGAATGGAAATGGGAAAACATTACCATGGATTTCATCACTAAATTGCTAAGGACTGCAAGTGGTTTTGATACTATTTGGGTAATAGTTGATCTTCTCACCAAATCAGCACACTTCCTGCCAATAAGAGAAGATGACAAGATGGAGAAGTTAGCACGACTGTATTTGAAGGAAGTCGTCTCCAGACATGGAATACCAATCTCTATTATCTCTGATAGGGATGGCAGATTTATTTCAAGGTTCTGGCAGACATTACAACAAGCATTAGGAACTCTACTAGACATGAGTACTGTCTATCATCCACAAACTGATGGGCAGAGTGAAAGGACGATACAAACACTTGAAGACATGCTACGAGCATGTGTTATTGATTTCGGAAATAGTTGGGATCGACATCTACCGTTAGCAGAATTTTCCTACAACAATAGCTACCATTCAAGCATTGAGATGGCTCCGTTTGAAGCACTTTATGGTAGAAAGTGCAGGTCTCCGATTTGTTGGAGTGAAGTGGGGGATAGACAGATTACGGGTCCGGAGATAATACAAGAAACTACTGAGAAGATCATCCAAATTCAACAACGGTTGAAAACCGCCCAAAGTCGACAAAAGAGCTACGCCGACATTAAAAGAAAAGATATAGAATTTGAAATTGGAGAGATGGTCATGCTTAAGGTTGTACCTTGGAAAGGTGTTGTTCGATTTGGTAAACGAGGGAAATTAAATCCAAGGTATATTGGACCATTAAAGATTATTGATCGTGTCGGACCAGTAGCTTACCGACTTGAGTTACCTCAACAACTCGCAGCTGTACATAACACTTTCCACGTCTCGAATTTGAAGAAATGTTTTGCTAAAGAAGATCTCACTATTCCGTTGGACGAAATCTAAATCAATGAAAAACTTCAATTCATTGAAGAACCCGTTGAAATAATGGATCGTGATGTTAAGAGACTTAAACAAAACAAGATACCGATTGTTAAGGTTTGATGAAATGCTCGTAGAGGACCCGAGTTCACCTGGGAACGAGAAGATCAGATGAAGAAGAAGTACCCGAACTTATTTCCAGAAGATGAGCCAACACCTCCAATCGCTTAAAATTTCGGGACGAAATTTATTTAACGGGTAGGTACTGTAGTGACCCGAACTTTTCCGAACCTTTATATGATTATATGTTTAATGAAAACTATATTTACATGATTAAATGTTTCCAACATGTTAAGCAATCAAACTTGTTAAGACTTGGTTAATTGAAACGAAAATTTTGTAAACGTCTGATTACCCAGTTTGACCAATGATTCACGAACGCTATAAGTTGTATATGACATGATGATACATAAATGAATAAATATATATGTTTAACATGATATAATGATCATAAAGTATCTCATTAAAAATAGTAACAATAAGTTATATACTTAAAAAGGAGACTATTGACGTATGAAACTCGAAACAATACATATAACGATTATCGTTATAACCACGTCTTACTAAATATATATGAAGCATACTAATACATTGTTATATTATATATAACATGATAATATGATAATTAAATATATCATTAAGTGTATTAACAATGAACTACATAAGTAAAAACAAGACTACTAACTTAAGGATTTCGAAACGAGACATATATGTAACGATTATCGTTGTAACGACATTCAAATGTATATATCATATTAAGATATATTAATATATCATAATATCATGATAATATAATAATTTAAAATCTCATTTGATATTATAAACTTTGGGTTAACAACATTTAACAAGATCGTTAACCTAAAGGTCTCAAAACAACACTTACATGTAACGACTAACGATGACTTAACGACTCAGTTAAAATGTATATACATGTAGTGTTTTAATATGTATTCATACACTTTTGAAAGACTTCAAGACACTTATCAAAATACTTCTACTTAACAAAAATGCTTACAATTACATCCTCGTTCAGTTTCATCAACAATTCTACTCGTATGCACCCGTATTCGTACTCGTACAATACACAGCTTTTAGATGTATGTACTATTGGCATATACACTTCAATGATCAGCTCTTAGCAGCCCATGTGAGTCACCTAACACATGTGGAAACCATCATTTGGCAACTAGCATGAAATATCTCATAAAATTACAAAAATATGAGTAATCATTCCTGACTTATTAAATGAAAACAAAATTACATATCCTTTATATCTAATCCATACACCAACGACCAAAAACACATACAAACACTTTCATTCTTCAATTTTCTTCATCTAATTGATCTTTCTCAAGTTCTAACTTCAAGTTCTAAGTGTTCTTCATAAATTCTACAAGTTCTAGTTACATAAAATCAAGAATACTTTCAAGTTTGCTAGCTCACTTCCAATCTTGTAAGGTGATCATCCAACCTCGAGAAATCTTTGTTTCTTACAGTAGGTTATCATTCTAATACAAGGTAATAATCAAATTCAAACTTTGGTTCAATTTCTATAACTATAACAATCTTATTTCAAGTGATGATCTTACTTGAACTTGTTTTCGTGTCATGATTCTGCTTCAAGAACTTCGAGCCATCCAAGGATCCATTGAAGCTAGATCCATTTTTCTCTTTTCCAGTAGGTTTATCCAAGGAACTTAAGGTAGTAATGATGTTCATAACATCATTCGATTCATACATAAAAAGCTATCATATTCGAAGTGGTAAACTAGTAATCACTAGAACATAGTTTAGTTAATTCTAAACTTGTTCGCAAATAAAGTTAATCCTTCTAACTACACTTTTAAAATCAACTATACACATGATCTATATCTATATGATATGCTAACTTAATGATTTAAAACCCGGAAACACGATAAACACCATAAAACCGGATTTACGCCGTCGTAGTTACAACTGGGGGCTGTTTTGGTTTGGATAATTAAAAACTATAAAAAAAACTTTGATTTAAAAGCTATACTTCTGGGAAAATGATTTTTTTTATGAACATGAAACCATATCCAAAAATCATGGTTAAACTCAAAGTGAAAGTATGTTTTTCAAAACAGTCATCAAGATGTCGTTCTTTCGACGGAAATGGCTACCTCTTTCAAAAATGACTTGTAACTTGTATTTCCGACTAGAAACCTATACCTTTTCTGTTTAGTTTCATAAATTCAAGTTCAATATGAAACCGTGGCCGCTTAAATCACTCAAAACGGATTAGAAACGAAGAAATGGCGAGCAAAACAAAATTGGTAAAAACTACTCATTTTAACTACGTGAAAATTGGTAACAAATTTATTCCAACCATAACTTAATCAACTTGTATTGTATATTATGTAATCTTGAGATACCATAGACATGTATACAATGTTTTGACCTATCATGTCTACACATCTATATATATTTCGGAACAACCATAGACACTCTATATGTGAATGTTGGAGTTAGCTATACAGGGTTGAGGTTGATTCCAAAATATATATAGTTTGAGTTGTGATCAATACTGAGATATGTATACACTGGGTCGTGGATTGATTCAAGATAATATATATCGATTTATTTCTGTACGTCTAACTGTGGACAACTAGTTTTAGGTTACTAACGAGGACAACTGACTTGATAAACTTAAAACATCAAAATGTATTAAAAGTGTTGTAAATATATTTTGAACATACTTTGATATATATGTACATATTTGTTATAGGTTCGTGAATCGACCAGTGGCCAAGTCTTACTTCCCGACGAAGTAAAAAATCTGTAAAAGTGAGTTATAGTCCCACTTTTAAAATCTAATATTTTTGGGATGAGAATACATGCAGGTTTTATAAATGATTTACAAAATAGACACAAGTATGTGAAACTACATTCTATGGTTGAATTATCGAAATCGAATATGCCCCTTTTTATTAAGTCCGGTAATCTAAGAATTAGGGAACAGACACCCTAATTGACACGAATCCTAAAGATAGATCTATTGGGCCTAACAAACCCCATCCAAAGTACCAGATGCTTTAGTACTTCGAAATTTATATCATATTCGAAGGGTGTCCCGGAATGATGGGGATATTCTTATATATGCATCTTGTTAATGTCGGTTACCAGGTGTTCACCATATGAATGATTTTTATCTCTATGTATGGGATGTATATTGAAATATGAAATCTTGTGGTCTATTGTTACGATTTGATATATATAGGTTAAACCTATAACTCACCAACATTTTTTGTTGATGTTTTAAGCATGTTTATTCTCAGGTGATTATTAAGAGCTTCTGCTGTCGCATACTTAAATAAGGACAAGATATGGAGTCCATGCTTGTATGATATTGTGTAAAAACTGCATTCAAGAAACTTATTTCGTTGTAACATATTTGTATTGTAAACCATTATGTAATAGTCGTGTGTAAACAGGATATTTTAGATTATCATTATTTGATAATCTACGTAAAGCTTTTTAAACCTTTATTGATGAAATAAAGGTTATGGTTTGTTTTAAAATGAATGCAGTCTTTGAAAAACGTCTCATATAGAGGTCAAAACCTCGCAACAAAATCAATTAATTTGGAACGTTTTTAATCAATAAGAACGGGACATTTCAACACGTAACCATGGTTAACCAATCATACAAAGGGAACGATTCTCGCGAATGAACCGTTAGCCACGCAGACGCCACTAGTATGCATCACTAGTCCCTTGGGTGGTATCGCATACCCGAACTTAAAAACCACCCGTCATGTGAAATGTGGTATCGCATACCCGAACTTAAAACCCACACTTCATGCCCGCACACACACATGATGATGAGGTATCACATACCCGAACTTTAAACCCTCATCCCATGTCAACACGATGTGTTATCGCTACCCGAACTTAATAACCACATCGCATTTCGCACAAGTAAATACATTACATACACCCATGTATAATTATTCCACTCACCTTAACGCCCTTGGCGAGTTAATCAAGCTCACAACCTTCAACGCGTAGTACCTATTACATCATGCATATAATCAATTATACTGTCGAGTTGGTCAACCAACTTACTCACTATCCTAGTGATATTTTGACCCATAGTGCAATTTCGACCCATTTGCACTCTTAACCCTAATATTAGGTCAACTTCGTCAAAACCCTAACACTAGCCGTTTAGGGTCTTAATACGCTTCTAACGCAAGGTCATCGCATTTTCATACACATTGAACAACCTAGGTCACCCCAAAACTCATTTGACCCATTTTGTGGTTAACACACCCATTTGGGTCACCCACATACCCAAATAACACCCACTTACATAATATCTAGGTGTTCTAGTAATTAACTAACCAAATTAAGACTCATAAGCTCGATTAACATTTCAAAACCCTAGGTTAGTCATCTTTGAATCCTCATGACCCAAACTTACCCAAAACCCCCAAATCACTAAACAAAGGGTTTTATGTTCAACACTAACCCAAACCCTAACCCTTAAACTAATTTGAAGTATGGAAGTCAAGATTAGGGCTTACCACAATAATCACAACGTAGCAAGGGACTAGACGAACAACTTTAAAACCCGCGCTTTGACCCGAAACAACCTTCTTCCTCCTTGATTTGAGCTCTCTCACTCTAGAACTATTCTCTCTCTCTCTCTAGAATTTAAGTGGAAAGATGAAGGTAGGTGATAATGGAGTTATGATAACCCATTAACTGATCTTGTGGCCTTAAATTCGTCCCAAGTGTGAAATTACCAAGAAGCACTTGTTTTATAACTTAAAATAAAAAAGTTGGTCTGCCAGTTCATCTAGACGGCGTCCAGAATACTGGACGGCGTCCAGTCCTTCAAAACAGGACGGCATCCCTCCTTTTGGATGGCGTCTCAATTATCTGGGAAAAACAGGATATTACAACTCTCCCCCACTTGAACCGGATTGCGTCCTCGCAATCCAAGCCGCATGACAAGCAGGAAGATAAACTAACACAAACTCTTCGGGCTCCCAAGTGAACTTGGAACCTTTTCTACGATGCCATTGAACTTTATAAGTTCTAACCTCTTTATTTCTTAACCTTTTCACCTTTTCATCGAGTATAGAAATCGGCTCCTCAACATACTCTAACTTGTTGTTTAGCTCAATTTCGTCTAATGGCATCCATGAAGAATCATCCGCAAGACACTTACGGAGATGGGAAACATGAAATGTATTATGGATCCCCGCAAGCTCTTCGGGTAATTCCAAACGATACGCAACTTCACCAAAACGAGCTAAAATTTTAAATGGCCCAATAAACCGAGGAGCTAACTATCCCCGTTTTTGAAAACGAATAATACCCTTCCATGGCGAAACCTTAAGCATCACCATGTCACCTTCTTGGAACTCAATCAGTTGCCTATGTTTATCAGCATACGACTTTTATCTATCTTGAGCCGCTTTCAAATGAGTCCGAATCATCTCGATCTTACTATTTGTCTCCAAAACTAAATCGGTACTCCCGATTTTTCTTTGACCCACTTCACCCAAACAAATCGGAGTTCAACACCTACGCCCATAAAGCATCTCGTAAGGTGGCATTCCGATACTAGTATGATAACTATTATTGTACGAGAACTCCACCAATGGTAAGTGCTCATCCCAACTACCCCCGAAATCAATAATACACGCCCGTAACATATCCTCCAATGTTTGATTCATACGTTCGGTTTGACCGTCCGTTTGAGGATGGTACGCCGTGCTCATTCTCAATTGTGTACACATATCTTCATGAAACTTATTCCAAAATTGAGATGTGAAACGAGTGTCTCGATATGAAATAATAGATATAGGAACCCCATGTCTCGATATCACCTCCTTGATAAACAATTTTGACAAAGTCTCCGACGATATAGTTTCCCGAATGGGAAGAAACAAAGCACTTTTCGTCAATCGATCAACTATCACCCAAATCGTATCAATTTGGGTTCTCGCCGTCTTTGGTAACTTGGTAATGAAATCCATGGTAATGTGCTCCCATTTCCATTTCGGGACTTCCAATGGTTGTAACTTACCATACGGCTTTTGGTGCTCGACCTTAACTTGCAAACACGTGACACATTGTTCAACATACTTTACAACATCACGTTTCATGCCCGGCCACCAATACTCTTTCTTCAAATCAAGATACATATTCGTTGCACTCGGATGAATGGAATACTTTGACTTATGTGCTTCATCAAGTAGCACTCGTCAATAATCTCTGTGACGGCCCGGAAATTTTCGACCAAATTTAAACTTAATCTTTATATGTTTTCGACACGATAAGCAAAGTCTGTAATGTTGAGTCTCAAAAAGTTTGAACTGTTTTCATATATTCAATTGACCTTCGACTGTTCTCGACGATTCACGAACAATTAATTGTAAATAGATATGTGTGTATGTATATATAAATAATAATTCGAAACATAATTTGAAGTATTATATGTTGTTGTTATTAAAAATTAATAAAATAAAAATAGGATATTATAATAATTTTTATTTAAAATATATCTATATATATAAATAAAGTATATTAAAAATAAATATTTAATGATTGTAATACTCGTTTGATGTTCCGATTGATATTAAGCAAGTTAAATTCAAACATATGTAATTTTAAAATAAACGGTGATACGAAAATAAGTTCTATAAATTTTAGGCTTATTAAAAATGTATTTAGGAACTATTTGTTAAGTTTCAACACTTTTTATATTTTACCCAGAATTGAGAGGGATAGTTGATGTAATTTTTATTTAACAAATTAAGATCTAATTTTATACCATAATGACCAAAATAAATAAATATAGTTAATTTAAAAATATGGGATTTTTCTGAACACTTTTATCCGCCACTAATTTCGCACGATACACGGTCCATGAAAACTGTCGGTAGAGTCAGACAATTTGAATTCACATGCACTGATTACTGTTTCAATTGATTGAAGATGTTAATTATTATTATTATTATTATATTACTTAAGTTATAGTTCTTATTCTTATTCCTTCATCTAATCTATATATACACATGTATATAGAATGCACGGGAGATAATCATCAATCTTCTGTTTCTTCTTCGACAACTCTAACCATCATAACCACCATAAATCACCAATGTTCATCATCTTTGGCCTTCACCATGGATAGCTGTTCAAAACTCGCGTAATATTTTTTCCCTTACTTCTATTATATACTCTGTATAACGTATTACTTGTAACCATGGTTTCCATCTGGTAACTGCTAAATCCATAAACCATATTCAAACACTCCACACCTACTTCATGCCTATTGCAACCCGACACCAAGACCCACCCAAGAACACCATTTTGATCGACTTCTTGTTATTACTTCATCCTGTTTTATAGTCTAAACAACCACCACTATCATCACACATGATCACCCTAAATCACCACCCTCACCTAGTCATTTATCAGTCACCATCATAATTCATTGTATTCGATGTGAACAAGCCTAACCATTATCATTTGATCATCCCCACAAGACCACCACGATCTCAACCACTATGTAACAATCACCACAAACACAATTCCACATTTATTTGTCTCGGTCCCTTCCTCGATGAACCATCCCATCGGCCAAACACCACAACAAATCCGCCACCTTCTCTCTCTCCTTCTTCTACTTGAGTTTTCTTTTCGTGAATCACACAAACCATGCCAACTACTCGATATCCTTATTTTCTATTTGGAAACCCACTCTCACGACCATAAACTGTCACCACACCATTGTACAAACCACCGCCACTTTCACCCACTTCTACTCATTCTTGATTCCACTCGACAAACCAAACAACACCCATTTTTTTCTGTTCACGCAGGTGCAATCGCACGCACACTATCATGAATCACGAATACCGTACCTTTTGCTATTGAGCATTATAACGTAATAAAATGAGTGGAATATGCTAACTTTATTAAAGTTGTCAAGTTGGATACATAGAATATTATTATACAAAACATTTTTCAATCATACATGGAGAATAAAGTAGGATTCATGGCCGACCAAATGGGTCTCCTAATTCAAATGATGATCCAGTTTCACGCCTCTCAATTTTGTTAACATTCGCAGACTTTCAATTTCCTACACAAACCCGATTTATTTTGGCCCAATTGGAATTCAAATCTCTTGGTCCAGTAAAACCCAAAGAGTGTGTACAAAAACGTTTTGGGCTGTAAGGATACATAGTCCATCTACCTTATGTTCTTGCTGTACGAAATTCAACTCAAATTAGAAATCGATTATGATTATTGTTGCTTGTGAACTGCTGCGGCTGCCAAAGTCTATATTTAATGATGATAACAATTGTGATAATGAAGAGGAGGAGATAATCGATGACGATAATAATTCGAACATGATGATACATGATGATGATGATGATGAGATGTTATGGTTATGAAAATCTCTCATTCTAGGCACTCACACTCTTCCTTGAAAAGACAACAAACCATGTGGACCTAAAGTAATAGACTCCGTTTGCCCCACGATTCATTCCTCATGCTTATTGTTAACAAATGCTTTAATTTGAATCTCACCGAGCTTTTCAAGAAAATCGTTAGTAATAATCATGCGTAACGATCCTACTCGTATCGCCGGATGTCGACTCTTCTGACTCAACGCATCCGCGACAACATTCACCTTACCCAGATGATAAAGTATTTCACAATCATAATCCTTTACCACATCCATCCATCTACGTTGAAGATAATTCAAATCTCGTTGGTTAAAAAGATGTTTCAAATTCTTATGATCCGAATAAATCGTACACTTGACACCATACAAGTAATGGCGCCAAATTTTCAACGCATGAACCACCGCCGCCAATTCAAGATCATGAGTCGGGTATCTCTTTTCGTGCTCCTTTAATTGTCGAGAGGCGTAAGCGATGATTTTACCCCGTTGCATTAGCACACACCCGAGCCCATTTAATGAAGCATCATAATAAACTGTCATATCTTCTACACCTTCCGGTAACACCAAGACCAGAGCTTGACACAGTTTCTCTTTTAATAATTGAAAAGCAATTTCTTGTTCGTTCTCCCAATTGAATCTCACGTTCTTCCTCGTCAACTTCGTCAATGGAGAAGCGATTTTAGAAAAGTCTTGGATAAACTGACGATAATAACTGACCAATCCGAGAAAACTTTGGATTTCCGTAGGCGTAGTCGGTCGTTCCCAACTCTTCACCGTCTCTATCTTCCCCGGATCCACTTGAATACCTTCTTTGTTCACAATATGGCCAAGGAATTGCACTTCCCTTAGCCAAAATTCACATTTGGAAAGTTTAGCATATAACTTCTCCTTCTGCAACGTCTTCAATACTTCACGCAAATGACGTTCATGTTCCTTCATACTTTTCGAATAGACAAGTATGTCTTCAATGAACACAATCACCTACTTGTCCAACATAGGTTGGCACACTCGGTTCATAAGATCCATGAATGCTCCCGGTGCATTCGTAAGACCAAAAGGCATAACTACAAACTCAAAATGTCCGTATCGCATTCGAAAAGCCATTTTCTCAATATCTTCCTCACGGACCCGCATTTGGTGATAGCCAGACCGTAAGTCAATTTTAGAAAAATAAGTTGCGCCTTGGAGTTGATCAAACAAGTCGTCAATCCGAGGTAACGGATAACGATTCTTGATCGTCACTTTGTTCAATTCCAGATAATCGATGCTCATCCGCATACTACCATCCTTCTTCTTTACAAATAAAACCGGAGCGCCCCATGGCAAAGCACTTGGTCGAATAAAACCCTTTTCAAGCAACTCTTGGGTTTGATTTAACAACTCTTGCATTTCCGTTGGTGCCAAACGATAAGGAGTTTTAGCAATGGGAGTAGCCCTTGGAATCAACTCAATGCGAAATTCAACTTGTCTTTCCACCGGAACACCCAGTAATTCATCCAGAAAAACATCTTCGAATTCATTAACCACCAGAATTTCACGAATGAATGGTGGCTCTTCATGAGTATCAACTACATGGGCAAGAAAAGCCGTACCACCACTACTAAGAAAATGACGTGCATGTGCAACAGTGCATAATGGTACAAGTCTTCTCCGTTTCTCGCCATGGATAATTAACTCTCCCCCACATGGGGTCTTCACACGGATAGACTTTTCATGACATGCGATATCGGCTCTATAACGATCGAGCCAATCAATGCCAACGACAATATCAAATTCACCCAACGTCATCGGGATAAGATCAATTTTAAACGTTTCGGTACCAAGCACAATATCACAATCATTACACATATCAACCCCTAGCACCGTCTTACCATGTAACATCCCGCATTTTTTCGTTAAATTATTTTAACGCCCGTCTTTTTTTTTATATTATCTTTCGTATCTAGATTCGTATCCTCCGTTAGCTAACATTCTTAATATTTTTGTTATTGGATTATAACATCTCCCGTTTACTCTCGTGTATTTCAAAATAATTCGTTTGGTTAATTCACGCACTCGCATCCGAATTCGAGGGATTAGTTTTGCCACTTGACTAAAGAGGTGACTAGTGGTTGACTAGTCAACCACTTTACCACCACTCATTCATTCATTCATTCATCTTTTCTCTCTTCCTCCTACTTCCATTTTTGCTCTCAACTCACCAAATCACTCAATCATCATCTAATTCGGATCTAGGAAGCTCACAACAAATCCGACTACATATTCGTGATCCTCTCTTCATCCTCTATGTTTTGATACAAATTTCATCTCATTTGGGTAACTTTCTAAAAACACTAGATTTCTTGTCTTGATGTTTTTGACTTATAAAAGTGTTAATTAGTGTCTATGGCTCAAGTCTAACATGAATATGTGTTTGGTTTGCTCGATTTGTTGTTTTGAGTAATTAGCTTGAATATGAAAAATGGGTGTGCTTAATCTTGAATTTTGGATGATTAAATGTTGTTTAAATGTTAAATTTCATGTGTTAAATGTGTTACTAGCATCATTAGCTTCATTTTGATGTGTAGGTTGATTTAGAAAAGCTCCATTTACAAGATGATTGAATTCTTGATTTTAGTTAGGGTTTGATGAACTTTGAAATGAACTTTTGATACATTGAATGCTATAAAATGTTGTTAGTAAGTGTTTAGTTGCAATGTATGTTTAATTACCTTTGAAACGGCGTATGGTATGCGTAAATTGGATTCCCGAATCACCGTTTGCATTTTGTGAGCTTGAAACATTAAATAATGATCATTTATTGAGGTTTTCATTGTTGTTAATGATGGATTTGATTGATGAAATGTGTTTAGTTGTATTCCTCGTTAAATTACCTTTCCAACGATATAAGATACGTGTTTTGAATATTTACGGTTCATAAGTTATGGTTGTTTAAAGTTGGATTCGTTTAAGTGTTCAAAACTGCCAGACTTGCTGAACAGACCATCTGAGCGCCGCTCAAGGTCCTGGAGCGCCGCTTCGGGCCCCGGCTGTCCAAAAACGCACATTTTCGTTTAATTCTAACTATGCTACGCACCCCTGATCAACATGAAACTTGGCCAACATGCTTATATATGATTAAAAACCTCAGAAAAATAGTTCGAGACCCGACCCGAACAAGTTGACTTTTTCGTTGACTTTGACTTGACCAAAGTTGACTTTTAACCAAACTTAACCAATATTATCTAAACCGTTCTAATCTTCTTGTATACTTGATTCTTGTATGAAACTTAACAACTTGATTCACATGCTATATAATCGGGTCGTAATGAGTCATAGGACTGTTTGAACAACTTTGACCAACCGTGTTTACTGTTATTGATACAACCTACTTGTTTAGGTCAAGACTAGCACTCGTTCTTGCAGACATTACTTTGTGAAGTACTTTATTTACTCGTGCACTCAAGGTGAGATAATAGTCCCACTTTTACTCTTTTAAACTTATATTTGGGATGAGAAAACATAAACGTTTCGTTTTACTAAGTGAACACAAGTACGAAAACAAACATTCTGCATACGAGTTAGAACAAAATCCTCAATTCGATTATCATTAGTTACACTTGTCGGGTGTAAGCGAGAACTGATGTTGTATGGCCATATGGGTTTGACAAACCCTCATTCGGACTGTTCGCTACCGTTCTACGGATGAAATATATTTTCGAGAAACAGTGTATGTTCTAACACTATTATGATGGGATTCTTGGATGGAAAGTTAAGCCTTGATAATTGGGTGCTCGTGATATTAACTTTTAGAATGTATTACTATTATTTCAATGTTGTAAATCTTGTGATTCAACTTACTTATTTACTCACTTACTTACTTAAACCTATGATTTTACCAACATTTTCGTTGACAGATTTCTATGTTTTTCTAAGGTCTTTGAACGATATGTGATACATGCTTCCGATCATTATTTTGATACTCGCATTGGATGTCGAGTATATATGCATACATGGAGCGTCTTTTGACTTTATTTAAAACTGTGTCGCATAGGTTTCATTTGTACTTATAACATTGTAACATAACTAGTGGTTGAACTATTCTTGTAAACTTTGAAATAATCTTCACATTTGAAATGAATGCAACATGTTTTCGGTCAAACGTTATTTTAAAGACTTATGATGTAGTGACCCGAACTTTTCCATGTTTATATATATATTAAATGAAATTGTTATTTACATGATTAAGTGTTTCCAACATGTTAAGCAATCAAACTTGTTAAGACTTGATTAATTGAAATAGGTTTATATAGACAATTGATCACCCAAGTTGACCGGTGATTCACGAACGTTAAAACTTGTAAAAACTATATGATGACATATATATGGATATATATATATATAGTTAACATGATATTATGATAAGTAAACATATCATTAAGTATATTAACAATGAACTACATATGTAAAAGCAAGACTACTAACTTAATGATTTTGAAACGAGACATATATGTAACGATTATCGTTGTAACGACATTTAATGTATATATATATCATATTAAGAGATATTCATACATCATATTATCATGATAATATAATAATTTAAAATCTCATTTGATATTATAAACATTGGGTTAACAACATTTAACAAGATCGTTAACCTAAAGGTTTCAAAACAACACTTACATGTAACGACTAACGATGACTTAACGACTCAGTTAAAATGTATATACATGTAGTGTTTTAATATGTATTCATACACTTTTGAAAGACTTCAAGAAACTTATCAAAATACTTCTACTTAACAAAAATGCTTACAATTACATCCTCGTTCAGTTTCATCAACAATTCTACTCGTATGCACCCGTATTCGTACTCGTACAATACACAACTTTTAGATGTATGTACTATTGGTATATATACTCCAATGATCAGATCTTAGCAGCCCATGTGAGTCACCTAACACATGTGGGAACCATCATTTGGCAACTAGCATGAAATATCTCATAAAATTACAAAAATATGAGTAATCATTCATGACTTATTTACATGAAAACAAAATTACATATCCTTTATATCTAATCCATACACCAACGACCAAAAACACCTACAAACACTTTCATTCTTTAATTTTCTTCATCTAATTGATCTCTCTCAAGTTCTATCTTCAAGTTCTAAGTGTTCTTCATAAATTCTACAAGTTCTAGTTTCATAAAATCAAGAATACTTCCAAGTTTGCTAGCTTACTTCCAATCTTGTAGAGTGATCATCCAACCTCAAGAAATCTTTCTTATTTACAGTAAGATATCTTTCTAATACAAGGTAATACTCATATTCAAACTTTGATTCAATTTCTATAACTATAACAATCTTATTTCGAGTGAAAATCTTACTTGAACTTGTTTTTCGTGTCATGATTCTGCTTCAAGAACTTTCAAGCCATCCAAGGATCCTTTGAAGCTAGATACATTTTTCTCATTTCCAGTAGCTTTATCCAGAAAACTTGAGGTAGTAATGATGCTCATAACATCATTCGATTCATACATATAAAGCTATCTTATTCGAAGGTTTAAACTTGTAATCACTAGAACATAGTTTAGTTAATTCTAAACTTGTTCGCAAACAAAAGTTAATCCTTCTAACTTGAATTTTAAAATCAACTAAACACATGTTCTATATCTATATGATATATGATATGCTAACTTAATGATTTAAAACCTGGAAACACGAAGAACACTGTAAAACCGGACATACGCCGTCGTAGTAACACCGCGGGCTGTTTTGGGTTAGTTAATTAAAAACTATGATAAACTTTGATTTAAAATTTGTTCTTCTGGGAAAATTATTTTTCTTATGGACATGAAACTATATCCAAAAATCATGGTTAAACTCAAAGTGGAAGTATGTTTTCTAAAATGGTCATCTAGACGTCGTTCTTTTGACTTAAATGACTACCTTTACAAAAATGACTTGTAACTTATATTTCCGACTATAAAACTATACTTTTTCTGTTTAGATTCATAAAATAGAGTTCAATATGAAACCATAGCAATTTGATTCACTCAAAACGGATTTAAAATGAAGAAGTTATGGGTAAAACAAGATTGGATAATTTTTCTTGCTGTAGCAACGTGAAAATTGGTAACAAATCTATATTAATCATATCCTAGCTAACTTATATTGTATTATACATGTATTCTAATATATTATGTAATCTTGGGATACCATAGACACGTATGCAAATGTTTTGACATATCATATCGACCCATGTGTATATATTATTTGGAACAACCATAGACACTCTATATGCAGTAATGAGGGAGTTAGCTATACAGGGTTGAGGTTGATTCCAAAAATATATATACTTTGAGTTGTGATCTAGCCTAAGACGTGTATACACTGGGTAGTGGATTGATTCAAGATCATATATATCAATTTTTTTTCTGTACATCTAACGTTGGACAACTAGTTGTAGGTTACTAACGAGGACAGCTGACTTAATAAACTTAAAACATCAAAATATATTAAAAGTGTTGTAAATATATTTTGAATATACTTTGATATATATGTACATATTTGTTATAGGTTCGTGAATCGACCAATGGCCAAGTCTTACTTCCCGACGAAGTAAAAATCTGTAAAAGTGAGTTATAGTCCCACTTTTAAAATCTAATATTTTTGGGATGAGAATACATGCAGGTTTTATAAATGATTTAGAAAATAGACACAAGTACGTGAAACTACATTCTATGGTTGAATTATCGAAATCGAATATGCCCCTTTTTATTAAGTCTGGTAATCTAAGAATTAGGGAACAGACACCCTAATTGACGCGAATCCTAAAGATAGATCTATTGGGCCTAACAAACCCCATCCAAAGTACCGGATGCTTCAGTACTTTGAAATTTATATCATATCCGAAGGGTGTCCCGGAATGATGGGGATATTCTTATATATGCATCTTGTTAATGTCGGTTACCAGGTGTTCACCATATGAATGATTTTTATCTCTATGTATGGGATGAGTATTGAAATATGAAATCTTGTGGTCTATTGTTACGATTTGATATATATATATATAGGTTAATCCCATAACTCACCAATATTTTTGTTGACGTTTAAAGCAAGTTTATTCTCAGGTGAATACTAAAAGCTTCCGCTGTTGCATAGTAAAATAAGGACAAGATTTGGAGTCCATGTTTGTATGATATTTTGTAAAAACTGCATTCAAGAAACATATGTCGATGTAATATATTTCTATTGTAAACCATTATGTAATGGTCGTGTGTAAACAGTATATTTTAGATTATCATTATTTGATAATCTACGTAATGCTTTTGAAACCTTTATTGATAAAATAAAGGTTATGGTTGTTTTAAAAATGAATGCAGTCTTTGAAAAATGTCTCATATAGAGGTCAAAACCTCGCAACAAAATCAATTAATATGAAACGTTTATAATCAATATGAACGGGACATTTCATATGACCACGTAACGGGACCTAAGTAGACGGCGCCGTCAATGACGATTTTTTCGGGTCGCTACAGATGGTATCAGAGCGTTGGTTGTAGGGATTTAGAGTTCACTGGTGTCAACCCCGAGTCATAGGGTACATTAGTGAGTCTAGACTACAACCGGCATATAGACCTGAAGTAGGAATTACTTAACTACTTGTGCATTTATACTCGAACTCTTTTATTCATACCTAGCTCTTATTCTATCTTAATCTCACGTTATTTAATTTGATTGACACGTCACCTTGACTTTATGAAATAATGTCGAATGCACATATGAATTAGGGTAATGTAATTGTCGGGATTATATTACGGTGACTCATATGGACGTTCCGACATTATGACATGAAGAATTTAAGATGGGTCAAGGAAATTTTTTCTCTTCATCATTATTCCATATCACGATTAGTATTATTGAGAATACTAATCTGCGATATTCTTGTGTCATGAAGAAACAATGGCTCACCGAGGTCAACACAACACTCCTCCCGAAACTCTCGAACAAGCTCTTCAATGAATGATAGCCATCGCCGTGGATGCGGTCATGGCTGGTCACTCCTCCTCTGACAACAACAATCATGGAGCCGGTGATTCAAATGAGGGGTGCTCCTACAAGAACTTCATGGGGTGCAAACCTCCCACTTTAGATGGAACCGGGGGACCGGTTGCTCTCACCCGAAGGTTCGAACAAACGGAAGCCATTTTTAGAATAAGCGGCTGTCGGGACCAAGATAAGGTCAAGTTTTCCACCCTCACTTTCACCGGTATTGCTCTCTCATGGTGGAACACGTATGTACAATCGGTGGGTACCGATGAAGCCCACACACTCTCTTGGACCGAACTAAGAGAAAAATGATCACCAAATACTTCCCGCGCGACGAGGCTAGAAGGCTCGAACAGGGGCTAAGAAATTTAAAAACGGTCAGGAATGATCTCGAAGCTTATAATCGACGGTTTGCTGAACTAGCCTTAATGTGTCTAAACCTCATGACTCCCGAGTCCCTAAGAGTTGAACTTTACATGGATGGCCTCCCTAAGAGCATTCAACACGGGGTAATGTCATCCAAACCCGCTAACCTACAAGAGGCTTTAACGATTCCCCGCCAATCTATAAAAACGGTGGATGAAATTGATGCGCCGGCACCAACGGCCGAGAATCAATCAGGTGGCAACAAAAGAAAATGGGAAGCCTCTCAATCAAGCAACTACAACAACAACAACTTTGCCAAGAAGCCTTTCACCCCCGGCGACAAGAAAGGGTATGCCGAAAACCTACCTTTTTGTAACAAGTGCCACAAACATCATTATGGTGAATGTGGCAAGCCATTCTGCATCAAGTGTCCAAGAATTGGCCATGTGGCCCATGTTTGTAAAAGTACTGCCCCCGTCGCTCAAAAGGGGCCCAATGTACCAAAAACGGGTGTTTGTTATAAATGTGGCCAACCGGGTCATTTTAGAAATGCATGTCCAAAGATTAAAGCTAAAACCAACGCACGCCGTTGAGCTTTCAACACTAACGCCAAGGATGCCTGAGATGACAATGAACTAGTCACGGGTATGTTTCTTCCCAACAACTCTTATATTGCTTGTTTATTCGATTCGGGTGCCGATGAATGTTTTGTATCCAAGGCTTTGACTCCTACTCCTTGCACTCCACCATTTTCCTAAAAGACTACTTATGCCATTCAAGTGACCAACGGAAAACTATTGCGTGCCGACAAATTTTATCGGAGGGTGTACGTTAAACTTATTGGGTGGATAATTTGAATTTTGTCTTGATACCTATAGAACTAGGGAGCTCAAAACCTATTCGTTAAGAAGAAAATAATACCTTACATGTGTATAGATTAGCGTGAACTAAATAACTTCCGATTAAGAACCGATATCCTCTTCCCCGTACCGATGACCTCTTGATCAATTACAAGGGTTCCATTTGTATTCCAAAATCGACCTCCATTCGGGTTATCATCAATTGAGGGTTAAAGGAGAAGATATCTCCAAAACCGCTTCCCAAACTCGTTACGATAGTTATGAATTTCTTTTAGTGTCGTTCAGTTTAACTAAGGCTTCGTCCGTATTCATGGGCCTTATAAACCGCGTATGCAAACTCATCTAGACAAATCAGTTATCTTATCTAAAGGTGATGACTTAACCTATTCAATTCAATCGAAGAAGAAAACGAACAACGTCTCCGTCCTACGCTAGAACTCTTGAGAAAAGAGCAACTCTATGCCGAATTCTCCAAGTGAGAATTTTTGTTAAACGAATTCCAAATTCTAAACCATGTTGTTAGTGGTCAAGGTATTAAAGTAGATCTCACAAAAATCAAAGCCACACGTAATCGAGAAACCCTCACGACTCCGACTTATATTCATAAAATCTTGGATCTCGCCGGTTATTACCGAAGATTCATTTCCGATTTTTCTCGTATTACTCGTCCTTTAACCTCTTTAACTCACTAAGGGAAAGATTTAAACCTCTCCAAGTCCAGACCTTGAACGTGATTATTCACACCCACCTTACTAGCCAAATTCATGTAGCACAAAATGGAACTCAAATATGGAAATATTTCTACATGAACGCCTGAAAGGCATACTCTCTCGACTCAAAATCAAGGAAACTGAAATTCGTTATGTTGCACGAAGAATTTGAATACCTAATAATGGATTCGATCAATCTTTCCATCCCCACGTACTACGATACATAACTCTGTTATTTTACTGTTACCGTCTGATATCACTGGGACCCAAGATAACACACAATCCAAGGATACCTTTTTCTTCCTTGCCTTATCGTCCTTATGTTTCCAATATATGGTCAGCTACTACCCAAATCCAAAACATATACAACTACGTGTATTATCTCATTTCCTACCAAGTCTCAACATTTGGCCACAAGATGCGCGATATGGCTACATCAAGATGTAAACTCATCCTATTCTAAATTCTCATTTCACTCCTATCTTTTTCGCTCATACTTCCGTGTAAGGAAACCTTTTATCTAAATTCTCAATGGAAAGAGAGACTCTTCACGTATTACTAGTATTCGCCACAATGGTGAATAGCCCTGACGAACATTTTCAGTAGCCGAAAAGAAACTTGTTCCAACAAACGTTTTCGAGCCCTAACTAACTTGTTCAAACAAATCTTAAAGAATTCTATTCCAACACGGTGTACCATGGTCCCTTATCCCGGATCGAAATACTCGTTTCACTTCTAGTTTTACAAGAAGCCTTAGGAACACGTTTAAACATGAGTACCGCGTATCATCCACAAACCGACGGACCAAGCAAAAGTATGATTCAAATCTTGGAAAGACATGTTAAAAACTTGTATTGTTGCCTTTAGTTGTTTCCTCTTACAACAGTATTTACCACTCGTGTATTAACGCCGCACTTTTCGAAACCTTATATGACCGCAAATGTTGCTCTCCTATTCGTTGGACCGAAGTAGGTGACAAGCAAATCACCGGATCCGAACTCATGCAAGAAATAACCGTTAAGATCGTTCAAGTCTGAGAAGGGCTCAAGACGGCCCGTAGTTGCCAAAAGAGCTATGCCGATGTTAGACGTAAACCTCTCGAATTCCAAGTGAGTAACCGCGTAATATTGAAAAACCGCACCTTAGAAAGGTGTAATCCGTTTCGGGAAATCGAGGAAAGTTATATCCACAATATTGATCCTTTTGAAATCTTGGGGCGTATTGGAACCGCCACCTACCGTTTAGATCTTCCGACTCAATTAGGTTCCCGTCTATCCGACATTCCATGTATCAAACTTTGAGAAGTGTCCTGGGGAACAGGAACTTGTTATTCCTTTTAGATGAGCTTACTATTGATGAAAAACCTCACTTCATAAGAGAACCGGTTGAAATTATGGATCGTGAAACCAAACCTTAAGACAACGTAAAACCCCGACTGTCCAAATTCGTTGGAATGCCAAAAGAGGACCCGAGTTTACGTGGGAGAGACAAGACCGAACGAGAAGGGAGTACCTTCACTTATTCGTAGAATTGACAACACAAGGTCTCAAGGAAGAGACATCGACTACTACTTCCAACTAAATTTCGGGACGAAATTTCTTTTAAGGTGTGGGTAATGTAACATCCCGCATTTTTCTGTTAAATTATTTTAACGCCCGTCTTTTTTTTTATATTCTCTTTCGTATCTAGATTCATATCCTCCGTTAGCTAACGTTCTTAATATTTTCGTTATTGGATTATAACATCTCCTGTTTACTCTCGTGTATTTCAAAATAATTCGTTTGGTTAATTCACGCACTCGCATCCGAATTCGAGGGACTAGTTTTGCCACTTGACTAAAGAGGTGACTAGTGGTTGACTAGTCAACCACTTCACCACCACTCATTCATTCATTCATCTTTTCTCTCTTCCTCCTACTTCCATTTTTGCTCTCAACTCACCAAATCACTCAATCATCATCTAATTCGGATCTAGGAAGCTCACAACAAATCCGACTACATATTCGTGATCCTCTCTTCATCCTCTACGTTTTGATACAAATTTCATCTCATTTGGTTAACTTTCTAAAAATACTTGATTTCTTGTTCTTGATGTTTTTGACTTATAAAAGTGTTAATTAGTGTCTATGGCTCAAGTCTAACATGAATATGTGTTTGGTTTGCTCGATTTGTTGTTTTGAGTAACTAGCTTGAATATGAAAAATGGGTGTGCTTAATCTTGAATTTTGGATGATTAAATGTTGTTTAAATATTAAAGTTAATGTGTTAAATGTGTTACTAGCATCATTAGCTTCATTTTGATGTGTAGGTTGATTTAGAAAACCTCCATTTACAAAATGATTGAATTCTTGATTTTGGTTAGGGTTTGATGAACTTTGAAATGAACTTTTGATACATTGAATGCTATGACATATTGTTAGTAAGTGTTTAGTTACAATGTATGTTTAATTACCTTTGAAACGGCGTATCGTATGCATAAATTGGATTCCCGAATCACCGTTTGCATTTTTTGAGCTTGAAACGTTAAATAATGATCATTTATTGAGGTTTTCATTGTTTTTAATGATGGATTTGATTGATGAAATGTGTTTAGTTGTATTCCTCGTTAAATTAACTTTCTAATGATATAAGATACGTGTTTTGAATGTTTACGGTTCATAAGTTATGGTTGTTTGGAGTTGGATTCGTTTAAGTGTTCAAAACTGCCAGACTTGCTGAACAGACCATCTGAGCGCCGCTCAAGGTACTGGAGCGCCGCTCTGGGCTCCGGCTATCCAAAAACACACATTTTCATTTAATTCTAACTATGCTACGCACCCCCGATCAACATGAAACTTGGCCAACATGCTTATATATGATTAAAAACCTCAGAAAAATAGTTCGAGACCCGACCCGAACGTGCTGACTTTTTCGTTGACTTTGACTTGACCAAAGTTGACTTTTGACCAAACTTAACCAATACTTTTCTAAACCGTTCTAATCTTCTTGTATACTTGATTCTTGCATGAAACTTGATAACTTGATTCACATGCTATATAATCGAGTCGTAATGAGCCATAGGACTAATTGAACAACTTTGACCAACCGTGTTTACTGTTATTGATACAACCTACTTGTTTAGGTCAAGACTAGCACTCATTCTTACACACGTTACTTTATGAAGTACATTATTTACTCGTGCACTCAAGGTGAGATCATAGTCCCACTTTTACTCTTTTAAACTTATATTTGAGATGAGAAAACATAAACGTTTCGTTTTACTAAGTGAACACAAGTACGAAAACAAACATTCTACATACGAGTTAGAACAAAATCCTCAATTCGATTATCATTAGTTACACTTGTCGGGTGTAAGTGAGAACTGATGTTGTATGGCCATATGGGTTTGACAAACCCTCATTCGGACTGTTCGCTACCGTTCTACGGATGAAATATATTTTTGAGAAACAGTGTATGTTATAACACTATTGTGATGGGGTTCTTGGATGGAAAGTTAAGCCTTGATAATTGGGTGCTCTTGATATTAAATTTTAGAATGTATTACTATTATTTCAATGTTGCAAATCTTGTGATTCAACTTACTTATTTACTCACTTACTTACTTAAACTTATGATTTCACCAACATTTTCGTTGACAGATTTCTATGTTTTTCTCAGGTCTTTGAACGATATGTGATACATGCTTCCGCTCATTATTTTGATACTCGCATTGGATGTCGAGTATATATGCATACATGGAGCGTCTTTTGACTTTATTTAAAACTGTGTCGCATAGGTTTCATTTGTACTTATAACATTGTAACGTAACTAGTGGTTGAACTATTCTTGTAAACTTTGAAATAATCTTCACGTTTGAAATGAATGCGACATGTTTTCGGTCAAATGTTATTTTAAAGACTTATGACCACGTAACGGGAATCCGATATTCATCAAAGAACTCCTTTTTAAACTCCTCCCACGTCAAGCTCATACATTGCTCTTCACCATACAACTTAATCTTATCGTCCCACCATAACTTAGCCTCTTCATGCAACATACTAGAACCGTATCTCGTTTTCTTCTCGGGAGGACATTCGGCGGAACGGAAAGCCCCCTCGATATCGGAGATCCAACATGTGCTTTTCAATGGATCTCTCACCCCATTGAACATAGGAGGTTGAGCATCCTTGAAATTTTTGTAATGGAAGTCCCGCCTTCCATGCCCACCATTACCATCACCCCCTTTGCCCCGAGGATAAATGTTTCTAGCTTCTAATGCCTCTTCGATCGCCGCATTCATTCGCTCATTGATTAACTCAGTTAGTTACCCATCAACCGATTCTTGGAAAACCTTTCGGACATCCTCAAGAAATTCTGCTCTTTGCTTTTTAATGATGGCCTCAACCTTTGTCGTGAATTCGGAGTCCTCGCTCGGGCCTCAGTCATTGGTGTAGTGTCCGTTTCTCATCTTCATTCTTTAAAACGAAATAGGTTAAACAACGAAACGATAACACATGACACATACATACCACACCGCCCCATCTTGCTCAACAATCGTCGTACATCACTTGCTAGATACGACTTGGACCCGTAACAATGGTAGCTAATCATTGTTACGCGAGCATGTCGCATTAACTTGCTAGTACAACGTCTATCTCTCTTGATGATTGCAAACACAACACAAAACATGTAACATCCTGCCTTTTTCCGTTTACTTTTCCGTTTAACCATTTAAATTCCGTTATATGTTTATAACATCTCCCGTTGATACGCGTTTTAAAAATATCTTGTTTAGGTAATTCACGCACCCGCAACCGAACTTGAAGGACTAGTTTCACCAAAGTGCCAAAGAGGTGACTAGCTTTTGACTAGTCAACCCCACCTCCCATCTTTTTCATTTTCATTTCTCTTTTCTTTCACTACTTCCCCATTTTCTTTCAATTATCCATTTCAAAGAATCATCATCTAAATCCAAGCTAGCGGGTGTCTTGCAAAACAAATTTCATATTTGGAATCCTTGCAACTTCCTCTTCGATTCCATACCGATTTCATTACGTTTGGGTAACTTTCTAAAATCACTAGATTTTGTGTTCTTGATGTTTTTAACTTATAAAGTTGTTAATTAGTGTCTATGGCTCAAGTCTAACATGAATATATGATTTATATGATCGATCTTGTTATTTTTGGTAACTAGCATGAACTTGAAAGTTTGGTATGTTTGATTGATGATTTGGTTGCTTAAATGTTGTTGATATGTTAAAGTGCAAGTATTAAATGTGTTCCTAGTGTCACTAGCTTCAATTTGATGTGTAGGTTGCTTTAGAAAAGTTCATGAACTTGATTAGTGATTTTGGTGAATTTGGGTTAGGGTTTGATGAACTTGAAATGCATTTTTGATGAATTGAATGCCATGAATTGTTGTTGGTAAATGGTTTGTTAGATTGTATGCTTGATTACCTACGAAACGGCGTGTCATATGTATGCATTTAATTCCCGAATCCTATTTTGTGCATTTATGAACTTGAGCATTTATGATGAACATTAATTGATCATTTATTTTGGAAAGTCGATTGTTACAAATGATGTTTTTGGTTGTTGAAATGTGCTTAGTCGTGTTCCTTGTCAAATTACCTTTCCAACGATATAAGATACGAGTTCTAAGTGTTTACGGTTTGTGTTTTGTGTTAGTTTGAATGTTGATTTGGGACTTAGACAATTGAGACTGACCAGGTACCAGCACCCGCTATTCGCCGCGGCGCGGCTAGCCTTTGTCTCGGCGCGACAATAGGCGTAGTTTGATTCTGACCTTCTTGTCCAAAATATGAAAAATGTGTGGCATGCTATGGACCTCCGATTCACATGAAACTTATTCTAATATGCTTATCTATGAATAACTAGCACAGAAAAATAGTTCGGGACCCGACCCGAACGTGTTGACTTTTTCGTTGACTTTGACCCGATCAAAGTTTGACTTTTTGTCAAACTTAACCAAATGATTATGCAATCTTTCTAACATGATTCTATACTTGTATCTTGCATGAAACTTGACAATGTGATTCACATGCTATATAATCGAGTCGTAACGAGCCATAGGACTAATTGAACAACTTTGACCAACCGTGTTTACCATTATTGATACAACCTACTTGTTTAGGTCAAGACCAGCATTCGTCTTTGCACACGTTTACTTGTTGAAGTACTTTATACTCTCGAGCTCAAGGTGAGATCATAGTCCCATCTTTCAACAACTTTTTATACTTTTAAATCATGGGATGAGAAACATATACAGTTTTATACAACATACTTTTATGCTTTGAACACAAATACGAAAACAAAATTCCACGTGCGAGTTTAGAACAAAATGCCTCAATTCGATTATCATTAGTTACACTTGTTGGGTGTAAGCGAGAACTTATGTTGTATGGATCCATATGGGTTTGACAAACCCTCATTCGGACGGTTCGCTACCGTTATGCGGATGAAATATATTTTCGTGTTTTAGTGTAGGTTCTAACACTGTGTGATGGGGTAACATTGGTTAAGTCTTGATAATTGAGTGCTCGCGTATAACAACACTTTTGGAATGCAAATGATTTGGATAATCTACGTTATGGGAATACAAAAATCTTGTGGTTCAAAAACAACGTTTATTACTACACCTATGATTTCACCAATGTTTTTCGTTGACAGTTTTCTATATGTTTTCTCAGGTTCTTGATTGATAAATGATACATGCTTCCGCTCACTTTTGATACTTGCTTGGATGTCGAGTATACATGCATACATGGAGCATCTTTTGACTTTACTTTTACTTGTGTCGCATGGGTTTCATTTGTACTTATAAACTTTGTAACGTAACTCGTTGTAGAACTACTTTTGTAAACTTGAACCATCTTTACATTTGAAATGAATGCGACATGTTTTGGTCAAACGTCATTTTAAAGACTTATGACCACGTAACGGGACCTAAGTAGACGGCGCCGTCAATGATGATTTTGTCGGGTCGCTAAAGATGGTATCAGAGCGTTGGTTGTAGGGATTTAGAGTTCATTGGTGTCAACCTCGAGTCATAGGGTACATTAGTGAATCTGGACTACAACCGGCATATAGACTTGAAGTAGGAATTACTTGACTATTTGTGCATTTATACTCGAACGCTTTTACTCATAACTAACTCTTGTTTCATCTAAATCTCACGTTGTTTAATTTGATTGACACGCCACCTTGACTTTGTGAAATAATGTCGAATGCACATATGAGTTAGGGTAATATAATTGCCGGGATTATATTACGGTGACTCATGTGGCCGTTCCGACATTATGACATAAAGAATTTAAGGCGAGTCAAGGAAAATTTTCTCTACATCATCACTCCATATCATGATTAGTATTGTTGAGAATACTAATCAACGATATTCTTGTGTTTTCAAGGAACAATGGCTCGTCGACGCACTCCTCCCGAAACTCCCGAACAAGCTCTTCAACGCATGATAGCCACCGCCATAGGTGCGGCTATGGCTAGTATCTCCTCCGACATCAATAACAACAACCACAACCGCAACAATCATGGAGCCGGTAATTCAAATGAGGGATGCTCCTACAAAGCTTTCATGGGGTGCAAACCTCACACTTTCGATGGAACCGGGGGACTGGTTGTGCTCACCCGATGGTTTGAGCAAACAGAAGCATTTTTTAGCATAAGTGGTTGTCGGGACCAAGACAAGGTTAAATATTCCACCCACACTTTCGCCGGTATCGCTCTCACATGGTGGAATACGTATGTACTATCGGTGGGTATCGATGAAGCCCACACTCTCTCATGGGCCGACTTAAAGAAAAAGATGATCACCGAATACTTCCCGCGCGAAGAAACCCGCAAGCTTGAACACGAGCTAAGAACTTTAAAAGCGGTCGGGAATGACCTAAAGACCTATAATCAATGATTTTCTGAGCTAACCTTGATGTGCCCAAACCTCGTGACCACCGAATCTTTAAGGGTTGAACTTTACATGGATGGTCTTCACAAGAGCGTCAAACAAGGAGTAATGTCATCCAAACCCGCTAATCACCAAGAGGCCTTGAATATGGCCCGCCAATTGATCGAAACGGTGGACGAAATTGAAGTGCCGACACCTAAAGCCGAGGATAAGTCGGGTGACAACAAAAGAAAATGGGAAGCCCCCCAATCGAGTGACTACAACAACAGCAACTTTGCCAAGGAACCTTTCACCTCCGTCGGCAAGAAAAGTTATGCCGGAACTCGACCTTTTTGCAACAAATGTCACAAGCATCACTTTGGTGAATGTGGCAAGTTAATTTGCCACCGGTGCCAAGGAAGTGGTCATATTGCCAAATATTGTGGGAGTACCGCCCCCATCACTCAAAAGGGGCCCAACACACAAAAGCCGGGTATTTGCTACAAATGTGGCCAATCGGGTCATTTTAGGAATGAATGCCCAAAGAATAAAGCTAAAACCAACGCACGCGGTTGAACTTTCAACATTTGCACCAAGGATGCCCGAGATGACAATGAACTAGTCACGGGTACGTTTCTTCTCAATAACTCATGTTTCTTACTTGTTCGATTCGTGTGTCGATAAATGTTTTGTATCCGAGGCTAGGAGACTACTCTTTGTACTTCACCACTTTTCCCTATACACTACTTACGCCATTCAAGTGACCAACGGAAAACTATTACGTAACGATAAATTTTATCGGGGGGTGTACGTTAAACTTATTGAGTGGATAGTTTGAATTCTGACTTGATACCTATTGAACTAAAGAGCTCAAAACCTAGTCGTTAAGAATAAATGTTCCCCTGCAATTATGTATAGATTATTGTGAACTAAGTAATTTCTGGTTGAGAACCGATATCCTTTTCCCTCGTATCAATGACCTCATGATCAATTACATGGATCCCGTGTGTATTCCAAATCGACCTCCGTTCCGGTTATCATCAATTGAGGGTTAAGGGAGACGACGTCTCCTAAACCGTTTTCCATACTCGCTACGATAGTTATAAATTTCTTTTAGTACCGTTCAGTTTATCCAAGGCACCGTCCGTATTCATAGACCCCCTGAACCGCGTATGCAAATTTGTCTAGACAAATCCGTTACCGTATTTAAATGATGTCCAAATCTATTCAAGTAAACGAACAACATCTCCGCCTTACGCTCGAACTCTTGAGAAAAGAGCAACTCTATGCCAAATTCTCCAAGTGTGGATTTTGGTTAAACGAAGTTCAATTTCTAGACCATGTTGTTAGTGGTCAAGGTATTATGATAAATCTCGCAATCGGAGCCACACGTAATCGGGAAACCCTCACGACTCTATCTTGTATTCGTAAAATTTTGGATCTCGCCGGTTATTACCGAAAATTCGTTCCCCACTTTCCCCATGGTACTCGTCTTTTAACCTCGTTAACTCACTAAGGAAAAATTTTAACATCTCCGTGCCCGAACCTTGAACGTGATTATTCACACCAACCTTACTAGCCAAATACATGTAGCACATAATGGAACTCAATATGGAAATATCTCTGCTTGAATGCCTGAAAGGCATACTCTCTCGACTCGAAAAAAAAAAACTGAAATTCGTTATTTTGCACGAAGAATTTAAATACTTGATTATGAATCCGAACAATTTTCTCGTCATCACGTACCATGATACATAACCCTGCTATTTCACTGTGACCGTTTGATATTACTGGGACCCAAGATAACACACAATCTAAGGATACCTCTTCCTTCATTGACTTAACACCCTTATACTTCTGATAATTGGCTATCTACTACTTAACTCCGAACTATACAACTATGTGTACTATCTAGTTTCCCACTGAGTCTCAACATATTGGCCACCAGATGCGCGATGTGACTACATCAAGATGTAAACTTATGCTATTCAAAATTCTCGTTTCACTCGCATCTTTTTCGCTCATACTTCCGTATAAGGAAACCTTTTATCTAAATTCTCAATGGAGAGAGGGACTCTTCATGTATTACTAGTATTTGCCACGAGGGTGAACAGCCCTGACGAACATTTTCAGTAGACGACAAGAAACTTGCTCCAACAAATACTTTCGAGCCCTAACTAACTTGTTCAAACATATCTTGAGAGATTCTATTCACACACGGTGTACCCTTGTCAATTATCTCGAATCACAATACTCGTTTCACTTCTGGTATTACAAGGAGCCTTAGAAACACGTTTAGAAATGCGTACCGCGTATCATCCACAAACCAACGGAACAAGCAAACGTACGATTTACATCTTGGAAAGACATATTACAAACTTGTATTGTCGCCTTTAGTTGATCCCGCTCACAACAGTAGTTGCCACTCGTGTATTAACGCCGCACTTTTCGAAACCTTACAACACCACAACTGTTGTTCTCCTATTCGTTGGACCGAAGTGGGTGACAAGCAAATCATCATATCAGAAATTCATCCAAGGAATAACCGTTGAGATAGTTCAAGTCCGAGAAGGGCTCAAGATGGCCCGTAGTCGCCAAAAGGACTATGCCGATGTTAGACGTAAACATTTCAAATTCCAGGTGGGTAACCACGTAACGTTAAAATTCGCACCTTAGAAAGGTGTAATCCATTTCGGGAAACGTAGGAAGCTAAATCCGCGATATTTTAATCCTTTTAAAATCTTGGGGCATTTTGGACCCGTTGCTTGCCATTTAGATTTTTTTCGATTCATTTGAACTCCGTTCATCCTACATTCTGTGTATCAAACTTAAAGACGTGTCTTGCCGAACAAGAACTTGTTATTCCATTCGATAAGCTTACTATCGATGACAAATTTCCCTTCCTAGGAGAACCGGTTGAAATTTTAAATTGTGAAACCAAACTTTAAACCAACGTAAAATCCCGACTGTCAAAGTTCGTTGAAATGCCCAAGGGAGTACCTTCACATATCCGTAGAATTTGCAATGCAAGGTTTCGAAGAAGAAACAACTACTACTTCCAACTAAATTTCGGGACAAAATTTCTTTTAAGATGTAGGTAATGTAACATCCCGCCTTTTTCCGTTTACTTTTCCGTTTAACCATTTAAATTCCGTTATATGTTTATAACATCTCCCGTTGATACGCGTTTTAAAAATATCTCGTTTAGGTAATTCACGCACCCGCAACCGAACTTGAAGGACTAGTTTCGCCAAAGTGCCAAAGAGGTGACTAGCTTTTGACTAGTCAACCCCACCTCCCATCTTTTTCATTTTCATTTCTCTTTTCTTTCACTACTTCCCCATTTTCTTTCAATTATCCATTTCAAAGAATCATCATCTAAATCCAAGCTAGCGAGTGTCTTGCAAAACAAATTTCATATTTAGAATCCTTGCAACTTCCTCTTCGATTCCATACCGATTTCATTACTTTTGGGTAACTTTCTAAAATCACTAGATTTTGTGTTCTTGATGTTTTTAACTTATAAAGTTGTTAATTAGAGTCTATGGCTCAAGTCTAACATGAATATATGATTTATATGTTCGATCTTGTTATTTTTGGTAACTAGCATGAACTTGAAAGTTTGGTATGTTTGATTGATGATTTGGTTGCTTAAATATTGTTGATATGTTAAAGTGCAAGTATTAAATGTGTTCCTAGTGTCACTAGCTTCAATTTGATGTGTAGGTTGCTTTAGAAAAGCTCATGAACTTGATTAGTGATTTTGGTGAATTTGGGTTAGGGTTTGATGAACTTGAAATGCATTTTTGATGAATTGAATGCCATGAATTGTTGTTGGTAAATTGTTAGTTAGATTGTATGCTTGATTACCTACGAAACGGCGTGTCATATGTATGCATTTAATTCTCAAATCCTATTTTGTGCATTTATGAACTTGAGCATTTATGATGAACATTAATTGATCATTTATTTTGGAAAGTCGATTGTTACAAATGATGTTTTTGGTTGTTGAAATGTGCTTAGTCGTGTTCCTTGTCAAATTACCTTTCCAACGATATAAGATACGAGTTCTAAGTGTTTAAGGTTTGTGTTTTGTGTTAGTTTGAATGTTGATTTGGGACTTAGACAATTGAGACTGACCAGGTACCAGCACCCGCTATTTGTCGCGGCGCGGCTAGCCTTTGTCGCGGCGCGACAATAGGCGTAGTTTGATTCTGACCTTCTTGTCCAAAATACGAAAAATGTGTGGCATGCTATGGACCTCCGATTCACATGAAACTTGTTCTAATATGCTTATCTATGAATAACTAGCACAGAAAAATAGTTCGGGACCCGACCCGAACGTGTTGACTTTTTCATTGACTTTGACCCGATCAAAGTTTGACTTTTTTTCAAACTTAACCAAATGATTATGCAATCTTTCTAACATGATTCTATACTTGTATCTTGCATGAAACTTGACAATGTGATTCACATGCTATATAATCGAGTCGTAACGAGCCATAGGACTAATTGAACAACTTTGACCAACCGTGTTTACCGTTATTGATACAACCTACTTGTTTAGGTTAAGACCAGCATTCGTCTTTGCACACGTTTACTTGTTGAAGTACTTTATACTCTCGAGCTCAAGGTGAGTTCATAGTCCCATCTTTTTACAACTTTTTATACTTTTAAATCATGGGATGAGAAACATATACAGTTTTATACTACATACTTTTATGCTTTGAACACAAGTACGAAAACAAACATTCCACGTGCGAGTTTAGAACAAAATGCCTCAATTCGATTATCATTAGTTACACTTGTCGGGTGTAAGCGAGAACTTATGTTGTATGGATCCATATGGGTTTGACAAACCCTCATTCGGACGGTTCGCTACCGTTATGCGGATGAAATATATTTTCGTGTTTTAGTGTAGGTTCTAACACTGTGTGATGGGGTAACGTTGGTTAAGTCTTGATAATTAAGTGCTCGCATATAACAACACTTTTGGAATGCAAATGATTTGGATAATCTACGTTATGGGAATACGTTTATTACTACACCTATGATTTCACCAACGTTTTTCGTTGACAGTTTTCTATATGTTTTCTCAGGTTCTTGATTGATAAATGATACATGCTTCCGCTCACTTTTGATACTTGCTTGGATGTCGTGTATACATGCATACATGGAGCATCTTTTGGCTTTACTTTTACTTGTGTCGCATGGGTTTCATTTGTACTTATAAACTTTGTAACGTAACTCGTTGTAGAACTACTTTTGTAAACTTGAACCATCTTTACATTTGAAATGAATGCGACATGTCTTGGTCAAACGTCATTTTAAAGACTTATGACCACGTAACGGGACCTAAGTAGACGGCGCCGTCAATGACGATTTTGTCGGGTCGCTACAAAACAATTAGTGCAAGGTTAGTTCACATAAACTTAAGCACTAACCAATTCCCGGTCCGACCCGTCTCCTACAAGTCCCGCATAAAATGCATACACAATAAAGTCTAAGTCTAGGCACCTATCTCAAGTCGCCTAAATCCTTTAGACCATGCTCTGATACCACTTGTAACGACCCAAACCTCGTTATACCAAAATACGACCCCAATTTTTTTTTTTGTGATACAGCACATCTGGACGGCGTCCAGCACTGAAGACAAGGACGGCGTCCAACCAATTGGGACGACGTCCAAATGAACTGTAAGATTCTGACCTCGGGGTCCAACTTGCGTGAGCGAAAAACCCGCTTCCCGACATTTTTAAACTAAACCGCTTTCACAACACATTAGTATAAATAAAACTAAGAAGTTTTCACAATAAGACCAAGTTTTACAATATCGGGCCCACGTCGACCGTTTTATGAATTTCGTTCAAAAATACAAGTTTCGACCATAAGAGTTTAATTTCCAAACTACTCCTAGAGCATGGTGTTTGGGGTTATATTACCCACATCTTGGTTAACTTCAAAAGCTAACATTTTAAAAGCGTCCCCTTATCAAAACAAAGCGGGAGGCCACTAATCCAACCGAACACCCTTACCATTGTCCAAGCCGGAACATAAAAAGAGTAAACAACGAGAGGGTAAGCAAAACGCTTAGTGAATGCAACAAGTATACATATACGTATATAACCTACTTACTTGCAATCACTTACAACAATTACCGCATACACGCTAGCAATATAATTAGCATACCATCACAAAGTATAAGGCTAAATCTCCAATACGCAAGCTAGCACAACAATAGCATATAATTTGTACAATATAATATGCCCCACTACAACACGTAACCATGGTTAACCAATCATACAAAGGGAACTATTCTCACGAATGAACCGTTAGCCACGCAGACGCCACTAGTATGCATCACTAGTCCCTTGGGTGGTATCGCATACCCGAACTTAAAATCCACCCGTCACGTGAAATGTGGTATCGCATACCCGAACTTAAAACCCACACTTCACGCCCGCACACACACACATGATGGTGAGGTATCACATACCCGAACTTTAAACCCTCATCCCATGTCAACACGATGTGGTATCGCATACCCGAACTTAAAACCCACATCGCATTTCGCACAAGTAAATACATTACATACACACATGTATAATTATTCCACTCACCTTAACGCCCTTGGTGAGTTAATCAAGCTCGCAACCTTCAACGAGAAGTACCTATTACATCATGCATATAATCAATTATACAGTCGAGTTGGTCAACCAACTTACTCACTATCCTAGTGACATTTTAACCCATAGTGCAATTTCGACCCATTTTCACTCTTAACCCTAATATTAGGTCAACTTCGTCAAAACCCTAACACTAGCCATTTAGGGTCTTAATATGCTTCTAACGCAAGGTCATCGCATTTTCATACACATTGAACAACCTAGGTCACCCCAAAACTCATTTGACCCATTTTGTGGTTAACACACCCATTTGGGTCACCCACATACCCAAATAACACCCACTTACATAATATCTAGGTGTGCTAGTAATTAACTAACCAAATTAAGACTCATAAGCTCGATTAACATTTCAAAATCCTAGGTTAGTCATCTTTGAGTCCTCATGACCCAAACTTACCCAAAACCCCAAATCACTAAACAAAGGGTTTTATGTTCAACACTAACCCAAACCCTAACCCTAACCCTTAAACTAATTTGAAGTAAGGAAGTCAAGATTAGGACTTACCACAACAATCACAACGTAGTTAGGGACTAGACGAACAACTTTAAAACCCGCTCTTTGACCCGAAACAACCTTCTTCCTCCTTGATTTGAGCTCTCTCACTCTAGAACTCTTCTCTCTCTCTAGAAGATGGAGGTAGGTGATAATGGAGTTATGACAACCCACTAACTGATCTTGTGGCCTTAAATTCGTCCAAAGTGTGAAATTACCAAGAAGCCCTTATTTTATAACTTAAAATAAAACAGCTGGTCTGCCAGTTCATCTGGACGGCGTCCAGAATACTGGACGACGTCCAGAATACTGGACGACGTCCAGTCCTTCAAAACAGGACGACGTCCCTCCTTTTGGACGGCGTCCCAAACATCTGGGAAAAACAGGATCTTACAATGGATTATCGCTCATCGGTATTTTTGGTATCGAAAGATTTCACTTGTTCGAAGGTTATCGAATGAAGTGCGGCGTGATTTGGGTGTCTCATCCGGCGGTATCAAAAGGAGTTGGTAATCAGCTAATCTGGAGTTATTGTGGGTTGTTGAAGAAACATAGTGACGGGTTAGCGAAGGTTGTGTTTAGATCATCCTTCAAGTGGGAGATTGTTGGATGTGTGAAGGATATCAAAACAACAAGGAAAAGAAGAAAAAAGGCTGATTTGGATTTTGCCGTGGAGGCGCGGCGCGGCCTTTCTTGGGCGCGGCGCGGCTAGTGCCTGACGAGGAAGTTTCCAAAATCAAGTTTTCTTGTTCCCTAAGTTGTTTCCTTGCCTATTTAAACATCTCATTGTAACCTGTAAATGTGTGCACGAATTATTAATGAAATTTTCTCTGGTTTGCGTCCGTGGAGTAAACCCTTCTCCGTGTTTTGGAGTTGGGATATAACCACGTTAAATACCGTGTCGTTTATCGTTTATTTATTGTTTCATGCTTTATTTTTCGTTTGTCGTTGTGGGTTTGGTGATTGGTTTAAATCACCGGTCTTGTTTGGGTCCATACGTCCTAACAAAACTCTCTAATATCTCTACCAATATCATGTTTTAACATGTCCCAAAAGTGTTTAATGAAACGAAACGAGATGCCGTTGAACCCGGTGCTTTCGAACTACCACACTCTCACACCGCGTTTTTTATTTCAGTGTCATCGAACGGTCGCTCAAGAAAATTAGCTTCGTCGACGTTTAAAATGTAGTGTGGAGCAATTGTAACAAACTCCGCTCGTGTGCGAACTTCCTCGAATTTTCGCTTCTAAAAATCAAAGAATTTGTTTTTAGTTACATATGGGTCAACAACCCACGATCCGTCAATCATCAACCCCTGAATTTGTTGTTTTATGCGTTTGTACTTTAGTCACCAATAAAAAAATCTAGAGTTTTCATCTCCCTCAGCATCTCATTTTATTCTAGATTTTTGTTTCTTGTCTAAATTGTTTAACTTGGTTAAATCCACTCTCTTGAAAAAGTGAATTGCGTTGGTTAACCAGTGGCTCATTTCCATTACCTGCATCGATACAAGCGTCAAGTTCATCAATTAAATCAACAACTTGTTTTAATCGGTTAGCTTCTGTTGAACGAACGCCACTTATCCAAGTCTTCAACTTTTGTTTCAACAATCTGCACTTGTACACCATATTCAATTCAGGCTCATTATTAATATCGGACCATGCATTACGTACAGTTTCTTCGAAATCGGATCTCTCAAACCACGAGGCGAAGATCTTAAAATATGTCTTAAAATATGTCGTGCCATAATCTACCTTATCTTGATACCAACACAATCGGCGAGTGGTCAGAATAACCCCTAGGTAGAACAACACCCTTAAGGTCATCGATTTCAACAAGAACGTTATTAGAAATAAGGAACCGATCAAGTTTACTAAATTTAGTTCCTTCCTTGTTTCTCCATGTAAATTGTAAGCCACCGAGAGGAATATCTAACAACGCATTCGACTCAATGTAAATTGTACCAAATTTTTCTATGAACATAATCTCAAATTTGACACATTTTCAATTTTAAGATTATAATCAGAAACTTGTTATATTCATGAAAATTTACAGTAAAGGCGTTTAATTAACAAAAAAAAAAAAACATAAAATGAAAGAAATACCATATATTATAAAACGTACACTTGTATTATTGAGCTAAGATGGAGGTTCTGATTTCGGTTGTTAGTTCAACCAAATATAAAAGTTGTTAGTTCAATCAAAATTAAAAGTTTGAAACCAAAACTGATTTGAAAATCAAAATCAGGTGAATAAACCAAACAGAAAACTAAATTAAAATTCAATTAAATTTTCGATTAAACAGTTTTTAAAGCCCGTAATTTTTTTTTTTTGAAAGGCAACAATTTTATTGATACTTTTAAATAGTTTTGCACATACAACTATATACAGGTACACGAATGAATAACACGATAGCCATACACAAATACCTCAACTAAACCATGATGCTAAGATAGCATCCAGATTTTAAGAAAGGAAGCCTTGAGGGTTGTGGAGCCATGAATGCCAATCCAATGACTTTGTCTTACATCTTTTGGCAACCCACTCGTAACTTTTAATTTGTATCTCGTTTAGTGCCATTGGTGCCGTCCACGATTTATTTGAGAAAACCTTTTGATTTCGGTTCTTCCAAATAAGATAACTAGTCGACCAAATCACCGCTTGCCAAATGCTTTTGCCTACACTTGTATTCGCTTGACCCGACTCCATGAACATATCTTCAACATTAACAAAGGGAATACCACCTCGACCCCACCAATCAAAGACTTTGCACCACACATCGAAAGCATGTTTACACAAGATAAGAGAGTGGTTTACCGTTTCAATATCGTCATCACATAATGGGCAACGAACCGAATGAAGATCAATACCTCTCTTGTCAAGCTCTAACAATACCGGAAGACGTTTTTTATTTGCTCTCCAAACAAAGACTTCAATTTTTTTCGGCACCAATTTGTTACACAATGTTTCACTACAATCGCTACTTGGAGTTAGTAGTCTCGAGTTGATCAAGGTTGTTAAAACTTTTGTTGAAAACTTCTCGCTACCACCCGCTTTCCATTTCCACAAATCTCTTACTTGAGGATTCATCCGTACACCCGAGAGCATGTTCATCAGTTGTTGTAGTTCATCCTTCGCCCGACCTCTTGGATTTCTTTGCCATGACCATTGACCCACACACTTAACACCATCCCATGAAAGTCTATCTTGAATAGAAGCTTCTTGGTTCGTTTCTAATCTTCATAGTCTTTTGAATTTGTTCTTTAACTTCTCGTTTCCAACCCACGTCTCGTTCCAAAAAGATGTAGAAGCACCGTCACCTATTTCCTTTACAAAAAAGTTTCTAAAGGGAAGACCGGAGCCTTCAATGTTAGTTCCGGTTTTAATAATATCCTTCCAAATCGACTTATAAGAGTCATTTAGAGGGATGTCATCAATCGTGAGTCCACCCGAAGTCCCGTAAATGCTAGAAATGACTTTGACCCACAAGGAGTTGGTTTCGGATTTAAACCTCCACCACCACTTGCCAATCAAAGCCCAATTTTTAGTTTTAAGAGAACCCAAGTTTAACCCCCCATCCCGATAAGGTAAAATCGTATCATCCCATTTAACCCAAGATAATTTTGATTTGTTACCCGCCCCACCCCAAAAGAAAGAACGTCTTACACACTCAAGTTTTTTAATTACACATGGCGGAGCACGGAAAAGCGAGAAGTAGTACAACGGAAGACTATTCAACACCGATTTAACAAGAGTCAAGCGTCCACCAAATGAAATCGTTCTAGCCCTCCAATCCGAAAGTCTTTTTTCAAATTTTTTAACAACCGGATCCCAACTTTCTTCCTTTTTCATGTTGCCCCCAACCGGAAGACCAAGGTACATAAATGGGGTGGTACCAACGTTACAATTAAAGAGACGAGCCATATATTCTACCTCACACTTTTCGACCCCAATACCAACAAGATTACTGTTTTGGAAGTTGACTTTAAGCCCCGATGTTAACTCAAAACACTTTAGAAGTTTCATAAGATTCCGAATGTTCCCTTCACTCCATGACCCGAAGAATATTGTATCGTCCGCATATTGAAGGTGAGATAATGGGATTTTGTCGCGACCAATTTCCACCCCCGAGAATCGTTGAGTTTTCACTGCTTGTTTGGTTAGAACGTTCAACCCTTCCGCCGCCAATATAAAAAGGAAAGGTGATAGTGGATCTCCTTGCCTTACCCCCCGCTCTAATGTGAATTCCTTTGTTGGGGAACCATTAACTAGAATAGAAATAGACGCCGACTTTAAGCAAGTGAGAATCCACTTTCTCCATTTGTCCCCGAAACCCATAATTTCCATTACTTCCATCAAAAAATCCCAATTAAGACAATCAAACGCTTTCTCGAAATCAACTTTGAAGATTACACTTTTGGCATGTTTGTTTTTTAGAAAAGAGAGGGTCTCGTTAGCGACAAGGGCCCCATCTAAAATGTTCCTCCCTTTAATAAAAGCACTTTGTTCAGACCCGACAAGATTTGGTATTACCCGCTTTAACCGGTTAGCAAGAAGTTTGGCAATCACTTTGTAGAAGCTACCGATCAAACTAATTGGGCGATAATCATTTAAACAAACAGGATTTGCATTTTTCGGGACAAGAGTGAAGAACGAGGCATTACATCCCTTAGATATCTCACCCTTTTCCCAAAAAATGTTGATGGCTTCAATAAGGTCACCTTTAAGAATGTTCCAAAATTTTTTGTAAAAGCCCATATTGAACCCATCCGGACCCGGAGCCTTCCAGCTCCCACAATCTTTAACCGCCTCCCAAATTTCAGACTCACTAAAAACTACCTCCAAATTAGTTGCCTCCGAATGGGACAACTTGTTCATAGTCGATGCAAAAGAATCTTGTACCACTACATTATTAAACATGTCACTAGGAAAAACATGCCTACTGTTACCAGCGAGATTCTCACAAGTGCATACTGGGCCACACTCAAGCCCATTTCTCCCCCTGATCGTGGTAGTCCAATTAGCTAAAGAAGGTCTACAAATTTTTTTCGCCCCAAAAATATTCCTAAAGTGAGTTAGAACCGTGGCCTTTACATCTGATGGATTCTCATTCCACACCCCATTAATATTTAAACCACGAAGGTTACATTTGTTATATTTTCTACGGATGGTGGAATGGAAATACTTTGAGTTTTCATCACCTTCTAAGATCCACCGTATCCGTGCCTTTTGCTTCAACATACCCGTTTTAGTTCTTTCTTTTTCAATCCAAGATTTTCGAGTCTCCAACCAACATGCACGATCTACTTCACTGATTGTACCCAATTCCGCCAATAGCTCTAACCTACTCGCCTCTTTCTTTAAAACCATAATTTCACTATCCAGAGACCCATACTCTAATTTACTCCAACACTTCAAGTCACTCTTCACATTTTTAAGCTTATCCCTAAATAAACAATCTTTTTTCACCCCGCAAACTGACTTATCCCACGCAGCTTGTATCACTTTATCCACACCATCCTTTTTGAGCCATTCATCAAAAATCTTGAACGGTTTAGGTCCAAAATCAATTAATTTGTCTCTAAGTACCAAAGGACAGTGATCCGATTCCCGACGCTCTAGTGCAACAACCGAAAGATCTTCCCATATTTTGATGAAATTGTCATTAACAAGAAACCGGTCGATTTTACTAAATTTGGTACCATCGTCACTAATACGTGTGAACCGTTTCCCATTAATAGGGATTTCCATCAAATTATTTCTCACAATGAAGTCATTGAACCGATTAGCCCTAGCTTGGTGAAACGTACAGTTAAGCCGGTCCGATTGATTTCTTACTTCATTAAAATCCCCACACAAAACCCAAGCCGAGTCGTGAGACCTTATAAGATTATCTAACGCATTCCACATCTCAATTTTTTTGATGTCATTATGAGGCCCATAAACATTAACGATAAAAATTTCGTGCCCGGAACCCACCCATTTACCTCGAATAGCTAAGAGATACTCGTTACTAGTGACACTATCCGCAACAAAACTACCAACATCCCAAATTACTAATAACCCACCCGAATTCCCTAAAGCCTCTTTTTGAACATACCCACAATTACTATTACCCCACAAAGCATGTACCCACCCATCAACCACAATTTTACACTTTGTTTCTTGAAAAACCGCAACATCCGGTCTTTCATTACGACACAACTCTTTGACCCACCCGAATTTACCCTTTACACATTACATGTTTGATATTGTCAATTGCCAATTCCTTAACCATCACAATATCCAGTTTTGATGCACTTACTCAGGAACAATTTTTCATTACCAATCCTAACAAAGTTATATCACGATACTTCATACTGTTCCTAGTATCCGATCTAGTAGCCAAATACGTATGTTGTTTCGGCATGGAATAATGATCTAATTGTTACTTTCCTAATTAGAATTTGTATACTTGGTGTGAATAATAGGTCCCCTAGCAGCTATAAATTGAAAGATTCAAACTTACATGATGTTAATATGAATGCCAATTTACAATGACAGCCATAGTTATTGACAATTCAACACAGGTATGGTTAGCATTTGAGTTTGTATATTATTGGTGCAAAGTATGCATCACATAACTGTTAGGAATTATACGACCCAAACATCACACACAATAAAATGTCAATTGCAACCCACAATTAATAAACAAAAGTAAAAAGCGTAAACATTGAGTGAGTTGTAGCTCAGCTGGTAGTGGCCTGCCTCTCTTAGCGAGAGGTCAGGAGTTCGACTCCGCTGGGCTGCAACATTGCATTCAATGTTATCCCTGACCTGAAGTATCCACCCATGTCGCCTTTCGCTTAGTGTGTGGGCAGCGGGGAAGGGGGGTTTTATCGGCCATGTCCTCGGATTGGCTCGGGTTTCCTCCAGGGCAGTAGTTGGGGGCGGGTTATGCAACTACGGGAGATGAACGTGTGGGTGGTTAAGTTCCCTGGCTGATCCCAAACTAATGTCCCAAAAAAAAGTAAGATCGAAACGAACAAAGTCCAGTAACGACAAAGTCCTTATACATAGATATTTTACATATGCGTGGACGGTCCTTTGTAGAGGAACCACAATCTTATAAAGGGAAACATAAAAACACACAGATAACAGTGCGGAACTCTTGTTATCTCTTTATTTGACCGAAAACTGAGAGCTATTACGACGAGGTACACAACTGTGGGAGAAGTATCTCCATGCATCGGGAAATTCATTTCTGTTTGGGCGATTTATCCTTCGTATCTTTATTATGTGTAGCTTTACTTGTGAACTGAACATGAAAGCCGCCTGGAAATTGTAATCCCGGAGCTCGTATAGGCTCCCCTCCTTTAATTGGCTTCCACCTAATGAGCCAAAAAAAAAAAAAAAAAAAAAATAATAATAATTCAAGTTAGTATGCATCTCTTTTTTCAATATGTTCTATAAATTTTATCTGTTATTTATTTTTACTGATATTTAGTCACTAAGCAATGGAGAAAGACAGCAAGCTGCATCCTAGAAAAATCTGCGCCAACGCAAAACCTCTGGCCACCTCCGAAAGCCATGAAAGTCTTTGATGCACCTTTGTAATCCATACCCTGTTAAATTGCATTTTTAGAGTTAACAAAAAAGGCTTAGAAAGTTTTTAAAGCTTTATGTTATCTATTTTTAGTAGAGGTGGCAAGATGGGCGGGTCAGGAGCCGTGTTGGGCTGGGTTGACCACCAAACACTATTTTGTATTCGATTCAAAATTTTCTTAATATAATTAAGGTTCTAATCTGATTATAAAATCAGTATCACTCAAGTTGACTCAGTGAAGGAACAAAACTCAAGTTGACCCATTTATAAATAAATGGGTCGAAATTACCACCACTAGTTTCCAGTGTATTGTGCATATAAAATAGTGATTACCTCCCATCGCCATGGATTAAAGTTGAGTGGATCCTTATAGTTGTCAGGGTCCAAATGAACGGCCGCAGGACTAACCATTACAACCCAATCAGCTGGAATTGTGTACTCTGCATCAAACCCAATTTCCATATCAACCCACCTCATTGTTATACCCCCTCTAAAAGTTATACTATCTGAACAAATTATTTTAATTCTACGGTGGATATTATTTACCTTTGAACTTTATATCTTTTATCGCTTTTCTGAATATTGCTGGAACAACATTAGCCATCCTTACTGATTCATTTATAACCTGCAATGCAATGCAAACATGACTCATGGTTAACTATGAGTTCTTTTAAGTAGTTTTAATTAAGGGCCGGTATTCAACGCACCTGAAATGTGAATGTCATCGACTTATATTCTTCCCATGTAAGATCAGCATCCTTATTTTCTCGCCCTTTTAGGATATTTTCATGTTCTTCCTGCATTAAATGACACAAAATGAGTTGTTCATATAGCGGAAAATATTTTGTTTGACTTTTAATTGATCATACACGTACCGTTAGTTCCTTCAATGCTCGAGGGTTGTCTGTTAGAAGCTTAATAGCTACTAATAACGCCAAGGAAGTTGTTTCGAAACTTACAAACAATAGCACAAACATCATGTCTAGAGCTATTGCTTCTGTAAATGTATTGTTTTTCTTTAGTTCTTCAAGAACATAGTCAAAGTAATCGGTGTTGACTTTATTAGGCGTCTTTCTTCTTTTCTCTAACATGTTCTTAAGCATTGCCATCACCCTCTTTCTTCCCTAATTGTGTTCATAAAAATTTGATCAAAAATTAGGAATATGCTTGTCACCAACTTGACATTTTTCGTCGGTATATGAATTACGAAATATACTTGTACCTGAAGACACTTGTAGAAAGTTGTACCGGGAATTGCGAGTGGAATTGAAAGTAGACCATCAAGAAAGTCATCGAAATTTTCTCTTAGATTCGCGGGTGAATTTTCTTGATCATAGCTTATCAACTTTTTTGCACTGAGACCAAATACCATCTGTTGAACACCAAAAGACAATAAGAAACAGTGTAAACTTGTGGCATGTCAAAGTGGATTTTGTCCATATAAAATAAAAGGAAATATTCTTAAACAGGTTCTTGTTAGAAAATCTGGGTTGTAATTGAGTATTTTAACCCTACAAGTCTCGGGTATCACGAAATCCTAATTGAGATAAGACAAAATAAAAGATCGCATTCCACACAAGAAGATATTAAAATCTAAGTGTATGAGAGATTGTATGTTTCTATATTTCGAATTGAAAAGGAAGTGTTTGTTTTGTGGAGGGAAATACGTTAAATTGTTTTAACTCGAAAAGGTACAACGAAAGGGTGTAATGAAAGAATGCAACCAGGGGCGCTGCCCCTAGGACCCCGCAAGGGGGCGCGACCCCATTGACACCTGCAAATTCTGCGACAGTGTATAGTCAACTATTATGGATGTGCACTCCACACTCTCCAAACTCACTCGTAAGTAAAACTAGTCAACTATTGCTTTCAAGTAATTTCCAATTAATTAAAATAATTGTTAGGTTACACTAAAATCACCTAACAATCCCATATTTCTTTGTTTTTAAACTATCTAACTTAATAGTTAATCCTTAAGTCCATCGTATGCTTGACATGTTAATTTAGATGTTTGAGAGACCAAAATTGTACGGTAAAAATAGAATTTTCCTGTGAATAAAACCCTAAATTCCAACTTAAAAAATATGCTGTGTCTGCGTGTCTAATATTTCATTTGAGATGTTGCTAATTAATTGTCTATTCATTAATAGATGAGAATAAAAAAGATAAAGTTATTTTATGTCCTTAAAGTATGTATGTAAGATAAAAAAAAAAAAAGTAAAGATTAAAATTGAAAAGTAAACAAAAAGTATATGGTATTTCTTAGACTGTGTAGTTTCTATAGTGTATTTTTTGTCTGAGAATAATAGAATTGGGATGAGGAGTGTGCATTACATGTTATTTCAGAGTATATGGAATATGTGAATGACTTAAAATTAAAATGGTTAACGATCTACTTACATCTTCAATTGCAGCTTTTATTTCCACTGATTCTTGGACCTCCCATGTCTGTATGGTTCTGGTTGATACACTTTGAATTTCAGAAAGCATATTTCTAAGACTTGTATGACCAAGAAGACTTAGCACCATGTTCTTGAAATGCTTATGTGCGTCCCCATGCAAAGTACTTACATTCTGATCTCCATATAGACTTCTTGTACTTTCAGGGTACCAACTCTTGAACAATTGACCCTCTTGTTGGAACACCATATTATTAAGATCCAAATCCGCTGAGACTATAACTCGGAGCCCAACAAAACTGGTTCGAAATACTGACCCATATCTTAAATAGAATAAAACCGTCAGAACTCAACATTTTACATGAATATTGAATAAACAATAGCCAAGGAAAAGTGTCGGAAACTGTCACGGATACACATATAGGCTGCATGAGTAAAAAGTACTCAACTTTCCTAGGTAACCTAACCTGGAAAAACCTTATCCGTTTACCAATTGACGTCAATATCATTAGTAAAAGCTTCAAACGGATAAGGTTTTCTGATTTGGGCCTCTCGAGATGAACAAGATTTATTTTTACATGATTTAACTGCGTGTTTATACCCTTTTCCTAACCATCTCAAGACCTATAAGAAGTTAACTACTAGGTCATTTTGTGGTGATTGTTATCTTTGTCTAATGAAAATACTAACAATTACAATTGCCAATAAATAATATTTTGACACAAATACTAACAATCACCGGATTTATTATTAATAAATGACGATTTTGATTCGCATTGCATAGGCTTTTTAGTTGCTTATTCAAGTGTTGTAGTAATTCATTGCTCTGTGTTTATGTATTTGAGATTCGTTCATCTTTTTGATGACCGGATTTATTATTAATAAATGTTCCTTTTTCGCCAAAAAAAAAAAAAAAAAAAAAAATCACACTTAAATTGTTCACCTTTTCAGCCTTTCCTTAATGAAAGGAGAGGTATCCCAAGTCCGGTTTGTAGCGAAAAACTGTAGAGTTTCTCCGAGTAGCGGCCAACCCATTGAACCTGGAGGAAGTTTGCCACTGCATTTTGGGTTACTCCATCTGTAAACCCAATGTGTAAAACTAACCACAACTAGAGCTAAAACACACAAATTAACATGCCACATTTTTAGTTTGTGTGAAACAAAATCCAAAATTGACAGTTGAATGAAACAATAGACTTAAGTGACCTATATATAATGTACTAATAATGCATGAGGTACAGCTAGCTAGTCATAAGACAATGAAATCTCTCTAATGTAACCCATACCATGTATCACGAATTCTATTAACAAAATCTCTCTAGTTTGGTCCGTGGATTAAAGTAATCAACCCGTTGATTACATATAACCACGTTAAATTATCGCGTTCTTATTTTCTTTGTTAATTGTCTTCGTTTGTCAATTGTGGGAGTGTATTTTTTGGAAATCACTTTTATTGTTGGGTCATATAACCCTAACAATTGGTATATAGAGCTCAAGGTTTCGAGTTTGGGAAGATGGCGGAAGACGGGAAATTTAGAATCGATAGATTTGATGGAAAAGACTTCGGCTTTTAGAAGATTGAAATTGAAGAGTACTTGTATCAAAAGAAGCTACAATAACCCTTATTGGAGATCAAACCCGAAGGCATGGATGATGCCGATTGGTCTCTTTTGGATCACGAAGCTTTGGGTGCGATTCGTCTTTCTCTTGCCAAGAACGTTGCATATAACGTTGTGAATGAGCAGACAACTTTTGAATGTTTGAAGGCTCTTTCAAACATGTATGAAAAACCTACGGCGACGAATAAGGTTTTTCTTATACGAAAATTGTTCAATACGAAGATGAGGGAAGGTTCGAGTGCAACGGATCACATCAACGAATTCAAAAATATTATATTAAGGCTTGAATCGGTAGATCTCAAGTTTGATGATGAACTAAAAGCACTAATCTTTCTTTCATCGTTACCGGAAAGTTGGTCGGATACGATCACCACTGTTAGTAGGTCTTTGGGAACTACTAAGCTAGCGTTTGAAGGTATTAGGGACTTGTTTCTCGGTGGAGACACTCGTAGGAGAAACTTGGGGGAATCGTCATCCGGATCCTTCTTAAGTGCCGACAACCGTGGTAGGAAAATTTATCGTGGTGGTGAGAAGAAGGGTAGGAAGAATTCTAAGAAGAGGTCTCCATCAAAGGACTGAAGTGAAGCTATTTGTCGGGGTTGCAATCAGAAAGGGCACTTTCAAAGGAATTGCAAGAATTCTCCGGTGATAGGTGTTAACTTTACCACGGAAGATACGGATGATGCAATTTTATGTAGTGTTGAAGATTCGGTGGAGTCTTGGATCTTGGATTCCGGAGCTTCGTTTCATGCCTCACCCACTAGGATTTGATGACGAATTTTCAATCGTATCATGGTAAGGTTAGATTGGAAAACAATAAAAAGCTTGAAATTAAAGGTATAAGAGATGTTGTATTGAAGACTACTCTTGGTTCTAATTGGACTTTGAAAGACGTAAGGTTTATTCTTAAGTTGAAAAGGAAGCTTATCTCGGTTGGTCAATTAGATGAGGAAGGTAACGCGGTTACTTTTGAAAATCGCCAATGGAAGGTGGTTAAGGGTAGTAGGGTCGTGGCTCGTGTATATAAAAGGGGAACACTTTATATGGTTGAGGTGTTTGATGAAAACACGGTGGTTGCTACGGTTGATGTTGGACACAATTCTACTATATGGCACCAAAGGCTCGGGCATATGTGTGAAAAATGTATAAAGATGCTTGTTTCGAGTGAGAGAATTCCGGATTTGAAGAAAGTGGAGCTTGGGTTTTGCGAACCATGTACTTATGGGAAGAAAAAGAAGGTGACTTTCGAGAAATCGGGGAAAGCGCCCAAGTTAGAGAAATTGGAGCTAGTTCATACGAATGTATTTGATCCAATGAATATAGAATCACACGAAGGTTCTCGCTATTATGTCACATTCATTGACGACTCCACTCGAAAGGTATGGGTTTATTTTCTTAAAGCTAAATCTGATGTATTTGATACTTTTGTGAAGTGGAAAGCTATGGTCGAGAATGAAACTTACTTAAAGGTGAAGTTCTTAAAGTCAGATAATAGAGGAGAATATGGTAGTCTTGAGTTTAAAGGCCAATGTACAAAGCTCGGTATTAAGATGTTAAAAATGGTACCGAAGGCACCACAACATAATGGGGTCGCCGAACGTATGAATCGGACGTTGAATGAAAGGGCTAAGAGTATGAGACTACATGCCGGTTTGACTAAGATGTTTTGGGTGGATGCGGTTAATACGAAAGCTTATTTGATCAATAAGGGACCCTCAACACCACTGGGTTTCCGAATTCCCGAGGAAGAATGGCAAGGTAAAAAGGTGAGTTATGATCATCTTAAAATCTTTGGGTGCAATGCATATGTAAAGACCAAGGATGCAGATAGAGACAAGCTTGAGGCTAAGTCAAAGAGGTGTACTTTCATTGGTCATGGTTCGGATGAGATGGGTTATCGATGTTGGGATAAGGAAGCTAGAAAAGTGATTCGTTCTAGTGATGTTACCTTTGATGAACATTCGGTTTATGGCAAACCGGAAACGGGGAGTCCTAAACCAGATTATGTTACTTTTGATGATATTTCTATTGATGATCTTGAAGGTTCTAGTGGGAGTTCAGGTAGCAATGAATTTCTGAATAATGGTGAGGCGTCACAAAGTGCTAATGATGAAGATGGTTCGGAAAGCGGTGAAAGTTCTGAACAGAGTGGGAGTTCTAGTGATGAGGATGAAGATGATGGAACCGGTCCAACCATACCGGTCGCTCCTACACTAAGACGTTCTACTAGAGTGCCCAAGCCTAATCCTAGGTATTTTTCATCAACAAACTACATGCTCTATAGCGAGAATGGTGAACCCGAGAGTTACTTTGAGGCGAGACAATCTAAAGAATACATACAATGGAAGCTTGCCATGAAAGAAGAGATGGAGTCACTTGAGAAGAATAAAACATGGTCACTAGTGAAATTACCTCATGATAAAAGGGCGTTGCAAAACAAATTGGTGTATCGAATCAAGAATGAGTTGGATGGCAAGAAGAGGTACAAGGCTCGGTTGGTGGTCAAATCCTTTCAACAAAAGGAATGAGTTGATTACAACGAGATATTTTCACCGGTGGTTAAGATGACTACTATTCAGTTAGTACTTGCTATAGTTTCATCTGAGGACTTACATCTTGAGCAACTAGATGTGAAGACCGCATTCTTGCACGGAGATCTTCATGAAGAGATCTATATGAAGCAACCCGAGGGCTTTGAGGTAAAGGGTAAAGAGAAGTGGGTTTGTAAGCTAAAGAAAAGTTTGTATGGATTGAAGCAAGCACCTCGACAATGGTACTTGAAGTTTGATTAGTTTATGAAGAAGATTGATTTCTTAAGATGTGAAGTCGATCATTGTTGCTACTTTAAGAAATTCAAGTCTTCTTATATCATCTTGTTATTGTAGGTTGATGATATGTTGTGTGACGAACCGGAAAATTTCGACTTATTTTTAATTCAAATCTCTAAATGATTTAATATTTCCGACATGAGAAGCTAAGTCTGTTATGTTGAGTCTGAAAAATTTTGAAATGTTTTCATACATTCATTTAACTTCGACTATTCCCGACAATTCACGAACAACTATTTGTAAATATATATATATATATATATATATATATATATATATATATATATATATATATATATAAATAATTTGAAATATAATTTGAAATAATATATGATTTAATTGTTAGAACTAAATATGTAAAATAATATAAGATATAATAAAATTTATTATTAAAATGGATCTATATGTATATAAAGTATATCAAATATAATTATTAAACGATAGTAACACTCGTTTATCATTCGATTGTTATTAAACATGTTAAAATACGAAATTATGAGAATATAAAAATAACGTTGATCCGTAATTAAGTTATATAAATTTTAGGCTTGCTAAAAATATATTTAAATATCTTAAGTTGAGTTTTAACACTTCGTATATTTTACTTGGGATTGAGCGCTAATAATCGATCAACTTTTTATGAATAGTTTTAAACAGTTAATGGCCGAAATAAATAAATGTATTTAATGTAAAAAGATGGGATTTTTCCGAAGACTTTTATCCGTAACTGATTAGCAACAGAGCACGACATATTAGTCTGTAAATTAAAATTGGATGTCGATAATAAGATTACAAATAAGTGGTGTCTTCACTGTGTGTTATTATTATTATATTCCTTTATTATATTCCATATATATATATATATATATATATATATATATATATATATATATATATATATATATATATACATACATGATATTCATTTCACCATTCACAAACCCACTTGAGTTTTCTGATTCCCTTCCCTTTCATGTTCGACCCAAACCAAACACCTCCTTCTGCTTTTGATCGGTCACCATACACACCATACACCCACGATCACCACTCATATATATATATATATATATATATATATATATATATATATATATATATATATATATATATATATATATATATATATATATATATATATATATATATATATATATATATATATGATACATGTATACGCTATAATCACCACCTTAGCACCACCTTCACGCTCACCATTGACAACCTTCCATCACCACCTTCTACCACCTACAACCCATAACTGATATCAATATGATGCTGCTACCTTATTGTTCGATTTGTAGCAAAACCGACACCCATTTGTTCTAAACTGTTTTCATCTCAATGATGATGATATTCGTATGATAAACTGCTACTCGTTATTGTTTGTGTGTGTGTTCGAACCACCTGCTGCAACCTGCAATACCTTCGCTGCTGCTGCTATTTTTTGACCGCCACAACCGCCACCTATTGTAACATCCCGCCTTTTTCCAGTTACTTTCTGTTTAACTATTTTAAAGTCCGTTATATATTTATAACATCTTTCGTTAATACGCGTTTAAATTATCTCGATTAGGTAATTCACGCACCCGATTCAAACTTGAGGGACTAAAATTGACACGGGGCAAACTAGTTGACTAGGTCAACTAGTCCACCCCAATCACCACCATTCAACCATCTCCATCTCTCTCTCTTTCTCTCTAGCAAGAACACACACACAATTACCAAATTCATTCAATCATCATCTAAATTCGATCTAGGAGGCTTACAACAAAATAAATTACATATTCGTGATCCTCTCTTCATCCTCTTCATTTTGGTACCAACTTCATCTCATTTGGGTAACATTTCTAAAACTCTAGATTTCTCTAAATTCGTGTTTTTGACTTGAAATGGTGTTAGTTAGTGTCTATGGCTCATTGTGATGTCGTGTATGTAATTTATAGGCTCGATCTTGTTATTTGGTGTAACTAGCATGAACACTTAAAATGGATTAGTTTAACCTTTGATTTTGAATGATAAAATGTGTTTAGATGTTGATGGTTGTGTGTTCAAAGTGTTAGTTACTTCATTAACTTCGTTTTGGTGTGTTGATTGACATGAAAACCTTACATTTACATGATTATTGGTTTTGAGATTTTGGTTAGGGATTGATAAGCTTTATATGAACTTTTGATGTATCAAATGCTATGAAATATTGTTGATAAGTGTTTTGTTGCAACGTGTGTTTGATTACCTTCGAAACGGTATATCATACATGTAAATTGGTTACCCGAATCATGAAATGCGTTTTTAGAACTTGAACCTTTGATTATGAACGTTTAATGCGGTTTTGGGTTGTTGTAGGTGTTAAATTACTTGTTGAAATGTGTTTAGTTGTCTTCCTCGTCAAATTACCATCCCAACGGTATAAAATACTTAACTTGATTGTTTGCGGATCATAAAGTGTGTTTATTTGGTTTTTGGTTCGTGTACTTAGAAACTTACTGCATCAGACTGGAATACCAACCTGGACGCCGTCCAGATCCTTGGACGCCATCCCATATTTCAAAGCTGGACGCCGTCCAGATATTTGGACGCCGTCCCATCCTTCAAAGCTGGACGCCGTACAGAAAATCTGGACGCCGTACAGATACACTGGCAGGCCTCTGTCTTCGTTGGTCATTTTACGAAAAATGTTTGCTATGCTATGGACCTCCGATTCACAGGTAACTTGTTCTAACATGCTCATATATGATTAAAAACCTCAGAAAAATAGTTCGGGACCCGACCCGAACGTGTTGACTTTTTGTTGACTTTGACCCGACCTAAGTTGACTTTTAATCAAACTTAACCAAATGTTTGTGAAATCGTTCTAACATGCTTTTATACTTGTACCTTGAATGAAACATGACAATTTGATTCACATGCTATTATGATCGAGTCTTAACGAGCCATAGGACTAATTGAACATCTTTGACCTATCGTGTGTACCGTTATTGATACAACCTATTGTTTAGGTCAAGACTAGCATTGTTCTTTGCACACGTTTACTTGTTGAAGTACTTTACTACTCGTGCACTCAAGGTGAGATCATAGTCCCACTTTTACTCTTTTTGAACTTATATTTGGGATGAGAAAACATAAACATTTCTTTTACTAAGTGAACACAAGTACAGGAAAACAAACATTCTACATACGAATTTAGAACGAAATCCTCAATTCGATTATCATTAGTTACAGTTGCAGGGTGTAAGTGTAGGCGTGAACTTATGTTGTATGGCCATATGGGTTTGACAAACCCTCATCTCGGACGGTTCGCTACCGTCCACAGATGAAATATATTTTCGAGAAACAGTGTTGTTCTAGCACTATGAATGGGGTATCAACGGACGGAATGTTAAGCCTTGATAATTGGGTGCTCGTGAATATTAACTTTTAGAATGTATTACTATTTTATCTTTGATGTAAATCTTGTGGTTCGACTTACTTTTACTCACTTACTTACTTAAACCTATGATTTCACCAACGTTTTCGTTGATAGATTTCTATGTTTTTCTCAGGTCCCTGAACGTTTTGTGATACATGCTTCCGCTCATTATTTTGATACTTGCATTGGATGTCGAGTATATATGCATACATGGAGCGTCTTTTGGCTACTTTTAAATTATGTCGCATAAGTTTCATTTGTACTTATAACTATGTAACGTAACTTGTGGTGGAACTATTCTCGTAAACTTTAAACAATCTTTACATTTGAAATGAATGCGACATATCTTTTGGTCAAACGTTGTTTTAAAGACTTATGACCACGTAACGGGACCTAAGTAGACGGCGCCGTCAATGACGATTTTGTCGGGTCGCTACAGATGGTATCAGAGCGTTGGTTGTAGGGATTTAGAGTTCATTGGTATCAACCTCGAGTCATAGGGTACATTGGTGAGTCTAGACTACAACCGGCATATAGACTTGAAGTAGGAATTACTTGACTACTTGTGCATTTATACTCGAACGCTTCTACTCATATCTACTCTTAGTTCATCTTAATCTCATGTTGTTTAATTTGATTGACACGCCACCTTGACTATATGAAATGATGTCGAATGCACATATGAATCAGGGTAATATAATTTCCGGGATTATATTACGGTGACTCATATGAACGTTCCGACATTGTGGCATAAAGAATTTAAGGCGAGTCAAGGAAAATTTTCTCTCTATCATTATTCCATATCACGGTTAGTATTATTTAGAATACTAACCAACGGTATTCTTTTGTTTTGAAGGAACAATGCCTCTTCGCCGTGCGCCACGCCGTGAAACTCCCGAACAAGCTCTACAACGCATGATAGCCACCGCCGTAGATGCGGCCATGGCCGGTCACTCATCCAACAACAATAATAATAACAACCACAACAACAACAACAACAACAACAACAATGGAGCCGGTAACTCAAATGAGGGATGCTCCTATAAAGCTTTCATGGGGTGCAAACCTCACACTTTCGATGGAACCGGAGGACCGGTTGCTCTCACTCGATGGTTTGAGCAAACGGAAGCCGTTTTCAGCATAAGCGGTTGTCGGGACTAAGACAAGGTCAAGTACTCCACTCACACTTTCTCCGGCGTCACTCTCACTTGGTGGAACACCTATGTACAATCGGTGGGTACCGATGAAGCCCACGCTCTCTCTTGGTCCGATTTGAAAGGAAAGCTGATCACCGAATACTTTTCGCGCGAGGAAACCCGAAAGCTTGAACAAGAGCTAAGAACTCTAAAAGCGGTCGGAAACGATCTCAAGGCCTATAATCAACGATTTTCTGAACTAGCCTTGATGTGCCCAAACCTTGTGAATCCCGAGTCTTTAAGGGTTGAACTTTACATGGATGGTCTTCCAAAGAGCATCAAACACGGAGTAATGTCATCCAAACCCCCTAATCATCAAGAAGCTTTGAACATGGCCTGCAAATTGATAGAGACGGTGGACGAAATCGTAGTACCGGCACCTAAAGCCGAGGACAAGTCGGGTAACAACAAAAGAAAATGGGAAGCCACTCCATCAAGCAACTACAACAACAATACCTTCACCAAAAAGCCTTTCAACAATGACGGCAAGAAAGGTTATGCCGGAACTCAACCTTTTTGCAACAAATGTCACAAGCACCACTCGGGTGAATGCGGCAAGCTAATTTGCCACCGGTGCCAAGGAGTTGGTCATAAGGCCAACAATTGCACAAGCGCCGCCCCCATCGCTCGAAAGGGGCCCAATCCTCAAAAAACGATCACTTGTTACGAATGTGGCCAAACGGGCCATTATAGAAATGCATGCCCGAAGAGGAAAGATAACCCCAATACGCGCGGTCGAGCTTTCAACATCAACACCGAGGAAGCCCGAGATGATAATGAATTGGTCACGGGTACGTTTCTTCTCAACAACACTTATGTTACTTGTTTATTCGATTCGGGTGCCGATAAGAGTTTTGTATCCAAGACTTTGACTCATTCTATTAATACTCCACCACGTCCACTAGATACCACTTATACCATTGAAGTGGCCAACGGAAAACTATTGAGTGCCGACACATATTACCGGGGGTGTAGGTTAAACATTCTGGGTAATGAGTTTGAAATCGACTTAATACCCATGGAACTAGGTAGCTTCGTTGTAATAATCGGTATAAATTGGATAGCCAAAACGAAATCTCACATCCTTTGTGATCTTAACGCAATCCGAATCCCTATCGAGAATGGTGAACCTTTGATCGTCTATGGCGATAAGAGTTGCACCGGACTCAACCTCGTTTCGTGTATTAAAGTTAGAAAACTACTCCGTAAGGGCTGTTTTGCGATCCTTGCTCACGTTAAGAAAGTCGAGTCCGATGAGAAGCACATCGATGATGTGCCAATTGTTAGTGACTATTCCGATGTATTTCCCGACAAATTGCCGGGTCTTCCACCTCATCAACCGGTTGAATTCCAAATCGATCTTATTCCAGGAGCCGCACCCGTAGCACGTGCACCATATAGACTCGCTCCATCTGAAATGCAAGAATTGCAAAGTCAAATCCAAGAACTACTTGATCGTGGTTTTATCCAACCTAGCCATTCACCTTGGGGCGCTCCGATTTTGTTTGTTAAAAAGAAAGACGGATCCCTACGAATGTGCATTGACTATCGTGAACTAAACAAATTGACGGTTAAGAACCGATATCCTCTTCCTCGCATCGATGACCTCTTTGATCAATTACAAGGGTCTTGTGTATATTCAAAAATCGATCTCCGCTCGGGTTATCATCAATTAAGGGTTAAGGGGGAAGATGTCTCCAAAACCGCTTTCCGAACTCGTTATGGTAGTTATGAATTTCTTGTAATGCCATTTGGTCTCACTAACGCACCGGCGGTGTTCATGGATCTTATGAACCGCGTGTGAAAACCGTATCTTGACAAATTCGTTATCGTGTTCATCGATGATATTTTAGTCTATTCAAAAAGCGAAGAAGAACACGAGGAACACCTCCGACTTGTGCTTGAACTTTTAAGACAAGAACAACTCTATGCCAAATTCTCCAAGTGTGAATTTTGGTTAAAGGAAGTTCAATTTCTTGGTCATGTTGTAAGTGACCAAGGTATTAAAGTCGATCCAACAAAAATCGAAGCCATTAGTAAATGGGAGACTCCTACTCACATTCGTCAATTCTTGGGTCTCGCCGGGTACTATCGTAGATTCATCGAAAACTTCTCTTTGGTTGCACGTCCTCTAACCGCATTAACTCACAAGGGAAAGAAATTCATTTGGGCGACCGAGCAAGAATCCGCGTTTCAAATCTTGAAGACAAAGCTAACCACCGCTCCTATCTTGTCACTTCCCGAAGGCAATGATGATTTTGTTGTATATTGCAATGCCTCGAAACATGGTTTTGGGTGTGTATTGATGCAACGGAAGAAAGTCATTGCTTATGCCTCTCGACAACTAAAAATTCATGAACGGAATTACACGACTCATAATCTCGAACTTGGAGCCGTTGTCTTTGCACTTAAAATGTGGAGACACTATCTTTATGGAACCAAGAGTACTATCTTCACCGATCACAAAAGCCTTCAACACATCTTCGATCAAAAGCAACTAAACATGAGACAACGAAGGTGGATTGAAACCTTAAACGATTACGATTGCGAGCTTCGTTACCATCCCGGGAAGGCAAATGTAGTAGCCGATGCCTTAAGTCGAAAAGAAAGAGCGGTGCCTCTTCGTGTCCGAGCCTTAAACATCACCATCCACACAAACCTTAATAGCCAAATTCGGGTAGCCTAATATGAGGCTCTCAAGGACGAAAACATCTCTCTCGAACACTTGAACGTCCTCACCTCTCGATTCGAAGTTAAAGAAACCGGACTCCGATATTTCGCCGGAAGAATTTGGGTACCTAGTTATGGGGACTTGCGAAGCCTTATTTTAGACGAAGCCCATAAGTCAAGGTATTCGATTCACCCCGGTGCCAATAAGATGTACCACGACCTTAAAGAACAATATTGGTGGCCGAACATTAAAAGGGACGTCGCTACTTATGTTGGAAAGTTCCTAACTTGCTCCAAAGTCAAAGCCGAACATCAAAGACCGTCCGGACTACTTCAACAACCCGAAATCCCGCAATGGAAATGGGAAAGGATAACGATGGATTTTATCACCAAACTACCAAAGACGGTTGGCGGTTATGATACTATTTGGGTCATTGTTGACCGACTCACCAAATCCGCGCACTTCCTAGCCATGAAGGAAACCGACAACATGGAGAAACTCGCACAACTCTACATCAAAGAAATTGTAGCCCGACACGGTGTACCCTTATCGATTATCTCCGACCGAAATGGCCGTTTTGTTTCTAGATTTTGGCGTACTTTGCAAGAAGCATTGGGAACGCGTTTAGACATGAGCACCGCATATCATCCACAAACCGACGGACAAAGTGAACGCACAATTCAAACCTTGGAAGACATGCTACGAGCTTGCATGGTTGATTTCGGAAAAGCTTGGGACAAGCACTTACCTCTCGCCGAGTTCTCTTACAATAATAGTTATCACGCGAGTATTAAAGTCGCGCCTTTTGAAGCGCTATATGGCCGAAAATGTCGTTCACCTCTTTGTTGGGCCGAGGTAGGCGACGTGCAAATCACCGGACCCAAACTCATTCACGAAACCACCGAGAAAATCGTTCAAATCCGAGATAGGCTTAGGAAAACCCGAAGTTGTCAAAAGAGCTATACCGACAAACGATGCAACGATCTTGAATTTCAAGTCGGTGACCGAGTAATGTTAAAAGTCGCACCTTGGAAGGGTGTAATCCGCTTTGGGAAACGCGGGAAGCTAAATCCGCGGTATATTGGTCCTTTCGAAATCTTGGAGCGTGTTGGAACCGTTGCTTATCGTTTAGATCTTCCGCCTCAGCTGAGTTCCATTCATCCTACTTTCCATATATCTAACTTGAAAAAGTGTTTAGCCGAACCCGAACTCGTCATCCCTCTCGAGGAGCTTACTATCGATGACAAACTTCATTTTGTGGAGGAACCGGTTGAAATTGTGGACACCTCCGTCAAAACATTAAAACAAAGCCGAATTCTAATTGTCAAGGTCCGTTGGAATGCCAAAAGGGGACCCGAGTTTACTTGGGAAAGACAAGATCAAATGCAAAGGAAGTATCCTCATCTATTCGTAAATTCGGAAACGCAAGATCTCGAGGAAGGAACAACGACTACTACGTCTACTTAAATTTCGGGACGAAATTTCTTTTAAGGAGTAGGTAATGTAACATCCCGCCTTTTTCCGGTTACTTTCCGTTTAACTATTTTAAAGTCCGTTATATATTTATAACATCTTTCGTTAATACGCGTTTTAAATTATCTCGATTAGGTAATTCACGCACCCGATTCAAACTTGAGGGACTAAAATTGACACGGGGCAAACTAGTTGACTAGGTCAACTAGTCCACCCCAATCACCACCATTCAACCATCTCCATCTCTCTATCTTTCTCTCTAGCAAGAACACACACACAATTACCAAATTCATTCAATCATCATCTAAATTCGATCTAGGAGGCTTACAACAAAATAAATTACATATTCGTGATCCTCTCTTCATCCTCTTCATTTTGGTACCAACTTCATCTCGTTTGGGTAACATTTTTAAAACTCTAGATTTCTCTAAATTCGTGAATTTGACTTGAAATGGTGTTAGTTAGTGTCTATGGCTCATTGTGATGTCGTGTATGTAATTTATAGGTTCGATCTTGTTATTTGGTGTAACTAGCAAGAACACTTAAAAGGGGTTAGTTTAACCTTTGATTTTGAATGATAAAATGTGTTTAGATGTTGATGGTTGTGTGTTCAAAGTGTTAGTTACTTCATTAACTTCGTTTTGGTGTGTTGATTGACATGAAAACCTTACATTTACATGATTATTGGTTTTGAGATTTTGGTTAGGGTTTGATAAGCTTTATATGAACTTTTGATGTATCAAATGCTATGAAATATTCTTGATAAGTGTTTTGTTGCAACGTGTGTTTGATTACCTTCGAAACGGCATATCATACATGTAAATTGGTTACCCGAATCATGAAATGCGTTTTTAGAACTTGAACCTTTGATTATGAACGTTTAATGCGGTTTTGGGTTGTTGTAGGTGTTAAATTACTTGTTGAAATGTGTTTAGTTGTCTTCCTTGTCAAATTACCATCCCAACGGTATAAAATACTTGACTTGATTGTTTGCGGATCATAAATTGTGTTTATTTGGTTTTTGGTTCGTGTACTTGGAAACTTACTGCATCAGACTGGAATACCAACCTGGACGCCGTCCAGATCCTTGGACGCCGTCCCATATTTCAAAGCTGGACGCCGTCCAGATATTTGGACGCCGTCCAATCCTTCAAAGCTGGACGCCGTCCAGAAAATCTGGACGCCGTCCAGATACACTGGCAGGCCTCTGTCTTCGTTGGTCATTTTACAAAAAATGTTTGCTATGCTATGGACCTCCGATTCATAGGTAACTTGTTCTAACATGCTCATATATGATTAAAAACCTCAGAAAAATAGTTCGGGACCCGACCCGAACGTGTTGACTTTTTGTTGACTTTGACCCGACCTAAGTTGACTTTTAATCAAACTTAACCAAATGTTTGTGAAATCGTTCTAACATGCTTTTATACTTGTACCTTGCATGAAACATGACAATTTGATTCACATGCTATTATGATCGAGTCTTAACGAGCCATATGACTAATTGAACATCTTTGACCTATCGAGTGTACCGTTATTGATGCAACCTATTGTTTAGGTCAAGACTAGCATTGTTCTTTGCACACGTTTACTTGTTGAAGTACTTTACTACTCGTGCACTCAAGGTGAGATCATAGTCCCACTTTTACTCTTTTTGAACTTATATTTGGGATGAGAAAACATAAACATTTCTTTTACTAAGTGAACACAAGTACAGGAAAACAAACATTCTACATACGAGTTTAGAACGAAATCCTCAATTCGATTATCATTAGTTACACTTGCAGGGTGTAAGTGTAGGCGTGAACTTATGTTGTATGGCCATATGGGTTTGACAAACCCTCATCTCGGACGGTTCGCTACCGTCCACAGATGAAATATATTTTTGAGAAACAGTGTTGTTCTAGCACTATGAATGGGGTATCAACGGACGGAATGTTAAGCCTTGATAATTGGGTGCTCGTGAATATTAACTTTTAGAATGTATTACTATTTTATCTTTGATGTAAATCTTGTGGTTCGACTTACTTTTACTCACTTACTTACTTAAACCTATGATTTCACCAACGTTTTCGTTGACAGATTTCTATGTTTTTCTCAGGTCCCTGAACGTTTTGTGATACATGCTTCCGCTCATTATTTTGATACTTGCATTGGATGTCGAGTATATATGCATACATGGAGCGTCTTTTGGCTACTTTTAAATTATGTCGCATAAGTTTCATTTGTACTTATAACTATGTAACGTAACTTGTGGTGGAACTATTCTCGTAAACTTTAAACAATCTTTACATTTGAAATGAATGCGACATATCTTTTGGTCAAACGTTGTTTTAAAGACTTATGACCACGTAACGGGACCTAAGTAGACGGCGCCGTCAATGACGATTTTGTCGGGTCGCTACACCTATTACCACCATTAAACATCACCACCAACCATTTTTGTTTTCTGTTTCTGTTTTAAACAACCTGCAAACCACTACCATGAAATGATACAGTAACGATAACCAAACATTACGCGATCCGTGTGGAGAAGTACACGCCTCGCGTAGAATTTAAGCTCACATGTTTCACGTAGTTGTCACATGATCCGCGTAATTCGAAGAGCTGCTGCTACAGTTTTGTTTCTGTTCGAACGTGTGATGATCCTGTGATGAAAGATGATAACGATGGTGATGAAAAGTGTCGACTGTGATGATGTTAAGTGAAGCTCGATGATGAAGTGATGATGGTGATGGAATGATAAGGAACAATGATGATGATATTTGCTACTGTTAGATGATGTTATAATGATGTTGATCGTGATCATGATGGAGACGATGGTGAACGAGAGTGACGATGAAGGTGACGGTGTACGAGATGATAATGGTGAGTTACAGTGGTGATGCTACATGATCGATGATGATGATTATGTACATGAAATGATGAACGCTGATGTTGTGTAGTGATGATGAATGGTGATAACGATGATCACGATGATGATGATATATGATGAAGACGATGGTGATGTATGTGATGATGATGATGATGTTGAGGTTAAAAAAACGATGATGATGATGATGTGAAATTATGATGATGATGATGCATGATCATGATGATGATTTATTTATGAAGGTAATATTGCTATTAAAATTATTATTATTATTATTATTATTATTATTATTATTATTATTATTATTATTATTATTATTATTATTATTATTATTATTATTTAAATGATTTATATATATTTTTATTATCATTATTTTTATTATTATTATTAATATTATTATTATCATTATTATTATTATTATTATTATTAAAATTATTGTCATTATTATTATTATTATTATTATTATTATCATTATCATTATTAAGAATATTATTATCAATTTACTAAATAAATATTATTAATATAACTATTATTATTATTATTATTATTATAATTATTATTATTATTATTATTATTATTAATATTATCATTATTATTATTATTTTTATCATTATTATTATTATTATTATTATTATTATTATTATTATTATTATTATTATTATTATTATTATTATTATTATTATTATTATTATTATTATTATCACTGATATTATTATCAAAATTATTATTTTTGATATCATTATTATATTTAATTATTATAAGTATTATTATCATTATTTTAGTATTATTATAATTATTATTTTAACAAACAAATGATATTTATATAAAAATTTATTTATTCCATATATCATAACTATATTAATATTACATACTATTTTTTTAAATAGAATGTTATTATCTATAATTATATAATATAAATTAAGTTACATATAATATATAATTATATTTTAATATATATATATATATATATATGAATTTTAATACATTATATAAGATTTTTAAGCATTAATATATAATATTTATAATAAATGACATATAATATATATATATTCTAATTAAAATACTTTAATAAGAAACTGATATATAAATATTAATTATTTATTTAAAATATATAAAATAGTTATAATTAATTTATTTATTAATATAACATATAAATTATTAATATAACAAGTATATTAATAATATTAATATATAAACTTGTTTAAATATTATTATATGTTTTAATCTATATAACTGATATAGGTTCGTGAATCCGAGGCCAACCCTGCATTTGTTTAGTTCCGTCGTATGTATATTTTTCTATAAAATACCGTATCGTGAGTTTATTTGCTCTCTTTTTACTAAATGCTTTTGCAATATTTATTTTTGGGCTGAGAATACATGCGCTTTTATAAATATTTGACGAAATAGACACAAGTACTTAACTACCTTCTACGATGAATTACTATACCGTATATCCTTGTTTTTGTTTGGTATCCTAAGAATTAGTTGACGTTATAATTGCCACTAATTGACCCGAATCCTAAAGATAGATCTATGGGCTTTGACACGCCCCAGTCAGAGAATTTGAACTGCTTTAGTACTTCGATTTTTATACAGATTGCGAGATGCCTGTATGTTTGGGGATATGCTAGATGCATTTTGTTAATGTCGGTTACCAGGGGTTCATCGGATGAATGATTTTTTATACAGATTGCGTGATGCCTGTATGTTGTTTATGAAAATGAAATCTTGTGGTCTATTACTATTATTGAAAATCATTGTTTATGATAAACCTATGAACTCACCAACTTTTTGGTTGACATTTTAAGCATGTTTATTCTCAGGTATTAAAAAAATCTTTCGCTGTGCATTTGCTCATTTTAAAGATATTACTTAGAGTCGTTCATGGCATATTTCAAAATACGTTGCGTTCAAAATCATCACCGTGTATCATATTTGCATATCACCAGAGTTGTTATGTTGAAAAATGTTATTTATGATGATTGTCTATACGTAGAAGTCATCAGTTGTCAATAACCTTGGAATTATATACGATGTGTCTTTTAAAAGAATGCAATGTTTGTAAAACGTATCATATAGAGGTCAGTACCTCGCAATGGGACCAAATGTTGATGTATTCGTCCATATGGATTTGGACGGGTAGTTACAGTTGGTATCAGAGTGTTGGTCTTAACGAACCAGAATTTGCATTAGTGTGTCTAACCAGTAGTTTTTAAGACGCATTAGTAAGTCTGGACTTTGACCGTGTCTGCATGTTAAAAGTTTTACTTATCATTTCTTGTCGGAAATTACTTGCTTATCATTCTTATTCTAGGCACGTCTTACCGTATTTATTGCATAGATAGTGTATAGACAAATTCATATCTTAGCACATCTATTACAGTAAACTTTGTCTGTCATCTTCCGTAAATTCCTCCATAACTTATGGGATTTTGGTATTATATATACATATGTAAATTATGTATTGAGGAATACCAATCTAAGTCCTATAATCTATGTCATATCAAAAAATCATTTCCCTGATTGTACAAGATGGATTCTGCAACTACCTCGAGTTCCTCGGATTCTGACAGTTATTCCGATATGGATATCCACCTGAGCTCCGAAAGTAGTGTAATCAGAATGGAACAACCAATTAGCCATCATCAATTCTGGATGAATTGGGGATGGGTTCGTAGTCAACTTAATCAATGGAGACGAGAAGAAGGTGATCCTTTCCACCAACTAAATTGCCATCTTGGCGATGAACCTGAAGCACTTACCGGCGAACCTGTCCGAAACACCATTTTCACCCTCATTTCCATGATATCTCGCCACGATTACATAATATCTAAAATTCTAAACCTTATTCATCTGCTTGTTCCAACCGCCAATCATCCCGGAGTAATGGAAGAAGTCAACGAGCTTCGTGCTCGAGTAATGGCTTTGGAGAATATGGTGCAAAATATACAAGCACCAACAGCACCACCAGCACCAACAACACCATCAGCATCAGCACCAACAGCACCAATACCACGAACAACAACATTCGCATCACAAGCCTCAACATCACAATCTGTACCACGAGCCTCAACATCATACGCCCCATAGACACCAAGGAATACCAATAACAATAAACGATGAAGTATTGATTCATAACTTCATTAGAGAAATATTCCGTGGCTATTATATAATCTCTAAACTTTTAGAGATTATTTATTCTAGTTTCAGCCATAAATCAGATGAGATTAATATTATATTAACTCATTAAATTCATGATTACACCTGAAGAAAATATATATGTATGTATATTTTCATAAAGATTGTAATAAAATTCTTTTATACAAACTATTAATGGTGAAAATATTTTAACGCGTAGGTAATACCCGAGAAATATTTAAATTTCACATTAATATGTTACACTGTACAATCTTTAATTCTGATTCAACAGTCATTAACTATACTACTTACATCCACAGATATATGTACCCGTTCACCAAAGAACAACCATTTTTATACAAATTTAATTACATATTCTAATTTTGACAGATCAGAATCCAAGTCAAGATTTAACAAGTAGCATCACTCTAGATTCTCTCATCTTCCAAAATCATACTTTGAATTCAAACTGTACTAGAACATCACTTTTATTCATAAAACCCAGAAAAATATTCGTATCATTCAAGATTCACGATGATTTCATCTTAAACATTATATGTATATGGACGATTACAATCTGCGTTCAAACCCTTCAAAATTCTTGAAAACACCTCGAATTGATAACCAATGATTCAAATATGTTAGCGTTGAGAATGCTGACGAAGCAGCAAAAGCTGTAGATGGTATTAATGGTCAAAAGTTTGATAATAAAGAATGGAGTGTTAGAAAAGCTCAGAAAGAGAGAAAATTTGAAACTGAAAAATGGATTGAGCAAACCATGAAGGAGGCTGTGAACAAATCACAAGGACTAAACTTGTACTTAAAGGTCCAGATGATTCAGTATCTGATGAAATCTTTAGCGAATACCTTGCTCCTTACTTATTTTAAAACCTTGCGGAAAAATTTTCTTAATCATCCTTTGATTTTAGGTATTTTAAAAATTCTAAGATATCATCGTATCTTTAAGTATAAATATCCTCAATATTCTGAAGATATCTTCATAACTATTCTTATCCGAAATTATTTGTCTCTTCGCGCTATCTGTGTTATATCATAAAGGAAACTGTTTTAGTTTCTATATTTCTGTAAAATTCGAGTTTAAATTATGAATGTTTTTGGGGTAGTGTTGGGAATAGATAGCATGAGTTAGTATAATATAATGACGTCTGACCAACGTGGTTATATTATAGTGGTTCATGCTGAATTTCTAATGAAATGTGATGATGGTAATGATTCACAGACCATACCCTCATCATGTGCCATGTTACACGACTCTTACATTATACTTAACCTTTAAACATATCAAGAAAATATTTTCTTAATAGTTCTATCTTTTCCGTGATTTTCGATAATTTACAAATTAAACCAGGCTATTACAATTTCCTTCTTGCTTAGAGCATTAGTTATGTTCATTCTAAACTTTATATCTACAAATTCGAGACATTTTACTTACCTTACTTAAAGTCGAGAAGAGAAAACAAAAGCATGGAGCTCCGAAATATAAGGGAAAATATAAGCACGACAACAACATAGAAATTACAAACCGTGTATGTCAATGCATATAGTAATATAAAGACACGGAAGAATGATAAATACAATAATCCTCAGAGCATAGTAGAAGTAAACAGATTCCTCCGGTGGGAGTTGAAAAAGAAAGATGATTGTGGCAATAGTCAGGATAATGTCAAGAACCAGAGCTGGATTGAGAATTTTCACAATCTTTGGAATAAGAATCGAGGAAAAGAAGGAAGGAGTTGAGAAAAATAAGGAAACGGAGGAGGTAAATTTATAGTGAAATATCAGACATCACAATCGAAGCAGAATACCACATTTAATTAAAGAGGATCATAATTTCCTCAATTATCGAAACATCAACTCTTATATAGATTACGAAGATTTTTTTTAAATTCCTTGAATTCCGAAAATCAACCGTGACTACGTCAAAGGTTAAGAAGAGCCTTTATTTCCTCATTTCACTCTTTTACGATAGCTTCACTCATACTCTTCATGTAATCGAATTGTTTTATCTATATCACTCAATGGTGATAAACTCCACTATTATTCCACTAGTATTCGTCATGAAAATTCTCTTGTTGTCAGCCATGACGACCTCAGTCAAATTTTGGGACGAAATTTATTTAACGGGTAGGTACTGTGACGACCCAAAAAAATTCTTATTTCTAATTCAAATCTCTAAATGATTTAATATTTCCGACACGATAAGGAAAGTCTGTTATGTTGAGTCTCAAAAATTTTGAAATGTTTTCATACATTCATTTAGCTTCAACTATTCCCGACGATTCACGAACAACTATTTGTAAATAAATACATAAATATTTAAATATATATTTATATAATAATTTGAAATATAACTTGAAATAATATACGATTTAATTGTTAGAACTAAATATGTAAAATAATATAAGATATAATAAAATTTATTATTAAAATGGATATATATATATATATATATATATATATATATATATATATATATATATATATATATATATATATATATATATATATATATATATATATATAAGTATATTAAATATAATTATTAAACGATACATATATATATATACATATATATATATATACATATATATATATATACACACATATATATATACATATATACATATATATATATATTCATATATACATATATATATATATATACATATATATATATATACATATATATATATATATATATATATATATATATAAAGTATATTAAATATAATTATTAAACGATAGTAACACTCGTTTATCATTCGATTGTTACTAAACAAGTTAAAATACGAAATTATGAGAATATAAAAATAACGTTGTTCCGTAATTAAGTTATATAAATTTTAGGCTTGATAAAAATATATTTAAATACCTTAAGTTGAGTTTTAAAACTCCGTATATTTTACTTGGGATTGAGCGCTAATAATCGATCAAATTTTTATGAATGGTTTAAATAGTTAATGACCGAAATAAATAAATGTATTTAATGTAAAAAGATGGAATTTTTCCAAAGACTTTTATCCGTAACAGATTAGCAACAGAGCATGACATATTAGTCCATAAATTAAAATTGGATGTCGATAATAAGATTACAAATAAGTGGCGGCTTCACTGTGTGTTATTATATATATATATATATATATATATATATATATATATATATATATATATATATATATATATATATATATATATATATATATATATATATATATATATATGATATGAATTTCACCATTTACAAACCCACTTGAGTTTTCTGCTTTCCTTCCCTTTCCTGTTCGACCCAAACCAAACACCTCATTCCGCTTTTGATCGGTCACCATACACACCATACACCCACGATCACCACTCATATATATATATATATATATGTATATATATATATATATATATATATATATATATATATATATATATATATATATATATATATATATACATGATATGCATTTCAACATTTACAAACCCACTTGAGTTTTCTGCTTCCCTTCCCTTTCCTGTTCGACCCAAACCAAACACCTCCTTCCGCTTTTGATCGGTCACCATACACACCATACACCCACGATCACCACTCACATACACACACACACACACACATACACACACACACACACACACACATATATATATATATATATATATATATATATATATATATATATATATATATATATATATATATATATATATATATATATATATATATAATACATGTTGATAGTGCTCCAAATGAACATATATTTAGTCGTAATATCATCCCAATATGTAAAGTTTTTAGTTGCAATTGTTCCAATTCCAAGTAATATTCGTTTAAATAAATAAGTGCGAAGACAAAAGAAGAAAACGACGATTTGAAGACGCAAATGACCAAAAAGCTCAAATGTACAAGATACAATCCAAGTGGTTCAATTTATTGATGAGAAACGTCTAACCCTTACAAGAGTACAAGTCGTGGAATGCAAAGTACAAGATATCTATGCGTACGAAAGGACGTCCGAAAATCCGGAACCGAGACATGAACTGAGCATCAACGCGCGAGTCAACGGAGCAAAAATTACAAGTCTACTATGCACAAGAATATAATATAATAATATAAAATTATATATATTATATTATATATTAAATAAACTCAGCAGCCGACGTTTCGATTAAGTAAAATATCTGGGACAGGCTGGCCATACGATCGCATGGGCAGGAGGAAGAAAAAGCATGCGATCGCATGGGCATGAAATGCTGGCCAAGTCTATAAATTGCAACATTTTTCGGACGAGTTTACACACACCATATTTCATTCTTTCTTTCATTCTCTGTAAACATAATATGTATATATATATATATATATATATATATATATATATATATATATATATATATATATATATATATATTTATTTATTTATATTTTAATTTTAATTTAAGTTAATTTTAATAATAAAGTTATGGTTTAGTTGAGTTATTGTAAGAAATGTTTTACGGGTTTTAAAGTCGGAACTCTGTCCGTGTAACACAACCCGATTAATAACCACTGTAAGCTATGTTCTTCCTTTTTAAATTAATGTCTCGTAACTAAGTTATTATTATGCTTATTTGAGCCGAAGTAATCGTGATGTTGGACTAAATATTAAGACGGGGTTATTGAATTTTGTACCATAATTCGGGTTTGGACAAAAGACCGACACTTGTAGACATTGGACTATGAACTATTAATAGATGGGGGTATTGTCTAATCGAATGACAACTCATTGGAATCTGTCAACCCTATCTTCAAATTAGTTAATCTAATAATTATTAAATGATTATGCATGTCCTATTTAGTAACATTTATACGACATCTTTTACGATCACTTAATTAATTATTCGGGTTGGGTAATTGATTATTCAAACTGATCAAGTGGGTAAATTAATGTTTATATCTTATTAAAATAGGGGTGGATTACATACAAGGGTAATTTGTGTAATTGTTAACAAAGTATTAAAACCTTGGATTATACGCAGTCGATAACCTGGTGTATTCATTAAACAAAGTATTAAAACCTTGTTACAGTTCGAATCCCTAATTAGTTGGAATATTTGACTTCAGGAATAAGGTTAATTTGACGAGCATTTTATAATTATGACCGATGAACTATTATGGACAAAAACCCAGATAGGTATCAAATAAACCAAGATAAAGGACAATTAACCCAGAGTAATAAATTAAAATCAAAACATCAAATATCATGATTACGGAAGTTTAAATAAGCATAATTCTTTTATCGTATTTCTCATCGTACTTTTAATTACTGTCATTTTATTATTCGCAATTTTATATATCGTCATTGTTATTTATTTTACGCATTTTAATTATCGTCATTTATCTTTACGCTTTATTTAAAATAAACAAATCGGTCATTAAACGGTAAAACCCCCTGTTATAATAATAATACTACCTATATATAATTATATATATTTTGTATAAATATAGTTGTTAAAAATATAGTACGCAATTACTAGCTCCCTGTGGAACGAACCGGACTTACTAAAAACTACACTACTCTACGATTAGGTACACTGCCTATAAGTGTTGTAGCAAGATTTAAGTATATCCCATATATATAAATAAATAAAACTTGTGTAAATTGTATCGTATTTCGTAATAAAAAAAATAATAGTATCACGTACCACCGCTCGCACACATCAATTTTTTGGCGCCGCTACCGGGGACTCGGCGAAATGCTATATTTTTATATTTGTAAAAATATAACTGATATACAAAAAGAAAACAAATATAAAACATTAAAAAGAAAAGAAAAAATATATATTTTTAAGAGTTTGTTTAAAATATATAAAATTATAAAGTATTTCTATTTCTATTTTTTTAAATATAAGTTTTTTTTATTTTATATAAATATTTTATATAAATTAAAATCAGAAAAAAATAATAAAATTAAGAAACTGGGCCGAAGCTGTTCGAAGCCCGAATCAAATCTGGAATATTGGGCCATGCGATCGCATGACCCATCTAGCTAAAACTCATGCGGTCACATGAGGTACACTGACAGAACTGAAACCTGGTACGCATTTATTACGGTAGGGTTTATTATTAATTATTATTATCTTATTAGGTTTTAATTAATTAACATATTTATATTTATAGTTTTAATATAATTTGTATTTTAAGTTTTAATTATTATTATTTACATATTTATATTAATACTTTTATATAAATAATATTTTTATAAAAAAAATATATTTTTATAACTTTAGTTTTATTTTTATATTTTGTATCTTTTTAATCATTTAATTCCTAAGTTGTATATTTATCGTTCGTAATTAGTTTTAAACTTAGTTTTTGCCGTAGTTATTTTATATTTCTAGATTTTTAGGTTTTGACGTAAAATCCCTTAAGTGGTTTTTCTTTAGAATTAAGATTTAGGCGCTTTAGAATTTTGCGACGTCGTTTATATATTTTAGTGCCTTTTAAGTTATTGTCGTTTTGGATATAGAATTCCTTTTAAGCTTTAATACCTTTAGGCGCAACTTTTTAGATTTAATTTTCAGACTTTTAAGTTTCGACGTTTTTCTTTCTTATTTTTATTTTTCAACTTTTTGTTTTTCGACGTTTGTTTTTTTGACCTCTTATTTTTCCACGCGCTTTTTCTTTTTCATTTCTACGTTCTAGTTTTTAGGACTTAGACTTTTTATTTTCTTTAAATTTCGACGAAAAATTATTTTAAGCGGTTAAATTGATAGACATCCAAAATTTTCTGGTTCGTAGTAATAGTTGGATTTGCTAGTGGCGAGTTGTGGGCTTCCGATTTAAAGGGTCCTGGCTACCTGCTGCATCTATTGGCTATTCGAAACGTGGGTAAAATCAGAAAAGTCTGTTAATTTGATAACTTATATAATTTTTATTTTTATAACTAATAGGATATTCAGTGAATGCACCGAGCAAAACGTTCACCACCTTTCATACGTTCACCACATGTAACCCGAGTAAGACATCTAGCCAATATTGTCGCCGTTGATTTTTCTTTAGAATCATCATCTAGTCGAATGAGTACTCCAACTCAAACTTCCGATAATCTATTTTTTGAACCCGACTTCACAATTGAGAACCCGGAGGATATTCAAGGACAATTCCAAGATCCTGCACCACTAATCATTCCTCCTGAACTACAAACCGTTAAATCAGAATCCTCTAGTGATTCGTATTCAACAAATTCAATTATGGAAGTAACGGAACCTCTAAGTATGAAAGACCGAATGAGAGCCACACGCACGGGCCAAGGTCACGCCATTATTAAGCCAGACGTTAATGCGCCAGATTATGAAATCAAAGGACAAATCCTACACATGGTAACTAATCAATGCCAATATAGTGGTACGCCAAAAGAAGATCCAAACGAACATCTTCGAACCTTTAATAGGATCTTTACTCTATTCAAAATCAGAGAAGTTGAGGATGAACAGATCTATCTCATGTTGTTTCTCTGGACTTTAAAGGGAGAAGCCAAAGATTGGTTAGAATCGTTACTAGAAGGAGCGATTGACACATGAGATGTTTTAGTTGAGTAATTTCTTAAAAGATTCTTTCCGGCATCTAAAGCCGTAAGACTTCAAGGAGAAATTGTTACGTTCGCTCAAAATCCAAATGAAACATTATATGAGGCGTGGACAAGATTCGGAAAATTGTTGAGAGGATGTCCTCAACACGGTTTAGACACTTATCAAATAGTGCAAATATTCTACCAAGGTATCGACATTGCTACACGAAAAGACATCGACACAGCAGCTGGTGGTTCCATTATGAAGAAAACCGCAACCGAAGCTCACAAAATCATTGATAACACAGCATCCCACTCGCATGAGTGGCACCAGGAAAAAGATATTTTTCGTTCATCTAAAGCGGCTAGAGCCGATTCTAGCCATGACTTTGATTCCGTTTCCGCAAAAAATAGATGCTTTCGAGAGACGAATGGAAAAAATGACTAAAGATATTCACGCAATAAGAATCGGTTGTGAGCAATGCGGTGGACCACACTTAATGAAAGATTGTCACATTGAGCAAATGATAGAACAACGTGAGAATGTTTTCTACATGAACCAAAGGCCGGAAAATAATTATCAGAATAAATATCAACCGCCAAGGCTAAACTTCAATCGAAATCAAAACATTCTTTACAATCCAAATGGACCCAACAATAACTCGTATAACCAACAAGGTCCGAATAACCAACCAACTCAAAACAACACTTTCAATCAATAAAGACCTGGCTTGTATAAACCACCACAACAAACCGAAGAGAAAAAGCCAAACCTGGAAGAAATGATGGCAAAGCTAATGGAATCTCAAACACAATTTATTACATCTCGAACCCAAATGAATGAGAGGTTTGATCTGTCATTAAGAACTCAACAAGCTTCCATTTTGAATCTAAAAAAACACGTAGGTACTCTTGCTAGCATGATGAGTGAGAGGGAACAAGGAAAGCTACCGAGTAATACTGAAGTAAATTCTCGGAATGAGAATGTTAACATGGTGTCAACGAATTCTGAAAAACCAGCATAAGAAGATGGAAAGGTTTTAGATGTGAGTAACAATGAAGAAGTTACAACATCAACACCACCCGAGTATGTAAAGCCAGTGGTGGCACCATACAGACCACCCATCCCGTTTCCAAGAAAAGGAGTTGAGTATAAGCAAGTGATAGGTAATAAAGTTTTTGATACCTTTGGAAAGAAGAAGAAGAATAAGAAAGTGCAAGTAAAAAAAACTATAGAAGTAAACCCGGTGAAGACAGTTCCACCGAAACCTCCACCCGGGTTGGGTGATCCGGGTGAATTTATTGTTCCTTGTCTACTTAGTGATTGTGTCATGTATGATGCACTAGCAAATTTAGATGCAAGTGTGAGTGTTATGCCTCTTTCATTATATAAGAGATTAGGAGTAGGTGAGTTAAGTCCAACGGAGATGAGTGTTCGACTCTTTGATCAAACCATTAAGCACCCAGTTGAAATTGCTGACAACCTACCTGTTCAAGTGGGTAATTTAACATTTCTAGTCGAATTTGTTGTCATTGATATAGAAGAGGACTCAACCATTCCTCAAATTTTAGGTCGACCATTCTTAGCGTCCACCGAGGCATTCATTAATGTAAGAGAGGGTAGAATGACACTTAGTGATGATGACAAATCGATCACCTTTTTGATTCGAAAGTCTAAATCTCCACCAACCAAAACCGTTGAACCAATAAAAATGATCGATGAGATGCATATTGTTTTACCAACTCCAACGGTAGTGCTTAACAATAATAAAACGCCTAAGTGTAGGGAAAATGAAGTAAAACCTAAGGATGACCTGATAACAAAGAACCCCGTTGTTGATACAAAATTAAATGACCCCGTTATTAACAGTTCAATGAAGAAACTTATTAAACGGATTCGCGATGCTAGAACCAAGGGGAACTTTAAGTTATATAACCGGTTAGTATCCAATCTATCGCCTAAAGAAAAGGCGAAACTAGTTGAATTTGTGGAAATTACACAGGAATCCGACCAATGGCTTAAAGCAAAAGTCACAGATATGCAAGTTGATTATGGTCCAAGAGAAATTGACGATGAAGTTAATCACAATTTCAAAACCACAGCTACCTAAGTGTGAGGAGATTCAAATGTTCTAAGAAAAAAAATGCTATCTAGAGTTAGTTGTTCTGTTCTCGTGTAGTTCCGAGAATGGAATCCGATTGGTCTTTTCCACTAGCAGACACTAAAGAACTAGTTTTCTCCCCCCATTCTGAATTTATTTTTGTTTTGTAGGTTTTGTATGAAATTAATATGCTTTTTAAATTTAAGTTTTGTGTGAATTTAAAAAAAAATTTACTTTATTTCATTAAGTTTAAAAAAATTATTTCTAAAATTTGTCGTAAGTTAAAGACTAGGTCATAGAACCGAAATTGCTTTACCCGAGGGCGGGGCGAAAAATTTTATTATTATTATTTTAATATTATTGATCTAAAGTAGGCCAAAAAAATATTATATGAATATGGGGTAATATACCCAACTTCAAAAATATGTATATATATGTTTGTATTTTATGTAATAGACAAAACAGGGTAAAACATCGCACTTTCAAAGGCTGGCATTAAGTTCAGCAAAAGCTACTAATTTAGACGACAAGACGTAAAATATCAAATGTGATATAAAACAATATGTTTTCAAACTCGGTATTTTTAATCATTTTTCTACGCTAATCACCCTCATGAATTTAAATTTTTACTGATTTCTTGCAAATGAGGGCATTGCAAGATCTCAAGTGTGGGGAAGGGTTATAAATTCTCTCGGGTTTGCACTTGGTTTAACTGCCAAATTTTGTGAAAATTTGAAAAATTTTTAATTAAATGAATTCAAAATCATATTTATACATATTTATGAACGGTAAAACTAGGTTTTATTACCAAAATTATTATTACCTCGAAAAGGACATAAATTGAGAAACAACCCAAAATGCTCGAATTCATTTAAAATGGAATAAAGGATAATAAAAAGGCAAAGAAAGAAATAAAATAAAAGCTAAGTGTGGGAAGAATTACCAAGTTCTTTAAAACATATATCACATATTTTTGTACAAGATTATTGCAGGTACTTTTGTTTTAGACGATACTAATCATTTTTACCCGATTTACTGTAATATATTTGAGTTAAAGAAAGATGGATCTACACGATGAAGCAATCCCATCATAAAAAGGAAGTAAAGTCTTCCGAAAAAGACACGCGCTTCTTGATTTAGGTCAGGAAGTTGTCGTCCAGACCAGCTGTAGGTTGACGAAAAATCTAGAAAAGTCATCTCTAAAATTAGCAGGAAATCCACGGACCTGTTCATCAAATAGGGTCGCCAAGTGGTCAGAATTATCCTAACCATGAGAGGATCTGTCTCATAAAATGGGGAGGGCACCGTGCAAATTAGCTTGATAAGACTAATGAATCAGACCCCCAGAAAGGATAATCTCCTTAAAATATTAAATATCAGCTTTTAAGCCTGATATTACTCAATCCTTGAGATTGACCTTAAAGATTGAGAATTACAAACTCATGGAATTTGATGATATCTAAACTCGAGCTTGAACGAGAAAATATTTTGATCAAATTAAAACCGATTTGTTTTCTGAAAACGTATTTTCAATGCGTTCATTACCATTGAACGTAAAATCCTGAGAATTCATCAGAATTCATTAGGTCACCTGAACCAAATCGGGTGTCAACCGTAAGAACGGTGGTTGCATAGCATGGTCGAAGACAGGACCTTGTGCCAGATCAAAAAATTATAGGGTGATCTTTACTATTGCTCCTACAAAGGATAGTAATTGCATCTGACACGTTTTTGACCATAATTATCTGCATGTCATGAGACATTGCCTTAACGGTTACTTGTTCAACGCTTTCCTTTATAACCGGACGGTAGTTTACTGAAAGGTAATATACGGAGCAAGTATACTGGACGTGTGCTTTCCTAATACAAGGTTAGCAAGTGGGTGACACAAAACCACAAGTTTTGAGATAAAATTTTCAAATCTGAAACCCACGCAACCCACAAAAATATTTTGCAAACACCGGTGAAGCGTTATTCCGAAACACTTATCTAGGGTAAAAGCTAGAATGAATTTTCAAAAGATCAAATGTTTTCATAAAGATCCAATTTCCTTAAGCATCTCAATTTTCATACTCACATGGGACTTTAAACCGCCTTTCAAATGTGCACTTTGCTTTAGAAACCGAAAGTAAATCGGCTATTTGATTGCAAGTGTCGTTGACCTGAACTCGAGGCAACTGTGGATGGAACACCCACCTTTAACCATGGTTCTATTGCTACTATCATTGTTTATACCGCCGTATCAAAATCACTGATGTATAAAGTGTGAGAATAAAAAAGTGATTCGAGTGAAGTGTGATTTTATTTCAAGTTCTGTATTGCTTGAGGACAAGCAACGTTCAAGTGTGGGGATATTTGATAGTACTCTAAATGAACATATATTTAGTTGCAATATCATCCAAATATGTAAAGTTTTTAGTTGCAATTGTTCCAATTCCAAGTAATATTCGTTTAAATAAATAAGTGCGAAGACAAAAGAAGAAAACGACGATTTGAAGACGCAAATGACCAAAAAGCTCAAATGTACAAGATACAATCCAAGTGGTTCAATTTATTGATGAGAAACGTCTAAAACTTACAAGAGTACAAGTCGCGGAACGCAAAGTACAAGATATCTACGCGTACGAAAGGACGTTTGAAAATCCGAAACCGGGACATGAACTGAGCATCAATGCGCACAAGTCTACTATACACAAGAATATAATATAATATATATATATAATTATATAAAATTATATATATTATATTATATTATATATTAAATAAACTCAGCAGCCCATGTTTCGATTAAGCAAAATATCTAGGACAGGCTGGCCATGCGATCGCATGGCCAGGAGGAAGAAAAAGCATGCGATCACATGGGCATGAAATGCTGGCCAAGTCTATAAATTACAACATTTTTCGGACGAGTTTACACACACCATATTTCATTCTTTCTTTCATTCTCTGTAAACATTATATATATATATATATATATATATATATATATATATATATATATATATATTAATTTTAATTTAAGTTAATTTTAATGATAAAGTTATGGTTTAGTTGAGTTATTGTAAGAAATGTTTTACGGGTTTTAAAGTGGGAACTCTGTCCGTGTAACGCTACGCGATTAATAACCATTGTAAGCTATGTTCTTCCTTTTTAAATTAATGTCTCGCAACTAAGTTATTATTATGCTTATTTGAGCCGAAGTAATCGTGATGTTGGACTAAATATTAAGACGGGGTTATTGGATTTTGTACCATAATTCGGGTTTGGACAAAAGACCGACACTTGTGGACATTGGACTATGAACTATTAATAGATGGGGGGTATTGTCTAATCGAATGGCAACTCATTGGAATCTGTCGAATCTATCTTCAAATTAGTTAATCTAATAATTATTAAATAATTATGCATGTCCTATTTAGTGACGTTTATACGACATCTTTTACGATCATTTAATTAATTATTCGGGTTGGGTAATTGATTATTCAAACTGATCAAGTGGGTAAATTAATGTTCATATCTTATTAAAACAGGGGTGGATTACATACAATGGTAATTGGTGTAATTGTTAACAAAGTATTAAAACCTTGGATTATACGCAGTCGATAACCTGGTGTAATCATTAAACAAAGTATTAAAACCTTGTTACAGTTCGAATCCCTAATTAGTTGGAATATTTGACTTCGGGAATAAGGTTAATTTGACGAGCATTTTATAATTATGACCGATGAACTATTATGGACAAAAACCCAGATAGGTATCAAATAAACCAGGACAAAGGACAATTAACCCAGAGTAATAAATTAAAATCAAAACGTCAAATATCATGATTACGGATGTTTAAATAAGCATAATTCTTTTATCGTATTTCTGATCGTACTTTTAATTACTGTCATTTTATTATTCGCAATTTTATATCGTCATTGTTATTTATTTTACGCATTTTAATTATCGTCTTTTATCTTTACGCTTTATTTAAAATCGACAAACCGGTCATTAAACGGTAAAACCCCCTTTTATAATAATAATACTACCTATATATAATTATATATATTTTGTATAAATATAGTTGTTAAAAATATAGTACGTAATCACTAGCTTCCTGTGGAACGAACCGGACTTACTAAAAACTACACTACTCTACGATTAGGTACACTGCCTATAAGTGTTGTAGCAAGATTTAAGTATATCCCATATATATAAATAAATAAAACTTGTGTAAATTGTATCGTATTTCGTAATAAAAAAAATAATAGTATCACGTACCACCGCTCGCACACATCACATGTATACACTATAATCGCCACCTTGGCACCACCTTCACCCTCACCATCGACAACCTTCCATCACCACCTTCTGCCACCTGCAACCCATAACCGATATCAATATGCTACTGCTACCTTGTTTTTTGATTTGAAGCAATACCGACATCCATTTGTTCTAAACTGTTTTCTTCTCAATGATGATGCTATCCGTATGATAAACTGCTACTCGTTACTGTTTGTGTCTGTGTTCGAACCACCATCTACAACCTGTAATACCTTTACTATTGCTGCTATCTTTTGACCACCACAACCGCCACCTATTACCACCATTAAACACCACCACCAACTATTTTTGTTTTCTGTTTATGTTTTAAACAACCTGAAAACCACCACCATGAAACGATACAGTAACAATAACCAAACATTACGCGATCCGTGTGGAGAAGTACACGCCTCGCGTAGAATTTAAACTCACACATTTCGCATAGTTTTCACATGATCCGCGTAATTCAAAGAGCTGCTGCTACAGTTTTGTTTATGTTCGAACTTGTAATGATCCTGTAATGAAAGATGATAACGATGGTGATGAAAAGTGTCGATTATGATGATGTTAAGTGAAGCTCGATGATGAAGCTCGATGGTGATGGAATGATAAGGAACGAAGATGATGATATTCGCTAATGTTAGATGTTGTTATAATGATGTTGATCGTGATCATGATAGAGACGATGATGAATGAGAGTGAAGATGAAGGTGACGATGTACGAGATGATAATGGTGAGGTTACACTGGTGATGCTACATGCTCGACGATGATGATTATGTACATGAAATGATGAACGATGAAGTTGTGTAGTGATGATGAATGGTGATAATGATGATCACGATGATGATGATGATATATGATGAAGACGATGGTGATGTATGTGATGATGATTAGGTTAAAAAATGATGATGACGATATGAAATTATGATGATTATGCATGATCATGATGATGATTAATTGATGATGGTAATATTTCTATTAAAATTTTTAATATTATTTTTAATATTCTTTTTATTATCATTATTTTATTATCATTATTATTATTATTATTATTATTATTATTATTATTATTATTATTATTATTATTATTATTATTATTATTATTATTATTATTATTATTATTATTATTATTATTATTATTATCATTATCATTATCATCATTATTATTATTATCATTAACATGATTTTTATATATATTTATTATCATTATTATTATTATTATTATTATTATTATTATTATTATTATTATTATTATTATTATTATTATTATTATTATTATTATTATTATTATTATTATTATTATTATTATTTTTATTATAAAAATTATTATCATTATTATCATTATTATTATCATTATCATTATTAAGAATATTATTATCAATTTACTAAATATTATTATTATTATTATTATTATTATTATTATTATTATTATTATTATTATTATTATTATTATTATTATTATTATCATTATCATTATTATTATTATTATTATTATTATTATTATTATTATTAAGAATATTATTATCAATTTACTAAATAAATATTATCAATATAAGTATTATTATTATTATTATTATTATTATTATTATTATTATTATTATCATTAATATTATCATTATTATTATTAATATTTGTATCATTATTATTATTATTATTATTATTATCACTGTTATTATTATTATCAAAATTATTATTTTCGATATCATTGATAAATTTAATTATTATTAGTATTATTATAATTATTTTAGTATTATTATAATTATAATTTTAACAAACAAATAATATTTATAAAAAATATATTTATTACATATATCATAACTATACTAATATTACATAATTTTTTTGAATAAAATGTTATTATCTACAATTATATAATATAATTTAAGTTACATATAATGTATAAATATATTTTAATATAATCATATATATAAATATTAATTTTAATACATTATATAATATTTGTTAGCATTATTATTTAATATTTATAATAAATGACATATTATATATATATATATATATATATATATATATATATATATATATATATATATATATATATATATATATATATATTTTAATTAAAATACTTTAATAACAATCTGATATATAAATATTAATTATTTATTTAAAATATATAAAATAGTTATAATTAATTTATTTATTAATATAACATATAAATTATTAATATAACAAGTATATTAAATATATATTAATATATAAACTTGTTTAAATATTATTATATATTTTAATATATATAACTGATATAGGTTCGTGAATCCGAGGCCAACCCTGCATTTGTTCAGTTCCGTCGTATGCATATTTTTCTACATAATATCGTATCGTGAGTTTATTTGCTCTCTTTTTACTAAATGCTTTTGCAATATTTAATTTTGGACTGAGAATACATGCGCTTTTATAAATGTTTGACGAAATAGACACAAGTACTTAACTACATTCTACGATGAATTACTATACCGTATATCCCTGTTTTTGCTTAGTAGCCAAAGAATTAGTGGATGTTATAATTTTCACTAATTGACGCGAATCCTAAAGATAGATCTATGGGCTTTGACACGCCCCAGTCAGAGAATTTGAACTGCTTTAGTACTTCAATTTTTATACAGATTGCAAGATGCCTGTATGTTTGGGGATATGCTAGATGCATTTTGCTAATGTCGGTTACCAGGGGTTCATCGGATGAATGATTTTTATATAGATTGCGTGATGCCTATATGTTGTTTATGAAAATGAAATCTTGTGGTCTATTACTATTATTGAAAATCATTGTTTATGATAAACCTATAAACTCACCAACCTTTTAGTTGACACTTTTAAGCATGTTTATTCTCAGGTATTAAAGAAATCTTCCACTGTGCATTTGCTCATTTTAAAGATATTACTTGGAGTCATTCATGACATATTTCAAAAGACGTTGCATTCAAAATCATCACCGTGTATCATATTTGCATATCATCACAGTTGTTATGTTGAAAAATGTTATTTATGATGATTGTCTATACGTAGAAGTCATCAGTTGTCAAAAACCTTGGAATTATATACGATGTGTCTTTTAAAAAAATGCAATGTTTGTAAAACGTATCATATAGAGGTTAGTAGATGTTGATGTATTCGTCCATATGGATTTGGACAGGTAGTTACATGTTGCTTTCGTGTTCTAACATATCCGAAATCAACAAGTTGAAGAGATTACTTTCTCATGAGTTCGAGATAAAAGACCTTGGTGGAGCTAGGCAAATACTTGGGATGAGTATTGTGCGTGATTGTGTGAAAGGAACTCTATACTTGTCTCAAACTAAATACATTGAGAAAGTAGTAGTGAGGTTCAACATGGAGAATTCAAAGGCTCGTTCTATGCCTTTGGGTAGCTCAATAAGGTTATCAAAACGTCAATCACCTAAAACTGAAGAAGACAAGGTGGAGATGAAGAAGGTTATGTATGCATCGGCCGTGGGTAGGGTTATATATGCCATGGTTTGTACGAGACCTGATATTGCCCATTCGATGGGAATAGTAAGCCGTTATATGTCTAAACCGGGGAAAGAGCATTGGGAAGCGGTCAAATGGTTGCTTTGTTACTTGAAAGGTACTTCTAATATAGGATTGTGTTTTACTAAAACTAATGTCATACTTAGAGGTTATGCGAATGCTAATTTGGGTGGATGTGATTATTCGGGGAAAAACACTACGGTTTATGTTTTCACATTAGGGAAGACGCCGATTAGTTGGATATCTCAACTACAAAGAAGTGTTGATTTATTTACAACGGAGGCCGAATACATGGCTATTGCGGAAGCAACTAAAGATCTTGTGTGGTTGAAGGACATCTTGAGTGAGTTGGGTAAAAGACAATAATATTGCATCTTGTATTGTGATAATCAAAGTGCGGTTCATCTTGGGAAGAATCGGGTATTTCATAGTCGTACGAACACATCAAGTTGATGTATCATTTTATTCGACAACAGATAAGTTATGGTACTTTAATTTTGAAAAAAGTACTTGGTTCGAAGAATTAGGATATGCTTACTAAGGTGATGACGACGGACAAGTTGAGGTTTTGCATTGCCTCAACCAGTCTTCTCATGAATCGATGAGAGAAGATGACCTACTAGAGAGATAGAGATTTGATATTTTGAGAACTAACAAGAGGAGTTGAAGACCTTGTATGGAAAGTCTACTCATTCGACATATGTGATGAGTGTGCGTGTCCTAAATGGCGTTTTGGCGGTATGTATAGTGCTTTGACAATCTTGGTTAGTGTTGGGTTGACGAATATTGAGTTTTGTTGAAGTCTCCTTCAAGTAGGAGATTGTTGGAGTGAAGTAGCTTGAACAAACACGGAGAAATAGGAGTTCGTGACTAGAGATTATCCTCGATTCCGCGAGACTTGGAGTCGCGATCGCGAGTGGTTTAGAGACATGAAATCGCGAGTGGGAAAAATGAGTTCTCGACTAGAGATTATCCTCGAATGATATCTCGCGATCGTGAATGAGAATGCTTGGAGATTCTCGTGATCCCGAATCGAGGTCTGACGGGCCAAAGTTTCCAAATTCGAGTTTTCTTGGTTACTAAGTTGTTTCCTTGTTATGTTATGCCTATATAAACATCCTAATGTAACCCATACCATGTATCATGAATTCTATCAATAAAATCTCTCTAGTTTGGTCCGTGGATTAAAGTAATCAACTCGTTGATTACATATAACCACGTTATATTATCGCGTTCTTATTTTCTTTATTAATTGTCTTTGTTTGTCTATTGTGTGAGTGTGATTTTCTAGAAATCACTCTTATTGTTGGGTCCTATAACCCTAACAAGTCCAAATAAACCAACCATACCAAACGGCTCACTAACATGGTTAACAAACTTGTTTAATCTAGTAAAAAAAGTAAGCCAGACACTACAACTTATGGAAACTCAAATAAGGGGCTACACTATCAAAGAAACGGTAAATAACAGCGGGGTGCCTGCTGAAAAATCACTGGAAGAACGCTCGGATAACACATTTGGCCGCCAACATAACAACCAACAAAGATTAGGCCAAAAAGTACCGACCGGAAAAAATCATGGAACACTGTCGGCAACCAGCTACCGAAAACGAAGACCACTTGCACCCAACGCATATAAGATAAGAACCCAAACCAAAATAACTAAACCACTTCACTAGAAAACCAGAGTCCAAAAGAACTCGATGCCTCGAAAACTGAGCAAAGGGAGCGGAAAGTAGCGGATTCCGGCCAAGCATAACAAAATCTGGTGAGCATGAAACCTCATCAAAGAACTACCATAACCAGATCCAGCCAAAGAGGAAGCTTACGAAGTCACCGGGAACTAAAATAACGACGGCCATAAAGACCGACCACCAAAACCATAAATTCGGCCAGATCTAGAGGAATCAACGACGAGGACAAGACAGGGAGGTGAAAGTCGAAGAAAAGAAAAGAAGACCGTAATTCAAAGAAGACGGTGAAACAAAATGGCAACCAAAGATACAAGTGACTTCGACGACAGAAAAGGGAACCCAAACCTCCACTCCTACCATGATAACGGTTAGAGCTGTAAGCTTGTATCTGGAGTTGAAACTTCTTTTTTTTTTGGATTAGCGACGAAACACCCCTATGAACGAGTACATTGACTCCGCCATAGAGGGTTAACCTCGAGTAATAATCCCCCTAAGCTGTAATGGGAAATATTTCTTTATAAGTGTTTTATTATAAATAGTTGGAGCAAAAACTTAAACATGTAAATTGACGTAAAAGGACATATAAACACATGAGACGGGGGTATTTAAAACTCCTAACTTATTTTTATATTTTTAAAAGTTACTTTAATTAGTTTATTTTTCAAAGTTTATAGCTCTAAAATTTTTTATGTACCAAAATTAGATCAGAAGTTGAAGCTTATAGAAAAAATAAGATTAAACTCTCATAAATTCTTTTACCAAACTTAAAACAGCCTAAAATACATGCATATTTAAAGTTTTGTTAAAACTTGACAACTATGATTAGGCCTGTGCATGCTACAGTTCCATCCCAAAATAATTCGGTTCAGTTCCGTCTCAAGTCCCAAATTAATGAAAGAAGTCGTATCGAGGACCGTACCAAATAATTTCGGTTCGGTCTAGTTCGGTTCCATGATTTTCGGTTTAGTTCCCGAGAAAGAACCGTCCCACTTGAGTACACTCAACATTGACGGTTGGAATTGTGATTACAGTCGGTCTACTTCTCATGAGAGGTAGGTAAAGCGTATGTATTTTTATTTTGATCTTCAACTTGCACACAAGGCGTATGTATTATTCTTGATTATATAAGACATAAGAGATATTTGATTTTTGTTATGAATACCTGCATTTTAACATGGATATATGTACCTTGAATATACCATGAACTCTTAGAAGTCGTTTCATAAACATGTCAAACAAACAAAATGTGTATTTGTACTTTCCCGTTAATTACTTTGCACATGCTTTAACGCTCAAAAAACTTGACCGTGAGAAATTGAGGGTGTAAGTGAACTCACCTCAATTTAAATGAAAGATTTTGCTTAGATGTTAAGTTTTGATAGATTCTTTAATCTAAAATAACATGATTTTGGGACCTGCAAAATATATATTATGCTATAGATATTTCTTAAGAAAAGTTAGACTGTTATTATTAATAATATTAACAAGTACACGATGAAGCAGAACTACATGAAGATATGGAGAAGTGTATGCAATGATCTAAAAACAAAGATACAAAAGACGAATGAAACATCATCTTAAAGTGTTACTTTTTCTATTTGATGGTTTAACAAACACAACATGAAAAAATATAATAAAAAGCCAATAATACTATGAACTATTTGTTAAATTATAGATATGTAAAATGTAAATATTTCGATTCGGTCCGTTTCCCGGTTTTTTCGGGTCCCCGTCCCGTACCGAGGACCCAAAAATATGAAATTTAAGGACCATGGACCGTACCGAAACTCCTCGGTCCGGTCCGGTCTTCGATTTTTTCGGTTCTTTCCCATACCATGCACACCCCTAAGTCTATGATTATAAAGTTACATCATTTCTTACATTAAGCAAGTATTCCAAAACACGTAACCAGTAACAATAATGCTAATGGAGATTACTTGGACTATCTCAGTTTCAAATTGTTTAGTTTCTTTATTTTTTGTTTTGAATTGACTACTCATGCTAATTTATATGTTGTAGTAAGCTGTACTCTTTAATTATTAAGTATTACTAGTATTTATGATAATTGAGATATTTTGAAAAAATAAACATAAGATATCTCTCTTTCAATTTTTTTATTATGATGTTTGAAGGCAATGATATATCTACTAGTGTTTCAAATAAACATGTTAGTTTGAAAGCATAATTTTGATTGTAAATCATTCCACCAGAGTAACATTACCTCATTTTTAATCATTTTCTGTAATCGTAATTGTAATTATTATTAATAAACAGCCACCGAAGCTTGACTTGAGTGGTATAGAGTGGGATTCAACTTTGGGTACTGCTAACCCAGTTTCGATTCTCACTCCATGCAGGAAGTTTTCAACTTTTGATGGTACTACCAACATCAATGCGATTTGAAAAGGTCTATGTGGTTTTCCCAACATTCGATGGTACTATTAACATCATCGCGAATTGAGTTTCCTCTTAACGTGCGTGTGAGTGACATATGATCGTGAAGGTAGTTTAATTTCCCTCTCGGTGTTGCCGATATCGCCATTCGAAAAAATATTATTATTAAAAAACACTAATTAATATATATTATGTTATTTGTTTCATGAATATATAACAAAGCAGATAAAGTTTCAGATTTTGCAACACTTTTAGGATTATTATTTATTTATTTATTATTATTTAATCTTTATTATATCTCTATATATAAACGAAAAGTGTTTTTCTTTGCTTCAATTTCAATATTGATGTAACTATCACAATTGAGTATTTAATTATTGGTGATTTTTTAATTTATTAGATATATATAGATATAATATTACGAGTAATACTTAAAAATTCTGAGGAAATCCATAAAAACCTATGCGCTATTGATTATTATTATTTTTTTTTTTGTTTATATTGAATTCAATATTTAGTTTTAATTATTACAATATATAGTTAGATTATTAAAAAAATATTTATAGTTATTTTACGGTATGAATTAAATTTAAAAAGTATAGAAAAGAATTTCAGAAATATATTTTACATAATAGATTAAACTATATCATTCTTTAAATCTATTTAACTACAACATATGAAAATTATAATATTTTATTTTATTTCAAGTTGTAACAAAATTTAATTCACAAACAAATTTATTTTTCCAGTTAAAAAATCACACAATTGTGTCATGAGTTGTAATCCCTTGCATCCATTAATTTGCTTAAAATCCAAGGATCAATGAGAGCGCTACATGTGGCGCGAAAATCACATGTGATTGGAAAAAAAAATTCATAAATATTTTTTTTCGAAATTATTTTTTTCGAATTTTTTTTCAAAATATTTTGTTCGAAATTTATTTTACAATCACATATGATTCAGCATGTCAATCACATGTGATTGTAAACCCAATCACATGTGATTATGCATGTCAAATCCAATCACATGTGATTGTACAATTCAATCACATGTGATTGTGCAGGTAAATCACGTGTGATTGTAAAAAAAAATTTCAAAAATTTTTTTTTTCGAAAAAAAATTTCGACATTTTTTTAAAAAAATAAAAAAATTTGAATTTTTTTTTTAAAATCACATGTGATTTTCGCGTCACATGGCGTACTCTCATTGATCCCTTAGATCTCAACTTAACTTATGGATTCAAATGAATATTATTCATTGTGTCATATACATTATCTGCTTACTTCAGTTCAAGTTCTGCAATTCATATGTGTAACACCCTCAAACTGGGCCAAGTAGTAAATGACATTTTTATCTTTAGTTAATATTAATTTATTAATATTAGTGATTTTAATAATTATGTGTTTATAATTATTGGTGTATGGGATAAAGCGTGTTTTGTGACAAGGGTCACAGAACATGTTTTGTTATGTGAAATGGACTTCGTTAGGACCTCCCAGTGAGGTACATTGTATTTCAGATAACTGATAAATACCCGTGTGACATGGGGATTGGATTTACTCACAGTGAAGAAACCCCTAATTAGATATATACACCGTACGTTCCTTTTATTTACCATTTTGGTAAATATAAACCCTAAACACCTCTTACTCCTTCTAAATCATAAAATCAAAAGGTGGGGATCAAAGTTTGTGATTTCATTAATCTGATTCAAGTGTTTACAGGGATCAAAACAAGGTAACAATCTCTTAATTTGATGAATTAAATTGGGTTTTAAGTGGATTTTGTAGAAATGAGTTTTTGATGCTTGAATCTTGTTGATATGTGTTTGTTATGCTTAATTGATGTTAGAAATAGTTTATATATGTGTTATGTGGTATTCTTGATGCATTAGATTGACCAAAACAAGCAAAAATCGAGTTTTGGGGTCAAAAAATGCGAAAACAGCTAGCTGGAGCTATTCTACAGCTCCCACACTTTTGACAGCACAACCACGCGGTTGAGCACGCTTTTGAGGGCTCAACCACGCGGTTGAGGGCTCAACCGTACGGTTGAGCACCTGTCAGCTTTTGGTAAAATTGAAAAGGGTGTAATTTTCAAACCGTAACTCCGTTTTTGACAAGTAAACTATCGTTAGAATCGTCTTGAGATCTACTTTCCAACGATAAGGTTTTAAGAAGCTGGATAAAACTTTATTTTTGTCAAGAAAAAGGGTTTTTAGAGTGTATGTCTTGTTTTGCACACATTGATTGTCATTATTGATTGAATTTATGATGTAGACTTATCTTATGGTGAAAGCATGATTGTAAGTATTGGTTTAGAGTTTGTATTAATGTTTGATTGTGTATTTTGGGTTGAAACCCATTTAAATAGTTGTTGCTATTGTTCTTCATCACTCGCACGAGTGAGCATTCACTCGTACGGTTGAGATAGTCAACCATGTGGTGCACCGTGCGAGTTAGTGGTGATAAGGAACTTATGTTTTAATTGTAATGATACGTACGGTTGATACATGACTCGTACGAGTCACTGGTCACTCGTGTGATGAACCATACGGATCAGGTGATTCATTGTAGGATGTCTGGTCATAAACCAAATGTACGAGTGAGTTGTCAATCGCACTGTTGAGTGTTCTCAAACGTGGGTGTGATGGTGTTACTCGTACGGTTGGCAAAGTGATTAAGTGTTGGTATTGGTGTTGTTGTCTTGTTGTTGGGTTGTTATCAAGATATGATTACTGACTCGGATTGTATCATTCTCAGGTAATAAAGGAACGAAGACGACTCAGTAACATTAGACCACTAAGTTCTTGGTGGTAATCGGTGAGTGGGACTATCCTTATGGATATTGGTATTTGGTAACAAGTGTAGTTACTACCAGCTGTTTGCTTAATATAGATTATGATAATCTATGTATGCATGTTAATTATTGTTGTAATGATACGTAGTAGGTTATACTACTGTTATCAGGTTTCCGTTTAGATTGAAATAGTAGAATGCCTAATTAGATTTCCTTGTGGTTATCAGTGATGTTACCTACGGTGAGATTGTAGGTGGGTTATGTGCACATTTGGGAACTGGCCGTGTATAGAAGGGTCAGTACCGTCTGTATATAGAAGGGACGGAAGAGGTCAAACGTGTATAGAAGGGTTAGCTCGGGGGTTATTGTACGGGGCAGTATATTGCAATTGACGTAGTAAATGTCAGGAGAGGTATATTGTGGGACAATAACTGGAGCTATCGGTACGGCTCTAGCTTGATCAGCTAGTAGTTGTAGACCTGGTAGGGTCAACGATCCTCTTGGAGTTTATAGCCTTTAGAGCTATGTATAGCCGTTAGTGCTATGATAGTGAATAGCCGTGTAGAGCTATTGATATCATTAGTGAGTAGCTATGTATAGCTATGTAAAGTTATGTTGGTGTAATGCCTTTGGTGCCTTTACTGAATAGCTTGTTGATGCTATTGCTACTCTGTTAATTGAATCACTGCCTAGCTCTGTATGATATGAATGTGTAATGTTATATTATGCAATAGCTATATAACGCTATGTCCACCTGCCCGTGACCAGATGCATGCTCTCAAAAAGCTAGGCTTGGTACTTTGTATTAGTATCTATTGGGATATCTCATTCACTTAGCGTTATGCTAATCCCCCACATTTTCTCCCCTGCAGGTTATATTGTTTTGTATGCTAGAGGCGGGAGAAGATAATCGTATTGTAGTTATGTTTGACATAATGAAGAACTCTGATGTTTGAGATAACTATGCTCAGCTGTTTTGAAAAGTAACACCGATTGAACTGTAATGTATATTAATGAGATGCTTTTAACATATGAGTACTATATGCTTTAAATACTTCCGCTGTGAATTAAAAAAAAGTACGGTGTTACAACTTGGTATCAGAGCATAGGTTTGGCCGCATGTACATTGTGATGAATGTCATGTTCCCAAATCTAGTTTGGATTTGTGTCAAACATACTAGTAGGGGATGGGAAAGTGAATATGGGTGGAATACGTGTTAGTTGATAGGTACTAACCGATTATCCACTAAGCTTTTGTGAGATGTTGTGATTATATAGGTATGACTGATCAAACTCGGGACGTCGATACCTCCTTGACCCCTAAATTAACAAGAGCGTCCTCAGAGGAGTTTAGTGTAGCAAATGATTTACAAAAGTATAATTTTCAGTTACAAAGTCAATTGAAAGGAATGGGGGATAGAATACGAGAGATGGAACAACAAAAGTCACAAGTAGATAATACTACTATTGCTCCGTTCACAACTATTTCATGTACACCTCCAGGTTTTGCAACATCACAAAGTGCGTCTGTGCCTATTAGAGGTGCATTACCACAACAATCGCAACCACAATCACAAATTCCATTCCAATTTAATTATACAAATCCAGTGCAGACGTTGTATCCGTATCAGATCTTTCAAAAATCCTCAATTGAAACCCAGAAGAAGTGTACCTATAAACAGTTCTTAAATTGTAATCCTCCTACGTATACGGGCAGTGCTAACCTTAATGATACATTAAATTGGTTGAGAGAAGTGGACCGGACATTTGAAGCGTGTCAATGTGAACCAGAACTCAGAGTTACTTTTGCTTGTCGGTTATTGAAGAATAAAGCTATGGTATGATGGGATTCTGTCATTACCCATATAACAAAAGAACAATTTGGTCAAATCACTTGGGAGTAATTTAATGAAAAAGTGTGCGAACAGTATTGTACTCCATACGAGAAAGGAAAGTTAAGGAGAGAGTTTATGGAATTGAAAATGACCAAACAAATTTTCGTGGACGATGCGATTGATCAATATACTGACAAAAAAAGGTTTGCGCATCAATGGGTTCCGGATGAACGATCCAAAATTGACCATTTTGTGGAAAATTATTGCCAGAATATCGAACTTTGGCAAGAACTGCCACCACTTTATCTCAAGCTTTTGTTATGGCAAAAATGGTTGAGGGTGATATTAAAACTACAATTAACCGTAGAAAAGAGAATGTAAGTCTTCGACAGTAAAGTCAAACAATAAGTCAACCTAGTTCAAAGTCAAAGAAATCTTTTTGGAACAAGATGATAAGGAAACAGACTCAGAGTGTATCTAAGTCAAAATTTAAAACGTGGTGTGTTCATTGTAGAGCAAGTCACGATGGAGATTGTTCTGAAATTACGCGCCGATGTTATCGATGTGGTTTAATAGGACACGATGTCCAGTCTTGTTCATTTAAGGATAATGTATGTTGGATTGTCATAATGAAGGTCATCGATCTGATCAGTGTCCATCCGTGAGAAAGTCATATTCTGAATCAAGGTCTGGGGTAAGGTCAGGATCAACCTGGGGTTCGACGAGAGGATCATCAGTTTCAGTGATGGGGAAAAAGAGGAAGAATTCCTCTTGAATCTAAAAGGTATGTTCTTGATTAATTGTTATATATATAAGTGTACTATTTGATTGTGAACAACTACTTGACTGTGCTTGTAGTCAGTGGGGATTCACTGAGATTATTTATGATACAATTACTTCCTCCTTAAAGGCTGAAGTAACTAAAGGTTTAATGGTTTCACCCGCAATGATTGTGACTGGAAGTGCTTTTGGTGATTTAGGGAACTTAGTCCCTATGACGTGTCTGTGTGATAATTAGAGATTGTTTTTTCAGCCTTTGTAACATGTTTGCTCTGCTGCATGATTATGTGCATGTGAAGTGATTTCTTATCCCTTTAAAGTAAAAGTAGCCAGTGGTTTGATGACTCCTGTTACATAAGTTATGTCTAGAGCTACCATTGACATTATTGGGATTTTAGTCCCTTTTGATTGCTTGCCATGCCTTAGGTGATTGCTATGTTCTTCAAGACTGGTTAGATATGATGCACTAGTTATGCTTTCCACAATTCTTGTGATTTGTTGGTTATGTACTACATGTGACTTTTGGCTATATTCCAGGTAAAGTGGTTACCATGTTTTGAATGACTTGTTTATTATGCAACTCTTGCCATAACGTTATGTATGACTTGATAAGACTGCGTAGGGCTTATGTGATTTGTACTTTTACCTCGGACTGATGGGGCACGCGTAGTGGCCCGTAAGGATTAGAATAGGGTAGTAGTCCCATTGTATATAGATAAAGGACTTAAACCCTGTATATATTGTCCCCAGGTGTATGTGATTTGTACATTATGTAGGATGCTGGCCCTACTGTATTGCTTACAATACATGCTTAGATTAAAATGTGTAAGACAGTAGTAAAGCCTTAAGGAATTGTTTTTCTTTCCTTAGACTTGCTTGAATTGTGGCAACCTTTAGAAAGTAATTATGGGTAGTGTTCCCTGGGTGGTCTTTTAAAGGATAGGGAAACCCTTGAACTGAGTGGTGATTGATAACGAGTGTATGTTATGACTGGAAGACAGGGCTAAGTGTTAGTCAATGTTTGGAATTTTGGCTAGTGCATCATTAAGATAGAATGACATGACTTAATAAATTCCTATGCTTAGATGGTCATGTGATAATTGTATATAACAGTTGTAACCTTTGGGAATTAGATTGATAATACATGGACTGTTATTGATTTACAAACGGCGTAAATTCCGTAAACTGAACTTGGACTATTGTGATATGTTGTAAATGATGACTAGATCGGATATAGTTAGAAATCCATGTGCGAAGAATTTGTGACGGTTGATGACTTAAGACTGATAAGACTTGTTGACTAATGATAAAGTAAATTTCCTTAACTCCGATGCTTGACAGGAAATTGTGTGTCTTGACCAAGGTGTGAATCATATATGATTTTCCTTATCAAGTGATTCAGAACGAAAGTATGATTTAAAAGAATATACTAGCGTCTGGCCAACGAAAGTATATTGTGGTAAATCATACAGAAATTCTGAGAGGCTGAAGGAGATACAGAAGACTCGAATTATGCATGGACAGTGGATTGACTATTGAACAATGAATTATTTGAGCATGAAATGACTAACCTTTGGTAAATTAAAGATGTATGTTGTGGACATAAATACAGATTTTAGTGAAATAAATGAAATTCGATTGCCCTTGCTTAGAAATTTGAGGGAATTTAACGGTGTTAGGAGTTAAACCTGATGACAATTTGGTAAATTTGATGGTACAAGTGGTATACTGACAGAATTTCGACCTTAACTCATGAGTTAACCGTGGCAATTTATGGGCACTATGTAACAACCCAAACCGTAACCGACCAAACACGGCGAGATTTCAAACAACAAAAAAAAATTCTTGTGCAGTTCATTTGCGCGGCGCGCCAGGTGGGCGCGCGGCGCGCCGAATCACCTGGACAGCCCGCTGTCCCCGGAAGTCAATTTAACGAAAATGTTTGACTAGTTCCCGACACATTTAGCCAAAACGCTTTTAACCGTACATTAATATATGTAAAACTAGCACATAACTAAGGTTTGAGCGAGTTTTACAAAGTGGGGCCCACACGTGCCCAAATTACCCCTTAAGTATAAAAATACAATTTTAAACCATAAGACTCTTAATACAAAACAAAGCCGAGCATGGCGATTGGGGATACACTACCCAATCCTAATAAATCCAAAAGCAAGCCTTCTACGCAAACTATGCAAGTCCTCTAATCCTCGCGCTTACCCGAGCCACCATCCGCATGCAATCTATAAAAAGAGTCAACAACGAGAGGGTAAGCTAACACTTAGTGAATGATAATATACTACATACATATATATGTATAAAATGAATACGCCACACAAACAAATACCGCATACCGTAGCATCCAAATATAAAGCAACTACACTAAGCATGCCGTACAATCTCTAAGCATCAAGCTAAAGGTACAACAACAAATATGAGTCCACCAACGACAAAGTGAACATCTCCAAATGGCTACACCCGGAGGGTTAGCTACAACACAACAATACATTAATATATATAACAATATAAACGAACAAGGTTAACACCTTAACCCAATACCGAGAACCAAATACCACAATGAAGATTGGCCGAACTACACGAGCCTTAGTAATCCGAAACCACACGAGATTACTATCTTCACAACATCGAGGTTGGCCGAACTACACGAGCCTTAGTAATCCGAAACCACACGAGATTACTACCTCAATAAGATGACCGAACTACACGAGTCACCATGAATCCGAACTACACGAGATTCATTCGATAAGATGACCGAAACCACACGCGTCATCGTGAATCCGAAACTACACGCGATTCAATTCTCCAACTCAAACCCACGGTCACGGGATTATAAAATCCACCACATCGGGGCCACAACATCCAAATCACAATCACGTGTGATAATGTACACACGAACGTGTACTTCGCCAAAGATGGTCAACCAAAACGCACAACCGTGCCAATTGGACTTATACAAAAGTCCATCAAGTCCACCTACATGTGAAGTGAGCTCTATAGCCGAAAATCACTTCACCCGACCCGCACCCATCCTACACATACATATGCACATAGGATAATATCACTCACCTTGAAGTCTTGAAGAAAGCTTCCAAGTAATCCGCAACTCGCCAATGGAAAATACCTATTCCATTATCACAATTACAACAATACAATTAGGATGGATTTACAAACCAACCCAATTCAACACTTAGTGCAATTTCGACCCAATTGCACTTCCAAGCACGAACCGTGCCCGAACTAACCAATAATCACTAACACAAGTGAGAATGGTCCTAATAAGCCAATTAAACCCGAACTCAAGTGTCAAACACGTGTCATACCCATTTAGACACTTAAACCCTAATTTTGACCCATAAAGGTCAAAATCTCGTCCTTTATAAGTTTTGACACCAAAACACATTTAACTCGGACTTATACTTCAACTTAATCCATTTTAAGTTCGTAAACCTCATTAAGTCACCAAATGGGTCATAATCACCACCAAACCCTAATTTGACCCAAAGTCAAAGTTAGTAAATCAAATAACCCTAAATAGGTTTCAACACTTCCATAATCACTAATCCAAGTGATAAATCCCAAGGTTAAAGCCTAATCAAGGCCAAATCGTCAATCAACCCAAAACCCGCCAAGTGACAAGAATAACTAGTCACCATAAACCCATTTCATCATCTAAGTGGGTTACTCAACAAATTAACTCAAAACCCTAAATTGAATAACAAATCCAATAAATGAAATTCGGAGTTTGAGCTTACCAATACTACCACAACGTAGCTAGGAACGAAAGGAACAACTTTAGAACTCGAGCTTTTGATCCGAACGGTCTCCTTCTTCTCCAAAACCCCAAATCTCTCTCTAGAATCTCTCTCTCTCTCTCTAGATAGTTGGGAGTGATGGATGGATGTGAATATCATCCAAAACTGATCCAAACCAGCTAATATGGCTCACAAATCCGGCCTCAAGTGAAATTACCCATTTGCCCTTCATTTAAACCAATTAAAAACAAGGGATTCTGTCAGCAGCAAACGGCGCGGCGCGCCGAATCCCCGCGCGGCGCGCGACCTAACTGAAACAGATTCTTATGCATTTTAAACTTTATATAAATAATCCGCGAAACCCAATCTCGAACGTCTTAATACACAAACAAGCAAGATAAATATTCGGGTCTTACAACTCTCCCCCACTTAAACTCGATCACGTCCTCGTGATCCTTGTCACTTAACCAAACGGACCCCACCCTATGGTCCTCGACATAAGTTCCAATCCGACTTCCCCAGACAATCCTCCCCAAGGAGTCGCCTTTAACAACTAAATCGTCACCCGTGATTTATCAAAACCACAATCCGAGCACTAAAACCATGCTCATTCCCTAATATCGGGAAAACTCAACCAATCTCGTACCGAGATATCAATCCCTCAGCGTACTATTACCGAGTACAACGCTAAAAGCAACCAAGTCTCAACCTAAGGTCAACAACCCGAAACGATGAAGACCGAACCAAACGAATCCTTACGGACAACACCAACCACTAACATCCCTTGTAGTGCGCAATACGACCAAAGCGCAACTACCGTAACATCATAACAAACGGCTAAAACCGATAACGTCCAAAACGATGATGGCAACGCTAAACCAAGGTGTACAAAATCGACTTTCGTCACACCCGTAACAACATGTGAGCGAAACACGGCTATCGCATCACTAATCACACAACATGGTCCTCACGACCCCACCATCGGTGTATAAAACAACCGACAGATCACACAACACGAAGGCTGGCCGAAAACACACGCGCCTTAGTGAATCCGAACTACACGCGACTCACTACCTTCACCACAACAACAATCGGGAATGGCCGAACTACACGCGCCATAGTGAATCCGAACTACACGAGAGTCACTATCCCGGAGGAATGACCGAACTACACGAGTCATTTGTGAATCCGAACTACACGAGACTCACTCCTCAATACAATGACCGAAACCACACGAGTCATTTGTGAATCCGAACTACACGAGATTCACTTCCACAACATCGAGGTTGGCCGAACTACACGAGCCTTAGTAATCCGAAACCACACGAGATTACTACCTCAATAAGATGACCGAACTACACGAGTCACCATGAATCCGAACTACACGAGATTCATTTGATAAGATGACCGAAACCACACGCGTCATCGTGAATCCGAAAACACACGCGATTCACAACCATGATGAAGTCAGCGGACCCGAAGATCATGCTTCACCAATCTCAACACCGGATGAAGTCAGCGGACCCGAAGATCATGCTTCACCGATATAACACCACGCTCATGATGAAGTCAGCGGACCCCGAAGGTCATGCTCCACCAATCACGTACTCCCATGATGAAGTCAGCGGACCCTAAAGATCATGCTTCATCAATCAACCATACCATAATGAAGTCAGCGGACCCGAAGATCATGCTTCATTAATCATCAATACCACGATGAAGTCAGCGGACCCTAAAGATCATGCTTCATCGATCACATACGCACTTTCGGCCTCAAACAACGAGTAGTGCAACATCGCGCCCTGCTACACTATAGTGAATCCTAACGGATACCACTAACCATCCCCACAATCGAGCAAGAACCACCTATATCAAACATAGGTACCAAACAATGATTCCCCAAAAGAGAATCCGACACACACCTCCCTTAACCGAAGGATTTCACCTTGCTCACCAAACACGTCCATTATCTCTCAACGAGATTTACCACATTACCACCTCAGTGGTAATTCCAATCCAATATCATAAGTACAATTTAACCAAAATTGTACTCTACCACAAGTTGACCAAAACTAGGTCTCAACGAAATTTCCGGATCTACCAAAAACATCATCCGAAATATCACACTAAAACTTCCTCGTGCGGAAATGCGACTCCCCCTCTTGGAACCACGTTCCTATATCACACTCGTACAACCGTACAATGCTACCAAAGGTAGACTTTACCAACGATTGGGTACACACGACCCATTACCACATCTTGCTCCAACCTTGAGCATACGAAGGATTTCAAACAATCCTTAAACATTTCGAACGAAAAGTGTACCACGCATTACACAAACTACACCCTCGCAATCATCCAATTACCATAGTTGTCAATTTCACCGAGTCACTCGTGTACTTAAGGGTTCCTCCCGGTACCCTAAGTACAATGTAACTACAACACAATTGGAGTCGACACCACGCTAGTAGGTATAAAAGAGGCACCTAATGTCGCGTCATAAAGACTCCATTACCAACACACATCGAGATTTTAAACACTCGATCTCAAAGGTTCCAATCACCCGACGAACCTCGTGGTTCATCAACTTCAACACGCAAGCGAACACGCGCTTAACAATCGAACACCAAAACCATTTCCATGGCTTGGTAGAAACATATCTCAAATACTAAGGAATGCTTGGTTGCACCAAGTCTTACGCCCTTCGCCCGACAATCAAACATCACCTTAGGGTACTTCCATTAGGAACGTCACCCATAGCATAACATGCACAACAAAGGCATACAACTCAAACTCAACCGGCATTTTATAAATAATCAAAAGACCTATTTATTAAAATGAAACGTACCTTAATGTCTCCTCGCCGCACCCGTCCCCGCTAACTTGGGACATTCCGACTTACGATGTCCTTCCTTTTGGCAATTGAAGCACACCATACTACCACCCTTTGGTACCGAACATTCCCAAGACTTGTGACCCCTTACGCCACAATTGTAACATCTAGCCGCACTAGAATCCGATATACCCGTTCGCGTACCACCCGTGCTCACACTCGGACCCTTAGTCCTCTTACTCGGAGCACCATAAGAAACAACTCTTCTCTCACTTGAAGATTCACCCTTTTTCAATCGTGAATACGACTCGAAACCTCTAGCCAAGTCGAATAATTCCGAAAACGATTTCGCTTGACCCCGGCTAATTTTACTTTTCAAGTCATCATTCAAGGTCCGATAGAAATCTCCCATCAACAAACGATCATTCCCCAAATACTCCGGACAAAAACGAGCCTTCGCCATAAAGGTCGTCTTGAGAGTACTCAAATCCATAGATCCTTGTCGCAAATTTCGCAACTCATTACGCAATTCCCACAAATCGGCCGAAGTCCGGAACTCCTCGAAGAATTCCTCCTTAAAGTCGTCCCACGATAAAGCCATAAACGTCTCGCCACCGACAAGATCAATCTTACCATCCAACCAATCCCTTGCCCTACCCCGCAACAAACTCGTAGCGAGTCTCGTCTTTCTCTCGGGAGGGCAATCAATAGTACGGAAACACCCTTCGACGTCCGAAATCCAAGTTGTGCTTACCAAAGGATCCGGCTTTCCGTCATACCTCGGGGGTTTAGTCCTCATGAAGCTCTTGAGATAACGCTCCATTTCACCACTACTTTGAAGTTCGGAATACCTCCTTTCCATTCTTTCTTCTAACGCACTCATTTGCTCCGCAACGGCGGCCGCAACTCTAGTATTAAACTCCTCGTCATTCGTCTCGATCTCGTTTCGCGTCGCCATTCTAAAGAATGCAAAACGATTAGTCCACGAACGTGTAAAACCGTACGCACGACACAGCCCCATCTTGCTAAACACTCATCGTACATCACTTGTTAGACACGATTTGCACCCGTAATAAGGTTTGCAAGTTCTTATTACGCACACATGCCGCATCGACTCGTTAGTACAACGACCGTCTCGCTCGATGATATACACAAACATAACCAAAATTCTACGCGGTACAAACACACGCGAGAATTATTATCACAACACAACAACATATTAATAATATCCGCATTACTATTATAAACGTTAGTCAACCTATAGCCAAGGCACTAACCAAACCCATTCCGACCCGTAATCCTACAAGTCCCGCAACAAATTAAGCACACACAAAAGTCTAAGTCTAGGCACCTATCTCAAGTCACCTAAATCCCTTAGACCATGCTCTGATACCACTTGTAACAACCCAAACCGTAACCGACCAAACACGGCGAGATTTCAAACAACAAAAAAAAATTCTTGTGCAGTTCATTTGCGCGGCGCGCCAGGTGGGCGCGCGGCGCGCCGAATCACCTGGACAGCCCGCTGTCCCCGGAAGTCAATTTAACGAAAATGTTTGACTAGTTCCCGACACATTTAGCCAAAACGCTTTTAACCGTACATTAATATATGTAAAACTAGCACATAACTAAGGTTTGAGCGAGTTTTACAAAGTGGGGCCCACACGTGCCCAAATTACCCCTTAAGTATAAAAATACAATTTTAAACCATAAGACTCTTAATACAAAACAAAGCCGAGCATGGCGATTGGGGATACACTACCCAATCCTAATAAATCCAAAAGCAAGCCTTCTACGCAAACTATGCAAGTCCTCTAATCCTCGCGCTTACCCGAGCCACCATCCGCATGCAATCTATAAAAAGAGTCAACAACGAGAGGGTAAGCTAACACTTAGTGAATGATAATATACTACATACATATATATGTATAAAATGAATACGCCACACAAACAAATACCGCATACCGTAGCATCCAAATATAAAGCAACTACACTAAGCATGCCGTACAATCTCTAAGCATCAAGCTAAAGGTACAACAACAAATATGAGTCCACCAACGACAAAGTGAACATCTCCAAATGGCTACACCCGGAGGGTTAGCTACAACACAACAATACATTAATATATATAACAATATAAACGAACAAGGTTAACACCTTAACCCAATACCGAGAACCAAATACCACAATGAAGATTGGCCGAACTACACGAGCCTTAGTAATCCGAAACCACACGAGATTACTATCTTCACAACATCGAGGTTGGCCGAACTACACGAGCCTTAGTAATCCGAAACCACACGAGATTACTACCTCAATAAGATGACCGAACTACACGAGTCACCATGAATCCGAACTACACGAGATTCATTCGATAAGATGACCGAAACCACACGCGTCATCGTGAATCCGAAACTACACGCGATTCAATTCTCCAACTCAAACCCACGGTCACGGGATTATAAAATCCACCACATCGGGGCCACAACATCCAAATCACAATCACGTGTGATAATGTACACACGAACGTGTACTTCGCCAAAGATGGTCAACCAAAACGCACAACCGTGCCAATTGGACTTATACAAAAGTCCATCAAGTCCACCTACATGTGAAGTGAGCTCTATAGCCGAAAATCACTTCACCCGACCCGCACCCATCCTACACATACATATGCACATAGGATAATATCACTCACCTTGAAGTCTTGAAGAAAGCTTCCAAGTAATCCGCAACTCGCCAATGGAAAATACCTATTCCATTATCACAATTACAACAATACAATTAGGATGGATTTACAAACCAACCCAATTCAACACTTAGTGCAATTTCGACCCAATTGCACTTCCAAGCACGAACCGTGCCCGAACTAACCAATAATCACTAACACAAGTGAGAATGGTCCTAATAAGCCAATTAAACCCGAACTCAAGTGTCAAACACGTGTCATACCCATTTAGACACTTAAACCCTAATTTTGACCCATAAAGGTCAAAATCTCGTCCTTTATAAGTTTTGACACCAAAACACATTTAACTCGGACTTATACTTCAACTTAATCCATTTTAAGTTCGTAAACCTCATTAAGTCACCAAATGGGTCATAATCACCACCAAACCCTAATTTGACCCAAAGTCAAAGTTAGTAAATCAAATAACCCTAAATAGGTTTCAACACTTCCATAATCACTAATCCAAGTGATAAATCCCAAGGTTAAAGCCTAATCAAGGCCAAATCGTCAATCAACCCAAAACCCGCCAAGTGACAAGAATAACTAGTCACCATAAACCCATTTCATCATCTAAGTGGGTTACTCAACAAATTAACTCAAAACCCTAAATTGAATAACAAATCCAATAAATGAAATTCGGAGTTTGAGCTTACCAATACTACCACAACGTAGCTAGGAACGAAAGGAACAACTTTAGAACTCGAGCTTTTGATCCGAACGGTCTCCTTCTTCTCCAAAACCCCAAATCTCTCTCTAGAATCTCTCTCTCTCTCTCTAGATAGTTGGGAGTGATGGATGGATGTGAATATCATCCAAAACTGATCCAAACCAGCTAATATGGCTCACAAATCCGGCCTCAAGTGAAATTACCCATTTGCCCTTCATTTAAACCAATTAAAAACAAGGGATTCTGTCAGCAGCAAACGGCGCGGCGCGCCGAATCCCCGCGCGGCGCGCGACCTAACTGAAACAGATTCTTATGCATTTTAAACTTTATATAAATAATCCGCGAAACCCAATCTCGAACGTCTTAATACACAAACAAGCAAGATAAATATTCGGGTCTTACACACTAGTAGTTAGTAGAACGACATTTTGAGTGAATGTCATTGTTTTGGGCAATGAGTGGTTGTAAAAATTAACTATACTTTGCATTTTGACGGGAACGATGATAAGTTTAGAATGACAAAGGGGTTGGATTTTAGTATTGACCTTGGTAAGTGAGTATGTGTAATCTATCGATTCAAGGTTCACTGATAACGATGATTGATTAAGTAAGTTAGAATAATTGGGTATGACCGTTTGGACTTGAATATGAATTAGAAATTAGAGGTTGTGATGAACCTGTGACTTTTGTGATAGTGATTGACCAGATTCCGAGGACGGAATCTTCTTAAGGAGGTATATTTGTAACACCCTCAAACTGGGCCAAGTAGTAAATGACATTTTTATCCTTAGTTAATATTAATTTATTAATATTAGTGATTTTAATAATTATGTGTTTATAATTATTGGTGTATGGGGTAAGGCGTGTTTTGTGACAAGGGTCACAGAACATGTTTTATTATGTGAATTGGACTTCGTTAGGACCTCCCAATGAAGTACATTGTATTTCAGATAACTGGTAAATACCCGTGTGACATGGGGATTGGATTTCCTCATAGTGAAGAAACCCCTAATTAGATATATACACCGTACGTTCCTTTTATTTACCATTTTGGTAAATATAAACCCTAAACACCTCTTATTCCTTCTAAATCATAAAATCAAAAGGTGGAGATCAAAGCTTGTGATTTCATTAATCTGATTCTAGTGTTTATAGGGATCAAAACAAGGTAACAATCTCTTAATTTGATGAATTAAATTGGGTTTTAAGTGGGTTTTGTAGAAATGAGTTTTTAATGCTTGAATCTTGTTGATAGATGTTTGTTATACTTAATTGATGTTAGAAATAGTTTATATATGTTTTATGTGGTATTCTTTGGAGTCAAAAAATGCGAAAACAGCGAGCTGGAACTGTTCTACAGCTCCCACACTTTTGAAAGCTCAACCACGCGGTTGAGCACCTGTCAGCTTTGTGTAAAATTGAAAAAGGTGTAACTATCAAACCGTAACTCCGTTTTTGACAAATAAACTATCGTTGAAATCGTCTTGAGGTCTACTTTCCAATGATAAGGTTTTAAGAAGCTGGATAAAATTTTATTTTGGTCAGAAAAAAGGTTTTTAAAGTGTATGTATTGTTTTGCACACATTGAGTGTCATTATTGATTGAATTTATGATGTAGACTTATCATATGGTGAAAGCATGATTGCATGTATTGGTTTAGAGTATGTATTAATTTTTAATTGTGCATTTTGGGTTGAGACCCGTTTAAATAGTTGTTGCTACTGTTCTTCATCACTAGCACCAGTGAGCATTCACTCGTACGGTTGAGATAGTCAACCGTGTGGTGAACCGTGTGAGTTAGTGGTGATAAGAAACTTATGTTTTGATTGTAATGATACGTACGGTTGAGACATGACTCATACGAGTCACTGGTCACTCGTGTGATGAACCGTACGGATCAGGCGATTCATTGTAGGATGTCTGGTCATAGACCAAACGTATGAGTGAGTTGTCAACCACACGGTTGAGTGTTCTCAAATGTGCGTGTGATGGAGTTACTCATATGGTTGGCAAACCACTTGTAAAGTGATTAAGTGTATGTATTGGTGTTGTTGTCTTGTTGTTGGGTTGTTATCAAGATATGATTACTGACTCGGATTGTATCATTCTTAGGTAATAAAGGAACGGAGAAGACTCCGTAACATTAGACCACTGAGTTCTTGCTGGTAATCAGTGAGTGGGACTATCCTTATGGATATTAGTATTTGGTAACAAGTGTAGTTACTACCCGCTGTTTGCTTAATATAGATTAGGATAATCTATGTATGCATGTTAATTATTATTGTAATGATACGTAGTAGGTTATACTACTGTTATCAGGTTTTTGCTAAGATTGAAATAGTAGAATGTCTGATTAGATTGCCTTGTGGTTATTAGTGATGTTACCTACGGTGAGATTGTAGGTGGGGTATTTGCACATTTGGGAACTGGCCGTGTATAGAAGGGTCAGTACCGTCAGTGTATAAAAGGGACGGAAGAGGTCTACCATGTATAGAAGGGTTGGGCTCGAGGGTTATTTTACGGGCAGTATATTGCAATTGATGTATGTTAACGTCAGGAGAGGTATACTGTGGAACAATAACTGGAGCTATCGATACGGCTCTAGCTTGATCAGCTAGTAGTTGTAGACCTGGTAGGGTCACGATCCTCTTGGGGTTTATAGCCTCTAGAGCTACGTATAGCCGTTAGTTCTATGAGAGTGAATAGCCATGTAGAGCTATTGATATCATTAGTGAGTAGCTATGTATAGCTATGTAAGGTTATGTTGGTGTAATGCCTTTGGTGCCTTTACTGAATACCTTGTTGATGTTATTGCTACTCTGTTAATTGAATCACTGCCTAGCTCTGTATGATATGGATGTGTAATGTTATATTATGCAATAGCTATGTAACGCTATGTCCACCTGCCTGTGACCAGATTCATGCTCCCAAAAAGCTAGGCTTGGTACTTTGTATTAGTATCTATTGGGATATCTCATTCACTTAGCGTTATGCTAATCCCCCACATTTTTCCCCCTGCAGATTATATTGTTTTGTATGCTAGAGGGGGGAGAAGATAATCGTATTCTGGTTATGTTTGACACAATAAAGAACTCTGATGTTTGAGCTAACTATGCTCAACTGTGTTAAAAAGTAACACAGATTGAAATATAATGTATATTAATGCTATGCGTGATATCGGCTAAAAAGTCACATTTTCACCCTGGTATTAAGGCCCAAGAACAAGAAAGATTCAAACTTTTTTGGAAAAATACCCACTTCGTTGGTTAGAATTGAAGAACAAGTAATTACGAAGATGGTGCAAGAAGAATCAAGAGAATCGGAGCTAAAACGAAGATTCTAGAGCAAAAACGGTGAAAGATAAGAAATCAAGTTACGATCCAGGAAAATCAGGCTGACCAGGCCAGCAAACGGCCTGACATACGGCTTTCCAAATGGCCTGCCAGTATGGCAAATGGCCTGCCAAATGATCAGATCAAACGGGCTCCATAAACGTCCTGCCTTAGCAAACGGCCTCCAAAAATGGCCTGCCAAACGGCCTGTTAGCCGTTTGTAGGCAAAAATCTTGCTTATTTAAAGGGTCTTTGTTATTCATTCCAACACAAACTTCAATTCACTTCTTTCTCTCTCTTGTACAATATTAGTCATACTCTCAAGGCCTTCGACTCCGTGCGGGAAACCTAGTACCCGGATAAGAACGCCAAAGATTGTATTAGGAGCGGTCTAGAGTCTTGAAGTTGTCACTTTTGTATTCGGAACTCGTTTAATCTACTGGTCCTTCTATCCCTTATCTTTATATAATGTCTTCTATCATTATGTTATGTGATATTGTTGCCATGATTAGCGAGTACTTATCTTTAGTGTATGCTATGATGTAAGCAGTTATAATGCCGAAATAATATTATGGTTTATGTACGCTGTTGAAATGCTTTTTGATTATGCTTTAAACTCAATCTTTTTCCAACTAATAGAACGTAGTTATTGGCTCTGTTATTGGGAAGTCGCGAACCCCGATTAAGAGTACACTATCTGTGTCACCCCTTGGTAAGAGAAGTCTATCGGATACAACGTAAGATCGACTGAGGCACACCGATTGTAGTAAGTCTATCAAGCTTTGGATTAAGATCGAGGACTCTTTCGTAGTGAAACATCTGACTAGACCCTTAGGACATTGTCAGTCCCAGACCATGCTAGTGTAGTCACCAAGCATATAAACTTCGTACATGCACGCTGAAGCACAACGGTTGTTGTAAGCTGTACCTCTGCTAAGTAAGGCCATGGAACCCGGTCAGTGTTGATTAGTACACTGCACCATAACGTGCTCTCAAGCATTGCACCCCGCTTGAGGGATTCTTAGTTAATTAAGGAACTAATTGTTTAGACACATAAATGATTAGACCGTTAGGATAACCGAACGTGTTCATGGAAGTCAGCTTGACTTGGCCATGGTGTTATTTATAGTTGAACTCTTTTTAAGGGCCTAACTATCTTTTAAAAACCAATCATTAACGAAAGCATTGAAACACATCACGTCTCTCGGATATGGTAAACCATGTATTCTATTATACTTAAGAAAGTTTAGACCATTGTGGAATGTTAATACGTCACCCAACCGAGTCGCTCAATTGGATGAGCCGTCTGAACGTGTATGCCTGTAGTCAGACTGCACGGGCGTCGGGGGTAAGGGACGTTGCTGTCTATTCAGAATCTTCAAGCCTAACACAGTACCTAGTGACATGTCTTATGACAGGGGCGTTTAGGACCAGTGTAATGAATATAAGGCCTCTGCCTATTCATGAGCCAGCATTCCATAATCTCGGCAGAATAACTGATGAAGTCATAGTATGCACTCACTTTAACCTTATCTGAATTACGAACTTTATCGCATTTACTTTATCTATCTTATAAATTAGAAAATCCCAAAATTAATGTAATGACCCGGAATTTTCCGATCATTCTATACTTATGAGATTAATATTTACATAAATTAAACCTTACCAACATGATAAGCAATCCAAACTGTTGAGACTTATATTTTTGAAAAGAGTTTTACACAACGTTTGACCGTCCAATTTGACCGATGATATCACGAACTATATAACACATGATAATTATACGATTATGTATATGTACATATCTATACATATTTAACATGATTTAAGGATGGTTTAACATTTCATTGTGAACTAACAACAATGAGTTATAAGTATACTTTGAGACCACTAACTTAAGTTTTCAAAACGATAACTATATGTAACGTTCTTTGACGTATATACTTACAATCTATAATGTGTTGTGATTTATGTCACCAATATGATTTAAGTGTAATGGGATTAATTTGTAACCAAAATAATCTTGATAAATATCGAACAAGTTTGGGGAAGTGTGGAGTGCACAGTTGTTTGAACTTATCTTGATTATGACGGGGGTTCAGGGGCAGCGCCCCCGATAAGCGGGGTCCAAGGGTTGGCAACCCCTGGCGGGGTCCAAGGGGCAGAGCCCCTGGGGCTAACATTGCTTTATTAAAAATGTCTTAAAATTTTATTTTTGGCCCGGTTGGACCCAAAATAAAAGCCCGATTTTGAGCTTCTTTTACCGTATCATACCCATCATCTATATGTATTTACTATTGGTAAATACACATCAAATCAATATCCTTATCAGCCTTAGATCTGCCCTAGATAAGAGGGAATCTTATTTGTAAGCTAGCATACATTATTACTAAAAAATTCAACACAATAATTTGTCCTTGTTCCCTCAACAACCATACTGTCCTATAAGTATCACCATCACCTTGGTTTTTCATTTCATTCTTACAACCATCTTTCTCTAACCAAAAACACACTCTTAGGAACTCTAAGTGTTCTTCACAATCTCAGCAAATACTCATGAAGAACTAGCTTCATGAACAACCTATAATCATCATAAGAAAGTTTGATCAAGATTATTTTCTATCTTTTCCAGTAGCTTTATCCAAGTAACTTGAGGTAGTAACCTTATTCATAATCTTATTCGATTCATATTTATATAGCTATCTTATTTTGTGTTATAAAATTTTTAACAACAAGAACATAGTTTGAATGATTTCAAACCTGTTCGCAAACTAAATAGATCCTTCTAATTTGATATTTAAAACACTTCAAAACCTGTAATATATCATATTATGACAAAATCGGATTAATCATATCTTGGCTAATTAACATAATATTTAATATATATTTACTTATAATTTGATTTTATATATTTCAGGACCACCCGTAAACAACACGAGAAGATTAATCATAAGACCTCATGATTGTACGCAACACGTCATCTGACAACACGGTACTTTATGTACGCAACACGTCATTTGACAACATGGTACCATGGGTCGATATTAATTCTGATCAATACGAATACGATGGGGTCTTTATTTATTTTATTGAACAACTAATTGTGGACCATTAACAACAGACTGCTAACTACGGACTAAGAAAATATTAAAAGTATTAAAAGTATATATATATATGTAACGATTACTTGAAAAGAAAATATGTTGATATATTATATATATGGTTAGGTTCGTGATATCTATCGGAGACCAAGTCGAGTTAAATACCTTCAAGGAAAAGGTGAGTATATAGTCCCACTTTTAAACTCTAAATATTTCAGGATGAGAATACATGCATTTTATGATTTACGTTATGGACACAAGTGATTAAAATTATATATTCTACGTTGAGTTGTACCACTGGCATATCTCCCTGTAACTTGGTAACTACTATTTACATGCGGTATTGTAAACGCGAATCCTGTTGATGGATCTATCGGGCCTGACAACCCCAACCAGACTGGACGACCAGTATTCAACGGTTGCACAGTACTTCGTTTCGGTGACTACACTTGGTACGGTGTAGTAATATTTCATAATAAAGGGAATATGCGACGTTGATTAAATGTTAAGTATGGTTATCAAGTGCTCAATAACTTAGAATATTTTTATTAAAACGTTTATATATGAAATCTTGTGGTCTATATTCATAACGCTGCCGGCATTAAACCTATATCTCACCAACTTTATGTTGACGTTTTAAGCATGTTTATTCTCAGGTGATAACTAAAAGCTTCCGCTGCAACATGTTGAATTTAAGCAAGATCTTGAGTATGCATATTTGTGTCAAAAATAAAACTGCATATCGGAGGTCTTGTAATGTAAAATATGTTGGAAGTCATATTGTTATTATCACATGTAAAGTTTGTAAGTCTAAGATTATCGCTAAACGATAATCATTATTAAGTTATTTAAACCTTGTAGTTGTAATAAAAGCTATGGTTTGTATTGTAAAAACGAATGCGGTTTTTGAAAAATGTCACATATAGAAGTCAATACCTCGCGATGAAATCATATGTTATTGCATTCATCCTTATGGTTAAGGTCGGGTTATGACAATTAAGTAACCACTACTCCTTCCTAACTATCTTAGGCTTAAATATAGGTTCGATTCTACTGATATCTCAAAAATACGACTCTAGGTCATATTTCCCTTACTCATACAAAGGAGTAGTACGATTTAGGCCCCACTAAATATAAATTTAAAACAGTACCTTTCCCCATGGGTGGCTGATCCTGGCGCGCTGTGGCCCGATGACACCGCACGAATAAAAACCGTCTGTTTCGGCCATATCACGGGGAGTGTAAGTTTTTGGCGCCACTGCTGGGGAACTGGTATCAGGCAATACAGCTCTCTATCAAACTTATTCACAAGTATTTAGTGGTGTCTAAGAAAGACAATTATACACGGACTTGGTTGTTGGATTTTTCGAACAGTCTCCAATTATATTGGGAACAAAAGGATCCTGCCTCTCTGTAGTCGGCCTGGCCACTTGGTTTGTTGAATAGTTCGTGCAGAGCTCTGTTACTGAAATATCAGGGAATCAGTAGCCAGAACCAAAAATATATTCAACCATAAGGATAGTTAGTTAATTAAATTAGATTACCTTAAATTAGATTACTTTAGACTACCTTAGATTAGATTAGATTAAATTAGATTACCTTAGAATTAGACTATCTTAGACTAATTTAGCTTACTTTAGATTACTTTAGAAATTTAGTTTATTTGCTAAAAATTAAAAACAAAAAAAGGCATACCCAGTGTATGACCCAAACCCGATCTAGACTAGGGCCGTTGTTATTCGTACCTGATCCAGATGCAATAATCTTTAAAGCACGTAAGGAAGCACAAATCAGAAATCAAATGGTGTTACGCGTTACTTTAGCAGAAAATACTAAACCCTCGATTGAAGGTCGAGGAGGACCGATCAGATTTCCGGAGATTCAAGGATACTCGTTCGAGTTAAAACATCACATCATCCAGCTCATTCAAAACAGCTGTCAGTTTCATGGATTACCGAATGACGATCCTAATTCTCACCTTGATAAATTCATATCTCTTTTGAACTCCTACAAAAAGCCAGGGATAGGACAAGATATAGTTCGGCTATACTTGTTTCCCTATTCTCTCACTCATCATGCTGAAACTTGGTTCGAAGGACTGGAAAAAGATTCCATCACGTCATGGACGGAGATGGCTACTAAATTCCTAACCAAATATTTCCCTCCTTCTAAACAAACCAAAATAAAGAATGACATCATTAACTTCAAATAAAGTTATGATGAATCTCTTGACACTGCATGGGAGCGATTCAAAAACCTGCTGAAGAAATGCCCTAATCACCAGCTAGAACGGTCAGCCCAAATGTGTACCTTCTGCAATGGTCTTACGGTAAATCATAGGACGACGATCGATGCAGCAGCTCAAGGGAATCTGATGAACCAAACCACTGACGAAGCATGAGAGTTGCTCGAGAACATGACAATGCATCATCATGATTGAAACAGTGGTGAAACAACTTCATCATCTGTCCCACTCTCTGCACTCAACAATCAAACGGAGGCCATCAAATCCCTCACAGATAAGATGGAATCTCTCGCTAAACAACTCGGAGAATTGAAGACGCAGCCGCAGCAGGTCAACCAAGCTCAGGCTTGTGTTAATTGTACCAACCCGCAACCCACTAAAGAATATCAAGTTGAGTACAAAAACCCTGACGGTTCAGTCTGTTATGTCCAATACCCAGCTCGTCCACCATATCCCTGATTCAATCAACAACCTAGGATTAATCAATTTAAGCGAAGTAATCAACCTTTCCGCTATCGCTATCCACCTTATCCAGCCCAACAATCTCAATTGACCTACGATCAACCACTTCCACTCACTGGTACCCCAGTTGAGGAAAATTCCCCTACCACCCAGATTACGAAAGCAGCTTACCCCACTCTCGAAGCTGATGATCAGTTGACTCAGTTCATTCAAGGACAACAACAGCTAAATCAGAGAACTGCAGCCAGGCAAGATCAGATGGAGATACTAATGAGAAACCAATTGGCTCTGCTCTAAAGTCTCGAAACGCAGCTCGGACAGTTATCACAACGCCTTGAAACCCGACCGCAGGGAATATTGCTAAGTAATACTATCCAAAATCCCCACATAGAGAGAAGCAAAATAAATGGATTCCATAATCCCAGAGGAAGAACCATGGAGAAGGTCAGTCAGGGTCAAGAACAAATCAACATATACTCAGAAGCTGACCACGGAAACTCCAGTTCGTGTACCCTATCCTGGGAGGCTACAAGAAGAACCATCTAAGCTTGATTCCTTCAAACTTGATGGAAGATTACTGGACACTATGTCAAAAGTTCCCAACCAGAAGCAATACATCCGAAGGCTTCTCTCTACAAAGGAGAGGATACAAGACTCTAACAAAATTTCACTGAGTGAAGAATGCTCTGCATTACTCAAGAACTCTCTACCACTGAAGCTAGGAGATACGGGCCGATTCGTTTTCCCGTGTTCAATCTACCAATCTGGAACCATTCATGCGTTAGCAGATTTAGGAGCGAGTATTAACCTAATCCTCTACTCTCTCTACAAGAGATTAGAGTTAGGAGACTTGTCACCAACTAAAATGACAATCCAACTTGCCGATCATACAATTCGATATCATAAGGGCATAGTTGAGAACGTCTTGGTGAAAGTCAACAAATTCTTGTATCCTACGGATTTCGTTGTAATGGATATTATGGAAGACCTACACACTCCAGTAGTGTTAGGAAGACCTTTCATGAATACGGCCAGGAATGTCATTGATGTGTACAATCAAACCTTGATCTTACGATCACATGGGGAGAGCGTTGCCTTCAAAATTGACCGACCAACCGATCTTCCTGGACAGGCAGAGATGTTTGCTATTTTCACCAGACGGATCACTTCCGATGACGAGTCTTCACCTCCAGCCGATGATATCGAGATGGGTGTCGAATCACAGCCTGTAGATGACCCAGAAATGGAAGAAGAGGATCTCAGTGAAGAAATAGAGGAAGAGGAAGAGGAAATGGAAGACGTAAAATAAACTGCGACAATACCTGCTCCAAGCATTGAGCGTCATGAGGAAATAATGAGGCTTGAGACGGAAGATCACAGTTTGATCATCTGCTTCAAGAAAAAGACCGACAAGGCTGAGGTCAAGGATATAGAAATTGATCCTGCAAGTATCAAACTGGAGAATCAGAATACTGAAGAAACCCGTTCATCTGACACATCCTTAGAAGAACAATACACCGATGATGATGAGGTAGAGCAACATGAAGACATTCTGAATAACTCACACTCTCCAACCGAACCAGATCAAGGGGAGCCGAACTCTTCTTCATATTAGATTCCGGTTATATCTACACACGCAGACATGATAACCTTCATCAATGATACCGATGAATTTGAAGATATTCTCAAGGCCATCTGAAAATCACCATTGATTTTTCGCTACGCTTAACAGGACGAATTATGGCTATTCGAGAAGAACACAACCTCTATCTCCGAAGAGAAGACAATGATGTTGAAATCCTAGAAGAACGCATTCAAGACTTTATCAATATATCTACCAAGAAGAAAAGCAACGAGAGCACAATTCAGTGGTTCACACTATTCTTGAGACAAGATTTTGTCGAGATCAGAAGATCATTTACTCTAAGGTCTATAACGCCTTAGCCGGATCTACACTTCCGTTCTCACAAAACCAACGAGCACTATTGAATCTCATCCTGAAGCATATGGATCTTTCCACCGGACGCCCAACTTATCACTCTGATTTGCAAATGATCGAGGACATTCACAGCCTTTTCGCTCTCTTGAAAAGAGATAATTTCGAAAGCACACCAGACATATTAGTAATTTACGTAACAATTGATCACCATGCTGATATGATTATCAAAGAGTTACGAGACGCTGTTACGGAGGAAGTAAAGCAAAACAATCCGTTCTCTCATCTTGAACCAGATTGAGTCAACATTGCCACCTATGTTATAAAGCAGATATCACATATCTTGCACGAATCCATAGATCCTAGTTTCACATTTAAAGCTGGATGTCAGGAGATATACTCAAAGACGGTGACATTAATGCTCGGATAAGGATTGCTGTTCACTTATTTTCAGCTTCGTCTTTTAACAAATCTGTGCAAAGCTACAGACTCTTACTGTGGAGATCACCATTCCGAAGACTTCGAGACTCTAAAGATACAGTTTCTAACATTGTTTGAAGACCTCCGAAATGAGCATCCCATCAGAGAAACAATCACCACCAGCACTGCCTCTATGATTGACATCTATGGGTCAACTAGCAGAGCTGTGGATCATATTCTCATCGGACTTCAAGACTTATCAAGAGCCGAAACTGCGCACTACTTATCATTCAGAAGATCTTCATGAGAAGTACCGGATCTTCTACCACTATTGCTCCGACACTTTCTCAGGATTTACCCGCCAAGACTCACCTTCCCTCGAGAAGACCAAGATCACAACCATCAACAAGGATTGTTTGCTTTTTAAAGCATCATTACGGTCGAGCCAATGACCTTAAATAAAAGCTCTTCTCGGGAGGCAACCCGTGCAATAAAGTAGAGTAGAAGAATAAAGGATGACAAATGAGCCGATAAAAGACGCAAGGATTGGAAGCCAGCTGCATCTGCTAGGGGTATTTTTTTATTTTCGCTACTAGCTCAAGATTCAAACTATGCCACATCCTAGCTTATCACTAAGTGTGGGATAACACCCAATTGAAACACTAGACAAATATTACCAAATCTTCAACTAAAACTCCTAAGTGTGGGATACACTAGGAACATTGAGGACAATGTTCGTCTAAGTGTGGGATGTTGGTATAATCTTTTTATGCTGTATTAAAATAACCCATTACGAAGATTCCAAGCCCTTAAGCCAAATTTCAAAATTTTTGCAAAAGAAAGCCTTTTCGAAAAAGTATTTTTGAAAACCCAAAACGTTTGTCAATAAAAATAAGGCTTAAGTAGGGTGGAAATCTTGTTAGGTTGAACCAAATCTCTAATGGAGCATTGCATGACTAAGGCATTATCGACCTAAATTGATTATGGTGAGGCACCCCAAATAAGACCAGCATTCATCTTTAATGCTTCACTATTTTCCATTGAGAGTGTCGATGTCTATGCTAAGAATCAGAACTTTCTTTAGATCTGCATTTCCAAGCAGCGAAACGTGATTCGGTTGTAATCAAAAGAGCTAGCCATTTGTCAAAAATAAGCCTTCCGCACCTCCACTACTTCTACTCCACCACTAAATCATCCTTACTATAACTTTAAAAATCCAGAAAATGAGATTCCTTCCGAAAACCCGATGTTATAAACCTCTCAAGTATCATGGCAAAGGTCTTGAAAAAGTTTACCAGCAAAAAGTTTCTCGAAATAAAGTCTCAAAAAAAAAATCAAAGTTCTGAAAAGAAGCAGAACTCAATAAGAGAAATGCCGAAGAGAACTTGATCGAAAATGATTATCAAATGAAGAAAAGTTCAAAAAAGTACTTCTCAAAAAATACTTCAGCACTCCGAATAAAAGTCTAAAGACTACATTACCCTTTTTATCTCACCCATCAAAAACAACTTCACTACCACTCCATAATTCCTTTTCCATCATTAACAAATGACCTACAAGCTGAGATTACTACCGTTCTCGCATTAGTAGCAAGAATTTGAGTCTTTATCAAGCCTATGATGATGGGTGCAGCATGACTGGCTATGAGTGTATTCATTTCTTAGATCTATAGGGAACCCTAAACACTTGAGTGATTTGAGTGACCCGTGAAAGCTAGCCTATGTCATGTAAATTCCTCGCATGCTTGCAGAGATAGTTTCAATCATAACATAGATGACTCACCTTATCTTTTTGCTCTTATAATAAAAGCAACCCACTTAGGCTATTAGAAAAGAAACTCCGAAAAGATTCTTAATTAAATGAGAGTTTGCTTAAGGACAAGCAAAGCCTAAGTGTGGGATATTTGATATCGGCTAAAAAGTCACGTTTTCACCCCGGTTTTAAGGCCCAAAAACAAGAAAGATTCAAACTTTCTCGGCGAAATACCCACTTCGTCGGTTAGAATTGAAGAACAAGTAATTACGAAGACGGTGCAAGAAAAATTAAGAGAATCGGAGCTAAAACGAAGATTCTAGAGCAAAAATGGTGAAAGACAAAAAATAAAGTTAGGATCTAGGAAAATTAGGCTAACCAGGCCAGCAAACGGCCTGCCATACGGCTTGCCACATGGCCTGCCAGTATGCAAATGGCCTACCAAACGGTCAGATCAAACAGGCTCAATAAACGGCTTGCCTTAGCAAACGGCCTCCAAAAATGGCCTTCCAAACGGCCTGCCAGCCGTTTGCAGGCAAAAATCTTGCTTATTTAAAGGTTCTTTATCATTCATTCCAAGACACACTTCAATTCACTTCTTTCTCTCTCTTGTACAATATTAGTCATACTCTCAAGGCCTTCGACTCCGTGCGGGAAACCTAGTACCGGAGAAGAACGCCAAAGATTGTATTAGGAGCGGTCTGGAGTCTTGAAGTTGTCACTTTTGTATTCGAAACTCGTTTAATCTACTGGTACTTCTATCCCTTATCTTTATATAATGTCTTCTATCATTATGTTATTTGATATTGTTGCCATGATTAGCGAGTAGTTATCTTTAGTGTATGCTATGATGTAAGCAGTTATAATGCCGAAATAATATTATGGTTTGTGTATGCTATTGAAATACTTTCCGATTATGCTTTAAACTCAATCGCTTTTCCAACTAATAGAACGTAGTTATTGGCTCTGTTATTGGGAAGTCGCGAACCCCAATTCAGAATACACTATCTGTGTCACCCCTTGGTAAAAGAAGTCTATCAGATACAACGTAAGATCGACTGAGGCACACCGGTTGTAGTAAGTCTATCAAGCTTTGCATTCCGACCGAGGACTCTTTCGTAGTGAAACATCTGACTAGACCCTTAGCACATTGTCGGTCCCAGACCATGCTAGTGTAGTCCCAAGCATATAAACTTCGTACTTGCACGGTGAAGCACATCGGATGTTGTAAGCTGTACCTATGCTAAGTAAGGCCATGGAACCCGGTCAGTGTTGATTAGTACACTGTACCATAACGCGGTCTCAAGCATTGCACCCTGCTTGAGGGATTCTTAGTTAATTAAGGAACTGTTTGTTTAGACACATAAAGGATTGGACCGTTAGGATAACCGAACGTGTTCATGGAAGTCAGCTTGACTTGGCCATGGTGTTCTTTATGGTTGAACTCTTTTTAACGGCCTAACTATCTTTTAAAAACCAATCATTTATGAAAGCATTGAAACACATCACGTCTCTCGGATATGGTAAATCATGTATTCTATTATACTTAAGAAAGTTTAGACCATTGTGAAATGTTAATACGTCACCCAACCGAGTCGCTCAATTGGATGAGCCATCTGAACGTGTATGCCTGTAGTCAGACTGCACGGGCGTCGGGGGTAAGGGACGTTGTTGTCTATTCAGAATCTTCAAGCCTAACGCAGTACCCAGTGACATGTCTTATGACATGGGCATTTAGGACCAGTGTAATGAATACAATGCCTCTGCCTATTCATGAGCCAGCATTCCTTAATCTCGGCAGAATAACTGATGAAGTCATAGTAAGCACTCACTTTAACCTTATCTGAATTACGAACTTTATCGCATTTACTTTATCTGTCTTATAAATTAGAAAATCTCAAAATTAAGTAACCATTATTCCTTTCTAACTATCTTAGGCTTAAATATAGGTTCGATTCTACTGATATCTCAAAAATAAGACTCTAGGTCATACTTCCCTTACTCATACTAAGGAGCAGTACGATTTAGGCTCCGCTAAATATAAATTTAAAACATTACCTTCCCCCTGGGTGGCTGATCCTGGCGCGCTACGACCCGACGACACCGCACGAATAAAAACTGTCCATTTCGGCCATATCAATGCTTTTAACATATGAGTACTATATGCTTTAAATACTTTCGCTGTGAATTAAAAAAAAAGTACGGTGTTACAATATGTATACACAAGTTTGATCACTAGTTATTATATATATATATATATATATATATATATATATATATATATATATATATATATATATATATATATATATATATATATATATATATCAAACACAATTTTGAGCTTAAAATTTAGAATTTAAGTACAATTGATCAATTAAACTTAAGTAAAAATTTAGTATAATATTATGTTATTTTTGTTTTAAAATAAGATTATTATTTTAAATTATTAATAAGTTTAATTCAAAAGAGAACTTAGTTACTTACGTTTCATATTATTCTATTTAAATATTATTTTAAATTATTAAGTTAATCCAAAGAATGAATTTTAACTTTTAGATGAATTTATTACATTGATAATGATGTTATTAACTATAAATTTGAAATTCAACCATTATTTTGAGTTTCAACTATAATTTGATAATTTAAATAAGTATTGGGTAATGTCCGTACGTTACACGACTTGTTCCAAATTTCAATATTTTAAAATTTACATATCGAATCGTTAGTATCAGGACAAGAGTTGGCTAAATACATTTTGACCGTGTAATGAAACTGGATGTTGGTCTAATTCTGCATGTGTCTAAGTAGGATTTTATGCACATCATATGCTTGTTAATAGTTAAAACTACTTACATTGATTAACTATTTGTCTAGATAATAATCACAATATAATCATCTACCATGTAACGTAAGTCAAACTTAGCATACTTTTATTATAAGTTGAGGTTATATAAATTAGACAATAAATTCATGTGTTACATCCATAAAACTTATAATCAAGTAATTTGTTTTGCAGCTAAAAACATTATTTTCTACTAAATAATGCACTAAAATTTAAATGCTATAGAATTAAAATATAAATATAAATATAAATATTAATAATAATGCTATTTAGAATTTTGTAACATTACCGAAATAAAACTCGTAAATTTCCAAAGTACAATAATTACCTTCACATAAAACTCTCAAACTTTTAAAATACAACAATTCATATAATCAAGTAAATAAAAATTTAAATGCTATAGACTTAAAATATAAAAATTAATAATAATGCTATTAAGATGTTTGTAACATTACCGAAATGAAACTCTCAAACTTTCGGAGTACAACAATTATCTTCTCATAAAACTCTCCAACTACCAAAATACAACAATTTTGTTCTCATATTAACTATAAAACTACCATCCGTCCTCTTTTCAATTGAGTTTATCTTCAATATGCATGGGTGTTGTGCCCATTATTCTTCTTCTTATTACGTCATAGAGTCATAACTAAAAATGGAGCATCAATTTTTATTAAAATGAAAAGATAGTAGGTATTTTTTGAGTTTTGGCGTGTGATCCTAACAATCATTAAATTAGTGATGATCTCTTGAAAGTGGCCCATATATATGCGATCAAATACCTTTTCATCTATCTCCTATTAATATTAGTTTTGAGAGTAACATTTGCAATTCAAATATAAAAAAATTGCAAGAAAATGAAAAGATGATTTCATGAAAATAAGTTATATATATATATATATATATATATATATATATATATATATATATATATATATATATATATATATATATATATATATGCAATTAACTGGCTTTTTGCATATCTTTTATTATTACATTTAAGAGTTACAATCACTATTCGAAATTTTTAATAAATGAAAAAAATATAAACATGTACGTAGGAATTAAGAGTTGTAAATTACGCTCAACGTTTTGAACAAAGTTCTTATCTTTTTATTTGGTTAAGGGATTTAACTTCTTAAAACTAATATATTGCACGTAGGAATTAAGTGTTTAAATTATATTCAACTTTCTAAACCAACTTATTATTCATGTGCTTTTACTATTCATATAACATTACGTGTACAAAAGATTATACACATTATATGCAATGATGTTTACCCCTCAATGTGATCCAATCATCCATTATCACTGTTTAACTATATTTCATATATGCACAATTAAATTAAATACCAGCACATGCTTATTGTATAAATTAAGATATAGATTGTAAATATCACACAACCAAATGCTTGCAAATATAAATACAAGTGACTCTAATGTGATTCTAATGAACACCAAAGGCTACAATCAGAAATGTTGGATTATCACTCTACGTACCAACATGTTCATCACTACGGAATGAGCCCATTGGAGTAACATGCATTTTCGTTACATGAACCAACATATAACCTCTATATTCTTCATCACTCTCTTTATAATATCCGAAAAAGACTTATATTTTCACTCTTAATTTTAAAAATGGTATTTTTTGTAACTCGATGATTGATATGCATCAGCAAACAAAGACTTGAGTATTTATAGACATAGGACTTAATACTCTAAAATTAATATTAACAGTTCATTAAAAATATGAAAAATGAAACATATCTAAGTATTAAATGCTTTATTTCACATAAAGTTCCGATTTAATATGTGCTAGTCTAATGAATGCCTTAAAGTGTAACTCTCAATTACTTTTAGAGCAACTCTTAATTAATATTTGTTAATTGCATCATTGATGAATGATATGGAAAATGAAATTTAAGTGTTAAATAGTTCATTTCAAGTAAACTTACTATTTAACATGTGGAAGTCATAATGTATAATAAAATAAATCAAGAGTTAAGTTATTCATAAATGTATACATATTTAATAATTTAATAATCCTTATAATATGTGCAAGTCGTAATCTATCATGAAAAATCAAGAGTTAAGTTATTCATAAATGTATACATATTTAATAATTTAATAATTCTTATATTCATAGATAATTTTGATATTTTTTATTTTACTATTTTATTTTATTTAGTTTACCCTATTTATTACACCACACTTAATTTTATAGGACTCAAAATACTCCGTCCATCCCATTACAAGTATCAACTTACGTTTTGCACACAGTTTTAGAAAATTTCCATTAACCCGATTCTCAACCAATCAAAAATCGTCTCTCTCTTCTCATTGGTTGAAACACAAAGTGGACACTTGAAATGAGACATCTGAAAATGAAAATGTAGACACTTGTGGCGGAAAGGAGGTAGTAATTTAATAATTCTTATATTCATAAATAATTCATATATTTCTTATTTTATTATTTAATTTTATTTAGTTAACCATATTTATTATACTATATTTAATTTTTTAGGACATAAATTGATATATAATATAATAATATAAATATATTTCCTATGATCGGGTATAAATTTCCCATTTTAGAGGATAAGTTATGTGATAATAACGTTTATAGTTTTATCTTATTTAGCCCGTGTATGTATACGGATTTAAAATTCGGTTATAATATAAAGTGACTCGAGTCCGTATCTTAAGTCTCCCAATTAACAATTATTAAATGTAAACCCAAATATTTCACAAAATCTAAGATATATCTTTACAAGATATTTTTTATTTTTTATTTTTGTAAATATGATGATTAGGCTAGACTTTTGATAACGATGGAGATAGAAGTTAGGGTAACAAGGTGATTGGCCGTTCGGGCTCCAGATTTTTAGAAGTCCAATTTATATATATATATATATATATATATATATATATATATATATATATATATATATATATATATATATATAGCCATAACGAAGAATTGAGAAACATGAGAACTTGAGAAACACAACAGAAGCAACAAGCCGAAATATAATGGGCCCAATAACAACAACCAAAGCCCTCGGAAAAAGAAGAAATCAAAATTCACTAGCATTTCACCAAAGCTCAAAGGAACTTTTTTTAAAATGCTTATATCATTCGCTTTTTTTAATTAGCTAGGAAATTTTATAAAAACTAACAAGGAGCTAGAAATTACAAGGACATTGAAGGGTGTTGCAACCATACAGTTCAACTAATATTAGCTTTCTTATAACGAGAAGAGAGCAAATCAAAACAGGATAAAACAATGGCATCTACGATATGAGATTTCTTGAACGTATTGAGATTGAAGACGGAACCATTCCTGAAACGCCACAAGTTCCACAACGAAGCAAAGCAGATAACTTCAACGACCAAAATATCCTTCGGGTTTTGATGAGCATTCGAAACCCAATCCCTCAACTCTTCATACGTCTTCCATATAGGAAAACTAATGCCAATCCAAGAGGCAATGAAAGCCCAAACTTGAGAGCAATTTCCCAATCGAAGAAAATATGTGGGAAATCTTCAACGTGTCGGGAACAAGACGAGCATAAGAGGCTATTAACTACCACACCTCTGTCCAATAAGTTGCATTTATCTTGAAGCCAGTTAAGACTTTCACGCCAAAGAAAAACCATTCACTTTAGGGGGAATGTACTTGTACCACTTGGTTGGCCAATTACTAACGGTATCATCATCCAAAAGCTTGCGAAAGTTACTAACACAGAATGACCCATCCAAAGATAAGTTGCATACCCATTTATCGTTTAAATTCGTAAATACTACTGGAGCAATAGCAGCTGTCATTTCAGCGAGTTGGAGAGTTTCAACACCTGATCGAACGCTTCTACTCCAAGACCAACTCCAATCCTCATTATAGCGACGGTCAGAAACCTTACAGAACTTATCAGTTTCTAGAGCAAAAAGGTGAGGGAAAGTAAACCTTAAAGGAGTGCCATTACACCATTTATCAAACTAAAAAAGAGTGTGAACTCCGTTACCAATTTTTAACGAGATAATGTGATTAACAGAGGGGAAATTAGTATGAATGCCACATATGATGATCAAGCATATTTTCACGAGGTCAGGGTGAACCTACGCTTGAGTGCATAAAAGGGTTTAAGGACTAACAACATTTGAAACTCCGACCTTAGTCGTGGATAACCCACACCGGCATCGTTTCGATTCCGGTAGGGTGGCCGATTTGAGAGTCCACCAACAACCTAGCATACAAGGTTGAGTGGCCCAAAGACCTGAAGTTTTCATACTTTGTAACATACTTGAAAGTCTTTACGTGACTGATCGTATGAAGCCTGTTCGTACGATAATATGTATGCTGCGTTACGTATTAGCAACGAGATGATTTTTAGGGTTTGAGAGCTATGTATTTATAGGCTCACGAATTAGGGTTTGAATATGATTTCATCCCTAAATAAATGTTATCTTTTCCCTAACCAACTTACGTTATTTAAGGAATAAAAATCTGGATTAGTTATGCCGTATATTCTTCTAGAATATAATGGTGCCTTGTGCAAGTATACGAAACTCACATTAATTGGTATAGGCTCATAGAGTATGGCTATACCCATGCTATACGTCATAAATGGAAATTAGTATGAAGCCTAGGACTTTGGGTGCGTAATCCGCCTGGACATGCAACTATGCGTATCATTAAGTTCCCCAGTTCGATGTTATATACAATGACAATAAGTGTATGATGTCGAACTAGTAAGAAAAACTAATACTCAAAATGAGCATACTTTATATTCATATGAGAATGCATATTTGGATTCAAAGTGTATCGGGACAATGCAGATGATTATTTAAAAATATATGCGTAACCGGGTACTGTTGCAGCATTAAATGCAATGTATACGTGCAGTCACAAAACTGTCTTTTCATCTGTACTTCCTGCTCCCGAGGTGACAACTGTCACTATTTACCAATAAGGTAATGATTATAATTATACAACTGCCTGGTACTGCTAACGTGCACCGAGCGTCTAATCAAGGTTTTTAGCCTAAGATTACCACACGTGTATGGTTGTGATTTTATCTCGGTTATTTTTTGACCTACATGTTTTATCTATAAATACCGGTTTGGCCTATTTTGTTTCTTAATCTCTTCCATTTACAGCCATTCGCAGCCGTTTCATCTTCTCTGTCAAAAATCCCCTTTTCAAGGTATGTGATAGTAAAAATTTATTTACCACACGCTTATACTTTTTACATTCCACTATGTAACCTTAGTTACATATCAACTACGTATGCATATTTTTGACAATATTATTTTATTTTGAAGATGAAAATGGAGTCGTAGGCACCTGCCCCAGTTGCCAATGCCGGTAATTTCTCCAACGTTCCGGCTACACAACCGAAAAGTACATCTTCTCTCTTTAAATCAGATGATGTTAGGAACTTCTTTAGTCATAAAAGGCTATTCGATGAAGGTATTTATTTGACCCTCTAACTTGTTCTAAAATTTGGCTTTAAATTTCCACAATATTTTTGCTTATTTCGCTTGTTATTTACAGGTCCTAGTGGTGTGCCACACGATGCTTCCCGTGAGAAACATGCATGCCTAAATCCTGTTGATTCATCTCCGTCGATTCCGAACATCGACGATTTTATGAAAGTGCCAGCGACAGTTTTTTCCGAACAATTTTCTCACTTACAATCTTGCGCACCCCTTCATCTGGTGCAGAAGTTTTCTGATCTATCTCCTGCCGAAGAGCTGTATGTTGATGCTCAATCTACATTATTTAATTTAGTCAAAGATTTTAATCGCCTTCACCAAAAATCAGCTGCCTTTGCTAATCCACTGGTGACATCATCATCGTATGCAGCTAAGATAGCTTTGTTAGAAGAGGACAACTCTAAGCTTTCTACCCAACTTGCGGTTGCCGTAACTGCGCATGTGCAAGCCAAAGAGCGTATCAATGTTCTGATGCTAAAGAGACAACAGGATCAAAATCAACACCATGCCGAAAAGAAGTTCTTGGAGTCCAAAATTTCATCCTTGTTTGAAAAGTTGAAGGAGACGGAAGATCATGTTGCTTTTATAATGACAGTTTCAGCGACTGGATTGCGGCCCAGGAGTCATGGGGCGCAAAACATGACGTGGTTAAGGCGGAGTACGACATCCTTTGCAAGGGTCTGCCAGTAATTGTGCAACACGCCCTTGACTGTAAAACTGTTGAGCAGCGATTTGGTGCAACGATGGTAGCTGCACGTGCATATGAGCGCTCTTTGTTTTGGGATATCCTTTGTCGGGAAATGTACGTTCCGCATTCCATTCCTCCCAAAGTTTCTGAGCTTCTTTCTGATGGCACAAAGGAAAAATGCGACCATGCTCGTGCCTTGCTGGAGCAGATACCTATTCCCCGTATGAAGTAGTTGGTGAATGACGTTAATACTTCCGCCTAGCAAATTGTGGATGACAAGTTTACCTAAACTTGTTATGTTATTCGGGGTGGACGTTGTTTGTCCATTTCGGGTAGCAATTTTTTGGTAGCGAGGGATGGGCCTTGAAGTTCGAAGGTTTCACATCCCTATATTATACTTTCTTTTTGTTTAAAGTAAGGTATGCATCTGATCGCTGCGGGCGAGGATGGCATACTCTCCTTAGTGTAGGGCAATGTTCCAGCCAAGACACCTTTTTATTATTATTATAAGCATATACTAGTTTTTATTTTGTATATGTCACGCCATTATTGTAGTGACCCGGACTTTTTCATGTTTATATATATATTAAATGAAATTGTTATTTACATTATTAAGTGTTTCCAACATGTTAAGCAATCAAACTTATTAAGACTTGATTAATTGAAATAGGTTTCATATAGACAATTGACCACCCAAGTTGACCGGTGATTCACGAACGTTAAAACTTGTAAAAACTATACGATGACATATATATGGTTATATATATATATATATTTAAAATGATTTTATTATAAGTATGTATCTCATTAGGTATTTTAACAATGAGTTATATACATAAAAATGAGACTATTAATTTAAGAAACTCGAAAACGATATATATATAACGATTATCGTTATAACAACGTCTTACTAGGTACATATGAATCATATTAAGATATTGATACACTTGGTTAATTATGTTAAATGATAAGTAAATATATTATTAAGTGTATTAACAATGAAATACATATGTAAAAATAAGACTACTAACTTAATGATTTCGAAACGAGACATATATGTAACGATTATCGTTGTAACGACATTTAACTGTATATATATCATTCTAAGATATATTATATATCATAATATCATGATAATATAACAATTTAATATCTCATTTGTTATAATAAACAATGGGTTAACAACATTCAACAAGATCGTTAACCTAAAGGTTTCAAAACAACATTTACATGTAACGACTAACGATGACTTAACGACTCAGTTAAAATGTATATAAATGTAGTGTTTTAATATGTATTCATACACTTTTGAAAGACTTCAAGACACTTATCAAAATACTTCTACTTAACAAAAATGCTTACAATTACATCCTCGTTCAGTTTCATCAACAATTCTACTCGTATGCACCCGTATTCGTACTCGTACAATACACCGCTTTTAGATGTATGTACTATTGGTATATACACTCCAATGATCAGCTCTTAGCAGCCCATGTGAGTCACCTAACACATGTGGGAACCATCATTTGGCAACTAGCATGAAATATCTCATAAAATTACAAAAATATGAGTAATCATTCATGACTTATTTACATGAAAACAAAATTACATATCCTTTATATCTAATCCATACACCAACGACCAAAAACACCTACAAACACTTTCATTCTTCAATTTTCTTCATCTAATTGATCTCTCTCAAGTTCTATCTTCAAGTTCTAAGTATTCTTCATAAATTCCAAAAGTTCTAGTTTCATAAAATCAAGAATACTTCCAAGATTGCAAGTTTACTTCCAAGTTTTCTAAATCCATTCCAAGTAATCATCCAAGATCAAGAAACCATTGTTACTTAAAGTAGGTTATCTTTCTAATACAAGGTAATAATCATATTCAAACTTTAATTCAATTTCTATAACTATAACAATCTTATTTCGAGTGGAAATCTTACTTGAAATTGTTTTCGTGTCATGATTCTGCTTCAAGAACTTTCAAGCCATCCAAGGATCCTTTGAAGCTAGATCTATTTTTCTCATTTCCAGTAGGTTTATCCAAGGAACTTGAGGTAGTAATGATGTTCATAACATCATTCGATTCATACATATAAAGCTATCTTATTCGAAGGTTTAAACTTGTAATCACTAGAACATAGTTTAGTTAATTCTAAACTTGTTCGCAAATAAAAGTTAATCCTTCTAACTTGACTTTTAAAATCAACTAAACACATGTTCTATATCTATATGATATGCTAACTTAATGATTTAAAACCTGGAAACACGAAAAACACCGTAAAATCGGATTTACGCCGTCATAGTAACACCGCGGGCTGTTTTGGGTTAGTTAATTAAAAACTATGATAAACTTTGATTTAAAAGTTGTTATTCTGGGAAAATGATTTTTATTATGAACATGAAACTATATCCAAAAATTATGGTTAAACTCAAAGTGAAAGTATGTTTTCTAAAATGGTCATCTAGACGTCGTTCTTTCGACTTAAATGACTACCTTTACAAAAACGACTTGTAACTTATTTTTCTGACAATAAACCTATACTTTTTCTGTTTAGATTCATAAAATAGAGTTCAACATGAAACCATAGCAATTTGATTCACTCAAAACGGATTTAAAATGAAGAAGTTATGGGTAAAACAAGAATGGATAATTTTTCTCATTTTAGCTACGTGAAAATTGGTAACAAATCTATTCCAACCATAACTTAATCAACTTGTATTGTATATTATGTAATCTTGAGATACCATAGACACGTATACAATGTTTTGACCTATCATGTCGACACATCTATATATATTTCGGAACAACCATAGACACTCAATATGTGAATGTTGGAGTTAGCTATACAGGGTTGAGGTTGATTCCAAAATATATATAGTTTGAGTTGTGATCAATACTGAGATATGTATACACTGGGTCGTGGATTGATTCAAAATAATATTTATCGATTTATTTCTGTACATCTAACTGTGGACAACTAGTTGTAGGTTACTAACGAGGACAGCTGACTTAATAAACTTAAAACATCAAAATATATTAAAAGTATTGTAAATGTATTTTGAACATACTTTGATATATATGTATATATTGTTATAGGTTCGTGAATCAACCAGTGGCCAAGTCTTACTTCCCGACGAAGTAAAAATCTGTGAAAGTGAGTTATAGTCCCACTTTTAAAATCTAATATTTTTGGGATGAGAATACATGCAGGTTTTATAAATGATTTACAAAATAGACACAAGTACATGAAACTACATTCTATGGTTGAATTATCGAAATCGAATATGCCCCTTTTTATTAAGTCTGGTAATCTAAGAATTAGGGAACCGACACCCTAATTGACGCGAATCCTAAAGATAGATCTATTGGGCCTAACAAACCACATCCAAAGTACCGGATGCTTTAGTACTTCGAAATTTATATCATATCCGAAGGGTGTCCCGGAATGATGGGGATGTTCTTATATATGCATCTTGTTAATGTCGGTTACCAGGTGTTCACCATATGAATGATTTTTATCTCTATGTATGGGATGTGTATTGAAATATGAAATCTTGTGGTCTATTATTACGATTTGATATATATAGGTTAAACCTATAACTCACCAACATTTTTGTTGACGTTTAAAGCATGTTTATTCTCAGGTGAATACTAAGAGCTTCCGCTGTTGCATACTAAAAATAGGACAAGATTTGGAGTCCATGTTTGTATGATATTGTGTAAAAACTGCATTCAAGAAACTGATTTCGATGTAACATATTTGTATTGTAAAGCATTATGTAATGGTCGTGTGTAAACAGGATATTTTAGATTATCATTATTTGATAATCTACGTAAAGCTTTTTAAACCTTTATTTATGAAATAAAGGTTATGGTTTGTTTTAAAAATGAATGCAGTCTTTGAAAAATGTCTCATATAGAGGTCAAAACCTCACAACAAAATCAATTAATATGGAACGTTTTTAATCAATAAGAACGGGACATTTCAGGATAGACAGATTACGGGTCCGGAGATAATACAAGAAACTAACGAGAAAATCATCCAAATTCAACAAAGATTGAAAACCGCCTAGAGTCGACAAAAGAGCTACGCGAACAGTAAAAGAAAAGATATAGAGTTTGAAATTGGAGAAATGGTCATGCTTAAGGTTTCACCTTGGAAAGGCGTTGTTCGATTTGATAAACGGGGGAAACTAAATCCAAGGTACATTGGACCATTCAAGATTATAGATCGTGTCGGACCAGTAGCTTACCAACTGGAGCTACCTCAACAACTCGCGACTGTACATAACACTTTCCACGTCTCAAATTTGAAGAAGTGTTTTGCTAAAGAATATCTCACTATTCCGTTGGACGAAATCCAAATCAATGAAAAACTTCAATTCATTGAAGAACCCGTCGAAATAATGGATCGTGAGGTTAAGAGACTTAAACAAAACAAGATACCGATTGTTAAGGTTCGATGGAATGCTTGTAGAGGATCCGAGTTCACCTGGGAGCGTAAAGATCAGATGAAGAAGAAATACCCACATTTATTTCCAGAAGATACGTCAACACCTCCAACTGCTTAAAATTTTGGGACGAAATTTATTTAACGGGTAGGTACTGTAGTGACCCGAACTTTTCCATGTTTATATATATATATTAAATGAAATTGTTATTTATATGATTAAGTGTTTCCAACATGTTAAGCAATCAAACTTGTTAAGACTTGATTAATTGAAATAGGTTTCATATAGACAATTGACCACCCAAGTTGACCGGTGATTCACGAATGTTAAAACTTGTAAAAACTATACGATGACATATATATGGTTATATATATAGTTAACATGATTTTATTATAAGTATGTATCTCATTAGGTATTTTAACAATGAGTTATATACATAAAAATGAGACTATTAATTTAAGAAACTCGAAAACGATATATATAACGATTATCGTTATAACAACGTCTTACTAGGTACATATGAATCATATTAAGATATTGATACACTTGGTTAATTATGTTAAATGATAAGCAAATATATTATTAAGTGTATTAACAATGAAATACATATCTAAAAATAAGACTACTAACTTAATGATTTCGAAACGAGACATATATGTAACGATTATCGTTGTAACGACATTTAACTGTATATATATCATACTAAGATTTATTATATATCATAATATCATGATAATATAACAATTTAATATCTCATTTGTTATAATAAACAATGGGTTAATAACATTCAACAAGATCGTTAACCTAAAGGTTTCAAAACAACATTTACATGAAACGACTAACGATGACTTAACGACTCAGTTAAAATGTATATACATGTAGTGTTTTAATATGTATTCATACACTTTTTAAAGACTTCAAGACACTTATCAAAATACTTCTACTTAACAAAAATGCTTACAATTACATCCTCGTTCAGTTTCATCAACAATTCTGCTCGTATGCACCCGTATTCGTACTCGTACAATACACAGCTTTTAGATGTATGTACTATTGGTATATACACTCCAATGATTAGCTCTTAGCAGCCCATGTGAGTCACCTAACACATGTAGGAACCATCATTTGGCAACTAGCATGAAATATCTCATAAAATTATAAAAATATGAGTAATCATTCATGACTTATTTACATGAAAACAAAATTACATATCCTTTATATCTAATCCATACACCAACGACCAAAAACACGTACAAATACTTTCATTCTTCAATTTTCTTAATCTAATTGATCTCTCTCAAGTTCTATCTTCAAGTTCTAAGTGTTCTTCATAAATTCCAAAAGTTCTAGTTTTATAAAATCAAGAATACTTCCAAGATTGCAAGTTTACTTCCAAGTTTTCTAAATCCATTCCAAGTAATCATCCAAGATCAAGAAACCTTTGTTACTTACAGTAGGTTATCTTTCTAATAAAAAGTAATAATCATATTCAAACTTTAATTCAATTTCTATAACTATAACAATCTTATTTCCACTGGAAATGTTACTTGAAATTGTTTTCGTGTCATGATTCTGCTTCAAGAACTTTCAAGCCATCCAAGAATCCTTTGAAGCTAGATCTATTTTTCTCATTTCCAGTAGGTTTATCCAAGGAACTTGAGGTAGTAATGATGTTCATAACATCATTCGATTCATACATATAAAGCTATCTTATTCGAAGGTTTAAACTTGTAATCACTAGAACATAGTTTAGTTAATTCTAAACTTGTTCGCAAATAAAAGTTAATCCTTCTAACTTGACTTTTAAAATCAACTAAACACATGTTCTATATCTATATTATATGCTAACTTAATGATTTAAAACCTGGAAACACGAAAAACACCGTAAAATCGGATTTACGCCGTCGCAATAACACCGCGGGCTGTTTTGGGTTAGTTAATTAAAAACTATGATAAACTTTGATTTAAAAGTTGTTATTCTGGGAAAATTATTTTTATTATGAACATGAAACTATATCCAAAAATTATGGTTAAACTCAAAGTGGAAGTATGTTTTCTAAAATGGTCATCTAGACGTCGTTCTTTCGACTGAAATGACTACCTTTACAAAAACGACTTGTAACTTATTTTTCCGACAATAAACCTATACTTTTTCTGTTTAGATTTATAAAATAGAGTTCAATATGAAACCATAGCAATTTGATTCACTCAAAACAGATTTAAAATGAAGAAGTTATGGGTAAAACAAGATTGAATAATTTTTCTCATTTTAGCTACGTGAAAATTGGTAACAAATCTATTCCAACCATAACTTAATCAACTTGTATTGTATATTATGTAATCTTGAGATACCATAGACACGTATACAATGTTTTGACCTATCATGTCGACACATCTATATATATTTCGGAACAACCATAGACACTCTATATGTGAATATTGGAGTTAGCTATACAGGGTTGAGGTTGATTCCAAAATATATATAGTTTTAGTTGTGATCAATACTGAGATACGTATACACTGGGTCGTGGATTGATTCAAGATAATATTTATCGATTTATTTCTGTACATCTAACTGTGGACAACTAGTTGTAGGTTACTAACGAGGACAGCTGACTTAATAAACTTAAAACATCAAAATATATTAAAAGTATTGTAAATATATTTTGAACATACTTTGATATATATGTATATATTGTTATAGGTTCGTGAATCAACCAGTGGCCAAGTCTTACTTCCCGACGAAGTAAAAATCTGTGAAAGTGAGTTATAGTCCCACTTTTAAAAATCTAATATTTTTGGGATGAGAATACATGCAGGTTTTATAAATGATTTACAAAATAGACACAAGTACGTGAAACTACATTCTATGGTTGAATTATCAAAATCGAATATGCCCCTTTTTATTAAGTCTGGTAATCTAAGAATTAGGGAACAGACACCCTAATTGACGCGAATCCTAAAGATAGATATATTGGGCCTAACAAACCCCATCCAAAGTACCGGATGCTTTAGTACTTCAAAATTTATATCATATCCGAAGGATGTCCCCGAATGATGGGGATATTCTTATATATGCATCTTGTTAATGTCGGTTACCAGGTGTTCACCATATGAATGATTTTTATCTCTATGTATGGGATGTGTATTGAAATATGAAATCTTGTGGTCTATTGTTACGATTTGATATATATAGGTTAAACCTATAACTCACCAACATTTTTGTTGACGTTTAAAGCATGTTTATTCTCAGGTGAATACTAAGAGCTTCCGCTGTTGCATACTAAAATAAGGACAAGATTTGGAGTCCATGTTTGTATGATATTGTGTAAAAACTGCATTCAAGAAACTGATTTCGATGTAACATATTTGTATTGTAAACCATTATGTAATGGTCGTGTGTAAACAGGATATTTTAGATTATCATTATTTGATAATCTACGTAAAGCTTTTTAAACCTTTATTTATGAAATAAAGGTTATGGTTTGTTTTAAAAATGAATGCAGTCTTTGAAAAACATCTCATATAGAGGTCAAAACCTCGCAACGAAATCAATTAATATGGAACGTTTTTAATCAATAAGAACGGGACATTTCAATTATGATAAGCGTTAGACTTTTTATCTTTTGCTCCAGCTGTAATTGGTAGTTTTAAATATTATTATCGAAATATATTTATTGGTTATGTGCAATTATAGTATTGTATTTTGTGAATTCATTATGGCGAATATAACGATTCTTTACAATTTCTATGCATATCATAACTTATTTTAGAATAAATGCCATGATTTCATGATGGGAGCGACCCTTCACTCTTATCATGATCTTTTTATTCTTGCGCTAATAATCCAATGTTATGTGCAAAAGAAGTAAACCAATGCTTGTACGTTATACTCAAGACTTTTATAAAAATTTTATAAGTGTTTATGCATATACAATCCAATGTAATTTATTCGTATTTAAAACAAACCCATGTCTATATTCAAGAGTCTTTCGGCCACGCCAATGTCCGGGTATTTTTAAACAAGCAAACCAAACTTGTATTTTATAGTCTAGACTGTGCAAGTCTCCGTCTTGTGCGGTGTACAAGCGTTTGAAACAATCCAATGTTTTACTACAGTCACCATTAAAAATAGTATTAGTAACCAAAATAAACTATGCCACTTGAGATTCGGAGTGTATCCCTGTGCAGCTTAGGGTCATGCAATCAGCACATATAAAAATGCACTAGTTATTGGCTTAAACTGATTGACTCAATTTATTTCAAAAAATTCTGATCAACACTTAGTTGTCATGTTCACAATGGAAAATAAAAAATTACATAATAAAAATCCAAACATTTTTTTGGGGTATCAATCCCTCTGTTATTTTTTTTATATGTAGCACCGTTTGAGTGTTTGTGCATGCCAGGTGCACTTTATTGCTTTTCCATCTAAATTTGCTAGCCGATACGTCCCTGTATCACTTATACCAATAACCTTGTGTGGTCCCATTTTGGGCCAAGTTTACTCGTATCTTTTGCTCTGCTTGCCTCATTTTTTCGCCACACTAAATCATCCAACTGGAAAGATAATGGTTGTATGCATTTATTATAGTAGCTTGCGATTCTTTGCTTGTTGATTGCTTCTTTTATTGCTGCCATTTCCCCGCATTCTTCAACCAAATTGAGATTTTCAAGCAGTTCTTCGCTATTGCTACTTTCATCAAAGGAAGCTATGCGCATGGTTGGCACATTTATCTCTTCAGGTATTACTGCCTCAGACCCGTATACCAAGCTGAAAGTTGTTTCATTAGTTGTGCCCTTTGGGGTCGTGCGGTGTGCCCATAACACGTTTGGCAGCTCATCTATCCAACCTTTTCGGAACAGCCCAAGTCTTGATTTGATACCTAACACGATATCCCGATTTGTTACTTCACATTGGCCATTTGCCTGAGGGTGTGCAACTGATGTGAATGTTTGCTTGTTAGGACCCCGAAGTTGTATAGTGTTAATGTGAAACATGCTTAAATGAATGTTCCTTAGCAGTGGGCAATATAAGGAACCTATGTAGTCCTAATTAGATAGCCATTGCATTGTAAACGAGTTCTAGAAGCTGTGGAATGTAAATCTTATTGATTCTCATACCGAGTCTCCTTCATACATACTGAATCTCATTCTAACTTGTCTTTTCTTCTAATCTCAACATGATCTGACCTATCATTTGGTACCAGAGCTTCCAAGGAGTGATATTACATCACTAGATCGATCCAAAGATTGAAGATTACAGAATCTGAACACTCTCGGTATATTGAATCAGATTCGATATTTTCGAATCTGATAATCTGACGTTCAGATTCTTGTGATAAGTTCAGCGAAGGTGTATTAGGTTGATTAGAAAGAGTTTCGATCATCATTACAGCTTTTGAACAACAATTATGAAGAATCAAGTTGATTTTTAGAGTCCGTGGCTAACACTCTCGGTATTGATCAATTCCAGCTTGATTCTGTATTTTAGTAAAGGTTTGAGGTTTCAGTTGTGTTCGTAAGGTGATTAATCAAGTTTTTGACGATTCAATTTCATCAATTCTTCAAGTTTTGAAGATTCGATCAACTCTCGGTATCTTAACTGCCATACTGACTCTGCTTCAAAGTTAACAATTCGTGTTAAGTGTTGTAGATTGTAGTGTGTTTGTGATTCTATCACATTCGGTTTGATCATACACAGCTAATTGGTGTGGTTTGAGAAAAGATTTGATTGTTTTCTAAGATTCTATACTTAGACTCGATATTGTCAACTACTACAGTTGACATTCGGTATCCAATACATTCGGTATCTTTGATATTTTGTGTGATACTAACTTGTTTCCTTGTCCAGCAAGGTTACCGAATCTAATTCAAAGGAATTGGATTGTGTTTGCATTCAAAAGTTTACAGAATTTGACTACCTAGTTAAATACCGAACCAGAGTCTCTGTATCACTTAATTCATTAGTTTTAAGTGTTCTAAGGCTTCAAATCTTATGGTTACTGAATCTTTACTGAATCTGGGTGTGTTACTTGTGTTACTGATCAGTTTCTGATATAGAATCTGGTTTACCGAATCTTTACCGAATCTGCTACAGTACCGAACCACTTACCAAGTATGCTATAGTACCGAACCAGATACTGAATCTGACATTTTGTTAGATTTTTGTAAACCTTTACCCAAATCTTTACCGAATCTACCTCAATTTCAAGATGTCTACACAAGATACTTTGATCATTGGATCAGATTCCCGACCTCCAGTGTTGTTTGATGGAAAGTACACTCAGTGGCTTCACCGTATCACTCAGTATATAGACTACAAGGGTGAGAAAGCAAAGTATATATGGGCTTCTCTGAGAGATGGTCTAGTTGTGGATTATCATCCAGATACTGGTATGCCAATTCCAGTCTATGAACTTTCTAGTGATAGACGTAAGAGAGCTCAGGGTGACATAGAGGCAAGGAACATTGTTATGCAAGCTATCCCATATGAGTTGTTTGAAAATGTTGATAGCAACACTACAGCAAAAGACATATGGGATGAGATCAAACGACAGCAAGAAGGTTATGACATGTCAGATGTTACTAAACTGAATAAGGCTCTAGGCTTTTATGAAGATTTCAAGCAGGAACCCGAAGAACAACTCAAGGATACCCACTGTTGTTTCAATGGTGTTCTCAATGAGTTGAAAAGGTTCAAGATCATAAAAGTGAATGCTAAAGTCAACATGAAGTTCCTCAAAAAGCTTAATGTTGATTAGCTTCCTTATGGAACCATTGTTCGATCTACCAAAGAGATTGACAAGATGACTATTCATGAGCTTGTTGGAGTTCTTATGCATTATCAACCAGAGGTGTCTAAACTTCAAGAGGGAAAGAAATAGTCATCTCCAAGTGATCCTCTTGCTCTCATTGCCAAAAAGAAGAGCAAATCATTTACAACTTCCAAAAGCTTGTCCAAGAAAGTGCTTGTTGAAGAATTAACTGATTCTGAAGAGTTGAACCTTTCTAATGTTGATGATTCTCACCTTGAATTAGTCAAGATGGCAGCCATGTTCACTAAAGCGTTGAACAAACATATGTTCAAAGGCAAATCAAGCAATCAACGCAAGAACTCATCTTATCCTCCTACTACAAGAAACCTGATCAATCAAAACAACAATGTGCTGATGATTCCAAGAAGGATGATTCCATCTGTTTCAATTGTGGTAAAGCTGATCATTACTCTCATGAGTGCAAGAGTCCTAAGAAAAAGGATGCAGCTTACTACAAGAAGAAAATGTTGATGGCAAAGATTGTGGAAACAGGAGGAGAGCTGAAACCGGTTGATGATACTTGGTTTAACTGGACTGATGATTCAGATTCAGAGATGGAACATGCAAATGTTTGCAAGGTGACCAACCTTATCAAAGTAAAGGAAGCAATGGAGAATTATGACTCAACATCTGATGATGATGAGGTACAATCAAATGAAATCTCAACTGATTATATCAAAAATGCAAAATGACCTGATGAAGAACTTGGTCTCAATGTCAAAAGAAGTTAAAGGTTTAAAATCTAAAAACAAGGTTTTGAAAGATAAAATCAAACTAAATGAGACCAAACCTTCATCATCTAAATTACAATCAGAGTTGGAAATATTGAAAGTCCAACTCAGCTCTACGGAAACTGAGTTGGAAGATCTCAAAAAGACAATTCATCCGATTAAAGTCGAAAGGACTGATTATCGTCTGAAATCGGAACGACTTGCAGAAAAAGTTCAATTTATAGAAAAATATCTTTCTGATTTAAAAACTCAACATGAACCCACACTTTCAAAGCTAAGCAAGAAAATTATTCAATTGAAAAACACCATAATTGAGAAGAACACTGAAATTTCTTCATTGTCAAAAGAGTCTCTTCAAATGAAAGCTCAACTTGATCGATATGAGGAAAAACTCTATCGTACAGAGCAATCTAAAGCTATCATTGATATGGAACTTTCAAAATAGATAATTTTTATGAATAGACCAAAAACGATTCATGGTGAAAATTGGGGGTTGGGTTATGAAGATCCTAAGATTTTAGATAATGCTTCCAAAAAGATTCCAGGATTATATCATTCTGATTACTTTCAGTTTGGTTTACCATCTCAGTTTGTGCATGCTTCTGATGCTGATTTTGATGATATTATTGTTAATCGCAAATCTAGAAAATACCATCAAATTAGCTTAATGTATGAGAAAATTAATGCTAAAATGGGTAAATCAAATCCTGATTTCTTGAAGGAACTTTTTGAAACTAAAAATAATATGCAACGTGAAAATTGTGTGCCTAAGCGTAGACTGGTTTATATCCCCACACTCATGCTAGAGAAATACATTTTAATGCTTGAGAATGAAGTGTTCAACAAACCTAGTTCTAGCATTATTACCATAGATGAGGTGTTTGATGAACCAACTTTTGATGTGTAACCAATTCTACCGGCCTTACCTGCATGTTCTGATGATGTTTTCTGTGAATACCTAGCACATGAATTAATTGTCTTCTTTGAGACAGAATCCCTAGGTAAAAATTCTTTAGATTAAAATATAGAACCTCAAGATGAACCACCTATTGAAAACTTGATAGACTTTAACACAACAATTGATCCTTTGAATGAATTCTATGCAAGCATACCTGCTGTACGAATTTTGAGTCGTAAAGTAGATATACTGGAAAAGGAAAATGTTGAATTGCAACTTAAGTGTCAATCATTAGAACAAATGCTTGCTTTGTGTGATAAATTGCCTCCATTTCCTAAGAAAGAATGTACTTATGATTTTAAGGAAGGTGAAGTTATAGTTTCTGCTGATGAATTATGTCTTGAGATTAAAAGCTTAAAACAAAAGATAATTCAACTGAAACAGGCTAACACACTTAAGCAACCATTTTCTGTTGAAACCAATGTGTCTGAATGTGTTGGTGGAATTACTAAGAAGGGGAAGGGGACAACAACATCTAAGGATGCACCTTTAACACAATTTGTTGTCAAAAATTTTCATTCTCAAGATGGTTCTGTGTCAACTGAAAAGATTCCTATGATTCCAATGTTAAATAAATCAAAGGAGAGTCTTTTAACAAGATCAGTTAAGTCCGAACAACACACGAGTCCTAAACCTGATTTGAGTGAGTATGATGCAAAAGAACGTAAAATTAAATTAGAAATTTTGCAAAATCAATCATCTCATGTATCAACTGAAAAGTTTGGACGTCTAACTAACAGAGGTGTTTTTCGTGTCACAGGTCATAATCCAAATTTGACTTACAAGTCTGTATGGATTGCTAAGTCCACGACTAAGAAAGTAGCAAACAAATCAATGAAATCTGCTAGTCGACCTAGGAAATCATCACATGTTTTGCAATTTTTGTCTGTGAACAAAACATCTGCATGGAATAAGTTGTGTGTTAAGAATTCTGATAATGATGTAAAACTTGATATTGCGTATGATGCTTCATGTAATGTGCTTTTAAATGATGCTTTATTTGTGACGACCGGGAAAATTTTGACTAATTTTAAATCAAACTCTCGATACGATTTAGTATTTTTGACACGATAAGAAAAGTCTGTTAGGTTGAGTCTCAAAAAATTTGAACTGTTTCTTATATTCAATTGACGTCGACCAGTTTCGACGATTCACGAACAATTAATTATAAATAGATATGTGTGTATATATATATATATATATATATATATATATATATAAATAATAATTGGTAATGTAATTTGAAACATTATATGTTGTTGTTATATGTAATAATATGAAATAAAATAAAAATAGGATATTACAATAATTATTATTTAAAACATATCTATATATAAATAAAGTATATTAAAAATAAATATTAAATGATTGTAATACTCGTTTGATGTTCTGATTGATATTAAGTAAATTAAATACGAAGTTATATGATTGTAACATAAACTGTGATCCGAAAATGAGTTATATAAATTATAGGCTTATTAAAAGTCTATTTAGGATCTAATTATTAAATTTTACCACTTTTTATATTTTACCCAGGATCGAGTACGGACAGTTGATGTAATTTTTATTTAATAAATTAATGACCAATTATATACCATAATGACTAAAATAAATAAATATAGTTAATTTAAAAATGTGGGATTTTCTGAAGACTTTTATCCGCCATTGGTTAACAACGGAGAACGATATTATACTCCGTGTAATCTGTCGATAGAAGAAAACTCCAAAAGGAGCGGCTGCTTAATTGTGTGATTCAGTTCTCACGTTTTAATTTAATTTTATATTATAATATCATTCTCAACTAGTTAAACATATCCGTGAATTAAAAGCAAACAAAACACCCACTTTTATCTCATATCATCCGTGAAATGTGATTATCAATCAAAATACTGTTTATGTTTCTTTACTCTTTAACTATATAATATCCATATAAGCATATGCGTATATAGATATACTTCACCACCTTCCTAACTATTTCTTCTTTCTTCCTCATAACCTTGAACACCAACGAGCACCACCCTTCTCCTCCACTACTCACAATATTCATCACCATATTATCCTATCACCCTAGTTTCTATTTCCGTTGACAAACCGAAATAAACCCATTTGTTAGATATAGTAATAGATATATAAATATACACCCTGTATTCAATTAAACAACAGCCACCAACATACCATCTATCAACCCATTTGTTTCTCGTTTCGATCAACCACCACCTCACGATGAAGAACCACCACAAACCATCGGTCATCTTCTAACACATTCCCATCCCTCATCTCACAGCCACCACCATGAACAAGATCACTATATTTTTTTTACTGCTGCAAATAAGCTCGCATGCTCGTTTTCTTCTTACTCGAACAAAACCCATCAACCACCATCACCTCAACATCAACCATCACATACACCACTACTTGTACTATTATTATTAACGATTGCCGTTTCTATAGTGTTGAATCACCATGAAACCCTCAAAACTACCACAGCCGCCACCACTTTAAACTATTACTACCCAACTGTTTTTCTTTCTGTTTCAGCCGGTAGTTAATCACCCAAAGCCACCCTCAAAACCCACTTGTTCCATCTTTATTTTTGTTGAATGCTGCATTACTTCTATTACCGTAAACCTGCTGCAACACCTACTATATTTTTTTTTTCTGTTTAATCCATCACGAACCACCTTCTTCAAATCTTCTAACCATTACACGATTGATTGCTACTCCTGCTGCTACGCCATGTTCTTTGTTTCTACTGGTGCTTATCGTGTTCAACCTGCAACCATCGATACCTGCAACGGCTCCCTATGGTTTCTGTTTTACGAATAAAACCTGAAAACGATAATAGTGATGATGAATAGTTATGAAGTGATTGATAGTTGCTTTTTACAAATAAAAAGGAGAGTGGAGGGGTCACGATGAAGACAGCTACACTTATCTTTCCATTTTACTTTTTTGTTCGAACCCCACATTCCACCCAAGACCCCATCTGTGGTTTCCCTTTTCACATTTACAAAGTTAATTCACGAATCTGTTGCTGTTGAGTCTGATCGAGCAAAATAGACACCAACCCAAACCTGTGCTACACCTTGGGCTTATTATTTGTTTCTTAGGCTATGACTTTGGGCTTGTTTTATTCTTTTATTTGGACTTGAAACTTAGGCCACTGCTTGCAAAAACCCATAGTTGTTGTGTCTGTTACTTTCGATTTCAACACAAGTGTATTATTTATATTTCTATTTCTTTTACTGATTAACGATGATGATGATGTTGATCATCGATGTTGATAACCGGAGGACAATGGTGATACATGAGGTGTTACATCGATGCTAATAATGATGTGGACGAGTATGATAACGAAGATGGTGATGCATAATAATGATGACCATAATAAGATTATGATTATGATTATGATTATGACTGCGATTATGATAATGGTTATGATGGATGATAACCGAATGCCGATGATAGATGGAGATTAATGGGGGTGCACAGTGAAGAAAATGATGATAATGAATTCATATATATCAGCTTCGTTTTTGTACATGATAATTGATTAAACGTGTGAAAAATTGAAAGAAAATAATGGACAGAGGAATAGTTGGGCGTGTGGTTGGGGAACGAGAGGTCTTGGGTTCGAGCTTGGGCAGTGGCGTTTTATTTTTAAAGCTCCTTTCTTCAAAGGTTCATGAATCTGAGGCCAACCTTGAATTGTTCAATTCCGTCGTATGCATATTTTTACTACAAAATATCGTATCGTGAGTTTTCATTTGCTCCCTTTTTAAATGCTTTTGCAATATATATTTTTAGGACTGAGAATACATGCTCTATTTTTACAACGGTTTTACGAAATAGACACAAGTACTTAAAACTACATTCTATGGCTAGATTATTATACCGGATATCACCCTTTTTAGCTTGGTAGCCTAAAAATTTGGGAACAGACCCCCAAATTGACGCGAATCCTAAAGATAGATCTATGGGCCTAACAAACCCCATCCAGGTTATGGATACTTTAGTACTTCGATTTTTATATACGGATGAGTGTACCTGTATATTTGGAGATATTCTAGATGCATTTTGTTAATCCCGATTACTAAGTGTTCACCATATGAATGGATTTTATACAGATGAGTGTTCCTGTATGATGATTTTTGCAGATGAGTGTTCCTGCAGTTAACTATGAAAATTAAATCTTGTGGTCTATTAAAATTATTGAAATGATTGTTATGATAAACCTATGAACTCACCAACCTTTTGGTTGACACTTTTAAGCATGTTTATTCTCAGGTATGAAAGAAATCTTCTGCTGTGCATTTGCTCATTTTAGCAATATTACTTGGAGTCATTCATGGCAAATTTCAAAAGACGTTGCATTCAAGTAACTGAGTTCAATAAGACTGTTATAAAATATTAGTCATTCATATTAGGAGAATCATATATCATTTATATCAAAAGGTTATATTTTGAAATGAGTTGTCTTTCAACTAATGCAATGTTTGTAAAACGTATCATATAGAGGTCAATACCTCGCAATGAAATCAATTGAGATGAATCGTTTATAATCGATATGAACGGGTCGTTAAATTATTGTCTAAATTGCATGATGCTGTACGTGATCTCATTGTTGATCCAAAGTTTGTTGTTGGTACTAATCGTAGAGGACCCAAGAAACTTTGGGTACCTAAACTCTAGGAAATTAACGTTTATAGGGTTTCGACGTCTGTGTTTGGTATATCGATTTCGGTTACTCTTGACACATGACGGGCGATAAATCCTTGCTTGTCAATTTCGTTGACAAATTCCTAGGAACGGATACATTTGGAAATGACGAGATTCCAGCAATAACGGGTTACGGAGATTTTGTGAAAAATGGCATAACGATCAAACGGGTCTCATATGTTGAGGGTTTGGGGTGCAGTTTATTTAATGTCAGCCAATTTTGTGGCGGAGATCTCATGGTTTTGTTTGAATGTCGTCAATGCTCGGTGCAATCCACCGATGGAATGATCTCCTTGTTGGTAAACATTGTGCTTCACTTTATACTATTGACCTTAATGATGCACCATCACATGGAAACATGTGTTTGGCTACCCGTTCCACGAAGGAAAATTCATGGTTATGGCATCACCGGATAACACACCTGAATTACAATGGTATTAATTGATTAGTCTCTACAGACTTAGTTGATGGTATTCCAAGCTTTCAATATGATAAGCATCATGTGTGTCCATCATGTGCGATGGGTAAGCTGAAACAGACTAATCATCCGCTTAAGCAAAACCCCAGTACTTCATCGTCTTTGCAATTATTGCATATGGACTTATGTGAACCCATGAGAATTTCTAGCCTCGGTGGCCGGAAACATATGCTTGTTATTGTTGATGACTATACCCGATTTACATGGATTTTTCTTCTAAGGACTAAGTCAGAAACCCCCGCCATTATCATTGAGTTCATTAAAAAGACTCAACTCTCTTTTAATAAAACATGTTAAGAAATGTTTTGATAAAACTCCTTATGAGTTAGTATATGGTAGAAGCCCGAATGTCAAATATTTTTGTGTCTTTGGTTGTATATGCTATGTGCTTAACGATTTTGATAGCCTCGGAAAGTTTGATCCTCATGGCAATCAGGCCATATTTCTCAGTTATTCTTCGAACAATGTTGCTTATCGTGTCTATCACAAACGGACAAAGACGATCAAGGAAAGCATTGATGTCAAGTTCGATGAGTTATCGGGAATGGCTTTTGAACAACTCGTTTCAAAACCCGATCCTAACCTGGCTACTACTTCTTCCGCGCAAAATTTAATTTTCTTGAAGAAGGGTGTTCCTACGGTAACAACAGAGGAACTAGATATCTTGTTTGATAGTCTTTATGCTCCTCAATGGAATTCAAATGTTCAAGCCGTATCGGTTATACCATCACAGTCAACTACTGTGGAGACTCAACTAAGTCTCTTTGATGAAGATACAACACCAACTGATTCACTTGTTGCTTCTTCATCCTCCCTCCTACCTCCTGATGATAATCTTGAACCAATTCAAGATACATCTGTTAATACAACTCCAGTTGTTTCTACAGATACTCACATGAATCCATTAGAAAGTGTTACATCAGTATAAGCGGATCAAGGCTCAACGTCAACAACAGTTGATCTTTCAATGGATACCACTGATGTATAACCTCTTCCTCATAACAATCGATGGATTAAAAGTTATCCAATTGATTTTATTATTGGTGATACATCTACTCCAGTCTCAACTCGAAGGGCTACTCGGAATATGTGTCTATACACTGCCTTTCTTAGTAAGATTGAACCAACAACGGTTGCTCAAGCTTTACTAGATCCGAACTGGGTGGTAGCAATGCAAGAATAGATCAATCAGTTTGATCGTTTGAAAGTATGGCAATTAGTTCCAAGACCAACAGGTCAACGACCAATAGGGGTTAAGTGGATTTTCAAGAACAAGAAGGATTCTGATGGAATTGTGGTTCGAAACAAGGCACGTCTTGTGGCCAAGGGATATCGACAACAAGAGGGTATTGATTATGACGAAACGTTTGCTTCGTTTGCTAGGACTGAGGCTATTCGTCTTTTCCTTGCATCTGCTTCTCATAGGAAGTTCACGGTGTTTCAAATGGATGTCAAAACTGCTTTTCTGAACGGTCATCTTCAAGAGGAAGTTTATGTTGATCAACCAGAAGGCTTTGTCGATCCCATTCCTCCAAACCATGTCTACTACTTGGAGAAAGCTTTGTATGGTATGAAGCAAGCACCGCGTTCATGGTACGAGACCTTGACAAAGTATTTGCTGGATAATGGCTTCTCTCATGGAATGATTGATACAACGCTATTCATCTGTATAAACCACGATCACATTCACTTGGATCAAATTTACGTTGATGACATTATGTTTGGTTCCATGTCCCCGGCTTTATGCAAAGAGTTTGGTGAGCTTATGGCCAACAAATTCGAAATGAGCATGCTTGCCCAGCTTAATTTCTTCTTGAGGTTACAAGTAAAACAATTACCAAACGGGATTTTTATCAGTCAAATAAAGTATATCAATGATATGCTAAAACGTTTTAAAATGACTGCTTTAAAACCAATGACAACCCCAATGAGAACATTACTGGATGCTGATGCTAATGGGGAACCCTTTGACATTACGCTTTACCGAAGCATGGTTGGCTCTTTAATGTATCTGACTGCAAGTTGATCAGATATTACACTTGTTGTAACTACCTGTGCCCGCTTTCAGTCGAACCCTAAGAAATCTCACTCCAAAGCGGTTGTTAGGATTTTCCAGTACCTTAAAGGTACACCTAACCTTGGAACCTGTTATCCTCATGGATCCGATTTCAATCTCACTGCTTATACTGATGCAGATACTGGTGGCTGCCATATTGATAGAAAAAGTACATCTGGATCAATTCAGATGTTGGGGAATAGGCTAGTTGATTGGTCATCCAAAAAGCAGAATTGTGTGTCTTTATCAACAGCTGAGTCTGAGTATATTGCTGCAGCTCATTGTTGTTCACAAGTTTTGTGGATGCAAACTCAACTTTTGGACTATGGCTTTAAGATTTCTAAGACCCCAATTTACTGTGATTCTCAAAGTGCTATAGCAATTACAAGCAACCCGGTTCAGCATTCTAAGACTAAACACATAGATATTCGTTATCGTTTCATTAAGGACCATGTAGAAAAAGGAGATGTAGAGTTATACTTTGTGCCTACCAAAGTGCAATTAGCTGACATGTTCACTAAACCCTTAGATGAACTTAGGATAAAGGTCTTGATCAAAGAGATTGGCATGGTAGAGTATAGTGCTTAATTTTCCTTAGTTCTATTGGGACTTATACTTGAGATCTTGTGTTTAGGGGGAGTAGATACTTTCTAGGGGGAGCAACTGATTTCTTCTACTTTAGATATTATCTTTCAAGGGGGAGCCTTTAGATTTATGTTAACTTCCTGGGTTTATTTTTCAATGGTTACGAAAGGGGGATGTAACTCATTGATATCATATTTCAAGGAGAGTTAATTCATTTTCTTGGGAATAAATCAAAATGTTGATTTACTTTCTTATATATCACATTTTGAGGGGGAGAAAATGAAAAGAAAATTAATTTTCAAAAGTGAATTTATAAAAATATTAGTTTTATATATGAAATAATTTACTAAGGCTTGTATACATCTCAGTATGCAACCCGTTTTAACAATTGGTATCACTGAAGATTTGTACTTTATACATAATTCAAAGTTTTTCTAAGTACAAATCTTGTTTTGGAAAAATTCATAAAAAATTTGAAAAGATAAAATCCAAAAAGATTTGAATTTTACTGAATAAATGCTACTTTTAGCATTATACCGAATCTGACAACCAACAGTACAGATTCGGTAAGTTCAAAATTTTTAAAAATGGCCTCAGAAATGTTTTTCATTGAAAATGTGATAATCTTGAATGATTTTTTATAAAAGATTTGTCAAAATTTGAAGTTAATTTGTTTAAATTTGAAAATGGACTGCATTCGGTAAAATAGGCCCATTCGGTAAGACCCATGTTTTTCAAAATCATTCGGTATCTATAAATAGGAGGGTCAAAGTCAAACTTTCTCTCACCTTGTATTAATTGCATACCGAATCTGCCTTAACTTATCGAGTCTTCCTAATCTACCGAGTCCGGTCTTCTTTATCTTCAAATTCTTGGTATTTCTTTGTTTTCATTATATCTAAGATGCACATATTGTAGATCTGAGATAATTAAATGTTTATAAACCAGAAAAGATTGCAAATAACAAGATTGTGACACTCAATTTTGAAAAAATGTTGATTATACCGAATCTGAGTCGAATATCTTGAATCTTAGATTAAACTCATATGATTAGGATAATTAACATGAAAGCTTGTCAAATCTATGTTACATTGGTTGATCTATCAATTGACCGAGTCTGATTACATGTTTAATTGAGTATTTGATGGATTCTGTACAAACCGGATGTGTTCTTGCTACAGTACCGAGTCTGTTCTAATGATTAACATGTTTTTCTGATTTGATTGAGTTGTTAATTGATTATGATTATATTTTTTGCATGATATGAGACTGAATATGCATGTTTGAGTGATTATCTTTGAATTTTGAAGATACCAAATCTGTTCTTGGCTTACTACCGAGTCTATTATTTGGTACTTTAAAATTATGTGATTTTTTACTTGAAACACTTAACACGTTTTATCTAAATCTTTGAATTGAAAACTCAAGCTTATTTGGTTACCGAATCTGAAGTTTTTCAAGAATACCGAATCTGCTTGAATTGTGCTCAAACTTGACTAAGTGTTGTTCTGATTCTTTATGTTATACAGTTGACTTTACTTGATGATTATGTAATGTGATGATTATCATATGAATGTCTTGTTTGTCAATTGCTTGTTCATATTTGGAATAAATGATTTTTATAACTTAGAAAAAATCATAAAAATTATAAAATCTGAAAAATACAAAGGATTTCAAAGGAAATAAGAATAGAGATATGTGCTTTATGATAATATCTCGTGGTCTTCTATTTCTTATTTATACAGCTAAATGACAAACAATCACTTCATCAACTCCGAAACCAATATTCCCTGCAACTATTGGACTGCAATTCTAGTGATGCATATGTTATGGCCTGCTCTAAGCTCTACTGCCAGTGTGGCAGTAACAGATCTAGAGCTTCTGAATAGAACAATTAGGTTTATGGAAGCTACACAACCTACTGCTATCAATCCAGAGGGAGAACCAGCCAAATTTGAATTTGAGCTGAAAGGGGTACAAGGAATGAGGAGTATCACAAAGGCTGACTTCAGGAGGATCTTTCAGCTTCCTCTTGTACAGAATGCTCCTGCTTTCCCTGTTACTCAGCAGATAATGACCTCAATCTTCCAGCTTGGATATGTTGGAGCTACAAATGTCTAATGTCCCGTCCTAATCCATCCAGACGAAGTCCATATCGATTATAAATGATTCATAATAGTTGATTACATCGCGAGGTACTTGACCTCTATATGATACATTTTACAAACATTGCATTCGTTTTTAAAAGACAAACTTGCTTTACATCGAAAGTTGACGGCATGCATATCATTTAATAATATATCCAACTATAATTGATTTAATAATAATCTTGATGAACTCAATGACTCGAATGCAACGTCTTTTGAAATATGTCATGAATAACTCCAAGTGATATCTCTAAGATGAACAAATGCACAGCGGAAGATTTCTTTCGTACCTGAGAATAAACATGCTTTCAAGTGTCAACCAAATAGTTGGTGAGTTCATTAGTTTAACATAACAATCATTTCCATTAATTTAATAGACCACAAGATTTTTGTTTCATTTTTCATAACAGCATCTCATATCAGGCATTTCCAAAACTGCATAGAGATAAAAATCATTCATTTGGTGAACGCTTGATAACCGAACTAATAGGATGCATATAGAATATCCCCATCATTCCTGGACTCTCATCGGACATGATAATCGAAGTACTAAAGCATTCGTAACCCGAATGGGACGTGTCAAGGTCCATAGATCTATCTTTAGGATTCGCGTCAATTAGGGGCCATTTCCCTAATTCTTAGGCTACCAAGCTAAAAAAGGGCATATTCGATTCGATAATCCAACCATAGAATGTAGTTTCGATTACTTGTGTCTATTTCGTAAAACATTTATAAAAGCAGTGCATGTATTCTCAGTCCCAAAAATATATATTGCAAAAGCATTTAAAAAGGGAGCAAATGAAACTCACCTAATGTATTTTGTAGTAAAAATACATATGACTATATTGAACAATGCAGGGTTGGCCTTGGATTCACGAACCTATATCATTTGTGTGTGTGTATATATATATATATATATATATATATATATATATATATATATATATATATATATATATATATATATATATATATATATATATTAAAACATATAATCGTAACCAAACAAATTTAATTATTATATCTTAATTTATATATTATATACTTAATTGTGTATATTTTCAAAATGATCAATATCTATATAGTTATATTAATATATCCATATTTATTTATATACATTATTGTTTAGTGTTATATTTACAATCAATAGTTAGTTATATGTACGTTTTTAAATAAATAATATTAGTAAGTCTTATTTATATCGTTATGTGAAATATTAGTATATGTAATAAGTATAAAATATTTATCTGTTTAAAAAGATAGTTTTTGATAATAATAATAATAATAATAATAATGTTCTAATAATAATAATAATAACCTTAATAATCATACTAATAATTAGTAACTCACTTAATTTATAATTTTATCCATAGTTTTTAAATTTATAAATTTATATGTACTTATAATCTTAATAATAATATCTTTAAAAACATTTCATTTTTATCATCATAATACTTTTAAATAATGATATTGATATTTCTTCTAATAATACTGATAATTTTAATGATAACATTAATAAAATTGATATTTACGATCATAAGTTTTAAGATAGTTTTAATACTAATAGTAATAACAATGATAATATTGATAGTAATAATAATAAATGATATTCATAATGTTTTATAATAATAATACTAATAATAATAATACTATTACATACTAACAATACTAATACTTATATTACTAATATTACTCATTTTTGTAATTATGAATAATTAATTCTTATTACTTGTATTAATAATCATGATAACAATAATAATAACAATAATAATAATAATAACAATTACAATAATAATTTATAATAACAATGATAATAATAATAATAGTAATAATAATGATAATAATAATAATAATGAGTTTTAATATGTAAAACTACCTTAGGAGTTCATTTTAAAAAGGATTGCACCAAGTAGGGATCGAACCCGAGACCTCTCGAACACCCGACAACACTCTAAACCATCCGGACATTCTCATTTTTCTGATTATAAACAGCTTTATTTTCTTTTAACCCATTTTATATTTATCTTCTTCTTCTTCTTCAAGATCAAATCAAACGAACAGAATCAAACCTAAACTCGTAACAGCTTATTTTAAATGGGTTTAAGACTTTTAAACAAAATGTAATCAACTTATATAAATCTTTGAATTACTTGAAAACGTAAAAAAAATAAATAATAAAAAAAAAAACGCTGTGACCTGCTGCTGCTTCACGGTTAAAAAAAAATTAATTGATTTTGAGATTAAGGCTGTTTTGGCTTATGATTCTTACACGAATTTGTTTTCAAATCACTAATAAAAACTATAGGAATCAATAATTGAACTTGAAATATAGCAGATAACTCAAATTTGATTGAAGATCAATTGTTGACTTTTTTAAATCGAAACTTTGACTCGATAATTAAAACTCAATAAGAAGAATTTGAATTTGAGACTTTGCATAAAGTTTAAGAGGAAGATTTACAACATAACTGCATTGTTAAATTTTTAAAATTCATTCGAATTCGAAATATGATAAAAAATTTAAAGAACATAGGTAATAGAACTGGGTTCTTCCTAGTTTCTGTTTAAATTGAATAAAAAAATTTGTTGTTGACTTCTGAAATTTGTGAATGATAATGTGAGTCGTATCCCCTCAATTAACAACTGGAATCCTTTGTTTTATCTATCAATTAGGTTGACATATATTATTCATCAGGTACAACAGAAAAAAAAAATAAAGCAGATATTGACTCTTAACTAATTTGTTTGTTACTGAAACATATGGAATCAATCAACAAAAATAAAAAATTCGATTGAGACCACTGGTACACGATTTTTATGATTTTATTGTTTATTTTTAATTAATTTTGTTAACAAATAAATATATAGATACATGGATAATTTATTAATAATACAAAAATAAAAATACTACTAATAATAATAATTATATAACTGAATATAATAGTATAGCTATTAATAATCCTAACAACATTGTAAATAAAAAAAATTAATGACACTCTTAAATATGATATTATTAAGGACAAAGATAATAATTTGTATTATCTTTATAATAGCATTTATAATGATAATAGTAATTATAAAAATAGTGAAAATAATAATAATAATTTTAAATATAACTAAATTCGTAATTTTTATTATTAGATATAATAGTATTGCTATTAATATTTATTTTAATATTTATTTACTAATATAACAACCATTTTTTAATTTATAAGTATTTCTTATATATATATATATGTATTACATATTATTAATTATGTAATGTTTAATAATTATCTAACCTATATTGAATATTAATATTTATGCATTTTAATATATTTTAATATAATCAGTAGTTATGTTCAGATATCAAATACATATATATATATATATATATATATATATATATATATATATATATATATATATATATATATATATATATATATATATATATATATATATATATATATATATATATATATATATATATATATATTACAATATTACATATGTATAGGATTCATATATATAAAATTTCATATTTATTTATACATCTATGTTCGTGAATCGTCGGAAATGGTCAAAGGGTAATTGATTACATGAATATAGTTCCAACATTTTTGAGACTCAACATTACAGACTTTACTTATCGTATCGAAATCATATAAAGATTAAGTTTAAATTTGGTCGGAAATTTCCGGGTCATCACAAAATGTTCCACCAGCTAAGTTTTAGAAGAAATATCTACACTCACGGTGGTACGTGATCTTCTCGATCATCAACAGATGCTTGCTGATGACAAGGAGTGGATCTGACAGCCTTACTGTGCCAATGCTGAGATTGTTTTACTCTTTCACAAGAGTGGAAACTCCAGATTATGCAGAACTTCTTTGGGATCTGATTCAGGCTCAAGTTGATAAACCAAGGGGTTCCTACATCCCTTGTGAAAGTTTTTCTGTATCTTTATCCATGATGCTATAAATTCTTGCATAAATGCAAATATTTTTGTACCAGGTACACATGGATTACAAATGAAGAAATATGGGGAGTTGAAGATGAATACCCCGGTGATTTATGACAATCAATTCACTGCGCCGATTCCAAATTAGCTAGTGAGGTTAGCTGAACCCCAAGACGCTCGAATGCATTCTTATTTTGAGGCTGTAGGAATACCTCTTCCGAAATCGGTACAACAAGTACAAGTTGATCCCGCCGCGGTTCCAGCCTTAGAGGTTGTAGAGGAACCTTTAGTACAACCACCCGGGCCAGCTAATCCTCTACTTAGGATAAACCTCAAATGTTCTAGGGTAGCATACCAAGCTCAACCCGTGAGGATCAGGGAACCTAGTTCACCTAGGATTGAACCAACCCTTTCCACAACATCTGAGGCGAGTAGTGACACCGATTCATCAGCCACTAAAACATCTCCCGAACATTCTCCAAAGAGAACACAATATATGCCTGATGAGATGATTCAGACTCCACCAACTCTACGAGTAACTAGATCTAGGACTACGACTCCTATCGTACGCCAAACAGTTACTCCAACCATTGGTGATACGGACCAAGACCTAGAGCCTATTAGGTCACCTTCACCCATTTCTGTATCACATCCAACAATAATAGTAAGCCCTACACTAAATGAAGCACAATCTTCGGTAGGCAAGAGAGCTAAACGCACGGATGGTAAAAAGACCAATCAGCCCATCCAATCTAAACAGGACTTAACAATAAATCCTACCCAGCAAGATGCTTCTGCATCTAAGGAAGTAAAGTCTTCCTCTTCAGTAAAGTCTGCGTTGACTCAATCGATTGAGGAAACTCAATCATTGAAGTCCAGAATGGCCGAAGGGGAGCCAAAAAATCTTGAAAAGGCACCCTACGTATCGGCTAGAAATCCTCCTGTGCCTCAACGTACAACAGGGTCTCGAGGTCCAGCTTATCTTGATGAGGGAGATCTGCCGCATCCCATGGAAACGAGTCAACATGACAATCCTTCAGGATATTTATCAGACTTCCAGCAGACTGATCCCTTGGTTCAAGAAATTGATCCATTCGTTCAAACCACTTCTCTTTCGGATTCTGAATCTCAGGGTCTGGAGGAAGAGTCGTTAACTGAAAGAGATGTGCCACCTCATGGTATATCATTGATTTCAGGAGTCGGAGATAGCAATATCTCTGCGAGAGCTAAATCGACGGGTAGTTCTGCTACTTTGTCAGAGTCCCATGAGACTAAAGTCATGGAGGCGGATGCTTCGAAAGAAACTTCACCGGCGACAACTCCGGTTGTTGCCCAACCTCCATCAGAAGGGGATATCACGAATCTGACTAGTAGTATGTATGTATATATATATATATATATATATATATATATATAGCCCAACATATAAGAATAATACTGCACGCTTATCCTTACCTACCCTCACGGCCACTCACACACTTCCACCGACATCGCCTTCAACTGATGCTACTGCTGCTGTTCCTATTGTTACTTTACCACCATCAACCACGCGTTCACCAAATTATTATGATGCTTTAGAGCAAGAATATTTCAGTCGTATGTTTTCTAATGTCAATCTTGATGTTCTTCGATGAACTTCGCTTCAAGCAATGTTTCGCGCTAGAGTACAATATCTGCTTACTTCCTGCTCTTCTCCTCTAAGTCCTTATCGTGATGATGAACATGATGATTCCGATCCTCAGAATAGTCATGTGGGGGAGATAGGAGTAGATGGAGAATATCTAACGGTGAACATTTCAACTAGGGGTGGGGGTGTGGGGTCTTCATCAGCTTCTCAAGCTCAACAGGTTCAAACAGAATCAGAAACGGTTTCTATTCATGATGATATTATTGACAAGGAACCTGAGCAAGTCATAATTCTAATTATTCACTCAGAGGCTGAAAGTGGACCGGTAGATGAGGATTTGATTTAAGTGATTTTAATCTTGAAGAAACAGATGATGATGGGTTTTTGGTTCTAAGTAAATTATCTGCAGTATCTTCTATTCCTGAAGATGTAGAAATTGTGGATGAAGGGAATCCTGATCCGGTAGCAGAAAGTAATGACGAAATGGATTCTACTGATGAAGATGGAGATAATCTTCATATTAATCCAAATGATGATGACATCTTTAATCATATTGAAGAAGATAATGCCCCAACAGATGACACGACAAATCCTACAGATCATTCATCAAATTCTACACCATCATCAAGTTCAAATCCAACAAATACAAATGAAAGTTCAACTTCTGGTACTTCTACATCAAAAGAAATCGAGAATTCCAGATTCAAATACAACAACGGTATATTCTTTAAGAATCGGGAATAAAGATTGTTATTAGGAGTTGAACATTGAAATGTCCCGTTCATATTGATTATAAATGTTTCATATTAATTGATTTCGTTGCGAGGTTTTGACCTCTATATGAGACGTTTTTCAAAGACTGCATTCGTTTTTTTTAAAACAAACCATAACCTTTATTCTATCGATAAAGGTTTAATAGACATAACATAGATTATCAAGTAATGATAACCTAAAATTCAGCTTTTACACACGACCATTTCATAATGGTTTACAATAATATTTTACAACAATTTATTTTCCGAATGCAGTTTTTAAATAATATCATACAAGCATGCTGACTCCAATTCTTGTCTTTAATTAGCATGCAACAGCGGAAACTCTTAATAATCACCTGAGAATAAACATGCTTTAAACGTCAACAAAAATGTTGGTGAGTTATAGGTTTAATCTATATATATCAAATTGTAATAATAGACCACAAGATTTCATTTTCCATAAACATCCATCTCATATCAGGCATTTCGCAAACTGCATAGAGATAAAAATCATTCAAATGACGAACACCTGGTAACCGACATTAACAAGATGCATATAGAATATCCCCAAAACAGATCTCATCTGTATAACAAAATCCTCTCGTCTGTATAAAAATCGGAGTACTAAAGCATTAGTACCTTGGATGGGGTTTGTTAGGCCCATAGATCTATCTTTAGGATTCACGTCAATTAGGGTTACTGTTCCCTGATTCTTAGGTTACCAATCTAAAAAGGGCGATATTCGATTCCGATAATCCAACATAGAATGTAGTTTCAAGTACTTGTGTCTATATTGTAAAACATTTATAAAAATGCATGTATTCTCATCCCAAAAATATTAGATAGTAAAAATGGGACTATAACTCACTTTCACATATTTTCAAATCGTCGGAAATAAGACTTGGCCACGGGTCAATTCACGAACCTATAACAAATATATACATATATATCAAAGTATGATCGAAATATATTCACAACTTTTTTATTATGTTTTAATGATTTAAGTTTGTTAAGTTAATATTCCAACGTTAGTAGTCCACAATTAGTTGTCCACAGTTAGTAGTACAGAAATAAATCAATATATTATCTCGAATCAATCCACGACCCAGTGTATACAAGTCTCAGACTCAATCACAACACAAAGTATATATATATTATTTTGGAATCAACCTCAACCCTGTATAGCTAACTCGAACATTACCGCATATAGAGTGTCTATGGTTGTTCCAAATAATATATATAGATGACGTCGATATGATAAGTCAAAACATTGTATACGTGTCTATGGTCTATCAAGGTTATATAATATATGTTAGACTACATGTATAATACAATATAAGTTAGTTAAGTTATGGTTAGTATGGGTTTTTGTAAATTCATCCCGTAGTCAAATTAATCATTTTTAACCAATTTTGTTTTACCCATAACTTCTTCGTTTTAAATCCGTTTTGATTGATTCAAGTTGCTATGGTTTCATAAAGAACTGAAATTTATGAAAGTAAACAGAAAAAGTATAAGTTTATAGTCGAAAATACAAGTTACAAATCGTTTTTGTAAGAGGTAGTCATTTCAGTCGAAAGAACGACTTCTTGATGACCATTTTGAAAAACATACTTTCACTTTGAGTTTAACCATGATTTTTGGATATAGTTTCATGTTCATAAGAAAAATCATTTTCCCAGAAGAAAAAATTTTAAATCAAAGGTTATCATAGTTTTTAATTATCTAACCCAAAACAGCCCCCGGTTTCACTATGACAGCGTATGTCCGGTTTTACGGTGTTATTCGTGTTTCCAGGTTTTAAATCATTAAGTTAGCATATCATATAGATATAGAATATGTGTTTAGTTAATTTTAAAAGTTAAGTTAGAAGAATTAACTTTGTTTGCGAACAAGTTTAGAATTCACTAAACTATGTTCTATTGATTACAAGTTATAATCTTCGAATAAGATAGTTATATATATGAATTGAATGATGTTATGAACATCATCACTACCTCAAGTATTGTAGGTAAACCTACCAGAAATGAAAAGAAATAATCTTGAGCTTGAATGGATCTTTGATGGCTTGGAAGTTCTTGAAGTAGAATCATGACACGAAAATAATTTCAAGTAAGATTACTACTCGAATTAAGATAGTTATAGTTATAGAAATCGAATCAAAGTTTGAATATGAATATTACCTTGAATAAGAAAGATAACCTACTATAAATAACAAAGGTTTATTGATCTTAGATGATTAATTGGAATGGATTAGAAAGCTTGGAAGTAGACTTGCAAACTTGAAAGTGTTCTTGAAGTTTTCTTGAGTAGTTATTTTGTAAGTTGATTTATGTATGGATTTATGAGCTAGATTGATGTAGATTTTGATGAAGATGATGAAGAACACTTAGAACATCAAGAGAGAACTTGAGACAGATGAGTTTGATGTATGGAAGTTGATTGAAAATGTGTGTGTGTGTTCATCATTCACGTGAATGTATGCATGTGTATATAGGCTCCATTAGTTTGATTTTTATTGTAGTCATTCATGCTAGTTGCCAAATAATGGTTCCCACATATTTGAAGCCTCATTAAGGCTACTAAGAAGCTGATCATTGAGTGTATATACCAATGGTATATACGTCTATAAACTGAGTATTATACGAGTACGAATACGGATTGAATACGAGTAAATAGTGTGTTACTGTAGTAAATAGTGTTTACTGTAGTAAATAGTGTTTAATGTAGCAAATAGTATGTTACTATAGCAAAACGAAAATTTACTGTAGCAAATAGTGTTTAACTGTAGCAAAGCGAAAATTTACTATAGCAAATAGTGTTTTACTGTAGCAAATAGTGTTTTACTGTACATCTTTGATTTAATTGTATTTCTTCTTATATATTTATATAAAATAAAAACTTATATCATAAAATAAATAAAACGATTATATAATTATCACAAGTTATGACGTTCGTGAATCATCAGGCAAACTGGGTGGTCAAACGTTAACACTAAATCCGTTTCAGGTAATCAAGTCTTAACAAGTTTGATTGCTTAACATGTTGGAAACATTTAATCATGCAAATATAGTTTTCATTTAATATATAATCATGGAAAAGTTCGGGTCACTACAGTACATACCCGTTAAATAAATTTCGTCCCGAAATTTTAAACTGTTGGAGGTGTTGACGTATCTTCTGGAAATAGGTGCGGGTATTTCTTCTTCATCTGATCTTCATGTTCCCAGGTGAACTCGGGTCCTCTACGAGCATTCCATCGAACCTTAACAATTGGTATTTTATTTTGCATAAGTCTTTTAACCTCACGATCCATTATTTCGACTGGTTCTTCGATGAATTGAAGTTTTTCATTGACTTGGATTTCATTTAACGGAATAGTGAGATCTTCTTTAGCAAAAAATTTCTTCAGATTCGAGACATGGAAAGTATTATGTTCCCCGGAGATCTATAATCTTGAATGGCCCAATGTACCTTGGATTTAGTTTCCCCCGTTTACCAAATCGAACAACGCCTATCCAAGGTGAAACCTTAAGCATGACTATCTCTCCAATATCAAATTCTATATCTTTTCTCTTAATGTCCGCGTAGCTCTTTTGTCGACCCTGGGCGGTTTTCAACCGTTGTTGAATTTGAATAATTTTCTCGGTCGTTTCTTGGATTATCTCCGGACCCGTAATTTGTCTATCCCCCACTTCGCTCCAAAAAATCGGAGACCTGCACTTTTTTGCCATTAAGTGCCTCAAACGGTGCCATCTCAATACTCGAGTGGTAACTGTTGTTGTATGAAAATTCTGCTAACGGTAGATGTCGATCCTAACTGTTTCCAAAATCAATAACACATGCTTGTAGCATGTCTTCAAGGGTATGTATCGTCCTTTCACTCTGCCCATCAGTTTGTGGCCGATAGGCAGTACTCATGTCTAGACGAGTTCCCAATGCTTTTTGTAACGTCTGCCAAAATCTTGAAACAAATCTACCATCCCTATCAGAGATAATAGAGATTGATATTCTGTGTCTGGAGAAGACTTCCTTCAAGTATAGTCGTGCTAACTTTTCCATTTTATCATCTTCTCACATTGGTAGAAAGTGTCCTGATTTGGTGAGACGATCGACTATTACCTATATAGTATCATAACCACTTGCAGTCCTTGGCAAGTTAGTAATGAAATCCATGGTAATATTTTCCCATTTCCATTCTGGGATTTCAGGTTGTTGAAGTAGACCTGATGGTTTTTGATGTTCAGCTTTGACCTTAGAACACGTGAAACATTCTCCTACTTATTTAGCAATATCGGCTTTCATACCCAGCCACCAAAAGTGTTTCTTGAGATCTTTATACATCTTTCCCGCTCCGGGATGTATTGAGCATCTGATTTTATGTGCTTCCTTAAGTACCATTTCTCTCACATCTCCAAACTTTGGTACCCAAATTCTTTCAGCCCTATATTGAAGTCATTCTTCCCGAATATTAAGATGTTTCTCTGATCCTTTGGGTATTTCCTTCTTCAAATTTCCTTCTTTTAAAACTCCCTGTTGCGCCTCCTTTATTTAAGTAGTAAGGTTAGTACGAATATTTATATTCATAGCTTTTACCCGTATAGGTTCTCTGTCCTTTCTACTCAAAGCGTCGGCTACCACATTTGCCTTCTCCGGGTGGTAACGAATCTCAAAATCGTAATCGTTTAACAATTCAATCCACCTACGCTGCCTCATGTTTAGTTGTTTCTGATCAAATATATGTTGAAGACTTTTGTGGTCGGTATATATGATACTTTTGACCCCATATAATTATTGCCTCCAAGTTTTTAATGCAAAAACAACAGTGCCGAATTCCAAATCGTGAGTCGTATAATTTTGCTCGTGAATCTTCAATTGTCTGGACGCATAGGCAATTACGTTCGTTCGTTGCATTAATACACAACCGAGGCCTTGTTTTGAGGCGTCACAATATATCACAAAATCATCATTCCCTTCAGGCAATGACAATATAGGTGTCGTAGTTAACTTTTTCTTCAACAATTGAAACGCTTTCTCCTGCTCATCCTTCCATTCAAATTTCTTTCCTTTATGTATTAATGCAGTCAAGGGTTTTGCTATTTTGGAAAAATCTTGGATGAACCTTCTGTAGTAACCAGCTAGTCTTAAAAATTGGCGTATCTGTTTCGGAGTTTTCGGGGTTTTCCATTTCTCAACGGTTTTAATCTTTGTCGGATCAACCTGAATACCTTCTTTGCTTACTATGTGACCGATGAATTGAACTTCTTTCAACCAAAATGCACAGTTAGAAAACTTGGCGTACAGTTTTTCTTTTCTTAACAATTCTAGCACTTTTCTCAAATGTTCTTCATGCTCTTGATCATTTTTAGAGTAAATAAGTATATCATCGATGAAGACAATGATAAACTTGTCAAGATATGGTCCACACACTCGGTTTATGAGGTCCATGAACACAGATGGTGCGTTAGTTAAGCCAAACGGCATAATCATAAACTCATAATGACCGTAACGCGTTCTGAAAGTAGTCTTCGGAATATAATCCTCCTTCACTCGCATTTGATGATAACCGGAACGTAAATCGATATTCGAATAAACCGATGAACCTTGCAGTTGATCGAATAAGTTGTCGATTCTCGGTAGTAGATAACGGTTCTTGATGGTAAGTTTGTTCAATTCTCTGTAGTCGATACACAACCTGAATATACCATACTTCTTTTTGACAAACAAAACAGGAGCTCCCCACGGTGATGTGCTTGGTCGAATGAAACCACGTTCTAAAAGTTCTTGTAATTGACTTTGTAACTCTTTCATTTCACTGGGTACGAGTCTGTATGGCGCACGAGCTATTGGTGTAGCTCCGGGTACAAGATCTATTTGAAATTCAATGGATCGAGTGGTGGTAGTCCCAGTAATTCTTTCAGAAATACATCGAGAAATTCTTTTGCGACGGGAACATCACTGATGTTCTTTTCTTCGGGTTTGACTTCCTCGATGTGTGCTAGAATGACATAACAACCTTTTCTTATTAGTTTTTGCTCCTTCAAACTACTAATAAGATTTAACTTCGCGTTGCTCTTTTCTCCGTACACCATTAAAGGTTTTCCTTTTTCACGTACAATGCGAATCGCATTTTTGTAACATACAACCTCTGCTCTCTCCTTTTTTAACCAATCCATGCCAATTATTACATCGAAACTCCCTAACTCTACTGGTATTAAATTAATCTTAAAGGTTTCGCCAACTAAATTAATTTCTCGGTTCTGACATATTTTATCCGCTGTAATAAATTTACCGTTTGCTAATTCGAGTAAAAACTTATTATCCAAAGGAGTTAGTGGACAATTTGATTTAGCACAAAAATCTCTACTCATATAGCTTCTATCCGCACCCGAATCAAATAAAACATAAGCAGATTTTTCATCAATAAGAAACGTACCCGTAACAAGCTCCGGGTCTTCCTGTGCTTCTGCCGCATTAATATTGAAGACTCTTCCGTGGCCTTGCCCATTAGTATTCCCTTGGTTCGGGAAGTTAGTCCTGAAGTGGCCCGGTTTCCCACATCCATAACAAATAATGGCGGCATTATTTGTTCTGACATTATTTGTTTCGACATTATTTTTTCCTTTAATTCTGTTGATCATTGGTCCGTAGACTTCACACTTCTCGCACCATGACCACTTCTTTTACACTTGGTGCAAAATGTCGTGCAAAACCCATTCAGATGGTACTCTTCACACCTTTTGACATGACTTTTTCTGATTCTTATTGTTGTTACGGTTGTTATTGTTGTTGGGACGGTTGTTGTGGTTGTTGTTGTTGTAATGGTTGTTTTTGCGTTTGTTGTTGCGAAAATGGCGCGATTGAAGTTGTGATTGTTGTGTTGATTGTTGATGCGATAGTTACTGTTGTTGTGTTGGTGACCCTTGTCACTATTTTCTTCCCACTTTCTCTTGACTTGTTTCATTTTAGCCTCCTCGGCCGCCTGCTCTTTAATCCTTCCCTCGATCTGGTTTATAAGTTTGTGAGCCATTCGGCTTGCCTTTTGCATTGAAGTGGGCGCAGTTGCACTCACATCCTCCTGAATTCTCTGTGGTAACCCCTTTACAAATGCATCGATCTGCTCTTCTTCATCTTCGAACACTCTTGGGCATAATAAACACAACTCGGTGAATCGTCGTTCGTATGTGGTGATATCGAATCCCTGCATTCGTAATTCTCTAAGCTCTGTCTTGAGCTTATTGACTTCGTTTGTGGGACGGTACTGCTCGTTCATCAAGTGTTTGAATGCTGACCACAGTAGTGGGTAAGCAGCATCTTATCCCACTTGTTCGAGATAGGTGTTCCACCATGTTAACGCAGTACCTGTGAAGGTATGCGTGGCGTACTTTACCTTGTCTTCTTCAGCACATTTGCTTATAGCAAACACAGATTCGACCTTCTCGGTCCATCGTTTCAGTCTGACTGGTCCTTCAGTTCCATCGAATTCCAGAGGTTTACAGGCAGTGAAAGCCTTGTAGGAGCATCCTACACCGTTTCCTGTGGAGTTAAGTCCACTGCTAGACCCTGAGTTATTGTTGTTGTTTTGCATTGCAGCATGTAATGCAGCTATATTTGCTGCAAGGAAAGCATGGAAGTCTTCCTTGCTCATGTTCAAGTTTTGCCTAGTAGTCGGTGCCATTTCCTTCAAAAATAGCCAAAAGAGTTCGGTTAATCATGTAGAATATTTTAGAGTAGTCAATAGTATTTTATAGCATAATATGAACTTATTTATAAAAGTTTTTTCTTCATATTAGCGTTTTATAATTTTTAATTCGGGTAGTACTTACCCGTTAAGTTCATACTTAGTAGCTAATATACAATTCAACTGCTACAATTCTATATGAAAAAACTGATTATAATAATATTACGTTCAAACTTTTATACAATTTTTACAAATTTAAAATACTGCTATTTTACACATAGCATGAAGTATAGCACACAATAACTTTGATACAAGGCAGTTGTGAAGACAATTCTAGTTAATACGCAAGTGGTTCACTAAAGGCAATAAAGACACGTAATTGATAAGTCCAGAAACAAGTCATGTATTCGGGTTTTACTAGTATTATTTCCCATCCTTATTCTTGTGGAAAATAACCGTTGTAACCGTTGGCTAAGCAGCATGTTGTAACGTCGTCAAAAGGACGAGGGTTACGTAATGCCCAACAGCCCCGTAACAATCTAAAAACCTTGTTTCTCACCCCAACTACCGAATCCGTCACTTGTGGGAACGTTTTATTTAGCAGTTGTAATCCGATGTTCTTTTTCTCAATTTGGTGAGAAGCGAACATCACTAACCCATAAACATAATATGCTTCTCTAAGTTGCATGTCGGAAGCTCTTTCTAAAGAACGAAGTCCTATGTTGGGATATGTGGAGTCAAAATAGGCTCTCAACCTGTAGCATAAAATTGCATTTGGGTTCCCCGCATTTATTGCTTTAAAGTAAACACGGTGTAACTTAAAGTCTCCCCAATGTGATATACCCCATCTTTCAAAGGAAAGCCTTTTATAAACTAAGGCATGTCTGGAACGTCTTTCAAATGTTTGACTAACTAATTTCGCCATAAATAATTGTGCCGATGAATTCTGACCGACTCTGGACAAGATTTCATCAATCATGTCCCCGGGTAGGTCTTCTAAAATATTCGGTTGTCTATCCTTAACGTCCATTGTGTGTTTTTATACTGTAAAATAGAAGAGGATTAGATTCGTAAAAGATAATTAACAAACAAAACAAGCAATTTTTACATATAACATAAAAGTTCAAGCACACTTCAATATATATATATATATATATATATATATATATATATATATATATATATATATATATATATATATTACACATCATGGTTACTACTCTTCATTCTGACTCACTTGTTTCTTCCTCTTCGGATTTGGTTCGTTTCGCTAATTTCCTAGGGATATATGGTGCTTCCCTAATCTCGTTGTTTTCACAAATGGTTTAGAAAAACCCGGTGGCTTAGATGTCCCCGGGTTATAGTTAAAACTTAAGAAATACGGGTGTTGACGGTATTTCCCATCGGGATATTTCATGTTAACATAAAGTTCATCGGGGTTGGAATTAGGTTTCTCTATTTTGATGCCTTTTCCCTTATTGTTTTCTTTTGCCTTTTCAAATTGAGCCGGGATAATTTCTATAACATCATCAGAATCCTCGTCGGGATCCGATTCATCAGAAAATTGGTAATTTTCCTAATATTTTGCTTCCCCGGCGGAAACACCATTGACCATTTTTAATTTTGGTCCATTGGTTCAGGATTTTCTTTTATTTATCTATTTTTCTGCGGTTCCTATTATTTCCTCCTCCGGAACCTCTTCTTCTGGTTCCTCATCTTCCGGTTCCTCTTCTTTCGGTTCCTCTTCTTCCGGTTCCTCTTCTTCCGGTTCTTGTGAATCTTCCCAAAATACATTCGACTCTTCATTATTATTAGGTGAGTCGATGGGATTTGTACTAGAGGTAGACATCTATCACACAATATCAAGCACGTTAAGAGATTAATATATCACATAATATTTACATGTAAAAATATATAGTTTCCAACAAACGTGTTAAGCAATCGTTTTTATAGAAAAGCACGGTCGAAGTCCAGACTCACTAATGCATCCTAACAAACTCGATAAGACACACTAATACAAATTTTTGATTCTCTAAGACCAACGCTCGGATACCAACTGAAATGTCCCGTTCATATTGATTATAAACGTTTCATATTAATTGATTTCGTTGCGAGGTTTTGACCTCTATATGAGATGTTTTTCAAAGACTGCATTCGTTTTTTTTAAAACAAACCATAACCTTTATTCTTTCGATAATGGTTTAATAGACATAACATAGATTATCAAGTAATGATAATCTAAAATTCAGCTTTTACACACGACTATTTCATAATGGTTTACAATAATATTTTACAACAATTTATTTTTTGAATGCAGTTTTTAAACAATATCATACAAGCATGCTGACTCCAATTCTTGTCTTTAATTAGCATGCAATAGCGGAAGCTCTTAATAATCACATGAGAACAAACATGCTTTAAACATCAACAAAAATGTTGGTGAGTTATAGGTTTAATCTATATATATCAAATTGTAATAATAGACCACAAGATTTCATTTTCCATAAACATCCATCTCATATCAGGCATTTTGCAAACTGCATAGAGATAAAAATCATTCATATGATGAACACCTGGTAACCGACATTAACAAGATGCGTATAGAATATCCCCAAAACAGAATCCTCTCGTCTGTATAACAGAATCCTCTCGTCTGTATAAAAATCGAAGTACTAAAGCATCCGTACCTCGAACGAGGTTTGTTAGGCCTATAGATCTATCTTTAGGATTCGCGTCAATTAAGGGAACTGTTCCCTAATTCTTAGGTTACCAAGCTAAAAAGGGCGATATTCAATTTCGATAATCCAGTATAGAATGTAGTTTCAAGTACTTATGTCTATTTTGTAAAACATTTATAAAACTGCATGTATTCTCATCCCAAAAATATTAAATAGTAAAAATGGGACTATAACTCACTTTCACAGATTTTCTAATCGTCGGAAATAAGACTTGGCCACGGGTCGATTCACGAACCTATAACAAATATATACATATATATCAAAGTATGATCGAAATATAGTCACAACATTTTTTATTATGTTTTAATGATTTAAGTTTGTTAAGTTAATCGTCCAACATTAGTAGTCCACAATTAGTTGTCCACAGTTAGTAGTACAGAAATAAATCAATATATATTATATCGAATCAATCTACGACCTAGTGTATACAAGTATCATACTCGATCACAACTCAAAGTAAATATATTATTTTGGAATCAACCTCAACCCTGTATAGGTAACTCGAACATTACCGCATATAGAGTGTCTATGTTTGTTCCAAATAATATATATAGATGACGTCGATATGATATGTCAAAACATTATATACGTGTCTATGGTCTATGAAGGTTACATAATATATGTTAGACTACATGTATAATATAATATAAGTTAGTTAAGTTATGGTTAGTATGGGTTTTTGTAAATTCATCCCGTAGTCAAATTATTCATTTTTAACCAATTTTGTTTTACCCATAACTTCTTCGTTTTAAATCCGTTTTGAGTGATTCAAGTTTCTATGGTTTCATAATGAACTGAAATTTTTAAAGTAAACAGAAAAAATATAAGTTTATAGTTAGAAATACAAGTTACAAATCATTTTTGTAAGAGGTAGTCATTTCAGTCGAAAGAACGACGTCTTAATGACCATTTTGAAAAACATACTTCCACTTTGAGTTTAACCATGATTTTTGGATATAGTTTCATGTTCATAAGAAAAATTATTTTCCTGGAAGAACAACTTTTAAATCAAAGATTATCATAGTTTTTAATTATCTAACCCAAAACAGCCACCGGTTTCACTATGACGGCGTATGTCCGGTTTTACGGTGTTCTTCGTGTTTCCAGGTTTTAAATCATTAAGTTAGTATATAATATAGATATAGAACATGTGTTTAGTTGATTTTAAAAGTTAATTTAGAAGGATTAACTTTGTTTGCGAACAAGTTTTGAATTCACTAAACTATGTTCTAGTGATTACAAGTTATAATCTTCGAATAAGATAATTATATATATGAATTGAATGATGTTACGAACATCATCACTACCTCACGTATAGTAGGTAAACCTACTGGAAATGAAAAGAAATAATATTGAGCTTGAATGGATCTTTGATGGCTTGAAAGTTCTTGAAGTAGAATCATGACACGAAAATAATTTCAAGTAAGATTACAACTCAAATTAAGATAGTTATAGTTATAGAAATAAAATCAAAGTTTGAATATGAATATTATCTTGAATAAGAAAATAACCTACTATAAATAACAAAGGTTTCTTGATCTTAGATGATTGATTGGAATGGATTAGAAAGCTTGGAAGTAGACTTGCAAACTTTAAAGTGTTCTTGAAGTTTTCTTGAGTAGTTGTTTTGTAAGTTGATTTATGTATGGATTTATGAGCTAGATTGATGTAGATTTTATTGAAGATGATGAAGAACACTTAGAACATCAAGAGAGAACTTGAGACAGATGAGTTTGATGTATGGAAGTTGATTGAAAATGTGTGTGTGTGTTCATCATTCACGTGAATGTATGCATGTGTATATAGGCTCCATTAGTTTGATTTTTATTGTAGTCATTCATGCTAGTTGCCAAATAATGGTTCCCACATATTTGATGACTCATTAAGGCTACTAAGAAGCTGATCATTGAGTGTATATACTAATAGTATATACGTCTATAAACTGAGTATTGTACGAGTACGAATACGGATTGAATACGAGTAAATAGTGTGTTACTGCAGTAAATAGTGTTACTGTAGTAAATAGTGTTTAATGTTTTACTGCAGCAAATAGTATTTCACTGTAGCAAAGTGAAAATTTACTGTAGCAAATAGTGGTTTACTTTAGCAAAGCGAAATTTACTCTTGCAAATAGTGTTTTACTGTAGCAAATAGTGTTTTACTGTACATCTTTGATTTAATTGTATTTCTTCTTATATATTTATATAAAATAAAAACTTATATCATAAAATAAATAAAACGATTATATAATTATCACAAGTTATGATGTTCGTGAATCATCAGGCAAACTGGGTGGTCAAACGTTAACAATAAATCCGTTTCAGTTAATCAAGTCTTAACAAGTTTGATTGCTTAACATGTTGGAAACATTTAATCATGCAAATATAGTTTTCATTTAATATATAATCATGGAAAAGTTCGGGGCACTACAAACATGAGTTCATAACGTTACGAAACACATTCATCGAGGAAAACGCGTATAAGATCTTCCGCATTCATGAAACACCAAGAAGTAAAAGGTTTACCTATATAGGTTCACGATTGCTTCCAGCAAGTGAAATAAACTGGTATGAGTTTATGTTGAGGAAACATATCAAGAAGAATGAAGATGATTTGTGGCTTCAAAGAAAGTATCGTATTTCAGAAGTGTTAAATATTACTCGAGTTGGATTAAAGATAAGTGAGAAAAGAGACGTCATCAGTCAATTCCACATTATTAGAGAAGATGAGAAGGAATACAAGTTCACAGGAGCCGATTTTCAAAATCTAGATATGCTTGACATCATTCACATCTATAACTACCTCAGTATCATCACCATTCGACCTTTTGCTAAGGCTCAAGCTTTGGAAGCTGTGAAAAGATACATGACGGAGACAATTGAGCTGATGAGATGTGAAGATTTTCAAATTAGTCTCGAAGCAAATAGGAAAAAGATTCGAATTACCTGTCCAAATTAATTCACAGAGGTACTGAAGCATAGGGGAATGTTTCAAATGCAATTCGAACCCGAAGGGTTTGTATTTGTGAATTCTCAGAAAGAAAAAGTGTTCATCCGCAGTGAAGATTTAAACAAATGCTCGGATGGTACCCTCAAGGCTGCACTGAAGTATCTTAAGATTCGTCAAAGAAATTTTGATGACATTGATATGAAAATGGGTCTTGGAGAGTTCATAAAGCATATCAAAGATCGTCTGAAGCTCCGGATTCGTACAAGATAGTTTGAGATTCTTCGTGGCCAAAGAAAAAGAAGGTATTTTAGAGAAATGGATGAATATCCATTACATGAGGGAGATCCAAGAAAAGCGCGGGGCGTCTGGAAACCTTCTAAGAAAATTTCAAAAAATAAAGTAGAAGTTTTAAAACCAGATGGCACACAATGGAAACTAACGTTTGGACCTCTCAAGATTATTCAATAGGATTATATTGTAAATTTCACATTTAACACTAAGGGAGAGATTGTTAGGACCCCGAAGTTGTATAGTGTTAATGTGAAACATGCTTAAATGAAGGTTCCTTAGAAGAGGGCTATATAAGGAACCTATGTAGTCCTAATTAGATAGCCATTGCATTGTAAACAAGTTCTGGAAGCTGTGAAATGTAAATCTTATTGATTATCTCGCATACCGAGTCTCCTTCATACATACCGAATATCATTCTAACTTGTATCTTCTTCTAATCTCAACATGATCTGACCTATCATTGCTTTATGTTCAGTTCTTGGCACCAGTCACAATTTCATACCGAATTCTGTACCACTATCGCTCACAATTTCATTTGGTATTCCGAACCGACAAACAATGTTTTCCCATACAAGGACTTGTTTGCCCGAAATTATTTTGAGCGGCTTGACCTTTACCCACTTTGTGAAGTTATCTATGGCTACGACCAAAAACTTTACACCTCCTGAGATGTCATTGATGTTTTTGTTTTTATTAGCAAGCGCGAAAAAAATAGAAAAATTAGTTATAAAATTCTAAATTATTAATACCTGGGCCTGCGGGGAATGACCCCACTATATCGATTGCCCATTTACAGAATAGCCATGAAGACACGACTGGTATCATTGGATGTTGTGGAGCTTTGTTTACCGGTGCATGCAGCTGACATGACCGACATTTGCGTATTATTTCCGCGGCATCTCTATACATTGATGGCCAATAGTATCCAAGCCGCATTATCTTGGACGCCACCATTTTATGTCCTGAATGCAAAGGTCACATTCCCTCATGCACTTCCCGGATAATTGATTCTGCTTGAGTAGGATTAAGGCACCGCAAATGTGGTCCTAAGAAGGATTTTCTATATAGGACTCCTTTGTCTAGCAAATACATTGGTGCTTTCATTTTAATTTTTCTTGCATCTATTGAATCTATTGGCAATGTTCCGGTGTTCAAAAATTCCACTATCGGTGTCATCCAACTTGTCTCATCCTCTTCGACTGCGGCAGATATGCAGTCTGTGTCAATGGATTTGAATTTCACTTCTTCCACCCAAATTTTTTTTTGAAATGACTCAACGTTAAGGCAGACAACTTACTGAGCACATCCGCCTTTTTATTCAACGTTCTTGAAACTTGCATTATCTGGAATACATCAAAATGTACCGCAAGCTCTTGCACAAGTTTCAGATAGTTTTGCATTGATTCATCATGTGCTTCGAATATTCCATTGAATTGATTTGCGACCAACTATGAATCAACATATACTAATAACTCTCTTACTTCCAAGTATTTTGCTACTCGCATTCTAGATAGTAATGCTTCATACTCAGCTTCATTATTCGTTACATGGAAGCTAAAACACAGTGCGAAGGTATATTCCTCTCCCTCTGGACTTTTTAGGACTATTCGAGCCCCTGCGCCCTCTGGACCACAGGCCCCGTCTGTATGCATCTCCCACAACTACTCTGGTGGAGGTGGTATTTCTTTTGATTAGTGCGAGACTTCAATATCTCCGGCTGTTTCAGCCAGGTAATCTGCTAGGACTTGCCCTTTCACCGCACTTCTTAGTGAGAAACTTATCTCGTTCTCACCTAATTAAATAGCCCATTTGGCCATGCAACCAGAATTTTCTGGTTTGTATAGCACCTGCTCAACAATTGGTAGCGAATATAAATTTGCAAGAATTTTTCAAGAAATTTTAGGCTTTTACTAATATTTTGTTTTTTACCATACCTGCTTTATTGGTTGATCTGTTAAGACCATTATTGGATGCACTTGGAAATATCTCCTTAAGCGTCTGGCCGTATGCACAAGCGCATAGACAAGTTTTTCGATTGCAGGGTAATTTAATTCGCTTCCTGGTTAAGGCTTTGCTAACAAAATATACAGGCAGTTGTACATGTTCGCATAGCATAATACATATAATGTTAAATGACTATTGAGTAAGAAATAAATAAGTTTTAGTTTAAAGTGCATACCTACCCCTTATTTGCTATCAATACCAAACTTATTGCTTCTTTTGATGCCGCTAAGGAAAGTATTAATGTTTCTCCTACAACGGGCACAGTCATCGTTGGCAATTCCTTTAATAACTTTTTCATCTCTTGAAAGGCAACTTCCGCTTCTTCTGTCCATTTGAAATCCGTTTTATCTAAACAATTTTTTAGCGTCCCAAAAAATTGCAACGATCGTTCTGCAGATTTTGACAAGAATCTTGTTAATGCGGCCAACTTACCCGTAAAACTTTGCACCTCCTTCTTACTTCTAGGTGATGGCATACTTTCGATGGCTTCTATTTTCTTTGGATTTGCGCATATTCTGCGCTCAGTGACTATATGGCTGAGGAATTTCCCTTCTTCTTCTTCTTCTTCTCCAAAGATACATTTTGATGGATTGAGCTTCATGTTTATCTTTCTTAATCATGCAAACGTTTCTACTATATCGTCTAATAATCTTTGCTCTGTAGTACTTTTTATCAGCAAATCGTCTACATATGCTTCTAAATTTCTACCAATTTAACTTTTAAAGGCCTCATCTATTACGCGTTGGTATGTTGCCCCGACATTCTTCAAACCAAATGGAATCTTTATATAATAATAAATGCCTTGGTTAGTGTGGAAGGCAGTTTTGTCTTCATCATCCGCGGCCATCTGTATTTGATGGTATCCTTTGTACGCATCCAAAAAAACATTTTTACCGGAAACAAGCTAGCGATTCAACTTTCCAGTCTATTTCTAGTAAAGGATAGTTGTCCTTAGGACATGCCTTATTAATATCTGTGAAGTCGACGCACATGCGCCAAGACCCATCAGGCTTTTTTACCAGTACCGGGTTTGCTACCCAAGTTTGGTACCGTACTTCTCGCAATATGTTTGCTTTTACTAATTTATTGACTTCTGCCTTTAACCACTAACTTTTTTCTGGTGCCATACTGCATTTCTTTTGATGTACTGACGTTAGACTTGGATTTGCATTAAGCTTATGTTCAGCTATTTCCCTTGGCACACCGGTCATATCTGCTTCTCACCATGCAAACACATCTGTGTTAGATTCTAATATGTTACGAAGTCTAAACTTTGTTTCATCTGACAATCCTCCGCCAATCTTAATTTTTTGGTCTGGATACCGCGAAATTGCGATAATCATGCAGCTCCGTAGCTGCTCTTCTTCACTTAGCTGTTTTTCTACTTGTTCTACAGCCGCAACACTTGCATCTTGTGTTTCTGATCTTATTGTTGCGATTCCTAATGGAGTTGGAAATTATATAAGACCATCCACCGTGGAAGGAATGGCTGCCAACTTCTGTAATGTTGTGCGTCCTAAGAGCGCATTGTATTTTGAATAAGATCTTACTACAACTAATTCTACTGTTGTACTTCTAATTCCAGCTCGATGATCCCAATTGGCCATGCGGACTCGCCAGAAAACCCAGATAGTGCGGTGCTGGGAGCTTAATTTTTCCCGGACCGTTCCAGGTAGCAGCCGAAAATAGTGTTCGTATATTATATCGACGCCGCAACCAGTATCTATATGAAATCTTTATATGATGTACCCGCAGCTTTTAATGCGTCCTTTAATTGTAATGGGCACATCTGGTGGCTCATGCGCAGTTGCCGGAAATAAGATGGGAGCGTTTTCCCATTCTTCTGACAATTTTACTTTGCGTCGCTGTTTTGCTCGTTCGCTAATGACCATATTGATAGTGTTCCCTGTTTTCTTTCCATCGTTCTTTCTTTGCCATGGATATTCCTTCTCTCCTTTTGGCTTCTCACTTGATGCCTTTCCATTTCTCTTCAAGTAATGCAATCTTCCTCTTTTGAGTTCAATAACTACCTTTTCAATTAGATGCCGGCATTCATTAGTTTCATGACCATAATCATCATGAAAATCACAAAATTTTCTTTTGTCTTTATTCCCATATTTTGACAAAGGTATCGGGGGATCGAAACTTTTGCATACTGCCTCCGTAGCCAATATTTCTTTTGGTGCTTTTGTGAGGTCTTTTATCAATGCAACATTATCAACGTCGTTATTTCTATACCTTTGGCTTCCTCCCCACTTATTATTGTTAAATTTGCTGTATTTATCATTATTATGATTACCGCCTCTGGATGGCCAACTACTACTATTGTAAAGACCCGTCCTAATCCATAAGAACGAATACATTACAATTGGTTACATTGCGAGGTACTTGACCTCTATATGATACATTTTACAAACATTGTATTCGTTTTTAAAAGACAAACTTTCATTTCATCAAAAGTTGACGGCATGCATATCATTTCTTAATATATTCAACTATGAATGACCTAATAGTAATCTTGATGAACTCGATGACTCGAATGCAACGCCTTTTGAAATATGTCATGAATGACTCAAAGTAATATATCTAAAATGAGCAAATGCACAACGGAAGATTTCTTTCATACCTGAGAATAAACATGCTTTAAAGTGTCAACCAAAAGGTTGGTGAGTTCATTAGTTTAACATAAATAATTATTTCCATCATTTTAATAGACCACAAGATTTTCATTTTCATTTCTCATAAATATACGTCCCATGCATAGAGAAAAAATCATTCATATGGTGAACACCTGGTAACCGACATTAATAAGATGCATATGAGAATATCCCCTATCATTCCGAAAAATCCTTCAGACATGATAAAAACGAATTCGAAGTACTAAAGCATCCGGTACTTTGGATGGGGTTCGTTAGGTCCAATAGATCTATCTTTAGGATTCGCGTCAATTATTAGATCGGTTTACTAATTCTTAGGCTACCAAGCAAAAAGGGGCATATTCGGCTTCGATCATTCAACCATAGAATGTAGTTCAATTACTTGTGTCTATTTCATCAAACATTTATAAAAGCGCATGTATTCTCAGTCCCAAAAATATATATTGCAAAAACATTTAAAAAGGGAGCAAATGAAACTCACAATGCAATATTTTGTAGTAAAAATATTCATACTGCGATACTGAACAATGCAGGATTGGCCTTGGATTCATGAACCTATATCAAGTATATATATTAACACAGATAATTAACATGTAATAATAATCAAATTAGCTTATATATATTACTTATTTAATTTAATAATATATTTATTATTTCAAAGGTTATAAATATATTATATATATATATATATATATATATATATATATATATATATATATATATATATATATATATATATATATTTTGTATATTAATATATATATATATATATATATATATATATATATATATATATATATTTTGTATATTAATATTTATATATATAGTTATACTAATACATATATATCTCGATATAATTAGTATTATATTGTTAAATCAAAATTTGTTATTATGTTTGTAGTAACAATAATATTCTAATAATAATAATATTAATGATAATAATAATGATAATAAAAAAAATGTAAATAAAATTATATACAAAAATCATGTTAATAATAATTATGATAATATTACTAGTTTTGATAACAAATGATAACTTTATTAATACAGATAAAATAAAATGATTGTTTTAAATAATAATAATGTTTTTAGTAATAATAGTAATCTTAATAATAACGATGGTTTTAATAGAAATTTTAATAGTCATTTTAATAATAATACTAATTTTAATAATAATTGATAATTTTAATGAAAATGATACTTTTTAATAATAATCTGAATAATAATATTAGTAATAATAACGAATATAGTTTCTGATTACAATTTATAACATCCTCTCTAACATGTTTATTTCCTAATACCAATATAGTTCTTAATCCTTAATATTTTAATCGCATCGTTAAGCATAATCGTAAACATACTTATTATTCATATTAATAATGATAATACTAATAATTAATAATAATAATAATTATGATAAATTTTAGTAATACTTAATAATAATAATAATAATAATAATAATAATAATAATAATAATGATAATAATAATACTATTAGTAATAATAACAACTCAATGATAATTTTAATAATAAATGTCAGTTTTAATAATATTAATCATAATAGTAATAATAATAATTAATTAGTAATAATTATTATATGTTTATCATAATCATAACTATATATATATATATATATATATATATATATATATATATATATATATATATATATATATATATATATATATATATATATATATATATTATATAAATCAAAATTATCAATATCAAAAATAAAAAGATTGAATTATAGTTTATACCCTTCGAGAGAACGAGAGATCAAACGATAGAGTGTGATCATGGTGAAATCGAACAGAAAACAAACAGGGTTATCATCATGATTATAATTATAATCATAATCATAATCTCGCCATTTTCATTATTCATAAATCATCATCATCATGAACTAACATCATCATCATTACCTAAACTATATCAACTCATCATTATAAATATATATAACATAAAATCACCATCACTCACATCATCCCATCATCATCATTATCATCATCATCATCGTGAATCCGTCCATCATCATCATAATTCGTACTCGTGATCTTCATCATTATTTATCACGATCTCTTCATCAAACGCGTACTCGAATCATCATCACCCGATCATAATATCATCATCATGTATCACATATTATAATCACCATCATCTATATCAATTCAAAATACTTTGTAATGGTGAACGAAAACAGAAAATAAATGCAGTTATAGCAGCCCTTTTTCTTCGATGGAGTTTGGTTAAACAGAAAAATGAAATAACCAATTGAGTTGTGTTGGGCTGTGTTTGTACGGGACTAAAACAGAAAGCAAGAATAATAGCTGGTGGATTTCTTATGGCCCAATAACAGCCCAACAATAAATGGATCTAAAATCCCCATTCGTGTACCTGCGTTTTATAATGGAACAAGTATCAATCGCTATCTCCTTTTCTTTACAGCTCATCTTAATATCTTCATCAATCTCCATTATTGTTTTCCATCATAACATCATAAATCCTTCGATTCGCGACTGCTCACAGAACTAATAAAAAAATGCAACAGTAGTCAACAAGTAACTTAGCTGCATCCTTGATGTTCATCTCCTATCATCTTCGCATTTTCAAATCAACATATAAATAGCAGAAGTTGCAGGTCTTTGATTTATCGAACAAAACAAAACTTATGCAATAGTTTGGATCGGGTTATTGTGGTTCATGGGTGCTAAAGTGGAGATGGTTATAAATCGAAGAAAGGAGGTTGTTTGGTGGCGGACTGAAATAGAAACTAAAACAGTAGTAGCAGTAATAATTAGGTGGTTGATTAAAGAATTAAGGTGGCGGTTTGATTATAAACAGAAAAGAAAAGAAAATTAAACGCGAAGGTGATGTTCTAAACAACAACCGGAATCATCATCATTCTATCTTCTTCATCATCATTCTCATCATCTATTCGTCATCATCCAACATAGAAAAGTATAAGTTTAAATGGATTCAATGATATTGGTTTGAAATCGTTCGAAACAAAATTTAGAAGGAGAATAGCATTAGTTAAATGGGTATGGTGGTGGTTCTGTAACATAATTAGAAGTAATAGTATCCTCGATGGTTTTGGTGGTTTATATGATTGAAGTGGTGGCGTGGTGATGGGTTGTTTTCGACAGAACACAAAGAATAAGGGTGGTTTGTCGAATAGAAATAGGAGAATAGAAGTTACAGTAGGCCGATGGGGTTTATGGTTGTGGTTACTGTTTGAGGTGGCGACTTGTAGTGGTGGTTTTGAGGTGAAGAAAGAAACCATATAGTCGTAATTTGGGATTATGAAGGTGACGGTTATGAACTGAAACAGAAATATAATTGCAGGTTTCATCATAGTTTGATTTGGGTTTTGATGGTAGCTTCAACTAGAATGTGATCATCGATCAGAAACATAACCATGAACAGAAAGGTGTTAGAGCAAGTGTGTAATTTATGAGAGGTGATTTCTTGATAAGTGAATCGAACATCTATAGTAACCTTCAAGATTTCTTGTCGAGCAGTAGCAACAGGTTAATCATGTGGCGGTAATGGTGGTTGATTGGTGATCGTGGAGATGGTGGTGGTGGCGGCTGTATGGTTGTGTATGGTGGAGTGGCCGGTGATGTGGTTGGATAATCTCGTAGCTGAGTTGGGCAAGAAGAAAACAAAGAAATGTTGATGTGTAAATGTTGTTCGTTATATCTTTCATTGCTAAACAACTTGATGGTGTTATATATAAATAAAGTGTGAAACCAGCTGTAATTTTGTTATATTCCTACCGACATTTATACACGATTGTTATTTTGTGCTCCGTTGATAATGGATAAAAGTACACAAAAAAATCCCAAATTTTTACGGCGGTTATATTTATTTATTTTAGTCATTATGGTATAAAATTCGATCCTTAAATATTAAATAAAAATTACCTTAAATTCACTCCCAACCCCAAGTAAAATATGAAAAGTTTTAAAATTCAACAAATAGTTCCTAAATACATTTTTAGTAAGCCTAAAATTTATAGAACTCATTTTCATATTATCGTTTATTTTAAAATTACATAAGTTTGAATTTAACTTGCTTAATATCAATCGAAACATTTAAACGAGTATTACAATCATTTAATATTTATTTTTAATATACTCTATTTATATATAGAGATATATTTTAAATGATAATAATTATAATATCCTATTTTTATTTTTTTATTAATTTTTAATAACAACAACATATAATACTTCAAATTATATCTCAAATTATTAGTTATATGTACATACACATATATCTATTTACAATTAATTGTTCGTGAATTGTTGAGAGCAGTTGAAGTCAAATGAATGTACAAAGATAGTTCAAAAATTTTGAGACTCAACATTACAGATTTTGCTTATCGTGTCAGAAACATATAAAGATTAAGTTTAAATTTGGTCAAAAATTTTCGGGTCGTCACAGTACCTACCCGTCAAAGAAATTTCGTCCCGAAATTTGATCGTGGTCATCATGGCTAACCATAAAAATGTTTTCATGACAAATATGAGTCGATAAATAGAGTTTTATCTTCACTGAGTAATATGGATAAGATAATTCGATTACTCGAAGAGTACGGGTGAAGCTATCACAAAAGAGTGAAATGAGGAATTTAAGATTCGTTTTACTTTTGACATAGTCACGTTTGAATTTAGAAAATAAGGTGCGTCTTAACTTTTGACGTTATCTTGGTTGAATTCCGGAATTCAATGGATATAAATAAAATCTTCGAAATCTAAAAGATTGGATTCTTCGACGAGTAACGAAATTAGGATCCTCTTTGATTAAATGCGATGATCTGTCTTGATTGCTTTGTCTGATATTTCACTATAAATCCACCCTCTTCGTTTCCTTATTTCCACAACTCGATTTGACTTGTCAAATTATCAGAAGTCACGAGAAAAGATAGAACTATCAAAAAAAAATATGTTTTTGATATGTTTATAGATTAGATAGAATGTAAGAGTCGTGTAACATGGCACATGATGATGGTACTGTGAATCATCACGTTTCATTAGAAACTCAGCATGACTTACTGTAATATAATCACATTGATCAAGTATCATTATATTATACTAACTCATGCATCAGTTCCCAACACTACTTCAAAATCATTCATAATTTAAATTTGAAGGTTTACAGAATATAGAACTAAACAGTTTCCTTTATGGTGTAATACAGATAACGTGAAAAGATAACTGATTTCAGATAAGGATAGTTATGAAAATATCTTCAGAAATATCGAAGATATTTATGATGATATTTTAGAATTTCTAAGATCGAAGGTTGATGAAGAAAATCCTTTTGCAAGAATTTAGAATAAATAAGGAGCAAGATATTCGCTGAATAGTTCATCAGATACATAATCATCTGAATTTGTTAAATACACTTTTAGTCCTTGTGATTTGTCAACAGTTTCCTTCATGGTTTGCTCAATCCGTTTTCCAGTTCCAAACCTTCTCTTTCTCTGAGCTTTTCCAACACATTATTCGTTATCATCAAACTTTTGATTATTAACGTCGTTTACAGTTTTTGCTGCTTTATCAGCATTTTTCTATTTTTCGAGAACTGATTTGTAGACTGGTTTCTTTTCAGAATTTCGGAGTAAAAGATCATATTTCTAATAGATAAATGTTATATGTATACATATAACTGTTGATGTAGAAACGTTGTGAGTTTTCAAAGTACTGATTGCTGATTCCCGATAATTGGTATGGTAGTTCTCGTTACAAGATGAGGATGAATATATGATAGAGTTTTAATGAACAAATATAATGATATTTCAGAAAGTCGAAGATCCACGAAGTTGTTGGTAAGTTTACTGCTAATGTGGTGGGATATAAACGGTTCTTCGGTAATGATGATAAAAAGAAAACTTATATATCAAAGTTATAATAAGGCTTATTTGAATGAAAAGTCGAAGTTGACTTGCTGAAGCTGTGACAAAATTGGCTAATTTGAAAAAGAATTGCAATGTTATTTTCGGTAATAACAATGCCAAAGGAGCTATCACAGATAGGTGTTAAACGTTTACTCAGGTTCCAAGAGTTTTCAGGTGCATAACTATATGCATCAATCTTTTCTTCCGTAGACGAAGTGCGGTTAGTTTATCCTCTAGATTGAAGTGTTTTCAAGAATCATGAAAGGTTTGAACGCAGATTGTAATCGTCAAGATACAATTGAGGTTTAAGATGAAATCAAGTGGCAAACTTGAAGAAATGTTTAGTTTCAAATGTTATAATCAATATTTTAATTCATTTTAATTGTCCAATGTTGGCAGTCCACAGTTAGCAGTCTACAATTAGTAATTCAATAATTCATATATAGTTTAATATATAATATTTGAATTAGTTAATAAGTATCGTGACCCGTACACCTGTCTCAGACTCGATCACAACTCAAAGTATATATATTATTGTAGAATCAACCTCAAATCTGTATAGAGAACTCGATCATTACTGCATATAGAGTGTCTATGGTTATTCCAAATAATATATATAGATGCGTCGATATGATATGTCAAAACCTTTTATACGTGTCCCGATATTTAAAATGCGTAAATAACAGTATTTAAATGACGATAAATAAAATTGGGAGAATATAAATTGCGATAATTAAATTGCAATAAATAAAATGTAATCAGTTAGCTAGGAACAGTTAGCTAGGATCAGTTAGCATGGATTCTTAACAAAAATTTTTATAGTTAATTTGTTTGTTTCTAACAAATTTTATTTTGTCCAATGTTTTCTTCATTATACCACTTGTTGGATTCTGATAGGTCAAAATCTAAATATAAAATTGAATGAAAATGGTTATTCTGTGATGAACGGATTCGTACTTCTGTGGTTGTAAGTAGGATAGTAAATGACTATTGAATTAGATTCGAAGAATGTACAGTGTAACTTATTAATGTGAAATCTAAATATTTCTAGGGTATTACCTACCCGTTAAAATATTTTCACCATTAACAGTTTGTACAAAAGAATTTTTAATTACAATCTTTATGAAAATATACTTACATATATATTTTCCTCAGATGTAATCGTGGATTTAATGAGTTAATATGATATTAACTCATCTGATTTACCGTTAGAACAAGAATATATAATCTCTAAAACATTAGAGATTACATAATCGCCATGTCGAACGAAGATAAATGATGTAGAACGATATGTAGAATGATGATTATACTCGAGGTACAGAATGAGATGTTGGGGCATGGATTTTTGATGGTACTGTTGGTGCCGGTGATGTTGCTGAAGCTGGGAAATTTTGTACCATATTCTCCAAATTGATTACTCGAGCGCGAAGTTAGTTGACTTCTTCTATTATTCCAGGATGATTGTCGGTAGGAACGAGCGGATGAATAAGGTTTAGAATTTGAGATAATATATAGTCGTGACGAGATACTCTGGAAATGAGAGAGAAAATGGTGTTTCGGATGGTGATGTTATGCGAGGTGTATACGAAATAACTTATATTTTTACTACGAAATATTACACAAGTTTTATTAATTTACGGATGGGATATACCTAAACCTTGCTACAACACTTATAGGCAGTGTACCTAATCGTAGAGTAGTGTAGTTTTTAATAAGTCCGGTTCGTTCCACAGGGAGCTGGCTAAGTTTAACGCTATATTTATTTTACACTATATTTGCATAACTATATATATATATAAGTAATATTATTATTATTATAAAAGGGGGGTTTTACCGTTTAATGACCAGTTTGTGGATTTTAAATAACGCGTAAAGATAAATGACGATAATATAAATGACAGAATTTAAATTGCGATAAAGTAAATTGCAGTAATTAAAATGACAGTAAATAAAGGTACGATGAAATATGAAATAAAAGTATTATGCTTATTTAAACTTCCGTAATCATGATGTTCGACGTGTTGATTTTAATTTATTACCCGGGTTAATTGTCCTTTGTCCTGGATTATTTGATACCAATTTGGTTTTTGTCCATAATAGTCCATCGGTCATAATTATAAAATGCTCGTCAAATTAACCTTATTCCCGAAGTCAAATATTCCAACTAATTAGGGATTCGAACTTTAACAAGGTTTTAATACTTTGTTAATAATTACACCAGGTTATTGACTGCGCGTAATCCAAGATTTTAATACTTTGTTAACAATTACACCAATTATCCTTGTATGTAATCCACCCCTATTTTAATGAGATATGAATATTAATTTACCCACTTGATCAGAATGAATAATCAATTACCCAACCGGAATAATTAATTAAATGATCGTAAAAGATGTCGTATAAACGTCACTAAATAGGACTTACATAATCATTTTAATAATTATTAGATTAACTAAATTGAAGATAGGTTTGACAGGTTCCAATGAGTTGTCGCTCAATTAGACAATACCCCTTATCTATTAATAGTCATAGTCCAATATCTACAAGTGTCGGTCTTTTGTCCAAACCTTAATTATGGTACAAAATCTAATAACCCAATCTTAATTTTTAGTCTAACATCATGATTACTACGTATCAAATAAGCAAAATAATAACTTAGTTACGAGACATTAATTTAAAAAGGAAGAACATAGCTTACAGTGGTGATTAATCGCGTAGCGTTAAACGGACAGAGTTCCGTCTTATAAAACCTTAAAACATTTCTTACAATAACCCAATTATTATTAAACTTAAATTAAACTTTAAATTATATATATATATATATATATATATATATATATATATATATATATATATATATATATATATATATATATATATATATATATATATATATATATATATAATTATTATTATTATTACAGAGAAGGAAAAGAAAAAGATATCCTCTAAACTCGTCCGAAAAATGCTGAATTTATAGAATGTGGCCTGCTACAGTAACTCATGCGGTCGCATGAGATTTTAGTGCAAATCTCATGCACTCGCATGGGTTTTATGCCTATTTCTCATGCGATCGCATGGTCGTCAGATCCAGCTCACATATTTTTTGTTTGCTAGTTTGTCGATGTTATTTAATATAATATATAATATATAAATAATTTATATAATTATTTAAATATTATATTATATTCTTGTGCATAGTTGACTTGTAATTTTAGCTCCGTTGCGTCGCGCGTTGATAGTTGGCTCAGGTCCCGGTTCCGGTTTTTCGAACGTCCTTTCGTATAATTTAATATCTTGTACTTTGCGTTTTGCGGCTTGTACTCTTATCATTTTTGGACGTTTCTCATCAATAAATTGAACCACTTGAATTATATCTTGTACATTTGAGCTTTTTGGTCATTTGCGTCTTCAAATCGTCGTTTTCTTCTTTTGTCTTCGCACTTATTTATTTAAACGAATATTACATAAAAATGGAACAATTACAACTAAAAGCTTTACATATTGGAAGGATATTGATACTAAATATATGTTCATTTAGAGCACTATCAGATGGGTTTGCCGGTAAGTGCTTTAGATTCATTGTCAAGAGGTGAATTCGGTTGACGGAAAGGATCAACTTCTTCTTGTCTCCAATGATTAAGTAGACTACGAACCCATCAGATGAATTGAAGATGACTAATCGGTTGATCCATTCCGGTTACACTACTTTCGGAGCTTAGGTGGATATCCATATCGGAATAGCTGTCAGAATCCAAGGAATTCGAACTGGTTGAGGGATCCATCTCGTATGATCAGATGGAGGATTTTCGATATGAATTAGATTATAGGATGTAGATTAGTATCCTGCAACACATAATTTACATATGCATATATAATACTAAAATCCCATAATTTACGGAGGAATCTACGAAATATGTCAGGAAAAGTTTACAGTAATAGATATGCTAAGATATGAATTTTGTCTTTACACTATTCATGCAATAAATACTGTAAGATGTGTCTAGACTAAGAATGATAAGGAAGTGATTTTCTAAGGATGATAAGCAGATAATTTCCGACTAGAAATGATAAGCAAAACTTTTGACATGCAGACACGGTCGAAGTCTAGACTCATTAATGCATCCTAACAACTACTAGTTAGACAAACTAATGCAAGACCTGGTTCGCTAAGACCACCGCTCTGATACCACCTGTAAAGACCCGTCCTAATCCATAAGAACGAATACATTACAATTGGTTACATCGCGAGGTACTTGACCTCTATATGATACATTTTAAAAACATTGCATTCGTTTTTAAAAGACAAACTTTCATTTCATTCAAAGTTGATGGCATGCATATCATTTCTTAATATATCCAACTATGAATGACTTAATAGTAATCTTGATGAACTCGACGACTCGAATGCAATGTCTTTTGAAATATATCATGAATGACTCCAAGTAATATCTCTAAAATGAGCAAATGCACAGCGGAAGATTTCTTTCATACCCGAGAATAAACATGCTTTAAAGTGTCAACCAAAAGGTTGGTGAGTTCATTAGTTTAACATAAATAATTATTTCCATCATTTTAATAGACCACAAGATTTTCATTTTTCATAAATATACGTCCCATGCATAGAGACAAAAATCATTCATATGGTGAACACCTGGTAACCGACATTAATAAGATGCATATAAGAATATCCCCTATCATTCTGGAAAATCCTTCGGACATGATAAAAATGAATTCGAAGTACTAAAGCATCCGGTACTTCGGATGGGGTTCGTTAGGCCCAATAGATCTACATTTAGGATTCGCGTCAATTAGTAGATCGGTTTACTAATTCTTAGACTACCAAGCAAAAAGGGGCATATTCGGCTTCGATCATTCAACCATAGAATGTTGTTCAATTACTTGTGTCTATTTCGTCAAACATTTATAGAAGCGCATGTATTCTCAGTCCCAAAAATATATATTGCAAAAGCATTTAAAAGGGGAGCAAATGAAACTCACAATACAATATTTTGTAGTAAAAATATTAATACGACGATACTGAACAATGCAGGGTTGGCCTCGGATTCACGAACCTATATCAAGTATATATATTAACACATATAATTAACATGTAATAATAATCAAATTAGCTTATATATATTACTTATTTAATTTAATAATATATTTATTATTTCAAAGGTTATATATATATATATATATATATATATATATATATATATATATATATATATATATATATATATATATATATATATATATATTTTTGTATATTAATATTTATATATATAGTTATACTAATACATATATATCTCGATATAATTAGTATTATATTGTTAAATCAAAATTTGTTATTATGTTTGTAGTAATAATAATACTCTAATAATAATAATAATATTAATGATAATAATAATGATAATGATAATAAAAAAATGTAAATAAAATTATATACAAAAATCATGTTAATAATAATTATGATAATATTAATAGTTTTGATAACAAATGATAACTTTATTAATACGGATAAAATAAAATGATTGTTTTAAATAATAATAATGTTTTTAGTAATAATAGTAATCTTAATAATAACGATGGTTTTAATAGTCATTTTAATAATAATTGATAATTTTAATGAAAATGATACTTTTTAATAATAATCTGAATAATAATATTAGTAATAATAACGAATATACTTTCTGATTACAATTTATAACATCCTCTCTAACATGTTTATTTCCTAATACCAATATCGTTCTTAATCCTTAATATTTTAATCGCATCGTTAAGCATAATCGTAAACATACTTATTATTCATATTAATAATGATAATACTAATAATTAATAATAATAATAATTATGATAAATTTTAGTAATACTTAATAATAATAATAATAATAATAATAATAATAATAATAATAATAATAATAATAATAATAATAATAATAATAACAACGAAATGATAATTTTAATAATAAATGTCAGTTTTGATAATATTAATCATAATAGTAATAATGATAATTAATTAATAATAATTATTATATGTTTATCATAATCATATATATATATATATATATATATATATATATATATATATATATATATATATATATATATATATATATATATAAGTCAAAATTATCAATATCAAAAATAAAAAGATTGAATTATAGTTTATACCCTTCGAGAGAACGAGAGATCAAACGATCGAGTGTGATCATGGTGAAATCGAACAGAAAACAAACAGGGTTATCATCATGATTATAATTATAATCATAATTATAATCTCATCATTTTCATTATTCATGAATCATCATCATCATGAACTAACATCATCATCATCATCATCATTACCTAAACTATATCAACTCATCATTATAAACATATATAACATAAAATCACCATCGCTCACATCATCCCATCATCATCATTATCATCATCATCATCGTGCATCCGTCCATCATCATCATAATTCGTACTCGTGATCTTCATCATTATTTATCACGATCTCATCATCAGACGCGTACTCGAATCATCATCACCCGATCATAATATCATCATCATGTATCATCATATTATAATCACCATCATCTATATCAATTCAAAATACTTTGTAACGATGAACGAAAACAGAAAAGAAATGCAGCTGTAGCAGCCCTTTTTCTTCGATGGAGTTTGGTTAAATAGAAAAATGAAACAACCGATTGAGTAGTGTTGGGCTGTGTTTGTACGGGACTGAAACAGAAAGCAAGAATAATAGCTGGTGGATTTCTTATGGCCCAATAACAGCCCAACAATAAATGGATCTAAAATCCCCATTCGTGTACCTGCGTTTTATAATGGAACCAGTATCAATCGCTATCTCCTTTTATTTACAGCTCATCTTAATATCATCATCAATCTCCATTATTGTTTTCCATCATAACATCATAAATCCTTTGATTCGCGACTGCTCACAGAACTAATAAAAAAATGCAACAGTAGTCGACAAGTAACTTAGCTGCATCCTTGATGTTCATCTCCTATCATCTTCGCGTTTTCAAATCAACATATAAACAGTAGAAGTTGCAGGTCTTTGATTCATCGAACAAAACAAAACTTATGCAACAGTTTGGATCGGTTTATTGTGGTTAATGGGTGCTAAAGTGGAGATGGTGATAAATTGAAGAAATGAGGTTATTTGGTGATAAACTGAAACAGAAACTAAAACAGTAGTAGCAGTAATAATTAGGTGGTTGATTAAAGAATGAAGGTGGCGGTTTAATTATAAACAGAAAAGAAAATAAAATTAAACGCGAAGGTGATGTTCTAAACAACAACCGAAATCATCATCATTCTATCTTCTTCATCATCATTCTCATCATCTATTCGTCATCATCCAATATAGAAAAGTATAAGTTTAAATGGATTCAATGATATTGGTTTGAAATCGTTCGAAAAAAATTCAGAAGGAGAATAGCATTAGTTAAATGGGTATGGGTGGTGGTTCTGTAAACATAATTAGAAGTAATAGTATCCTCGATGGTTGTGGTGGTTTATATGATTGAAGTGGTGGCGTGGTGATGGGTTGTTTTCGACAGAACACAAAGAATAAGGGTGGTTTGTCGAATAGAAACAGGAGAATAGAAGTTACAGTAGGCCGATGGGGTTTATGGTTGTGGTTACTGTTTGAGGTGGCGACTTGTGGTGGTGGTTTTGAGGTGAAGAAAGAAACCGTATAGTCATAATTTGGGATTATGAAGGTGACGGTTATGAACTGAAACAGAAATATAATTGCAGGTTTCATCATAGTTTGATTTGGGTTTTGATGGTAGCTTCAACTAAAATGTGATCGTCGATCAGAAACATAACCATGAACGGAAAGGTGTTAGAGCAAGTGTGTAATTTATGAGAGGTGATTTCTTGATAAGTGAATTGAACATCTATAGTAACCTTCAAGATTTCTTGTCGAGAAGTAGCAATAAGTTAATCATGTGGTGGTAATGATGGTTGATTGGTGTTTGTGGAGATGGTGGTGGTGGCGGCTGTATGGTTGTGTATGGTGGAGTGGCCGGTGATGTGGTTGGATAATCTCGTAGCTGAGTTGGGCAAGAACAAAACAAAGAAATATTGATGTATAAATGTTGTTCGTTATGTCTCTCATTGCTAAACAACTTGATGGTGTTATATATAAATAATAATATAAATATTAAAATAGTAGAAGGTGGCAAAGAAAGTGTGAAACTGTTGGGATTTAACAAGTTCCAAAATGTTTAAATCATTTTAAGAATCAAATAAAGCGGAAGCATGTGATTACCATTTTTAGAACATTGTATATGAAATATGCTTACAAACTACAAGCAAGTAGAGAATTTATACCCACTCCAAGCTATGAAATATGCTTACAAACTACAAGCAAGTAGAGAATTTATACCCACTCCAAGCTTGTTAGTGTATGATGAAGATGATGATGAAGAATGGAGCCTCAAATGGATGAAACCTCAAGTAGTTATACCCCAAGCTTACCACCAACACCTAGCCTTTGGTTAGGATTTAATTACACTTGAAAATGAACTTGCAAAATCAAATTTGGAACCCTCCTTTTGCTCTAGAAAGGCCACGGCCAACAGCTCTCTTTGAGCAGAATATTTTTTTTTTGCTTTTACTTGAAATGTAGTTGCATGTGTATGTGTTAGAGTCAAGGAACATGCATGTATATGGAATTGGGAAAGCATGACCAAGTAATGGAATCTCTAGCATGTGTGCTTACTGAAGGTATTTCGTATGCCCGAGAGACATATTAAATTAATGTGGCTAATGTGTTATGATCCAAGTCGGGTCATACCCAATAACAAACTTACCGACACTTTATTCGTATTTAATTTTAGCGGTTGGATCGTTGATTAAATACACGACACTTGAACTTTAAAGAAAAGGTTTCTTAAATAATGTTACTTGATATGTTTATATATAAGTTATGAAATAACTTATATAACAAGGATTTAATTATTTATAGGTTAAATAATTAAGTTATGTCACATTTTATAAAATTGGTTTTATAAAATATACATAACAAATAATATACATGTTTATATAATGTGTTTTATAAAATTAAGTTTTATAAAACTGATTTTATAAAATCAGTTTTTTTTTTATATATAATGTATATTATAAAATGATCCTTGTAGTGGCATTGGGAGTTCAAGAAGCATGCTAGAGATTCCATTTGATGCCCATGCTTTCCCAATTCCTATAACATGCATCTTGACTCACTTTGGGACTAAGAGAAGCAATTTACATATCAAAAAAACTGCACAAAACTTCTGATTTTCTGCTGTCCAAAACGTGGGGTATATGCAGCTCAAAGGAGTTCATAATTTGGTTTTTATAAGCTCCATTCAAGTGTGATTAAATCCTAACCAAAGTACTAAGTGTTGGTTACAAGTTTGGGGTATTATCTCTTGAGGTTCCATAGTTTTGGAACTAGTATTCATCATCATCTTTCTTGGTACTTGCTGTCCAGATTTTAAGGTTCAAATAAAGTAGTTTTCTAGCTTGGTTAGTAAGGTTATAAGCTACCAAAGTCTAGCCAAGGTTAAGGGTGACATTGGAGAAGAATAAGCTTGGTGTTTTCATCTTCAAATTCATCATTCTTGGAAGTAAATAACCTCCTAACTTGGAGAAGGTATAACTTCTAAATTACTATCTTGTAGTTTGTAAGCATATTATTTCACAACTTGATCCATGGGATTTAACTTTAAAATGGTTTAAAGATTAACAAGTTAAAATGTAACTAACATGCTTCCGCTTTGATATGTTTCTTAAAAGGTTTTAAGTATCATGAAACTTGTTAAATCCCAACAATGGTATCTAGAGCCGAAGTTGTTGAAATATGCTTCGAGATGGTTATTAAACCCACTATAATTTTGCATTCTATGAACATGCATGAAGTAGAATGTAAAATTTTCGGTTTTGGGTGGTTGTCATTTTGGCCAAAATCACTTGTGATTCTGCATTCTGTACTGCAAATCACTTGTGATTCTGTACTGCCAATCACTTGTGATTCTGTGTTGCCGATCACTTGTGATTCTGTATTGCCTATCACTTATGTTGATGATGTTCACAATCTAAGCCTTGACCTTGTGTTTGGTTGCATGCATGGTTGATTGATATTTATTCAATTGGTTTGTAATAATATTTATTCATTTGGCATGTAATAATTCATTTGGTTATGTAATTTATTTTATATTTGGTATGTAAAATAGATTAGGTTGTATTTTCATTTTTTAGAAAAAAATGTATTAGGATATATTTTTTTTGTAAAAGATGAAGATGCAAGATGAAGAACACAAGAAGAAGCATTTGGATGCAAGATTGAGTGGGAGATTTTGAAATCTCTAACTTTGAGTTATAACCCCTTAACCGGTGGCATTTGTTTTCGGCTAAACAAATGCCTACCAAAATGGCTAGATTGTGAACATCTTTGTTTTGCATGCGTGGTTGTTTTAATTTCTTGTATGATTGTGGATTGTGTGTTTGTATGCTACAAGTTAATCACACAAGTTAACAACAAACAAAACTAAAATTTAATTGGTTAAATTAGACGTTATTAATCACATGCAAAACGACAATTTAAAATGGTTAAATTGAAATGGCTAAAAGGACATTAATAAACGGTTATTAAGATCATGATAAGGATCATATATATAAAATGGTTTACATCATGTAATTGGTTTAATTACAAGACATGAAAATGGATTTCATAAGTACCATACACTAAATGCATGTTGGTGTATAGCAAAATGTTTTCTTAAACTAGAATTTATGAAAACTTAAAATCCCTTTACAAATACAAGGTAAACAAGTTAAACGCCATCCTTTTGTGGGAACACTTGAACATAGTAGTGAACTCATAATGGGATAAAGGTCACCTAACCATTATGAACTAGCTAATATGCTTAAGGTAAAATTCGCACACTTGTGGGATAAAGGTCACCTAACCACTTGTATGTTAATTTTACATGTTTTCACAAGTAGGACGACTTGATTTGGGAATCATGAACTTAGGGTCACCGAAGCATGATGAACAAATAGGCGTTGATGGGATAAATATGCCATGCAAAAGGATTGCATGATCCCAAAACTTAGAAGTTGCAAAAGGATTGCAATTGTCATATAATGACTACCTAGCTAAATCAAATGACGGGATAAAGGTCACCTAACCGAAATTTGGTTTACCGTTGGATTCTAATATTTAATAAGTCAATTATAATAAGAGGGTATTGTTTATTAAATTTAAAATCGATACTTAAAAGAACTTTGTTGAATTTTGTAGATGGCCGCCAATAACAACAACAACATGCAAAACGCACCACTTAACCTAAACCACCTATCATTAAGGTCTCTCTTAGAAAAAGACAAACTCAACCATACCAACTTTATGGATTGGTTCCGCAATCTTCGGATTGTCCTCAAACAAGAGGATAAAGCGTATGTACTTGAGGACCCCATTCCCGATCAACCGGATGAGAATGATGTGGAGGCAATGGCCTCTTACGATAAGTATTGCCACGACTCCCTTCAAGTCTCATGCTTAATGCTTGGGACTATGATACCCGAACTCCAAAAGGATTTCGAACATCATAGTGCATACGACATGATAACGCAATTGAAGGAGATGTTCCTTCAACAAGCGCGTGTCGAACGCTTCGAAACGGTTCGAGCGCTACATGCTTGTCGTATGGACGATACCCAATCGGTTTCATCTTATGTACTTAAGATGAAAAGCCTTATCGATCGTGCTAACCGTCTTAACCTAAACATATCTAATGAGTTAGCCACCGATCTTATCCTTAACTCCCTATCAAAAAGGTTTGATCAATTTGTAATTAATTACAATATGAATGGGATGGATAAGAGCATAGGTGAGCTTCACGGTATGCTTAGAACGGCGGAAACTAGCATGGGTAAAAGGGCTTTACCCATGTTAGCAATCGATCAAGGTGGGTCCAAAGGTAAGACCTCTAAGCCAAAGGTGGCTAAGAGAAAAGGACCCGCTTACCAAGGCAAAGGGAAGGGGAAGATGGTTACCCCAACCATCAACAAGGCTAAGAAGCAAAAGGTAGCCGAGAAGGCAAACCCCAAGGAAGACCCATGTTTCGGTTGCGGTGAAATGGGTCATTGGAAACGAAACTGTCCGATCTATCTTAAGGAGTTGAAGGATAAGAGGGATGCAGGGCAAACCTCAGGTAATATATATATGGTATATATAGAGCTTAGTATTACTTCTTCTAATACATGGGTATTAGACACTGGATGTGGAACTCACATTTGCAATTCATTGCAGGGGTTCAAAAGAAGTAGCAAGCAAACGGGAACATCAAGTCTCTACATGGGTAATGGAGCCAAAGTGCAAGTGAAGGCTCAAGGAGACTTTGTGTTAAAGCTTCCAAGTGGTTTGGAACTTATTTTGAAAGATGTTTTGTATGCACCCGATTTATGTCGAAACATTATTTCCATTTCCCGTTTGAAACAATGTGGTTTTAATCTTAATTTTGTTAATGATGATATCCATATTTATTTAGATAATGTATTCTATTTCAAGGCTTCGCCTTCAAATGGAATTTATGAATTGGTTCATGATGACGCATCATCGAGCTCTATATACCATACAAGCACCAAGAAACTCAAAAGGGATTTGAGTGATTCCTACTTATGGCATTGTCGCCTTGGTCACATAAACAAGAACCGAATGCATACACTTCAAAGGAATGGACTTTTGAAATCAAATGAAATGGATTCATTTGATGTATGCGAATCTTGTTTACAAGGCAAGATGACTAAAGCACCTTTCAAAGGGACTTATGAAAGGGCTAAAGATTTATCGGGATTAATACATTCGGATGTATGTGGACCCTTTAAACCCATAACTAGGAATGGTGAAAGATACTTTGTTACTTTCATTGATGACTTTAGTCGTTTCGGATATGTCTACTTATTAAGACACAAGGACGAAACGTTTGAAGCATTCAAAGAATATCAAAACGAAGTACAAAATCAACTCAATAGGACAATTAAGGTACTACGTACCGATAGAGGAGGTGAATACCTAAGCGATGCCTTCCAAGATCATCTTAGGAGTTGTGGGATTATCTCACAACTTACTCCACCCGGAACACCCCAACTTAATGGAGTTTCCGAAAGGAGGAACCGAACCCTAATGGATATGGTTCGATCTATGATGGCAAGAAGCTCGTTGCCTCTATCATTTTGGGGTTATTGTCTAAGCTCCGCGGCTCGTATTTTAAATATGGCCCCAACCAAGAAAGTGGAACGAACTCCTCACGAGATGTGGTTTGGTAAACCTCCATCTCTATCATACTTAAAAGTATGGGGATGTGAAGCTTATCCTAAGCGTTACGTCCCTAATAAGTTGAATGCTCGATCCACGAAGTGTATCTTCATAGGATATCCCAAGGATGATATGGGATACTATTTCTATGATCCATCCGAGCAGAATGTATTTATTGCTCGGAAGGCGGAATTCCTTGAAACTAAGTTCCTAATGGAAGGAAATAGTGAAAGGAAGATAGATCTTGAAGAGGTTCAAGATCAAGTAGATGATACACAATTGGTTGACACTAGCACTCAACATGAAAATGTTGATAGTGATCAAATGGATGATCAAAATACACAAGACATTCGTAGATCTGGTAGGATTAGCAATCCTCCTGAGAGATATGGGTTTCTCATAGATGGTTGCTATACGGTTGATTTGGATGAACCAACAAACTACCAAGATGCTTTATCAAGGATTGATAAAGATAAATGGCAGGAAGCCATGAACGCCGAGATGCAATCCATGTATGAAAACCAAGTGTGGGAACTTGTTGAGCAACCTCCTAGCTCTAAGCTAGTTGATTGCAAATGGCTTTTCAAAATGAAAACCGACATACATGGAAACTTGGATACATATAAAGCTAGACTTGTTGCAAAAGGTTTCACTCAAACTCAAGGGGTTGATTATGATGAAACTTTCTCGCCTGTGGCAATGCTAAAGTCTATTAGGATATTATTTGCCATTGCTGCTCACTACGACTATGAAATATGGCAAATGGATGTCAAAACCGCTTTCCTAAATGGATATCTTATGGAAGATGTCTATATGGTCCAGCCTGAAGGTTTTGTTGATCCAAAATATCCTAAAAGTGTATGCAAGTTAAAGAAGTCAATCTACGGATTAAAACAAGCATCTAGAATGTGGAATCATCGTTTTAATGAGGAAGCCGAGAAATTTGGCTTCATTAAAAATGGTGATGAAGCTTGTGTATATAAGAAAGCTAGTGGGAGCACCATCATGTTCCTTGTACTATATGTGGATGATATATTATTATTTGGGAATGATATTACCACAATGCAAGGAGTCAAAACTTGGCTAAAGAGTTGCTTCTCCATTAAGGATCTTGGAGATGCACAATACATATTGGGGATAGGGATCTATAGAAATAGATCCAAGAGATTGATAGGTTTAAGTCAAAGTACATACATTGATAAAATCTTGAAAAGGTTCAAGATGGAAAACTCTAAGAGAGGTTTGGTACCTATTCAAAAGGGAACCGTTCTCAGTTCATCTCAGTGTCCTGCCACGAAAGATGAACAAGAGAGAATGAAGAAAGTCCCATACGCATCTGCTATTGGGTCTATCATGTATGCAATGATATGTACTAGACCGGATGTGTCATGCGCTCTAAGCTTGACAAGTAGATACCAGAACAACCCAGGAAACAGTCATTGGATTGCTGTTAAAAGTATATTGAAATACCTTAGGAGAACTAAGGATATGTTTCTAATATATGGGTCTGGTGAGGAGGAACTCGCCGTAAAAGGTTACGTGGACGCGAGTTTCCAAACTGATCGAGATGACTCTCGATCACAATCCGGTTATGTCTTCATGTTAAATGGTGGTGCGGTCTCTTGGAAGAGTTCGAAACAGAAAGTTGTTGCGTTATCCACTACAGAGTCGGAGTACATTGCCGCCTCACTGGCAGCTCAGGAAGCTGCATGGATGAAGAAATTCATCGACGACTTAGGAGTGGTCCCTTCCATTCAGGACCCTCTTGAGATCTTTTGTGACAACGAGGGTGCGATTGCTCAAATCAAGGAACCTCGTGCTCATCAAAAGACTCGTCACATTGAGCGGAGATTCAACTACATCAGGGATGAGGTTGAAAAGGGAAAGATATGTATTCACAAAGTTCACACAGATCAAAATGTTGCGGATCCACTCACGAAGCTTTTACATGGGCCAAAACATGAGGGACATGTTTGTGCATTAGGGCTTCGATATTCTAGTGATTGGATATGATCTATTTTAAGTATTGTACCGGAACGAAATTATTCAAACTCATTAATATAACTATGGTGTTAATTTATTTGAGTTATGTTCCTATTTTGCATATTTCATCCATGAATAAGCAATTACTCTAAATTTCCGTAGTCGATCACATTTGTGGGAACAAGTGTGAGGTTTAGACTATTATGAACTCGGATTGGTATACATTCATAGGTTGAATGTGGGGCAAGGTTGCAACCAAGGTTCATAGATATTTGTGGGAAACAAATATTGGAAGACCCGCTCTCAAGAATTACTGTATAGAGCCTTTGTGGTTGATCACATGTAATCTTGAGTAAAGGCGAATATCATTGTATCCTCTGACCTGAGATACATATTGGGTTCGGATATTCACCAAGTACTGTGCCTTGATTCTTTCCTTCGCTATTCTGAAACATGGTAGTACATAAGGAAGAACTCAGGTATATTACAAAGTGTATATCTAGGACGTATGTAGTCAAGATGGAATTTGTCCCTCTTATTCGTTGAGAGTCAGATGTCTAAGGCCTGAAAAGTTAAATCTATAAGAGAGTGATCACTCTGTATCTCTTGGATTTAACATGACATCTATGATGAAAGGATATAATGAAAGATTCACCTACATATATCAGTTCGAGTAGGGAGCTCGAAAAGGGATGATGTTATTGAATGGCACAAAGTCATAACATATTAGGGGTGATGGACGGTGTGTTAGGCTGTATCCATCACTTGCATTAATTTCTTATGTTTCTCGTGCAAGTGGGAGATTGAAGGTATTTCGTATGCCCGAGAGACATATTAAATTAATGTGGCTAATGTGTTATGATCCAAGTCGGGTCATACCCAATAACAAACTTACCGACACTTTATTCGTATTTAATTTTAGCGGTTGGATCGTTGATTAAATACACGACACTTGAACTTTAAAGAAAAGGTTTCTTAAATAATGTTACTTGATATGTTTATATATAAGTTATGAAATAACTTATATAACAAGGATTTAATTATTTATAGGTTAAATAATTAAGTTATGTCACATTTTATAAAATTGGTTTTATAAAATATACATAACAAATAATATACATGTTTATATAATGTGTTTTATAAAATTAAGTTTTATAAAACTGATTTTATAAAATCAGTTTTTTTTATATATAATGTATATTATAAAATGATCCTTGTAGTGGCATTGGGAGTTCAAGAAGCATGCTAGAGATTCCATTTGATGCCCATGCTTTCCCAATTCCTATAACATGCATCTTGACTCACTTTGGGACTAAGAGAAGCAATTTACATATCAAAAAAACTGCACAAAACTTCTGATTTTCTGCTGTCCAAAACGTGGGGTATATGCAGCTCAAAGGAGTTCATAATTTGGTTTTTATAAGCTCCATTCAAGTGTGATTAAATCCTAACCAAAGTACTAAGTGTTGGTTACAAGTTTGGGGTATTATCTCTTGAGGTTCCATAGTTTTGGAACTAGTATTCATCATCATCTTTCTTGGTACTTGCTGTCCAGATTTTAAGGTTCAAATAAAGTAGTTTTCTAGCTTGGTTAGTAAGGTTATAAGGTACCAAAGTCTAGCCAAGGTTAAGGGTGATATTGGAGAAGAATAAGCTTGGTGTTTTCATCTTCAAATTCATCATTCTTGGAAGTAAATAACCTCCTAACTTGGAGAAGGTATAACTTCTAAATTACTATCTTGTAGTTTGTAAGCATATTATTTCACAACTTGATCCATGGGATTTAACTTTAAAATGGTTTAAAGATTAACAAGTTAAAATGTAACTAACATGCTTCCGCTTTGATATGTTTCTTAAAAGGTTTTAAGTATCATGAAACTTGTTAAATCCCAACAATGGTATCTAGAGCCGAAGTTGTTGAAATATGCTTCGAGATGGTTATTAAACCCACTATAATTTTGCATTCTATGAACATGCATGAAGTAGAATGTAAAATTTTCGTTTTTGGGTGGTTGTCATTTTGGCCAAAATCACTTGTGATTCTGCATTCTGTACTGCAAATCACTTGTGATTCTGTACTGCCAATCACTTGTGATTCTGTGTTGCCGATCACTTGTGATTCTGTATTGCCTATCACTTATGTTGATGATGCTCACAATCTAAGCCTTGACCTTGTGTTTGGTTGCATGTATGGTTGATTGATATTTATTCAATTGGTTTGTAATAATATTTATTCATTTGGCATGTAATAATTCATTTGGTTATGTAATTTATTTTATATTTGGTATGTAAAATAGATTAGGTTGTATTTTCATTTTTTAGAAAAAAATGTATTAGGATATATTTTTTTTGTAAAAGATGAAGATGCAAGATGAAGAATACAAGAAGAAGCATTTGGATGCAAGATTGAGTGGGAGATTTTGAAATCTCTAACTTTGAGTTATAACCCCTTAACCGGTGGCATTTGTTTTCGGCTAAACAAATGCCTACCAAAATGGCTAGATTGTGAACATCTTTGTTTTGCATGCGTGGTTGTTTTAATTTCTTGTATGATTGTGGATTGTGTGTTTGTATGCTACAAGTTAATCACACAAGTTAACAACAAACAAAACTAAAATTTAATTGGTTAAATTAGACGTTATTAATCACATGCAAAACGACAATTTAAAATGGTTAAATTGAAATGGCTAAAAGGACATTAATAAACGGTTATTAAGATCATGATAAGGATCATATATATAAAATGGTTTACATCATGTAATTGGTTTAATTACAAGACATGAAAATGGATTTCATAAGTACCATACACTAAATGCATGTTGGTGTATAGCAAAATGTTTTCTTAAACTAGAATTTATGAAAACTTAAAATCCCTTTACAAATACAAGGTAAACAAGTTAAACGCCATCCTTTTGTGGGAACACTTGAACATAGTAGTGAACTCATAATGGGATAAAGGTCACCTAACCATTATGAACTAGCTAATATGCTTAAGGTAAAATTCGCACACTTGTGGGATAAAGGTCACCTAACCACTTGTATGTTAATTTTACATGTTTTCACAAGTAGGACGACTTGATTTGGGAATCATGAACTTAGGGTCACCGAAGCATGATGAACAAATAGGCGTTGATGGGATAAATATGCCATGCAAAAGGATTGCATGATTCCAAAACTTAGAAGTTGCAAAAGGATTGCAATTGTCATATAATGACTACCTAGCTAAATCAAATGACGGGATAAAGGTCACCTAACCGAAATTTGGTTTACCGTTGGATTCTAATATTTAATAAGTCAATTATAATAAGAGGGTATTGTTTATTAAATTTAAAATCGATACTTAAAAGAACTTTGTTGAATTTTGTAGATGGCCGCCAATAACAACAACAACATGCAAAACGCACCACTTAACCTAAACCACCTATCATTAAGGTCTCTCTTAGAAAAAGACAAACTCAACCATACCAACTTTATGGATTGGTTCCGCAATCTTCGGATTGTCCTCAAACAAGAGGATAAAGCGTATGTACTTGAGGACCCCATTCCCGATCAACCGGATGAGAATGATGTGGAGGCAATGGCCTCGTACGATAAGTATTGCCACGACTCCCTTCAAGTCTCATGCTTAATGCTTGGGACTATGATACCCGAACTCCAAAAGGATTTCGAACATCATAGTGCATACGACATGATAACGCAATTGAAGGAGATGTTCCTTCAACAAGCGCGTGTCGAACGCTTCGAAACGGTTCGAGCGCTACATGCTTGTCGTATGGACGATACCCAATCGGTTTCATCTTATGTACTTAAGATGAAAAGCCTTATCGATCGTGCTAACCGTCTTAACCTAAACATATCTAATGAGTTAGCCACCGATCTTATCCTTAACTCCCTATCAAAAAGGTTTGATCAATTTGTAATTAATTACAATATGAATGGGATGGATAAGAGCATAGGTGAGCTTCACGGTATGCTTAGAACGGCGGAAACTAGCATGGGTAAAAGGGCTTTACCCGTGTTAGCAATCGATCAAGGTGGGTCTAAAGGTAAGACCTCTAAGCCAAAGGTGGCTAAGAGAAAAGGACCCGCTTACCAAGGCAAAGGGAAGGGGAAGATGGTTACCCCAACCATCAACAAGGCTAAGAAGCAAAAGGTAGCCGAGAAGGCAAACCCCAAGGAAGACCCATGTTTCGGTTGCGGTGAAATGGGTCATTGGAAACGAAACTATCCGATCTATCTTAAGGAGTTGAAGGATAAGAGGGATGAGTTTGTAAGCACACATGCTAGAGTTTGAACCACTTCGTTTCGTTACCTGAGGTTTGACCATGATTAATAAATTAATACCATAATTATATTAATGAGTTTGAACCACTTCGTTTCGTTACAATACATAAAACAGATCACAACCAATCACTAGAATATCGAAGCCCTAATGCACTAACATGCCCTTGATGTTTTGCACCATGTAAGAGCTTCGTGAGTGGATCCGCTATATTAAGATCTGTGTGAACTTTGCAAATACATATCTTTCCCTTTTCAACTTCATCCCTTATGTAGTTAAATCTCTGCTCAATGTGACGGGTCTTTTGGTGAGCACGAGGTTCTTTGATTTGAGCAATCGCACCCTCGTTGTCACAAAAGATCTCAAGAGGGTCCTGAATGGAAGGGACCACTCCTAAGTCATCAATGAATTTCTTCATCCATGCAGCTTCCTGAGTTGCCAATGAGGTGGTAATGTACTCTGACTCTGTAGTGGATAATGCAACAACATCCTATTTTGAACTCTTCCAAGAGACCGCACCTCCATTTAACGTGAAGACATAACCGGACTGTGATCGAGAATCATCTCGATAATTTTGGAAACTCGCGTCCACGTAACCTTTTACAGCGAGTTCCTCCTCACCAGACTCGTATATAAGAAACATATCCTTAGTCCTCCTAAGGTATTTCAATATACTTTTAACCGCAATCCAATGACTATCTCCTGGGTTATTCTGGTATCTACTTATCAAGCTAAGAGCGTATGACACATTCGGTCTAGTACATATCATTGAATACATGATTGACCCAATAGCATATGCGTACGGGACTTTCTTCATTCTCTCTTGTTCATCTTTCGTGGTAGGGCACTAAGATGAACTGAGAAGCGTTCCTCTTTGAATAGGTACCAAACCTTTCTTAGAGTTCTCCATCTTAAACCTTTTCAAGACCTTTTCAATGTATGCACTTTGATTTAAACCTATCAATTTCTTGGATCTATCTCTGTAGATCCCAATCCCCAAAACGTATTGTGCTTCTCCAAGATCCTTAATGGAGAAGCATTTGCTTAGCCAAGTTTTAACACCTTGCATTGCCGGAATATCATTTCCAAATAACAATATATCATCCACATATAGTACAAGGAACATGATTGTGCTCCCACTAGCTTTCTTGAATACACAAGCTTCATCACCATTTTTAATGAAGCCAGATTTCTTGGCCTCCTCATTAAAACGATGATTCCACATTCTAGATGCTTGTTTCAATCCGTAGATTGACTTTTTTAACTTGCATACCTTTTTAGGATATTTCGGATCAACAAAACCTTCAGGCTGAACCATATAGACATCTTCCTCAAGATGTCCATTTAGGAAAGCGATCTTGACATCCATTTGCCATATTTTATAATCATAATGAGCAGCAATGGCAAATAATATCCTAATAGACTTTAGCATTGCCACAGGCGAAAAGGTTTCATCAAAGTCAACCCCTTGAGTTTGAGTGAAACCTTTTGCTACAAGTCTAGCTTTATATGTATCCAAGTTTCTATGTATGTCAGTTTTCATTTTGAGAAGCCATTTACAATCAACTAGCCTTGAGCCAGTAGGTTGTGCAACAAGTTCCCAAACTTAGTTGTCATACATGGATTGCATCTCAGCGTTCATGGCTTCCTGCCATTTATCTTTATCAATCCTTGATAAAGCATCTTGGTAGATTGTTGGTTCATCTAAATCAACCACATAGCAACCATCCATGAGAAACTCATATCTCTCAGGAGGATTACTAATCCTACCAGATCTGCGAACGTCTTGTATATTTTGATCATCCATTTGATCATTCTCAACATTTTCATGTTGAGTGCTAGTGTCAACCAATTGTGTATTATCTACTTGATCTTGAACCTCTTCAAGATCTATCTTCCTTTCACTATTACCTTCCATTAGGAACTTAGTTTCAAGGAATTCAGCCTTTCGAGCAACAAATACATTTTGCTCGGATGGATCATAGAAATAGTATCCCATATCATCCTTGGGATATCATATGAAGATACACTTTGTGGATCAAGCATTCAACTTATTAGGGACGTAACGCTTAGGATAAGCTTCACATCTCCATACCTTTAAGTATGAAAGAGATGGAGGTTTTCCAAACCACATCTCATGAAGAGTTCGTTCCACTTTCTTGGTTGGGGCCATATTTAAAATACGAGCCATGGAGCATAGAAAATAACCCCAAAATGATAGAGGTAACGAGCTTCTAGCCATCATTGATCGAACCATATCCATTAGGGTTCGGTTCCTCCTTTCAGAAACTCCATTAAGTTGGGGTGTTCCAGGAGGAGTGAGTTGCGAGATAATCCCACAACTTTTAAGATGATCTTGGAAAGCATCGCTTAGGTATTCACCTCCTCTATTGGTACAAAGTACCTTGATTGTATTATTGAGTTGATTTTGTACTTCGTTTTGATACTCTTTGAATGCCTCAAAAGTTTCGTCCTTATGTCTTAACAAGTAGACATATCCGAAACTACTGAAGTCATCAATGAAAGTAACGAAGTATCTTTCACCATTCCTAGTTATGGGCTTGAAGGGTCCACATACATCCGAATGTATTAATCCCAATAAGTCCTTAGCCCTTTCATAGGTCCCTTTGAAAGGTGCTTTAGTCATTTTTCCTTGTAAACAAGATTCACATACATCAAACGAGTCTAGTTCATTTGATTTCAAAAGTCCATTCTTTTGAAGTGTATGCATTCGATTCTTGTTTATGTGACCAAGGCGACAATGCCATAAGTAGGAATCACTCAAATCCCTTTTGAGTTTCTTGGTATTTGCATGGAACATTGAGCTATTGTATGATGTGTCGTCTTGAACCAATTCATAAATACCATTCAAAGGCGAAGCCTTAAAATAGAACACATCATATAAATAAACATGGATATCATCATTAATGAAATTAATATTAAAACCATATTGTTTCAAACGGGATACAGAAATAATGTTTCGAGATAAATCGGGTGCATATAAAACATTTTTCAAAATAAGCTCCAAACCACTTGGTAGCTTCAAAACAAAGTCTCCTTGAGCTTTCACTTGCACCCTTGCTCCATTTCCCATGAAGAGACTTGTTGTTCCCGCATCTTGATTACTTCTTTTGAACCCCTGCAAAGAATTGCAAATATGAGTTCCACATCCTGTGTCTAATACCTATGTATTAGAAGAAGTAATACTAAGCTCAATGTATACCATATATACATTACCTGAGGTTTTCCCTGCATCCCTCTTTTCTTTTAACTCCTTTAGGTAGACCGGGCAGTTGCGTTTCCAGTGACCCATTTCACCGCAACCAAAGCACGGATTTTCTTTGGGGTTTGCTTTACCTGCAACCTTTTGCTTCTTGTTATTATTGGTTGGGGTAACCATCTTCCCCTTTCCCTTGCCCTTGCCTTGGTAGGCGGGTCCTTTCCTCTTAGCCACCTTTGGCTTAGAAGTGTTATTGTTTTTAGACCCACCTTCATTGATCATAAACATGGGTGAAGCCCTTTTACCCATGCTTGCTTCAGCCGTCTTAAGCATGGCATGTAATTCGCCAATGCTCTTATCCCAGCCATTAATATTGTAATTCAATACGAATGTGTCAAACCTTTTTGACAAAGAATTAAGGATAAGGTCCGTGGCTAATTCATGAGACACATTGCAATTTAGACGGTTCGCTCGATCAATTAGGCTTTTCATCTTAAGGACATAAGATGAAACGGATTGGGAGTCGTCCATCCGACATGCATGAAGCGCTCGAACCGTTTCGAAGCGCTCGACACAAGCTTGTTGAAGGAACATCTCCTTTAATTGTGTGATCATGTCATACGCACTATGATGCTCGAAGTCCTTTTGGAGTTCGGGTATCATAGTCCCAAGCATAAGGCAAGCGACTTGCACCGAATCGGTGCAATACTTATCCCAATAAGCCATGCCTTCCGTATCATCCTCGTCGGGTTGATCGGGAATGGGGTCTTCAAGCACATACGCCCTATCCTCAAGTTTGAGGACAATTCTTAGATTGCAAAACCAATCCATGAAATTCGTATGGTTGAGTTTTTCCTTTTTGAGGATAGACCTCAACGATAGGTTGTTAAAGTTGATTGGTGCGGTTGGAATGTTGTTGTTATTGGCAGCCATCTACAAAATTTAACAAAGTTGTTTAAGTATCAATTTTAATTTAACAATCAATACCCTTTAAATCCAATTGATATTTATTAAATTTTATAATCTAACGGTAAACCAAATTTCGGTTAGGTGACCTTTATCCAGTCATTTGATTTAGCTAGGTAGTCATTATATGACAATTGCAATCCTTTTGCAACTTCTAAGTTATGGGATCATGAAATCCTTTTGCATGACATATTTATCCTATCAACGCCTATTTGTTCCTCATGCTTCGGTGACCCTAAGTTCATGATTCACAAATCAAGTCGTCCTACTTGTGTAAACGTGTAAATTTAACATACAAGTGGTTAGGTGACCTTTATCCCACAAGCATGCGAAATTTACCTTAATCATATTAGTTTGCTCATAATGGTTAGGTGACCTTTATCCCATTAGGAGTTCCCTAATATGCCTAAGTGTCACACAAAAGGATGGCGTTTAACTTGTTTGCCTTGTTAATAAGGGATTTTAAGTTTTCATTATTTCTAGTTTAAACTTTTTTTGCCATACACCAACATGCATTTAGTGTATGGTACTTATGAAAAACCATTTTCATGTCTTGTAATTAAGCCAATTACTTGATATAAAACATTTTATATATGTTTTAATAACCAATTATTATAACCCATTAGGCATTTTTAATTTAAGCAATTAAATTATCGTTTTGCATGTCGTTAATAATGTCTAGTTTAACCAATTAAATTGTCATTTTGCTTGTTGTTATCTTGTGATTTACTTGTAGCAACCAAACATACAAACACAATAAATAACCATGCATGCAAAAATAAATATATTCACAATCAAGCCAATTTGGTAGACATTTGTTTAGCCGAAAACAAATGCCACCGGTTAAGGGGTTATAACACAAAGTAGGAGATTTTAAATCTCTCACTTAATCTTGCATCCTTCCTCGTGTTCTTCATTGTCACCTTCTTGTATCTTCATTTTTACAAAATATATCCTAATACATTTTTCTCTAAAAAAATAAAAATACAACCTAATCTATTTTACATACCAAATATAAAATAAATTACATCACCAAATGAATAAATATTATAAACCAAATGAATGAATTAATATTACATACCAAATGAATGAATTAAATCAACCAAACATTCAACCATACAAACACAAGGTCAAGGCTAAGATTGTGAACATCATCATACAACCAAACATGACCAAAATGGAAGAATCCAATCCCATTTTTGGGTCTCCCAAATTCGGCCAAAAAATAGAACCCACCCAAACATATAATTTTTGCATTTTAATTTCATGCATGTACATAAAATGCAAAATATATAGTGAGTATAATAACCATCTCAAAGCATATTTCAATAACTTCGGCTCTAGATACCATTGTTGGGATTTAACAAGTTCCAAAATGTTTAAATCATTTTAAGAATCAAATAAAACGGAAGCATGTGATTACCATTTTTAGAACATTGTATATCTTTAACCAATTAAAGTTAAATCCCAATTAGGATCAAGTTATGAAATATGCTTACAAACTACAAGCAAGTAAAGAATTTATACCTACTCCAAGCTTGTTAGTGTATGATGAAGATGATGATGAAGAATGGAGCCTCAAATGGATGAAACCTCAAGTAGTTATATTCCAAGCTAACCACCAACACCTAGCCTTTGGTTAGGATTTAATTACACTTGAAAATGAACTTGCAAAATCAAATTTAGAACCCTCCTTTTGCTTTAGAAAGGCCAAGGCCAACAGCTCTCTTTGAGCAGAATTTTTTTTTTTGCTTTTACTTGAAATGTAGTTGCATGTGTATGTGTTAGAGTCAAGGAACATGCATGTATATGGAATTGGGAAAGCATGACCAAGTAATGGAATCTCTAGCATGTGTGCTTACAACTCTAATGCCACTCCCATCTAGTTTATAAAATAATGTTTGACATAATTTACAAGCTTGCATTTTATAAACTTGATTTTATAAAATTAGATTTTATAAAACAAATTTCATAAACTTTCATTTTATAAATTATGTATACATTATTTATAAAACCAATTATATAAAATTCCATATTATTTGTTATGTATACTTTATTTTATAAAACCAATTTTATAAAATGCAACATAACTTAATTAATTATTTAACCTATAAATAATTAAATCCTTATTTTATAAATCATTCCATGATTTATATACATATCAAGTGTTATTATTTTAGAAACCTTTTTCTTAAAATTCAAGTGTCGCGTAATTCAATCAACGATCCAATCGTTAAGATTAAATACGAATAAGGTGTCGGTAAGCTTGTTATTGGGTATGACCCGACTTGGATCAAAACACATTAGCCACATTAATTTAATATATCTCTCGGGCATACGAAATACCTTCAGAAACCAGCTGTAATTTTGTTATATTCCTACCAACGTTTATACCCGATTGTTATTTTGTGCTCCGTTGATAATGGATAAAAGTGCACAAAAAAATCCCAAATTTTTACAGCAGTTATATTTATTTATTTTGGTCATTATGGTATAAAATTCGATCCTTAACTATTAAATAAAAATTACATTAAATTCACTCCGAACCCCAAGTAAAATATGAAAAGTTTTAAGATTCAACAAATAGTTCCTAAATACATTTTTAGTAAGCCTAAAATTTATAGAACTCATTTTCGTATTACCGTTTATTTTAAAATTACATAAGTTTGAATTTAACTTGCTTAATATCAATTGAAACATTTAAACGAGTATTACAATCATTTAATATTTATTTTTAGTATACTTTATTTATATATAGAGATATATTTTAAATGATAATAATTATAATATCCTATTTTTATTTTTTTTTATTAATTTTTAATAACAACAACATATAATACTTCAAATTATATCTCGAATTATTAGTTATATGTACATACACATATATCTATTTACAATTAATTTTTCTTGAATCATCGAGAGCAGTCGAAGTCAAATGAATGTACAAAGATAGTTAAAAAATTTTGAGACTCAACATTACAGACTTTGCTTATCGTGTCAGAAACATATAAAGATTAAGTTTGTCGGAAATTTCTGGGTGGTCACAACTATAACGCTTACTGGATTATGATGTTCTTCCTTGTGCCTAATAATAATCGTCATCAATATCCATATTTGAAGACGTATTTCCACAATTTTGCTTTATGTCTTCTTGCGCACGCATGTAATCATGCGTTTCTTTTATAGCTTCTGCGAAAGTTTGCGGCACTCTTCTGCATTACCACTGCCACAGTGCAAGATGTCTTTCCGTATCTATGGAATGTATAAAGCGAGACACCTTCTGACTTTCGGGGAGGTCTTATATTTTGGCCACTTCCTTGGTGTACCTATCCATGATTTCTCCCAAACTTTCTTTTGGTTTTTTTTTGATGTCGTGGCATTCAACATTCGTTCTTTCGCGGGCACGCATGTTGTGGAAATTTAACAGGAATCTTGAACGTAAATCTACAAAGCCTGTAATGCTTTGGGATGGCAAACTATTGAACCATTCCCTTGCTACCTCCTGCAGCACTATTGGTAGCATGTGACATGCTACTGTGTCACCCCAGCTATGCGTTCTTGCGGTTTCTTCAAATTTTTGCAAGAAATCATCTGGATATGATAATCCATCGTAGATTTCCAATGTTAAAGGTAACACAAGTACTACTATAAAAGGATGAATCGCAATATGCGGCACAAAATTTTCTGTCGTAGGGACTAACTCGAGACTTTGTTTAGATTTTTGTCCTTGCATTACCTCGAACCAGTTATTCATAAATTCTTATACTCGTGCTGGTTCATTAAAAGCTGGTGCCAGATGCGGTGGCACAACTTTTTGCAACTGAGATATAAAAATGTTTGATTGAGTCGGATCATATTGCGTCTTACTGTATTGATTGCTTACAACATTAAAAATCAGTTGCGAAGACGCATATGCCGTTGACCCTTATTGTGGTGTCAACGTGATATATGAACCGTCTGGGTTTCTCAAGCCCATCTGTCTGATTCTTTCTTGAGCATTCTCCGTTGTAACTCTCTCGATCGGAGTTTCGGGCTCGATTGAAGTGATAATTGGTATGGTGCCTACACATGTAGTTTCAACTTTATAACCTGGTGGGATGATTTCGCTTGGAGAAGCGAAGCTCAAGTTTTTTGGTGGTAGGTCTTCAAATGGTTTGAAGTTGGTTCCTATTTCTAACACACTTCGATTCTGGTAGGGTGACCGATTTGAGAGTCCACCAACAACCTAGCATACGAGGTTGAGTGGCCCAAAGACATGAAGGTTTCATAGTTTGTAACATACCTGAAAGTCTTAATGTGACTGATCGTATGAAGCCTGTTCGTACGATAATATGTATGCTGCGTTACGTATTAGCAACGAGATGATTTTTAGTGTTTGAGAGCTATGTATTTATAGGCTCATGAATTAAGGTTTGAATAGGATTTCATCCCTAAATAAATGTGATCTTTTCCCTAACCAACTTACGTTGTTTAAGGAATACGAATATGGATTTGTTATGCCGTATATTCTTGTAGAATATAATGGACCCTTGTGCATGTATACGAAACTTACATTAATTAGTATAGGTGCATAAAGTGCGGCTATACCCACTCTATACGTCATAAATGGCAATTAGTATGCAGCCTAGGACTTTGGATGTGTAATCCGCATGGACATACAGATATGCGTATCATTATATGACACCTTAGATGCATGCCCATGTGCCACTAGTAGAAGATTTAATAGGAGGACACCATGAATAGCTTTAACCACATGAACCCCATAACCAATCCCAACCAGAAACATACCGCCAGCGCCATTTGTAGAGAAGAGCCTTATTAAGAAAATTGATGGTCATAACCCTGAGACCACCTTTCTCCTTATTTTTTTATAATACCCTCCCATTTAATCCAATGAATTTTGTGAACTTCCTTTGATTCACCCCACAAGAAAAAGGCGCGAAGAGATTTAAGGATTTTAAGAACACCTTTTGGCACTTTAAAGATAGAGAAAAAGTATATTCCAAGCGCACCTAAAACTGATTTAATCAACATTAAATGACCACCATGAGACAATAGGTTTATTTTCCAATTGGAAAGATGTTTTTCGACCTTATAAATAATCGGTTTCCAATTCTCGACGAGCCTCATATTTGCACCAATTGGGATGCCTAAGTAAGTGAAAGGGAACTAATATCAGCTAAAAAGACACATTTTTACCGCGATATTAGGGCCTAAAAATAATAAAGTTCCAAGCTTTATTGGCAAAATAATCACTTTGTCAGTGATTTTGTAGATTTAGTAATTATGAAGACGATGCAAAAAGAATCAAGAGAATTGGAGCTAAAACGAAGAATCTAGAGCGAAAACGGTGAAAGACAAGCTACGACCTTGGAAACCAAGTTACGATCAAGGAACAAGTGAAATGATCCAAGCAAAATAGCAAATCAGGCAGCCATACGGGCAACCATACGACCTGCCACATCAGATACGGCCTGCCATGCAAACGGCCATGCCAAACGGTTTGTCATACCATACGGGCAGGCCATACGGCTTTCCATACGGCCTGCCAGCTGTATGAAGCCAAAATCCAAGGCTATTTAAAGGGCACTTGTCATCCATTTTCCACACTCCTCTTCACACTCTCTCACTACAATACACTTTCTCTCACTAGAAGCTTTCAAGGCCTTCTAACCTCCGAGCGGGAAATTAAGTACCCGGAGGCGAACGCCGAAGATTGTACTATGAGCGGTCTAAAGGATGTCAGCACTTGTAATGGTCCAGATCTCGTATGTAAAAGGTGAACGCCTTACTTAATCTAATAAAGTTATTTTGTAACTTTAAGTTGCTTTCATCTTGTATACTTGTCTATCCGTTATAAATGTTTATTATGTGTTGAATATCTTATCTGAAACTTATGCTATTGTTATGATGAAACCTTGATGGTTTAGAAGTCTAATTTACGAAACACCCTTTCCATTTACTCACGTGGCTATAACCTAGTATTAGGACCTGATCAACTCTAGGATACAAGGTAAGTAGTTATGTGTACTTAACATCACAATAGGGATGTAGTACCTACGTACAGTTAATCAATTATCCGTTAAAGAAGAGCTGCCCACTTAGGTTGTGATTAGATTACGCAATATAGAGTTCAGAGAACAATGGCTTACTCAAAAGCATGATTCGTGTCAGAAGCAACGTTCTTGAGATGTTGTAAGATGATTCGAGGTTGAGTAAGTGATCACAAAGGAGATACCTTTATCGCAATTAGTAGTACCTTAGGATATCTAAGATTGCACATCTGTTAATGTTGAGGCACAACTTAGTATTAAGTGGAAGAATGTTACTGTAGTTAAACCAACTAGGATTAAGAAAAGCTGAGACTTTCCTTTAGGGATATACCATTTTATTCATGTGCCTAGGATTCTATCCACAAGGTCGTTTAAACCTTCTATGGTTAACTTTGGGAGTAGGGATATCCGTCTTAGCCAGAATCTTCAAAACCTAAACTCTTAGTGACAAATTGATTAGGTTCTCAACCCAATTGATTGAGCTTTATTGTTCATTCTAGGAAGTTAAACTCTTTTAATAGTTCTCCATCAGTATTCTATTTTTCATACCTATGTCTTTTTATTTTTATAGTTTATATTACTTTAGTTAAAGTTTAATCTATCATCACTTGTCGCTAGGGTTAACCATCTAGGCACTTTTGTCCCACATTACTGAGCAAAAATACAAAAATACGAACCTAAGTTATACTTACCACTTACTCGTTAAAAGGAAGACAAGTAGGTAAAATATAGCTAGGAAAACCTAGCTAAATATAACTAATAAAACCATTACTAACTTTTGGTAACTGAATCTGACGTTTTGCGACCTAACGACACCGCATCAATAAAACCATCTGTTTCGGCCATATCATAGGTAGAGTAAGTTTTTGGCGCTACTGCCGGGGATCAAATTTTCTGTCTGTTAAGGTAATCGTTGATTCTGTCAAGATATCTGAGATTCTTAAGTGGTGTCTAAGAAATTCAATTACACACGGACTTGGTTGTTAGATTTGTAACATCCTCAATCGGGCCTAGCTGTAAGATTACTAAATTGCCCTTAAGTTTGTGTTGTGTTATTATATGATTTTATTTTTTATTTAATATTCTTATTAAATAATGATGTAGTTAGGAACAGTTTGTGACAAGGGTTACAGAACAGGTTTGTTTATTTAATTTGGGCTTTATTTGGGTCGCCAAATGATGTACGATAGATTTCAGATAACTGGTAAATACCCGTATGTGATGGGGTATTGTGTTTAGCCTAAATATATAATCTAAAATCAGCTCACTTCTAGCATTTTCTTGGAATTTCTTCACAAACCCGTACCTACACTCTCCCACCCATCAAACCCTAATCTCTTGAAATCTTGATTGAGTCCAAATTGAGTTTAGCAATCGATTGTTACTGATTTTGTGATTCAAACAAGGTATAAATCTCTTGATTTCGTGTATTATGCTACGATTAAAATGATTTTTAGTTAGGTTTTTGGTAAAGGTGCATTTTTGGTCAAAACTTATAATTTTGATGTTGATTTGGTGTAAAACGTTGTCGTTTATGTTTCTTTAGTTGCTATAAATGTTTTAACCTTCGTTCGGCATCAAAACATGCAGAAATCAAGATTTGAGTGATTTTGGTGCGAAACCCCTCAGTTTCTGCTGCTGTAGCTCGATGAATACAACCGCACGGTTGCAGGTTGCAATCGCACGGTTGCGTGGTGTAACAGTACGGATGTAAGTGTAACTGTACGGATGCAGCAGGGTGTGCAACCGGGCCAGAAACTTGCAACCGCACGGTTACATATTGTAACCGTACAGATGGAGGCTGTAACCGTACGGATGCATGTGCAACCATACGGATGTAGATCAGAGATGCATTATAGTGAAATTTAGCTGTTTTCTAGCCGTTATGCTCCCCATTTGTATATTGATGTTCATGATGTAAATTTTGAAAATGCATAAGTGTTAAGTAGAAATTTTTAGCGACGCATTTTGATAAAAAAAAAATTTGTACTTTTTTGTTTGGTGTTAACGGACAGAAACTAATTTGATTTTCCTTATGTTCAGGTGATAAGGATAAAGAAGCCGCTTAGTAGTAGATTATCTGAGCTGGTTGCTGGTATTTGGCGAGTGGGACTAAATAGAGTATATAGTATGGAGTCGCATGTTATATTATGATTGCCATGCTTGTTAGATATACTTACTGATACAGTTAGTTATTATGTGTGATGACTGTATGTTAGTTGATGCTTGTCTGCTGGAGCCCAGTGCATCCCTATTGTATGGTAGCCTCAGTAGGAGAGATCAACCTGCGGGATGAGTTCCTCATGTGGTAGCCTAGACAATCGTGGTGTATATATGTGTGAATGACGCGTCCGTTGCGTGTGTATTATATATTTACATACGGTGGTGGAGGAACTTCTGGTAAGCCACAGTCTGATCAACTAGTGGTTAATGGTTTGGCCGAGCCGCCAGAGTCTATGTAGACGGCACTTGGGTGATGTTTATGTGTTAGTTTTTGTGACATGATTAGTATAACGGTTCATGTGTACTATTGCTTGTAGTTAGTAGTACTCACTTAGCTTCATGCTAATTCCTCTCCATCTCCTCCCTGCAGGTTGATAGCTTTTGTAGATAGTGCTTTTTGGGAGAAGACGGGCATGATGATGTTACGTTTGACAGGGTTAACTCTGATGTGATCTTTTATAGTTTGAACTGTGTTCTTTTGAAAACAGAATGTAATTACGTCTTTTCCAGTTAGATATGTAAATTGTGTTAATGACACGTGACATTGGATTTACTGTATTGACAATAGTTAGAGTTATTTGGTAATTAATAAATAATTGCTTCTGCCATGTATAAAAAAAATTAGCAGTGTCACAAGTTGGTATCAGATCTTAGTTTGGCAGCATGTGCATTGTGATTTAAATGTCACGTTCCCAAACTTAGTAGAGTCATGTCAAACATAACATGATGGGGATGGGTTAAGTGAGTATTTGGACAAGTTATGTGTTAGTTGTTAATACTAACCGAGTTTATACTAAGCCTTGGTGTGAGTGTTGTGGTAGTGCAGTAATGGCAGATAATGAAGCAAACGCTGCTAGCCCTACTATCCCTGGAATTGGTACTTTTGAGCTCCCGATGAAGATGGGCATGTGTCATCGGAAGAGGAAACCTCACAAGACGTTATAAACCTTCAAAGTCGATTACTAGAAGCTCAGGAGAAAATTAAAGAACTAGAACAAGAACAAACAAGATGGGACCCTAATACCACTGTGTTGAACACAACTTTTCCTTCAAACCTTTATACTCAAGCGAGTTGCAATTCCCAATCACAGTTTCCTTAAACCACCTATCAAAACCTCCAAATGCCATTCCTGTTTAACCAGTCGTTTCCAAATCAGATGATATACCCATTTCAAGTTCTCGAGATGAGAAAGAAGTGTACCTATAAACAGTTTCTAGACTGCAAACCCCTGAGTACATCGGTCACACAAACCCTACAATGAACTTCAATTGGTTAAGAGAAGTAGAGCGAGCGTTGAAAGCATGTTTTTGCGAGCCTGAATCTATGGTGTTGTTTGCTAGTAGGCTTCTCAAAGGTGAACCAATGGAATGGTGAGACTCTATCACTTCATATTTATCCAAAGAACAGATCAGTCAAATAACCTGGGAACAGTTTGCTGCTAAGGTTCGTGAGCAGTATTGTTCTGAGTATGAAATGGAAAGGTTGAAAACTGAGTTTCTAAGTATGCGGATGACGAAAAGTATGACAATTGATGAGATTTTCAGAGATTTTACATCTAAGTTAAGGTTTGTTCAGCAATGGGTACCGAATGAGAAGGATAAGATCCAACATTTTATGTGGGTGATTAAGCCAGAGTATAGAACAGTTGAGAGATTTGCAACAACATTGGCACAGGCTCATGAGATGGCTAAGGTTACTGAAGGTGATTTAATGGCAGCAAAAAGGGAAAGTTCAAAAGGTGGAGCTTTTGAGGGAAAACTAGAAAGTCAAACAGGTGGTCAGTCTGTTCAGCAATCAAGTAAGCAATCAGGATTTCGTGGTAAGAAGTCAGGTGGGTTTAAACAAAAGAGTAAGTATGGTATGAGCGGATCGAGTTCTAGTCAGTCTGGTTAGTGTAATGTTTGTAAATCTACTCATGTTGGTCCGTGTTCCCCAATGACCAGAAGATGTTTGAAATGTATAGTGTTAGGTCATGAAGCAACAACTTGTTCCTTTAAGTCAAATGTTTGTTGGAGTTTCCATCAAAAAGGGCACAGATCAGCGAATTGTCCATCTGTGTCAAGAGCCGGTTCTGGGGCAGGGTCAGGAGCGAGGTCAGTAACTTCTGGGGGATCTTCTGCTTCTACTACCGAGTAGAATAGAAAGAATCCTCCAACAGCAGAGGCAAGGGCATTTCAAATGATGGTAGATGCTGCAACCGCTACCGATGACTTCATTACCAGTATGTTCTTGGTTAATTCCTTACCAGCTCGTGTGTTGTTTGATTTAGGAGCGAATCATTCTTTTATGTCCTTAGGCTTCTTTGATAAGTTGAAGTTTCATATTAGAATGTTAGATGCGCCTTTAGGAATAGCAGTAACTGATGGTAAAATGGTTTCATGCACATCATCTGTGTCTGGAATTACCATCGAAATCGATGGCCATTCCTTCCTTTTAACCTGTTTGTTGATGCATATACCTAGCTTTGATGTAGTCATAGGCATGAATTGGTTAAGAGCTAATATGGCTAATATTAAGTGTGATAAGAATATGATTCTTTCCGTTTGGCCGATAGATCCTGAGTGATAGCTAGGGGAGAGCGCAGTGGCACTTTCCTATGGTTCCCTAATGAAAGCTCAGAAGGCGATATCTAAAGGGTGTGATTTGTTCTTAGCCAATGGGATCGATGTTAAGAAAGAAAAGAAGCAGGTGACTAATATTCCCGTTGTGTCAGAATTTCCAGAAGTGTTTCCAGATGATTTACCAGGGTTACCTCCAGTACGTGAAGTAGAGTATAAAATCGATTTGGTTCCGGGTGCTACGCCAGTTGCAAAAGCTCCTTAAAGATTAGCTCCATCATAAATTTGAGAGATGATGTCTCAGATTCAGGAACTGTTAGATAAGGGGTTTATTCGAAAAGTTCTTCACCGTGGGGTGCTCCTGTTTTGTTTATGAAAAAGAAAGATAGGTCGCTTCGTATGTGTATAGATTATCGTGATTTGAATAAGAGAAAAATAGAGAATAAGTATCCGTTACCGAGAATAGATGATTTATTTGATAAGTTACAGGGTGCTTCCTACTTTTCAAAGATTGATTTACGTTCAGGGCATCATCAGGTACGTGTTGCAGAGACCGATATACAGAAAATAGCGTTTAGAACAAGATATGGCCAATATGAGTTTCTAGTTATGCCATTTGGGTTAACAAACGCGCCAGCAGTGTTTATGAATTTAATGAACAGAGTGTGTCGTCAGTATCTCAAAAAGTTTGTGATTGTTTTCATAGATGATATTCTGATATATTCAAAAACAGAGAAAGATTATGATATGCATCTGAGGTTGGTGTTAGAGCTTCTGAAACAGGAACAGTTGTATGCTAAGTTCTCCAAGTGTGAATTTTGGCTACGGGAAGTACAGTTTCTGGGTCATGTGATTTGTGAACAGGGTATCAAAGTAGATCAGTCTAAGATAGAAGTTGTAATTAATTGGAACTCGCCGAAAATGCCGACAGAAATTAAGAGTTTTCTGGGTTTAGCAGGTTATTACCACAGATTTATTAAAGAATTTTCTAAAATAGTAGGTCCGTTGAATAAGTTAACCAGAAAAGATGTAGCCTTTCGATGGACTGATGAATAAGAAAAGGCTTTTTAGACTCTTAAGCAGTTGTTATGTCAAGCGGCGATTTTAGCTTTACCAGAGGGATCTGAATATTTTATGGTTTATTGGGTTGTGTCACGCGTTGGTCTGGGTTGTGTTTTGATGCAAAGAAATAAAGTAATAGCGTATGCTTCACGACAATTGAAAGATCTTGAACGAAATTACCCTACTCATGATTTAGAGTTAACTTCAGTTGTGTTTGCTTTGAAGCTTTGGAGACACTATTTGTATGGTACACATTGTGAAATCTATACAGATCATAAGAGTCTTCAGTACATTTTTTCGCAGAAAGAATTAAATATGCGTCAACATCGATGTCAAGAATTGATTAAAGATTATGATTGTGAGATTAAATACCACCCGGGAAAAGCAAATGTGGTTACAGATGCTCTGAGTCGTAAGAAAACAGTCAAAAATGTCAGATTTATGAGAATTGAGATAGTTTCAGACTTGATTTATCGATGGAAAACCGTTCAGTTAGTAGCATTGAATGATGAAAACCTAAAGACTGAACAAATGACCAAAAGAAAATTTGACCTATGCAATGATTCTCGAGGATTAAAGACCTATAAAGACCGAATTTGTGTGCCTATGCTTGGAAATTTGAGGGATTTAATCCTTACAGAAGCGCATAAATCTAGATTGACAGTGCATCAGGTAGTACTAAGATGTATAGAGATTCTAAAATGTTGTATTGTTGCCCGACAATGAAGACAGATGTTGTAGGTTTCGTTGAAAAATGTCATATCTATGCGCAAGTTAAAGCAGAACATCAATAGCTGTATGGGTCTCTATGATATTTAGAAATTCCTCAATGGAAATGGGATCATATAATGATGGATTTTGTAACCAAGTTACCCTGAATCCAGAAAGGACATGACATGATCTGGGTGATAGTGGATCGTCTGACAAAGAGTGCTCACTTCTTAGCTACTCATGAAACCGCTTCGTTGAGTGATTTAGCAGAGTTGTACTTAAAAGAGATAGTTAGTCGACATGGTGTACCGTTGTCTATAGTTTCCGACAGGGATACTAGGTTTGTATGGAACTTCTGGAACAGTTTACAATAGAATTTGGGTACGCGTGTGAATCTAGGTACAGCTTATCATCCACAGACAGACGGTCAGAGTGAACGAACGATTCAGACACTAGAAGATATGTTAAGAGCGTGTGTCTTAGAATATGGTGGTTTTTGGGATTCGCATCTTCCATTGATAGAATTTGCTTCCAATAATTCGTATCATTCAAGTATCGGAATGCCGCCTTATGAAATGTTGTATGGTTGCAAGTGCAGAACTCCTACGTGTTGGCTAGAAGCAGGCGAGAAACAATTTTCAGGTCCCGAAATTGTTCAGTTAACCGCAGAAAAGGTTGAAATTGCACGTGAGAAGTTAAGAGCAGCTAGAGACTGAAAAAAGATGTATGCTAATCCGCGTAGACATCCGGTGACATTTAATGTAGGGGATCGAGTGTATCTGAAAGTTTCGCTGTGGAAAGGGATGATCAGATTTGGTAAACGTGGTAAACTAGCACCGAGATTTATAGGGCCATTTTCGATCAAAGAAATTTTGAACGATCAAACTGTTGTTTTAGATCTTCCTTCAAAATTAGCAGGAACTCACAACATGTTCAATGTGTGTTATTTAAGGAAGTGTGAAGTAGATGACGAAAGTTTGATTCTTCTGCTGAAGGACTTGAAAGTGGATTTGAGCAAGAAATTGGTCGAAGAACCAATTAGAATTGTGGACAAGAAAGTCACGAAGTTAAGGAAGAAATAGATTCCAATGATATTAGTGGAGTGGCGACACAGCTTAGGTTCTAACATGACATGGCAAACCCAGGAGTTAATGAAGGCGCGCTATCCCTAGTTGTTTGACCTTGACTAGATTCCGAGGACGGAATCTTCTTAAGGGGGGTAGATTTGTAACATCCTCAATCGGGCCTAGCTGTAAGATTACTAAATTGCCCTTAAGTTTATGTTGTGTTATTATATGCTTTTATTTATTTTTTTAATTTTTTATTATGTAATGATGTAGTTAGGACCAGTTTGTGACAAGGGTCACAAAACATGATTGTTTATTTAATTTAGGCTTCATTTGGGACGCCAAATGATGTACGATAGATATCAGATAACTGGTAAATACCCGTGTGTGATGGGGTATTGTGTTTAGCATAAATATGTAAGCTAGAATCAGCTCACTTCTAGCATTTTCTTGGAATTTCTTCACAAATCCGTACCTACACTCTCCTACCCATCAAACGCTAATCTCTTGAAATCTTGATTGAGTCCAAATTGAGTTTAGCAATCGATTGTTACTGATTTTGTGATTCAAACAAGGTATAAATCTCTTGATTTCATGTATTATGCTGTGACTAAAATGATTTTTAGTTAGGTTTTTGGTAAAGGTGCATTTTTGGTCAAAACTTGTGATTTTAATGTTGATTTGGTGTAAAACATTATGGTTTGTGTTTCTTTCGTTGCTATAAATGTTTTCTAAGCTTCTTTCTGCGTCCAAAGATTTAAAAATCAAGATTTGAGTGATTTTGGTGCGAAACCCTTCAGTTTCTGCTGCTATAGCTCGATGAATACAACCGCACGATTGCAGGTTGCAACTGTACGGTTACGTGGTGTAACTGTACGGATGTAAGTGTAACCGTACGGATGTAGCAGTGTGTGCAACCAGGCCAGAAACTTGCAACCGCACGGTTACATATTGTAACCGTACGGATGGAGGCTGTAACCGTACGGATGCATGTGCAACCGTACGGATGTAGATCAGAGATGCATTATAGTTAAATTTAGATGTTTCCTAGCCGTTATGCTGCCAGTTTGTATATTGATGTTCATGATGTAAATTTTGAAAATGCACAAGTGTTAAGTAGAAATTTTTAGCGACACATTTTGATACAAAAATTTCTGTACTGTGTTGTTTGGTGTTAACAGACAGAAACTAACTTGATTTGCCTTATGTTCAGGTGATAAGGATAACGAAGCCGCTCAGTAGTAGATTATCTGAGTTGGTTGCGGGTATTTGGTGAGTGGGACTATATAACAACCCGTCCTCATCCACCTGGACGAAGTCATCAACATTTGGTCCCATTGCGAGGCGTTGACTTAAATATGCCATGAATGACTCCAAGTAATATCTCTAAAATAAGCAAATGCACAGCAGAAGGTTTCTTTCATACCTGAGAATAAACATGCTTAAAAGTGTCAACCAAAAGGTTGGTGAGTTCATAGGTTTATCATAACAATCATTTCAATATCTTAATAGACCACAAGATTTCATATACACAAACGTTTTAATAAAAATATTCTAAGTGGTTGAGCACTTGGTAACCATACTTAACATTTAATCAACGTCGCACATTCCCTTTATTATGAAATCTCACTACACTGTACCAATAGTAGTCACCGAAACGAAGTACTGTGCAACCGTTGAATACTGGTCGTCCAGTCCAGTTGGGGTTGTCAGGCCCAATAGATCTATCAACAGGATTTGCGTTTACAATATCGTATGTAAATGGTAGTTACCAAGCTACAGGGAAGTATGCCAGTGGTACAACTCAACGTAGAATATATTTTAAGTACTTATGTCTATTTCGTAAAGCATTCATAAAAGCAGCGCATGTATTTCAGCCCAAAAATATATATTGCAAAAGCAATTAAAAAGGGAGCAAATGAAACTCACCATACGATATTTTGTATTAAAAATATTCATACGACGAAACTGAACAATGCAAGGTTGGCATCGGATTCACAAACCTATATCAAGTATATATAGTAACACGTATAATATTAATTAGTTAAATTTATAATGTATTAAGATTAATTTTTACATATATAATCATATTACTATCTTTATTGTATAAGATATTTATATATTATGTATTACTTAATAAAAATAATATTTTGTTTAAAAATATAAAACTATGTAATGTTAGTATAGGTATGTAATAAATATATTTTTGATAAATAATATTTGTTGTACCAATAATAATAATATTAATAGTGATATTAATAATAATAATGATAGTGTTAATGAAAATAAATGATAAGTTTAGTAAGTATGATAATTTTACTAATAATGATATTTTTAACAATAAGGATACTTTTAATATTAATAATAATAATAATAATAATAATAATAATAATAATAATAATAATAATAATAATAATAATAATAATAATAATAATAATAATAATAATAATAATAATAATAATAATAATAATAATAATAATAATAATAATGGGTAATATGCTAACTACCTCAAAGAAGTATCCCTAAAAAAAATATATGCCTCGGCTCGGTTTCGAACCCGAGACCTCTTGATTAAACCAAGACACGTCAAACCATCCTTCTGTCCACACATTTCTGATTTAACTAAGATCTTATTTTCTTTTAAATTCGTTATCTGTTACCATCTTCTCTTTTATGGACTTACACAGGCCCAACGTTATTTAAATTCCACGGTCCAATTTTATTGAACCTGCCCAATTTTTCACCAGCCAAAAATGATCAACCCATTTAGGGTTTATTATGTTTGCGATTTTAATTAAAATCAGTTAACAGCTTCTGTTTGAGGTGGGTTCCGAGAAAACAGAAGCGAATTAGTTGCAGCTGCAGCAACTAAATTCGAATGATAAAGGTAGTTACAGTAGAAAGGTATTAACATGTATCATCGTTATAGTATATTAATATATTTTGGACCATTTTTCTTCGACCTTACAGCATCCCTTTTATTTGTTGACATCTAGTACTTGAGGCCCACTTCCATTAAGAAATTTAATCAAGTTGATAATGCAAACAATTTTTATCTTGAATCCAAATTTTCGGTCACACTTAAATGAACAATTCGACCAGCTGTACAAACTTTCGGTTCTTCTTTTTCTTTTTAATAGCTATCTAGTGGAATTGATGTGGGGTTATCCACTTTACAATTTGTTGACCCCAAGAGAAGAACAAATATAAGGTATCACTTGAGTAGTTGTTGTTTTTTTTAAAAAATATAAATAACATGTGAGGATTCAAGGATGGTGCTTTACATGGGGTTTGGGGTTTGTGGCGTTTTAAATTAGAAGAAGAAACAGAAGTACAGGTCGTAGCAACATAGATTTTTTATGATGGTTTCGAGTGACGTTTGGGCTGTAACCAGAAACAAGTAGCAACAAATAAGAATATAGTAACAGCAAGGGAACGAACAGTAAACAGGAGAGTGGGTTGCAGTTTGTTTCGAGTATGACGTGATGGTGGCCGGTGATGGGGAGATGGTGGCGGGTTCTTCCGGCTGAAACAGAAAAGATGGAGAAATTGAGAGGTGGTGGTTTGTGGTTTGTGGTTAGTTGTGAAAACAGATATATATATATATATATATATATATATATATATATATATATATATATATATATATATATATATATATATATATATATATATATATATATATATATATATATATATATAGCTCGTATAGCAGCGTTACTTGGTAGTTGATATAGTGTTGATGATCGATGGTTGTAAACTGGAAATGAGTTTGTGGGTTGTCGAAGCCTATACAAAAATAAGAAGAAGATACCATGGTGGTGGATAAATGTCTGAGTTTCTAAATAATATTGTATATTTAGTTTGGTTTATACCCAATTAATTAGTCGACAGGTTTTTATTCACAAGGACAGATATATTAATAAAAATTGAAAAGATGACAACGATTTCAATCAGGTTTTGTTGTATCTGAAAGTTAGTTTCTTGATTGGTACGATTTTGTAGCCAGAGAAATCAATTTAACATAGGTGAAAAGGATATGCAACTCACTACAATACTTTCTGTATATATATGTATATCTGTATAAATATTATTATATATATATATCTACAAATATAATTAATATGTATTCGTATATAGATATATGATAGTGATTACTTAATACGTATTTGTATATATTTAACAGTATATATGTATGGATATATTTGTATTTATATATCGGTATGTATATATTATCTGTATATTATAATTAATCTTTTAATTAATAAATATAATTATAATAATACTCTTAATGTTATAAATAATATTAATACTTTATAATAATATAATAACAATATTCTTGATAATAATAATATCTGCAATATTAATAATAACAATAATAATAATAATATTAGTTTATAATATTACCAAAATGATTAATAATAATTTTATTAGTAATAATAACACTAATAATAAATATACTATAACAATTTATGTTTAACACACTTCATAATTACGCTTTTATATTAATATATATATATATATATATATATATATATATATATATATATATATATATATATATATATATATATATATATATATATATATATATATTTACGTATTTACTTACACACAATGAATCGTGAATCGTCGGGCACCGTAAAAAAAATTAGTTGGATGTATGAAACAGTTCAAAATTTTTGAGACTCAACCTTACAGGCTTTGCTTATTGTGTTGGAATCATATAAGGATTAAATTTAAATTTAGTCGGAAATTCCCGGGTCGTCACAGACTAACTGGAGTATATAGTATGGAGTAGCATGTTATATTATGATTGCCTTGCTTGTTAGATATACTTACTTATACAGTCAGTTATTATGTGTGATGACTGCATGTTAGTTGATGCTTGTCTGCTGGAGGCCAGTGCGTCCCTATTGTGTGGTTGCCTCGGTAGGAGAGATCAACCTGCGGGTTGGGTTCCTCATGTGGTAGCCTAGACAATCGTGGTGTATATATGTGTGAATGATGCGTCCGTCGCGTGTGGATTATATATATGCATACGGTGGTGGAGGAACTTCTGGTAAGCCCTAGTCCGATCAGCTGGTGGTTAATGGTTTGGCCGAGCCACCAGAGTCTCTGTAGACTGCATTTGGGTGATGTTTGTGTGTTAGTTTTTGTGACATGATTATTATAACGGTTCCAGTGTACTATTGCCCGTAGTTAGTAGTACTCACTTAGCTTCGTGTTAATTCCCCTCCATCTCCTCCCTGCAGGTTGATAGCTTTTGTAGATAGTGCTTTTTGTGAGAAGATGGGCATGATGATGTTACGTTTGACAGGGTTAACTCTGATGTGGTCTTTTATAGTTTGAACTGTGTTCTTTTGAAAAGATAATGTAGTTACGTCTTTTCCAGTTAGATATGTAAATTTTTTTAATGACCTGACACTAGTTTTACTGTATCGACAATAGTTAGAGTTATTTGGTAATTAATAAATAAATGCTTCCGCCACGTATAAATTTTTTTTAGCAATGTCACGAGTTGGTATCAGAGCTTAGTTTGGTAGCATGTGCATTGGGATTTAAATGTCATGTTCCCAAACTTAGTAGAGTCATGTCAAACATAACATGCTGGGGATGGGTTAAGTGAGTATTAGGACAGGTTATGTGTTAATTGTTAATACTAACCGAGTTGATACTAAGCCTTGGTGTGAGTGTTGTGGTAGTGCAATAATGGCAGATAATGAAGCAAATGCTACTGGCCCTACTGTCCCTGGAACAGGTACTTTTCGAGCTCGCAATGAAGATGGGCATGTGTCATCGGAAGAGGAAACCTCACAAGAAGTTATAAACCTTCAAAGTCAATTACTAGAAGCTCAGGAGAAAATTAAAGAACTAGAACAAGAACGAACAATATGGAACCCTAATACCACTGCGTTGAACTTTCCTTCAAACGTTTATACTCAAGCCGGTGGCAGTTCCCAATCACAGTTTCCTCAAACCACCTATCAAAACCTCCAAATGCCATTCCCGTTTAACCAATCGTTTCCAAATCAGATGATATACCCATTTCAAGTTCCAGAGACGAGAAAGAAGTGTTCCTATAAACAGTTTCTAGACTGCAAACCCCCAGAGTATAGCGGTCACACAAACTCTACAATGACACTCAATTGGTTAAGAGAAGTAGAGCGAGCGTTGGAAGCATGTTTTTGTAAGCCTGAATCTATGGTGTTATTTGCTAGAAGGCTTCTCAAAGGTGAAGCAATAGAATGGTGGGACTCAATCACTGCATATTTACCTAAAGAACAGATCAGTCAAATAACCTGGGAACAGTTTGCTGCTAAGTTTCATGAGCAGTATTGTTCTGAGTATGAAATGGAAAGGTTGAAAACTGAGTTTTTGAGTATGCGGATGACGGAAAGTATGAAAATTGATGAGATTTTCAGAAATTTTACATCTAAGTTAAGGTTTGTTCAGCAATAGGTACTGACTGAGAAGGATAAGATCCAGCATTTTATACGGGTGATTAAGCCAGAGTATAGAGCAGTTACGAGATTTACAACAACGTTGGCGCAGGCTCATGAGATGGCTAAGGTTACTGAAGGTGATGTAATGGCAGTAAAAAGGGAAAGTTCAAAAGGTTGAGCTTTTGGGGGAAAACCAGAAAGTCAAACAGGTAGTCAGTCTGTTCAGCAATCAAGTAAGCAATCAGGATTTCGTTGTAAGAAGTCAGGAGGGTTTAAACAAAAGAGTAAGTCTGGTATGAGCGGATCGGGTTCTAGTCAGTCTGGTTGGTGTAATGTTTGTAAATCTACTCATGTTGGTCCGTGTTCCCCAATGACCAGAAGATGTTTGAAATGTGGAGTGTTATGTCATGAAGCAACAGCTTGTTCCTTTAAGTCAAATATTTGTTGGAGTTTCCATCTAGAAGGACATAGATCAGCGAATTGTCCATTTGCGTCAAGAGGCGGTTCTGGGGCAGGGTCATGAGCGAGGTCAGTAACTTCTGGGGGATCTTCTGCTTCTACTGCCAGGTAGAAGAGAAAAAATCCTCAAACAGCAGAGGCAAGGGCGTTTCAGATGACAGTAGACGCTGTAACCGCTACTGATGATGTCATTACCGGTATGTTCTTGGTTAATTCCTTGCCAGCTCGTGTGTTGTTTGATTCAGGAGCGAATCGTTCTTTTATGTCCTTAGGATAACTTCATCCGACTTAGAGATTTAATTGCTTTTAGATAAGTTTTACTCAAACGAACTAGGATTCGACCATCTTCACGATCCAAATGGGAGACTCAGTTTTAATGAACTCCTCATTATAGAAGATGAAATACGGGAAGAATACCCAACTATTTTCAAATATCCAAACTTGTATTAATATATTCCAAAAGAGAAATGACACGTTGATAACTCAGATCCTCCGTTTACTAGAAATCTGTTAAATCCTAGCAGAAGGTTAGACGTCTATAGAGAATTCGTTAGGCACCTCTATTCCTCAAATTTTCTATTTTTAAAAATTTCAAATAAATCTATTAAAAGAGCTGCGTAATCAAGTTCGTTCTCTTCACAAACTGTTAAAGGAATGTGATGAAGATATTTTTGTCAAGTATCGGGATGCAGAAATTGACGTCAAATTTGATTTAGAGTCATTTGTCAGTTTTCTACCTCATATCGATGATAATGAGTTTTCTCAAATTCATATCAACCGTTATGTCGCCGCAATGATTTCTGAATTATAATTTTGGATTGAAAGCAAAAAACCTAACCCTATTTCAAATTAAAATATTAATCGAAGTTTTTCCGGATTCAATCGAGGAAAGAATACATCATAATTTCTTCGCAAAAAGAAAGGAAATATATTCTGAACTCGTGAAAATCCTCACTACGTTAAAATTTCCATTTACAACTCCACAAAGAAATGTCATTCGAGAAATATCTAAAAATTTAAAATTTACTATCAGTGATCCTAACTCCACGGAAGACCTTTTATTTCAAGACACAATGTCAAAACTTATTTTCTAGCTTAATTATCGAGATACTAGACCAAGGGACGGAATTTCAAACACTAAAAAAGTTAGAAGGGCTTTGGTTAAATTAATGGATGACATCGGGGATTTATAAAAACGTGAGCGTAAAATGCTAAGTGATTTTGAAATATTCTCAGTAGACTCTGCTGATTTACTCTGGATGGTCAAAGAAGCTTTATGAAATGCCCCGTTCATATTAATTATAAATGATTCACAATAGTTGATTTCATTGCGAGGTATTTGACCTCTATATGATAAGTTTTACAAACATTGCATTCGTTTTTAAAAGACAAACTTTCATTACATCGAAAGTTGACAGGCATGCATACCGTTTCATAATATCCGAACTATAAATGATCTAATCTGTCATTTGCTTAATAATAATCTTTATTGAACTCAACGATTTAAATGCAACGTCTTTTGAAATACGCCATGAATGACTCCAAACAATATCTTTAAAATGAGCAAATGCACAGCGGAAGATTTCTTTAATACCTGAGAATAAATATGCTTTCAAGTGTCAACCAAAAGGTTGGTGAGTTCATTAGTTTATCATAAACATTCATTTCCATCATTTTAATATACCACAAGATTTCCAGATATTCAATTGTACACGTAACCCGAGTACAAAATAATACGCGTAACCCGCGAATTAAAAATCATTCATATGGTGAACGCTTGATAACCGAACTAACAGGATGCATATAGAATATCCCCATCATTCTGGGACTCTCATCGGATATGATAATCGAAGTACTAAAGCATTCATAACCCGAATGGGACTTGTCGAGGTCCATAGATCTATCTTTAGGATTCGCGTCAATTGGTGGTAATTATAATAAACACCAATTCTTAGGCTACCAAGCTAAAAAGGGGCATATTCGATTCGATAATCCAACCATAGAATGTAGTTTCGATTACTTGTGTCTATTTAGAAAAACATTTATAAAAGCAGCGCATGTATTCTCAGTCCCAAAAATATATATTGCAAAAGCATTTAAAAAGGGAGCAAATGAAAACTCACAATACAATATTTTGTAGTAAAAATATTCATACGACGATACTGAACAATGCAGGGTTGGCCTCAGATTCACGAACCTATATCATTTGTATATTTATTAATACACATAATTGTATTCGAACAAATTTATTATTATTAGTGATGTAATTTATATATATAGTAGATTAATAAGTTTCATTATATATATTTTCATTTTATATATAGATATATTAATATAGTTAAGTTATGTGTAATAAATATATTAATATATAAAATCTTTATTTTTATACTTATGACCTTAATAACGTCATTAGAACTTTTATTTTAGTAGTCGTAATTATTTTAATAATAATGATATAGATATTAATGATAATAATAATAATGATAGTAAAATAATAATTTTAATAAAAATGATAAAAAAAATTTTAATAACAACAATACTATTAATGATAGTCATATTAATAATAATAATCATATTTATAATAATTCTTATGTTACTACTAATAATAATAATGATAATAATAATACTAACTCTATTTCTAATACCTATGTTCATACTAAATATAATAATATTAATAATACCCATTTTACTTATTTTGATTATAATGATATAAACTAAATTAAGGATAGTAATAGGAATCATGATAATAATATCTAACATAACTATAATAATAATAATAATAATAATAATAATAATAATAATAATAATAATAATAATAATAATAATAATAATAATAATAATAATAATAATAATAATAATAATAATAATAATAACAATAACAATAACAATAATAATAATAATAATAATAATAATAATAATAATAATAATAATAATAATAATAATAATAATAATAATAATAATAATAATAATAATAATAACAACAACAATAACAATAATAGTAATAAAGAAAACTACCTTATAAAATCGGCCCAAAAAATATAGTGACCCTGCCAAGGCTCGAACTCGAGACCTCTAGCTCATCCGCAAACACCCCTAACCACTCGTCCAATTGTGTTTTTCATAATATAAACCGTATTCTAATATATTTAACCCCAATTTGTTTTTGCTTTCCTTTTCTTCATCTCCGTAAAACCAAATTGACCAGGGATAGTTTATATCCCAAAGCAACATTTAAAAGTTTGTTTTAAATTTCAAATTGACACAGAAACAATAAGTGATTGCTTGAATTAATTAAAACAGAAAAATAAAATAAAAATTTTAAAACAAACCCGTTCAAGAACACCCATGAAACTCAAAACTTGATTTTGAAATCTAAACTGTTTTGGTCCTAATTTCTTCATGAAATAGGTTCTAAATCAATCCTATAAGCTTTTGAAATCAGTAATTAAACTTGAATTATAACATGGAATTCGAATTTGCTTAAAGAACAACCTGTTGACTTTTTAAAACGAAACTTTGACTCAGAAATTCGAATTCAATATAGAAATTTAGACATTCAAACCTTGCAGATAGTTTAAACGTATCAATCCTAACATATCTGCATTATTACTTTTTGCAAATTCATTTGAAATCAAGGTTTTTGTAATTTAAGTAAGAAACAGGGTAAACGAGCTGTAAATGATATTTCTGTTTAAATGTACACTCAGAATCTGCCTAAAATAATTGTATTTGTTATTGAGAGAGGAAATTTGATTAAGTTGTTAATAAAATGAAATTAATCATTTGATTTATATCAATGAAAGGGTCGACAGTTTTTATTCCATCAGACAAAAAAATATATATCAAAGATATCGCTTTAACTGATTTTGTTTGGTATTGAAAATTTGATATCGACTTTTAACAATGTTAGAGACAGGATATAAATTAGATAAAGTCGGATAGGTAAGTCTAACAGATTTTGATTCCTTCATTCGATCTCATATGTATAATATCTAGTTAATATTAATAATTAGGACTTATAAATATATTAATAATAATAACACTTTTACCATTATTAATAATACTAAAAATAATAATAATAATAATAATATTAATAGTAATAACAAAATAATACTAATAATCATAAAAATGATATAATAATAATATTAATAATAATAATAATAATAATAATAATAATAATAATAATAATAATAATAATAATAATAATAATAATAATAATAATAATTGTGTTATTTTCTAATAACTATAATAATAATGATAATAGTAATAATTTATAATAATAATAATAATTCTTAATGATAATGGTAATAATAATATCTAATAATAATACAAGTAATATTTAATATATAATAAGTTACATGTATCAAATTTCATATCTATATCGTTTATATAATAATCTTAATAATACAGATATTAATATTAATATTAATAATAATAATGAAAATATTACGATAACAATTATATTTAAACTTGTAATTAATTTTAATATATTAACCTTACATTTTGTTAACTATGTAATACTTATTTTATATAATAACATATTTGAATATTTAATATTTATATATTACAACATACATATAATGTTAATTGTGTATAGATGTCATATATATATATATATATATATATATATATATATATATATATATATATATATATATATATATATATATATATATATACAGATTCATTCTAATAATAGTTTAGTTATTTTGTATAGTACATTATATTTTCAATTCAAATGATTAAATCATATCTTATTAATTAATATATACACTTATATTCGTATTTATATATATATATATTTATTAACAATAAATATTCGTGAATCGTCAGGATTAGTCAAATGTAATTGAATATATGAACGTAGTTCCAAAATTTTCGAGACTCAACATTACAGACTTTGCTTATCATATCGGGAACGTCCAAAGATTAAGTTTAAATTTGGTCGGAAATTTCGGGGTTGTCACAGTACCTACCCGTTAAAGAAATTTCATCCCGAAATTTGATTGGGATGGTCATGGCTAACAATAGGTATGTTTTCATGACGCATACGAGCTGAAAATTAGAGTTTTATCATCAGCGAATAATTTGGATAAAACAATTCATTTATGTGAAGAGTACGAGTGAAGCTATCACAAAAGAGTGAAATGAGAAAATTGTAGGTTTGACTTAACTGGTGACGTAGTCACGGTTGATTTCCGGATTTCAAGGAATTTAGAGAAAATCTTCGTAATAAGATTTGGTTTTTCGATAATTAAGGAAATTAGGATCTTCTTTGGTTAAATGCAATAATCTGTTTTGATTGCTCTGTCGGATATTTCACTATAAATCCATTCTCTTCATTTCCTTTCTATTTTGGAGTTCCATACTTTTGTTTTCTCTTCCCGAACTTAAGTCAAGAGAATAATGGTCCATAATTCATAGGTATGAATTTCGAATGAACATGACTAATGTTCTAAGAGAGAAATTGTAATAGCAAGATCTTGATTGGTTAAATTACCAGAATTCAAGAGAAAAGATAGAACTATCAAAAAATTATGTTCTTGATATGTTTATATATTAGATAGAATGTAAGAGTCGTGTAACATGGAACATGATGACGTTATGGTCTGTGAATCATCACGTTCCATTAGAAACTCAGCATGACTTACTAGAATATAATCACGTTGATCAAGTGTCAATATATTATACTAACTCATGCTTCAATTCCCAACACTACTTCAAAAACATTCATATTTTAAATTTGAATCTTTCAAAATTCAGAAACTAAAACAGTTTCCTTTCTGATGTATCACTGATATCGCGAATAGATAAATGATTTCAGATAAGTATAGTTATGAAAATATCTTCAGAAATATCGAGGATATTTATAATGAAAAATATGATGATATCTTAGAATTTCTAATAACAGAGGATGATGAAGAATATTTGTCCGTAAAGGTTTAGAGTCAGGAGCAAGGTATTCGTTAATGACTTCAGCAGATACTGAATCATTTGGATTCTTTGAAGGCAGGTTTAGTATTTGTGATTTGTCCACAGCCCCCTTCATGGTTTGCTTAATTCGTTTTCCAGTTCCAACATTTCTGAGCTTTCCCAACATACAATTCTTTATCATCAAACTTTTGATTGTTAAGGTCGTTTACAGTTTTTGTTGCTTCATTCAACTTTTCAAAATTCAGAGTATTGATTCGCAGACTGGGTGCTTTTCAGAATTTTAGAATGGAAGGTCATAATTCTAAGAGATAAAGGTTATATGTATACATATAACTGTTGATGTAGACATGTTGCGAGATTTCAAAATACTGATTGCTAATTCCTGGTAATTGATGTGGTAATTCTCGTTATAAGATGTGGATGAGTATATGAATAGTTTTAATGAACAAATATAATGTTTCTTTGGAGAGACTTAAGCCAATGAGTAATGAAGTTGCTGGTAAGTTTACTGCTAATGTCGTGGAATATAAACGGTTCTCCGGTAACGATGATGAAGGAGTAATCTTTATAATAAGGTTTATTCGAATGAAAAATTGAAGTTGATTTGTTGGAGCTGTGACAAAATTGGCTAATTTGAAAAAGAATTGCAATGTTATTTTCGGTAATAACAATGCCAAAGGAGCTAGCACAGATACGTGTTAAACGTTTACTCAGGTTCCGAGTGTTTTCAGGTGCATAACTATATACATCAATCTTTCCTTCCATAGATGAAGTGCGGTTGGTTCATTCTCTCGATTGAGATGTTTTCAAGAATCATGAAAGGTTTGAACGCAGATTGTAATCGTCAAGATACAAATGAGGTTTAAGATGAAATCAAGTGGCAAACTTGAAGAAATGTTTTGTTTCATATGTTATAATCAATATTTTAATTCATTTTAATTGTCCATGGTTAATAGTACACAATTAGTAGTCTATAGTTAGTAGTTCAATAATTCATATATAGTTTAATATATAATATTCGAATTAATTAATACGTGTCGTGACCGATTGTATACATGTCTCAGACTCGATCACAACTCAGGGTTGAGGTTGATTCTAAAATACCGCATATAGAGTGTCTATGGTTATTCCAAATAATATATATAGATGACATCGATATGATATGTCAAAACCTTGTATACGTGTCCCGATTTATTCGACGATATTTAAAGTGCGTAAAATAAATAATAGAAATTAAATGACGATAAATAAAATTGCGAGAATTAAAATTGCGATGAATAAATTGCGATAAATGTAATAAGGAATTAACAGTTAGCTAGGAACAATTAGCTAGGATTTTGTTAGCGTAGATTCTTAAAAAAATTTCTCATAGTTAATTTGTTTGTTTCTAACGAATTTTATTTTTGTCCAATGTTTTCTTCATTATGCCACTTGTTGGATTCTGATAAGTCAAAATCCAAATATGAAATTGAATGAAAATGGTTATTTTGAGGTGAACGGATTCGTATATCTGTGGATGTAAGTAGGATAGTAAATGACCATTGAATTAGATTCGAAGAATGTATAGTGTAACTTATTAATGTGAAATTTAAATATTCCTCAGGTATTACCTACCCGTTAAAATATTTTCACCATTAACAGTTTATACAAAAGAATTTTTAATTACAATCTTTATGAAAACATATATACATATATATTTTCTTCAGATTTAATCATGGATTTAATGAGTTAATATGATATTAATCTCATTTCATTTTCGGTTTGAGTTAAAATAAATAATCTCTAAGACTTTAGAGATTACATAATTGCCGCCTAATAGTTCTCCAATGAGGTTATGAATCAATACTTCATCGTTGATTTTTATTAGTACTCCTTGGTATCTATGGTGCGTACGACGTTGATGCTCGTGGGACAGATTGTGAAGTTGAGGTTTGCGGTGCGGATGTGGTTGTTGGTGGTATTAATGTTGATGTTGGTGGTGTTGTCGATGTTGCTTGTGATGCTTGCAAATTGTGCATCACATTCTCCAAAGTCACTACTCGGTGCGGATGATTGGCGGTTGGAACAAGCGGATGAATAAGGTTGAGAATTTTGGATATCATATAATCATTGCGAGATATCCTGGCGATGAGGGTGAATAGGGTGTTTCGGACAGGTTCACCGGTAAGTGCTTCAGGTTCTTCACCAAGAGGTGAATTCAGTTGGTGGAAGGGATCGCATTCTTCTCGTCTCCATTGATTAAGTCGACTATGAACCCATCCCCAATTCATCCAGAATTGATGATGGATAATTGGTTGATCCATTTCGGTCACGCTGGTTTCGGAGCTCGAGTGAAACTCCGTATCGGAATCCGAGGGACTTGAACTAGTGGCGAGTTCCATTTCGTACGTTTAAGTAAAGGGTTTTTCGGTATGAAATGATTTTTGACTATCATATGGTATTCTAATTACATAGAATATCTATATACATAGAACAAAAGATTTTGTAGATTACGGAGGAATTTACGGAATATGTCAGGCAAAGTTTACAGTAATAGATACACTAAGATATGAATTAGCAGATACGCTAAGATATGAATTTTTATCTATACACTATTCATGCAATCAATGCAGTAAGATGTGTCTAGACTAAGAATGATAAGCAGGTAATTTTCTAAGGATGATAAGCAGGTAATTTTCTAAGGATGATAAGCAAAACTTTTGACATGCAGACACAATCGAAGTTCAGACTCACTAATGCATCTTAATAACTATCCATTAGACACACTAATGCAAGACCTGGTTCACTAATACCACCCCTCTGATACCAACTAAAATGTTGGGGATGCATCCCACTCAGTGCCTTCCCAGCTAACTGCCTGGTGACCACTGAGCGTACCTCAGACATTAATTTTACAGCCCTACCTCTCGGCAAAGCCAACCATAATCGGACCACGAGGAGTAAGAGCCAATGCTTCGTCACAGGTAACACTGTGAGAACCCCCTATACGATTAAGCCGATGAGACAGCTTAAACCAGCTCTGATACCAACTGAAATGCCCCGTTCATATCGATTATAAACAATTCACAATAGTTGATTTCATTGCGAGGTATTTGACCTCTATATGATAAATTTTTACAAATATTGCATTCGATTTTAAAAGACAAACTTTCATTACATCGAAAGTTGACAGGCATGCATACCGTTTCATAATATCTAAACTATAAATGATCTAATCTGTCATTTGCTTAATAATAATCTTTATTGAACTCAACGATTTGAATGCAACGTCTTTCGAAATATGCCATGAATGACTCCAAACAATATCTTTAAAATGAGCAAATGCACAGCGGAAGATTTTGAAACGACTCGTCCATATTACTATAAACGCCGTACGTTCTCATTGGTCCCATAGCGAGGTATTTGACCTCTATATGATACGTTTTAGAAAATATTGCATTGGTTTTATAAAAAGCACATCATTATTATACATAATGCATGTTTTAAACAAGTGGACGATTATTTAAGAAATAATTCCCAAAATACATCGGTTTCCAAATACTACATACGTGACGTAACAGTCGAATATAATACATGACAAAGATTTTATTGAATGCAACACTTTATTTAAATAAAAGTATGAGACTCCATGCACAGCTTGCTCAGATAATACAACAGCGGAAGACTTTCTTAAGGACCTGAGAATAAACATGCGTAAACAGTCAACACAAAGGTTGGTGAGATATATAGGTTTAGCATCGATATAAATATAGACCTCAAGATTTCATAGTTATAAATATATGTACACTCGCAAGTGTATTAAAGTATTCTATAAGTTGTTGAGCGCTTCGGTAACCATACTTAACCATCAATGTAGCATATTCCCTTTATTATGAAATCTCCCTACACTGTACCAAGTGTAGTAAAAATGAAGTACTATGCAACCGTTTACGATACTAGAGTGACTAGCCCGGTTGGGGTTGTCAAACCCGGTAGATCTATCAATAAGATTCGCGCTTACATGTTCTTACAATATGTAAATATTAGTTACCAAGCTATTAGGGAAGATATGCAAGGTGGTACAACTCAACCTAGAATATACTTTAAGTACTTGTGTCCATGGCGTAAAACATAAAATGCATGTATTCTCATCCCAAAATATTTTTAGAGTTTAAAAATGGGACTATATACTCACAGTAGTAAAAGTATATTAATAATAAATTTTCAACTTATCAAAAATATGACCGTCGTCCTTGGATTCACGAACCTATAACAATAATAACGATTCAGATAATAATACGACATATGAATAAAATAAAGCAAGTTCATAGAATACTTATATAATAATTTTTAACATTTTATGTTAGTAGTCCATTGTTAGTAGTCCTTTGTTAGTAGTCCAAAATAGTCTGAAAATTCCAACAGTCCAATAATCGGTATATATATATAATCTTAGAATTACCCCACGACGTATTGTATGTAGTGACCCGAACTTTTCCATGATTATTCCATGATTATATATTAAATGAAAACTATATTTTCATGATTAAATGTTTCCAACATGTTAAGCAATCAAACTTGTTAAGACTTGATTATTTGAAATGAGTTTCATGTAGACAATTGACCACCCAAGTTGACCGATGATTCACGAATGTTAAAACTTGTAAAAACTATATGATGTCATATATATGGATATATATATATAGTTAACATGGTATTATGATAAGTAAACATATCATTAAGTATATTAACAATGAACTACATATGTAAAAACAAGACCACTAACTTAAGGATTTCGAACGAGGCATATATGTAACGATTATCGTTGTAACGACATTTAAATGTATATATATCATATTAAGATATATTAATATATCATAATATCATGATAATATAATAATTTAACATCTCATTAGATATAATAAACAATGGGTTAACAACATTAAATGAGATCGTTAACTTAAAGGTTTTAAAACAACACTTACATGTAACGACTAACGATGACTTAACGACTCAGTTAAAATGTATATACATGTAGTGTATTTAGATGTATTAATATACATTTTAAAGACTTAAAGACATATATCAAAACACTCATACTTAATGAAAATGGTTACAGTTACATTCCCATTATTTTTTCATCAAGAATTCTAGTCATATTCATACCCGTATTATACACAGCTAATAGACGTACTTACTATAGGTATATACCAATAGGAACTAGCATGGGATTCCACTCTTGATTATGTCATGCATGACTAATCAATTTTAACTTCTACCATGAACTAGTCAACTAACTAGAACTCCTTTTAACCCTACTCACCACTCACCACTTACCACTCATCATTCACTCCATTTCACTTCCAATTCTCTTTCTAATTCTCTCTCAACACACACACACACACTTATGAACGAATTTTTCCAGTAGCTAATCATCATCTTCATCAAAAATTACTTTAATAATCAAGCTATAATCATCTTAGGAAGAACACTTCAAGAACACTTCGAAAATCCTTTCAAGTTTACTAGTTTACTTCCAAGCTTTCTAATCCATTCCAAATAATCATCTAAGATCAAGAAACCTTTGTTGTTTATATTATGTTATCTTTCTTATTTAAGGTAATATTCATATTCAAACTTTGATTCAATTTCTATAATTATAAACTATCTTAATTCGAGTAAAAATCTTACTTGAACTTGTTTTGTGTCATGATGCTACTTCAAGAACATTCAAGCCATCCAAGCTCCTTTGAAGCTAAATCATTTCTTATCACTTCCAGTAGGTTTACCTACTAAACTTGAGGTAGTAATGATTTTCATAACATCATTCGATTCATATATATAAAACTATCTTATTCGAAGGTTTAAACTCGTAATCACTAGAACATAGTTTAGTTAATTCTAAACTTGTTCACAAACAAAAGTTAATCCTTCTAACTTGACTTTTAAAATAAACTAAACACATGTTCTATATCTATATGATATGCTAACTTAATGATTTAAAATCGAAAAACACGAAAAATACCGTAAAACCGGACATATGCCGTCGTAGTAACACCGCGGGCTGTTTTGGGTTTGATAATTAAAAACTATGATAAACTTTGATTTAAAAGTTGTTCTTCTGGGAAAACGATTTTTCTTATGAACATGAAACTATATCCAAAAATCATGGTTAAACTCAAAGTGGAAGTATTTTTCAAAATGGTCATCAAGACGTCGTTCTTTCGACTGAAATGACTACCTCTTACAAAAACGACTTGTAACTTATATTTCTGACTATAAACCTATACTTTTTCTGTTTAGATTCATAAAATAGAGTTTAATATGAAACCATAGCAATTTTATTCACTCAAGTTATGGGTAAAACAAGATTGGAAAATTGTTTGATTGTTGTAGCTACGGGAAATATTGTAACAATTCTATACAAATCATATCCTAGCTAACTTATATTGTATTATACATGTATTCTAATATATTATGTAATTTGGGATACCATAGACACGTATGCAAATGTTTTGACATATCATATCGACCCATGTATATATATTATTTGGAACAACCATAGACACTCTATATGCAGTAATGTTGGAGTTAGCTATACAGGGTTGAGGTTGATTCCAAAAATATATATGCTTTGAGTTGTGATCTAGCCTGAGACATGTATACACTGGGTTGTGGATTGATCCAAGATAATATATATTGAATTATTTCTGTACATCTAACTATGGACAACTAGATGTAGGTTACTAACGAGGACAATTGACTTAATAAACTTAAAACAGTAAAACGTATTAAAATTGTTGTAAATATATTTTGAACATACTTTGATATATATGTACATATTTGTTATAGGTTCGTGAATCGACCAGTGGCCAAGTCTTACCTCCCGATGAAGTAAAAATCTGTGAAAGTGAGTTATAGTCCCACTTTTAAAATCTAATATTTTGGGATGAGAATACATGCAACTTTATAAATGTTTTACGAAATAGACACAAGTAAATGAAACTACATTATATGGGTGAATGATCGAAGCCGAATATTCCCCTTTTAGCTTGGTAGCCTAAGAATTTGGGAACAGACCCCCAAATTGACGCGAATCCTAAAGATAGATCTATCGGGCCCAACAAGCCACATTCTGGAATTTGGAATGCTTTAGTACTTTGAAATTATCATGTCCGATGGGTGTCCTGGAATGATGGGGATATTCTATATGCATCTTGTTAATGTTGGTTACCAGGTGTTCACCATATGAATGATTTTTATCTCTATGTATGAGATGTATTGAAATATGAAATCTTGTGGTCTATTATTATGATTTGATAATATATAGGTTAAACCTATAACTCACCAACATTTTTGTTGACGTTTTAAGCATGTTTATTCTCAGGTGATTATTAAGAGCTTTCGCTGTTGTATACTAAAATAAGGACAAGATTTGGAGTCCATGCTTGTATGATATTATGTAAAAACTGCATTCAAGAAACTTATTTTTGATGTAATATATTCTTATTGTAAACCATTATGTAATGGTCGTGTTTAAACGGTATATTTTAGATTATCATTATTTGATAATCTACGTAATGCTTTTTAAACCTTTATTGATAAAATAAAGGTTATGGTTATTTTAAAAATGAATGCAGTCTTTGAAAAACGTCTCATATAGAGGTCAAAACCTCGCGACGAAATCAATTAATATGGAACGTTTATAATCAATATGAACGGGACATTTCAGTTGGTATTAGAGAACCAGAAAATTTCATTAGTGTGTCTTACCGAGTTTGTTAGGATGCATTAGTGAGTCTGGACTTCGACCGTGTTTTCTTTAAAAACGATTGCTTAACACTTTTTGTTGGAAACTATATATTATTAACATGTAAATATTATGTGATATATTATTCTCTTAACGTGTTTGATATTGTGTGATAGATGTCTACCACTAGTACAAATCCCATCGACTCACCTAATATTAATGAAGATTCGAATATACTTTGGGAAGATTCACAGATTCCCGAAGAGGAACCGGAAGAGGAGGAACCAGAAGAAGAGGAACCGGAAGAAGAGGAACCAGAAGAGGAGGAATCGGAAGAGGAGGAACCGGAAGAAGAAGAGGTTCCGGAGGAAGAAATATTGATACCTACAGTAAATCGTTTAAATAAAAGAAAATCCTCAACCAACGGACCAAAGTTAAAAATGGTCAATGGTGTTTCCGCCGAGGAAGTAAAATATTGGGAAGATTACCAATTTTCCGATGAATCGGATCCCGATGAGGATTCTGAAGATGTTATAGAAATTACCTCGACCAAATTTAATATAGCAAAAGAAAATAATTAGGGAAAAGGTATAAAAATAGAGAAACCTGATTCTAACCCCGATGAGCTTTATATGTATCGGCAACATCCGTATTTCCTAAAGTGTAACAATAACCCGGGAACCTCTAAACCACCAGGTTTTTCTAAACCATTGTGGAAAACGACGGCTCGTATTAGAGGAACACCATATATCCCTAGAAAATTAGGAAAGCGAACCAAGTCCGAAGAAGAAGAAACCAGTGATTCAGATTAGAGGGTTGTAATCATGTTATGTATTATATGTATTGTAGTGTGCTTGTACTTTTATGTTCTATGTAAAAATTGCTTGTATTATTTGTTAATTATCTTTTACGAATCTAATCCTTGTCTATTTTATAGTATAAAAACAAAATGGATGTTAAGGGTAGACAACCGAATATTTTAGAAGACCTACCAGAGGATATGATTGAGGAAATATTGTCTAGAGTCAGTCAGAATTCATCAGCACATTTAGTTACAGCGAAATTAACTTGTTAAACATTTGAAAGACTTTCCAGAAATGCCTTAGTTTATAAAAGGCTTTCCTTTGATAGGTGGGGTATATCACATTGGGGAGACCGTAAGTTACGCCGTGTTTTCTTTAAAGCGTTAAATGCGGGGAACCCAAATGCAATTTTACGCTATGGGTTAAGAACCTATTTTGACTCAACATATCCCAACATAGGATTTCATGAGTTAGAAAGAGCTTCTAAAATGCAACATAAAGAAGCATGTTATACTTACAGGTTAGTGATGTTCGCTTCTTACCAAAGTGAGAAAAAGAATATCGGGTTACAACTTTTAAATAAAACCTTTCCACAAGTGACGGATTCAGTAGTTGAGGTGAGAAACAAGGTTTTTAGATTGCTACGAGGCTGTTGGGCATTACGAAACCCTCGTCCTTTTGACAATATTACAACATGCTGCCTAGCCAATGGTCATAACGGTTACTTTCCATAAGACTAAAGATGGGAAGTCGTTTTAGTAAAACCAGAATGCATGACCTGTTTCTGGACTTATGAATTACGTGTCTTTATTGCCTTTGCTGAACAACATACGTATTAACTAGAATTGCCTTTATAGCTGCTGAATAGCAAAGATATTATGTACTATATTTCATCCTATATGTATAATGGTGGTATTGTAAGTTTGTAAAATTTTGTATAAAGGTTTGAACGCGATATATTATTGTAATAAGTTTTTCATATAGAAGCGTAGTAGTTGAGTTGTATAGTAGCTAGTAAGTATGAACTTAACAGGTAGGTACTACCCGAATTAAAACTATAAAATGCCAATATGAAGAAAAAGCTTTTATAAATAAGTTCATATAATGCTACGAGATACTATTGACTACTCTTAAATTCTATATGATTAACTCAATTCTTTTGGCTATTTTTGAAGGAAAATGGCACCGGCGACTCGTCAGAATTTGAACATGAGCGAGGAAGACTTCCGTGTTTTCTGTGCAGCAAACATAGCCACAGTACAGGCTGCGATGCAAAATAACAATAACTCTGGATCTAGCAGTGGAACTAATTCCACAAGAAATCGTGTAGGATGCTCCTACAAAGAATTCACTGCCTACAAACCTTTGGAATTTAATGGAACTGAAGGACTAATTGGATTGAAATGGTGGACTGAGAAAGTCGAATCGGTGTTTGCCATAAGTAAGTATACTGAAGAGGACAAAGTTAAGTACGCTACGCATACCTTCACAGGTACTGCGTTAACGTGGTGGAACACCTATCTTGAACAGGTAGGGCAAAATGCTGCTTACGCACTACCGTGGTCGGCATTCAAGCAATTGATGAACGAGCAGTACCGTCCTAGAAATGAAGTCAATAAGCTCAAGGTAAAGCTTAGAGAGTTACGAACACAAGGGTTCGACATTACCACATATGAATGAAGATTCACAGAGTTGTGCCTATTATGTCCAGGAACGTTCGAAGATGAAGAAGAGAAGATCGACGCGTTTATAAAAGGGTTACCAGTAAGGATTCAAGAAGATGTGAGTTCACACGAGCCCGCTTCCATACAAAAGGCAAGTCGAATGGCTCATAAACTCATAAATCGGATTGAGGGAAGAATTAAAGAGCAGGCGGCTGAAGAAGCGAACACGAAACAACTCAAGAGAAAGTGGGAAGAAACCAGTGACAAGGGTCACCAATATAACAACGACAATTACAACCACAATCGCAACAACAATCGCAACAATAACCGCAATCCCAACAATAACTACAACAAACATCCCAACAACAACAACAACTACAACAACCGTTCCAACAACAATAACAATCCCAACAACAACCTCAATAACAATAACGACAACAAAAACCAAAAATGCCAAAGGTGTGAAGAGTACCACAAGAATGGGTTATGCACGACATTTTTCACCAACTGTAAAAGAACTGGCCCTGGTGCAAAAAAGTGTGAGGTCTACGGACCAAAGTTTAACAGAACTAAAGGAACAAATAGTGGCGAAACAAGTAATGCCGCCTTTGTTTGTTATGGATGTGGAAAACCGGGCCAAATTAGAAGTAATTGCTCGAATCAGGGGAATACTAATGGGCAGGGCTGCGGAAGAGTTTTCAATATTAATACGGCAGAAGCGCAGGAAGAACCGGAGCTTGTTACGGGTACGTTTCTTATTGATAATAAATCTGCTTATGTTTTATTTGATTCGGGTGCGGATAGAAGCTATATGAGTAGAGATTTTTGTGCTAAGTTAAGTAGCCCATTGACGCCTTTGGATAGTAAATTTTTACTCGAATTAGCAAACGGTAAATTAATTTCAGCAGATAATATATGTCGGGATAGAGAAATTAATCTGGGGGATGAAACGTTTAAAATCGATTTAATACCAGTCGAGTTAGGGAGTTTTGATGTAATAATTGGTATGGACTGGTTGAAAAAGGTGAGAGCAGAGGTCGTCTGTTACAAAAATGTGGTTGGCATTATGCGTGAAAAGGGAAAACCTTTAATGGTGTACGGAGAAAAGAACAATGCGAAATTTAATATTATTAGTAGTTTGAAGGTGCAAAAACTAATAAGAAAAGGTTGTTACGTCATTCTAGCACACATCAAGGAAGTTAAACCTGAAGAAAAGAACATCAGTGATGTTCCTGTCGCAAAAGAATTTCCTGATGTATTTCTGAAAAAATTACCGGGATTACCCCCACATCGATCCGTTGAATTTCAAATAGAACTTGTACCAGGAGCTGCACCAATAGCTCGTGCTCCATACAGACTTGCACCCAGCGAAATGAAGGAACTTCAGAGCCAATTACAAGAACTTTTAGAGCGTCGTTTCATTCGACCAAGCACATCACCGTGGGAAGCTCCTGTTTTGTTTGTCAAGAAGAAGGATGGTACATTTAGGTTGTGTATCGACTACCAAGAGTTGACCAAACTTACCATCAAGAACCGCTACCCACTAACGATAATAGATGACTTATTTGATCAACTACAAGGCTCGTCGGTTTATTCGAAGATTGATTTACGTTCTAGGTATCATCAAATGCGGGTGAAGGAGGATGATATTCCAAAGACTGCTTTTAGGACGCGTTACGGTCACTACGAGTTTATGGTTATGCCGTTTGGATTGACTAACGCACCAGCTGTGTTCATGGACCTCATGAACCGAGTGTGTGGACCATACCTTGACAAGTTTGTCATTGTTTTCATCGATGACATACTTATTTACTTAAAGAATGACCAAGAGCACAAAGAACATTTGAGAAAAGTGCTAGAGTTGTTGAGGAAAGAAAAACTGTACGCTAAGTTTTCAAGGTGTGCATTTTGGTTGGAAGAAGTTCAATTCCTCGGTTACATAGTGAACAAAGAAGGTATTCAAGTGGATCTGGCAAAGATTGAAACCGTTGAAAAGCGGGAATCCCGGAAAACTCCAAAACACATACGCCAATTTTTAGGGCTAGCTGGTTATTACAGGAGATTCATCCAAGATTTTTCCAAAATAGCAAAACCCTTGACTGCGTTAACGCATAAAGGGAGGAAATTTAAATGGAAGGATGAACAAGAAAAAACGTTTCAATTGTTGAAGAAAAAGTTAACCACGGCACCTATATTGTCATTACCTGAAGGGAATGATGATTTTGTGATATATTGTGATGCCTCAAAGCAAGGTCTCTGTTGTGTATTAATGCAACGAACGAAAGTAATTGCTTATGCGTCTAGACAATTGAAGATTCACGAGCAGAATTATACAACGAATGATTTGAAATTAGGCGCGGTTGTTTTTGCATTAAAGACTTGGAGGCACTACTTATATGGAGTCAAAAGTATTATATATACCGACCACCAAAGTCTTCAACACATATTTAATCAGAAACAACTGAACATGAGACAGCGCAGATGGATTGAATTGTTGAATGATTACGACTTTGAGATTCGTTATCACCCGGGGAAGGCAAATGTGGTAGCTGACGCCTTGAGCAGAAACGACAGAGAACCTATTCGAGTAATAGCTATGAATATAATGATTCACACTAACCTTACTACTCAAACAAAGGAGGCGCAACAAGGAGTTTTAAAAGAGGGAAACTTAAGGGATGAAATACCCAAAGGATCGAAGAAGCATCTTAATATTCGGGAAGATGGAACCCGGTATAGGGCTGAAAGAATTTGGGTACCAAAATTTGGAGATATGAGAGAAATGGTACTTAGAGAAGCTCATAAAACCAGATACTCAATACATCCGGGAACAGGAAAGATGTACAAGGATCTTAAGAAATATTTTTGGTGGCCAGGTATTGAAGCCGATGTTGCTAAATATATAGGAGAATGTTTGACATGTTCTAAGGTCAAAGCGGAGCATCAAAAACCATCAGGTCTACTTCAGCAACCCAAAATCTCGGAATTGAAATGGGAAAACATTACCATGGATTTCATCACTAAATTGCCAAGGACTGCAAGTGGTTTTGATAGTATTTATGTAATAGTTGATCGTCTCACCAAATCAGCACACTTCCTACCAATAAGAGAAGATGACAAGATGGAGAAGTTAGCACAATTGTATTTGAAGGAAGTCATCTCCAGACATGGAATACCAATCTCTATTATCTCTGATAGGGATGTCAGATTTATTTCAAGATTCTGGCAGACGTTACAGCAAGCATTAGGAACTCGTCTAGACATGAGTACTGCCTATTATCCACAAACTGATGGGCAGAGTGAAAGGACGATACAAATGCTTGAAGACATGCTACGAGCATGTGTTATTGATTTCGGAAACAGTTGGGATCTACACTTACCGTTAGCAGAATTTTCCTACAACAACAGCTACCATTCAAGCATTGAGATGGCGCCGTTTGAAGCACTTTATGGTAGAAAGTACAGGTCTCCGATTTGTTGGAGTAAAGTGGGGGATAGACAGATTACGGGTCCGGAGATAATACAAAAAACTACCGAGAAGATCATCCAAATTCAACAACGGTTGAAAACCGCCCAAAGTAGACAAAAGAGCTACGCTGACATTAAAAGAAAAGATATAGAATTTGAAATTGGAGAGATGGTCATGCTTAAAGTTGCACCTTGGAAAGGCGTTGTTCGATTTGGTAAACGAGGGAAATTAAACCCAAGGTATATTGGACCATTCAAGGTTATTGATCGCGTCGGACCAGTAGCTTACCGACTTGAGTTACCTCAATAACTCGCGGCTGTACATAACACTTTCCACGTCTCGAATTTGAAGAAATGTTTTGCTAAAGAAGATCTCACTATTCCGTTAGACGAAATCCAAATCAACGAAAAACTTCAATTTATCGAAGAAACCGTCGAAATAATGGATCGTGAGGTTAAAAGACTTAAGCAAAACAAGATACCAATTGTTAAGGTTCGATGGAATGCTCGTAGAGGACCTGAGTTCACCTGGGAATGAGAAGATCAGATGAAAAATAAATACCCACACTTATTTCCAGAAGATGTGTCAACACTTCCAACAGCTTGAAATTTCGGGACGAAATTTATTTAGCGGGTAGGTACTGTAGTGACCCGAACTTTTCCTTGATTATTCCATGATTATATATTAAATGAAAACTATATTTGCATGATTAAATGTTTCCAACATGTTAAGCAATCAAACTTGTTAAGATTTGATTATTTGAAATGAGTTTCATGTAGACAATTGACCACCCAAGTTGACCGGTGATTCACGGATGTTAAAACTTGTAAAAACTATATGATGTCATATATATGGATATATATATAGTTAACATGGTATTATGATAAGTAAACATATCATTAAGTATATTAACAATGAACTACATATGTAAAAACAAGACTACTAACTTAAGGATTTCGAACGAGGCATATATGTAACGATTATCGTTGTAACGATATTTAAATGTATATATATCATATTAAGATATATTAATATATCATAATATCATGATAATATAATAATTTAACATCTCATTAGATATAATAAACAATGGGTTAACAACATAAAATGAGATCGTTAACTTAAAGGTTTCAAAACAAGACTTACATGTAACGACTAACGATGACTTAACAACTCAGTTAAAATGTATATACATGTAGTGTATTTAGATGTATTAATATACTTTTGGAAGACTTCAAGACATATATCAAAACACTCATACTTAACAAAAATGGTTACAGTTACATTCCCATTCTTTTTTCATCAAGAATTCTAGTCGTATTCATACCCGTATTATACGCAGCTACTAGACGTACTTACTATGGGTATATACTGTAGCGACCCGACCAAAATCGTCATTGACGGTGCCGCTAACTTAGGTCCCGTTGCGTGGTCATAGTCCCTATATGAGACTCGTTTGACCAAAATTATGTCGCATTCATTTGAAAGGTACAAGACTTGCAAGTTTAGTTTACAAAACCGTTCGACAACAAGTCTAAGTTTACAAAAGTCATAAAGTATAAATGAAATAACTTGCGACATAATTAGTTTAAAAACACAGTTTCTATAAATAGCGTAAGTATGTAAACAAAAGTTTGAATCCAAAAGTGCTATCCCTAGCGTATGCATGCATGGTTGACTCCAATCAAGTAATCAAAGAGTGCGGAAGCATGTATCAAGTAGCCAAGTATGAACCTGAGAAAACATGTAGAAAACTGTCAACGAAAAACGTTGGTGAGATCATAAATGTATTTGTAAAAGTATGTTTTTGAATCACAAGGTTTAGTATCAAGCGTATACATCTCTAAAGATGTGTTTGTATCAAAAAGTATACATCTCAAAAGATGTTATTTGTAAACCATAAGATTTTGTATAAAGTGAATATCAAGCGTATACATCGCAAAAGATGTTGTCTGTATCACGAGCACCCAATTACCAAAACTTAACTGAATCTTACCTCTGCATAATAGTGTTAGAACCTACACTATACACCGAAAATACGTTTCATGCGTCAGACGAGGGTTCGTCAAACCCGTATGGCCACACAACATAAATTCTCGCTCACACCCTACAAGTGTAACTAATGGTAATTGAACTTGAGGATTTTTGTTCTAACTCGTATGTTTCTTTGCTCTTGTATTCGTATTTGTGTTCAAAGTATGAAAGTATAAACCGTATAAAATGTATATAAAGTATATGTTTCTCAGCCCACGATTTAAAGTATAAAAGTATTTGCAAAGGTGGGACTATGATATCACCTCGAGTGCACGAGTATAAAAGTACTTCACAAAGTAAACGTGTGCATGAAAGTTGCTTAGCCTTGACCTAAACAAGTAAGTTGTATCAATTAACCGGTTACGACACAAGGTCGGGTGAAATGTGTTCAATTAGTCCTATGGCTCGTTATGACTCGATTATATAGCATGTGAATCAAATTATCAAGTTTCATGCAAGATACAAGTAAAGAATCATGTTAGAAAGATTGCATAATCATTTGGTTAAGTTTGACAAAAAGTCAAACTTTGGTCGGTCAAAGTCAACGAAAAAGTCAACACGTTCGGGTTCGGTCCCGAACTATTTTTCTGAGGTTTTTATTCATGTATAAGCATGTTAGAACAAGTCTCATGTGAATCGGGGGTGCGTAGTATAGCAAACATTATTCGAAAATCGACAAAATTGGACATCCCACTTTGGCGCGCCGCGCCATTACCTGTGCAGAGAATTCTGGCAGTTTTCACACTCAAGCACGAATCCAACTTCAAATACCCATAAATCCTAAACCGTAAATATCCAAAACAAGTATCTTATATCGTTGGAAAGGTATTTTGACAAGGAATTAAACTAACCACTTTTCATCAAGCAAAACATTATTTACAATAGCTGAAATCTCGTCAAGTGGTCATTAAATGTTCAAAACCATCGTTTCAAGTTTACAAAACGCATTTTAAGATTCGGGAATGCAATTCACACATATGATATGCCTTTTTGAAGGTAATGAAACATACAATACAACTAATCACTAACTAATAACATTTCATGGCATTCAAAGCATCAAAATTCCATTTCAAGTTCATCAAACCCTAACCCAAATCCACCAAAACCAATAATCGAGTTTATGGAGTTTTCTCAAGCAACCTACACATCAAATTGAAGCTAGTGATACTAGTAACACAATTAAAACATGAACTTTAACAATTAAACAACTTTTAATCAATCCAAAATCAAAGATTAAGCTAACCCACTTCAAAAGTTCAAACTAGTTACTCAAATCAACAAATCGAGCAAACAAAACATATATTCATGCTAGACACGAGCCATAGACACTAACTAACACAATTTCAAGTCAAAAACACGAATTTATAGAAATCTAGAGTTTTTAGAAAGTTACCCAAACTTGATGAAATTTGTATCAAAATGTAGAGGATGAAGAGAGGATCACGAATATGTAATTTGTTTTGTGATGAACTTCCTTGATTGAATTTAGATGATAAATCTTTGATGTTGGGGTTTGAGAGAAAACATGGAAGTAGCAAGAATGAGGGAGGTGGAATGGATGGAGGAGAAGGCCATTTTGACTATTTGACCTAGTCAAATTTTTGCCCACTTGGCAAGTTTAGTCCCTCAAGTTTTAAAGCGGGTGCGGGAATTAACCGAGGCAATATTTTAAAAACGCTCGAGTAAACGAGTGATATTATAATTAAATAACGGGAATATTATGAACGTTAGTCAACGGAAAATACTAAATTAAATAACGAAAGATATTATTTTTTTTAAAAAAAAATACAGTGTTAAAAATAAATTTAACGCAAAAAACGCGGGATGTTACATTACCTACACCTTAAAAGAAATTTCGTCCCGAAATTTAGTTGGAAGTAGTGGTTGTTGTTTCTTCTTTGAAACCTTGCGTTGTCGGTTCTACGAATAAGTGAAGCTACTCCTTCGGGTATTTCAACGAACTTCGACAGTCGCGATTTTACGTTGGTTTAAAGTTTGGTTTCATGATTCAAAATTTCAACCGGTTCTCCTAGGAAGGAAAGTTTGTCACCGATAGTAGGTTCGTCGAAGACGATAACATGTTCCTGTTTCGCAAGACTCTTCTTCAAGTTTGATATATGGAATGTAGGATGAACGGAGCTCAAATGAATCGGAAAATCTAAACGGTATGCATCGGGTCCAATACGCCCCAAGATTTCAAAAGGATCAAAATATCGCGGATTTAGCTTTCTACGTTTCCCGAAATGAATTACACCTCCTCAAGGTGCGACTTTTAACGTTACGCGGTTTTCCACATGGAATTTGAAAAGTTTACGTCTAACAGTGGCATAGCTCCTTTGGCGACTACGGTCGTCTCGAGCCTTTCTGAGGTTAAAGAAGTTTCTTGGTTGTTCCATGAATTAGCTCGGGTTCGGTGGTTTGATTATCATTAACTTAGTTCTACAAAAGGAGAATGACGTTTCCGGTCACATAAGATTTCAAAAGGTGTGACGTTAAAACTAGAATGAAAATCATTGTAGTAAGAGAATTCGGCTAAAGGAAAATACTCTTCTCAAGTAAATTTGGAGTTGATAACACAAGCTCGTATTACAGTTTCCAAGGTTTGAATCGCACATTTGCTTTGTTCGTCGGTTTATGGTTGATGCGTGGTACTCATGTTTAAACGTGGTCCCGAGGCTTTTCGAAAAGCACTCCGAAATCTAGAAGTGAAACGAGGATTTTGATCCGAAATGAGGTACAGTTCTGTAAGGTATATTCGAACAAGTTTGTTAGGACTTGAAAATGTTTGTTAGAACAAGTTTCTGTTTCTCGAGAATTTCACGCCGCGAAAGATTTATCGGTTTCCGAAAACGTTCGTTAGGACTATTCACCCTCGTGGCAAATACTAGTATAACGTGAAGAGTCTCTCCCTCCATTGAGAATTTAGATAAAATATTTTCCTTAAATGGAAGTACGAGTGTAATACGAGAGAAATTTCCGCCTCGATGTGGGCATATCAAGCATATTGTAGTTCTTCGATGAAACCGTGCGAAGACGAGATAGTATACGCGTATAACATATGTTTGAAGTTGAAATAATTTTACATTCATTCGGAAGCATAAATATGGTTCGACAATAATCGAAGATGTGTCCCGGGTATGGTTGTTATCAATATTCTCGGAGTTTTCGGATATCCAAACAAGAAAAGTGAAGTCATGTACATGGCACATGGTGGTGATTAGGTTGATCGAGTCCAACCACCATCACGTGTCATTAGAACTTTGGTATGACTTACCGTAATATAACTACGTTGATCAAATGACGTTATATTACGCTAACTCATACCTCCATTCCCACATCACTCCATAGAATCAAGTTCGTGTAATCGTGAAAATTTAAAATAAACAAAGTGTAACGACGTCTCTAACGTGACTCGTATTAATCAAAAGAATTTGTGCAACTCTGAAGATGCATTTCCCGAGGGAAGTGTATAAATGATTGTTCACGTCAATGTGGTTCGAGTCAGACAATAAAGTATTCAGGTATGAAAAGAGTAACGAGTCATGATAACGAGTAGCACGCAACCGTAGTGATAAATGTTAATGACGATACTCACCTAGAGTAGTGATGGTAGTAACACCAAAAAGTAGATAGTAAGAAACACCAGTGGGAAACCGATAGTAAGTTGAAACGGTGGCAAATAACAATCCGGGAGACAGAGTTCCCGAACAAGTGTGACTAATGAAGTCGTCGTCATCCATACGTGTATGAATCATGAATTTACGTGTGTTACCAAAAAGTGGCGGAATACGAGTTCGTAAGATGAAAACTTGGTACCATTAAGGAGTTGGCCTAAGAATGATTCAAGTATAATGCACAAGTAGTCAAGTAAGTGCTATCTATAGCAAATGTATGTCAGTATGCAATGGTTAACTATCCGGTTGTAGTCTAGATTCACTAATGCGTCCTAACGACTCTGTCAGACACACTAATGCATATCCTAGTTCCCTACAACCAACGCTCTGATACCACTTGTAGCGACCCGACCAAAATCGTCATTGACGGCGCCGCAAACTTAGGTCCCGTTGCGTGGTCGTAGTCCCTATATGAGACTCGTTTGACCAAAATTATGTCGCATTCATTTGAAAGGTACAAGACTTGCAAGTTTAGTTTACAAAACTGTTCGACAACAAGTCTAAGTTTACAAAAGTCATAAAGTATAAATGAAATAACTTGCGACATAATTAGTTTAAAAACACAGTTGCTATAAATAGCGTAAGTATGTAAACAAAAGTTTGAATCCAAAAGTGCTATCCCTAGCGTATGCATGCATGGTTGACTCCAATCAAGTAATCAAAGAGTGCGGAAGCATGTATCAAGTAGCCAAGTATGAACCTGAGAAAACATGTAGAAAACTGTCAACGAAAAACGTTGGTGAGATCATAAATGTATTTGTAAAAGTATGTTTTTGAATCACAAGGTTTAGTATCAAGCGTATACATCTCTAAAGATGTATTTGTATCAAAAAGTATACATCTCAAAAGATGTTATTTGTAAACCATAAGATTTTGTATAAAGTGAATATCAAGCGTATACATCGCAAAAGATGTTGTCTGTATCACGAGCACCCAATTACCAAAACTTAACTGAATCTTACCTCTGCATAATAGTGTTAGAACCTACACTATACACTGAAAATAGGTTTCATCCGTCAGACGAGGGTTCGTCAAACCCGTATGGCCACACAACATAAATTCTCGCTCACACCATACAAGTGTAACTAATGGTAATTGAACTTGAGGATTTTTGTTCTAACTCGTATGTTTCTTTGCTCTTATATTCGTATTTATGTTCAAAGTATGAAAGTATAAACCGTATAAAATGTATATAAAGTATATGTTTCTCAGCCCACGATTTAAAGTATAAAAGTATTTGCAAAGGTGGGACTATGATCTCACCTCGAGTGCACGAGTATAAAAGTACTTCACAAAGTAAACGTGTGCATGAAAGTTGCTTAGCCTTGACCTAAACAAGTAAGTTGTATCAATTAACCGGTTACGACACAAGGTCGGGTGAAATGTGTTCAATTAGTCCTATGGCTCGTTATGACTCGATTATATAGCATGTGAATCAAATTATCAAGTTTCATGCAAGATACAAGTAAAGAATCATGTTAGAAAGATTGCATAATCATTTGGTTAAGTTTGACAAAAAGTCAAACTTTGGTCGGTCAAAGTCAACAAAAAAGTCAACACGTTCGGGTTCGGTCCCGAACTATTTTTCTGAGGTTTTTATTCATGTATAAGCATGTTAGAACAAGTCTCATGTGAATCGGGGGTGCGTAGCATAGCAAACATTATTCGAAAATCGACAAAATTGGACAGCCCACTTTGGCGCGCCGCGCGGGTGTATGGCGCGCCGCGCCATTACCTGTGCAGAGAATTCTGGCAGTTTTCACACTCAAGCACGAATCCAACTTCAAATACCCATAAATCCTAAACCGTAAATATCCAAAACAAGTATCTTATATCGTTGGAAAGGTATTTTGACAAGGAATACAACTAACCACTTTTCATCAAGCAAAACATTATTTACAATAGCCGAAATCTCGTCAAGTGGTCATTAAATGTTCAAAACCATCGTTTCAAGTTTACAAAACGCATTTTAAGATTCGGGAATGCAATTCACACATATGATATGCCGTGTTGAAGGTAATGAAACATACAATACAACTAATCACTAACTAATAACATTTCATGGCATTCAAAGCATCAAAATTCCATTTCAAGTTCATCAAACCCTAACCCAAATCCACCAAAACCAATAATCGAGTTTATGGAGTTTTCTCAAGCAACCTACACATCAAATTGAAGCTAGTGATACTAGTAACACAATTAAAACATGAACTTTAACAATTAAACAACTTTTAATCAATCCAAAATCAAAGATTAAGCTAACCCACTTCAAAAGTTCAAACTAGTTACTCAAATCAACAAATCGAGCAAACAAAACATATATTCATGCTAGACACGAGCCATAGACACTAACTAACATAATTTCAAGTCAAAAACACGAATTTATAGAAATCTAGAGTTTTTAGAAAGTTACCCAAACTTGATGAAATTTGTATCAAAATGTAGAGGATGAAGAGAGGATCACGAATATGTAATTTGTTTTGTGATGAACTTCCTTGATTGAATTTAGATGATAAATCTTTGATGTTGGGGTTTGAGAGAAAACATGGAAGTAGCAAGAATGAGGGAGGTGGAATGGATGGAGGAGAAGGCCACTTTGACTATTTGACCTAGTCAAATTTTTGCCCACTTGGCAAGTTTAGTCCCTCAAGTTTTAAAGCGGGTGCGGGAATTAACCGAGCGAATATTTTAAAAACGCTCGAGTAAACGAGTGATATTATAATTAAATAACGGGAATATTATGAACGTTAGTCAACGGAAAATACGAAATTAAATAACGAAAGATATTATTTTTTAAAAAAAAAAGACAGTGTTAAAAATAAATTTAACGCAAAAACGCGGGATGTTACATATACCAATAGGAACTAGCATGGGATTCCACTCTTGATTATGTCATGCATGACTAATCAATTTTAACTTCTACCATGAACTAGTCAACTAACTAGAACTCCTTTTAACCCCACTCACCTCTCACCACTTACCACTCATCATTCACTCCATTTCACTTCCAATTCTCTTTCTAATTCTCTCTCAACACACACACACACACACACACACACACACACACTTATGAATGAATTTTTCCAGTAGCTAATCATCATCTTCATCAAAAATTACTTCAAGAATCAAGCTATAATCATCTTAGGAAGAACACTTCAACAACACTTCGAAAATCCTTTCAAGTTTACTAGTTTACTTCCAAGCTTTCTAATCCATTCCAAGTAATCATCTAAGATCAAGAAACCTTTGTTATTTACAGTAGGTTATCTTTCTTATTCAAGGTAATATTCATATCCAAACTTTGATTCAATTTCTATAACTATAAACTATCTTAATTCGAGTAAAAATCTTACTTGAACTTGTTTTGTGTCATGATCCTACTTCAAGAACATTCAAGCCATCCAAGCTCCTTTGAAGCTAAATCATTTCTTATCACTTCCAGTAGGTTTACCTACTAAACTTGAGGTAGTAATGATGTTCATAACATCATTCAATTCATATATATAAAACTATCTTATTCGAAGGTTTAAACTCGTAATCACTAGAACATAGTTTAGTTAATTCTAAACTTGTTCACAAACAAAAGTTAATCCTTCTAACTTGACTTTTAAAATAAACTAAACACATGTTCTATATCTATATGATATGCTAACTTAATGATTTAAAACCGGAAAACAAGAAAAACACCGTAAAACCGGACATATGCCGTCGTAGTAACACAACGGGCTGTTTTGGGTTTGATAATTAAAAACTATGATAAACTTTGATTTAAAATTTGTTCTTCTGGGAAAATGATTTTTCTTATGAACATGAAACTATATCCAAAAATCATGGTTAAACTCAAAGTGGAAGTATATTTTTCAAAATGGTCATCAAGACGTCGTTCTTTCGACTGAAATGACTACCTCTTACAAAAACGACTTGTAACTTATATTTCTGACTATAAAACTATACTTTTTCTGTTTAGATTCATTAAATAGAGTTTAATATGAAACCATAGCAATTTGATTCACTCAAAACGGATTTAAAATGAAGAAGTTATGGGTAAAACAAGATTGGATATTTTTTTGATTGTTGTAGCTACGGGAAATATTGTAACAATTCTATACAAATCATATCCTAGCTAACTTATATTGTATTATACATGTATTCTAATATATTATGTAATCTTGGGATACCATAGACACGTATGCAAATGTTTTGACATATCATATCGACCCATGTATATATATTATTTGGAACAACCATAGACACTCTATATGCAGTAATGTTGGAGTTAGCTATAAGGGTTGAGGTTGATTCCAAAAATATATATGCTTTGAGTTGTGATCTAGCCTGAGACGTGTATACACTGGGTCATGGATTGATCCAAGATAATATATATTGAATTATTTCTGTACATCTAACTATGGACAACTAGATGTAGGTTACTAACGAGGACAGCTGGCTTAATAAACTTAAAACAGTAAAACGTATTAAAAATGTTGTAAATATATTTTGAACATACTTTGATATATATGTACATATTTGTTATAGGTTCGTGAATCGACCAGTGGCCAAGTCTTACTTCCCGACGAAGTAAAAATCTGTGGAAGTGAATTATAGTCCCACTTTTAAAATCTTATATTTTGGGATGAGAATACATGCAACTTTATAAATGTTTTACGAAATAGACACAAGTAAAAGAAACTACATTATATGGGTGAATGATCGACACCGAATATGCCCCTTTTAGCTTGGTAGCCTAAGAATTTGGGAACAGACCCCCAAATTAACGCGAATCCTAAAGATAGATCTATCGGGCCCAACAAGCCTCATTCTAGAATTTGGAATGCTTTAGTACTTCTAAATTATCATGTCCGATGGGTGTCCCAGAATGATGGGGATATTCTATATGCATCTTGTTAATGTCGGTTACCAGGTGTTCACCATATGAATGATTTTTATCTCTATGTATGGGATGTATTGAAATATGAAATCTTGTGGTCTATTATTATGATTTGATAATATATAGGTTAAACCTATAACTCACCAACATTTTTATTAACGTTTTAAGCATGTTTATTCTCAGGTGATTATTAAGAGCTTTCGCTGTTGCATACTAAAATAAGGACAAGATTTGGAGTCCATGCTTGTATGATATTATGTAAAAACTGCATTCAAGAAACTTATTTTTGATGTAATATATTCTTATTGTAAACCATTATGTAATGGTCGTGTGTAAACGGTATATTTTAGATTATCATTATTTGATAATCTACGTAATGCTTTTTAAGCCTTTATCGATAAAATAAAGGTTATGGTTGTTTTAAAAATGAATGCAGTCTTTGAAAAATGTCTCATATAGAGGTCAAAACCTCGTGACGAAATCAATTAATATGGAACATTTATAATCAATATGAACGGGACATTTCATTGTACACGTATTGTCTTTGTATCAACCCAGAGACGTATTGTATACGTATTGTCTTAGAATTAACTAAGACGTATTGTGTACGTATTGTCTTAGGATTTATCAAAACGTATTGTATACTTATTGTGTTAGGACGTACCAAGAATATTATTATACATATATACAATCACAGAATTAACCAAGATTATAATATTTTGTTATACTACTGATAACATGTCCAAATATATATAGGATATAGGAAAAGTTAACAAGGATATGGTTAATATAGTTTTTATAATATAAATTTCGTCCATACAACGTTAATTTTAGCAGATTTTGTTTTACTCACCAAATATTCATTACAACTCTGTTTAAAGTGAATCAAATTGCTATGGATTCATTAAGAAGTAAATTTTACAAAACCAATTCAAAAAGTTCATCCCGAGTAGTAATTTTTACAGCTTTACCCTCTTTTTATGTCGGTGGACAGATTTGGAAAAATTCCGGCATCCACCCAATATATGATTTTTGATAAAATACTTCCACTTTGTCTAAAATCATGAAAAAAATACTGGAAGTCTTATTTACATATATTAACATACTGGAAGTCTAATTAAGAAGTCTTATTTACTCAAAGTGTAAGATAGGTTTTTAATTCCCAACCCAAAACAGCCCGCTTTTTACCGAATGGAGATTAAAGGATATATGTTAAGTTTCAAGGTGTTCTTCATATGTACAAGTTATAAGTTCTTATATTAACTTAATATAACATCATAATACATATAAATAAGTGTTATTAGAGTTAAGTTAGAAATATTAGATTAGTTTTTCAAACAAGCTTGGTGTTCACCAAAACAAGTTCTAGTTTTTACAAGTTTTATAAGTATAATAAGATAGCAACTATACAAGGAATTGAACAAGGATTTTGAGAAGTATTTTACCTTGATTATGAAGAGAAAAGTTGCTGAGATTAAATTATGATATGAGAGCATTCAAGTGTGTGTTTTTAGTTTAAGAAAATATGGAGTAAAACTGAGTTAAAATGGTCCTTATTTATAAGCTTATAATTTTGGTTTTTAGTAAAAATATCTAAGATAAGTTAAATTGTATTAAGTCATGCATGAAATATTAAATTGATTAGGTCATGGATGACATATTACACAAATAATTGCAGATTTCTATTGGTATATACCAATAGTAAATACTTCTAGAAGCTGTGTATAATACGGGTAAATATACCGTATGAATGCGAGTAGAATTCTTTGAGGAAATTGAATGAAAATACGAGTATAGCTATCCTTTAAATGTATTGGTATATTATAAAGTGTATTCAATACTTGTAAGGATGTATTTACACTCGTAATACATTATATGTAAATACATTTTAACATAAGTTAATTACGTCGTTTAAATAGTAACATATATATTGTTCAAAAACTCTTTAAATTAGTAGTATGAAAATATATATATAATACTTTGTTAATATACTTAATGGGATATTTAATTATCATATTTTCAAGTTAAATCTATATATATATATATATATATATATATATATATATATATATATATATATATATATATATATATATACACACACATATATTAATACAAGTTATGACGTTCATGAATCATCGGTCAAACTGGGTGGTCAAACGTTTACATAAATTTCGTTTCAATTAATCAAGTCTTAACAAACTTGATTGCTTAACATCTTGGAAACATTTAATTGTGTAAATATTAATCTCATATATATTAACGGAAAAATCCGAGTCGTTTTACACATAATTGTTCGTGAATCGTCAAGAGCAGTCGATGAGTAAATGAATACATGAACACAGTTCATAGTTTTTGAGATTTCAATATTACAGACTTTGCTTATCGTGTCGGAAACATATAAAGATCAAGTATAAATTTGGTCGGAAATTTCCGAGTTGTCACAGATTTCTTTAATACCTGAGAATAAACATGCTTTCAAGTGTCAACCAAAAGGTTGGTGAGTTTATTAGTTTATCATAAACATTCATTTCCATCATTTTAATAGACCACAAGATTTCTAGATATTCAATTGTACACGTAACCCGAGTACAAAATAATATGCTTAACCCGCGAATTAAAAATCATTCATATAGTGAACGCTAGATAACCGAACTAACAGGATGCATATAGAATATCCCCATCATTCCGGGACTCTCTTCGGATATGATAATCGAAGTACTAAAGCATTCGTAACCCGAATGGGACTTGTCAAGGTCCATAGATCTATCTTTAGGATTCGCGTCAATTAGTGGCAATTATAATAAACACCAATTCTTAGGCTACCAAGCTAAAAAGGGGCATATTCGATTCGATAATCCAACCATAGAATGTAGTTTCGATTACTTTTGTCTAGTTCGTAAAACATTTATAAAAGCAGCGCATGTATTCTCAGTCCCAAAAATATATATTGCAAAAGCATTTAAAAAGGGAGCAAATGAAAACTCACAAGGCTCGAACCCGAGACCTCTAGCTCATCCGCAAACACCGCTAACCACTCGTCCAATTGTGTTTTTCATAATATAAACCGTATTCTAATATATTTAACCCCCATTTGTTTTTGTTTTCCTTTTCTTCATCTTCGTAAAACCAAATCGACCAGGGATAGTTTATATCCCAAAGCAACATTTATAAGTTTATTTTAAATTTCAAATTGGCACAGAAACAATAAGTGATTGCTTGAATTAATTAAAACAAAAAAATAAAATAAAAATTTTAAAACAAACCCGTTCAAGAACATCCATGAAACTCAAAACTTGATTTTGAAATCTAGACTGTTTTAGGTCCTAATTTCTTCATGAAATAGGTTCTAAATCAATCCTATAAGCTTTTGAAATCAGTAATTAAACTTGAATTATAACATGAAATTCGAATTTGCTTGAAGAACAACCTGTTGACTTTTTAAATCTAAACTTTGACTCAGAAATTTGAATTCAATATAGAAATTTAGACATTCAAACCTTGCAGATAGTTTAAACGTATCAATCCTAACATATCTGCATTATTACTTTTTGCAAATTCATTTGAAATCGAGGTTTTTGTAATTTAAGTATGAAACAGGGTAAACGAGCTGTAAATGATATTTCTGTTTAAATGTACACTCAGAATCTGCCTAAAATAATTGTATTTGTTACTAAGAGGGGAAATTTGATTGAGTTGTTAATAAAAAGAAAGTAATCTTTTGATTTATATCAATGAAAGGGTCGACAGTTTTTATTCCATCAGAAAAAAATATATATATCAAAGATATCGCTTTAACTGATTTTGTTTAGTATTGAAAATTTGATATCGACTTTTAAGAATGTTAGAGACAGGATACAAATTAGATAAAGTCAGATAGGTAAATCTAACAGATTTTGATTCCTTCATTCGATCTCATATGTATAATATATAGTTAATATTAATAATTAGGAATTATAAACATATTAATAATAATAACACTTTTAACATTATTAATAATACTAAAAATAATAATAATATTAATAATAAATATAAAATAATACTAATAATCATAAAAATGATATAATAATAATAATAATAATAATAATAATAATAATAATAATAATAATAATAATAATAATAATAATAATAAATTGTGTTATTTTCTAATAACTATAATAATAATGATAATAGTAATAATTTATAATAATAATAATAATTCTTAATGATAATGGTAATAATAATATCTAATAATAATACAAGTAATATTTAATATATAACAAGTTACATGTATCAAATTTCATATCTATATCGTTTATATAATAATATTAATAATACAGATATTAATATTAATATTAATATTAATATTAATATTAATATTAATAATAATAATGAAAATATTACTATAACAATTATATTTAAACTTGTAATTAATTTTAATATATTAACCTTACATTTTTTTAACTATGTAATACTTATTTTATATAATAACATATTTGAATATTTAATATATATATATATATATATATATATATATATATATATATATATATATATATATATATATATATATATATATATATATATATATATATATATATATATATATATATATATATATATATATATATATATATATATATATATATATATATATATATATGACATCTATACACAATTAATATTATATGTATGTTGTAATATATATATATATATATATATATATATATATTCGTTCTAATAATAGTTTAGTTATTTTGTATATTACATTATATTTTCAATTCAAATGATTAAATCGTATCTTATTAATTAATATATACACTTATATTTATATATATATATATATATATATATATATATATATATATATATATATATATATATATATATATATATTAACAATAATTATTCACGAATCGTTGAGATTAATCAAAGGTAATTGAATATATGAACATAGTTCCAAAATTTTCAAGACTCAACATTACAGACTTTGCTTATCGTATCGGGAAAGTCCAAAGATTAAGTTTAAATTTGGTCAGAAATTTCCGGTTTGTTACACTTATCTTTCTTTCCGCGTCATTTCTGGAATTTAGTTGTGGAACCTGTTTAATTTGTGTTATTAATAAAATAATAATTTTTATTTTACTGTGTCCGTTTTTCTTTTAAATTTTAGTTTAACTCATAAAAATAATCGGATTAAATTCTGAAGCAAAATTTTATAACTCTTTTATAAATTTAGTGATGAAATTTAATATATTAAAAATATGAAAAAATCGCGAGTCGGGCCGAGAAAAAATAAACCCGTGCGCCACACGGTCCCATTTTTCTTTTCCTTCCTCATTCTTCTTCTTTTCTTTCTCTTTTCTTTTTCTTTCTCCCTACCCTTTTTCCTGCTTCGGCCGAACACCACCATCGTCAAATCTTGACCAATTTTAATGATTTAAAGCTCCAATCTAAGTCTCTCGTGCCTCCTAAACTCATTTCCGTTGTCAATTTCGCAAGTGAGGTACATTTTCACGGTTAAAAAGTGAATTTTTTCTTAGGGTTAAATATTTAACTTTTGAAAAAATTTGTGTTTTATGCTTAATTTTGATTCCTTGCATGCTTAGTTAGACAATGTGATGGTTGTATGTTATTTTTTAGGTTCGATTGAGGCATTTTGGTTAACTTTTGGCACACGATTCGTGAATTCATGTTCTAAGATAGAAATTGATGCAATTTTTTGAATCGTGATGTTTTTCTAGCTCACTTAGGCTTAGTGATTCACCAAAAACACTTAGGAACAAGTTTTGGAACAATTTACAATCATTTGGTTGAAAGTTGCAATTTTGATAAAAATGTACAAATTAGGCTTTCAATTTTCCTAAAGTTAAAACGTTTTTAAAACTTAGGATAACTTGAAAACTAGTTAAAATTAGGATATCATTGACTGAAAAACAAATTTGGAACCTAGTCTTTCATTTTTCTTATTATGTACGTTTTGATTAACACGGACATTTTTCGATAAAAATGGTTTTAAATCATGACTTAAAGGCATTATAGGAAGAGTTTGATGTTTTAAAATATTTAAGGTAATTAAAAATGATCATTATGATTGTTGTATGCTTAAAAACCATCATACTTTTAATATTATTACTTATTACGATTTACGACTAACTCACTATAATTATTATTTTTAAGCATTATTTGTTGCAATCACGGGTACGCTTTGAATTCTGCTTAAAATATGTTTATAGATGATTTAGATATTGTTTGCGGTAATTTTGACTATAACTGTTGATAACAGGGATATGAAAAGTGCCATTTTTAAAGCCCTCATTTCAAATTTTTTCGAAAAATTAGACACTTTTCGTATTCTATTATTATTAGAAGTCTTATATTTTTTGGAACATACCCCACTCCATTCACGGGCATGATAACCCGAGGATATATGAGCCATTTTTTAGAAATTGGATAAATCGGCGAAAAGGGCACGATAAGTACATTAACTCGGAGATAATGGAGCAATGTGGGTGGGCGGAAGAGTTGAGGAATCTTTTAAGTTTTTGAACAAATGGGAATACACACAGCGCCTGGCCGAAACTGTTTGAGATCAATGAGCGTGTGTATCAGGAGCCATTTGCAGAGTTTATGGCTACATGGCAGTTTGAGGTGAATGTTGATCCTGACGAGTATAACACTCGTGATTGTATCCATTTCCGCCATCAAAAATTCACTCACCATCTTACTCTTGCACAGTTCGCCCATCATCTGGAACTGTACAAGAGTTCTCACTTGAACTGCCCGATATTTAAGCAAGGGTACACTAATTTGGATCTGTCAGTCGATCATCAGGTTTTCTGCCAAACCTACACGACTGATCAAGCAGCTTGGAGGTCAGGGAAAAAGGCCTCCAGTTTCATCAACCGAGTTCATCGAATCCTTCATCACCTCTTGGCAAAGACAATCCTCCCGAAGACCCAGCATAGCGGAGTTGTCACAATTGCTGATATGCAGCTTATGCACTCCATGTTCCAGAACCTGAACATGCAAGTTGCATACCTTGTAGCCCAGGTGTTTACTGTTGAAAAACTTGCACCACGCACAGTAAAGCCAGTTTTAGGGGCTGTTGTCATAAAACTACTTAAGCGGATGAACATATTGGGTTGTATAGAAGCAATGAGTTATAGGAGAGAGTCCGAGTCGGAAGATATTGGGTACAAACTGCTACACAATTGGCAGTTCATTCAGAAATAGAATCAGCAGCTGATAGTTCTGGCTAACCATGCGGTTGCAGGTTCAGTCGACCGGACTGTGCCTAAAGTAGTGGTTAGAGGTTTTAGGCCTGATCCTAGGACTAGGGATGATAGGAGGAGAGCTTGAGGTTCGCAGGAACTAAGGGATGCGGATGATCCCACTTCACATGGTAAGCCCATCGATAGTGATACACAGAGACATTCACCAGTACATCATGGGAACAACCATACTACGATCCGTATCATTATCATATGGGAGACATGCATGGGCCAGATAGGTGGTTTGTTGAGTCTGCCCTGCTCCAGAACCTTCAGCACTTCACGCATCATATAGGAAGATAGCTTAACGTCCCACCACATCCCTGGCACCATCCTTTGATCATTGCCCACAGTGAGCCCAGAGATGTCGGAACCAGGTATCAGCGTCCACCACGAGAGCGGAGCATAGGGATTGAGGGGTTAACCAATACCATTTTCAGGGAAACCCTCGTTAGTACGCACATAGACACATCTGCCGGTGCTCACACTTCTGCATGGGAACAGGTTGTTAGCCGAGGTATGACCGAGGATCTAACACAGGGTTTTTGAGGAATGGGTGTGAACAATGATTGGGGAAGACATCTGCAGGAAGGACCAAACTGGCGTTCGGGGCCAATGATTCATACTAGCACCCAAGGTTGAAGAACTCGAATCTTGGGGAGATCTCGTTTGGACATTTTTGGGGAGATCTCGGCATCTCGGAAAAATTCTCGGGGAGATCTCGGACGTTGACTTACGTTGACGTTTTAGTTTTTTTATTATAAATTCATATATATAAATAAATAAATGTATATTTATATACGTTTTTAGGAGATTTTACAAAGAAATCCGACAAATGAGTGAGAAAATTTGAGAAATTATGAGATTTTACGAGAAAATTTGAGAAATGAGCAAAAAATTTAGAGAAATCGTGGCTTTGACCAACTTTGACCCTGTTGACCGAAAAATCTCGGGAGATGGACATCTCGTCTCGGTTACCTTTTAAAAACGAGATCTCGGAGAGATCTTGGGGAGAAATAAGGAGATTTACAACATTGCTAGCACCTCATCTTTCACTGGACTGATTGCACGCTTGGATGAGGTTCGCATCCTAGTATCTTCTGGCACCAACACTTCAGAATGGGTACGGAGATTAGTCACCGACGAGGAGATGCTTGATGAGGGACAGTCGGACTTAAGGCTCCCAAGGTAGCCCCGAACCAGCGTATCATATTCTCTCCCTCCGCATATGCCAGATCAACCATGACTCTACTCTCTACCATTTTACTTATGATTATCCGTGATGTTTTGATACAATATTACATTTTTATCACTGTACGCCCAATCTTGGGCATAACTATCTTTCTGCTTTTAGTTTGTATGATATTAGTTAAATAAGTATGCATGAATAAACGTCATAAACAAACGACGATCGAGATCGTACACAAGATGGAAGCACGACTTGGAGCAAGGACGCATTGAACGAGAATGGCGACACCACAAGAGTAGAGGAAATCACAATCGACGAACCATCCATACACACCATGCAACTATAAGGGAGTACTACCTCTTCACCACTTTTTCAATAGCATATACGCAATACGCTAGACCACTTTAAACACTAAGTGTGGGATTAACAACCCAGCCAACATAAACTTTAAATAACAAAATGTTTTTCAAAATAAAGTGTGGGATATGCTATATCCCTAACATTGAGGAAAATGTTATTTTAAAGTGTGGGATAGCAATATATTGCACATAATGATTCTCGTAAAATCCTCAAGTGTTTAATAAACTAAATTTTACACAAAATTTAAAACTTTTCGACCTATAAAACACTTAGGATTCCAAATTTTATAAATGATCAAAAAGAATTTGTTACAAAATAGACAAAAGAGTAAAACAAAGTCGAAAGTTTTTGCGAATTGAGTGACCCGGCTATGAGCATGACTGGCTATGAGCAATTTCCTTTCTTAGAACTTTAGGACACCTGATACACTTTAGTGAATTGAGTGACCCGGGTGAGATATAATGATAACTCCTAAATTACACAGTTTTTTGATAACATTTGAGGAGTTATCTTAGTACTTTAAGGTCATTTTAATCCTAAAACACAATAAAATGGGTAAAATGGGAAAAAGGGTATTTTTAGTGATTTTATCAAAGTTATGTATCACATAGGATCAAAAACAGAGAAAACTGCAGAAAAGGCTGTGAAGCCGCCGGTATGGAGTCAAGGAAGTCGCTGGCTTGGGGTTGAATACGCCAGAATGTTCTAGAATTTCTGTAGAATTAAAAGAACTTGATGACCAAGTAAAAAGTAGAGGAAGCCGCCGGCTTCATCCTAAAGATGTGCCTAATGAACACGGTTTCTCGACTTAACGACCAAGTTCAAGTAAAAATGGAAACAAAATCATAAAGATTTGCCGGATCACTGAAGCTGTCGGCCTGCTACCAAGCCGCCAGCTTAATTATGACGGTTAAGCATTTTGTGCTTGCAGATTAAGTTAAACTTGCAGAAGGAGTCACCGACCGAAGGCAAACCACCGACTTCCCAATGAAGCCGCCGGCTTGGCCACCATTTATGAATATTATTGATATCGGCTAAAAAGTCATGTTTTTACCCCCGATATTGAGTCCTAAAAGCATAAAGTTCAAAACTTTGTCAGCAAAATAATCGCTTTTTGGTTAAATTTGTAGATAAAGTAATTACGAAGACAATGCAAAAAGAATCAAGAGAAACGGAGCTAAATCGAAGATTCAAGAGCAAAAATGGTGAAAGACAAGAAATCAAGTTACAATCCAGTGAAATCAGGCTGACCAGGCAAGCAAACGGCCTGCCATACGGCTTGCCAAATGGCCAGCCAGTATGGAAAACGGCCTGCCAAATGGTCAGAGCAAACGGGCTCGATAAACGGCTTGCCTTAGCAAACGGCCTGCAAAACGGCCTGCCAAATGGCCTGCTAGCTGTTTGCAGGCAAATTTTGTGTCTATTTAAAGGCTTTTTGTCATCCAATTTCCACATACCTCTCTTCACTCTCTCACTACAATACACTTTCTCTTACTAGAGCTTTCAAGGCCTTCTCACCTCTGAGCGGGAAATTAAGTACCCGGAGGCGAACGCCGAAGATTGTAATAGGAGCGGTCTAGAGGATGTCAGCACTTGTAATGGTCCAGATCTCGTCTGTAAATGGTTAACGCTTTCCTTAATTTAATGAAGTTATCTTATTATCTTAAGTTTCTTTCATCTTGCATGATTATCTATCTGTTACAAATGTTTATTATATGTTGAATACTTTATCTGGGACTTATCATACTGTTATGCTGAAATCCTGATGGTTTAGAAGTTTAATTTAGGGATCACCCTTTTCGCTTATTCACGTGGCTATAACCTAGTATTAGGACCTGATCAACCCTAGGGTACAAGGTAAGTAACTACGTACGAATAACCACATATTCGTCATAGAAGAGCTCCCCATTTGGGTTGTGATTAGAGTTAGCAACAGAGATTTCAGTGAACACTAACTTGCTCAAAAGCATGATTCGCGTCAAAAGCAATGTTCTTGAGATGTTGTAAAATGATCCGGGGTTGAATAAGTGATCGCAAAGGAGAGACCTCTAACCTAATTAGCAGTACCTTAGAATATCTAAGATTGCACATCTGTTAATGTTAAGGCATAGCATAGTGATTAAGTGGTAGAATATTGCTTTAGTTAGACCAACTAGGATTAAGAAAAGTTGAGACTTTCCTTTATTGGGTATACCACTTTGTTCATGTACCTAGGATTCTATCCATAAGGTATTTTAAACCCTTTAGGTTAACGTTGGGAGTAGGGATATCCGTCTTAGCCAGAATCTTCAAGGCCTAAACTCTTAGTGACAAATCAGTTAGGTTTATAACCCAGTTGATTAAGGTTTAGTGTTTATCCTAGGAAATCAAACTCTTGTGATATTTCTCTTTCAGAATTCTATTCTCCATACCTATCTATCTTTATCTTTATAAGTTAAATTACTGTTTTTCTTAATCTATCACCTCTTGTCACTAGGGTTAACTGTATGGGCACTTTTGTCCCACATTACTGAGCAAACATACAAAAATACGAACCTGAGTTATATTTACCACTTACTCGTTAAAAGGAAGACAAGTAGGTGAGTTATAGCTAGGAACCCCAGCTAAATATAAATGATAAAACCATTACGCCCTTGTGACAGCTAATTCTGACGTGTTGTGACCTAACGACACTGCACAAATAAAACCGTCTGTTTTGGCCATATCAATTATAAATAGAAGGCTCCAGTCTCAGTTTTAGGAGTGCAATTCAGTACCACTCAATACAATTTAGTTTGATTTCGTTTTTCTTTTAGGGTTTTCTCTAAAACCCTTAGATTAGATTTACTTTTCATTGTAACCAAGAATCATTCAAGTTTTAATTCAAGTTTCTTACATCTACCTTTTTAAGGTATGGTTCTATCTTTACTTTATTGTTTAGTCTATTTTATTTACTTTAATTGTTTTCTGATATGTACTAAACGTTCATAGTGGTTACATGGACGAAAACTGAACTTCATCTGGGAATCAGATGCAGCCGCCGGCCTCACCTTCCATGCCGCCGACTTGGTGGGAACAAAGCTGCCAGCTGCGTGTGCTTTATCTGTACAGTTTCTGGTTGTTTTCCAGATCTGTATGGTCGAGTTTCTGTAATGACATTTTAGGGTTGATTAGTATTTTGCTTAAATATACTTGTTTGCCACGCTTAATGATTAAATAACATGATTTTAGGGTTGATTAATATTTGATCCGATGATCTATTATTCGATTCATGCAACTTGTATAGATCTAGTCCATCAAACTTGTTAAATTGAATTGCATGCAACTAGGTTAAACAACATAATAGTGATAAACTTGTTTAATTTGAATTACGCTTATATAATAGAGTTTGATATTGTTAGGCTTAATCGAAGAACCTTTGTTTGTATTTGTTGGAGTCATCACAATTGTTGTCTACGTGTTGGTTTAGTGTTTTTCATCCATAAACGATTGCAAAATCAATTTTTGTCTAGAAAACCCTAATAGTCGACCTGCTCCTGTCAAGAACACACTCGGTCGTGTGTGTCCTGACAACCGACCGAGTGAGTCCTTAGATCGACCGTGTGAGTAGTTCAACCGATCGTGTAAGTTTTACCAGAGGCGTGTTAGTTTCCTAAAGTCAGTCGGCCGTGTGAGTTAGTCACTCGACCGTGTGAGATAGTCAACCGACCGTGGGAGATAGATAATCGGCCGTGTGAGTTAGTAATACCCAAGACTCAGCTTGTAACAAAGTGCTGCCAAAATTTAGTCAGACAATCGACAGTGTGAGTCATACACCCGACCGTGTGTCTCCTTCAATAGACCATGTGTCAAGGACAATCGATCGTGTGACTTTAAACAGCTCATAATTAACTTTAAATTTAATACTCAATCAATTAAAATGTCTAACACAAACGAACAAGTGATGAATGAATACAGTGCGTTAGTAATTGCACCTGGACTACAAAAATTATTACTGAATGAAAGTGAATCTAGTTCTTCAAATAAAGTACCTAGACTTGACAATCTTAAGAACTTCTTGGACTGGAAAGTTAGGTTTGTTATTTACTTAAACGGTGTCGATTCTAGACTTTGGGAATGTATTGAGAATCCGTATGTATGGCCATGCGAAGTAGATGGTGAACCCAAAGAAACTTCACAGTTTAGTCCCACAGAGCGTGAAGAGTACAATCTTGAGTGTAGATGTTAAGCTCAGCTAACCCAAGCTTTGTCAAAGGAGATTTTTCACCAATTTAAGAACCGAAACAAAATATCGTATACTATCTGGTTGGCTCTTCAATCTGCAATAGAAGGTATAGCTACTTTGTAGTGACCCGATCAAAACATGTTTGACGGCGCCGACTACTTAGGTCCCGTTGCGTGGTCATAAGTCTTTATCATGACGTTTGACCAAAATATGTCGCATTCATTTCATAAGTAAAAGGATGTTTTAAGTTTACAAATGTAGTTCAAAAGACTAGTTACATTACAATGTTTAACGTACGAATGAAACCTATGCGACTCAATTTAAAGTAGTCAAAAGACGCTCCAACTATGCATGTATACTCGACATCCAAGCAAGTATCAAAAAGAGTGCGGAAGCATGTATCAAGTAGCTTTCAAGGACCTGAGAAAACATATAGAAAACTGTCAACGAAAACGTTGGTGAAATCATTGGTGTTTTAGTAAACGTTGCATTTGAACCCCAAGATTTAATATAATATGATTATCTAAATCATTTTCATTCCAAAGTTGTTATTTGTTTCGCGGGCACCCAATTATCAAACTTAACTATTTTGCACCCTTTGTGTAGTGTTAGAACATACACTAGACCCGAAAATATATTTCATCCGCTAACGGTAGCGAACCGTTCGAATGAGGCTCGTCAAGCCCATGTGATCACATAATATAAGCTCACGTTTACACCCTGCAAGTGTAACTAATGATAATTGAATTGAGGATTTTCATTCAAACCCGTACGTGGAATGTTCGTTTTCGTACTTGTGTTCAATGTGTAAAAGTATGATACGTATATGTTTCTCATCCCATAGTTTAAAGCATAAAAGTTGTTTGAAAGATGGGACTATGATCTCACCTTGAGTGCACGTATGAAAAGTACTTCACAAAGTAACGTGTGCGAAGGATAGTGCTAGTCTTGACCTAAACAAATAGGTCGTATCAATAACGGTAAATCCGATAGGTCAAAGATGTTCAATTCGTCCTATGGCTCGTTACGACTCGATTATGTAGCATGTGAATCAAATTGTCAAGTTTCATGCAAGATACAAGTATAGAAACAAGTTAGGAAGGTTGCATAATCATTTGATTAAGTTTGAACAAAAGTCAAACTTTGGTCGGTCAAAGTGAACGAAAAAGTCAACACGTTCGGGTCGGGTCCCGAACTATTTTTCTGAGGTTTTTATTCATATATAAACATGTTAGAACAAGTCTCATGTGAATCGGAGGTCCATAGGGTGCCAAACATTTTTCATATAATTGACATGTAGGTCAGAACCTGAACACGGCTTAGGCCGCGCCGCGACCCAGTATTGCCGCGCCGCGACAATACACAGGAGCTGGTACCTGGTCAGTCTCAAATGTCCAAATCTCAATTCAAAACACTTTCAAGCATAACTCGCAAACCGCTAATACTTAGAAATCGTATTTTATATCGTTAGAAAGGTAATTTGACAAAGAACACAACTAAATACATTTCACCAACCAAAAACGTTATTTATAACAATCGGCTTTCAAAAGTAAATGATCAATTAATGCACACATTTAATACTCAAATTTGATAAGTGCACATTTACGATTCGGGCATTTAATGCATACATACAACATGCCGTTTTGTAGGTAATCGAGCATACAATACAACTAACTACTTACTAACAATAATTCATGGCATTCAATGCATCAAATATTCATTTCAAGCTTATCAAACCCTAGCCCAAATTCACCAAAATCACTAATCAAGTTTATGGAGTTTTCTCAAGCAACCTACACATGAAATTGAAGCTAGTGATGTTAGGAACACATTTAATACATGCATTTATGACATTTAACATCATTCAAACAACCAAATCACCAAATCAAACACACCAAAGTTTATGTTCATGCTAGTTACTTTAAATAACAAAATCGAACATATGAATCATATATTCATGTTAGACTTGAGCCATAGACACTAATTAACAACTTTATAAGTTAAAAACATCAAGAACACCAAATCTAGTGATTTTAGAAAGTTACCCAAACTTGATGAAATCGGTATGGAATCGAAGAGGAAGATGAGAGGATTCCGAATATGCAATTTGTTTAGATGGATGCTTGCTCGATTTGATTTGGATGATGAATCCTTGAAGTGGTGTTTGAGAGATTTGGTGAAAGTATTAGAGAAAAAGGAAAAAGAAAAGGAATTAATGAATGGATGAGAGTGAAGGGTTGACTAGTTGACCTAGTCACCTCTTTGCTCTCTTGGCAACAATGGTCCCTCTAGTTCGGTTGCGGGTGCGTGAATTACCTAAACGAGATGTTTTAAAACGCGTATTAACGAGGGATGTCAAAATCATATAACGGACTTTAAATAGTTAAACGGAAAAGTAAACGGAAAAAGGCGGGATGTTACATTACCTACTCCTTAAAAGAAATTTCGTCCCGAAATTTAAGTAGGCGTAGTAGTTGTTGTTTCTTCCTCGAAATTTTGCGTTTCCGGAATCGGGAATAAGTGAGGGTATTTCTTTTGCATTTGATCTTGCCTTTCCCAAGTAAACTCGGGTCCTCTTTTGGCATTCCAACGAACCTTGACAATCGGGATTCGGCTTTATTTCAATGTCTTGAAGGAGGTGTCCACAATTTCAACCGGTTCCTCCACAAAATGAAGTTTGTCATCAATAGTAAGTTCCTCGAGAGGGATGACGATATCGGGTTCGGCAAGACACTTTTTCAAGTTAGATACATGGAAGGTAGGATGAACGGAGCTCAATTGAGGCGGAAGATCTAAACGATAAGCAACGGTTCCAATACGCTCCAAGATTTCGAAGGGTCCAATATACCGCGGATTTAGCTTCCCGCGTTTCCCAAAACGGATGACACCTTTCCAAGGTGCGACTTTTAACATGACGCGGTCACCGACTTGAAATTCAAGGTCGTTGTGTCTTTTGTTGGTATAGCACTTTTGACGACTCCGGGCCGTCCGAAGCCTATCTCGGATTTGAACGATCTTCTCGGTGGTTTCGTGAATGAGTTCGGGTCCGGTGATTTGTACGTCGCCTACTTCGGCCAAAAAAGAGGAGAACGGCATTTTCGGCCATATAACGCTTCAAAAGGTGCGGCTTTAATACTCGCGTGATAACTATTGTTGTAAGAGAACTCGGCGAGAGGTAAGTGCTTGTCCCAAGATTTTCCAAAATCAACCACACAAGCCCGTAACATGTCCTCTAAGGTTTGAATTGTGCGTTCGCTTTGTCCATCAGTTTGGGGATGATATGCGGTGCTCATGTCTAAATGCGTTCCCAACGCTTCTTGCAAGGTACGCCAAAATCTAGAAACAAAACGGACATCTCGATCGGAGATAATCGATAAAGGTACACCGTGTCGGGCTACGATCTCCTTGATGTAAAGTTGTGCAAGTTTCTCCATTTTGTCAGTTTCTTTCATAGTGAGAAAGTGTGCGGATTTGGTGAGACGGTCAACAATAACCCAAATGGTATCATAACCGCCCGTTGTCCTTGGTAACTTGGTGATGAAGTCCATCGTTATTCTTTCCCACTTCCATTGCGGGATTTTGGGTTGTTGAAGTAACCCGGACGGTATTTGGTGTTCGGCTTTGACTTTGGAACATGTCAAACACTTGGCAACATAAGTTGTTACGTCCCTTTTGATGTTCGGCCACCAATATTGTTCTTTAAGGTCGTGGTACATCTTATTGGCACCGGGGTGATTCGAGTATCGTGACTTATGGGCTTCATCTAAAATAAGACTTCGTAGGTCCCCATAACTAGGTACCCAAATCCTTCCGGTGAAATATTGGAGTCCGGTTTCCTTAGTTTCGAATCGAGAGACGAGAATGTTCAAGAGCTCGTGTGAAACGTTTTCATCCTTGAGAGCCTCATCTTGGGCTACCCGAATTTGGCTATTAAGGTTGGTGTGGATGGTGATGTTTAAGGCTCGGACATGAAGAGGCACCGCTCTTTCTTTTTGACTTAAGGCATCAGCTAATACATTTGCCTTCCCGGGATGGTAACGAAGCTAGCAATCGTAATCGTTTAAGGTTTCAATCCACCTTCGTTGTCTCATGTTTAGTTGCTTTTGATCGAAGATGTGTTGGAGACTTTTGTGATCGGTAAAGATAGTACTCTTGGTTCCATAAAGATAGTGTCTCCACATTTTAAGTGCAAAGACAACGGCTCCGAGTTCGAGATCATGTGTCGTATAGTTTCGTTCATGAATTTTGAGTTGTCGATAAGCATAAGAAATGACTTTCATTCGTTGCATCAACACACACCCAAAACCATGTTTCAAGGCATCGCAATATATAACAAAATCGTCATTGCCTTCGGGAAGTGACAAGATAGGAGCGGTGGTTAGCTTTGTTTTCAAGATTTGAAATGCGGATTCTTGTTCGGTCGCCCAAATGAATTTATTTCCTTTGTGAGTTAATGCGGTTAGAGGACGAGCAACCAAAGAGAAATCTTTGATGAATCTACGAGAGTATCCGGCGAGACCCAAGAATTGACGAATGTGAGTAGGAGTAGTAGGGGTCTCCCATTTAATAATGGCTTCGATTTTTGATGGGTCGACTTTAATACCTTGGTCACTTACAACATGACCAAGAAATTGAACTTCCTTTAACCAAAATTCATACTTGGAGAATTTGGCATAGAGTCGTTCTTGTCTTAAAAGTTCAAGCACAAGTCGGAGGTGTTCCTCGTGTTCTTCTTCGCTTTTTGAATAAACCAAAATATCATCGATGAACACGATAACGAATTTGTTAAGATACGGTTTGCACACGCGGTTCATAAGATCCATGAACACCGCCGGTGCATTAGTGAGACCAAATGGCATTACACGAAATTCATAGCTACTATAACGAGTTCGGAAAGGGGGTTTGGAGACATCTTCCCCCTTAACCCTTAATTGATGATAACCCGAGCGGAGATCGATTTTTGAATATACACAAGACCCTTGTAGTTGATCAAAGAGGTCATCGATGCGAGGAAGAGGATATCGGTTCTTAACCGTCAATTTGTTTAGTTTACGATAATCAATGCACATTCGTAGGGATCCTTCTTTCTTTTTAACAAACAAAATCTGAGCGCCCCAAGGTGAATGGCTAGGTTGGATAAAACCACGATCAAGTAGTTCTTTGATTTGACTTTGCAATTCTTACATTTCTGATGGAGCGAGTCTATATGGTGCACGTGCTACGGGTGCGGCTCCCGCAATAAGATCGATTTGGAATTCAACCGGTCGATGAGGTGGAAGACCCGGCAATTCGTCGGGAAATACATCGGAATAGTCACTAACAATTGGCACATCATCGATGTGCTTCTCATCGGACTCGACTTTCTTAACATGAGCAAGGATCGCAAAACAACCCTTACGGAGTAGTTTTCTAACTTTAATGCATGAAACGATGTTGAGTCCGGTGCAACTCTTATCGCCATAGACGATCAAAGGTTCACCATTCTCGATAGGAATTCGGATTGCGTTAAGATCACAAAGGATGTGAGATTTCATTTTGGCTAGCCAATTCATACCGATTATTACATCAAAGCTTCCTAGTTCCATGGGTATCAAGTCAATTTCAAACTCATTACCCAAAATGTTTAACGTACACCCCCGGTAATATGTGTCGGCACTCAATAGTTTCCCGTTGGCCACTTCAATGGTATAAGTGGTATCTAGTGGAAGTGGTGGAGTGCTAAAAGAATGAGTCAAAGTCTTGGATGCAAAACTCTTATCGGCACCCGAATCGAATAAACAAGTAACATAAGTGTTGTTGAGGAGAAACGTACCCGTGACTAATTCATTGTCATCTCAAGCTTGCTCGATGTTGATGTTGAAAGCTCGTCCCCGTGTGTTGGTGTTGGCTTTCTTCTTCGGACACGCATTTCTAAAATGACCCGTTTGGCCACATTCATAACAAGTACCCGGTTTTGGTGCATTGGGCACCTTTTGAGCGACGGTGGCGGCACTTCTACAATCATTGGCCACATGACCACCCCTTTGGAATCGGTGGCAAAATAGATTGCTACATTCACCATAGTGGTGTTTGTGGCATTTGTTGCAAAAGGGTTTATTTCTGCCATAACTTTTCTTGGCATCGGAGGTGAAAGGCTTTTTGGTGAAGTTGTTGTTGTAGTTGTTACTTGATTGGGGGGCTTCCCATTTTCTTTTGTTGCTGCCCGATTTATCCTCGGCCTTAGGTGCCGGAACTATGATTTCGTCAACCGTTTCGATCAATTGGCGGGCCATGTTCAAAGCTTGTTGTAGGTTAGCGGGTTTGGATGACATTACTCCTTGTTTGATGCTCTTTGGAAGACCATCCATATAGAGTTCAACCCTTTGAGATTCGGGGTTCACGAGGTTGGGACACATCAAGGATAGCTCGGCGTATCGTTGATTGTAGGCCTTGAGATCATTTCCGACCGCCTTTAAAGTTCTTAGCTCTTGTTCGAGCTTTCGAGTTTCTTCACGAGGGAAAAATTCGACGATCATCCTTTCTCTCAAATCGGCCCAAGAGAGGGCGTGAGCTTCATCGGTACCCACTGATTGTACATACGTGTTCCACCACGTGAGGGCGATACCGGCAAAAGTGTGGGTGGAATATTTGACTTTATCTTGGTCCCGACAATCGCTTATGCTAAAAATGGCTTCCGTTTGTTCGAACCATCGAGTGAGCACAACCGGTCCCCCGGTTCCATCAAAAGTGTGAGGTTTCCACCCCATGAAGGCTTTGTAGGAGCACCCTTCGCTTGAGTTACCGACCCCTTGATTGTTGTTGTGGTTGTTGTTATTGTTGGAGGAGTGATCGGCCATGGCCGCTTCCACGGCGGTGGCTATCATTCGCTGTAGTGCTTGTTCGGGAGTCTCATGGTGTGGTACACGACGAGGAGGCATTGTTCCTTCAAAACACAAGAATACCGTTGATTAGTATTCTTAATAATACTAACCATGATATGGAATAAGGATAGAGAGAAATTTTCCTTGACTCGCCTTAAATTCTTTATGTCATAATGTCGGAATGTTCATATGAGTCACCGTAATATAATCCCGAAAATTATATTACCCTAATTCATATGTGCATTCGACACTAATTCATATAGTCAAGGTGGCGCGTCAATTAAATCAAGTAACGTGAGATTAAGATTGAATAAGAATTAGATATGATAGACGAGTTCGAGTATAATGCACAAGTAGTCAAGTAATTCCTACTTCAAGTCTATATGCCGGTTGTAGTCTAAACTCACCAATGTACCCTATGACTCGGGGTCGACACCAATGAGCTCTAAATCCCTACAACCAACGTTCTGATACCATCTGTAGCGACCCGACCAAAACATGTTTGACGGCGCCGACTACTTAGGTCCCGTTGCGTGGTCATAAGTCTTTATCATGACGTTTGACCAAAATATGTCGCATTCATTTCATAAGTAAAAGGATATTTCAAGTTTACAAATGTAGTTCAAAAGACTAGTTACATTACAATGTTTAACGTACGAATGAAACCTATGTGACACAATTTAAAAGTAGTCAAAAGACGCTCCAACTATGCATGTATACTCGACATCCAAGCAAGTATCAAAAAGAGTGCGGAAGCATGTATCAAGTAGCTTTCAAGGTTCTGAGAAAACATATAGAAAACTGTCAATGAAAACGTTGGTGAAATCATACGTGTTTTAGTAAACGTTGCATTTGAACCCCAAGATTTAATATAATATGATTATCTAAATCATTTGCATTCCAAAGTTGTTATTTGTTTCGCGGGCACCCAATTATCAAACTTAACTATTTTGCACCCTTTGCGTAGTGTTAGAACATACACTAGACCCAAAAATATATTTCATCCGCTAACAGTAGCGAACCGTCCGAATGAGGCTCATCAAGCCCAGGTGATCACATAATATAAGTTCACGTTTACACCCTGCAAGTGTAACTAATGATAATTGAATTGAGGATTTTCGTTCAAACCCGTACGTGGAATGTTCGTTTTCGTACTTGTGTTCAATGTGTAAAAGTATGATACGTATATGTTTCTCATCCCATAGTTTAAAGCATAAAAGTTTTTTGAAAGATGGGACTATGATCTCACCATGAGTGCACGTATGAAAAGTACTTCACAAAGTAACGTGTGCGAAGGATAGTGCTAGTCTTGACCTAAACAAATAGGTCGTATCAATAACGGTAAATCCGATAGGTCAAAGATGTTCAATTAGTCCTATGGCTCGTTACGACTCAATTATGTAGCATATGAATCAAATTATCAAGTTTCATGCAAGATACAAGTATAGAAACAAGTTAGGAAGGTTGCATAATAATTTGGTTAAGTTTGAACAATAGTCAAACTTTGTCCGGTCAAAGTGAACGAAAAAGTCAACACGTTCGGGTCGGGTCCCGAACTATTTTTTATGAGGTTTTTATTCATATATAAACATGTTAGAACAAGTCTCATGTGAATCGGAGGTCCATAGGGTGCCAAACATTTTTCATATAATTGACATGTAGGTCAGAACCTGAACACGGCTTAGGCCGCGCCGCGACCCAGTATTGCCGCGCCGCGACAATACACGGGAGCTGGTACCCGCGACAAAACACTTTCAAGCATAACTCGCAAACCGCTAATACTTAGAACTCGTATTTTATATCGTTAGAAAGGTAATTTGACAAAGAACACAACTAAATACATTTCACCAACCAAAAACGTTTTTTGTAACAATCGGCTTTCCAAAGTAAATGCTCAATTAATGCACACGTTTAATACTCAAATTTGATAAGTGCACATTTATGATTCGGGCATTTAATGCATACATACAACATGCCGTTTTGTAGGTAATCAAGCATACAATACAACTAACTACTTACTAACAATAATTCATGGCATTCAATGCATCAAATATTCATTTCAAGCTTATCAAACCCTAGCCCAAATTCACCAAAATCACTAATCAAGTTTATGGAGTTTTCTCAAGCAACCTACACATGAAATTGAAGCTAGTGATGTTAGGAACACATTTAATACATGCATTTATGACATTTAACATCATTCAAACAACCAAATCACCAAATCAAACACACCAAAGTTTATGTTCATGCTAGTTACTTCAAATAACAAAATCGAACATATGAATCATATATTCATGTTAGACTTGAGCCATAGACACTAATTAACAACTTTATAAGTTAAAAACATCAAGAACATCAAATCTAGTGATTTTAGAAAGTTACCCAAACTTGATAAAATCGGTATGGAATCGAAGAGGAAGATGAGAGGATTCCGAATATGCAATTTGTTTAGATGGATGCTTGATCGATTTGATTTAGATAATGAATCCTTGAAGTGGTGTTTGAGAGATTTGGTGAAAGTATTAGAGAAAAAGGAAAAAGAAAAGGAATTAATGAATGGATGAGAGTGAAGGGTTGACTAGTTGACCTAGTCACCTCTTTGCTCTCTTGGCAACAATGGTCCCTCTAGTTCGGTTGTAGGTGCGTGAATTACCTAAACGAGATGTTTTAAAACACGTATTAACGAGGGATGTCATAATCATATAACGGACTTTAAATAGTTAAACGGAAAAGTAAACTGAAAAAGGCGGGATGTTACATACTTACCGTGCGACTAAGGGTAAGGTTTTGAAGGATGAGTGGAGAGTGTTTGCAGCTCTTCCATCAGAATCTCTAGGACAAACTTTGGAGAGATATCGGTTATTGGTTGCAGAGATGGCAGATTATGGGATTGAGGTGCCTGATGAAAAGGCAGTAAGAGTGTTGAAAGATGGTCTTCCAGAAAAGTGGGATCATGAGATAGAAAAGATTCAGAACAGGTACAGTTCATCAGGTCCGTTGACACTAGTAGCTTTTACTTCGAAGTTAATGGAGAAGGACATTCAGGATGAAGCAAAGAGAAAGAGACTTGGTTCTGTAGCTTCTGCTGCATCAACTTTAGCCTCATCTTCTGGTACTCATGCCCCACTACAGACAGCATACATAACAGCCAATGTTTCACAAATGTCTGCACCATCGTCTCAGTCCGGCTACTTTAATGCTAAATTACAAGCTCAGAATTCTACAATTAAGATGATTGAAGATTCTCCGATTCAACAGACTCAGACTCAGACTCAGACTCCTGTGTTTCAAACTGAGAATATCAAGAAGAGATCTCGCGAATCTATTCAGGAAGATATGGCATTGGCAGCTATTGTTGTTAACTCATACAACGATATGATTGGTGGAGAAGTGCTTAATAGTCATCTTAAAAATGAAGACTATGATCAGATTGATGAGGACAAGCTTGAGAGAATGGATATACTCTACTGTATGGGTAGCATTGTGAGACGTGCTAGAAAGTACTTGAAGAGAACAGGACAAAGATCGTTGAATTTAAATTGAGATTCGAAGTTTGGTTTTGATATGTCAAAGGTTAGGTGCTACAATTGTGATGAATATGGTCACTTTAAGAAAACTTGCACGAGACCACCCAAGCCTGGTTTTCATGATCCTTTTCACAAGACAACCATCTTAGTTACTCCACAACATGTAATTGTAGAGAAAGAATCTTCGGGTTCTGTTCAATCTAAGGCTTTGACTACAACGTATGCTGATGAAGTATGTGACTGGTCCATCTCGGTAGATACACAGAAAGCTAACGTTGTGTTTGTAGGTAAAAGGGAAGCAGAAATTGAAGAGGAAAGAATTGTTCAAAAAAATGCAGGTTTTACTGGTAAGGATAATCCAAATTGCACATGCTATGTGTGCAAATGTGATGCTAGGTTGAAGAGAGCAGAAGAGATTATGAAATTCTGCTTCAGGAAGAGGATTAAAGATAAGTTGTATGATAAGTTTCGCAAAGCTCAGGACTTATCAGATTTTGAGTATTCTACTGATTCGTCTGATGAAGAAGATGGGATGAGTTGTCATGTTGGTACTTGGTTCAGGAAAGAGTTGGAACATTTGCTCAACTATGATCTTAAGAGTGGTGATGAGAAGATTGTTACGGTTCAGAGTCCAGTTTGTTCAGATCAAGGTGAGGATAAATGAAATGTCTCGTTCATATTGATTATAAACGTTCCATATTAATTGATTTCGTTGCGAGGTTTTGACCTCTATATGAGACGTTTTTCAAAGACTGCATTCATTTTTAAAACAACCATAACCTTTATTTTATCAATAAAGGTTTCAAAAGCATTACGTAGATTATCAAATAATGATAATCTAAAATATACTGTTTACATACGACCATTACATAATGGTTTACAATAGAAATATATTACATCGACATATGTTTCTTGAATGCAGTTTTTACATAATATCATACAAACATGGACTCCAAATCTTGTCCTTATTTTAGTATGCAACAGCTTTAAACGTCATACAAATATCATACAAACATGCTTTAAATATCATACAAACATGGACTCCAGTTTTTACATAATATCATACAAATATCATACAAACATGCTTTAAACGTCAACAAAAATGTTGGTGAGTTATAGGTTTAACCTATATATACCAAATCGTAACAATAGACCACAAGATTTCATATTTCAATATACATCCCATACATAGAAATAAAAATCATTCATATGGTGAACACCTGGTAACCGACATTAACAATATGCATATATAAGAATATCCCCATCATTCCGGGACACCCTTCGGATATGATATAAATTTTGAAGTACTAAAGCATCCGGTACTTTGGATGGGGTTTGTTAGGCTCAATAGATCTATCTTTAGGATTCGTGTCAATTAGGGTGTCTGTTCCCTAATTCTTAGATTACCAGACTTAATAAAAAGGGGCATATTCGATTTCAATAATTCAACCATAGAATGTAGTTTCACGTACTTGTGTCTATTTTGTAAATCATTTATAAAACCTGCATGTATTCTCATCCCAAAAATATTAGATTTTAAAAGTGGGACTATAACTCACTTTCACAGATTTTTACTTCGTCGGGAAGTAATACTTGGCCACTGGTCGATTCACGAACCTATAACAAATATGTACATATATATCAAAGTATATTCAAAATATAATTACAACACTTTTAATACATTTTGATGTTTTAAGTTTATTAAGTCAGCTGTCCTCGTTAGTAACCTACAACTAGTTGTCCAACGTTAGATGTACAGAAAAAAATTGATATATATTATCTTGAATCAATCCACGACCCAGTGTATACACGTCTCAGGCTAGATCACAACTCAAAGTATATATATTTTTAGAATCAACCTCAACCCTGTATAGCTAACTCCCTCATTACTGCATATAGAGTGTCTATGGTTGTTCCAAATAATATATACACATGGGTCGATATGATATGTCAAAACATTTGCTTACGTGTCTATGGTATCCCAAGATTACATAATATATTAGAATACATGTATAATACAATATAAGTTAGCTAGGATATGATTAATATAGATTTGTTACCAATTTTCACGTTGCTACAACAAGAAAAATTATCCAATCTTGTTTTACCCATAACTTCTTCATTTTAAATCCGTTTTGAGTGAATCTAATTGCTATGGTTTTATATTGAACTCTATTTTATGAATCTAAACGGAAAAAGTATAGGTTTATAGTCGGAAATATAAGTTACAAGTCATTTTTGTAAAGGTAGTCATTTCAGTCGAAAGAACGACGTCTAGATGACCATTTTAGAAAACATACTTTCACTTTGAGTTTAACCATGATTTTTGGATATAGTTTCATGTTCATAAGAAAAATCATTTTCCCAGAAGAACAACTTTTAAATCAAAGTTTATCATAGTTTTTAATTAACTAACCCAAAACAGCTCGCGGTGTTACTATGACGGCGTATGTCCGGTTTTACAGTGTTCTTCGTGTTTCCAGGTTTTAAATCATTAAGTTAGCATATCATATAGATATAGAACATGTGTTTAGTTGATTTTAAAAGTCAAGTTAGAAGGATTAACTTTTGTTTGCGAACAAGTTTAGAATTAACTAAACTATGTTCTACTGATTACAAGTTTAAACCTTCGAATAAGATAGCTTTATATGTATGAATCGAATGATATTATGAACATCATTACTACCTCAAGTTTTCTGGATAAAGCTACTGGAAATGAGAAAAATGGATTTAGCTTCAAAGGATCCTTGGATGGCTTGAAAGTTCTTGAAGCAGAATCATTACACGAAAAACAAGTTCAAGTAAGATTTCCACTCGAAATAAGATTGTTATAGTTATAGAAATTGAATCAAAGTATGAATATGAGTATTACCTTGTATTAGAAAGATATCTTACTGTAAATAAGAAAGATTTATTGAGGTTGGATGATCACTCTACAAGATTGGAAGTAAGCTAGCAAACTTGGAAGTATTCTTGATTTTATGAAACTAGAACTAGTAGAATTTATGAAGAACACTTAGAACTTGAAGATAGAACTTGAGAGAGATCAATTAGATGAATAAAATTGAAGAATGAAAGTGTTTGTAGGTGTTTTTGGTCGTTGGTGTATGGATTAGATATAAAGGATATGTAATTTTGTTTTCATGTAAATAAGTCATGAATGATTACTCATATTTTTGATAAGTGTCTTAAAGTCTTTCAAAAGTGTATGAATACATATTAAAACACTACATTTATATACATTTTAACTGAGTCATTAAGTCATCGTTAGTCGTTACATGTAAGTGTTGTTTTGAAACCTTTAGGTTAACGATCTTGTTAAATGTTGTTAACCCAACGTTTATAATATCAAATGAGATTTTAAATTATTATATTATCATGATAATATGATGTATGAATATCTCTTAATATGATATATATACATTAAATTTCGTTACAACGATAATCGTTACATATATGTCTCGTTTCAAAATTATTAAGTTAGTAGTCTTGCTTTTACATATGTAGTTCATTGTTAATATACTTAATGATATGTTTACTTATCATAATATCATGTTAACTATATATATATCCATATATATGTCATCAAATAGTTTTTACAAGTTTTAACGTTCGTGAATCACCGGTCAACTTGGGTGGTCAATTGTCTATATGAAACCTATTTCAATTAATCAAGTCTTAACAAGTTTGATTGCTTAAAATGTTGGAAACACTTAATCATGTAAATAACAATTTCATTTAATATATATATAAACATGGAAAAGTTCGGGTCACTACAGTACCTACCCGTTAAATAAATTTCGTCCCGAAATTTTAAGCAGTTGGAGGTGTTGACGTATCTTCTGTAAATAAATGCGGGTATTTCTTCTTTATCTGATCTTCACGCTCCCAGGTTAACTCGGGTCCTCTACGAGTGTTCCATCGAACCTTAACAATCGGTATCTTGTTTTGTTTAAGTCTCTTAACCTCACGATCCATTATTTCGACGGGTTCTTCAATGAATTGAAGTTTTTCATTGATTTGGATTTTGTCCTACGGAATAGTGAGATCTTCCTTAGCAAAACATTTCTTCAAATTCGAGACGTGGAAAGTGTTATGTACATTCGCAAGTTGTTGAGGTAACTCAAGTCGGTAAGCTACCGGTCCGACACGATCAATAATCTTGAATGGTCCAATATACCTTGGATTTAATTTCCCCCGTTTACCAAATCGAACAACACCTTTCCAAGGTGCAACCTTAAGCATGACCATTTCTCCAATTTTAAATTCTATGTCTTTTCTTTTAATGTCGGCGTAGCTCTTTTGTCGACTTTGGGCGGTTTTCAACCGTTGTTGAATTTGGATGATCTTCTCGGTAGTTTCTTGTATTATCTCTGGACCCGTAATCTGTCTATCCCCCACTTCACTCCAACAAATCGGAGACCTGCACTTTCTACCATAAAGTGCTTTAAATGGCGCCATCTCAATGCTTGAATGATAGCTGTTGTTGTAGGAAAATTCTGCTAACGGTAGATGTCGATCCCAACTGTTTCCGAAATCTATAACACATGCTCGTAGCATGTCTTCAAATGTTTGTATCGTCCTTTCACTCTGACCATCAGTTTGTAGATGATAGGCAGTACTCATGTCTAGACGAGTTCCTAATGCTTGCTGTAATGTCTGCCAGAATCTTGAAATAAATCTGCCATCCCTATCAGAGATAATAGAGATTGGTATTCCATGTCTGGAGACGACTTCTTTCAAATACAGTCGTGCTAACTTCTCCATCTTGTCATCTTCTCTTATTGGCAGGAAGTGTGCTGATTTGGTGAGACGATCAACTATTACCAAAATAGTATCATAACCATTTGCAGTCCTTGGCAATTTAGTAATGAAATCCATGGTAATGTTTTCCCAATTCCATTTCGGGATTTCAGGTTGTTGTAGTAGACCTGATGGTTTCTGATGTTCAGCTTTGACCTTAGAACACGTCAAACATTCTCCTACATATTTAGCAATATCGGCTTTCATACCTGGCCACCAAAAATGTTTTTTAAGATCCTTGTACATCTTCCCCGTTCCAGGATGTATTGAGTATCTGGTTTTATGAGCTTCTCTAAGTACCATTTCTCTCATATCTCCAAATTTTGGTACCCAAATTCTTTCAGTCCTATACCGGGTTCCGTCTTCCCGAATATTAAGAAGCTTCTCCGATCCTTTGCGTATTTAATCCTTTAAATTTCACTCTTTTAAAACTCCTTGTTGCGCCTCCTTTATTTGAGTAGTAAGGTTAGTGTGAATCATTATATTCATAGATTTTACTCGAATGGGTTCTTTGTCCTTTCTGCTCAAGGCGTCGGCTACCACATTTGCCTTCCCCGGGTGGTAACGAATATCAAAGTCATAATCATTCAACAATTCAATCCACCTACGCTGCTTCATATTCAGTTGTTTCTGATTAAATATGTGTTGAAGACTTTTGTGGTCGGTATATATAATACTTTTGACCCCATATAAGTAGTGCCTCCAAGTTTTTATTGCAAAAAAAACCGCGCCTAATTCCAAATCATGCGTCGTATAATTTTGCTCGTGAATCTTCAATTGTCTAGATGCATAAGCAATCACCTTCGTCCGTTGCATTAATACACAACCAAGACCTTGCTTTGATGCGTCACAATAAATCACAAAATCATCATTCCCTTCAGGCAATGACAATATAGGTGCCGTAGTTAGCTTTTTCTTCAATAATTGAAACGCCTTCTCTTGTTCATCCTTCCATTCAAATTTCTTCCCTTTATGCATTAATGCAGTCAAGGGTTTTGCTATTTTGGAGAAATCTTGGATGAATCTTCTGTAGTAACCAGCCAATCCTAAAAATTGACGTATATGCTTCGGAGTTTTTGGGGTTTCACACTTTTCAACGATTTCGATCTTTGCTGGGTCCACCTGGATACCTTCTTTGTTCACTATGTGACCAAGGAATTGAACTTCTTCCAACCAAAATGCACACTTTGAAAATTTAGCGTACAGTTTTTCTTTCCTCAATACTTCTAGCACCTTTCTCAAATGTTCACCGTGTTCTTGGTCATTCTTTGAGTAAATAAGTATGTCATCGATGAAAACAATGACAAACTTGTCAAGATATGGCCCACACACTCGGTTCATAAGGTCCATGAACACAGCTGGTGCGTTAGTCAATCCAAACGGCATAACCATAAACTCGTAATGACTAAACTCGTAATGACCATAACGTGTTCTGAAAGCAGTCTTTGGAATATCATCTTCTTTCACCCGCATTTGATGATACCCGTAACGTAAGTCAATCTTTGAATAAACAGACGAGCCTTGTAGTTGATCAAATAAGTCGTTGATTCTCGGTAGTGGGTAGCGGTTCTTGATGGTAAGTTTGTTCAACTCTCGGTAGTCGATACACAACCTGAATGTACCATCTTTCTTCTTGACAAACAAAACAGGAGCTCTCCACGGTGATGTGCTTGGTAGAATGAAACCATGCTCTATAAGTTCTTGTAATTGGCTCTGAAGTTCCTTCATTTTGCTAGGTGCAAGTCTGTAAGGAGCACGAGCTATTGGTGCAGCTCCTGGTACAAGATCTATTTGAAATTCAACAGATCGATGTGGAGGTAGTCCCGGTAATTCCTTCATAAATACATTGGGAAATTCTTTTGCGACGGGAACATCATTGATGCTCTTTTCTTCAGTTTGTACTTTCTCGACGTGTGCTAGAATAGCATAGCAACCTTTTCTTATTAGTTTTTGTGCCTTCAAATTACTAATAAGATGTAGCTTCGTGTTGCCCTTTTCTCCGTACACCATTAAGGGTTCTCCTTCTTCTCGTACAATGCGAATTGCATTTTTATAACATACGATCTCTGCTTTCACCTTCTTCAGCCAGTCCATGCCAACTATTACATCAAAACTCCCTAACTCTACGGGTATCAAATCAATCTTAAATATTTCGCTACCCAGTTTAATTTCTCGATTCTGGCATATATAATCTGCTGAAATTAATTTACCGTTTGCTAATTCGAGTAAAAATTTACTATCCAACGGCGTCAATGGACAACTTAATTTAGCACAAAAATCTCTACTCATATAGCTTCTATCCGCACCCGAATCAAATAAAACGTAAGCAGATTTATTGTCAATAAGAAACGTACCCGTAACAAGCTCCGGGTCTTCCTGTGCCTCTGCCGCATTAAAATTGAAAACTCTTCCGCGGACTTGTCCATTCGTGTTCTCCTGGTTCAGGCAATTTCTAATAATGTGGCCCAGTTTTCCACATTTATAACAAACTACATTGGCATAACTTGCTCCGACATTACTTGCTCCGCCATTACTCGTTCCGACACCATTTGTTCCTTTCGTTCTGTTAACCCCTGGTCCGTAGACCTCACACTTCACCGCGCTATGACCATTTCTTTTACACTTGTTGCAAAATTTGGTGCAGAACCCCGAGTGATACTTTTCACACCTTTGGCATAGCTGCTTCTAATTATTGTTGTTGTTGCGGTTGTTATTGTTGTTGGGATGATTGTTGTAGTTGCTGTTGTTGTTGTTGTTGTTGTTGTTGTTGTTGTTGTTGGGCCATTTGTTGTAGTTGCGATTGATGTTGCGATTGTTGGGATAGTTGTTGCGATTATTGTTGTAATTGCTGTTGTTGTTGTATTGGTGATTCTTATCACCGTTTTCCTCTCACTTTCTTTTGACTTGATTCACATTGGCCTCTTCAGCCGCCTGTTCTTTAATTCTTTCCTCAATCTGGTTCACTAGTTTGTGAGCCATTCTACATGCCTGTTGTATGGAGGTGGGCTCGTGTGAACTTATATCTTCTTGGATTCTTTCCGGTAATCCTTTCACAAACGCGTTGATATTCTTTTCCTCATCTTCGAACGCTCTCGGAAACAATAGGCACAATTCTGTAAATTGTCTTTCGTACGTGGTAATATCAAATCCTTGGGTTCGTAACCCTCTAAGTTATGTCTTGAGCTTATTGACCTCAGTTCTGGGACGGTACTTCTCGTTCATCAAGTGCTTGAATGCTGACCACGGTAGTGCGTAAGCATCATGTTGTCCTACTTACTCTAGATAGGTATTCCACCATGTTAACGCAGTACCTGTGAAGGTATGCGTAGCGTACTTCACTTTGTCCTCTTCAGTACACTTAATTATGGTAAACACCGATTCGACCTTCTCGGTCTACCGTTTCAATCCGATCGGTCCTTCAGTTCTATCAAATTCCAAAGGTTTGCAGGCAGTGAATTCTTTGTAGGTGCATCCCACACAATTTCTTACGCCGTTAGCTGCATTGCTAGATTCGGAGTTATTGTTAGTATGTAGCGCAGCCTGTACTGCGGCTATGTTTGAAGCAAGAAAGGAACGAAATTCATCTTCGCTCATATTCAAGGTGTGTCGAGTAGTAGGTGCTATTTCCTTCAAATAGTCAAATGAAACAAGTTAATCATACAGAATATTAAGACTAGTCAATAGTATCTCGTAGCATAATATGAACTCATTTATAAAAGCTTTTTCTTCATATTAAGGTTTGATAAATTTAAATTCGGGTAGTACCTACCCGTTAAGTTCATACTTAGTAGCTAATATACAATTCAACTACTACAATTCTATATGAAAAACTGATTATAATAATATTTCGCGTTCTAACTTTTTCACAATATTTTACAAACTTACAATACCGCTTATTTTACATATAACATGAAATATAGCACACAATAACTTTGATACAAGATAGTTGTGAAGATAATTCTAGCTAGTACACAAGTCGTTCAGCAAAGGCAATAAATACACGTAATTCATACGTCCAGAAACAAGTCATGCATTCTGGTTTTACTAGGACTACTTCCCATCCTTGGTCTTGTGGAACATAAACGTTATGGTCGTTGATAAGACAGCGTGTTGTAACGTTGTCAAAGGGACGAGGGTTACGTAATGTCCAACAGTCCCGTAACAATCTAAAAACCTTGTTTCTCTCCCAAACTACTGAGTCTGTCACTTGTGGGAACGTTTTGTTTAATAGTTGTAGCCCGATGTTCTTGTTCTCACTTTGGTGAGAAGCGAACATTACTAACCCGTAAGCATAACATGCTTCTTTATGTTGCATGTTAGCCGCTTTTTCTAAATCACGAAGTCCTATATTCGGATATATTGAGTCAAAATAATTTCTTAACCCGTTGCGTAAAATAGCATTTGGGTTCCCCGCAATATATGCGTCAAAGTAAACACATCGTAACTTATGGATTTCCCAATGTGATATCCCCCATCTTTCGAACGAAAGCCTTTTATAAACCAAGGCATTCTTGGAACGTTCTTCGAATGTCTTACAAACTGATCTCGCCTTAAATAGTTGTGCCGAGGAATTCTGACCGACTCTAGACAAGATTTCATCAATCATGTCTCCGGGTAGGTCTCTTAAAATATTGGGTTGTCTATCTATTTTGTGTTTTTATACTGTAAAATAGACAAGAGTTAGATTCATAAAAAAAATACTTATTAATACAAGCAATTTTTACATATATTATAAAGCATAAGCACACTATATTACATATATTACACCACACGAATACAATTATTTTATTTCGACTCGCTCGTTTCTTCTTCTTCGGTTTTGGTTCGTTTTGCCAAGTTTCTAGGGATATATGATGTTCCCCTAATACGAGCCGTCGTTTTCCACATTGGTTTAGAAAAACCTGGTGGTTTAGAGGTTTCCGGGTTATTGTCACAACTTAAGAAATACGGGTGTTGATGATACATATAAAGTTCATCGGGTTTGGAATCAAATTTCTCTATTTTTATGCCCTTTCCCTTATTGTTCTCTTTTGACTTATTAAATTGTGTTGGGGTAATTTCTATAACATCATCGGAATCCTTGTCGGGATCCGATTCATCAGAGAATTGGTAATCCTCCCAATACTTTGCTTCCTTGGCGGAAACACCATTGACCATAATTAACTTTGGTCGGTTGGTTGAGGATTTTCTTCTACTTAACCGTTTTATTATTTCTCCCACTGGTTCTATTTCTTCTTCCGATTCCGATTCTTCTTCCGGTTCCGACTCTTCTTCCGGTTCCTGTTCGGGAACTTGTGAATCAGTCCACGAATCATTCCAATTTACATTTGACTCTTCATTATTATTAGGTGAGTCAATGGGACTTGTTCTAGAGGTAGACATCTATCACATAATATCAAACACGTTAAGAGAATAATATATCACACAATATTCACATGTTAAAAATATATAGTTTCCAACAAAAATGTTAAGCAATCATTTTTAAAGAAAACACGGTCGAAGTCCAGACTCACTAATGCATCCTAACAAACTCGATAAGACACACTAATGCAAATTTTCTATTCTCTAAGACCAACGCTCGGATACCAACTGAAATGTCCCGTTCATATTGATTATAAACGTTCCATATTAATTGATTTCTCTGCGAGGTTTTGACCTCTATATGAGACATTTTTCAAAGACTGCATTCATTTTTAAAACAGCCATAACCTTTATTTTATCAATAAAGGTTTCAAAAGCATTACGTAGATTATCAAATAATGATAATCTAAAATATACTGTTTACACATGACCATTACATAATGGTTTACAATAGAAATATATTACATCAACATATGTTTCTTGAATGCAGTTTTTACATAATATCATACAAACATGGACTCCAAATCTTGTCCTTATTTTAGTATGCAACAGCGGAATCTCTTAATATTCACCTGAGAATAAACATGCTTTAAACGTCAACAAAAATGTTGGTGAGTTATAGGTTTAACCTATATATATCAAATCGTAACAATAGACCACAAGATTTCATATTTCAATATACATCCCATACATAGAAATAAAAATCATTCATATGGTGAACACCTGGTAACCGACATTAACAATATGCATATATAAGAATATCCCCATCATTCCGGGACACCCTTCGGATATGATATAAATTTCGAAGTACTAAAGCATCCGGTACTTTGGATGGGGTTTGTTAGGCCCAATAGATCTATCTTTAGGATTCGCGTCAATTAGGGTGTCTGTTCCCTAATTCTTAGATTACCAGACTTAATAAAAAGGGGCATATTCGATTTCGATAATTCAACCATAGAATGTAGTTTCACGTACTTGTGTCTATTTTGTAAATCATTTATAAAACCTGCATGTATTCTCATCCCAAAAATATTAGATTTTAAAAGTAGGACTATAAATCACTTTCACAGATTTTTACTTCGTCGGGAAGTAAGACTTGGCCACTGGTCGATTCACGAACCTATAACAAATATGTACATACATATCAAAGTATATTCAAAATATATTTACAACACTTTTAATACATTTTGATGTTTTAAGTTTATTAAGTCAGCTGTCCTCGTTAGTAACTTACAACTAGTTGTCCAACGTTAGATGTACAGAAAAAATTGATATATATTATCTTGAATCAATCCATGACCCAATGTATACACGTCTCAGGCTAGATCACAACTCAAAGTATAGGAATCAACCTCAACCCTGTATAGCTAACCCCCTCATTACTGCATATAGAGTGTCTATGGTTGTTCCAAATAATATATACACATGGGTGGATATGATATGTCAAAACATTTGCATATGTGTCTATGGTATCCCAAGATTACATAATATATTAGAATACATGTATAATACAATATAAGTTAGCTTGGTTATGATTAATATAGATTTGTTACCAATTTTCACGTTGCTACAACAAGAAAAATTATCCAATCTTGTTTTACCCATAACTTCTTCATTTTAAATCCGTTTTGAGTGAATCAAATTGCTATGGTTTCATATTGAACTCTATTTTATGAATATAAATAGAAAAAGTATAGGTTTTTAGTCGGAAATATAAGTTACAAGTCGTTTTTGTAAAGGTAGTCATTTCAGTCGAAAGAACGACGTCTAGATGACCATTTTAGAAAACATACTTCCACTTTGAGTTTAACCATGATTTTTGGATATAGTTTCATGTTCATAAGAAAAATCAATTTTCCAGAAGAACAACTTTTAAATCAAAGTTTATCATAGTTTTTAATTAACTAACCCAAAACAGCCCGCGGTGTTACTACGACGACGTATGTCCGGTTTTACAGTGTTCTTCGTGTTTCCAGGTTTTAAATCATTAAGTTAGCATATCATATAGATATAGAACATGTGTTTAGTTGATTTTAAAATTCAAGTTAGAAGGATTAACTTTTGTTTGCGAACAAGTTTAGAATTAACTAAACTATGTTCTAGTGATTACAAGTTTAAACCTTAGAATAAGATAGCTTTATATGTATGAATTGAATGATGTTATGAACATCATTACTACCTCAAGTTTTCTGGATAAAGATACCGGAAATGAGAAAAATGGATCTAGCTTTAAAGGATCCTTGGATGGCTTGAAAGTTCTTGAAGCAGAATCATGACACGAAAAACAAGTTCAAATAAGATTTCCACTCGAAATAAGATTGTTATAGTTTTAGAAATTGAATCAAAGTATGAATATGAGTATTACCTTATATTAGAAAGATATCTTACTGTAAATAAGAAAGATTTCTTGAGGTTGGATGATCACTCTACAAAATTGGAAGTAAGCTAACAAACTTGGAAGTATTCTTGATTTTATGAAACTAGAACTTGTAGAATTTATGAAGAACACTTAGAACTTGAAGATAGAACTTGATAGAGACCAATTAGATGAATAAAATTGAAGAATGAAAGTGTTTTAGGTGTTTTTGGTCGTTGGTGTATGGATTAGATATAAAGGATATGTAATTTTGTTTTCATGTAAATAAGTCATGAATGATTACTCATATTTTTGTAATTTTATGAGATATTTCATGCTAGTTGCCAAATGATGGTTCCCAAATGTGTTAGGTGACTCACATGGGCTGCTAAGAGCTGATCATTGGAGTGTATATACCAATAGTACATACATCTAAAAGCTGTGTATTGTACGAGTACGAATACGGGTGCATACGAGTAGAATTATTGATGAAACTGAACGAGGATGTAATTGTAAGCATTTTTGTTAAGTAGAAGTATTTTGATAAGTGTCTTGAATTCTTTCAAAAGTGTATGAATACATATTAAAACACTACATTTATATACATTTTAACTGAGTCGTTAAGTCATCGTTAGTCGTTACATGTAAGTGTTGTTTTGAAACCTTTAGGTTAACGATCTTGTTAAATGTTGTTAACCCAATGTTTATAATATCAAATGAGATTTTAAATTATTATATTATCATGATAATATGATGTATGAATATCTCTTAATATTATATATATACATTAAATGTCGTTACAACGATAATCTTTACATATATGTCTCGTTTCAAAATCATTAAGTTAGTAGTCTTGCTTTTACATATGTAGTTCATTGTTAATATACTTAATGATATGTTTACTTATCATAATATCATGTTAACTATATATATATATATATATATATCCATATATATGTCATCATATAGTTTTTACAAGTTTTAACGTTCGTGATTCACCGGTCAACTTGGGTGGTCAATTGTCTATATGAAACCTATTTCAATTAATCAAGTCTTAACAAGTTTGATTACTTAAAATGTTGGAAACACTTAATCATGTAAATAAAAATTTCATTTAATATATATATAAACATGGAAAAGTTCGGGTCACTATAGTAAAGGAGGTTATGAAGCTGATTACTCGGATAGTACGAGCTCAGAGTCAGAATCAGAATCAGAATCAGATGCAGATTCTCAAGTTGGAATAAATAACTATGCATTCATGGCTAACACGTCCGGTAATGATAAGGTATGTAATGACTCAGTTTCTAATTGTTCTAAATGCATTGGTTATGAACAAGAAATTGAGAGGCTTGAATATGTTATCACTAAGCTTAATGAAATATCTGTTACATGTGAGACCTGCCCTAAGCTTAGAATGGAACTTAAGAACCTAAGTGTAGAGAATCAGACTAATAAAAAGAACTATGAGGATGCGCTTTTCTACCTTAATAAATAGAAAGACTAGGTTGATGTGATTAAGTCTTTAGAAAATCAGGTAGGTCACTTAAAATCAACTGTTATAGATGATGGAAAAGTGATTACTATGTATTTGGGACAAATAGAGACTCTTAAGGCAGAAAAGGATTCCTTTAAGTTGAAATATGAGTCTGAGAAAGCTAGAATTGACAATTGGCAGAGGATGTCTTATGTGAAACAGACTTTAAATCATCCTAAACATCAGGGTTTAGGTTATAACCAGGTTGCCCCACTAATTTTAGGTGAGTATGTTAACAAACCGGTTGAGAAATGTAAGGGTCCAATTGTAGAACCAGGATATGGTAAGCCTAAGGAAACACCTATTGAGAGTTCTGGTAAGGTAGTTGAGTCAAAGAAACCTTTAGATGTTGTCTATGAAACAGAGTCTGATACTAATATCGACACTGAGAAAGACAACAAACCTTTTAAGCTTATCACTAAACCAGTTACCATTCTGAAAAACCCTGCTAATGCTAGTAAGATGACTGAAAGTCAAAAGGCTCATTCTAAGAGCACTGTGATTCCCAAACAGAATAAGAATAAGAACACTCAGGGAGTGTCACCTAAGTTTGTCAGTAAGGGAAGGATAGATGAAACAGGTCCTAAGGTAGAACAACCACCAAAAGGTGAGAGTTCGAATTCTGGTAATGTGTCCAAGTATGTTCCGCCTGGTTGTCGACAGACTGTTAAGTAACAAGTCTCGTCACCCTCTACGACTAGACAACATACTGAACCACCTAGGAGATAGTTTTCACCAATTAGACGCAAATTGTTTAATTCTCATGATTTTGATAATGTTAACTGCTTCAATTGTGGGAGGTTGGGACACAGGGCTATGAATTGTAGACCCATTCGAAAGACACCCAGAAGGAAGGTCGATCTTAGTCCAAATAGTTCCTTTAATAGGAGATCACCTTCACCAGTGTTTAATTCTTCTTCTGTGAAAACAAATGATAAAAAGGTTTTTCAAATTAATAATTACTATAGAAAACCATTACCGAATAACACAGTTTGGAAACTTAAATAAGAAATTAAGGGTGTTTAAAATCCTGAAGGTCCTTCTGGATCTAAAGGACAATGGGTGGAGTTGCCAGTTGTTGGTGTTGATGGGAAACCCACTGCCGTTAGGGCATGGGTGGCCCTTTCTAACTAATCCTCTTACTTTAATGTGCAGGTCACCTACAATCCACGCTGCAGTACTTGGATTGTTGATGGTGGGGCGTCCAGGCACATGACAGGGAACTTGTCTTTGCTGTCTAATGTGAAAACAGTGGATGGAGGACCAGTTTCTTTTGCAGGTAGTGAAGGAGGTTTTATTACTGCTCAGGGTGTTATTGCTAATGAGAACGTCAGCTTTGATAAAGTTAATTATGTAGAGAAGATGTCGAACAATCTGCTTTCAGTTTCACAAGTTGCTGACAAAAAGTATACCGTTGACTTTGATGATAAGTTTTGTTATATTTTAAGAAAAGAGTTTGTAATTCCGGAAGACATGATTCTGATAACGGCTCCAAGGTGCAAGGATCTCTATATCCTTGATATGCGTAAGGCTGATGTTAAAGCAGCTACAAGCCATCAGGCCTTCGTTTCTAAGGCTACTGAACAAGAGTCGATTATCTGGCATAAGCGTATGGGTCATCTGAGTCTAAGGAAGATGAATAATCTAGTACACAATGAATTAGTTGAAGGTGTGAATGTTAAGAGTTTTCATATTCCTGAAGGTTGTCTTCCGTGTAAGCAAGGGAAACAGACTAAGAAGTCACATACTGCCAAGAAGCATCATTCAGTTAATATTCCTTTGGAATTGTTGCACATGGATCTCTTTGGTCCAGTTAACTGTAAAACTCTCACCAGAGAGTCTTATTGCTTGGTAGTTATAGATGAATATTCCCATTTCTCGTGGGTTGTGATGTTGAAACAAAAGTCAGATACTTTCGATCATATTAAAGTTTTGATTCTGAAGCTCGAAAGTTTGTATAAGTTGAAGGTTAGAAAGATTCGTACTGATAATGGTACGGAATTTAAGAACAATTAGATGCTGATGTTCTGTAATGAAAAGGGGATACAACAACAGTTCAGTCCTGCTTATACACCTCAATCAAACGGTGTTACTGAAAGAAAGAATAGAACTCTAATTGAAACTGCAAGAACAATGCTAGCAGATTCATGTCTTCCAATTGTTTTCTGGGGTGAAGCCGTGAGTATTGCATGCTATGTGATGAATAGAGTTCTGGTGGTGAAGTGACATGGTAAAACATGTTATGAACTGTTACACAAGAGAAAGCCGAACATTAAACATTTTGAACCCTTTGGTGCACCTTGTACTATTCTGGTACGAGACGCTGGAGGAAAATTTAATTCAAAGGTGATCTCTGGTATCTTCTTGGGATATGGGAATCCGAACAAACGGGTGTATAATACTGAGTCAAAGTGTGTGGAAGAACGTTATGAGGTTGATATTCAACGCAATGCTCCACCTCGTGTTAGTAAAGGGTTCGCATGTCAGTTTGAATATGATAAGTTATTTGATTCCTTCAATCTTCCACCAGATGCTACAGATGAAGAAGTTCTGACTCAGATATTGTTTGATTCTCAAAACTCTTCTGAGAATGTTATCACGATTCCAGCGTAGGTTCAGAATCCAGTTTCTAGCTTGCAACCAAGTCCACAGAGTGTTAGAGGTGATTTTGATTCAAATGAGGACGAGGTAGTATATATACAGATGAAGATAGTGTGCTTGAAGATGACGAGGAAGTTAGTCGAACGCAACTGACATAGGAACATCTTAATCCTCCATATAATCAACCACCAACTGTAACAGTGACTGAACCTCCAACTGAAGCAGGAGGTGTACGTAGATCCAATCATGTCATTCTGCCACCTAAACATCTTGATGATTATTATGTGGATTCAAGAGGCATTCCTCACATTAGTATTCCTCAAGGGAAGTCTAATGAAGCTTCTACGTCTGGAGTTTTGACTACATCAGAGGTTCTCGTGATACGTGTAAGTTCAACAGTAGCAGAAGATATTCAGACAGAGAGTGCGAATGTGGTAACAGCTTTTTATTCAATGTTGAATAAGATAGGAAGAATATTTGTGCATGCTCATTCATGTTATGTGTGTCAAATCGAACCTAAAGATGCTTATGAGGCATTGAAGTTTGACAAGTGGCTTAGTACAATGCAAGAGGAGCTGTTACAATTTAAACATTTAAAGGTTTGGAAGCTAGTCAATCCACCTCATGGTTGTGTGCCATATGGTCTTCGATGGGTTTTGAAAAATAAAAAGGATGAACAGGGTATTATTATCAGAAATAAAGCTAGATTGGTGGTAAAGGGATATCAACAGATCCCTGAAATTGACTATGATGAGGTCTTTGCTCCGGTTGCGCGACTGGAGCCTATTAGGATTTTCTTGGCCTTTGCATCCTTCATGGGATTTAAAATTTTTCAGATGGATGTTAAAAGCGCATTTTTGTATGGCGAGATCAATGAAAGAGTGTTTGTTAAACAACCACCTGGTTTTGAAGACCCGCATTTCCCAGAAAAGGTTTATCGACTTAAAAAGTCACTTTATGGTCTTTATCAAGCTCCTAGAGCATGGTATGCAACGTTGTCCAACTACATAATTGAAAACAGTTTTAGGAGAGGTGTCATTGATCAAACACTTTTCATCAAGAAGAAGGGATAACATCTTATGTTAGTGCAAGTTTATGTTGATGATATCATCTTCGGGTCAACAGATCAGGGAATGGTTGATGAGTTTGAGAAGGTCATGCAGCAGAAGTTTAAAATGAGTTTAATGGGAATGATAAAGTTTTTCTTAGGTCTGCAGGTAGCTTAAACGGATAAAGGTATCTTTTTGCATCAAACCAAGTATGTTGCTGATATTCTAAAGAGGTTTCAAATGGAAGCAGAAAGACCAGCTAAGACTCCATTGTCTGTGAATCATGGAATATCACCTGATTGTGAGGGTGCCTTAGTAGACCAAACGTTATACTGAGCAATCATAGGCTCTCTAATGTATCTTACAGCTTCTCGACCAGATATCATGTTTGAAGTTTGTCTGTGTGCCCGTTATCAGGAGAATCCTAATGTTAATCATATGTTAGTGGTTAAGAAGATTTTGAGGTATTTGAAAGATACACCGAGCTTAGGGTTATGGTATCCGTGTGAGGATGGTTTTGATCTCACAGCGTATAGTGATTCTGATTATGGAGGTTGTAAGAAAGATTTTAAGTCAACATCAGGGGGTTATTAGTTTCTGGGAAGCAAACTTGTTACCTGGCAGTGCAAGAAGCAGACAGCGGTGGCTCAGTCCACTTGCGAAGCAGAATACATTGCCGCGGCTAGCTGTACATCTCAGGTCATCTGGATTCAACAGCAACTACGTGACTACGGTTTGCAAATTTCTAACACTCCTATTTATGTTGATAATACTACTGCCATAGTTGTCACTAAAAATCCCGTAAATCATTCTAAAACGAAACATATAGGGATTAAATACCATTTCATTAGAGATTTCTATGAGAAAAAGCTGATAGATGTAGTGCAGATAGACACTACAGCCCAAAGGGCTGATCTCTTCACAAAAGCTTTTGATAAACCACGCTTTGATTTCCTATTAAAGGAAATAGGTATTAAATTACTTACTGACGTGGTTCCTGAAACTGAACTTCCTAATACAGAGGAACCTAACCAAGAGACTGAGTTGTGAAGAACTTGAAACTTCTTGTATAATATGTGTAGCTTTGCATGGTAGTTTGGAGGTATTTTGCATGTTCTCGTGTCATTTGCATGATAGGTTAGTATTTCATGATGTTTCTGCATGTTTGCTTATGTTTTTAGATAGTTTTATGCGTTTGTATAGAGAAAATCAAAAAGTCATAAAAAATCGAAAAAACCAGACAAACAAATAAAAATTGAAAAATGGAAAATCCATAAAAATTGAAAAAAACCTGAATATGAGTTGCTTATTCTTTGTTATGGGGAAGTGATTGCAATACTGAACTGACACGTAAGTTGTGAACAACGAGTAATACAGGATGACTGATAATGTGTTAGTGGACTTTATTGGCCTAATTCTAGATTGAGATGATCACACAAACAACGCGTAAATATCATGACGATGAAATCATGGAAAGATTTACAGCGGTTGAGGGTAGTCACCTACTTATCACTGAATATGTACTGAGAAATGATTGTTCAGAAACTCAACAGACGGTTGAGGTCTCCCCTACTACGATTTATACTCGGTAGCAAAGGATAATTTTGTGAGCCCCCAAGGTGAGCATACTTTGTCTAGGATGCATACTTGTTTCTATTTACCTTTATTACTTGGACCGAAATTCAACAACATACATATCGGGTACACAAAGGGAGGTATTTTCTCTAAAAGGGTTGAGAAGTGCAATCTTGTATCACATACACAGAATGATTTGTATATTGCAACGTCATCGGGTTCTAGATTTTAACACCAGAAGATTAGTTTTCCATGCAGTTACTTCTAAAGTCAAAGACAGTGGTGTATCATCTTCATGTAGAGTTGTAGTTATTTATTTATTTTGTTTATTTTTTAGAGAAAAGGCAACATCAGAAAATCCAAAAAAAAAAATATATGTTATGTATCTATTTATTTCTTTAGTGTTGTATATAACATGATGCACCACCTAACTGCAAGAGAATCATGGATCAAGAATTGAACAAAGTTTCAGTGATTCCTATGTTATCTAAGTCTGAGACAACGGATATTCCAATCGGAGATTTATTTGAACGATTTCGTTATCTACATCCGAGGGGGAGAATTTATCAGATCATCAGATATAGAGAACTTAAATCATTTAGTTCACATCTCATTTAGTGAACTTTACATCTTTTGTCTGTGGTATGGAATTGTACCCATTGACCTGGATAGAGGGAATATTTTCTGGAGGATATCTTAGCATTCCATCACTCAAATATATATATATATATATATATATATATATATATATATATATATATATATATATATATATATATATATCACTTCCATCCATCCAACATCATACATCATACTATTTCCGTTTAAGTATGGGGTTTATAGCGGCCAGTATGCGTCTTAACAAAGTATACAATAAATTTGAGATTCACAAGGTTATCTGAAACGAAAAGTGTAAGTTTAAGGTAGAAGCTAATGGCTGACAGGGTTGCTAGAAACATCGTGAGATGGTTCTGTCCAATCAGATTGAAAGTACATTGATGTGATAAGAGGACAGCGTCAACATGTTGTGCTCAATTGTTCTACCTAAAACATCGTGCGATCTCAAATGAGGATTGACTTCGTGATCTAATTCAAACATTGAAAAATGTTAATGTAATTAATATAACGTGATCATCGAAATCTAGGGTGAAAGTTGGTAAAACTTTACTGATAAATTTGAAAGTTGTTATGTATATGCTTTATCAAGTAAGTTATTGATTGAAATGTGGAATAACATATCAATATAGTTCAGTTCTGATCCCCAAATTAAAGATTTAATCAATTTGATATGTCAACTCACAAAAAGATGTGTTATGCTCCCTGTAGTGTGATTCATGATAAGTTGTATTACCTGTTCCTGTGCTGATAACATCATATACTCTTTTATGCTATTGTTTAATGAAACTGATGTTAGAATTTGATCTATTGGAGACTTAAAAGGTTAAATGTTATTGAATATATCTGTTATAATATTGCTAATCATGACACACTGGATCTTTTACTGTAATTTTCTTTGTGTATTTGCATGTGCATGCATATCTGAGAATGTTTGCATTCATAAGTTAGTTGCATGTGCATTTTTGTTTCATATTGTAAGGTTAACAACTCAGTTCTCGAAAAGGTTTACTGTGAAAGGAATCCTTGTTTTACATTAAATTAGAGAATAAATTGTTTAGAGCTTAAAGGAACAAAGTGTGTTTGTTTTTATACTGTGGAGATCAGTCCCAGGGGGAGTGGACAAAGAAGGTTTTGTGGAATTGGAATCGGAATTTCCTAAGTTTTAAATCCTAAAGATAGTCGACCGAGTAAGTGTACATACACGACCGTGTGACCTACTCACACGACCGACTGACTTGGTGAAATAATGAGATGTGTTTGAAACACACTCGGCCGAGTGTGTATTCATTCATGGCCGAGTAGGCGACACACTTGACCGAGTGTGTCTGGGGGTATAAAAAGGATTTGAGTCCCAAACGGCTCAGAATACTTTTGTGATTTTGGGGTCGAATTTTACCAAGTTTTTCAACTTTAAAGAACGAGTTTTTGATCTCTAGTGTTAGATACATCTTTCTCTTGTGATCACAGCGCCACTAACAAGGTATCACAACTCGTTTTCGTTTACTCATAATCTTTGATTTTGTATTCGAAATGCAAAACACGAATTGAATGCTTTTTAGACTTAATCTGTTAAAGTTGGTTGTTTGTTTATGTTAATCGGCATGTTTAGAGGCTATTGTGACCAGATCTTGAAGCAAAAACAACAGATTTGATTGATTTGCAAAGTTGGGTTTCTCAGATCTGATGAACATGCTCGACCGAGTGTGTGACACACTCGACCGAGTGTGTGAACTCAATCGACCGTTTAAAGATACACACGATCGTGTGTGTATTCACACTCGACCGAGCGTATAGAAACCCTAATTTTTTAATTTTGCTGTTTTTGATTGTTTGTTGAGTTCGTATCATGTTATACTGAATGTTTTGTATAGTTTTACTCTAAGAATGTCAGGTCCAAGTAGTAGGATAAGTGGAACTTGGAAATATGATCTTGAACATAAGAGAGCTTTGGCCAAACACAGGCCTATCCATGTAGAGACCAAAGTTGTTGCAACACAGATCACTCAAGAACAGTGGAAAGGTTTAGATTGTTTATCATTTCTTCAGATAGGGAATCATTTCTGTCCTAAGCTTATCCGAGAGTTCTATTCTAGTGTGGCCATAGAGAAGAAGCAAGGTCATGCTAACTTCTTTGGTAATGCCTATAAGTGGACCATAGATGACTTCGCAAATCACTTACTATTGAATTACTGGGGAGCCAAGGTATATTGCCCTAGTAAAGATATTAGAAAGATTTCTAGCAAATTTGATGCGGGTGGTGTGGCTGCTCACATCACCAAGCCAGGGTATGTAATTGGTTCTAATAGAATTGAGATCAGAGATAGTGATGTTAGGTATGACTTAGTGTCTAACATGAGGATTGTCAAAAGAAACGTGGTGTTTAGAGATCCATCTGACGATTTGTTATCTGGTACTGAGGCTGTTCTGTTGTACTGTCTTATGGAACGTATCAAGGTGAATTTTAGTTAGATTGTCATTAATATCATGAAGGACACTTTGGATAATGAGGAAAAACCGTTTACCTATGCCGTCCTTTTAAATCACTTGTTTGATGAGCTTGATCTGTTTGAGGACATGAATTACAAATTGAGGCCAGTACCAGAGGATGTTATTGAAGGATAATTCTAATGCTTGTGATTTCGTGTGATTATGTTTAATTATGGTTATTATGTAATTTGATAAGGCTAGCCTGTTAGCCTTAGTACTATGGTGTGTACTAAAATAACCTCTGAATGATGTAACTGTGTGTGTATTAGTTAATGTGCTCGTTATGTTTGTTTATCCATTGATTCGTATAATTAACTAGATACCCCATGTTACATGGAGGTAAATGCTTATTAGTTATGTTGTTTTGAGTGTTTTTCAGCTATTCACTATGTCTCAAGAACAACAGCAGATATCTGATGAAGAACGTGAATCACGAATCCCATTATCTTCTGAGTTACCAGGTCTGATTGGTCGAGAAGATACAAACGTACTTGCATGTGTTGATGAAAAGGGTTCTGAGGCCCAAAGAGGAGGTTTTGGTCCAATTATTGCATTCTTGAAGCATTTCAGGATCTTTAAAGCTATTACTGCTGAGTGTACTCCATATTATTCTCATCAGAGAATATTCTGGGAGGTTACTCAAGTTGTTACTGAAGATAACAGGAAGGTGATATTGAGTTCTGTCAATAACATGATTGTTCGTATTTCGACACAGACTATCAGGGAAGATTTGGGGTTCCCGGATAATGATGATATGCCAATTGATTTGCCGATTCTGAAAGTTAGAAGGTGTTTAAAGAGATGTGGTTATACTGGTGATATAACCAAACCGGTTAAATGTACAAAGCTTCCAAGGCAGTACCGATACTTTACGTACGTTCTTCTTAGGTGTTTGAGCCCGATGCGGGGCGGTTTTGATGAGATGACAACAAAGTACAGCTCTATGTTTGTTGCGTTGGTTTTGAACGCTGATTTTAACTTCTCTCAAGTGATTTTTGATGGAATGATTTGAAGGTATTTCATATGCCCGAGAGACATATTAAATTAAAGTGGCTAATATGTTATGATCCAAGTCGGGTCATACCCAATAACAAACTTACCGGCACCTTATAAGTATTTTATCTTAACGGTTGGATCGTTAAATAAATACGCGACACTTGAACTTTAGAAAATCGGCTTTCTAAAATATCATCACTTGAGATAAATTATTTGGATAATTTATATGTAATTATTTATAGGTTTAAATAATTATGTTGTGTTATATTTTATAAAATGGTTTATAAAATTATTGCAAGTAACAAATACATGTTTATTTTATACAAGTTTTATAAAATTTAATACAAGTTTTATATAATTTACATCTTGTATAAAATAATGGATACATGTGGGCAGATTTTGGAGCCCCAAGAAATGCCCTCACATGCTTATTCTTTTGGTACTTTTGAGGCCACAACTCCTAGGTTCATGCTTAATAAGTATACCAAGGCATTGACTCATTTGCTTGTAAGTAACACACATAAAATTACCTTGAAAATTCTGCTCTCTTCTACCCTATTCAGGCCGTGAGTTTTGGCTGCAATAAGAGGGTTATTCTAGCTAATTTTCAAGTAAAATTCAAGTGTCAATAAATCCTAACCATAGTATTAGGTGTTGGGTAAAAGTTTGGGGTATTATCTCTTGAGGTTTCATCGTTTTGAGGCTCCATTCGACATCATCTTTGGAGACAGCTGCTGTCTAGTTTTTGGGGTGAGAAAGGAGTGAGTTCCAAGCTTGGTTTGCTAGCTCATTAAGGTTCTAAAGCCTAACTATCTCAAGGGTGTATTGGTGCATTGTTTCATCATCTTGCAACCTTGTAAACTACCCTCAATTTACTTGAGGAGGTACTACTTCTTCCTTAATCTTATTAGCAAGTATATTTCAAGACTTGATATCCACTTGGAATTCAAATAAATGGTTAAATATATACACTTGTTTTCTTAATAAATCATGCTTCCGCTTGCTATATATCTCACTAAATTGGTTTAGTAATTATGTTAACATTTAGAACAAGTTGTTATATTGAATTCCAACAATGGTATCTAGAGCCGAAGTTGTTGAAATATGCTTCAATATGTTATTTTAAACCCACTATATTTGCATTCTATAAACATGCATGAATGTAGAATGCAAAAATAAAAGGGTTTGGGTGGGTTTAAAGTTAAGGCCGAATTTATGGAGTCCCAAAATGGGTTTGGGTTCTTCCATTTGGTTCATATTTTGGTTGCATGTTAATGTTCACAATTTTAGCCTTGACCTTGTGTTGCATGCATGTGTGTTTGAATGAATTGTATTAATTCATTCATTTGGTTATGTAATTTATTTATATTTGGCATGTAAAATAGATTAGGTTATATTTTCATTTTATAGAGAAAAATGTATTAGGATACATATTTTGTAAAAATGAAGATACAAGATGATGAAAACTTGAAGAACACAAGGAGCATATGGATGCAAGGTTAAGTGGGAGATTTGAAATCTCCTACTTTGTATTATTACCCCTTAACCCGGTGACATTTGTTTTCGGCTAAACAAATGTCCACCAAAATGGCTAGATTGTGAACATATTTGTTTTGCATGTGTGGTTGTTTGTTTGTTTATTGTATTGTATGTTTGGTTGATACAATTAATCACAAGATAACAACAAGCAAAACGACAATTTAATTGGTTAAATTAAACGTATTAATAACATGCAAAACGACAATTTAATTGGTTAAATTAAAAGCAACTAAAGACCTTAATAAATGGTTATTAAGAACAAGAAAAGGTTCACGTATATATAAAATGGTTTATATCAAGTAATTGGCAAATTAAAAGACATGAAAATGGTTTTTCATAAGTACCATACACTAAATGCATGTTGGTGTATGGCATAAAAGTTTTTCAAACTAGAATTAATGAAAAACTTAAAATCCCTTAACTAAAACAAGGTAAACAAGTTAAACGCAATTCTTTTGTGGGAACACTTGAACATAGTAGGGAACTCATAATGGGATAAAGGTCACCTAACCATTATGAACTAACTAATATGGTTAAGGTAAAATTCGCATGCTTGTGGGATAAAGATCACCTAACCACTTGTATGTTGATTTTACATGTTTACACAAGTAGGACAACTTGATTTGGGAATCATGAACTTAGGGTCACCGAAGCATGAGGAACAAATAGGCGTTGATGGGATAAATATGCCATGCAAAAGGATTGCATGATCCCATAATTTAGAAGTTGCAAAAGGGTTACAATTGTCATATAAATGACTACCTAGCTAAATCAAATAACGGGATAAAGGTCACCTAACCGAAATTTGATTTACCGTTGGATTCTAATATTTAATAAGACAATTAATTATAAAAGGGTGTTGTTTATTAAATTTAAAATCGATACTTAAATGAACTTTGTTAATTTTGTAGATGGCCGCAAATAACAACAACATGCAAAATGCACCACTTAACCTAAACAACCTATCATTAAGGTCTCTCCTCGAGAAAGACAAACTCAACCATACGAACTTTATGGATTGGTTCCGTAATCTTAGGATTGTCCTCAAACTTGAGGATAAAGCGTATGTGTTAGAGGACCCTATTCCCGACCAACCGGATGAGGAAGATCTAGAGGGCATGGCTTATTATGACAAGTATTGCGCCGATTCGGTGCAAGTCGCTTGCCTAATGCTTGGGACTATGATACCCGAACTCCAAAAGGATTTCGAACATCATAGTGCATATGACATGATTACGCAATTAAAGGAGATGTTCTTTCAACAAGCACGTGTCGAGCGCTTCGAAACGGTTCGGGCGCTACATGCATGTCGTATGGATGACACCCAATCTGTATCCTCTTATGTCCTCAAAATGAAAAGCCTTATTGATCGTGCAAACCGTCTTAATCTCAACATATCTAATGAACTAGCCACTGATCTTATCCTAAACTCCTTGTCAAAGAGGTTTGACCAATTTGTAATTAATTACAATATGAATGGGATGGATAAGACCATTGGTGAACTTCATGGCATGTTAAGGACGGCCGAAACTAGCATGGGTAAGAGGGCTTCACCCGTGCTAATGATCAATGATGGTGGGTCCAAAGGTAATAACACCTCTAAGCCAAAGGCGGCTAAGAGGAAAGGACCTGCTCATCAAGGCAAGGGAAAGGGGAGGATGGTTACCCCAACCAAAAACAAGAACAAGAAGCAAAAGGTTGCCGGACAAGCAAACCCCAAGGAAGACCCATGTTTCGGTTGCGGTGAAATGGGTCACTGGAAACGAAACTGCCCGGTCTACCTTAAGGAGTTGAAGGAAAAGAGGGATGCGGGGCAATCCTCAGGTAAGATATATATGGTATATATAGAGCTTAGTATTACTTCTTCTAATACATGGGTATTAGACACTGGATGTGGAACTCACATTTGCAATACTTTGCAGGGGTTCAAAAGAAGTAGCAAGCAAACGGGAACATCAAGTCTCTACATGGGTAATGGAGCTAAAGTGCAAGTGAAGGCTCAAGGAGACTTTGTATTAAAGCTTCCAAGTGATTTGGAACTTATTTTGAACAATGTTTTGTATGCACCAGATTTATGTCGAAACATTATTTCAGTTTCCCGTTTAAAACAATGTGGTTTTTATCTTAATTTTGTTAATGATGATATCCACGTTTATTTAGATAATGTATTCTCTTTTAAGGCTTCACCTTCAAATGGAATTTATGAATTGGTTCATGATGACACATCATCTAGTAGCTCAATATACCATACTAGCACCAAGAAACTCAAAAGGGATTTGAGTGATTCCTACTTATGGCATTGTCGCCTTGGTCACATAAACAAGAATCGAATGCATACACTTTAAAAGAATGGCCTTTTGAAATCAAATGAACTAGACTCGTTTGATGTATGTGAATCTTGTTTACAAGGCAAAATGACTAAAGCACCTTTCAAAGGGACCTTTGAAAGGGCTAAGGACTTATTGGGATTAATACATTCGGATGTATGTGGACCCTTTAAGCCCATAACTAGGAATGGTGAAAGATACTTCATTACTTTCATTGATGACTTCAGTCGTTTCGGATATGTCTACTTGTTAAGACATAAGGACGAAACTTTTGAAGCATTCAAAGAGTACCAAAGCGAAGTACAAAATCAACTCAATAAGACAATCAAGGTACTTCGTACCGATAGAGGAGGTGAATACCTAAGCGATGCTTTCCAAGATCATCTTAGGAGTTGTGGGATTATCTCACAACTTACTCCACCAGGAACACCCCAATTTAATGGAGTTTCCGAAAGGAGGAACCGAACCCTAATGGATATGGTTCGATCTATGATGGCAAGAAGCTCGTTACCTCTATCGTTTTGGGGTTATTGTCTATGCTCCGCGGCTCGTATTTTAAATATGGCCCCAACCAAGAAAGTGGAACGAACTCCTCATGAGATGTGGTTTGGAAAACCTCCGTCTCTATCATACTTAAAGGTATGGGGATGTGAAGCTTATCCTAAGCGTTACATCCCTAATAAGTTGAATGCTCGTTCCACGAAGTGTATCTTCATAGGATATCCCAAGGATGATATGGGATACTATTTCTATGATCAAACCGAGCAAAATGTATTTGTTGCTCGAAAGGCTGAATTCCTTGAAACTAAGTTCCTAATGGAAGGAAATAGTGAGAGGAAGATAGATCTTGAAGAGGTTCAAGATCAAGTAGATGATACACAATTGGTTGACACTAGCACTCAACATGAAAATGTTGAGAGTAATCAAATGGATGATCAAAATACACAAGACGTTCGCAGATCTGGTAGGATTAGTAATCCACCTGAGAGATATGGGTTTCTCATGGATGGTTGCTATGTGGTTGATTTGGATGAACCAATAAACTACCAAGATGCTTTATCAAGGATTGATAAAGATAAATGGCAAGAAGCCATGAACGCTGAGATGAAATCCATGTATGACAACCAAGTATGGGAACTTGTTGAACAACCTACTGGCTCAAGGCTAGTTGATTGTAAATGGCTTTTCAAGATGAAAACCGACATACATGGAAACTTGGATACATATAAAGCTAGACTTGTAGCAAAAGGTTTCACTCAAACTCAAGGGGTTGACTATGATGAAACTTTTTCGCCTGTGGCAATGCTAAAGTCTATTAGGATATTACTTGCCATTGCTGCTCATTTTGATTATGAAATATGGCAAATGGATGTCAAGACTGCTTTCCTAAACGGACATCTTGAGGAAGATGTCTACATGGTTCAGCCTGAAGATTTTGTTGATCCGAAATATCCTAAGAAGGTATGCAAGTTAAAGAAGTCAATATACGGATTGAAACAAGCATCTAGAATGTGGAATCATCGTTTTAATGAGGAGGCCAAGAAATTTGGCTTCATTAAAAATGGTGATGAAGCTTGTGTATACAAGAAAGCTAGTGGGAGCACTATCATGTTCCTTGTATTATATGTGGATGATATATTATTGTTTGGAAATGACGTTCCGGCAATGCAAGGAGTTAAAACTTGGCTAAGTAAATGCTTCTCCATTAAGGATCTTGGAGAAGCACAATATGTTTTGGGGATTGGGATCTACAGGAATAGATCCAAGAAACTGATAGGTTTGAATCAAAGTGCATACATTGAAAAGATCTTGAAAAGGTTCAAGATGGAGAACTCTAAGAAAGGTTTGGTACCTATTCAAAGAGGAACACTCCTTAGTTCATCTCAGTGCCCCACCACGAAAGATGAACAAGAGAGAATGAAGAAAGTCCCATATGAGTCTGCCATTGGATCAATCATGTATGCAATGATATGCACTAGACCGGATGTGTCATGCGCTCTTAGCCTGACAAGCAGATACCAGAATAACCCAGGAAACAGTCATTGGATTGCTGTTAAAAGTATATTGAAATACCTTAGGAGGACTAAGGATATGTTTCTAATATATGGGTCTGGTGAGGAGGAGCTCGCTGTGAAAGGTTACGTGGATGCGAGTTTCCAAACTGATCGTGATGATTCTCGATCACAATCCGGTTATGTCTTCACGTTAAATGGAGGTGCAGTCTCTTGGAAGAGTTCAAAACAGGATGTTGTTGCATTATCTACTACAGAGTCGGAGTACATCGCCGCATCATTGGCAGCTCAGGAAGCTGCATGGATGAAGAAATTCATCGACGACTTAGGAGTAGTCCCTTCCATTCAGGACCCTCTTGAGATCTTTTGTGACAACGAGGGTGCGATTGCTCAAATCAAAGAACCTCGTGCTCACCAAAAGACCCGTCACATTGAGCGGAGATTCAACTACATAAGGGATGAAGTTGAAAAGGGAAAGATATGTATTCGCAAAGTTCACACAGATCTTAATATATCGGATCCTCTCACGAAGCTCTTACATGGATCAAAACATGCAGGACATGTTTGTGCATTAGGGCTTCGATATTCTAGTGATTGGTCATGATCTGTTTTAAGTATTGTAACGGAACGAAATTGTTCAAACTCATTAATATAATTATGGTATTAATTTATTTTGAGTTATGTTCCTATTTTGCATATTTTATCCATGAATAAGTAATTATTCTAAATTCCGTAGTCGATCACATTTGTGGGAGCAAATGTGAGGTTTAGACTATTATGAACTTGGATTGGTATACATTCATGGGATGAATGTGGGGCAAGGTGGCAACCAAGGTTCATAGATACTTGTGGGATACCAATATTGGAAGACCCGCCCTCAAGATTTACTAAATGGAGCCTTTGTGGTTGATCACATGTAATCTTGAGTAAAGGCGAATATCATTGTATCCTCTGACCTGAGATGCATATTGGGTTCAGATATTTACCAAGTATTGCGCCTTGATTCTTTCCTTCGCTATTCTGAAATATGGTAGTTCACAAGGAAATCTCAGGTATAATGCAAGGTATATATTTTGGACGTATGTAGTCAAGATGGAATTTGTCCCTCTTATTCGTTGAGAGTTAGATGTCTAAGGCATGATAAAGTTAAATCTAGAAGAGAGTGATCACTCTGTGTCTCTTGGATTTAACATGACATCTAAGATAAAAGGATATAATGAAAAGATTCACCTATTCATATTTGAGATGGGAACTCGAAAGGGATGATGTTATTGAATGGCACAAAGTCATAACATATTGGGGGTGATGGACAGTCGTTAGGTAGTATCCATCACTTGCATTAATTTCTCATGTTTCTCGTGCAAGTGGGAGATTGAAGGTATTTCATATGCCCGAGAGACATATTAAATTAAAGTGGCTAATATGTTATGATCCAAGTCGGGTCATACCCAATAACAAACTTACCGGCACCTTATAAGTATTTTATCTTAACGGTTGGATCGTTAAATAAATACGCGACACTTGAACTTTAGAAAATCGGCTTTCTAAAATATCATCACTTGAGATAAATTATTTGGATAATTTATATGTAATTATTTATAGGTTTAAATAATTATGTTGTGTTATATTTTATAAAATGGTTTATAAAATTATTGCAAGTAACAAATACATGTTTATTTTATACAAGTTTTATAAAATTTAATACAAGTTTTATATAATTTACATCTTGTATAAAATAATGGATACATGTGGGCAGATTTTGGAGCCCCAAGAAATGCCCTCACATGCTTATTCTTTTGGTACTTTTGAGGCCACAACTCCTAGGTTCATGCTTAATAAGTATACCAAGGCATTGACTCATTTGCTTGTAAGTAACACACATAAAATTACCTTGAAAATTCTGCTCTCTTCTACCCTATTCAGGCCGTGAGTTTTGGCTGCAATAAGAGGGTTATTCTAGCTAATTTTCAAGTAAAATTCAAGTGTCAATAAATCCTAACCATAGTATTAGGTGTTGGGTAAAAGTTTGGGGTATTATCTCTTGAGGTTTCATCGTTTTGAGGCTCCATTCGACATCATCTTTGGAGACAGCTGCTGTCTAGTTTTTGGGGTGAGAAAGGAGTGAGTTCCAAGCTTGGTTTGCTAGCTCATTAAGGTTCTAAAGCCTAACTATCTCAAGGGTGTATTGGTGCATTGTTTCATCATCTTGCAACCTTGTAAACTACCCTCAATTTACTTGAGGAGGTACTACTTCTTCCTTAATCTTATTAGCAAGTATATTTCAAGACTTGATATCCACTTGGAATTCAAATAAATGGTTAAATATATACACTTGTTTTCTTAATAAATCATGCTTCCTCTTGCTATATATCTCACTAAATTGGTTTAGTAATTATGTTAACATTTAGAACAAGTTGTTATATTGAATTCCAACATGATTCTGAATGTTAAGAGGAAGATTCATCTGGTGTTCCCGAGGTTTCTTCAGATTATGCTTGAGAAGCAAGTTCAAGGGTTAGTGAAAATTTCTGAGGATGAGTTAAAGCAGAATCATTTAAATGATCAATCATTCAACAGGTTTTTGCAGAGCCGGGTTGAGGTTCCGCAGAAAGGGTCGATCGGTCATCTGATTAATGAGAATTACGTGTGTCCGGAAGGATTGAGATGTCGTCATGAGAATAGTACTTCTGGGGATGAGACCGATATTACTATTGAAGGAGGAGAAGAGTTGAATCAGCCACCGCCAAGACAAACTGGACCTCGATTAGTTAATGAAGAGAATGTAACAGCGCTTGATGAGAGTCGAGTGGATTTGGTTAAAAGGAAGTTAGCTGAAGCTCCTAAGGTGTCAACAAGAGGGAGACAAAAGCGTTTGAAGATTTTTCCACAACAAAGTCTCAGCTAAAGGTTGCTCCGACTGTTCAAGCTACTGGTGGTTCTACTCAAACTCCACCTACTCAAATACAACAAACTACATCTTCTCAACAAGTTCAAGCTTCTCAACGTCCTAAGGTTGCTTCAGGTGATATGACAGGAATAGTTAACCGGAGATTGATTCAGTTGTCTGCTGATTTCGCTAAATTCCAAAAGGCTACTGACGAAGACAAAAAGAAGACAGAAACTAAAATGTATGAGTTGAGGAAGTTAGTTGATCGACAACAGTTGAAGATTGATGAACTAGAGAAAAATGTGGGAAGTCAAGCCGGTGAAATCTTGACTCTTCAGACTCAAAATCAAGAATTGACTGAGAGGTTAAATGAATGGGAGAAAATGGTTGTGGTTGAAGAGGAAGATGGAGAACCAGATCCTTTTGGTACTTTTGGTGAAGCAGAGGAAGACAGGGCTGTTGAAGTTGCTAAAGGCTACACGAAGGATAACCCACTGTATGTAACTCCTCTTCAAGTTATAACAGTCTCTGAATTTTTAGCTATGCAGGATCGTCTTAATCACACTACTGTTTACACTGATTTAGAAGAAGGGGAGATCCCTCCGGATCTCACCGAAACTGAGTAGGAGTTGATGGAGTGTCTAGAGTGACAAGCTAAGGAATCTGCTGACGCTGCATCAAAAGCTTCAACTGAAGCTTCGACTTCAAGGGCTCATAATTTTGATGATGATATGAGTGATACTGATGTTTTTGATGAAAGTGATAACAGTTTCGATGAAGTTGTTATTGAGGATGAGCCAACCGAGCCTTATCCTCATTATGAAGGTGTTGGTGATGATCTTCCAACTTTTGCTGATTATTTTCAGATGAATGATGAGCTTTTGAACAGAAAGTGTAAAGAAAAGGAACAGAAAGAACAAGAGAGTGTGTTACCAGAAGGTTTCTTGCCGGTGAAGATCAACAAAGAAAATGTTGAAGTGTTGGAAGAAGAATGGAAGATTATGATGCGGATTAGGCAGTATGTGATGAAGCCTAAGGTAGAGCCGTAATTTTTGAAGTTTATCGAGCACTGTGAGAGTTTACGTGCTAAGGGAAAGATAATAGCATGGGCTTATATTAAAGAATTTGATATATATATGTGATCAAGAAAGAACATGGAGTGGATTATATCAAATCTCCATATGAATATAAAACGTTACCTTATTTTGAGTTTATGCAGGTGGCCAGGCTGAAGATGTTGTATCAGGATTATTGTGGAATTCCTGATATTTTGGTTCGTAAGATAAGAAGATCATATCATTCACCTAATTTCTTAGGTTTTCGTGCTCAGTTTCCGAAGATCTCTTACAGAACGAACAAGAAAACAGGGGTCAGAAGGAAGATAGTAAAATGTCAACCTGTGAAGTATATGCGGAAGGTTCCTTTGAGGAAGATGCCGCAGCACTTCAGTCCTCGTTTTCGTTGGTGGTATTATGATGAACGCTCGGAGGAAGCGGTTATTGTGTTAGACAAAGATGGAGGAGATGAAAATGATAGTATAAGGGTTCTAGATTCAGTTGGTTGAGAAACGGCTGTGAAGAAGATATGTTTACCCTTTACTACAACAGGATGCTGTATCGCCCAGAGAATCGTGTGCAAGCTGAACAGTATTGCAGAGTTGTCAAACTTTGCTATCTGAAGAACTGGGTGACAGATCCTTATACAGATTGATAACTGAATGCTTTAGTGTAACGGCTAGGTCTTAGGGGGAGTTTGTTGGTGCATGAATCCCCAGCCATTGTTTATCTTTATGTTTAACACATTTCGGTTATGTAATAATGTTTACTCGAGACTATTGATTATATTTATGTTTGTGCGTACTTAACTTGTTAAATGATCAATAAGTTAAACTGCTCAGACAGTAGACCGAGTGTGTATACACACTCGATCGACTGTGCTACTCAGTTGACCGACTGAGGGACACACTCGACCGAGTGTGTCTGGTAGGCAGTATATATACGGGTTTAGCCTAATTGTTTGAGGTTACTTGTCCCATTTACCCTAAGTCGTAGGTTTTCTTCTCCAGAGAACCCTAACACCATATACCACCGAAATATATCGTCTAGGTGTCGATCTAATCTAGTTTTAGCTCTAGGTTTGATCTAATCGATCCCAAAATAACCCATATCTCGGTTTAACCTTATTCTAGTGTATTCCGCCTCTAGGATAGATTGCAAGTGACCTAAGATCCTAAGAATAAACGTCTACACTATCTGTTCTGCCAATTCAGTTTTAGAGTGTGATTTAGAATGCTTAGACGCAACATCAGTAGAATCCTCATGATAAACATGTTCACCATTATAAAAATTCAGAGAGAACAAAGGGACACCATTAAAGCCAGGAGGTTTGGAGAAAGAAGAAGAAGAGGATTGTGCGTGCACTGCAGAGTCAGCACAAGTAGTCTTATTTATTGCAATATGCGAATCACCAATGTTCTCTTCAATATGAACACCATCATTTACCGAAAAATCTTGATGAGGGATGTTATCATTGACATGGGAATTAACAAATTCAACAACCTTTCCAACATTAACCTGTTCAACATTAGTAAAGGCTTCATCCTTTTGAGCATCAATCTTAGTAGCTTTAGAGTTGAAGTCAAAAAAAGAGTCTTTTACAAATTCACCTTCCTCGAGCGTACCATGGCTAGAAGAATCAGAGTTGAAAACATTCTTGTTTGTACAATAACCAATGATAAGTGTTGAAATAGGGATATACAAGTCACTGAGATTAGAGATTGAGTGGTTATAGTTTAGGTTTATTTCGCTGGCGATTCCCCGAAGGTAACAATCATGTGATTGTTTTACACCACCGAAGCAAATGATATAACATGGTGTGTTATTATATGTGTGTGTGTGTGTGTGTTGAATGTGGAATGTATCCTGCATTCTAATCTATTTATAAGTGGGATGGACCGGCTTCCCATACCAGCTTGCTGGTTCCCAAAGATTTTGGAATACTAGTTGACCTTTCCCTTTTGGTAAACCTGCAGAGGAAAGTGAGGTTGTCCCTTTCCTTTATTGTACAGGCGTGCAGCCGAGCTAGGAATAGTTTCGCTAACTTGACTTTGTAATTGACCGAGGTTTTGTGGGCTCTAAGATCACTATTCTTGCTCTGATTTCAGGACCTCATTCATTGTAGCTGAAAGTTTCCTTCGTTCCATATGTTGTAGCCAAATCCTCTGAAGCAAACTGCGAAGCTGGTAATCGTGCCGGAGGTGGGGTACACTATTAAGCCTCCCAGTTTAATTTTAGGAAGCATTAATATCTATATCCGTGCTTCGTTAAGTTAAACTTAGTAATGATTACTTTTGCTGGTGTGATTTGACAATTGACTAAACCGTTTAATACCTTTGTCCTCGAAATTACTATTTTACTCTTAATGAAAGAATCTTTTATGTCTTGCTGCGAGGGGTACAATCATCCAATGGGTTACGGTTACCAAGGATGCTCTGCAGTTTGATTTGACGGCTATCTCCTCCTCTTTCTTAAAGGGTAAAACGCTACATCTTCTCCCTCTTATTTGTGTTCATTCCTCTTTTCAAAAACTTTCTCCACCGGATTTCTTTCTTCGCACAATCAAGGTTCTTACGGTTTCTTCTCACTTTTTTTTTATCATGTCCAAGCGTGGTATTAAGGCCTCCTTTAGCGATGTTAAATCCTCTTTGCTATCGTATTTGATCGAGATGCTTGGTTTGAAATCCGTTGATATGATTATTCCGGCTAGCGACAAGCATATCTTGAATCCTCCCAAGGGTTACATTGGCGGGTATACCCATTTATTTACAGAGTGTAACGTTAGGGTTCCCATCTCTTCTTTCTTTCTTAGCGTTTTAGATCATTTTAAGGTGAATGTTTCCGTTTTTCATCCTTTGGCTGTGAAAAAGGCTATAGCTTTTGAAGTAATGTGTAGGGCTTACGGTGGTGAGCCTTCTGTTAATCCCCCGACGTTCAGAAACAAAAGAGTAGGAGGGGTGCTCCTTCTCCTATTTATTGCTTTGCCTCTCAATTCCCCGAAGTTCGTAACTGGAAGTGTTCTTTTGTCTTCTTGAAAAATCTTTTTTACTCCCAAAAGATTATCCCATTGTTTTTGATCCCGCAAGGGCGATTGTTCCTAAGGAATACAAAGATCACATTCTTTTCATTCCCGAAGATGATGCTTTGTTTAGAAGGATTTGCAAACATCCCATCATTCCTTCTACTTACCCATATGCTATACTTTTTAAGTTAGGGATGGTACCCAGATGGGAAGAGGGTACTGCCAACCCTGTGTTATTGTATGGGGAACAGGGTATGTTTCGTTTGTGTCTTTTGATATAACTGATTACCTTTTTAGCTGCTTACGTTTTTCTGCTATGTTTGTCTACAGAAATGTCTTTGAGAAACATTGTCAAAGCTTAGGGGTGAAAGAGTATACCGTTGCTGTTCAAGATAGATCGACTGTTGTTAAGGATGTTGGATCTCCTACATGTTCTGGGTTTATGGAGATATCAAGTAAACCAAAGACTGATCATGGTGAAGTGAGTTCGACAAAGTTGAAGGGCAAGGAAAAGTCGAAGCAAGTTGAAGCTCCTATTGATGTGGATACCCAAGATGATCAGCCTATTGCTTCTTTGGCAACGGGTGTTGGGGCTAGAGTGACGCAACGCTATAAAGGTAAAGGTGTGATGAAGCGAAAGACGCATCCTGACATCTCTTCTGTGAAGAAGCAAAAGTTTGGTCATCTTCAAGATGAAGCGAGTGATGAGATCGTTGTTGCTAACGCTCTTTTTGGTATGTTTTGCTTCGTTTAATTCTCTGTCAGTTACTCCTTTTTGGTTATTATTTATTTCTTTATTTGTTTCTTGCAGACCTGCCTGTGTACTCTGAAGTTCCTGCTCCCGGAAATTGCTTTGATCTTATTGACAGTCTCGTTCCTGATAACTGGGGAAATTCTTTCGCTGATGACATAAAGAGTTTCCATGATGCTTTTTCTGTTATCAATTTCCGGGCTACTTCCATGGGGCATATTGCTTCCTCCCTTTTGCAGAAACGCAATGCTAAGCTCGAGTCCTTGAGGGAGCATCATGTTGCTATGAGTGAAAGAGTTAAGAAGCTCGAGAGGGGGATATTGATGGCCCCTAGCTATGAGGAGGAGCTGAAGGCTGCTTGTGATGAAATTACAGGTTTGCAGAAGTAGGTGAAGGTAAGCGAGGTTCAGAAGTTGGCCTTATCTGATGAGTTGAAAGATTATAAGAAGCGCTGTGAGGAGTTGAAGTCCGATTACTCTCAAGTTGTTTCTCAGGTCATTCCTCATGCTTGTAACCAATTATTAAAGAGTGCAGATTTTGGACAGCTTTTTGGTGATGTGGTGTTGGCCTCAAAGGTTCAGGCTAGGTGTGATTTGATAGGAGACTTGGCAAAGAAGGGTATTGTGTAGCTTGGTGACTTTACTGATTATACAGATCAAGGAAAGGTGATGGTTGATTCTGCTTTTGACGAGCTTGAGCAAGCTGAGTTTGATTTTGTTAAGACTATCTCTGCCAAGGTAGATGTCAAACCTGCTTATCTGTTGCAAACAAAAGCTATTGTTGTTCCTGATGCTCATGATGACGAAGAAACTCTTGTGGAGGTTCCTGAAGCTATGGGGGAGTCGGGAAAAGTTGATGCTCCCGTTAATTAGTTGTTGTTTTTAATCGTTTAAAACAATTATCATCTTTTCTGTATTGGCTTTAGACGCCTGGGCTCTGTTGCCCTTTTGAACGATTTGGTTATGTACTTTTATAACTTTAGTTCCTTTGTTTAATTTTAGCATGCTTTTCTTATATGTTTTACCATGGATTTTATCCTGCATAGGTGGGTAAAAAATCTCTTCCTGCAGGATAGTTATACAGTGATCACTTTTTAAGGAAAACCTGTTTCCTTACATCGAGCATTGCGAAGCATATTTTTGCTTCGTTGTTCGGTATGATGTGGATTATAACATGGTTACTTATATTCCGACTGTCATTTTTCTCACATAATTCCTTATGTAGGATTTAATTCTGTTAAGACATTACTTTATCAAAAGTAGTTGTGAAAAATTCATTAAGTTCTGTGTAGGAAGTTTATAGGCTTCAACTACCAACATTGCATCTTTCAACTACATGTCTTTAAGGAAAAAGAAAATACAAAAGACATCTAATGATAAAATTTTCGGAGGTTGGAGCCTTTACCCAGCACTTGTGAGACTACATAGGGTCCTTCCCAATTTGGTCCTAATTTTCCTTCGTATTCCACCTTGCTTGCGTTGTTTAACCTTGGGACATAGTCTCCCACTTTGAAGGTCGAGGGCTTCACTCTTTTATTGTAATAGCCTTTAATTGTTCGTTTTTATGAGGCTTCACGAATCACAGCTGCGTCTCTTCTTTCTTCGAGTAGATCCAAGTTGACTCGAAGATTTTCTTCATTGTTCACATTGTTTGCTGTTCTTTCTGTTAGCACTTGTATCTCAGCGGGAAGGACAGCTTCTGTTACATATGCTAGGCTGTAGGGTGTTTCTCCATTGCTTCGCTTTGGTGTTGTTCTGTGTGCCCATATCACCAAGGGGAGCTCATCAACCCATCCCTTTCTGCATTTCCCTAAGCGTTTCTCAATTCCCTTGATTATGTCTCGGTTGGTTACTTCCACCAGTCCGTTTCCTTAGGGATGATATACCGAAGTGAAGTTTTGCTGAATTTTCAATCGCTCGCAGAATTTTGGAAAAATCCCTTCTGCAAACTGTTTCCCGTTATCCGAGACTATTTCTTTGGGAACTCCAAATCTGCATACGATATACTCCTAAACAAACTTTTCTACCTGCTTACCAGTGATTGCTACCAGGGGTTTCGCTTCGGCCCATTTGGTGAAGTAGTCAATTGCTACTAGTAGAAATCTTGGACTTCTAGGGGTATCATTGATTGGTCCGACTATGTCCATCCCCCATTTCATGAATGGCCATTCTGAGGTAACAGAGACTAGTTCTTGCTTGGGTAATTTCGGGACATTCGAGTGAATTTGACAGGATTCACAAGCTTGTAGTACCGTAGTAACATCATGATGCATTGTGGGACAGTAGTACCCTAACCTCATGATCTCTGCTACCACTGACCTTAGTCCTGCGTTAAGACCACATATCCCTTCATGTATTTCTTGGATTATAACAGTCGCTTGTTTTGGTCTTACACATCGAAGCCATGGAGTGAGGAAAGATCTTCTATACAATGCTCCATTCATCATTTTGTAGGAGGGTGCCTTTATCCTTATCTTTCTCGCTTCATTTTTATCTTCTGGTAATTTTCCTGTTTCAAGATATACTTGCAGTGGAGTTGGAATGTCCCGATCATATGAATTATAAACATTTCATATTAATTGGTTTCGTTGCGAGGTTTTGACCTCTATATGAGACGTTTTTCAAATACTGCATTCGATTTTTAAAACAAACCATAACCTTTACTTTATCGATAAAAGTTTAAAAGACATAGCGTAGATTACCAAATAATGGTAATCTAAAGTACAACGTTTACACACGACCATTACATAATGGGTTACAATAATATATTACAACAATTTATTTTCCGAATGCAGTTTTTCTTTAAACATTAACATACAAGCATGCTAACTCCAAATCTTGTCCTTAATTTAGCATGCAATAGCGGAAGCTCTTAATAATCACCTGAGAATAAACATGCTTTAAACGTCAACAAAAATATTGGTGAGTTATAGGTTTAACCTATATATTTATCGAATCGCAATAATAGACCACAAGATTTCATATTTCCATTTCTCATAAACATCATGCATGCATATAGGAATCTGCATAAAAATCATTCATATTATGAACACCTGGTAACCGACCTTAACAGGATGCATATAGAATATCTCCATCATTTCGGGACTCTCATCAGATATGATAAATCGAAGTACTAAAGCATACGTAACTCGGATGAGGCTTGTTGGGCCAAATAGATCTATCTTTAGGATTCGCGTCAATTATGGGCCATTTCCCTAATTCTTAGGCTACAAAGCTAAAAAGAGGCATATTCGGTTCGATAATCCAACATAGAATGTAGTTTCGATTACTTGTGTCTATTTTGTAAAACATTTATAAAACTGCATGTATTCTCATCCCAAAAATATTAGATATTAAAAGTGGGACTATAACTCACTTTCACGTATTTTCACTTCGTCGGAAAAATAAGACTTGGCCACGGGTCGATTCACGAACCTATAACAAATATATACATATATCAAAGTATGATAGAAATATGTTCATATCATATTTTATTACATTTTAACGATTTAAGTTGTTAAGTTAGCAGTCCAACGTTAGTAGTCCACAATCAGTAGTCCACAGTTAGTAGTACATAAATCAATATATTTTCTCGAATCAATCCACGAACCAGTGTATACATGTCTCAGACTCGATCACAACTCAAAGTATATATATTATTTTAGAATCAACCTCGACCCATTATATGCTAACTCGAGCATTACCGCTTATAGAGTGACTTACGGTTATTCCAAATAATATATATAGATGACGTCGATATGATATGTCAAAACATTGTATACGTGTCTATGGTCTATCAAGACATGTATAATACAAAAAAGTTAGTTAAGATATAGTTAGTATGGATTTGTTACAAAATTTCACGTAGCTAAAACATGTAAAATTATCCAATTTTGTTTTACCCATTATTTCTTCGTTACAAATCCGTTTTGAGTGAATCAGATTGCTATGGTTTCGTATCGAACTTAACTTTATGAAAATAAACAGAAAATGTGATGGTTTATAGTCAGAGTTACAGGTTACAAGTCATTTTTTGTAAGAGGTAGTCATTTCAGTCGAAAGAACGACATCTTGATGACCATTTTGAAAAACATACTTCCACTTTGAGTTTAACCATGATTTTTGGATATAGTTTCATGTTTATAATAAATATCCTTTTCCCAGAAGAACAACTTATAAATCAAAGTTTATCATTGTTTTTAATTATCCAATCCAAAATAGCCCCCGGTTTAACTACGACGGCGTATGTCCGGTTTTACGGGGTTCTTCGTGTTTCCAAGTTTTAAATCATTAAGTTAGTATATCATATAGATATAGAACATGTGTTTAGTTGATTTTAAAAGTTAAGTTAGAAGGATTAACTTTGTTTACGAACAATTTTAGAATTAACTAAACTATGTTCTAGTGATTACAAGTTTAAATCTTCGAATAAGATAGTTATATATATATATATATATATATATATATATATATATATATATATATATATATATATATATATATATATATATATATATATATATATATGAATCGAATGATGTTATGAACATTATTACTACCTCAAGTATAGTAGGTAAACCTACTAGAAATTATGAGAAAATAACTTGAGCTTCAAAGGATATTTGATGGCTTGGAAGTTCTTGAAGTAGAATCATGACACGAAAACAAGTTCAAGTAAGATTACTACTTGAATTAAGATTATTATAGTCATAGAAATCAAATCAAACTTTGAATATGAGTATTACCTTGAATAAGAAAGATAACCTACTGTAAATATCAAAGGTTTCTTGATCTTAGATGATTACTTGGAATGAATTAGAAAGCTTGGAAGTAGACTTGCAAACTTGAAAGTGTTCTTGATGTGTTCTTGATGTGTTCTTGAGTAGTTGTTTTGTAAGCTGATTTATGTATGGATTTATGAGCTAAATTGATGTAGATTTTGATGAAAATGATGAAGAACAATTAGAAAAATAAGAGAAAACTTTAGAGAGAGTAGTTTGATGCATGAAAGTTAAAAAAAATGAAAGTGTTTATGATGGTGCCTAAAAATCTGATCCATGGTGTTGTCATATAGCCTCCATTAGTTTGTATTTTTGTTAGATATTTCATGCTAGTTGCCAAATAATGGTTCCCACATGTTTGATGAATCATTAAGGGCTGCTAAGAGCTGATCATTGAAGTGTATATACCAATAGTATGTACATCTAGGAGCTGGGTATAATACGAGTACGAATACTGACTGACTACGAGTAGAATTGTTGATGAAAATAAATGGGAATGCAATTGTAACCAACTTTAATAAGTATGAGTGTTTTGATATGTTTCTTGAAGTCTTCCAAAAGTGTATTAATAAATCTTAATATACTACATGTATATACATTTTAACTGAGTCGTTAAGTCATCGTTAGTCGTTACATGTAAGTGTTGTTTCGAAACCTTTAAGTTAACGATCTTCTTAAATGTAATTAATCCGTTGTTATTATAATTAAATGAGATGTTAAATTGTTGTGTTAACATGATAACATGGTGTACGAATACATCTTAATATCATTATATGTTAAAATACTATTACAACGATAATCGTTACATATATATATATTGTTTCGAAATTCTTAAGTTAGTAGTCTCATTTTATGTACATAACTCATTGTTAAAATGCTTAGTGAAATACTTACATCTCATAATATCATGTTAAATATACATATATATATATATATATATATATATATATATATATATATATATATATATATATATATATATATATATATATATATATATATATATATATATATCATCATGTCGTTTTTACAAGTTTTAACGTTCGTGAATCGCCGGTCAAATTGGGTGGTCAATTGTCTAAATAAAACTCATTTCAATTAATCAAGTCTTAAGAAGTTTGATTGCTTAACATGTTGGAAACATTTAATCATGTAAATATGAATATCATATAATATATAATCATGGAATAGTTCGGGTCACTACGGTACCTACCCGTTAATTTCGTCCCGAAATTTTAAGCAGTTGGAGGTGTTAACGCATCATCTGGAAATAAGTGTGGGTATTTCTTCTTCATTTGATCTTCATGTTCCCAGGTGAACTCGGGTCCTTTACGAGCATTCCATCGAACCTTAACGATTGGTATTTTATTTTGCTTAAATCCTTTAACCTCATGATCCATTATTTCGACGCGTTCTTCAACGAATTGTAGTTTTTCGTTGATCTTAATTTCGTCTAAAGGAATAGTGAGATCTTCTTTAGCTAAACATTTCTTCAGATTCAAGACGTGAAAGGTATTATGTACGCCGGCTAATTGTTGAGGTAATTCAAGTCGATAAGCCACCGGTCTAACACGATCAATAATTTTGAATGGACCAATGTATCTCGGGTTTAATTTCCCCCGTTTTACAAAATGAACAACACCTTTCCAAGGTGATACCTTAAGCATGACAATGTCACCGATTTCTAATTCTATATCTTTTCTTTTAAGGTTCGTGTAGCTCTTTTGTCGACTTAAGGCGGTTTTCAACCGTTGTTGAATTTGAATGATTTTCTCAGTAGTTTCTTGGATAATTTCTGGACCCCTAATTTGTCTATCCCCCACCTCGCTCTAACAAATTATAGATCTGAACTTTCTACCATAAAGTGCCTCGAACAGTGTCGCCTCAATACTCGAGTGGTAATTGTTGTTGTAGGAAAATTCTGCTAACGGTAGATGTCGATCCCAACTGTTTCTAAAATCAATAACACATGCTCGTAGCATGTCTTCAAGCGTTTGTATTGTCCTTTCACTCTACCCATCAGTTTATGGATGATAGGCAGTACTCATGTCTAGACGAGTCCCCAATGCTTGTTGTAACGTCTGCCAAAATCTTGAAACAAATCTGCCATCCCTATCAGAGATAATAGAGACTGGTATTCCATGTCTGGAGATGACTTCTTTCAAATATAGTCGTGCCAATTTCTCCATTTTATCATCTTCTCTCATTGGTAGAAAATGTGTTGACTTGGTGAGACGATCGACTATTACCCAAATAGTATCATAACCACTTGCAGTCCTTGGCAATTTAGTAATGAAATCCATGGTAATATTTTCCCATTTCCATTCCAGGATTTTAGGTTGTTGAAGCAGACCTGATGGTTTCTGATGTTCGACTTTGACTTTAGAACAAGTCAAACATTCTCCTACGTATGTAGCAATATCGGCTTTCATACTCGGCCACCAAAAGTGTTTTTTGAGATCTCGGTACATCTTTCCCGCTCCGGGATGTATTGAATATCTGGTTTTATGTGCTTCCCTTAGTACCATTTCTCTCACATATCCAGACTTTGGTAGCCAAATTCTTTCAGCCCTATACCGGGTTCCGTCTTCCCGAATATTAAGATGTTTCTCCGATACTTTGGGTATTTCATTCTTCAAATTTCCTTCTTTCAAAACTCCTTGTTGCGCCTCCTTTATTCGAGTAGTAAGGTTATTATGAATAATTATATTCATAGCTTTTACCCGTATAGGTTCTCTGTCCTTTCTACTCAATGCGTCAGCTATCACATTTGCCTTCCCCAGGTGGTAATGAATCTCAAAGTCGTAATCATTTAACAGCTCAATCCACCTACGTTGCCTCATGTTCAGTTGTTTTTGATCAAATATATGTTGGAGACTTTTGTAATTGGTATATATGATACTTTTGACCCCATATAAGTAGTGCCTCCACGTCTTCAATGCAAAAACAACAGCGCCCAATTCCAAATCATGAGTCGTATAATTTTGCTCATGAATCTTCAATTGTCTGGACGCATAAGCAATTACCTTCGTTCGTTGCAATAATACACAACCGAGGCCTTGCTTTGAGGCGTCACAATATATCACAAAATCATCATTCCCTTCAGGCAATGACAATATTGGTGCCATGGTTAACTTTTTCTTCAGCAATTGAAACGCTTTTTCTTGCTCATCCTTCCATTCAAATTTCTTCCCTTTATGCGTTAATGCAGTCAAGGGTTTTGCTATTTTGAAAAAATCTTGGATGAATCTTCTGTAGTAACCAGCCAATCCTAAAAATCGACGTATATGCTTCGGAGTTTTCAGGGTTTCCCAGTTTTCAACGGTTTCAATCTTTGACGAATCAACCTAAATACCTTCTTTGTTTACTACGTGACCGAGGAATTGAACTTCTTTCAACTAAAATGCACACTTTGAAAACTTAGCGTACAATTTTTCCTTCCTTAACAATTCTAGCACTTTTCTCAAATGTTCACCGTGCTCTTGATCATTCTTTGAGTAAATAAGTATGTCATCGATGAAAACAATGACAAACTTGTCAAGGTATGGTCCACACACTCGCTTCATGAGGTCTATGAACACAGCTGGTGCGTTAGTCAAACCAAATGGCATAACCATAAACTCGTAATGACCGTAACGCATCCTAAAAGCAGTCTTTGGAATATCATCCTCCTTCACCCGCATTTGATGATACCTGTAACGTAAATCAATCTTCGAATAAACTGAAGAACCTTGTAGCTGATCAAATAAATCGTCGATTCTCGGTAGTGGATAACGATTCTTGATAGTAAGTTGTAGTCGATACACAACCTGAATGTGCCATCCTTCTTTTTGACAAACAAAACAGGAGCTCCCTACGGTGATGTGCTTGGTCGAATGAAACCACGCTCTAAAAGTTCTTGTAATTGGCTCTGTAATTCCTTCATTTCGCTGGGTGTGAGTCTGTAAGGAGCACGGGCTATCGGTGCAGCTCCTGGTACAAGATCTATTTGAAATTCAACGGATCGGTGTGGAGGTAGTCCCGGTAATTCTTTCGAAAATACATCTGGAAATTCATTTACGACGGGAACATCATTGATGTTCTTTTCTTCAGTTTGTACTTTCTTGACGTGTGCTAGAACGGCATAGCAACCTTTTCTTATTAGCTTTTGCGCCTTCAGGTTAATAATAAGATTTAACTTCGCGTTGCTCTTTTCTCCGTACACCATTAAGGGTTTTCCCTTTTCGCGCATAATGTGAATCGCATTTTTGTAACAAACAATCTCTGCTTTCACCTCGACCATCCAATCCATGCCGATTATTACATCAAAACTCCCCAATTCTACTGGTATCAAATTAATCTTAAACGCTTCGCCAACTAGTTTAATTTCTCGATTCTGACATATTTTATCTGCTATAATTAATTTACCGTTTGCTAATTCGAGTAAAAATTTAATATTCATAGGCGTCAATGGACCACTTAATTTAGCACAAAAATCTCTACTCATATAGCTTCTATCCGCACCCGAATCAAATAAAACATAAGCAGGTTTATCGTCAATAAGAAACGTACCCGTAACAAGCTCCAGGTCTTCCTGCGCTTCTACCGCATTAATGTTGAAGACACTTCCACGGTTTTGCCCATTATTATTTTCCTGATTTGGGCACATAGTTTTGTAGTGGCCCTTCTTCCTGCATCCGAAACAAGTAATGTGGGCATTATTTGTTCCTTTAACCACTGGTCTGTAAGCTTCACACTTCATCGCACCATGACCCTTTCTATTACATTTGGTACATGATGCCGAACAGTAAGTAGTCGGATGGTACCCTTTACACCTTTGACAAGGAATTTTCTGATTTTTGTTGCCATTGCTGTTATTGAAATGGTTGTTGTTGGAATTGTTGTGGTTGTTATTGTTGTTGGGATGGTTGTTGTAGTTGTTGTTGGGACGTTTGTTGTAATTATTGTTGGTATTGCGTTTGTTGTTGTTGTGATTGATGTTGCGGTTGTTGTGATAGTTATTGCGATTGTGATTGTGATTGTTGTTGTTGTTGTATTGGTGACTCTTTTCACTGTTTTCTTCCCACTTTCTATTGACTTGTTTCACGTTGGCCTCTTCGGCCACCTGCTCTTTAATCCTTCCCTCAATCTGGTTCACTAGTTTGTGAGCCATTCGACTTTCCTTTTGTATGGAGGTGGGCTCTTTTGAACTCACATCCTCCTAAATTCTTTCTAGTAGTCCTTTTACAAACGCGTTGATTTGCTCTTCTTCATCTTCGAACACTCTTGGACACAATAGGCACAACTCTATGAATCATCGTTCGTATGTGGTAATATCGGATCCTTGCGCTCGTAATCCTCTAAGCTTTGCCTTGAGCTTATTGACCTCGTTTCTGGGATGGTAATGCTCATTCATCAAGTGTTTGAATGCTGACCACGGTAGTGTGTAAGTAGCATCTTGTCCCACATGTTCGAGATAGGTGTTCCACTATGTTAACGCAGTACCTGTGAAGGTATGCGTGGCGTACTTTACCTTGTCTTCTTCAGCACATTTGCTTATAGCAAAAACAGATTCGGCCTTCTCGGTCCATCGTTTCAGTTCGACTGGTCCTTCAGTTCCATCGAATTCCAGAGGTTTACAGGCAGTGAAAGCCTTGTAGGAGCATCCTACACGGTTTCCTGTGGAGTTAACTCCACTGCTAGACCCTGAGTTATTGTTGTTGTTTTTCATTGCAGCCTGTACTGCGGCTATGTTTGCAGTAAGGAATGCATGGAAATCTTCTTCGCTCATATTCAAGTTCTGTCGAGTAGTCGGTGACATTTCCTTCAAAAATAGCCAAAAGAGTTAAGTTAATCATATAGAATATTAGGAGTAGTCAATAGTATTTCGAAGCATAATATGGACTTATTTATAAAAGCCTTTTCTTCATATTAGCGTTTTATAATTTTAGTTCAGGTAGTACCTACCCGTTAAAGTTCATACTTAATAGCTAGTGCAAAAATTAACTACTACTATCGAAATAATATTCTATCATGAAAAACTTAATTCATTAACATTTCACGCTTAAACTTTTGATACAATATTTTACAATCATACCATACCGCTATATTACATATAGCATAAAAGTACAAGCACGTTATCATACATATATTACAAGACAAGGTAAGAGTAAATGACTTCAACTCTTTTATTCAGACTCACTTATTTCTTCCTCCTCAGACTCGGTTCGTTTTGCTAATTTCCTAGGAATAAATGGTGATCCTCTAATACGAACCGTCCTTTTTACAAATGGTCTATAAAAACCTGGTGGCTTGGATGTTCCCGGGTTATAGTTAAAATTTAAGAAATACTGGTGTTTACGGTATATTCCGTCAGGGTATTTCATGTTAACATATAGTTCACCGGGTTTTGGATCGGGTTTCTCTATTTTAATTAATTTTCCCTTATCGTTTTCCATTTCTTTATTAAATTGGCCACGGTAATTTCTATTACTTCATCGGAATCCTCATCGGGATCCGATTCATCAAAAATTGGTAGTTTTCCCAATATTTTTCCTCCTCAGCGGAGACACCATCGACCATTTTTAACTTTGGTCCATTAGTTGAAGATTTTCTTTTATTTAACGGTTTTTCTGTGATTTTTATTATTTACTCTGCCGAATGTTCTTCTTCTGGTTCTTCTTCTTCTTCCGGTTCCTCTTCTTCAGGTTCCTCTTCTTCCGGTTCTTCTTCTTCTTCTTCCGGAATTTGTGAATCTTCCCAAAATACATTCACCTCTTCATTGTTTTTAGGTGAGTCGATAGGATTTGTACTAGAAGTAGACATCTATCATACAATAGCAAGTATGTTAGGAGATTAATATATCACATAATATTTACATGTAAAAATATATAGTTTCCAACAAAAAGTGTTAAGCAATCGTTTTTAAAGTAAACACGGTCGAAGTCCAGACTCACTAATGCATCCTAACAACTCGATAAGACACACTAATGCAAATTTTTAGTTCTCTAAGACCAACGCTCGGATACCAACTGAAATGTCCCGTTCATATGGATTATAAACGTTTCATATTAATTGGTTTCGTTGCGAGGTTTTGACCTCTATATGAGACGTTTTTCAAAGACTGCATTCGATTTTAAAAACAAACCATAACCTTTACTTTATCGATAAAGGTTTAAAAGACATAGCGTAGATTACCAAATAATGGTAATCTAAAGTAGAATGTTTACACATGACCATTACATAATGGGTTACAATAATATATTACAACAATTTATTTTCGAATGCAATTTTTCTTTAAACATTTACATACAAGCATGCTGACTCCAAATCTTTTCCTTAATTTAGCATGCAACAGCGAAAGCTCTTAATAATCACCTGAGAATAAACATGTTTTAAACGTCAACAAAAATGTTGGTGAGTTATAGGTTTAACCTATATATTTATCAAATCTTAATAATAGACCACAAGATTTCATATTTCCATTTCTCATAAACATCATGCATGCATATAGCAATCTGCATAAAAATCATTCATATGATAAACACATGGTAACCGACTTTAACAGGATGTATATAGAATATCCCCATCATTCCGGGACTCTCATCGGATATGATAAATCGAAGTACTAAAGCATTCGTAACTCGGATGAGGCTTGTTGGGCCAAATAGATCTATCTTTAGGATTCGCATCAACTAGGGGTCATTTCCCTAATTCTTAGGCTACAAAGCTAAAAAGGGGCATATTCGGTTCGATAATCCAACATAGAATGTAGTTTCGATTACTTGTGTCTATTTTGTAAAACATTTATAAAACTGCATGTATTCTCATCCCAAAAATATTAGATATTAAAAGTGAGATTATAACTCAATTTCACGTATTTTCACTTCGTCGGAAAAATAAGACTTGGCCACAGGTTGATTCACGAACCTATAACAAATATATACATATAACATAGTATGATAGAAATATATTCATATCATATTTTATTAAAATTTTAACGATTTAAGTTGTTAAGTTAGTAGTCCACAATTAGTAGTCCACGGTTAGTAGTACATAAATCAATATATTTTCTCGAATCAATCCATGACCCAGTGTATACATGTCTTAGACTCGATCACAACTCAAAGTATATATATTATTTTAGAATCAACCTCGAACCTTTATATGCTAACTCGAGCATTACCGCATATAGAGTGACTTACGGTTATTCCAAATAATATATATAGATGACGTCGATATGATATGTCAAAACATTGTATACGTGTCTATGGTCTATCAAGACATGTATAATACAAAAAATTTAGTTAAGATATAGTTAGTATGGATTTGTTACAAAATTTCATGTAGCGCAAAACAAGTCGTTTTTGTAAGAGGTAGTTATTTTAGTCGAAAGAACGACATCTTGATGACCATTTTGAAAAACATACTTCCACTTTGAGTTTAACCATGATTTTTGGATATAGTTTTATATTCATAATAAATATCCTTTTCCCAGTAGAACAACTTTTAAATCAAAGTTTATCATAGTGTTTAATTATCCAACCCAAAATAGCCCCCGGTTTAACTACGACGGCGTATGTCCGGTTTTACGGTGTACTTCGTGTTTCCAAGTTTTAAATCATTAAGTTAGTATATCATATAGATATAGAACATGTGTTTAGTTGATTTTAAAAGTTAAGTTAGAAGGATTAACATTATTTGCGAACAAGTTTAGAATTAACTAAACTATATTCTAGTGATTACAAGTTTAAATCTTCGAATAAGATAGTTATATATATATGAATCGAATGATGTTATGAACATAATTACTATCTCAAGTATAGTAGGTAAACCTACTGGAAATGATGAGAAAATAACTTAAGCTTCAAAGGATCTTTGATGGCTTGAAAGTTCTTGAAGTAGAATCATGACACGAAAACAAGTTCAAGTAAGATTACTACTTGAATTAAGATAATTGTAGTTATTGAATTCGAATCAAAGTTTGAATATGAGTATTACCTGGAATAAGAAAAATAACCTACTAGAAATATCAAAGGTTTCTTGATCTTAGATGATTACTTGGAATGGATTAGAAAGCTTGGAAGTAGACTTGCAAACTTGAAAGTGTTCGTGATGTGTACTTGAGTAGTTGTTTTGTAAGTTGATTTATGTAAGGATTTATGAGTAGTTTGATGCATGAAAGTTAAAAAAATGAAAGTGTTTATGATGGTGCCTAAAAACGTGATCCATGGTGTTGTCATATAGCCTCCATTAGTTTGTATTTTTGTTAGATATTTCATGCTAGTTGCCAAATGATGGTTCCCACATGTTTGATGAATCATTAAGGGCTGCTAAGATCTGATCATTGAAGTGTATATACCAATAGTATGTACATCTAGGAGCTGGGTATAATACGAGTACGAATACTGACTGACTACGAGTAGAATTATTGATGAAAATGAATGGGAATGCAATTATAACCAACTTTGATAAGTATGAGTGTTTTGATATGTGTCTTGAAGTCTTCTAAAAGTGTATTAATGCATCTTAATATACTACATGTATATACATTTTAACTGAGTCGTTACATGTAAGTGTTGTTTCGAAACCTTTAAGTTAACGATCTTCTTAGATGTAATTAATCCATTGTTATTATACTTAAATGAGATGTTAAATTGTTATATTAACATGATAACATGGTGTATGAATATATCTTAATATCATTTATATATGTTAAAATACTATTACAACGATAATCGTTACATATATATATTGTTTCGAAATTCTTAAGTTAGTAGTCTCATTTTATGTATATAACTCATTGTTAAAATGCTTAGTGAAATACTTACATCTCATAATATCATGTTAAATATATATATATATATATATATATATATATATATATATATATATATATATATATATATATATATATATATATCATGTCGTTTTTACAAGTTTTAACGTTCGTGAATCACCGGTCAAATTGGGTAGTCAATTGTCTACATAAAACTCATTTCAATTAATCAAGTCTTAACAAGTTTGATTGCTTAACATGTTAGAAACATTTAATCAAGTAAATATGAATATCATATAATATATAATCATGGAAAAGTTCGGGTCACTACAGGAGTCATCCATGTTACCTCATCTTCTTGTATGAGATCATTGACTTCTTCTTCCAGGATCGATTTCTTCTCTAACACTTCCACCAAGACTTCCTTTGCAAGATGTTCAAATGTCAACTAAGAGAGTTTGCTCAGTGCATCTGTTTTCTTATTTTAACTTCGTCGGACATGTTTGATTTCGAAACTTTTCAAAGTTTTGATCCGTTCCTTTGCTTTTGTCAAGTACTGTTGGATGGTGGGTTGCCTCGCCTCAAAAGTCCCCATGATTTGGTTGGCTACCAGTTGTGAGTCGATGAAAGCACGAAGGTGGAGGATTTTTAATTCGTTCGCCATTCTCAATCCCGCAAGTAGTTCTTCGTACTCAGCTTCGTTATTGGTTGTTGAGAATTTGAAACGAAGTGCGTAGGTAAACTCTTTTCCATCGGGGTTTACTAACATCAGACCAGCGCCCAATCCATCAGAACTTGATGCACCATCGGTGTACAACTTCCATTCTTCACTTTCAATCCTCGGGGTGATGACTTGAGTGGAGTTCTTCGCGTCTTCTTCATCGATACTATCTGTTTCGGCAATGAAGTCTGCCAGAACTTGCCTTTTAATTGCGTGCCTAACACTGAACTCAATGTCGTGTTCACCTAGTTCAACGGCCCATTTGGCCATTCTCCCCGATTTTTCAGGTTTCGATAATACTTGTCTGATTGGTTTGTTGGTGAGCACCACTATCTGATGTGCTTGGAAGTATCTTCTGAGTTTTCTGGCTGTGTGGATGAGTGTCAAGGTGCGCTTCTCAAGCACAGGGTAATTTAGCTCTGCTCCTTGAAGTACCCGACTGACAAAGTATATTGGTATTTGCACTCTTTCTCGCTCGGTGACCAAGACGGAGCTAATGCACTCTTTCGAGGCGGCCAAGTATATAAAGAGCGTTTCTCCTTCTTCGGGTGAGGTCAAGGTGGGGAGCTTGGCAATATATTCCTTCATTTAAACAAATGCTTTCTCAGCCTCTTCGTTCCAGACAATTTTCTTCTTTCCCAAGCACCCTTTCAAGATTCTAAAGAAAGGTAGTTGTTTTTCTGCTCCCCTTGATACGAACATTGATGTGCATAGGGGTGTATACGAAATAGCTTATATTTTACTAGGAAATACTATTAAATACGATACAATTTTACACAAGTTATTTATTTATTTATAGAGTGGAAATACCTAAACCTTGCTACAACACTTATAGGCAGTGTACCTAATCGTACAGTAGTGTAGTTTTTAGTAAGTCCGGTTCGTCCACAGGGAACTAACCAAGTTTAACGCTATATTTTTAAACTATATTTGTATATAAATAAATATACATATATATAAGTAGTAGTATTATTATAAAAGGGGGTTTTTACCGTTTAATGACCGGTTTGTCGATTTTAAAACTTTAGTCACAGTTAAAACCTAATGTAAAATAAAAATAACTTAATTTAAAGCGTAAAGTAAATAACGATAAATAAAAGTGCGATAATTTAAAGTGCGATAAATAAAATGACGGTAAATAAAATTGCGATAATTAAAAAGTACGATAATTAAAAGTGCGATAAATAAAATAACAGTAAATAAAAGTGCGATGAAATATAAAATAAAGAAATTATGCTTATTTAAACTTCTGTAATCATGATGTTTGACGTGTTGATTTTAGTTTATTACCATGGGTTAATTGTCCTTTGTCCTGGATTATTTGATATGTCCATCTGGTTTTTGTCCATAACAGTCCATCAGTCATAAATATAAAGTGCGAGTGTCCTCGTCAAATTATCCTTATATTCTAAGTCAAATATTCCAACTAATTGGGGACTTAAACTATAACAAGGTTTTAATACTTTGTTAACAATTACGCCAAGTGTCCTTGTACATAATTCACCCCTGTTTTAATGAGTCTATTGACTATTAATCCATTCTTATGTCCGGTTAAATGAACGATTATTAGTACTTATAAATATCCCGCCCATCGTGTCCGATCGAGTGTATATGGCTATTTATAATTACGTCCAATTGTAAATCTTTACATTAAATTAACGAACTATCATTCAATTAAACAAATATAAAGCCCATTAATAGCCCATAGTCTAATTTCCACAAGTGTCGTTCTTTTGTCCAAACCTCAATTATGGTACAAAGCCAATTACCCCGTCTTTAATATTTTAGCCCAACATCACGATTACTTCGATTTAAATAAGCATAATAATAACTTAGCTACGAAACATTAATTTAAAAAGGTTGAACATAACTTACAATGATTAATAATAGCGTAGCGTTACACAGACAGAATTTCGACTTACACACTTACAACATTCGCTAACATACCCTTATTATTATTAATCTTAAATTAAAATTAAAATTATAAATTATATATATATATATATATATATATATATATATATATATATATATATATATATATATATATATATATATATATATATATATATATATCAAGAGATAGAGAGGATAGAAAAAGATGTGTTATTTTTGACCAAAACACGCGAACTTTATAGGACCTGAGCTGATACTGTACACCATGCGATCGCATGGCCTTCTTTTACAGCTCACATACTTTTGTTTTTTTATTTTCCGACGGTTTTAATAAATAAATATAATATATATATAATTTTAAGAATTATTTATATATTATATTTATGTGCATAGTTGACTTGTAATTTTTAGTCCGTTACGTCGCGCGTTGAGAGTTGACTATGGTCCCGATTCCGGATTTTCGAACGTCCTTTTGTACTATTTAATATCTTGTACTTTGCGTTTTGCGGCTCGTACTCTTGTAACTTTTAGACATTTCTCATCAATAATTTGAACCACTTTGATTGTACTTTGTACTTTTGAGCTTTTTGGTCGTTTGCGTCTTCAATTCGTCGAATCTGTCTTTTGTCTTCACCTTTTATTATTTAAACGAATATCACTTGTAAATAGAACAATTGCAACTAAAAGCTTGTCTTTCTTGAGGGATAATGCTATGAAATATATGTTTGTTTTTAGCATTATCAAATATTCCCACACTTGAGCGTTGCTTGTCCTCAAGTAATATGGTCTTGAAATAAAAATACTAGAATCACTTCTTTATTCTTCACACTTTGTACATCAGTGATTTTGATTTAGCGGTATAAACAATGATAGTAACGTTGTGGTTTACAGTCCCACATGACTATGAAAATTTAGATCCTTAAGGAAATTGGATCTTTATGAAAACATTTGATCTTTTGAAAATTAATTCTAGCTTTTACCCTAGATAAGTTTTCTGTAATAACCCTTCACCGGTGTCTGCAAATTGTTTTTATGGGTTTGGTGGGTTTCAGATTTGAAAATTTTAGCTCAAAACTTATGGTTTTGTGTCACCCACTTGCTAACCTTGTATTAGGAAAGCAACACGTCCAGTATACTTGCTCCGTATATTACCTTTCGGTAAACTTCCGTCCGGTTGTAAAGGAAAGCGTTGAACAAGCAACTGTTAAGGCAATGGCCCGTGACATGCTTTTGATTATGGTCTATATCGTATCGGATGCAATTACTATCCTTTGTTGGAGCAATAGTAAAGATCACCCTATAGTTTTTCAGTCTGGCACAAGGTCCTATCTTTGACCATGCTATGAAACCACCGTTCTTACGGTTGACACCTGATTTGGTTCAGGTGACCTAATGAATTCCAGGTGAATTCCTAGGATTTTACGTTCAATGGTAATGAACGCATTGAAAATGGGTTTTCTGAAAACAAATCGGTTTGTAATTTTGATCAAAATATTTTCTCGTTCAAGCTCGAGTTTAGATATCATCAAATTCCATGAGTTTGTAATTCTCAATCTTTAAAGTCAATCTCAAGGATTGAGTAATATCAGTCTTAAAAGCTGATTTTTTGATCTTTAAGGAGATTATCCTTTCTAGGGATCAGATTCATTAATCTTATAAGCTAATTTACACGGTGCCCCCCATTGTACGAGACAGATCCTCTCATAGTTATGATAAGTCTGACCACTTGGCGACCCTGTTTGATGATGAGGTCCGTGGATTTCCAGCTCATTTTCGAGAAAACTTTTCAAGGTTTTTCGTAGACTCTACAACTGGTCTGGACGACAACTTCCTGACCTAAATCAAGAAGCGCGTTTCTTTGTCGGAAGACTTTACTTCCTTTTAATGATGGAATTGATTCATCGTGTAGATCCATCTTTCTTTTAAATATATTACAATTTACCGGGTAAAACAGTTAATTTTGTCCAAAACAAAAGTATCTTCAATTATTTGTACAAAAATATGTGACATATGTTCTAAATAACTTGGTAAAATTTTCCCACACTTGGCTTTTATTTTCCTTTCTTTACCTTTTTATTTTCCTCTATTCCATTTTAAATGAATTCTAACATTTTAGGTTGTTTCTCAATTTATGTCCTTTTCGAGGTAACAATAATTTCGGTGTTAACATCTAGTTTTATCGTTCATAAATATGTATAAACATGATTTTGAGTTCATTTATTTAAAAATTTTGAAAAAATTTACTAGAATTGGGTAGTCAGTATATAAGACTAGGGTTGTTCTTTATTATCAGAGAGCACTAGATTCTAATACAACTACTGCGTTACTAGTATTTTTAATGGTAACCAAGTGTTTAAATTTAAAATTTTTAAAAATCCGAAAGAATTTAACCCATTCCCACACTTAAGATCTTGCAATGCCCTCATTTGCAAGAAATCAGTAACAATTTAAATTATTGAGGGTGATTAGCGTAGAAAAATGATTGAATTTTACCAAAGTTTCCAAACATATTGGCGTTTGTTTGTTGAATGATAAATGGTGCACATCATTTGTTCATTCCGTCTTGTTATTACATCACATTTATTTTTCGTTTTGTCGTCAAAATTAGTAGCTTTTGCTGAACTTAATGCCAGTCTTTGAAAATGCGCTGTTTTACCCTGTTGCGTACAATTGACAATATATATACATACAAATAATAACATGCATGGTAATTTGAAATGGGACTTAACATCCCACTTTCAAATTATATATGAAATATTAGTACAACATAATAAAAATGTTAAAACTTACATAAAAGTATCACAATATTATATGTTTTAAACATAAAAATAAATAAAGATAATAAAAGATAAAAATCACCAACGGAAACTATATCAATCTGGATAGGGGTTCCAGTTCATGTCGTCGGGCGGGTTCCACGGTTGGTTATAGGTATACTGATAGGCCTGATTAGGGTCGTAGAGAGTAAATGGTGGTCGCATATCGGGCTAGTGTGGAGGATAGTAAGCAGGTCGGGTCGGTACGTAGTTATGTGGTACCTGAGGTGATAGCTGGCTCATGATCTGATGCTGATGATAGTGCCATCTATCATGCTGTCATTACCTGGAATGCTCGTACACATTCTCGGCGTTCCACTACTCGAACTGACTAAATCTAGCCTCGTTTATCATTTCTACTTCATCTATACGCTGATAAATGTCAGTAACAGCCTCCCTAATGACATCCCGAATGTCATCCGCTTCCTACATTTCCTCATCTGAACCTCTCTCTACCTGTGGATGACGACCATCATATGGTACTTCCTGATTGCATCTACTCTTTAATACCTTTGCACCCTGATAGACCTTCAATCCTAAAGTATCAACCTGTTCCCTACACACCATCAGTGGACCCCCTTGATCCCTATCTACACCCAAATACTCTCCAATGAGAGTAACAAAAATACCTCCTCCTATTATTCCCCCGTCCTGTATCCCTGCCACCATTTTGGACAGATAAAAACTAACACAGTAGGGGATATTAACAAAGCTTCTAGTGTTTCGAATACACTTAAGGTAAAATAAATCGTGTAAGGTCATCTTCTCCTTGTTTTTATCTCTTTGTGTAATCTAATTAGTTAAAAATCTATGTATAATACGTAGCTCTACTTTGTTAATATCTAAATAGGAGTGTCTTCCTCCCACCGTAAAAACATTATAATTTGACATACGCCTCCAAACGGCGTCCGCGTCAAAATTCTTATCTACCCTTTCACCATGATAAATCAAATTTGTACAATCAGGTAGTAGTAATTCACCCGGATTGTAAATCTGTAAAGCCTGGCCATGTCCAGCATGGACATCCTATACATCCTACGGCCAAGTAAAAATCTAAGAAAATTTCTATCATCTAACCTAACTACATCCGTATTTAACGCTATAGTACTCATAAGCTCAACACACCATTCCTTATATACAGGCCTACGAATGGTGAATAAACGTTTCCAATCGGGAAAAGAAGAGCTGTCATACCTTTGGATTAGATGCTGTCTAACTGAGTTAACTAGTTGGACCCTTTCCAAAGGCTCCCAATCGATTACCCTCGGTACTTCTACATTTTTTGTTACCAGTTTAAATTTGTTACTTTGGTACGTTGGGTAATCTCTCCAGCTTCGATCAAATCTCAAATTGGGATGCAACTGTTCTTCATGAATCGTTGGGTGTTCTATTATCGGATGAATCAGAAATTGTACGTAGGCATTAACATATTCTTGTTGCAGATCATAATATGGTATGTGTTGATCATTATGATATTGTTGTTCCTGTTGTTGTTCCTGTTCAGGTTCTGGTTCATATTGTGACTCATATTGCATTTCTTGTTGCGGTTCCGGAGCAGGGGGCCTAGATGATGATGATGATGCACCATCAGTATCGGTATATCTCTGCAAAACACATTAAACACAAAATTTGTGCATCCAAATATGCATTAGTGTTAGCAAAATAACAACTTGAAACAATTACAATAACATGTTTAATCAAAATTAAACTTATACACATTTTCACAATTTTAACAATTCTACACTTTTTCAAATAAGCATATATGAAAATGTTTACAAAGTTCATAAGCATTCTACTCAAATAACATGTCAAAATAATCATTACTAGCAATTAAACAAGTTTCAAATGGATTTACATCAATTTAATCAAGTTCATGAATTTTAGACCTAAAAAGTCTACTTTAATTCTCAAAAATCATGTTTAGGATCAAAGTTTGGATCATTTAGCTACCTAAACATGTTACACTACTTAATTTAGCAATAATTCATGACAAAAATCGGCCATAACCTGTTTATATCAAAAAGCCCCAAATTGCTCAAGAACACAAACCCTAGATTCCTAAAAATTTTAAAGTTTTTGGCTTCAAATCATGTTAAATAGCATCAATATAGGTTATACATGCATAATATACTAACAATTTAACTCTAATTACACTAGAAATTAACAAAATCAAATTAGGTATAAATTAGCTCAAGAACACTAAAATTCAAATTTAAAGAGTTTTAAGGATGTAATTGTTACCTTTCTTGAAAAACTTCTTAACAAATTCATGATTAAAGCGGATTTTAGCAAGAAATTTGGTTGATTTTGATGAAAAATTGATGATTATAGGTGATGTTTGGGAGTATTTTACGTATGTGTGTGTTGTTTGTGAAGAGTAGCAAGCTCGCTGGGTTTCTTATTCCTGACCAGTTTTTGGTCTCCATGTGACCGCATGGATTTAGTAAAGGAACCCCATGCGATCGCATGGGGTCTGTTTTTTTTTTTTTAATAAAAACCTTATACTTTTAAAACAAATAATTAATTAAAAATTTTGTTTCTTTTTAGGATGAGGGCGTTTCGGATCGTTGTCCTAGTCCGTCTCTCGACAAAATTTTAAAATTTGTCACTTTTAAAGCGTTGTTTTAAAAGCAAAGATTTTTTTGATTTTTTTATGTTTTTGGCATACTTTAAATCAAATAAGATTAAAAATAATGATAATAAAATTTCTCGTCCCTCCCTTGGGTAAAGCAATTTCGGTTCAACGACCTAGTCTTCAACTCACGACGAATTTTAAAAATCATATTTTTAACTTAGTGAAATAAAGTAAATTTTTTTTTTTAAATTCACACTAGACTTAAATTTAAAATGCATAAAATTAAAAATTCATCTTATTAATATTTTTATACATACATACTTATATTAAAAATATTAATTTTTCAAATATTTACAAACTTAAATATATTGATTTAAAAATTTACAATATTAATTTTAAAAACATAGTAAAAATAAAATTAAAAATCTTTTTGGTCTTTTATCCCACTTTAATCAATCAAATATTTTCAAAAATATACGCCCCTCTTTTCGGTAAAGTAATTTCGGTTCCATAACCTAGTTTTACTCCTGACGAATTTTTGAAATATTTTGGGTTGACTGATTAAAGATATTTATACCTTAAGAATAAACGGTAAATTTCGCAGTGATGTAATAAATTTTTGTATGATATCAATAATTTCGGTTACGCATACCTAATTTTATTGAATACCCATTTAATACTTTATAGCGAACGATTCAGTGTTTATTATCAAAAGGTTAAAAGCAATAAATAAAAAAAATAAAAACTGTACATACTTACCTGTGAGATAGAATTCTCAGAGACCTGCTTTAGCTGACTCATAGGAGAGTCGTGTGAATTGGTTTTCCATAGCTACATAAGCGTAACCTCGATTTTTCAATATCTTTTCTTCTAAACACATATACGGTCCTTCTCTGAATAGAGTAACAAATTTGGTATTTGAATATGTTTGATTGTTCGAACATTTACCTTCGTGCGACCATTTTCCGCATTTATAACATCTTTCAAGGTGTCGTGCTCTTCTTTTTGTTGCGGATTTTGATTTTCCTTTACCAAAATGTGTCTTATGATGATCTTTCCTGACTTCTTTCCTTACTTCGTCACATCTACCTCTTATTACTGACATCAGGTCACTCGGGAGTGTGTCATTATTACGTTTAGTAATCAAAGTGTGTAGCATTAGACCATGGTTCAAATCAAAGGAATTCTATATCTCGTAAAACTTAAAAAATAAAAATTCAGAATGGATGGAGAAGACTAGTTCTTTAGGGTCAGCTAGGGAAAGACCATTCGGATTCCATCTTCAAAAGCTACACGAAAATAGAATATCTAACTCTAACAGAAATATATATTACCCTTAAAATATTTGAAATTTCCCACACTTAGTTAGTTGTGGTGTCGAAATTGTGATTAACTTCATCTTCAACTTCCATTGGATTATCTATGTAATGTTTAACTCTGTGACCATTAACCTTAAATTCAATTCCATTTGAATTTATTAATTCTACTGTTCCATATGGGAAAACTCTTTTGACTATGAATGGTCCAGACCATCTTGATTTTAATTTTCCAGGAAATAGCTTGAATCGTGAATTGAAAAGAAAAACTCTGCCTCCTTCTTTAAATTCTTTTGAACTTCTGATTCTTTTATCATGCCATTTCTTCGTTCTTTATTTATAGATTAACGAATTTTCGTATGCTTCATTTCTTAATTCTTCTAATTCGTTTAGTTGACTTAATTGTAAACGTCCGGCATCATGTAAATCAAGATTACATGTCTCCAAAGCCCAAAATGCTTTGTGCTCAATTTCTACTGGAAGATGACATGCTTTTCTATAAACGAGTTTGAAAGGTGTGGTTCTAATTGGAGTTTTGTAGGCTGTTCTAAAAGCCCATAGTGCATCCTCAAATTTCATGAACCATTCCTTCGGATTTGATCATATGGTTTTCTCTAGAATACGTTTTAAAGCTCGGTTGGTATTTTCAACTTGTCCACTTGTTTGTGGATGATAATCGGTTGAGATTTTATGAGTTACTCCATATCTTTTGAGAACTTTCTCAAGTTGATTATTACAGAAATGAGTACCCTGATCACTTATTAAAGCTTTCGGTGTTCCAAACCTTGCAAAAATACGTTTTAAAAAATTGACTACAACTCGTGCATCGTTAGTCGGGAGAGCTTGTGCTTCCGCCCATTTAGATACATAATCAATGGCAGCGAGAATGTAGAGATTATTATGAGATTTTGGAAATGGACCCATAAAGTCAATACCCCAAACGTCAAATACTTCACATACTTGAATGACATTTTGTGGCATTTCATCACGTTGACTTATTTTTCCGGCCCTTTGACAAGCATCCCATGATTTACAAAGAAGGTGTGCGTCTTTGAAAATTGTAGGCCAATAGAATCCAGCGTCATAGACTTTTCTTGCTGTGAGTTGAGGCCCATAATGCCCTCCTGTTGGTCCTGTGTGACAATGGTTTAAGATTTGACTAGCTTCATCTCCGAATACACATCGGCGTATTATTCCATCGGGACAACTTTTAAACAAATGTGGATCTTCCCAGAAATAGTGTTTTATATCACTAAAGAATTTCTTTCGTTTTTAGTATGGCAACCCTTTTTTAAGGAATCTACATACTAAGTAATTTGCATAGTCTGCAAACCATGGAATTTCATTATAATCTATCTTCAATAGATATTCATCAGAAAAGTTATCTTGTATGGCCGATTCATTTAGAACTTCTAATTTAGGATTTTCAAGACGAGAAAGATGATCAGCGGCGAGATTTTCTGCTCCCTTTTTGTCTCGGATTTCAATATCGAACTCTTGTAAAAGTAAGATCCAACGGATTAATCGTGGTTTAGCATCTTGTTTCGAAAATAGGTATCTAAGAGCAGAATGGTCGGTATAGACCACCGTTTTAGTTAGAACGAGATATGAACAAAATTTGTTAAAAGCAAAGACAATAGCAAGGAGTTCTTTTTCAGTAGTTGTGTAATTCGTTTGTGCTCCTTGTAACATCTTACTAGCATAATAAATAGGTTGAAATCGTTTTTCAATCCTTTGTCCTAAAACGGCTCCCATTGCAAAATCACTGGCATCGCACATGAGTTCAAATGGTAAATTTCAATTTGGAGTTATCATGATCGGCGCATTAGTGAGTTTTTCTTTAAGAATATTAAAAGATTTGATGCATTCATCTGAAAATATGAATGGAGCATCCTTTTCTAGGAGTTTATTCATAGGAGTGACAATTTTAGAAAAATCTTTTATGAAACGTCGGTAAAAATCAGCATGCCCTAGAAAACTCCTAACTCCTCTAACATTGGTGGAATGTGGAAGTTTAGCAATTACATCTACTTTAGCTTAATCCACTTCAATTCCTTCCTTTGAAATTTTATGACCAAGAACGATGCCTTCTTTAACCATGAAATGTCATTTCTCCCAATTAAGAACTAGATTTGATTGTTCGCATCTAATAAGCATTCATTCAAGATTAACTAGACATGTTTCAAATGTATCACTGAAGACTGAAAAGTCATCCATGAAAACTTCCATGCATTCTTCTATCATGTCGTGAAAAATCGCCATCATGCACCTTTGAAAGGTTGCAGGGGCGTTGCAAAGTCCAAATGGCATGCGTTTGTAAGCAAAAGTACTATAAGGGCATGTTAACATAGTTTTCTCTTGGTCCTCGAGTGCTATTGGAATTTGAAAGTATCCAGAAAAACCGTCAAGAAAACAATAGTAACTATTTCCGGCTAATCTTTCTAACATTTGATCAATGAAAGGTAAGGGAAAGTGATCTTTTCTGGTGGCGTCATTTAATTTTCTATAATCAATACAAACACGCCATCCTGTTACAGTCCTAGTAGGAATAAGCTCATTTTTTTCATTTGTGATGACAGTCATGCCACCCTTCTTAGGTACGCATTGAACTGGGCTTACCCATGGACTATCAGAGATTGGATAAATTAAACCTGCATCAAGCAGTTTAATAATTTCTTTCTTAACAACATCTTGCATATTAGGATTTAGTCTTCATTGGCGTTGCACATACGTTTTATGATCTTCTTCCATAAGGATTTTATGTGTGCAATACGAAGGACTTATGCCTTTAATGTCATGAATCTTCCATGCAATAGCTGGTTTATGAGCTTTTAGCACAGAAATGAGTCGAGATTTTTCATTTTCTGTAAGAGAAGACGATATTATTACATGTAATTCAGATTCACCATGTAAAATAAGCATATTCCAAATGGTTTGGAAGTGGCTTTAACTCTAATGTCGGTGGTTCTTCTATCGATGATTTGTATCGATATCTGTCTTCTTCTTTTAGCATTTGAATTTCTTCTGTTGTTGGTTCATATCCATTGGTTCAGTTCCTTCTCCTAAAGAACATTCTCATGTTCCTTGTAATTCTGGAAATTCTTCTAACAATTCTGCATGTGCATCTATAGTTTGAATGTAATAACATGTATCATCTGCAGATTACGATTGTTGCATGGTTCTATCAACAGAAAAGGTAACACTCTCGTCCTCTATACTTAGGGTCAGTTTCTTACCAAACACGGCTATTATTGCTTTAGCCGTGTTTAAGAATGGTCTTCCTAATATGAGAGGAACTCGAGAATCTTCTTCCATGTCCAGAATAACAAAATCTACTGGAAATACTAAAGTACCAACTTTAACTAGCATGTTCTCCATTATCCCTCTAGGATATTTTACTGATCGATCTGCTAGTTGTATACTTATTCGTGTTGGTTTCAATTCTTCAAGGTCTAGTTTAGCGTATAGTGAATATGGCATTAAATTTATACTAGCACCTAAGTCTGCCAATGCTTCTATTGAACTAAGACTACCCAGAAAACATGGAATTGTGAAACTTCCTGGATCTGAAAGTTTTTCTGGTATCTTATTCAACAGCACTGCAGAATAATTAGCATTCATAGTAACAGCCGAGAGTTCTTCCATTTTCTTTCTATTTGTGATTAGATCTTTCAAGAATTTAGCATATCTAGGCATTCCTGAAATCACATCAATGAAATTAAGATTTACATTTATTTGTTTAAACATATCCAAGAATTTGGATTGCTCAGCTTCAAGTCTTTCTTTTCTCATTTTATTCGGGTAAGGAAGTGGTGGTTGGTATGGTTTAACATAAGGTTTAGCCTTAACTGTTATCTTCATTAACCTTTTCAACTACCGATTCTGTTTCCTTTTCTTGCTCAGGTTGTGGTGCCTGTGGAGTAGGAATAGCATCATCAGAAATTACAGGTATTTCAGGTGGTTTAAGTGTAATACCACTTCTCGTGGTAATGGCTTTAGCCGTTTCATTCCGGGGTTTAGCATTTGTATCGCTAGGTAGACTTCCCGGTTTTCTTTCACCTATCAACCTTGCTAGGTTACTTACTTCTTGTTCCAAATTTTGAATAGAAGCTTGTTGATTTCTAAATGCTTTAGCATTTTGTTCATTGGTTTGTTTCTGAGATGTGAAAAATTGAGTTTGAGATTCAACTAGCTTCAACATCATATCTTCTAAATTTGGCTTTTTATCATCGGTTTGTGGTGGTTTGTTTTGAAAAATTGGTCTTTGCTGATTGTAAGTATTATTAGATACTTGTTGATTGCTAGGACCTTGTTGATTGTTGTATGGAACATTTCGGTTATAATTCTGATTTTGATTGTAGATTGGTCTTGGCGGTTGATAATTATTTTAATAATTATTTCCAGGTCTTTGGTTCATGTATGAAACATTCTCTCTTTGTTCCATTGTTTGTTCAATACTAAGACAATCTTTTGTCAATTGTGGTCCTCCACACTACTCACAACTAATTTGTATTGAGTGAATATCCTTAGTCATCTTTTCCATTCGTCTCTCGACAGCATCTATCTTTGCGGAAATGGAATCAAAGTCATGGCTAGAATCGGTTCTAGCCGCTTTAGATGATCTAACGATATCTTTTTCTTGGTGCCACTCATGTGAGTGGAAAGCAGTGTTATCAATAATTTTGTAAGATTCAGTTGCGGTTTTCTTCATAATGGAACCACCAGCTGCTATATCGATGTCTTTTCGTGTAGTGATGTCGCATCCTTGGTAGAATATTTGTACTATTTGATAAGTGTCTAAACCATGTTGCGGACATCCTCTCAATAACTTTCCAAATCTAGTCCACGCCTCATATAGAGTTTCATTTGGCTTCTGCGTGAACGTAACAATTTCTCCTTGAAGTCTCACGGCTTTAGATGCCGGAAAGAATTGTTTAAGAAATTTTTCAACTAAGACATCCCATGTATCAATCGCCCCTTCAGGTAACGATTCTAACCAATCTTTGGCTTCTCCCTTTAAAGTCCAGGAAAATAACATGAGATAGATCTGTTCATCCTCCACTTCTCTAATTTTAAATAGAGTACAGATCCTATTAAAGGTTCGAAGATGTTCATTTGGATCTTCCTTCGGTGCACCACTAAATTGGCATTGATTAGTTACCATGTGTAGGATTTGTCCTTTGATTTCATAATCTGGTGCATTAATGTCTGGTTGAGTAATTGCGTGACCTTGGCCAGTGCGTTTAGCTCTCATTTGGTCTTCCATACTTAGAGGTTCCAGATTTTTCATGATTGAATTTGTTGAATCTGAATCACTAAAGGATTCTGACTTAATGGTTTCTTCTTTAACAATCTCTGGATGAGTGATTTGTGGTTCAGGAGGAATGATTAGTGGTTCAGGATCTCTGAATTGTCCCTGAATATCCTCCGGATTCTCAATTGTGAGGTCGGGTTCAAAAAATGGATTATCGGAAATTTGAATTGGAGTACTTGTTCGACTAGATGACAATTCTAAACAAAAATCAACGACGACAATATTGGCTAGATGTCTTGATCGAGTTACAGGTGGTGAACGTATAAAAGGTGGTGAACGTTTTGCTCGGTGCATTCACTGAATATCCTATTAGTTACAAACGATAAAAATTATTAAAGTTATCAAATTAATAGACTTTTCTGATTTTGCCCACGTTTCGAATAGCCAATAGATGCAGCAGGTAGCCAGGACCCTTTAAATCGGAAGCCCACAACTCACCACTAACAAATCCAACTATTACTACGAACCAGAAAATTTTAGATGTCTATCAATTTAACCGCTTAAAATAATTTTTCTTCGAGGTTCAAAGAAATTTTAGAGAAGAAATAGAAAATTCTATGTCCTAAAAACTAGAGCATCAAGAAATAAGAAAGAAAAAGAGTGCGTCGAAAAACGTCGAAAAATAAAATGTGGAAAAATAATAAAAAGAACGTAGCGCGTCGAAACTTAAAAGTCTAAAAACTAAGAATTAAAAGTTGCGTCTAATGGTATTAAAGCTTAAAAGGAATTCTATATCCAAAACGGTAATAACTTAAAAAATACTAAAATCTTAAAACGGCGTCGCAAAATTCTAAAGCACCTAAATCTTAGTCTAAAGAAAAAGCATTTAAGGAATTTTACGGCAAAGCCTAAAAATTTAGAAATATAAAATAACTACGGCAAAATACTAGATTAAAAACTAATTACGAATGAAAAATACAAATTACGAATTAAACTAATAAAAAGATACGAAAATATAAAAATAAAACTAAAGTTATAAAAATACAATTTTTTTATAAAAATATTTTTTTTATAAAAAGTATTAGTTTTATATATTTATTAAAACTAATTATAACTTAAAAATATAAATTAAATAAAACTAAATCTAATTATTATTATAATAAACCCTAATTAGGTAATTAATTATTATTTTTTATGGCGTTTCGCTTTGGCGTTAAGTGTTTCCCCGGCAACGGCGCCAAAAATACTTGATGTGCGTAGGGGTGTATACGAAATAGCTTATATTTTACTAGGAAATACTATTAAATACGATACAATTTTACACAAGTTATTTATTTATTTATAGAGTGAAAATACCTAAACCTTGATACAACACTTATAGGCAGTGTACCTAATCGTACAGTAGTGTAGTTTTTAATAAGTCCGGTTCGTCCACAGAGAACTAGCCAAGTTTAACGCTATATTTTTAAACTATATTTGTATATACATAAATATACATATATATAAGTGGTATTATTATTATAAAAGGGGGGTTTTACCGTTTAATGACCGGTTTGTCGATTTTAAAACTTTAGTCGCAGTTAAAACCTAATGTAAAATAAAAATAACTTAATTTAAAGCGTAAAGTAAATAACGATAAATAAAAGTGCGATAATTTAAAGTGAGATAAATAAAATGACGGTAAATAAAATTGCGATAATTAAAAAGTACGATAATTAAAAGTGCGATAAATAAAATGACAGTAAATAAAAGTGCGATGAAATATAAAATAAAGAAATTATGCTTATTTAAACTTCCGTAATCATGATGTTTGACGTGTTGATTTTAGGTTATTACCATGGGTTAATTGTCCTTTGTCCTGGATTATTTGATATGTCCATCTGATTTTTGTCCATAACAGTCCATCAGTCATAAATATAAAGTGCGAGTGTCCTCGTCAAATTATCCTTATATCCGAAGTCAAATATTCCAACTAATTGGGGACTTAAACTATAACAAGGTTTTAATACTTTGTTAACAATTACGCCAAGTGTCCTTGTACATAATTCACCCCTGTTTTAATGAGTCTATTAACTATTAATCCATTCTTGTGTCCGGTTAAATGAACGATTATTAGTACTTATAAATATCACGCCCATCGTGTCCGATCGAGTGTATATGGCTATTTATAATTACGTCCAATTGTAAATCTTTATATTAAATTAACGAACCATCATTCAATTAAACAAATATAAAGCCCATTAATAGCCCATAGTCTAATTTCCACAAGTGTCGTTCTTTTGTCCAAACCCCAATTATGGTACAAAGCCCAATTTCTCCGTCTTTAATATTTTAGCCCAACATCACGATTACTTTGATTTAAATAAGCATAATAATAACTTAGCTACGAGACATTAATTTAAAAAGGTTAAACATAACTTACAATGATTAATAATAGCGTAGCGTTACACGGACAGAATTTCGACTTACACACTTACAACATTCGCTAACATACCCTTATTATTATTAATCTTAAATTAAAATTAAAATTATAAATTATATATATATATATATATATATATATATGTATATATATATATAGAGGATAGAAAAAGATGTGTTATTTTCGGCCAAAACACGCGAACTTTATAGGACCTGAGCTGATACTGTGCACCATGCGATCGCATGGTTTTTGGTCTTCCTGGCCATGCGATCGCATGGCCTTCTTTTACAGCTCACATACTTTTGTTTTTTTATTTGCCTACGGTTTTAATAAATAAATATAATATATATATAATTTTAAGAATTATTTATATATTATATTATATTTATGTGCATAGTTGACTTGAAATTTTTAGTCCATTGCGTCGCGCGTTGAGAGTTGACTCTGGTCCCGGTTCCGAATTTTTGAACGTCCTTTCGTACTATTTAATATCTTGTACTTTGCGTTTTGCGGCTCGTACTCTTGTAACTTTTAGACGTTTCTCATTAATAATTTGAAACACTTTGATTGTACTTTGTACTTTTGAGCTTTTTGATCGTTTGCGTCTTTAATTCGTGGAATCTGTCTTTTGTCTTCACCTTTTATTATTTAAACGAATATCACTTGTAAATAGAACAATTGCAACTAAAAGCTTGTCTTTCTTGAGGGATAATGCTATGAAATATATGTTTGTTTTTAGCATTATCAAACATGCTGAGTGACGCCAATTTCACATTCAAACTCTGCATGTCTTTTATGGTTGCTGGGGTTTGGAGCTGCTTGAGCCTGTCTACCTTTTCTGGATTTGCTTGGATTACCTTTCTGGTGATATAGTACCCAAGAAATTTCCCTTCCTCAACTCCAAAGGAACATTTCTTCGGGTTGAGTTTCATGTTTATTGCCCAAAGCTTCTCAAAGGTTTCTGGGATGTCTTCTATTAAATTATCCTCTCTTCGGCTTTTTATTACCATATCGTCCACGTAGGCTTCCAGATTTCTCCACAATTGGTTATGAAAGGCTTTGTCAACGAGCCTTTGATAAGTTGCTCCTGTGTTTTTTAGCCCGAAGGGCATCTTTTGGTAGCAATAAATCCCTTTGCTTGTGAAGAAGGACGTTTTTTCTTCGTCCTCCTTGGCCATTTTGATTTGGTGATAACCTTTGTAAGCATCCAAAAGCTTGATATCCGTTGAGGGATTCGACTTTCCAATCGATATCGGGTAGGGGATAACAATCTTTGGGGCATGCCTTATTGATGTTTGTGAAATCAACGCACATTCTCCATCCTCCGTCTGACTTCTTTACCATCACAGGGTTGGCTACCCACGAAGGATATTTAGCTTCGCGAATTATTCCTACTTTTAGTAGACCTTCTTCTTCCTTACAGGCCGCTTCGTTCGTTTCAGGTGCTAGGTTTCTTTTCTTCTGGTGCAACGGTTCGAGGTGCTTGTGTTCATTTAGTCGATGCTCTGTTGCAAAGGGTGACCCTTGTACATTGATGGTTCGCGGTATCCTGGTCATATCACTGTTCTCCCATGCGAATACATCCACGTTGGCTTGCAATAGCTTCTGAAACTTTTTCTTCGTGGATGTTGGTAAATTCTTCCCTTTGCTGATCTCTTGATCCGGAAACATCGAATTCACTGATATTTTTTCTATTTGGGGTTCTTCCTCCGGTGCCTCTAAGATGCATTCAGTTGGCTCTTTCATCATTTCTTTGATGGCCAAGATTACCTTATCCTTATCATACGTCGAGGTGAGGGTTCCAATACCTTCGTGAGTATGGAACTTAACCATTTGATGTACTGTCGAGACAATTATGCCCATCTTTTTCATAGCCACTCTCCCAAGCAAAATATTATGCGTGGAATTTGCTCGGACTACCACAAAATCAATGGTTTCGGTTCTTGTTAATGGTGGCTCGCCTATTGTGAAGTCAAGATCAATTTCCCCAATTGGCGAACATCTTTCCCTGGGGAATCCCACTAATGGTACCCTAGGAGCACCCAATCGCGCTCTGATTGAGGGACTTAAACGATCGAAGCAATGTTCGTACATTACATCACAGGCACTTTCGCTGTCAAGGTATATCCTTCGAACTTCTCTTCCAAAGACTTTTCCATTGATGGTGACCGGTAGGTCCGAAGGATATATTATATCAAGGGCTGGAAACGATACTTCACTCCATTCCCTGATGGTCCGACCCCTGTCCCTTTTCTTATAAGGTCGGTGTGAATACATTGCCAATATTACGTTTTCAGCGTCCTGCCTTCTGTCTTCCATTCTCTTTTCCGGTACCTTCTCTTTCTTTGGTTCTCTGTTCCCTTTTATGAGATGGGACAGTTTTCCCGATTTAACAGCTTCCTCGATGGCTGTTTTGAGGTTGAAGCACTCATCTGTTTCGTGACCGAAATCATTATGGAAGTCACAAAACTTGGTCATGTCCCTGTTCCTTCCTCTGTTGGACATCTTCCCTGGGGCTTTGAACTTATTGGCTGCTTTTTCCCTGCGAAGCTGGTAATCGTGCTGGAGGTGGGGTACACTATCAATTCTCATCAAACATAACTGATGATATGTCAAACACCAATTCATTGATGACCTTCAAGATTGAGGGGCACCTCCCCCACTTCTTTGACAAGTATAGAATACACTTTCTTTTTAACAGAAACAGCCACACGTTCATGAATAAGTTCAAGAGAAGTAGTGAGAATATACACCGTACCGTTAGCTTTTTTATCTTCGGGATCAGAGTCTTGAAAAAGAACCTTTCCAACAAGTTCATGATTTTCTTTACGAACATAATGTTGAGTGCGAAGCGAGTTAAACAAGAAGATCGAGAAACTGCAAGTATCGCGTTTGAGTAGAGTTTGTCGCCAAACGCGACGTGTTGGAACGTGATGAAGTAGACTGGAATGCGACAGGTGTGGCATGGATCGAGTTGGATGCTGTCGCGTCTTGGTGTCGCGTTGGAGCATTGTTTGTCGCGAAAAGCGACAAGGTGTCGCGGAACTCGACGGTTTCCTTGGCCAGCAAGTTGATCTAGATCTTTCCATCTTTTGTTATTTGCACTATAAATACCCTCATTGTAACATGTAAATAATTTGAACGAAAAATATAAAGAAATTCTCTGGTTTGCGCCCGTGGACTAAACCCATCTCCGTGTTTTCGAGATGGGATATAACCACGTTAAATCCTTGCGTCGTTTACTTTATGCTTTAGTTTTAATTCGTTTGTCGTTCGTGGGTTTAGTGATTGTGATCAATCACTTGTCTTGTTTGGGTCATAAATCCTAACAAGTGGTATCAAGAGCTTATGGTTTCGAGTGGGAGCGATGGCGAATTGAAAGAACGTACAAATGATAGATCTAGGGTTTGTGCAACATGGATCGAGATCTAGAGACTTAGTTAATCGCGAAGAACTCGCGGGTATGGTCTATGTACTCGTGATATAATCTATTATAATTGTCTATGATTACTAGTAGATTATCATGGTGGCTCGCGGTGGTAACGGAGTTGGTGGTCGGATCGATAAGTTATTGTTCGGGATCTTATTAATAGCACGTGCAAGGCACGTGGGTCAGTTGCAGATGTCATAACCGAAGCTAAGAGAATTAGTTTAGCATATTCAGTGTATAACTAGTGTGTTCAGTAGTAATAGGAAGTAGCTTACGAATTATAAAGTGTGTGAAACACATTTCTCCTCCCTCTTATTCTCTGTAATCTTCTTGACTATAGTTTGGTTATCAATCAATAGTCAAATCGTATCAATTTCAAAATCGTTTCTTCTTCATACTTTTCCAGGTTGATTACGAAGAACTTCTCCGATTCTATTGAATCCGGGAGGTTCATAACATTGGTATCAGAACTGTTACGATCTTCGTGACAACATAAATCAGAAAAATTGAAAAAAAAAGTTTGGGTTTCAAAAGTCAACAAAAGTCAACTATTTTGGGGAAAAGATCATTGATGTGATTTCTGATCGAATCTGAAGTTACCAGAAGTTTTGTTAGAATTTCGTGATCATATCTTCACAATTTCATACTTTAATTCGGTGATTTGATCAAGTTTGATAAAAAAAATTGGGGTTTGAAGGTTCATAACAAAATTGTTGAAATTCGTCAGTTTAAAGCGTTATTGGACCGATTATTGCTAGTTATCTGCTAATCGGAGGTTTAGGATTAACATTCGAACATTTTGTGGAATTTTCATCAGTTTTCGGCAATTTTTGAGTTGCGCCGCCGCCGACCGCCATCAATCGCCACCTTTTTCGGCGACCTGAAATTTAACTAAACTTTTCCGGTATTGCAGGTGTGATTTGTTCTTTGTATGTTTTCAACTATGGCTAGTTCTTAGTACGATTAATTTTGTTTGGGCTGGATTTGCTATTAAGGATATATCAATATCAATAATTTTGTTGCTGTTAGAAAAATTATCAACAATAATCAACGATAACATGTCTCTTCCAGATCCTCAAACACAAATTGGAACTATTAAAGAATACTATGAGAAATTTAATATTTGGTTTAAAAGGATGAAAGATTTTATGGAATATACAGAATATTATGGTATTCATCTATTTGTTTCGGGATTACGTTCTGAATTTAAGAAAGGTGTTACCATTTTCAAACCCAAAACCCTCTATGATGTATATTATTTGGCGGCTTTACAAGAAGATATACTAGCGGTAATGAAGCGTAGGTCTCAAGTCTTTGATATTAAGTTTTCTGATTATGAAAGTTCAAATAAATTCAAGGGTGATAATGTCATTAAAATTGTGAACTATGATGATGAATTGGTGGTGATGGACATTCATGATTCGGATGACAAAAATGAAACTCAACTACTCAACAAACAAGTAAATGAAGGCGTTGAAGTTTCCGACCATGATTCTGAAAATTGTCCATTTTGGCGAAGTAGAGAATCATGACAACAAATTGATAGATTGGAAACTAAAAGTAGTTGTAACGATAAAGATGAAAGGGATGATGACTTAGTAGATGAATATATCACTACTAGTTGCAATTGCCCAAGTCCTTTAGTGTATTCCGATCCAAACACATCGGATAAACTTGTTAATGGGGCTGTCCAAGTCCAAGGTGGGAATCGAACTTATAGAAAAGAGGATGCCACTACTAAACAGGTCAGGTTTCTAAATGTTTTGCCATTTCTTTACAGTAAAAAAACTGAGACATCATATGGGTCATCCACAAATGCTATCTATATGGTGACCGACCATGTGGTAGCTGCTATCTATATGGTGACCGACCATGTGATGCTACCGGCTAAAAAGATAAAGTTGTTTGCTTTAAAGAAAGTTCATCTTCCCTCATTAGATCCAAAACGTATGAAGTTTGACTTATTGAAATGGCCTAAGAGGAAAAAGGGAAAAATTATCAGTTTCTGGTCTATAATTAGATCAGGTATTGAACCACTGCAAACTTTGTACAGTAAGAGATTACATGAAATGCAATGAAGCTTGGGGTAAGTAATGATATGTATGTCATCGGTGGCTTAATTGAATGGTATGGAAGCAATGATGGCATTGATGTTGCAAGATCAGTGCTTTATAATTTTGAAAAGATAAAGAGTTGTGTATTGTGGGCATTGTTGGTTGAGTTGTATGTGAAACAAAATAAGCTTGAATTTGCTATTAAATTGTTTCGTGGGATGGTTAAGTTGGGTGCTCAGATTGATGCAGGGGTCAAAACTGTTCCTATTACATATCACAGATTGTGTACAGATCATGTTATGGTAAATAAGGAAACGATAAACACTGCAAATTTATCGTCTTCTATTCAAAATTTCAGTGATCGATTCAAAATCAAGGCAATGATACACTTGTGGCACAAATGGAAGTCTAAAGTGGTAGGTTGCAAAGAGTTGATTTTAAATACACCGATGAAGTGTTTGTTTGGGTGGGTCAGCATAGTCCAAAAGTCAAGAAAAATGAAATTGAAAGTCTTGAGCTGGGTATGGGTGTACATTCTTGAGGACAAGAATGTTTTCAAGGAGGAAGGATTGTTATGGATCTTATTAATAGCACGTGCAAGGCAAGTGGGTCAGTTGCAGATGTCATAACCGAAGCTAACAGAATCAGTTTAGCATATTCAGTGTATAAGTAGTGTGTTCAGTTTTAATAGGAAGTAGCTTACGAATTATAAAGTGTGTGAAACACATTTCTCCTCCCTCTTATTCTCTGTAATCTTCTTGACTATATTTTGGTTATCAATCAATACTTAAATCGTATCAATTTTGAAATTGTGTCTTCTTCATACATTTCCAGGTTGATTACAAAGAACTTCTCCGATTCTATTGAATCCGGGAGGTTCATAACAGTTATGTTGAAGGAGAGGTTTGCAAAATTCGGATGTTCATAAACTGCTGCAGAAGAAAATTCATAGCGGGTTCGTTAACAATTGGATTGCCATGATATTTTAACTAGGGGGTTTCGACTCATAGATCTAATTGTGGTCAAACTTTCGTAGAGATTGGACCATTCAATTGAGAGATATGTTTTTTCCAAGTTACAACAACTCAGGCAAGAGTTTAATTACGCAGCTGTAGTATAAAAATCATTGCCGGTTCGTATACCGTTGGATCGGCATGAAAATTGGAATGTAGGTGTTCGAAAAGTAGATCTAGTTGATATAAAAATTTGAAAGTGATCGGACCGTTAGATTTGGAGTTATGTGTTTTCGAAGTTGACGGCCGTCATGAAAACTCTTAAGGTTTTGTGATTGCGAAGCAGCAGTAGAAAATTCATTGTAAATTCGTCAACCGTTGGATTGATCTGAAATTTTTACTGGTGCTGCAAAACATTCGGTTCTACTAATGGTTTCAATTTGGTGATGATCGGACTGTTGGAATTTGAGATACGATTTTTCAAATCTGAGCAGTTTTCAGGGAGAACTTTTCGGGTTTTGATGATGCGAGTGCGAGATAGTTTAGTTTCGGAAAATTTAGGAGATACGAGCTGGATATTTTGGGATGTTGGCTTGTTACATAAGCTCACGAGGGTGATCTCCCAGGTTTGGGGTTTGGATACCAAGGGGATTACATCCGGGTTATTATCGGCAATGGGAGTTATCGGGAAAGTTTTTATGCTTGCGATTTTTGAAACGGGACGACCAAAGGTTTTGGTTAGATACGCATGCGGGTTAGAGCTTCTCTCCCTAAGGAGATTGGTTGACGAAGGGTGTCGGATAAAACGCGTTCGACCAGTGCTCAGGGTTTTGGGTGATGTTTGTGTAACACCCCGTTTTTCCTCGTACATGATTTATAAGTGTATTGTGTATGTACGATAGGCGTATGAAGGGTTCGGGACATGTTCGGGTGTTAAAGTCTTGTACGCGAGAGAAGGGCTCAGGTCGAGCTTTGTGTCGCGGCGCGACAAAGGAGGCCGCGGCGCGGCAATGAACTGAAGCTGAGATCAGAAGTACGACAAAGAATGATCCCAGACCCAGTTATAGGTCGCGGCGCGACAAAGAGGGCCGCGGCGCGGGGTTTCGAAGAAATCCAGACCAGAAGTTCGTTTAAAAGTGATCCCAGTTCAAGGCAATCGTCGCGGCAATTAGGCCGCGGCGCGGCAAATGGTGCGAACTGGCACCAGATTCTTGTAAATTTAAATGAAGTTCAAGGGCAAATTGGTCATTTCACGATTGAGCCAGATGGGGATCTAAAAATCTGGTCCACCCATTTCATTTCTTATTTTCTTTTTCCTTTTCTTTCATTTTCTCTCAAGAAACTCAAATACCCCAAGTGTTTCAAGTGGGATTTTGGAAAGGAAGAAGCGGGTTTTGATCTTTGGCGTAGTTGACAAGTGTGTTCTCCTCATTCTTAGCTACACGGTGATACTAGTGGTAAGCTCTAACTTCGAAATTCATTTTCGTGTTCATCATTCAAGTTTAGGGCTTTTGATTGTATGATTCATAGGTGAAACCCATTTAGTTGCTAATTGAAGGTTAACACCAAGATTCGGGTTTATTGTTGTTAATGTCGGGTTTTGGGTTTGGTGTGCAAGTTTATGCTTGTAAGACTTGTAAATGGTGTATAATCACTAGTATTAGTGATTATTGAGGTTTTGGGGACATTTAGGGTTCTTGGAGTTGACTAATTTTGACTAGAGCCAAAATTAGGGTTTGGTGATGATTTTGGCCCGATTGTTGATTTATTATGGTTTATAAACTTAAAATGGATTTAGTTGAAGTATTAAACCGAGCTAAATGTGTTTTGGTGTCAAGACTTGTAAACGGTGAGATTTTGACTTGAGTTTAGGTCAAAATGGGTTTTTGTGTAATTGATGCAAGTAATATGTTTTGATGTTGAAACATTGTGTAAAATATGGTGTTAGAACATAATCACTAGTTGATTGTGATTATGGGTGTTTTGGGCGAGATTTGACTTAGTCAAATTGGAAGTAAGTGCAAATGGGTTAATATTGCATTTATTGGTGTTTTGGGTATAAGCTAGAATGTTTAGCTTATTTGTTTGTAAATTACTTAGGTGATTTGCATTTGGACGATTTGGAGCTCAAGCGGGATTGCTTTTCAAGTAATCGAAGTGAGTGGAATATTTATACGCTTATGTATATAATTTGGTTGCTTGCGTGCGACGTGGTAAGTGACATCCGTTAGGATTCACTTTTCGTGGACCACATTTGAGTTGGGAAAATATAGTGAGTGATATCCGTGTGGATAGCTCTTCGTTGGCTATATTCGTTTTGTGTATGTGGCGAGTGATAAATGTTTGACCTATCGCTCTTTGTCGGCCACGTGTGTATGTGTGTGTTTGGAATGTGGGGAGTGATTTCCGTAAGGAATGACTCTTTGTCGACCACAAATGGAGGTGAGGCATGTGACGAGTGATAAATGTTTGACCTATTGCTCTTCGTCGGTTACATGTTAGTATTGGTTATGTAGTGAGTGATTAATGTTTGATCTATCACTCTTCGTCGGCTACATGTGTGCGTTTGGATATGTGACGAGTGGTTAATGTTTGACCTATCACTCTTCGTCGGTCACATGTGTATATTTTGTTTTGTGGCGAGTGATTAACGTTTGACCTATCGCTCTTCGTCGGCCACATGTGTGTATGGGTAAGTGGTGAGTGTTATCCGTTTAGGGATTCGCTCTTCGTTGGCCACTTATCGTGGGATGGTAAGCGGTTTCGCTTTTCGTCGGCCATCCTTGTGATTGAGGTAAGTGTTAACGTTTCGGTTGCACTTTTCGTCGGCCTCATGGTGCGTAGTGGTGAGTGGTTAACGTATTTGACCTACCGCTCTTCGTCGACCACGTACGTGTTGCGATGGGTGGTGAGTGGTTAACGTATTTGACCTACCGCTCTTCGTCGGCCACCATCGAGTCGAATGTCGACATTGTGTATATTGGGTTGTGTATGTTCTACTAGCATTGTACGTATGATTATTCGTGTATTCGTTTATTCGTTTATTGTGGTATGCTAATGATATTGTGTTGTTGTGTAGGTGTATGCAAGTAATTGGATTATGTATGTATGCGTATAAGTATTGCATTCACTAAGCATTAGCTTACCCTCTCGTTGTTTACATTTTTATAGGTTCGCATGCTTGGCGGCTCGGGTAAGCTTGGGGATTAGAGATCTTGGCTAGGTTGCTTTAGAAGATCTTGCTTTTGGACTCGATTAGGATTTGGGTAGCATAGTCCCAAATCACCATGCTCGGGTTATGTTTTAAATAACATATTATTGTATTAAGGAGTTTAAATTATTAATGTATGTTTTAAGTTCGTTGAACTTACTTCGGTAACAAATATGTTTTGGAAATTGTGTATTGGGACCTAAAGTATTATTTAACGCGTATTAAAAGGAAAAATTTTTATGGGCCGGTTTTAATACGGGTTGGGTTGTTTCAAGTGGTATCATAGCATGGTCTAAGGGATTTAGGTGACTTGAGATAGGCGCCTAGACTTAGACTTTTTGTGTGTGCTATTATGCGGGACTTGTAGGATTACGGGTCGGTTCGGGTTTTAGTTAGTGCCTTAGAGAATAGGTGAAATAACTATGTATTGATTATGTTGTTACTAATCATGTTGTTTTGTGTTGAATGTCTAGCGAGATAGTTGTTGTATTCATGAGCTCGGCATGACGTGTGAGCGTAATAATGCTTCGCGACCATTATTACGGTTGCAAGCCAAGTCAAGTAAGTGATGTACAACAAGTATTGAACCAGATGGGATGTGCGAACGGTGGCGTATTTACTTGATTGTGATTAGTGTTCGCGACGGTGTATATAATTTATTCGTGTTGCGTTCCTAACCGAGTTCATTTCTTAGAATGAAGACGAGGAACGGACATGATAATGGTGATCAAGGCGAGGACTCCGAGTTCACGGCTAAGGTTGAGGCCATCTTCGAACGTCACAAAGCGGGGTTTCTAGAGGACGTTAAAAAGATGTTCTTAGATACGATTGACGAGCAAGTAGTCAATCTAGTCAAGGAACAAGTTAAGATTGTTCTTCACGAAGATAATATGGTAAGACGCGACTTCTACTACAAAAACTTCAAGGATGCTCAACCTCCCACTTTCGAGGGTGAGCGAGATCCACTTAAGAGTGCTCGATGGATCTCCGATATGGAGGGGGCCTTTCGTACTAGTGAGTACCCTCTCGATAAGAAGACGAGGTATGGTAGTAGTATGCTAAGGGGTGACGCCAAGTTGTGGTGGGATGCGAAAATTCAACTCTATGGTGAGGAACAATGTATGGAGTTCAATTGGGACGAGTTCAAAGCGGAATTTTTCAAGGAGTACCGAACTTCGGCCGATCTTTCTAGGCTTAAAGACGAGTTGCGTGCTTTGAGGCAAGGGTCAATGGATTTAAACACTCTCAAATCCGTATTCTTATCAAAGACCCAATTTTGCCCGGAGTATGTCGGTAATGACAAAATGTTGAAGGAAGACTTCTATCGAATCTTGAACGATAGTTATCAAGAGAAGATTAGCGTAAATGTGGTGAAAACTTTTGACGAGTTGTTTGACATGACGAAAGGTTTTGAGACGCTTGTCCTAAAGAAGAGTGGTTCCGATGTTAGTAAGCGGAAGTCCGAGACTACGATGCATTCGAACAAGAAAAGTAAGAGTACTTCTGAGGGCGGCGGAAGCGTGAAGAAGAGTGGTACGGGCGGTTTTGTACCCACGTGTTATAATTGCGGAGAACGGGGTCATTTGTCGCGTGAATGTACGAATGCGAAGTCTAACAAGGTTACGTGTTTTAATTGTCGAAAGGAGGGACACCGAAAGTCGGCGTGTCCGGATTTGGTTGGTAATGCATGAACCTGACGACGATGTTCAGGTACCTTTCGATTATCTTATTGAAACGTACTTATGACTTTGTTTAAATGCATTTTGTGTTAGTGCATAGTGTGATGAGGGGCAGCGTTCCTTATGGAAGTACCCTATGACGATGGTCGGATTGACGAGCTAAGGGCATAAGACTTGGTGATTCCAAGCATTCCTTAGTGTTGGGCGAAAGATTTTACCAAGCCATGAGAACGGGCTTTGGTGTTGTTTTGGTAGCGCGTAGTCGCTTTTGTGTCGTAATTGATGAAACATAAGTTTCGTCGGGTACGGATGACTTAAGGACACTTTAGTGTTGTGATGGGTGACATTGGATGAATGGAACCCTCGAGGTTGAGTTTTTCGGTCTCGATGAATGTTGATAGTGGAGTCTATGTGACGCGATGTCAGGTGCCTCTTTCATACCTGCAAGCGTAACATTCGACTCCGACGGTATTGTGGTTACATTGTACTTAGGGTACCGGAGAGAAACCCTTAGGTACATGAGTGACTAGGTGGAACTTTAACAAGTTGTGGCAATCGTGGGATTGCAAGAATAAAGTTGGGTAATTTGTGATGAACTCTTCGTTCGAAGTATTTAAGGGTATGTTAAGATCCTTAGTATGCTCAAGGTTGGAGCAAGATATGGTGATGGGTCATGTGAACCCAATTGTTGGTAAAGTCTACCTTTGGTAGCATTGTACGGTTGTGCAAGATGCAGTTATGGAACGTAGTTCCAAGTGGGGGAGTTACACTCCCGCACGAGGAGGTTTTGGTGTGAAAATTTCGGATAATGCTCATGATTAGATCCGGAGTTGGTGTCGAGGCCTAGATTGGTCGATTTGTGGTGGAATACAATTTTGATTGAATTGTATTTATTGATTTGGATGTGAATTACTACTCGAGGTGGTAATGTGGGAAATCTCGTTGAGAGATAATGGACGTGTTTGACGAGCAAGGAAATCCCCGGTTAAGGAGTGTGCGTGTCGAATTCTCTTCTAGAGGATTATTGTTTTGTGCCTATGTGCGCTATAGGTAGTTCTTGCTCGATTGTGTTAAGCAATGTTCGCGGGTGTGGACATTTCGTGTGCGGAAATTCCAGACGGTATGGAATGATTCTAAGTATGCGCATATACTTAGTTTGTTTGTATGTATTGTGGTAAGTGTTATCCATTGTGAGGATTCACTTTTCGTTGGCCACGGTTTGAGTGTGATAAGAAGTAAGTGTTATCCGTTAGGATTCGCTTTTCGTTGGCTACTTATTGGTGTGTGGCATGCGTTTTCCGTTAGGAATCGCTTTTGTTTAGCCATATGTGAGGAGAGGTAAGTGTGATCCGTAAGAATGCGCTTTTTGTCGGCCTCTTGTTGCGTAGTGGTAAGTGGTTAACGTTTGATCTACCGCTTTTCGTCGGCCATGTACGCGTGAGGATATGGGGCAAGTGGTATCCAATCGTGAGGATTCACTTTTCGTTGGCTCCATTGTATTGTTTGTTGGCCATATTATTGATGTGTTGTTATTTTAGCGATGTACATGATAAGGGTACGCTAACGGGATTGCTAACTCGGTACTAAATTTGGAATGTTAGCATGTGTTTGTCATGCGGTCGAGACATGAGTTCGTTCCGGTTTGGGGATGAAACGAGATTCTAGTGCTCGGCTTGGTAGATTTGGTAAATCACGGATGATGATTTAAATCGGGAGGGTAACTTTTGTGTAAAGTCGCCTAAAGGAGTTGAGCGAAATCTTCGAATTTGTGGGAATTGTTGTGGACATCGAATTTGAGACTTATGTTGAGGACCATAGCGTGTGGATTCGGATCGGTTAAGTGACGAGGATCACGAGGACGTGATCGAGTCTAAGTGGGGGAGAGTTGTAACACCCCGTTTTTCCCCGTACATGATTTATAAGTGTATTGTGTATGTACGATAGGCGTATGAAGGGTTCGGGACATGTTCGGGTGTTAAAGTCTTGTACGCGAGAGAAGGGCTCAGGTCGAGCTTTGTGTCGCGGCGCGACAAAGGAGGCCGCGGCGCGGCAATGAACTGAAGCTGAGATCAGAAGTACGACAAAGAATGATCCCAGACCCAGTTATAGGTCGCGGCGCGACAAAGAGGGCCGCGGCGCGGCGTTTCGAAGAAATCCAGACCAGAAGTTCGTTTAAAAGTGATCCCAGTTCAAGGCAATCGTCGCGGCGCGACGAATTAGGCCGCAGCGCGGCAAATGGTGCGAACTGGCACCAGATTCTTGTAAATTTAAATGAAGTTCAAGGGAAAATTGGTCATTTCACGATTGAGCCAGATGGGGATCTAAAAATCTGGTCCACCCATTTCATTTCTTATTTTCTTTTTCCTTTTCTTTCATTTTCTCTCAAGAAACTCAAATACCCCAAGTGTTTCAAGTAGGATTTTGGAAAGGAAGAAGCGGGTTTTGATCTTTGGCGTAGTTGACAAGTGTGTTCTCCTCGTTCTTAGCTACACGGTGATACTAGTGGTAAGCTCTAACTCCGAAATTCATTTTCGTGTTCATCATTCAAGTTTAGGGCTTTTGATTGTATGATTCATAGGTGAAACCCATTTAGTTGTTAATTGAAGGTTAACACCAAGATTCGGATTTATTGTTGTTAATGTCGGGTTTTGGGTTTGGTGTGCAAGTTTATGCTTGTAAGACTTGTAAATGGTGTATAATCACTAGTATTAGTGATTATTGAGGTTTTGGGGACATTTAGGGTTCTTGGAGTTGACTAATTTTGACTAGAGCCAAAATTAGGGTTTGGTGATGATTTTGGCCCGATTGTTGATTTATTAAGGTTTATAAACTTAAAATGGATTTAGTTGAAGTATTAAACCGAGCTAAATGTGTTTTGGTGTCAAGACTTGTAAACGGTGAGATTTTGACTTGAGTTTAGGTCAAAATGGGTTTTTGTGTAATTGATGCAAGTAATATGTTTTGATGTTGAAACATTGTGTAAAATATGGTGTTAGAACATAATCACTAGTTGATTGTGATTATGGGTGTTTTGGGCGAGATTTGACTTAGTCAAATTGGAAGTAAGTGCAAATGGGTTAATATTGCATTTATTGGTGTTTTGGGTATAAGCTAGAATGTTTAGCTTATTTGTTTGTAAATTACTTAGGTGATTTGCATTTGGACGATTTGGAGCTCAAGCGGGATTGCTTTTCAAGTAATCGAAGTGAGTGGAATATTTATACGCTTATGTATATAATTTGGTTGCTTGCGTGCGACGTGGTAAGTGACATCCGTTAGGATTCACTTTTCGTGGACCACATTTGAGTTGGGAAAATATAGTGAGTGATATCCGTGTGGATAGCTCTTCGTTGGCTATATTCGTTTTGTGTATGTGGCGAGTGATAAATGTTTGACCTATCGCTCTTTGTCGGCCACGTGTGTATGTGTGTGTTTGGAATGTGGGGAGTGATTTCCGTAAGGAATGACTCTTTGTCGACCACAAATGGAGGTGAGGCATGTGACGAGTGATAAATGTTTGACCTATTGCTCTTCGTCGGTTACATGTTAGTATTGGTTATGTAGCGAGTGATTAATGTTTGATCTATCACTCTTCGTCGGCTACATGTGTGCGTTTGGATATGTGACGAGTGGTTAATGTTTGACCTATCACTCTTCGTCGGTCACATGTGTATATTTTGTTTTGTGGCGAGTGATTAACGTTTGACCTATCGCTCTTCGTCGGCCACATGTGTGTATGGGTAAGTGGTGAGTGTTATCCGTTTAGGGATTCGCTCTTCGTTGGCCACTTATCGTGGGATGGTAAGCGGTTTCGCTTTTCGTCGGCCATCCTTGTGATTGAGGTAAGTGTTAACGTTTCGGTTGCACTTTTCGTCGGCCTCATGGTGCGTAGTGGTGAGTGGTTAACGTATTTGACCTACCGCTCTTCGTCGACCACGTACGTGTTGCGATGGGTGGTGAGTGGTTAACGTATTTGACCTACCGCTCTTCGTCGGCCACCATCGAGTCGAATGTCGACATTGTGTATATTGGGTTGTGTATGTTCTACTAGCATTGTACGTATGATTATTCGTGTATTCGTTTATTCGTTTATTGTGGTATGCTAATGATATTGTGTTGTTGTGTAGGTGTATGCAAGTAATTGGATTATGTATGTATGCGTATAAGTATTGCATTCACTAAGCATTAGCTTACCCTCTCGTTGTTTACATTTTTATAGGTTCGCATGCTTGGCGGCTCGGGTAAGCTTGGGGATTAGAGATCTTGGCTAGGTTGCTTTAGAAGATCTTGCTTTTGGACTCGATTAGGATTTGGGTAGCATAGTCCCAAATCACCATGCTCGGGTTATGTTTTAAATAACATATTATTGTATTAAGGAGTTTAAATTATTAATGTATGTTTTAAGTTCGTTGAACTTACTTCGGTAACAAATATGTTTTGGAAATTGTGTATTGGGACCTAAAGTATTATTTAACGCGTATTAAAAGGAAAAATTTTTATGGGCCGGTTTTAATACGGGTTGGGTTGTTTCAGTTTGGTTCAACAAACGAGTTTTTTCCTTCGGGGTTACAAATTAGGAGTTCCATAATCGGGTAATCTAGAGTTGTTGTGGGTTTTTGACACAAGTAAAAGGTGAAGATTACGTTCTGGAAAGTGTAGTTGAAGTACTCTTTATCGAAAGGTGCTAACTTGTTGGTTAGAATGTGCGTGTCCCAAGAAGCTTTCTTGGCTGTATAGATGGGTAGGTTCAATGAAGTCGAGACATGTAATCTGGTATGGTTGAGGTTGTTTAACGTCTGTTCGAGTGGGAGAGTGTTGAGTGCGAAGCGAGTTAAACAAGAAGATTGAGAAACTGCAAGTATCACGTTTGAGTGGAGTTTGTCGCCAAACGCGACGTGTTGGAACGTGATGAAGTTGACTGGAACGCGACAGGTGTGGCAGGGATCGAGTTGGATGATGTCGCGTCTTGGTGTCACGTTGGAGCATTGTTTGTCGCGAAAAGCGACATGGTGTCACGGAACGCGACGGTTTCCTTGGCCAGCAAGTCGATCTAAATCTTTCCATATTTTGTTATTTGCACTATAAATATCCTCATTGTAACATGTAAATACTGTGCACGAGAAATATAAAGAAATTCTCGGGTTTGGGCCCGTGGACTAAACCCGTCTCCGTGTTTTCGAGATGGGATATAACCACGTTAAATCCTTGCGTTGTTTACTTTATGCTTTAGTTTTAATTCGTTTGTCGTTCGTGGGTTTAGTGATTGTGATCAATCACTTGTCTTGTTTGAGTCCTAAATCCTAACACATAATTATACTTTTGATCCGATTTATCGAATTTAGCCAGAGCAGCGTACACGTGAAAGTTACCTACCTAAGTCGAAGAGATCGACGATTCAATATCTTTGATCGAAGTTACATTGATGAATCGGATAAAAGCAAATCTACGCCCATTCTTCGTGAGTTTTCGAGCCACGTAAACGTCAATAACATACCCATGTTTAGAGCAGAGTTCGCGCAGATCTTTCGATTCGAAGTTGTGAGGGAAATTTGTAATGAAGATGTTAGTGGCAATTTTGCTGGTGTGGTGGTGATCGAGATTATAGTGAAGGAAAAGAGGAAAACGGCAAGTGAATTGCCGGAGAAGAAATCACGTAGGTGATCGGCGACAACTACGTTATTTTTTTGTTTGTTTTATTGCTTATATTATTCGTTAGAACATAAAAGAATTTGTAAATAATTTATATTATTCATTACGGCATAATGACATTTTTTCCCTCTTGTTTTAGATACTTTAATTTTCGGGAGCGGCTCTGCTTTCAGAGACGAAGTTGAGGGGGCTATTTACTTTTTTTTTTTTTTTGTATGAAGTTTTTTTTTTTTTTTTTTCATTTGCCTCTTAATGAGAAGGGAGTTTGATTCTTTATCTCCTAAAAACATATTAATTTTCAAAATAAGTGAAAGATTGAGTGCTAAATAAACAAAAAGTTAGTTAATTAAAAGTTAAAAAAAAAAGATTATTAAGTTGAAATTAGAGAGAAACACCAAGGTAAGACTATGGGGTCATGTTACCCCATTCAAATTGTGTTATAGTACGAGTTAACGAGTATTAAGTTTAAGATTTTTTGACATTATTTTGAGATGGGGTGGTATTACGGGGGGAAATATTGGAGTTCAAATATAGAAGTCCAACTACTAGTTAAAGGACCCGTAAAAAAACGGGTTAGTTGAATGAAATAGTTAAAGGAACTATGAGATCGTGTTAGTTGAATAAAAACTTTTGAAACATGAAAAAAACAAGTGAAAGTAGTTCAATTTGAGAATTTGTCAACACAAATCAATATAAATGTAGCATAACATACTTAATATAATGTTCAAAAAAATATAAAATGTTATAGATGAATTGTTATCTTCTTGTGAGTAATGTTGTCATCCTCAAAACCGTCTAAATGTTGGGTTATAGTGGCGGTTTAACAGTTACATATTTTATACAGAATATATATGGCACATAATTTTAACAAATAAAACCATATGTTTATTGGATTTATATTTATATAAATTCATATAATATAAAAAATTATAAGAATTAAATTAACGATACAAATAATGGTACGTTCATTTTTTCCCATAGTTGACGTTTATTTATTTATTTATTTTATTTATTATTATTATTAAAAAAAAATTTTTATTTTTTTTTTCTATTCACTATTTTAATAAGTGAAAAATGATCATAAAAATATGCCTATAACTACTCCCATTATTTTTTGCCGTTAGTTACTCGTACTTTCAATATGAGAAAGAAAAATGCAATTTTGTACATTTAAAAGTTAAATACCATATTTATTGAAGTACTTTCTAATTTGATTTATAATTATTTATTTAAGTTATTAATATATTTATGATATCATCATGATCAATGTAAAGATAGCACGTGTCGTACTATAGGTAAATTGATTGTCAAACTAGCGCAGTAGCACATTATCGAGTGATTCGAGTCTTCTTATGCTATTTTTTAGATCTCCTATCATATGTATTAATTAATTAATTAATATTAATTAAATTACTCTATTTGAAGTGTTTTTCAAATACTAATTAGTTATCTTATATATAATTATTTATCTTATATATAATTATGATAATAATTAACTATCTATACCTTTAAATGATATGTTTATATGTTATTTCAAATTTAATACGTCTTTTTATAGAATATGAAACATACACAATTTGTACTCACAATCTTAAAATTGATGAGCTATTTCAATATCGCTAGGTGATAAGCTCTTTAGTAAATTGAATACATTTTATAGTTCTTTTTTTTCTTCAAATTGTCAAATAGTAAATATGTTTATAATAATTTGTAACTCGATATATTTCACTGAGACTAACTACATATAATTATGGCTCCGTCCCTGGTACCTGCAATGATAAATCTGGTTTTATAATTGAAGAACTGTAAATGGAATCCTGTGATCTAAGACTATGTTGGTGATTTTTATGTTAATATTATTTTTGTATACAATTGAAATTTCTTTATGGAAATCTGAAGGTTTTGATTCGAGTATTATACATGTTCCACATACTTATATAAACTAATAACGTAAGTCTTAAAATAATGAATAGCAAATGCTTTTTTTCTTAAAAAAAACAAATACAGTGTAACTTGAAACAAGAAGAACACAACACAAATGAAGGTAACAAGACACACTAACAAAACAAAACAAAACAACATGCCCCTCATAAACCCGAGAGCCCGGAATGAAAAACTATACATGAACCACAAACCAACCTCTAACTAGGAACAATCAACCAAAACCTAAACAATCAAACTCAACGCAACAAATGAAGTGAAAACAAACATACAAGAGGAAACAAAACAACAACACCGATTCGATCACAAGCTGACAACTCAAATTCCATTTAAGAACCAATAAGCTTGCCTTCCACTTAGAGTCCTTCAAATTTTTTGATGAACTCAAAAAATCTCGCGTAATTGCTGACGGGAGTTTTGACAGCATCAATTTCACGATCATCAATCAATCTAAATCCATCATTAGAATCGAGGGCACAATCGGAAGGTCCCGCGAAGGAAAGATCGCCACAAGTACCAACCAAACAACATTGAGCCTCCTTGTCAAAAGCTAGATCATCCTCGGAATCTTGCAAACAAAAAGAACTAACCGAACCCGAAGCCTTGTTTTTGTGTTTCTTACATCCACGAGAACCACCTTTTTTTTTTACTACCAATCTTAGAAGAAGTAGCAATTGGCGAAACTGCAGACTCAATAACACGAAGGACTCGACACCTGAAACAGAAAAGGTCTGTACGGGAGAGAAACCGCACTCCAACTTCATATCCATCCTGCTGTCATCTTCCAAAACTGATGGTCCACCTTTCTCTTCGTCAACCTGTTAATGTCCGATTTAGATTGAATAATCGAGATCGAACTCACAAAACAAACGAACTATAGCCCAAGAAGAAACAGAGCAATGAACTCGATTGTTATTACTTCTTGCCAAAATTGGATACAAGATTCTACAGAGAATTAGAAAGGAAATTGTAAGTGGGGGTGAATAGTTACTTAGTGTGATTTTTAAAACATTTTCGTTTTAGAACTTGAGATTACTATAGTGTGATTTGATTAGTTTGTTCACACGTATAATAAATATAAAGATAAGAGATAAGAGAACAAGCACGGAGATTTATAGTGGTTCGTGAAGGTATTTCTTATGCCCGAGAGACATATTAAATTAATGTGGCTAATATGTTATGATCCAAGTCGGGTCATACCCAATAACAAACTTACCGACACCTTATACGTATTTGATCTTAACGATTGGATCATTAAACAAATACACGATACTTGGATTTTAGAAAAATCGGTTTTCTAAAATATTATCACTTGAGATAAATTATTTGGATAATTTATATATAATTGTTTAAAGGTTTAAATGATTAAGTTGTGTTATATTTTATAAAAGGTTATAAAATATATAAGTAACAAAATATATATATATATATATATATATATATATATATATATATATATATATATATATATATATATATATACATGGGTTTATATATATATTGTTTTATAAAACAATTTACATATTATAATACCCATCATGTGTGGCAGAATTTTGGACTCTAAGAGAGACCACACATGCTAGTTTTGCTACTTCCTATATACACAACTTCATATGTGCATGTCCTAGGAGAGAGGTGTACATTTTGACCAATTCTATCAAGTGATAAACAAGCAAAAAAAAAACTGGACAAACACCTTCATTTTTTCTACAGTCTGGCCGTGGCCTTTGTGGGGGTAGAAGGGGTTCTTAAATTTTTTTTTTTTGCAAACTATATTCAAGTGTAATTAAATCCTAACCAAAGCTAGGGTGTTGGTCCACAAGTTTGGGGTATAACTACTTGATGTTTCATACTTTTGGAGCTCCATTCATCATCATCATCTTCATCATTTACTACCTAGCTTGGAGAAGGTTTAAACTCCTTTCTTACTTGTAGTTTGTAAGTATGTTTCACAACTTGATCCTAATTGGGATTTAACTTTAATTGGTTAAAGATTAACAAGTTCTTAATATGTTAATATACTTGCTTCTGCTTTATTTGATTCTTAAAAGGTTTTAAGCATTATGTAACTTGTTAAATCCCAACAATGGTATCTAGAGCCGAAGTTGTTGAAATATGCTTCGAGATGGTTTTTAAACTCACTATATATTTTGTATTTTATGTATATGCATGAAAGTAAAATGCAAAAATTATAGTTTTTGGGTGGGTTCCTAATTTGGCCGAATTTCATGGGGTCCCAAAATGGGTTTTGGGTTGTTCCATGTTGTTCATATTTGTTGTATGTTGAAGTTCACAATCAAGCCTTGACCTTGTGTTTGAATGGTTGCATGTTTGGTTGATTATTTATTATTCATTTGGTTTGTAATAATATTTATTCAATTGGTTTGTAATAATATTATTTGGTTATGTAATTTATTTTATATTTGGTATGTAAAATAGATTAGGTTGTAATTTCATTTTTTAGAGAAAAATGTATTAGGATATATTTTGTAAAAAATGATGAAGATGATGAAGACTTGAAGAACACAAGAAGATTGTATTTGGATGCAAGATTAAGTGGGAGATTTAAAATCTCTTACTTTGTGTTTTAACCCCTTAAACGGTTGCATTTGTTTTCGGCTAAACAAATGTATACCAAATTGGCTTGATTGTGAACATATTTGTTTTGCATGCATGGTTGTTTATTGTGTTTGTATGTTTAGTTTCTACAAGTAAATCACATGTTAACAACAAGCAAAATCACAATTTAATTGGTTAAATTAGACATTATTAACGACATGCAAAACGACAATTTAAATGGTTAAATTAAAAATGGCTAAAAGAACATTAATAAACGGTTATTAAGAACATGAAAAGGATCATATATATAAAATGGTTTATATCATGTAATTGGCTTAACTACAAGACATGAAAATGGTTTTTCATATGTACCATACACTAAATGCATGTTGGTGTATGGCATAAAAGTTTTCTTAAACTAGAAATAATGAAAACTTAAAATCCCTTATTAACAAGGCAAACAAGTTAAACGCCATCCTTTTGTGTGACACTTAAAAATATTAGAGAACTCATAATGGGATAAAGGTCACCTAACCGTTATGAGCAAACTAATAAGATTAAGGTGAATTTCGCGCACTTGTGGGATAAAGGTCACCTAACCACTTGTATGTTAAATTTACACGTTTACACAAGTAGGATGACTTGATTTGGGAATTATGAACTTAGGGTCACCGAAGCATGAGGAACAAATAGGCTTTGATGGAATAAATATGCCATGCAAAAGGATTGCATGATTCCATAACTTAGAAGTTGCAAAAGGATTGCAATTGTCATATAATGACTACCTAGCTAAATCAAATGACGGGATAAAGGTCACCTAACCGAAATTTGGTTTACCGTTGGATTCTAAAATTTAATAAATATCAATTGGATTTAAAGGGTATTGATTGTTAAATTAAAATTGATACTTAAACAACTTTGTTAAATTTTGTAGATGGCCGCCAATAACAACAACATTCCAAACGCACCTATCAACTTTAACAACCTATCGTTGGTCTATCCTCGAAAAGGAAAAACTCAACCATACGAACTTCATGGATTGATTTCGCAATCTAAGAATTGTCCTCAAACTAGAGGATAGGGCGTATGGTTGGAAGACCCGATTCCCGATCAACCGGATGAGGATGATACGAAAGGCATGGCTTATTGGGAGAAATATTGCACCGATTCGGTGCAAGTTTCTTGCCTCATTCTAGGTACTATGATACCAGAACTACAAAAGGATTTCGAGCATCATAGTGCATATGACATGATCACACAATTGAAGGAGATGTTCCTTCAACAAGCTCGTGTCGAGCACTTCAAAACGGTTCGAGCGCTTCATGCATGTCGGATGGACGACTCCCAATCCGTTTCATCTTATGTCCTTAAGATGAAGAGCCTAATTGATCGAGCGAACCGTCTAAACTGCAACGTGTCTAATGAATTAGCCACAGACCTTATCCTAAATTCTTTGTCAAAGAGGTTTGACACATTTGTAATGAATTACAACATGAATGGATGGGATAAGAGCATTGGCGAATTACATGCCATGCTTAAGACAGCCGAAGCGAGCATGGGTAAAAGGGCTTCACCCATGTTTATGATCAATGAAGGCGGGTCCAAAAACAATAACACTTCTAAGCCAAAGACGGCTAAGAGGAAAGGACCCGCCTACCAAGGCAAGGGCAAGGGAAATGGGAAGATGGTTACCCTAACCAACAATAACAAGAAGCAAAAGGTTGCCGGTAAAGCTAACCCCAAGGAAGATCCGTGCTTTGGTTGCGGTGAAATGGGTCACTGGAAACGCAACTGCCCGGTCTACCTAAAGGAGTTGAAAGAAAAGAGGGATGCAGGGCAAACCTCAGGTAATGTATATATGGTATACGTTGAGCTTAGTATTACTTCTTCTAATACATGGGTATTAGACACAGGATGTGGAACTCATATTTGCAATTCTTTACAGGGGTTCAAAAGAAGTAATCAAGATGCGAGAACAACAAGTCTCTTCATGGGAAATGGAGCAAGGGTGCAAGTGAAAGCTCAAGGAGACTTTGTTTTAAAACTTCCAAGTGGTTTGGAGCTTATTTTGAAAAATGTTTTGTATGCACCCGATTTATCACGAAACATTATTTCTGTATCCCGTTTGAAACAATATGGTTTTAATCTTAATTTCATTAATGATGATATCCATGTTTATTTAGATAATGTGTTCTATTTTAAGGGTTCACCTTTGAATGGTATTTATGAATTGGTTCATAATGACACATCATTCAATAGCTCAATGTTCCATGCAAACACTAAGAAACTCAAAAGGGATTTGAGTGATTAATACTTATGGCATTGTCGCCTTGGTCACATAAACAAGAATCGAATGCATACACTTCAAAAGAATGGACTTTTGAAATCAAATGAACTAGACTCGTTTGATGTATGTGAATCTTGTTTACAAGGCAAAATGACTAAAGCACCTTTCAAAGGGACCTACGAAAGGGCTAAAGACTTATTGGGATTAATACATTCGGATGTATGTGGACCCTTTAAGCCCATGACTAGGAAAGGTGAAAGATACTTCGTCACTTTCATTTATGACTTTAGTCATTTCGGATATGTCTACTTGTTAAGACATAAGGACGAAACTTTTGAAGCATTCAAGGAATATCAAAACGAAGTACAAAATCAACTCAATAAGACAATCAAGGTACTTCGTACCGATAAAGGAGGTGAATACCTAAGCGATGCTTTCCAAGATCATCTTAAAAGTTGTGGGATTATCTCGAAACTCACTCCTCCTGGAACACCCCAACTTAATGGAGTTTCCGAAAGGAGGAACCGAACCCTAATGGATATGGTTAGATCTATGATGGCTAGAAGCTCGTTGCCTCTATCATTTTGGGGTTATTGTCTATGCTCCGCGGCTCGTATTCTAAATATGGCCCAAACCAAGAAAGTGGAACGAACTCCTCATGAGATGTGGTTTGGAAAACCTCCATCTCTATCATACTTAAAGATATGGGGATGTGAAGCTTATCCTGAGCGTTACGTCCCTAATAAGTTGAATGCTCGATCCACGAAGTGTATCTTCATAGGATATCCCAGGGATGATATGGGATACTATTTCTATGATCCAACCGAGCAAAATGTATTTGTTGCTTGAAAGGCTGAATTCCTTGAAACAAGGTTCCTAATGGAAGGAAATAGTGAAAGGAAGATAGATCTTGAAGAGGTTTAAGATCAAGTAGATGATACACAATTGGTTGACACTAGCACTGAACATGAAAATGTTGAGAATGATCAAAGTATACAAGACGTTCGCAGATCTGGTAGGATTAGTAATCCTCCTGAGAGATATGAGTTTCTCATGGATGGTTGCTATGTGGTTGATTTGGATGAACCAACAAACTACCAAGACGCTTTATCAAGGATTGATAAAGATAAATGGCAGGAAGCCATGAACGCTGAGATGCAATCCATGTATGACAACCAAGTTTGGGAACTTGTTACACAACCTACTAGCTCAAGGCTAGTTGATTGTAAATGGCTTTTCAAAATGAAAACTGACATACATGGAAACTTGGATACATATAAAGCTAGACTTGTAGCAAAAGGTTTCACTCAAACTTAAGGGGTTGACTATGATGAAACTTTTTCACCTGTGGCAATGCTAAAGTCTATTAGGATATTACTTGCCATTGCTGCTCATTATGATTATGAAATATCGCAAATGGATGTCAAGACCACTTTCCTAAATGGACATCTTGAGGAAGATGTCTATATGGTTCAGCCTGAAGGTTTTGTTGATCCGAAGTGTCCTAAAAAGGTATGCAAGTTAAAGAAATCAATCTACGGATTGAAACAAGCATCTAGAATGTGGAATCATCATTTTAATGAGGAGGCCAAGAAATTTGGCTTCATTAAAAATGGTGATGAAGCTTGTGTATACAAGAAAGCTAGTGGAAGCACTATCATGTTCCTTGTACTATATGTGGATGATATATTGTTATTTGGAAATGATATTCCGGAGATGCAAGGTGTTAAAACTTGGCTAAGTAAATGCTTCTCCATTAAGGATCTTGGAGAAGCACAATACATTTTGGGGATTGAGATCTACAGGGATAGATCCAAGAAACTGATATGTTTGAATCAAAGTGCATACATTGAAAAGATCTTGAAAAGGTTCAAGATGGAGAACTCTAAGAAAGGTTTGGTACCTATTCAAAGAGGAACGCTTCTCAGTTCATCTCAGTGCCCTACCACGAAAGATGAATAAGAGAGAATGAAGAAAGTCCCATATGCATCTGCTATTGGGTCAATCATGTATGCAATGATATGTACAAGACCGGATGTGTCATGCGCTCTTAGCCTGACAAGTAGATACCAGAATAACCCAGGAGACAGTCATTGGATTGCTGTCAAAAGTATATTGAAATACCTTAGGAGGACTAAGGATATGTTTCTAATATATGGGTCTGGTGAGGAGGAACTCGCTGTAAAAGGTTACGTGGATGCGAGTTTCCAAACTGATCGAGATGATTCTCAATCACAATCCGGTTATGTCTTCACATTAAATGGAGGTGCGGTCTCTTGGAAGAGTTCAAAACAGGATGTTGTTGCCTTATCCACTACAGAGTCAGAGTACATTGCCGCCTCATTGGTAGCTTAGGAAGCTGCATGGATGAAGAAATTCATCGACGACTTAGGAGTAGTCCCTTCCATTCAGGACCCTCTTGAGATCTTTTGTGACAACGAGGGTGCGATTGCTCAAATCAAAGAACCTCGTGCTCACCGAAAGACCCGTCACATTGAGCGGAGATTTAACTACATAAGGGATGAAGTTGAAAAGGGAAAGATATGTATTCTCAAAGTTCACACAGATCTTAATATTCCGGATCCTCTCACGAAGCTCTTACATGGAGCAAAACACGCAGGACATGTTTGTGCATTAGGGCTTCGATATTCTAGTGATTGGTCATGATCGGTTTTAAGTATTGTAATTGAACGAAATTGTTCAAACTCATTAATATGATTATGGTATTAATTTATTTTGAGTTATGTTCCTATTTTGCATATTTTATCCATGAATAAGTAATTATTCTAAATTCCGTATTTGATCACATTTGTGGGAACAAGTGTGAGGTTTAGATTATTATGAACTTGGATTGGTATACATTCACTGAATGAATGTGGGGCAAGGTTGCAACCAAGGTTCATAGATATTTGTGGGATACAGATATTGGAAGACACGCCCTCAAGATTTACTAAATGGAGCCTTTGTGGTTGATCACATGTAATCTTGAGTAAAGGCGAATATCATTATATCCTCTGACCTGAGATACATATTGGGTTCGGATATTTACCGAGTATCGTGCCTTGATTCTTTCCTTCGCTATTCTGAAATATGGTAGTTCACAAGGAAGAGCTCAGGCATAATGCAAGGTACATATTTAGGACGTATGTAGTCAAGATGGAATTTGTCCCTCTTATTCGTTGAGAGTCAGATGTCTAAGGCCTGATAAAGTTAAATCTAAAAGAGAGTGATCATTCTGTGTCTCTTGGATTTAACATGACATCTAGGACGAAAGGATATAATGAAAGATTCACCTATTCATATTCGAGATGGGAACTCGAAAGGGATAATGTTATTGAATGGCACAAAGTCATAACATATTGGGGGTGATGGACGGTCGTTAGGTGGTATCCATCACTTGCATTAATTTCTTATGTTTCTCGTGCAAGTGGGAGATTAAAGGTATTTCGTATGCTCGAGAGACATATTAAATTAATGTGGCTAATATGTTATGATCCAAGTCGGGTCATACCCAATAACAAACTTACCTACACCTTATACGTATTTGATCTTAACGATTGGATCATTAAACAAATACGCGACGCTTGGATTTTAGAAAAATCGGTTTTCTGAAATATTATCACTTGAGATAAATTATTTGGATAATTTATATATAATTGTTTAAAGGTTTAAATGATTAAGTTGTGTTATATTTTATAAAAGGTTATAAAATATATAAGTAACAATATATATATATATATATATATATATATATATATATATATATATATATATATATATATATATATATATATATATATATATATATATATATATATATATATATATATGTCAGACCCGAATATTTTATTGTACTTATGTGTGTATAAGTTATTCAAGTTGTGGGGTTTAGGTTGTATTTAATTAAAAGGCAAAAGAAGCTGAACTGGGCATTTGGCGCGCCGCGCCATTACGGGCTGACAGCTCACTTTGTTTTTAATTAGATATTTTGAGGGCAATTGGGTAAATTCACTTGAGGGCCGACCTTAAGGCCCTAGATCAGTTTTGGGGAGCCTCATAACTCCATTTTCATCTACTTCACTTCTTCCAATTTAGTTTCTAGAGAGAGAGAGAGAGAGATTCTTAGTGAGGGAAAGCTTGAATCAAGGAAGAAGGAGGCGATTTCGGATCAAAGTGCGGGTATTAAAGTTGTTCATCTTTCCTCTAGCTACGTTTTGATCATAGTGGTATGCTCTAATCTTGATTTCCTTGTTTAATTTGTGAAAGGGTTAGAGTTAGGGTTAATGATGAACTTAAAACCCATTTGTGGGTGAATGGGGTGTTTTTGGATGAATTTGGGTCATGAAGACTCAAAGATGACTAACTAGGGTTTTCAAGTGTTAGATTGATGATTATGAACTTAATTGGTTAGTTAAAGTACTTGAACACTTTAATGATATGTAAATGGGTGTTATTGGGTATGGATGACCTAAATGGGTGTGTTGACTTTGAAATGGGTCAAATGAGTCTTTAATGACCTAAGCGGCCTAGCAAGTATGAAAACGAGTTAGCCTTGTGACCTAAGTGTGTTTTAAACCCATCTTGACGAATGATTAGGGTTTTGGTGTGTGTTGACCCAATTTAGGGTTAAGGGTGCAAATGGGTTGAAATTGCACCTTGGGTCAAAATGGCTTAGAATGTTGAAAGGGTTTGGTTGACCGACTTGAGTTTGCGTTTGATTATATGTATAATGTGATAGGTACGTTACTTTGAGGTTTCGCAAGCTCGGGTATCTTTTCACAAGACTTTGAGGTGACTAGAATAATTATATGCGTATGTATATAATGTATCTATTTGTTGTAGCGTGAAATGTGTAGTGTCGAGGTGCTAACACACCATGTTTCACGTGAAGAGTGTAGCATCGAGGTGTTAAGATGCCACTCGGGTGTAGCATCGAGGTGTTAATATGCCACCTAGGAGTGTAGTGTCGAGGTGTTAAGACACCACTCCATAAATTAATGAGTGATGCATCGAGGTGTTAAGATGCCACTCGGGGTGATGTGCCGAGGTGTTAAGGTGCCACCCTAGGGGTTAGTGGTGCGAGGTGTTAAGTGCCCTAACGGATGTTGTGAACACCGATGGCGTTTTCGCGAGCGTCGTTCCCTTGTACTATTGGTTAACCATGGTTATTTGTGTGGTAAGCATATTATATTATTCGAGTTATATTTATATGCGGTTGTTATGCTAGCTTGTGGTATTAGAGGTTTATAGCTTGTTATTGCGACGATAAGCTAATTGTGTTTGTTAGCATGTTTGCGGTTTGTGTAAGTGTATGCAAGTAGGTATAATTATATATGTATTCGTATAATTATTGCATTCACTAAGCTTTGCTTACCCTCTCGTTGTTTACTATTTTTATAGGTTCGGTTGTGGACAAGGGTAAGGGCATTATCATGGACTAGAGATCCCGCTTGTTGATTAGGGGACGCTTTTTGGAAGTGTTAGTTCTTGGAGTTTGACCGAGACTTGGGTAGTTTAATCCCAAACGTCATGCTCGTAGTGTAGTTTGGTACTTAAACTTTTTGGCGGTCGAAACTCATATTTTGTATTAAACTCGTAAAACGGCCGAAGTGGGCCCCGCTTTGTAAAACTTATTTTACGTTTGAATTGTGTTAGTTTTACATATTTGAATGTGTGGTTAAAAGCGTGTCGTCTAAAAATGTCGGGAACTGGTCGATCTTTTTCGCATTTTGAAACTTTCCGGACAGGCCCGAATGGCGCGCCGCGCGGCCATCCTGGCGCGCCGCGCCACTTCTCTGTACAGCAATTTTTTTTTTATTTTGTATTCTGGTCGCGGTTTGGTTTGGGTTGTTACAAGTGGTATCAGAGCATGGTCTAAGGGATTTAGGCGACTTGAGATAGGTGCCTAGACTTAGACTTTAATGTGTATGCGCTTTTTGCGGGACTTGTAGGAGACGGGTCGGACCGGGGATTTGGTTAGTGCTTAGGTCTATGTGAACTAACCTTGCACTAATCGTTTTGTGTTGTTTTAGCAATCATTAAGCGAGATAGACGTTGTACTAGCAAGTTAATGCGACGTGCTCGCGTAACAATGATTAGCTACCATTGTTACGGGTTCAAGACGTGTCAAACAAGCAATGTACAATGAGTATCAATCAAGATGGGGCGGTGTGGTATATGTATGTCGTTCCTTTTCGTTTCGTTGTTTAATCTATATGCATTCTTTAGAATGAAGACGGAAGATGGAACTGGAACGGACGCGCCTATTCATGAGGGGAAGGATGAGTTAACATTAAGGATTGAGGCGGAGTTCGAATGCTATATCTTGATTTTCGCCAACAAGGTTAAGCAAGTTCTCCAAGAGTCGTTCGAGGGAATAGTGACCGAGATGGTTCGAGACCGAGTGCCTAAGGTCGTGAAGGAAGAGTTAGAAAAGAGGTTTCCTAAACCTCAAGGTGACGGTGACGAAGGAGCAACTATGGGGATTGAATCTCATGCTTCAAAATTTGCTGATCACTCTTTGGGTAAGAGAAAGTTAGAATCAAGAGGTGCTCCTAGTAGAAGGGCGAGAAGTACGCCCGGAGGTGTTGAAAAAGTGAAGAAGAGGAGTAAGACAGGTTATGGGCCTACGTGTTTTCGGTGTGGAGGACGAGGTCATTTTGCACAGGATTGTACGAGTGTACCTTTAAGCACGATCAAGTGCTTTATTTGCCAAAAGAAGGGACACCGTAAGTTGGAGTGTTTCGAATCGTTTGTAGATCGGGTTAGGAGGTTAGAGCATGACTATCTGATGATCAGTGGAGCGCAAGGGTCCAACGATGATGTTTCAGGTATTTTCGTCTTTGGTACAAATATGCCTTATTATTGTTTATTTGTGCCGATGGATTCATGTATGTATTAGGGACTTAAACTTTGCTTCGAGATCTATTTAGACTCAAGTGAACTCGGTGAAGATTCGGTTTGTTGATGGTTTTGATGATAGTGCACCAGGGTAGCGCCTGAGTCGTTGACTCGTGGAAACGCGCCCTGGGGACGAATGCATAGTGGTAATACGTAGTATTGATGCGGGTGACATTCCTAATGGAAACACCCTATGATGACATTTGTATTGACGGACGAGGGCGTAAGACTTGGTGCAACCAAGCATTTCTTAGTGATAGGGTAAATGAATCCACTAAGCCATGAGAACGAACTTTGGCGTTAGGTTCTGAGCGCGTGTTCGCGTTTGTAGTGAAGTGGGTGAAACCCTTGAGAGCATGTGTGTATCGTTGACCGGATGCTTTCGTAGTGGTAACGGGTAGAAAGGATTTGATAGTTGGAAAAGTCTACCTTGCGGGTAGCGGTAATTTCGTTCTAAAAGGATACGTGTTATGTTGACATTGTGTCATCACTTTAGTGGCGCAATCGGGTGACGGTAGACGTTAGTATTTATTATTATCGAATTGAGCTCTCGAGAATTCAGGAAGAGGGACCGACGCCAAGTATGGTCGTGTACGACGGTAAATGGCGAAATCGTTTGACTTTGTAATCTTGACGATTTGATTTAGGAACGAGGTTCTACGTTGGGAAGTTGGTAGTGTTACATCAAAGAAATTGTGTCGACTTTATTAGGATTTATATTCCTACCGAGGAAGCGTAATGGGATTTGAGAAAGGGTATGATGCCTCATTGTCGTATACTTTGGGTAGTAGTTACAAAATAGCCATTTTGTGTACTACGAGGAAATTAGATATATGTGTTTATTTGGGGTCATCTCTCTGTTGACCGCGTTTGACTTGTGATAGGTGATGAGGGATATCCGGAAGGATTAACTCTTCGTTACCACCCTTGGTTGTGATGGATGGCAAGCGGCTCTCGGAAAGAACCGTTACTTGTATATTTACGATTTTAATTGCCCGTAGGAATTGTGCACATAGCCGTTTTGTGCACATGGTTGTGAGTAATAGTCGGTTTTACTCACACATTGGTATTAATAGTGCGGTAACCGTGTTTCACTCACATATTGTTGGTAGTGTTGCAATAGCCGTTTTTGCGCACTACGGATATATCACGATAGCCGTTTTTGTACACCTTGAGTTTTGTATTGAATAACCTTCTTATTGTTAGTATTGAAAACTACTGGTTGTATACGCCGGTGGTTCGGTCATGAGGACCATGTTGTGTGACTAGTGATACAATAGCCGTGTTCTGATCAAATACTTGCGGTAGATGCGTATTAGCCGTGTATGCGTACTAAGAGGGGTGTTAGGTGGAAGGTATTATCCGTAAGGATTCATTTTTACTTGGCCTTCATCTTTTAGGTTGTTGACATTAGGTTGAGACTTGGTGGTTTTTAGCATTGTACTTGGTAAGGGTACGCTAGGGGATTGATATCTTGGCACGAGATTGGTTAAGTTCTTCCCGATATAAGGGATTGAGCAAACTTTGTGCTCGGAATTGTGGACTTTAGTAAATTGCGGGTGACAATTTGGTTGTTAATGTTGACTCTTAGAGAATGATTGCCTAGAGAAGTTAGAAGAATACGTGATGACTTCGCGTATTCTAAGTGATCATTATAGACTTCGGATGTTGTGTGTATTGCACATTTCGGAATGCGTGCAAGTGTGTATTTAGTTATTGGAATAATCTTCGAATTAATGATTAATTGAGGATTCGATTTCAATGGCGGTTTTATGATTGTGTGGCGAGTGTTGTACGCTCTTGACGACCACTTTTTTCTTTTATGATTTTGGGGGTCTACGCGGTGTGCCATTCTAGAGGCATTTCCGTTAATCGCGTTCGTGTGCGAGTAGAGTCTTGGTGGTTAACTATCCTTATGTATGTAGGTAACCGGGTTAATGGTTAGGACCAAGTTGGAAAGGTGTAAGCCTTGGTGTTCCAAGCGCCTCCTTAGTGTTGAGATGGAATATAAGTAGACTAGCTATTACGGGCTGACAGCTCACTTTGTTTTTAATTAGATATTTTGAGGGTAATTGGGTAAATGCACTTGAGGGCCGACCTTAAGGCCCTAGATCAGTTTTGAGGAGCCTCATAACTCCATTTTCATCTACTTCACTTCTTCCAATTTAGTTTCTAGAGAGAGAGAGATTCTTAGTGAGGGAAAGCTTGAATCAAGGAAGAAGGAGGCGATTTCGGATCAAAGTGCGGGTATTAAAGTTGTTCATCTTTCCTCTAGCTACGTTTTGATCATAGTGGTATGCTCTAATCTTGATTTCCTTGTTTAATTTGTGAAAGGGTTAGAGTTAGGGTTAATGATGAACTTAAAACCCATTTGTGGGTGAATGGGGTGTTTTTGGATGAATTTGGGTCATGAAGACTCAAAGATGACTAACTAGGGTTTTCAAGTGTTAGATTGATGATTATGAACTTAATTGGTTAGTTAAAGTACTAGAACACTTTAATGATATGTAAATGGGTGTTATTGGGTATGGATGACCCAAATGGGTGTGTTGACTTTGAAATGGGTCAAATGAGTCTTTAATGACCTAAGCGGCCTAGCAAGTATGAAAACGAGTTAGCCTTGTGACCTAAGTGTGTTTTAAACCCATCTTGACGAATGATTAGGGTTTTGGTGTGTGTTGACCCAATTTAGGGTTAAGGGTGCAAATGGATTGAAATTGCACCTTGGGTCAAATTGGCTTAGAATGGTGAAAGGGTTTGGTTGACCGACTTGAGTTTGCATTTGATTATATGTATAATGTGATAGGTACGTTACTTTGAGGTTTCGCAAGCTCGGGTATCTTTTCACAAGACTTTGAGGTGAGTGGAATAATTATATGCGTATGTATATAATGTATCTATTTGTTGTAGCATGAAATGTGTAGTGTCGAGGTGCTAACACACCATGTTTCACGTGAAGAGTGTAGCATCGAGGTGTTAAGATGCCACTCGGGTGTAGCATCGAGGTGTTAAGATGCCACCTAGGAGTGTAGTGTCGAGCTGTTAAGACACCACTCCGTAAATTAATGAGTGATGCATCGAGGTGTTAAGATGCCCCTCGGGGTGATGTGACGAGGTGTTAAGGTGCCACCCTAGGGGTTAGTGGTGCGAGGTGTTAAGTGCCCTAACGGATATTGTGAACACCGATGGCGTTTTCGCGAGCGCCGTTCCCTTGTACTATTGGTTAACCATGGTTATTTGTGTGGTAAGCATATTATATTATTCGAGTTATATTTATATACGGTTGTTATGCTAGCTTGTGGTATTAGAGGTTTATAGCTTGTTATTGCGACGATAAGCTAATTGTGTTTGTTAGCATGTTTGCGGTTTTTGTAAGTGTATGCACGTAGGTATAATTATATATGTATTCGTATAATTATTGCATTCACTAAGCTTTGCTTACCCTCTCGTTGTTTACTATTTTTATAGGTTCGGTTGTGGACAAGGGTAAGGGCATTATCATGGACTAGAGATCCCGCTTGTTAATTAGGGGACGCTTTTTGGAAGTGTTAGTTCTTGGAGTTTGACCGAGACTTGGGTAGTTTAATCCCAAATTCCATGCTCGTAGTGTAGTTTGGTACTTAAACTTTTTGGCGGTCGAAACTCATATTTTGTATTAAACTCGTAAAACGGCCGAAGTGGGCCCCGCTTTGTAAAACTTATTTTACGTTTGAATTGTGTTAGATTTACATATTTGAATGTGTGGTTAGAAGCGTGTCGTCTAAAAATTTCGGAAACTGGTCGATCTTTTTCGCATTTTGAAACTTTCCGGACAGGCCCGAATGGCGCGCCGCGCGGCCATCCTGGCGCGCCACGCCACTTCTCTGTACAGCAATTTTTTTTTTATTTTGTATTCTGGTCGCGGTTTGGTTTGGGTTGTTACAAGTGGTATCAGAGCATGGTCTAAGGGATTTAGGCGACTTGAGATAGGTGCCTAGACTTAGACTTTAATGTGTATGCGCTTTTTGCGGGACTTGTAGGAGACGGGTCGGACCGGGGATTTGGTTAGTGCTTAGGTCTATGTGAACTAACCTTGCACTAATCGTTTTGTGTTGTTTTAGCAATCATCAAGCGAGATAGACGTTGTACTAGCAAGTTAATGCGACGTGCTCGCGTAACAATGATTAGCTACCATTGTTACGGGTTCAAGACGTGTCAAACAAGCAATGTACGACGAGTATCAATCAAGATGGGGCGGTGTGGTATATGTATGTCGTTCCTTTTCGTTTCGTTGTTTAATCTATATGCATTCTTTAGAATGAAGACGGAAGATGGAACCGGAACGGACGCGCCTATTCATGAGGGGAAGGATGAGTTAACATTAAGGATTGAGGCGGAGTTCGAACGCTATATCTTGATTTTCGCCAACAAGGTTAAGCAAGTTCTCCAAGAGTCGTTCGAGGGAATAGTGACCGAGATGGTTCGAGACCAAGTGCCTAAGGTCGTGAAGGAAGAGTTAGAAAAGAGGTTTCCTAAACCTCAAGGTGACGGTGACGAAGGAGCAACTATGGGGATTGAATCTCATGCTTCAAAATTTGCTGATCACTCTTTGGGTAAGAGAAAGTTAGAATCAAGAGGTGCTCCTAGTAAAAGGGCGAGAATTACTCCCGGAGGTGTTGAAAAAGTGAAGAAGAGGAGTAAGACAGGTTATGGGCCTATGTGCTTTCGGTGTGGAGGACGAGGTCATTTTGCATGGGATTGTACGAGTGTACCTTTAAGCACGATCAAGTGCTTTATTTGCCAAAAGAAGGGACACCGTAAGTCGGAGTGTTCCGAATCGTTTGTAGATCGAGTTAGGAGGTTAGAGCGTGACTATCTGATGATCAGTGGAGCGCAAGGGTCCAACGATGATGTTTCAGGTATTTTCGTCTTTGGTACAAATATGCCTTATTATTGTTTATTTGTGCCGTTGGATTCGTGTATGTATTAGGGACTTAAACTTTGCTTCGAGATCTATTTAGACTCAAGTGAACTCGGTGAAGATTCGGTTTGTTGATGGTTTTGATGATAGTGCACCAGGGTAGCGCCTGAGTCGTTGACTCGTGGAAACGCGCCCTGGGGACGAATGCATAGTGGTAATACGTAGTATTGATGCGGGTGACATTCCTAATGGAAACACCCTATGATGACATTTGTATTGACGGACGAGGGCGTAAGACTTGGTGCAACCAAGCATTTCTTAGTGATAGGGTAAATGAATCCACTAAGCCATGAGAACGAATTTTGGCGTTAGGTTGTGAGCGCGTGTTCGAGTTTGTAGTGAAGTGGGTGAAACCCTTGAGAGCATGTGTGTATCGTTGACCGGATGCTTTCGTAGTGGTAACGGGTAGAAAGGATTTGATAGTTGGAAAAGTCTACCTTGCGGGTAGCGGTAATTTCGTTCTAAAAGGATACGTGTTATGTTGACATTGTGTCATCACTTTAGTGGCGCAATCGGGTGACGGTAGACGTTAGTATTTATTATTATCGAATTGAGCTCTCGAGAATTCAGGAAGAGGGACCGACGCCAAGTATGGTCGTGTACGACGGTAAATGGCGAAATCGTTTGACTTTGTAATCTTGACGATTTGATTTAGGAACGAGGTTCTACGTTGGGAAGTTGGTAGTGTTACATCAAAGAAATTGTGTCGACTTTATTAGGATTTATATTTCTACCGAGGAAGCTGATGATGTAGCGTGAGGGTACGAAATAATATTATTTTTAATACAAAATACTACAAAATATGACACAAGTTTTATTAATTTACGGATGGGATATACCTAAACCTTGCTACAACACTATAGGCAGTGTACCTAATCGTAGAGTAGTGTAGTTTTTAGTAAGTCCGGTTCGTTCCACAGGGAGCTGGTGAAGTTAACGCTATATTATTAAGTTTATTTGTAAAAATATATATATAAATAAGTAGTAGTATTATTATAAAATGGGGGTTTTACCGTTTAATGACCGGTTTGTCGATTTTAAGCGTAAAAATAAATGACAAAAATTAAAGTGCGTAAAATAAATTTCGATAAATAAAATGACAGAAAATAAAATTGCGAGTAATAAAATGACAGTAAAAAAAGATACGATGAGAAATATAATAAAAGAATTATGCTTATTTAAACTTCCGTAATCATGATGTTTGACGTGTTGATTTTAATTTATTACCATGGGTTAATTGTCCTTTGTCCTGGTTTATTTGATACATCTATCTGGTTTTTGTCCATAATAGTCCATCGGTCATAAATATAAAGTGCGAGTATCCTAGTCAAATTACCCTTATACCTGAAGTCAAATATTCCAACTGATTAAGGATTTAAACTGTGACGCAGTTATCACTTCTGTCAACAATTACACCAGTTATCACTGTATGTAATCCACCCCTGTTTTAATTAGTTTATGAATATTAATTCATCCACTTGATCAGAATGAATAATCAATTACCCAACCCAATTGATTAATTAAATGATTATAACAGATTCCATATGAACATCACTAAATAGGACAACCATAATCATTATTAATTATTAGGTTAATTAATTTGAAGATAGGTTCGACAGACTCCAATGAGTTGTCACTCAATTAGACAATACCCCCCATCTATTAATAGTCAATAGTCCAATTTCCACAAGTGTCGGTCTTTTGCCCAAACCTTAATTATGGTACAAAATCTAATAACCCCGTCTTAATATTTAGTCAAACATCACGATTACTTCGGCTTAAATAAGCATAATAATAACTTAGCTACGAGACATTAATGTAAAAAGGTTGAACATAACTTACAATGATTAAAAATAGCGTAGCGTTACACGGACAGAATTTCGACTTACACACTCAAACGATCTCTATCATAAATCTTATTATTATCATAATTTAAAATTAAAATTAAGATTATTGTTATATCTTATTAAGTTAACATTATCATAGAGATATAGAATATAGATATTGATAATTGATATAGATATTTGATCGATAAAAAAAAGGATCGGAAAAGTTCTCCCTCAATTGAAATTACATAGATCGTTATATAGCGAAATTAGAAATTGAATTTTCATTTACGACCCCTGAACTATGCTCAATTAACAACTTTTTATTATTTAATATTATTCTTATTATGAATTATTTAAATATTATATTTTATTCTTGTGCATAGTTGTCTCGTAATTTTTACACCGTTGCGTCGAGCGCTGAAAGTTGGTTCATGCCCCGGTTCCGGATTTTCGAACGTCCTTTCGTACAATTTTATATCGTGTACTTTGCGTTTTGTAACTTGTACTCTTGTCATTTTTAGACGTTCTTCATCAATAATTTGAACCTTTTTAATTGTATCTTGTACATTTGAGCTTTTTGGACGTTTTGGTCTTTCAAATCTTTGTTTTTGTCTTTAAATCTTCATTTTCGAGCGATTTGCGTCTTTCGTCTTCGCACTTATTTATTTAACTATTACAACTAAAAATAAGGAAATTACATTTAAAAACTTTACATATTGGAACGATATTGCTACTAAATATATGTTCATTTGGAGCACTATCAAATATCCCCACACTTGAGCGTTGCTTGTCCTCAAGCAATACAGAACTTAAAATAAAAACATACATGAATCACTTTTTTATTCATCACACTTTGTACATCAGTGATTTTGATATAGCGGTATAAACAATGACAGTAATGATGGTTAAAGGTGGGTGTGTCATCCACAGTTGCCTCGGGTTTAGGTCAACGACACTTGCAATCAAATAGCCGATTTACTTTCGGTTTCCAAAGCAAAGTGCACATTTGAAAGGCGGTTTACAGTCCCACATAACTATAAAAATTTAGATCCTTTAGGAAATAGGATCTTTATGAAAACATTTGATCTTTTGAAAATTCAATCTAGCTTTTACCCTAGATAAGTTTTCTGATTTGATCCACCATTGGTGTTGCAAAATATATTTGTGGATCAATATTTTGGCTAAAAACATTTAGGTTCGTGTAATCCACTGCTATCCCGGTATCGGAAAGCACACATCCAGTTTACTTGTTCCGTATATTACCTTTCGGTAAACTACCGTCCGGTTGTAAAGGAAAGCGATGAACAAGAAACTGTTAAGGCAATGTCCCGTGACATGCAGATGATTATGGTCTTTTAACGTGTCGGATGCTAGAACTATCCTTGGTAGGAGCGATAGTAAAGATCATCCTATGATTTTTAGGTCTGGCACAAGGTCCTGTCTCTGACCATGCTATGCAACCACCGTTCTTACGGTTGACACCCGATTTGGTTCAGGTGACCTAATGAATTCTGATGAATTCTCAGGATTTTACGTTCAATGGTAATGAACGCATTGAAAATGGGTTTTCAGAAAACAAATCGGTTTGTATTTTTGATCAAAATATTTTCTCGTTCAAGCTCGAGTTTAGATATCATTGAATTCCATGAGTTTGAATTCTCAATCTTTAAGGTCAATCTCTAGGATTGAGTAATATCAGTCTTAAAAGCTGATTTTTAATCTTTAAGGAGATTATCCTTTCTGGGGATCTGATTCATTAGTCTTATCAAGCTAATTTGCACGGTGCCCTCCCCATTTTACAAGACAGACCCTCTCATGGTTAGGATAAGTCTGACCACTTGGCGACCCTGTTTGATGCTGAGGTCCGTGGATTTCCTGCTGATTTTAGTGATGACTTTTCTAGGTTTTTCGTCAACCTACAGCTGGTCTGGACGACAACTTCATGACCTAAATCAAGAAGCGCGTGTCTTTTTCGGAAGACTTTACTTCCTTTTAATGATGGAATTGATTCATCGTGTAGATCCATCTTTCTTTCAAATGTATTACAGTAAACCGGGTAAAACTGATTAGTATCGTCCAAAGCAAAAGTACCTGCAATAATCTTGTACAAAAATATGTGATATATGTTTTAAATTGAATAACTTGGTACATTCTTCCCACACTTAGTTTCTTTCTTTGCCTTTTTATTTTCTTTTATTTCATTTTAAATGAATTCAAGCGTTTTAGGGTGTTTTTCAATTTATGTCCTTTTCGAGGTAACGATAATTTCGGTATTATCACCTAGTTTTCACCGTTCATAAATATGTATAAACATGATTTTAAATTCATTTAGTTGAAAATTTTTCAAATTTTCACAAAATTTGGCAAATAAACTAAGTGCAAACCCGAGAGAATTTATAACCCTTCCCCACACTTGAGATCATGCAATGCCCTCATTTGCATGAAATCAGACTATAATTATAAATTCATGAGGGTGATTAGTGTAGAAAAGTGATTAAAAATACCCAGTTTGTAAGCATATTATTTTACATCACATTTGATATTTTGCTTCTTGTCGTCAAAATCAGTAGCTATTGCTGAACTTAATGTTAGTCTTTGAAAGTGCGTTGTTCTACCCTGTTTTGTACATAATATAAAATACAAACATATATATACATATTTTTGAAGTTGGGTATATTACCCCACGTTCAAAAATTTATAAAGTCTAATATCTTTTTGTCATACTTTAGATCAATAAAATTAAAAATAATGATAACAAAATTTGCCGTCCCACCCTCGGGTAAAGCAATTTTGGTTCAACGGCCTAATCTTCAACTCACGACGAATTTTAGAAATCATTTTTTTAACTTAATGAAATAAAGTACATTTTTGTTTTTAAAAAAAAACACACAAAACATAAATTTTAAAAAGCATATTAATTTAATATAAAACCTACAAAACAAAAAAAAAATTCAGAATGGGGGAAGAAAACTAGTTCTTTAGTGTCTGCTAGCGGAAAAGACCAATCGGATTCCATTCTCGGAACTACACGAGAACAGAACAACTAATTCTAGACAGCATTTTCTTTTTAGAACATTTGAATCTCCCCACACTTAGGTAGCTGTGGTGTCGAAATTGTGATTAGCTTCATCGTCAATTTCTCTTGGTCCATAATCAACTTGCATATCCGTGACTTTTTCTTTAAGCCATTGGTCGAATTCATGTGTTATATCCACAATTTCAACTAGCTTCGCCTTTTCTTTAGGCGACAGATTGGATACTAATCGGTTACATAACTTAAAGTTCCCCTTGGTTCTAGCATCGCGAATCCGTTTAATAAGTTTCTTCATTGAACTATTAATAACGGGATTATCTAATTTCGTATCAACAACGGGGTTCTTTGTTATCATGTCATCATTAGGTGTTACTTCATCTTCCCCACACTTAGGCGTTTTATGATTGTTAAGCACTACCGTTGGAGTTGGTAAAACAACATGGTTCTTACCAATCGTTTTTATTGGTTCAACGGTTTTGGTTTGTGGATATTTAGACTTTCGAATCATAAAGGTGATCGATTTCTCATCATTACTAAGTGTCATTCTACCCTTTCTTACATCAAATAACGCCCCGGTGGACGCTAAGAATGGTCGACCTAAAATTAGAGGAATGTTTGGGTCCTCTTCTATGTCAATGACAATGAATTCGACTAGAAAGGTTAAATTGCCTACTTGAATGGGTAGGTTGTCAGCAATTCCAACTGGGTGCTTAATGGTTTGATCAAAGAGTCGAACACTCATATCCGTTGGAGTTAACTCACCTACACCTAATCTCTTATATAATAAAAGAGGCATAACACTCACACTTGAACCTAAATCTGCTAGTGCATCATACATGACACAGTCACTAAGTAGACAAGGAACAATAAATTCACCCGGATCACCTACCCTAGGTGGAGGATTTGGTGGAACTGTCTTCACCGGGTTTACTTCTACTGTTTTTGTTTCTTGCACTTTTTTATTCTTCTTCTTCTTCTTCTTTCCAGAGGTATCACAAACTTTATTACTTATTACTTGCTCATACTCAACTCCTTTTCTTAGAAACGGGATGGGTGGTTTGTATGGTGCCACCACTGGCTTTACATACTCGGGTGGTGGTGGTGTAGCTTCTTCATTGTTACTCTCATCTAAAACCTTCCCATCTTCTGATGCTGGTTTTTCAGAATTTGTTGAAACCATATTAACATTTTCATTCCGAGGATTTACTTCAGTATTACTCGGTAGCTTTCCTTGTTTCCTTTCACTCATCAATCTAACAAGAGTACCTACTTGTTTTTCTAGATTCAAAATAGAAGCTTGTTGAGTTCTAAATGACTGATCAAACCTCTCATTCATTTGAGTTTGAGTTTCAATAAATTGTGTTTGAGATTCAACTAGCTTAAATACCACTTCTTCCAGATTTGACTTTTTCTCTTCGGTTTGTTGTGGTGGTTTATACAAGCCAGGTCTTTGTTGATTGAAAGTGTTGTTTTGAGTTGGTTGGTTATTCGTACCTTGTTGGTTGTACGAGTTATTGTTGGTTCCATTTGGATTGTAAAGAATGTTTTGATTTCGATTGAAGTTTAGCCTTGGCGGTTGATAATTATTCTGATAACTATTTTCCAGCCTTTGGTTCATGTAGACAACATTCTCACGTTGTTCCATCGTTTGTTCAATGTGACAATCTTTCAATAAGTGTGGTCCACCGCATAGCTCACAACTGATTCGTATTGCGTGAATATCTTTATTCATCTTTTCCATTCGTCTTTCGAAAGCATCTATTTTTGCTGAAACGGAATCAAAGTCATGGCTAGAATCGGCTCTAGCCGCTTTAGATGAACGAACAATATCTTTTTCTTGGTGCCACTCATGCGAGTGGGAGGCTGTGTTATCAATAATTTTGTAAGCTTCAGTTGCGGTTTTCTTCATAATGGAACCACCAGCTGTTATGTCGATGTCTTTTCGTGTAGCAACATTGACACCTTGGTAGAATATTTGTACTATTTGATAAGTGTCTAAACCGTGTTGAGGACATCCTCTCAACATCCTTCCGAATCTTGTCCACGCCTCATATAATGTTTCATTTGGCTTTTGCGCGAACGTAACAATTTCTCCTTGAAGTCTCACGGCTTTGGATGCCGGAAAGAATCGTTTAAGAAATTTTTCAACTAAAACATCCCATGTGTCAATCGCCCCTTCAGGTAACGATTCTAACCAATCTTTGGCTTCTCCCTTTAAAGTCCAGGGAAACAACATGAGATAGATCTGCTCATCTTCCACTTCTCGGATTTTGAATAGTGTACAAATTCTTTTAAACGTACGAAGGTGTTCGTTAGGATCTTCATTCGGTGCACCACTGAATTGGCATTGGTTAGTTACCATGTGTAGGATTTGTCCTTTAATTTCATAATCTGGCGCATTAATGTCTGGATGAGTAATTGCGTGACCTTGGCCAGTGCGTTTAGCTCTCATTCGGTCTTCCATACTTAAAGGTTCCAGATTCTCCATAATTGAATTTGTTGAATCGGTATCAATAGATGATTCTGATTTAATGGTTCGTTCCTCAACAATCTCTGTTTGAATGATTGGTGGTTCCGGAGGAAATTTTAATGGTTCAGGATCTACGAACCGTTCCTGAATATTCTCCGGATTCTCAATTGTGAGGTTGGGTTCAAAAAATGGATTATCGGAAATTTGAACTAAAGTACTTGGTCGACTGGATGACGATTCTAAAGAAAAATCAACGGCGGTTATATTTGCTAAATGTCTTGATCTAGTTACAGGTGGTGAACGTACAAAAGGTGGTGAACGTCTTGCTCGGTGCATTCACTGAATATCCTATTAGTTTTTAAAAGGAAAGAAAAATTATAATAAGTTATCCAACCAATAGACTTTTCTGATTTTGCCCACGTTTCGAATAGCCAAAAGATGCAGCAGAGGGGCAGGATTCGTTTGGTCTCAATATAATTGAGTACTGTTTGGCTCCAATAACCCGGTCCACGTACAAATCCAACTATTACTACGAACCAGAAAATTTTGATGTCTATCAATTTAACCACTTAGAACAAATTTTCGTAATTTTAAGAAATTTAGAGAAGAAGTAGAAAAAATTCTAAGTCCTAAAAACTAGAATGGCGAGAAATAAGAGAGAAAAAGAGTGCGCGTCGAAAAGTGTCGAAAAATGAAAAAGACGAAGAGTGGTTTGTAAACACGCGGTTAATCCAACCTTATAACTATCACTATCTTAAAATTAAAACTACAAATAGAGATCACTAATTGGAATTGTAATTGATACATAGGTAAAAGGCGTCGAAAAATAAAAATAAGAAAATAACTATGGCAAAACTAAACTTAATACTAAAAGTTGCGACTATAGTCTAAAAATCTAAAGATAATAAAACTAAAAAAACATTTTTTTTTTTATAGACAAAATCTTAAAAAAAAAATATATATTTTTTTTTTAATAATTTTTTTTTTTTTTCTTTTTTACGTTTTTTTTTTTTTTTTTTTTTACGTTTTTTTTTTTTTTTTTTAAAATGATTTTTTTTTCTTAAAAAAAACGTATTTTTTTTTTTTTATTTAATTTTTTTTTTTTTTTATATAAAAAACGAAATTTTTTTTTTTTCTTTAAAAAAAAAACGTTTTTTTTTTCTTTAAAAAAAAAAACGTTTTTTTTTTTTTTACACAAATTTTTTTTTTTTAACTCATTTACTATTCATGAATAGTAAATGAAAAGAAATTAATTAATTTATTATTCACATGAAAGCGACATGATAGTAATTATTAATTACAAGTTACATAATATACCCCTGAAGTATTTAATAAATACGACTTTTTAAAACTTTTACGATTATATTTTGATTCTAAAATATTATTATATTATTATATTCTATTTCAATATTATTATATTATTATATTCTATTTCAATATTATTATATTATTATATTTATTTCAATATTATTATATTATTAAAAATATAGCGTTTTAGCGTCCCCGGCAGCGGCGCCAAAAACTTGATGATGTAGCGTGAGGGTACGAAATAGTATTATTTTTAATACAAAATACTACAAAATATGACACAAGTTTTATTAATTTACGGATGGGATATACCTAAACCTTGCTACAACACTATAGGCAGTGTACCTAATCGTAGAGTAGTGTAGTTTTTAGTAAGTCCGGTTCGTTCCACAGGGAGCTGGTGAAGTTAACGCTATATTATTAAGTTTATTTGTAAAAATATATATATAAATAAGTAGTAGTATTATTATAAAATGGGGGTTTTACAGTTTAATGACCGGTTTGTCGATTTTAAGCGTAAAAATAAATGACAAAAATTAAAGTGCGTAAAATAAATTGCGATAAATAAAATGACAGAAAATAAAATTGCGAGTAATAAAATGACAGTAAATAAAGATACGATGAGAAATATAATAAAAGAATTATGCTTATTTAAACTTCCGTAATCATGATGTTTGACGTGTTGATTTTAATTTATTACCATGGGTTAATTGTCCTTTGTCCTGGTTTATTTGATACATCTATCTGGTTTTTGTCCATAATAGTCCATCGGTCATAAATATAAAGTGCGAGTATCCTCGTCAAATTACCCTTATACCCGAAGTCAAATATTCCAACTGATTAAGGATTTAAACTGTGACGCAGTTATCACTTCTGTCAACAATTACACCAGTTATCACTGTATGTAATCCACCCCTGTTTTAATTAGTTTATGAATATTAATTCATCCACTTGATCAGAATGAATAATCAATTACCCAACCCAATTGATTAATTAAATGATTATAACAGATTCCATATGAACATTACTAAATAGGACAACCATAATCATTATTAATTATTAGGTTAATTAATTTGAAGATAGGTTCGACAGACTCCAATGAGTTGTCACTCAATTAGACAATACCCCCCATCTATTAATAGTCAATAGTCCAATTTCCACAAGTGTCGGTCTTTTGCCCAAACCTTAATTATGGTACAAAATCTAATAACCCCGTCTTAATATTTAGTCAAACATCACGATTACTTCGGCTTAAATAAGCATAATAATAACTTAGCTACGAGACATTAATGTAAAAAGGTTGAACATAACTTACAATGATTAAAAATAGCGTAGCGTTACACGGACAGAATTTCGACTTACACACTCAAACGATCTCTATCATAAATCTTATTATTATCATAATTTAAAATTAAAATTAAGATTATTGTTATATCTTATTAAGTTAACATTATCATAGAGATATAGAATATAGATATTGATAATTGATATAGATATTTGATCGATAAAAAAAAGGATCGGAAAAGTTCTCCCTCAATTGAAATTACATAGATCGTTATATAGCGAAATTAGAAATTGAATTTTCATTTACGACCCCTGAACTATGCTCAATTAACAACTTTTTATTATTTAATATTATTCTTATTATGAATTATTTAAATATTATATTTTATTCTTGTGCATAGTTGTCTCGTAATTTTTACACCGTTGCGTCGAGCGCTGAAAGTTGGTTCATGCCCCGGTTCCGGATTTTCGAACGTCCTTTCGTACAATTTTATATCGTGTACTTTGCGTTTTGTAACTTGTACTCTTGTCATTTTTAGACGTTCTTCATCAATAATTTGAACCTTTTTAATTGTATCTTGTACATTTGAGCTTTTTGGACGTTTTGGTCTTTCAAATCTTTGTTTTTGTCTTTAAATCTTCATTTTCGAGCGATTTGCGTCTTTCGTCTTCGTACTTATTTATTTAACTATTACAACTAAAAATAAGGAAATTACATTTAAAAACTTTACATATTGGAACGATATTGCTACTAAATATATGTTCATTTGGAGCACTATCAGAAGCGTAATGGGATTTGAGAAAGGGTACGATGCCTCATTGTCGTATACTTTGGGTAGTAGTTACAAAATAGCCATTTTGTGTACTACGAGGAAATTAGATATATGTGTTTATTTGGGGTCATCTCTCTGTTGACCGCGTTTGACTTGTGATAGGTGATGAGGGATATCCGGAAGGATTAACTCTTCGTTACCACCCTTGGTTGTGATGGATGGCAAGCGGCTCTCGGGGAGAACCATTACTTGTATATTTACGATTTTAATTGCCCGTAGGAATTGTGCACATAGCCATTTTGTGCACATGGTTGTGAGTAATAGTCGGTTTTACTCACACATTGGTATTAATAGTGCGGTAACCGTGTTTCACTCACATATTGTTGGTAGTGTTGCAATAGCCATTTTTGCGCACTACGGATATATCACGATAGCCGTTTTTGTACACCTTGAGTTTTGTATTGAATAACCTTCTTATTGTTAGTATTGAAAACTACTGGTTGTATACTCCGGTGGTTCGGTCATGAGGATCATGTTGTGTGACTAGTGATACAATAGCCGTGTTCTGATCAAATACTTGCGGTAGATGCGTATTAGCCGTGTATGCGTACTAAGAGGGGTGTTAGGTGGAAGGTGTTATCCGTAAGGATTCATTTTTACTTGGCCTTCATCTTTTGGGTTGTTGACATTAGGTTGAGACTTGGTGGTTTTTAGCATTGTACTTGGTAAGGGTACGCTAGTGGATTGATATCTTGGCACGAGATCGGTTAAGTTCTTCCCGATATAAGGGATTGAGCAAACTTTGTGCTCGGAATTGTGGACTTTAGTAAATTGCGGGTGTCAATTTGGTTGTTAATGTTGACTCTTAGAGAATGATTGCCTAGAGAAGTTGGAAGAATACGTGACGACTTCGCGAATTCTAAGTGATCATTATAGACTTCGGATGTTGTGTGTATTGCACATTTCGAAATGCGTGCAAGTGTGTATTTAGTTATTGGAATAATCTTCGAATTAATGATTAATTGACGATTCGATTTCAATGGCGGTTTTGTGATTGTGTGGCGAGTGTTGTACGCTCTTGACGACCACTTTTTTCTTTTATGATTTTGGGGGTGTACGCGGTGTGCCGTTCTAGAGGCATTTCCGTTAATCGCGTTCGTGTGCGTGTAGAGTCTTGGTGGTTAACTATCCTTATGTATGTAGGTAACCGGGTTAATGGTTAGGACCAAGTTGGAAAGGTGTAAGCCTTGGTGTTCCAAGCGCCTCCTTAGTGTTGAGATGGAATATAAGTAGACTAGCTATTACGGGCTGACAGCTCACTTTGTTTTTAATTAGATATTTTGAGGGCAATTGGGTAAATTCACTTGAGGGCCGACCTTAAGGCCCTAGATCAGTTTTGGGGAGCCTCATAACTCCATTTTCATCTACTTCACTTCTTCCAATTTAGTTTCTAGAGAGAGAGAGATTCTTAGTGAGGGAAAGCTTGAATCAAGGAAGAAGGAGGCGATTTCGGATCAAAGTGCGGGTATTAAAGTTGTTCATCTTTTCTCTAGCTATGTTTTGATCATAGTGGTATGCTCTAATCTTGATTTCCTTGTTTAATTTGTGAAAGGGTTAGAGTTAGGGTTAATGATGAACTTAAAACCCATTTGTGGGTGAATGAGGTGTTTTTGGATGAATTTGGGTCATGAAGACTCAAAGATGACTAACTAGGGTTTTCAAGTGTTAGATTGATGATTATGAACTTAATTGGTTAGTTAAAGTACTAGAACACTTTAATGATATGTAAATGGGTGTTATTGGGTATGGATGATCCAAATGGGTGTGTTGACTTTGAAATGGGTCAAATGAGTCTTTAATGACCTAAGCGGCCTAGCAAGTATGAAAACGAGTTAGCCTTGTGACCTAAGTGTGTTTTAAACCCATCTTGACAAATGATTAGGGTTTTGGTGTGTGTTGACCCAATTTAGGGTTAAGGGTGCAAATGGGTTGAAATTGCACCTTGGGTCAAAATGGCTTAGAATGGTGAAAGGGTTTGGTTGACCGACTTGAGTTTGCATTTGATTATATGTATAATGTGATAGGTACGTTACTTTGAGGTTTCGCAAGCTCGGGTATCTTTTCACAAGACTTTGAGGTGAGTGGAATAATTATATGCGTATGTATATAATGTATCTATTTGTTGTAGCGTGAAATGTGTAGTGTCGAGGTGCTAACACACCATGTTTCACGTGAAGAGTGTAGCATCGAGGTGTTAAGATGCCACTCGGGTGTAGCATCGAGGTGTTAAGATGCCACCTAGGAGTGTAGTGTCGAGGTGTTAAGACACCACTCCGTAAATTAATGAGTGATGCATCGAGGTGTTCAGATGCCACTCGGGGTGATGTGCCGAGGTGTTAAGGTGCCACCCTAGGGGTTAGTGGTGCGAGGTGTTAAGTGCCCTAACGGATGTTGTGAACACCGATGGCGTTTTCGCGAGCGCCGTTCCCTTGTACTATTGGTTAACCATGGTTATTTGTGTGGTAAGCATATTATATTATTCGAGTTATATTTATATGCGGTTGTTATGCTAGCTTGTGGTATTAGAGGTTTATAGCTTGTTATTGCGACGATAAGCTAATTGTGTTTGTTAGCATGTTTGCGGTTTGTGTAAGTGTATGCAAGTAGGTATAATTATATATGTATTCGTATAATTATTGCATTCACTAAGCTTTGCTTACCCTCTCGTTGTTTACTATTTTTATAAGTTCGGTTGTGGACAAGGGTAAGGGCATTATCATGGACTAGAGATCCCGCTTGTTGATTAGGGGACGCTTTTTGGAAGTGTTAGTTCTTGGAGTTTGACCGAGACTTGGGTAGTTTAATCCCAAACGCCATGCTCGTAGTGTAGTTTGGTACTTAAACTTTTTGGCGGTCGAAACTCATATTTTGTATTAAACTCGTAAAACGGCCAAAGTGGGCCCCGCTTTGTAAAACATATTTTACGTTTGAATTGTGTTAGTTTTACATATTTGAATGTGTGGTTAGAAGCGTGTCGTCTAAAAATGTCTGGAACTGGTCGATCTTTTTCGCATTTTGAAACTTTCCGGACAGGCCCGAATGGCGCGCCGCGCCACTTCTCTGTACAGCAATTTTTTTTTTTTTATTTTGTATTCTGGTCGCGGTTTGGTTTGGGTTGTTACAAGTGGTATCAGAGCATGGTCTAAGGGATTTAGGCGACTTGAGATAGGTGCCTAGACTTAGACTTTAATGTGTATGCGCTTTTTGCGGGACTTGTAGGAGACGGGTCGGACCGGGGATTTGGTTAGTGCTTAGGTCTATGTGAACTAACCTTGCACTAATCGTTTTGTGTTGTATTAGCAATCATCAAGCTAGATAGACGTTGTACTAGCAAGTTAATGCGACGTGCTCGCGTAACAATGATTAGCTACCATTGTTACGGGTTCAAGACATGTCAAACAAGCAATGTACGACGAGTATCAATCAAGATGGGGCGGTGTAGTATATGTATGTCGTTCCTTTTCGTTTCGTTGTTTAATCTATATGCATTCTTTAGAATGAAGACGGAAGATGGAACCGGAACGGACGCGCCTATTCATGAGGGGAAGGATGAGTTAACATTAAGGATTGAGGCTGAGTTCGAACGCTATATCTTGATTTTCGCCAACAAGGTTAAGCAAGTTCTCCAAGAGTCGTTCGAGGGAATAGTGACCGAGATGGTTCGAGACCGAGTGCCTAAGGTCGTGAAGGAAGAGTTAGAAAAGAGGTTTCCTAAACCTCAAGGTGACGGTGACGAAGGAGCAACTATGGGGATTGAATCTCATGCTTCAAAATTTGCTGATCACTCTTTGGGTAAGAGAAAGTTAGAATCAAGAGGTGCTCCTAGTAAAAGGGCGAGAAGTACGCCCGGAGGTGTTGAAAAAGTGAAGAAGAGGAGTAAGACAGGTTATGGGCCTACGTGCTTTCGGTGTGGAGGACGAGGTCATTTTGCACGGGATTGTACGAGTGTACCTTTAAGCACGATCAAGTGCTTTATTTGCCAAAAGAAGGGACACCGTAAGTCGGAGTGTTCCGAATCGTTTGTAGATCGGGTTAGGAGGTTAGAGCGTGACTATCTGATGATCAGTGGAGCGCAAGGGTCCAACGATGATGTTTCAGGTATTTTCGTCTTTGGTACAAATATGCCTTATTATTGTTTATTTTTGCCGATGGATTCGTGTATGTATTAGGGACTTAAACTTTGCTTCGAGATCTATTTAGACTCAAGTGAACTCGGTGAAGATTCGGTTTGTTGATGGTTTTGATGATAGTGCACCAGGGTAGCGCCTGAGTCGTTGACTCGTGGAAACGCGCCCTGGGGACGAATGCATAGTGGTAATACGTAGTATTGATGCGGGTGACATTCCTAATGGAAACACCCTATGATGACATTTGTATTGACGGACGAGGGGGTAAGACTTGGTGCAACCAAGCATTTCTTAGTGATAGGGTAAATGAATCCACTAAGCCATGAGAACGAACTTTGGCGTTAGGTTGTGAGCGCGTGTTCGCGTTTGTAGTGAAGTGGGTGAAACCCTTGAGAGCATGTGTGTATCGTTGATCGGATGCTTTCGTAGTGGTAACGGGTAGAAAGGATTTGATAGTTGGAAAAGTCTACCTTACGGGTAGCGGTTATTTCGTTCTAAAAGGATACGTGTTATGTTGACATTGTGTCATCACTTTAGTGGCGCAATCGGGTGACGGTAGACGTTAGTATTTATTATTATCGAATTGAGCTCTCGAGAATTCAGGAAGAGGGACCGACGCCAAGTATGGTCGTGTACGACAGTAAATGGCGAAATCGTTTGACTTTGTAATCTTGACGATTTGATTTAGGAACGAGGTTCTACGTTGGGAAGTTGGTAGTGTTACATCAAAGAAATTGTGTCGACTTTATTAGGATTTATATTCCTACCGAGGAAGCGTAATGGGATTTGAGAAAGGGTACGATGCCTCATTGTCGTATACTTTGGGTAGTAGTTACAAAATAGCCATTTTGTGTACTACGAGGAAATTAGATATATGTGTTTATTTGGGGTCATCTCTCTGTTGACCGCGTTTGACTTGTGATAGGTGATGAGGGATATCCGGAAGGATTAACTCTTCGTTACCACCCTTGGTTGTGATGGATGGCAAGCGGCTCTTGGGAAGAACCGTTACTTGTATATTTACGATTTTAATTGCCCGTAGGAATTGTGCACATAGCCGTTTTGTGCACATGGTTGTGAGTAATAGTCGGTTTTACTCACACATTGGTATTAATAGTGCGGTAGCCGTGTTTCACTCACATATTGTTGGTAGTGTTGCAATAGCCGTTTTTGCGCACTACGGATATATCACGATAGCCGTTTTTGTACACCTTGAGTTTTGTATTGAATAACCTTCTTATTGCTAGTATTGAAAACTACTGGTTGTATACGCCGGTGGTTCGGTCATGAGGACCATGTTGTGTGACTAGTGATACAATAGCCGTGTTCTGATCAAATACTTGCGGTAGATGCGTATTAGCCGTGTATGCGTACTAAGAGGGGTGTTAGGTGGAAGGTGTTATCCGTAAGGATTCATTTTTACTTGGCCTTCATCTTTTGGGTTGTTGACATTAGGCTGAGACTTGGTGGTTTTTAGCATTGTACTTGGTAAGGGTACGCTAGGGGATTGATATCTTGGCACGAGATCGGTTAAGTTCTTCCCGATATAAGGGATTGAGCAAACTTTGTGCTCGGAATTGTGGACTTTAGTAAATTGCGGGTGACAATTTGGTTGTTAATGTTGACTCTTAGAGAATGATTGCCTAGAGAAGTTGGAAGAATACGTGACGACTTCGCGTATTCTAAGTGATCATTATAGACTTCGGATGTTGTGTGTATTGCACGTTTCGGAATGTGTGCAAGTGTGTATTTAGTTATTGGAATAATCTTCGAATTAATGATTAATTGACGATTCGATTTCAATGGCAGTTTTGTGATTGTGTGGCGAGTGTTGTACGCTCTTGACGACCACTTTTTTCTTTTATGATTTTGGGGGTGTACGTGGTGTGCCGTTCTAGAGGCATTTCCGTTAATCGCGTTCGTGTGCGAGTAGAGTCTTGGTGGTTAACTATCCTTATGTATGTAGGTAACCGGGTTAATGGTTAGGACCAAGTTGGAAAGGTGTAAGCCTTGGTGTTCCAAGCGCCTCCTTAGTGTTGAGATGGAATATAAGTAGACTAGCTATGCGGACTAGGTGGATAGTGACTAGCAGGTGCCGCTAGGAAGTCATGGGTGTCGAGCCGTAAGGTTCGTTAGATTTGTGTGACCGCGTGTAGTTAGGTGACGTGTGACATCAGGAGTAGACCCCGTAAGGGTCGAGTCTGGGAGACTCGGTGTTAGTAATCGGAGTTGGATAACAAAACGTCAGGTGCCTCCTTATACCTACTAGTGTAACTTTTGACCCCGATGATGTGATTGCTTTGATTTTGGGTACCAGTGAGAAACTCGAATTTACAACGGTGGTATAGTGTGATGTTTAGCGAGCGTTGACACTCAAATGATTTGAAAGACCGAGGTTCGAATATCTTATAGCGAGTCCTTGGAAAGATTATTTAGTATGACCAACGCCGGAGAATGAGGAAAAGTTCCTATCTAGTAGACGTGATGAGCGAACGGGTGTCGCTCATTTAGGAAAGGAAAGCTTCGATGATCTTCGAAAAAGTCCCAAGTTGGACTTTGGAGTTAATTGCGAAGGTAGTTAGCGACGTGAGACGGTATGGCGAAGTTCCCGATAGAGGGATACGAGAGATTTTCGAAAAGTGTCGGGATGATTCCCGAATATTCCACGATTGATAGGCGTGACAACAATGATTGTCGGTGGATTGTACTACTTTTAGGACGATTGTGGAGTGTAGGGCACGAGTTTGGATACTCGGCGTAAGAGCAAACGGTTGTAGTTATTGGGTCTCGTGGGTTGATTACCCGATATCGTGAAATGATGGAGTGCTATGGCTTTTGGAAAGATATATTATGATGTTTTCACGGTGTATTTCCGAGTGAGTGGTAAGAATTTTGATCGAATGGAAGTGTGAAGTACGGTTGTTGTATTATGATGCGTTAGTGTACGAAGTGAGAACCCGGATGAGTGATTGCTACAAGTGTAATTCCGCATTGGAGATGGAAATGTTCAAGGTAGAGTGCTTAACTTCTAGTATTTGGTGCGGATCACGAGGACGTGATCCAATCTAAGTGGGGGAGAGTTGTAAGACCCGAATATTTTATTGTACTTATGTGTGTATAAGTTATTCAAGTTGTGGGGTTTAGGTTGTATTTAATTAAAAGGCAAAAGAAGCTGAACTGGGCATTTGGCGCGCCGCGCGGCCTTATGGCGCGCCGCGCGACCTTATGGCGCGCCGCGCCATTACGGGCTGACAGCTCACTTTGTTTTTAATTAGATATTATGAGGGCAATTGGGTAAATTCACTTGAGGGCCGACCTTAAGGCCCTAGATCAGTTTTGGGGAGCCTCATAACTCCATTTTCATCTACTTCACTTCTTCCAATTTAGTTTCTAGAGAGAGAGAGATTCTTAGTGAGGGAAAGCTTGAATCAAGGAAGAAGGAGGCGATTTCGGATCAAAGTGCGGGTATTAAAGTTGTTCATCTTTCCTCTAGCTACGTTTTGATCATAGTGGTATGCTCTAATCTTGATTTCCTTGTTTAATTTGTGAAAGGGTTAGAGTTAGGGTTAATGATGAACTTAAAGCCCATTTGTGGGTGAATGGGGTGTTTTTGGATGAATTTGGGTCATGAAGACTCAAAGATGACTAACTAGGGTTTTCAAGTGTTAGATTGATGATTATGAACTTAATTGGTTAGTTAAAGTACTAGAACACTTTAACGATATGTAAATGGGTGTTATTGGGTATGGATGACCCAAATGGGTGTGTTGACTTTGAAATGGGTCAAATGAGTCTTTAATGACCTAAGCGGCCTAGCAAGTATGAAAACGAGTTAGCCTTGTGACCTAAGTGTGTTTTAAACCCATTTTGAGGAATGATTAGGGTTTTGGTGTGTGTTGACCCAATTTAGGGTTAAGGGTGCAAATGGGTTGAAATTGCACATTGGGTCAAAATGGCTTAGAATGGTGAAAGGGTTTGGTTGACCGACTTGAGTTTGCATTTGATTATATGTATAATGTGATAGGTACGTTACTTTGAGGTTTCGCAAGCTCGGGTATCTTTTCACAAGACTTTGAGGTGAGTGGAATAATTATATGCGTATGTATATAATGTATCTATTTGTTGTAGCGTGAAATGTGTAGTGTCGAGGTGCTAACACACCATGTTTCACGTGAAGAGTGTAGCATCGAGGTGTTAAGATGCCACTCGGGTGTAGCATCGAGGTGTTAAGATGCCACCTAGGAGTGTAGTGTCGAGGTGTTAAGACACCACTCCGTAAATTAATGAGTGATGCATCGAGGTGTTAAGATGCCACTCGGGGTGATGTGCCGAGGTGTTAAGGTGCCACCCTAGGGGTTAGTGGTGCGAGGTGTTAAGTGCCCTAACGGATGTTGTGAACACCGATGGCGTTTTCGCGAGCGCCGTTCCCTTGTACTATTGGTTAACCATGGTTATTTGTGTGGTAAGCATATTATATTATTCGAGTTATATTTATATGCAGTTGTTATGCTAGCTTGTGGTATTAGAGGTTTATAGCTTGTTATTGCGACGATAAGCTAATTGTGTTTGTTAGCATGTTTGCGGTTTGTGTAAGTGTATGCAAGTAGGTATAATTATATATGTATTCGTATAATTATTGCATTCACTAAGCTTTGCTTACCCTCTCGTTGTTTACTATTTATATAGGTTCGGTTGTGGACAAGGGTAAGGGCATTATCATGGATTAGAGATCCCGCTTGTTGATTAGGGGACGCTTTTTGGAAGTGTTAGTTCTTGGAGTTTGACCGAGACTTGGGTAGTTTAATCCCAAACGCCATGATAGTAGTGTAGTTTGGTACTTAACCTTTTTGGCGGTCGAAACTCATATTTTGTATTAAACTCGTAAAACGGCCGAAGTGGGCCCCGCTTTGTAAAACTTATTTTACGTTTGAATTGTGTTAGTTTTACATATTTGAATGTGTGGTTAAAAGCGTGTCGTCTAAAAATGTCGGGAACTGGTCGATCTTTTTCGCATTTTGAAACTTTCCGGACAGGCCCGAATGGCGCGCCGCGCGGCCATCCTGGCGCGCCGCGCCACTTCTCTGTACAGCAAAAAAAAAAATTATTTTGTATTCTGGTCGCGGTTTGGTTTGGGTTGTTACAATATATATATGTACATGGGTTATATATATATATATATATATATATATATATATATATATATATATATATATATATATATATATATATATATATATATATATATATATATATATATATATATATATATATATATTGTTTTATAAAACAATTTACATATTATAATACCCATCATGTGTGGCAGAATTTTGGACTCCAAGAGAGACCACACATGCTAGTTTTGCTACTTCCTATATACACAACTTCATATGTGCATGTCCTAGGAGAGAGGTGTACATTTTGACCAATTCTATCAAGTGATAAACAAGCAAAAAAAACTGGACAAACACCTTCATTTTTTCTGCAGTCTGGCCGTGGCTTTTGTGGGGGTAGAAGGGGTTCTTAAATTTTTTTTTTGCAAGCTATATTCAAGTGTAATTAAATCCTAACCAAAGCTAGGGTGTTGGTGCACAAGTTTGGGGTATAACTACTTGAGGTTTCATACTTTTGGAGCTCCATTCAACATCATCATCTTCATCATTTACTACCTAGCTTGGAGAAGGTATAAACTCCTTTCTTACTTGTAGTTTGTAAGTATGTTTCACAACTTGATCCTAATTGGGATTTAACTTTAATTGGTTAAAGATTAACAAGTTCTTAATATGGTAATATACTTGCTTCCATTTTATTTGATTCTTAAAAGGTTTTAAGTATTATGTTACTTGTTAAATCCCAACAGTTCGGGAAGATGTTAACTAATCTTTCTCAATCCACTCCTCAATTCTAACCAATTGAGATTTTGTTTCACTATGATGCTCCAAACTCGGTGGAGTGTCCGGATACAACACTAGCTCCTCGATAAGCTGCAACTTATGAACCTTTACGTCCCTTTGAAGAATTCACAATCACCAAATGCTCTTACCACAAGTTTCTAATGCTTCCTCTAAGTGAAACCTCACATATCTTCTAGATCCCTTTAAAAAGATAGTTTACAAGTAAACTCACAACTAAGTTTACAATCACTCTTGCTTGAATCACTCTAAATAGATTACAATAATATTTGAATGATATCAGTAAATGTATGGAAATGTAAGTGCACGAGGTGAGTCTTCAAGTGCTCCAAGGTTTGGCTTTTATAGGCAGGAGAAATTTAAACCCGGATGACTGCGGCTCACCTCACGATCGATCGTGGGTTGACCGTGCAGGTCTCTGACCTCTAAATTTGTAGCCGTTTGAGATCTTTAACTTTGTCATTTTTCCTTATTGGATGGATGTAATTAGATGCCAAAAACATCTGAAAAGGCCTGTATTACCCCTTTTATCTTGGATGTATTCTTTAAGGTTGACCTTGGCTTAAAAGAGGAAAGTCACATTGTACTAGAGGTGTGTCATTGATTTACCTTTAAGGCAAATGCAAAATTTTGATCCCATGATAACCACAAGCTTCCAAACTTCAAGTAACAAGTCTTCAAGCCTTTTGTCAACATTAGTTTTGCAAGTATATGCATTCATTGGTTACTTGCAACCTTCCAAATTAGACCAACTTGTTTTACATGAAGACTTTAGGGAGTTTACACTAAATACCTATTAAACATGTAAGTCATGCTTAATGGTTAATCCAGTGGAGAGCATCTCTTTAATTGGGACTTAATGACCATCTTAAGTATTTCATTACTTTTAATTTTGATTTTAAAAGATAACTTTTGAAAAGAAGAACTTTTAGCCATACTTATGTGTTTAACATTAATCACAAACTAAAAGTGTCATTAAAGCGTCATTAAGTGTGATTAACCAAGATTAGTGTTTTAGTGACCAAAACTCATTTGGATATGAAGGATGCAACTATTCTAAGCTTGTTTAAATAAGTTTTGTAAATTATAGATGCCCCGAAGTAGTCAAACATTTTTCGATCAAAAATCCGGACAGGAGAAACTGCGGTCAACCTACGGATGACTGTGGAGTCGACCGTGCATCTTTTTCGTGGAATAAAGGCACAGCGCATCCCAAGGTCTGACCTGCGTGGAACGACCCATCCTAATCCATCCGGACGAAGTCCATATCGATTACAAACGATTCACAATAGTTTGTTACATCGCGAGGTACTTGACCTCTATATGATACAATTTTTCAAACATTGCATTTGTTTTTAAAAGACAAATTTTCATTTCATTGAAAATTGACGGCATGCATACCATTTCATAATATATCCAACTATAATTGTTTTGTAATAATCTTGATGAACTCGATGACTCGAATGCAACGTCTTTTGAAATATTTCATGAATGACTCCAAGTAATATCTCTAAAATGAGCAAATGCACAGCGGAAGATTTCTTTCGTACCTGAGAATAAACATGCTTTAAAGTGTCAATCAAAAGGTTGGTGAGTTCATTAGCTTAACATAAATAATCATTTCCATCATTTTAATAGACCACAATATTTTCATTTCCAGTTCTCATAAATATATGTCCCATGCATAGAGACAAAAATCATTCATATGGTGAACACCTGGTAACCGACATTAACAAGATGCATATAAGAATATCCCCTATCATTCCGGGAAATTCTTCGGACATGATAAAAATGATTTCGAAGTACTAAAGCATCCGGTACTTTGGATGGGGTTCGTTAGGCCCAATAGATCTATCTTTAGGATTCGCGTCAATTAGTAGATCGGTTTACTAATTCTTAGGTTACCAAGCAAAAGGGGCATATTCGGCTTCGATCATTCACCCATATAATGTAGTTTCAATTACTTGTGTCTATTTCGTAAAACAATTATAAAAATTGCGCATGTATTCTCAGCCCAAAAATATAAAGGGTAAAAAGGCAAATGAAACTCACGATACTGTATTTTGTAGTAAAAATACATATGACGGAACTGAATAATGCAGGGTTGGCCTCGGATTCACGAACCTATATCATTTGTATATTCATTAATACATATAATCAAAATCGAACAAATATTTATATTATTGTTAGTGATAATTTTTATATTATTAACTTATATATTTTATTATATATTTATTTTTATATACATAATCTTTTGTTTACAGAATAATAGTTATAGTAATACTAGAGTAATATTAATAATAAAAATGATAATAATTATAATACTTAATATTATTAATTAAGATAATAATGGTTATGATTTCATTAGTGATAAAAGTAAGGATAATAATCCTAATAATATACTTATATTAATAGTAATGGTTCTAATATTTATAAAGTGATAATAATAATGTTAATAAAAATAATGATATTAATAATGATAATAATACTAAATTGTATCATAATTATAATAAATATGATAAGAATAGTTATAATAATTTTACTAATTCCATTAAATCATATTTTGATTAAAATTCTAGTCATTTTCATAATAATAATATTTATATCAAAATTTCTATATTTAATTTTAATAATATTATGAAAACCTTTATCTTCATAGTCATGATAATTATAATCTTTGTAGTTATTAACTATGGCTTCTCATAACCTTAATTTGTATAAAAATTATAATTTACGTGTATTCATATAATTATAACGATTTTCTATAATTTTTAATATAACAACTTTTATTATATACTTATTTTATTAACCTGTTTACTAACCCTGAAATCATATTAATAACACTAACAATAATAATATAATGATAATAATACTAATAATAACAATAATAATAACAATCATAATCATAACAATAATAATAATTAATAATGATACTAATATTAGTTAGTAATAATAATAATAATAATAATAATAATAATAATAATAATAATAATAATAATAATAATAATAATAATAATAATAATAATAATAATAATAATAATAATAATAATAATAGAAATAAAAGTTAAAAGAGTTATACCCTTAAAGGCTTCAAGTAAAAAAGAAATGCTCAAGACGGAACTCGAACCCATGACCTCTCGAATAACCGTTAACTCATCAAACCATCTGGGCTATTGCCCCTTTTCTGAATTATTACAGAACACATAAATATATAACATGTATTAAGTTAACTCGATTTCTTCTTCTTCCTGAATAAATCAACCAGAGCTCAATTCCCATTAAACACGAGTTTCTCGTTTAATTTAAGACTTATAACAGATGCAAAAATGTTCTGTGCTTGTTTGAATTACCAGAAATGAAAATCCAAAACAAATTTTAAGCAAGAACAGGTTTGAAAACACGATAACAACCCAACATGTGATTTTGAAATTTAGAATGTTTCAGACCGAAGTTTCTACATGAAAATGATTGTAATTCTATCCTAGAAACTTCCTGTAACTTCAATTGATCCTAAAACATTACAACGAATTCGAATTTAAGCAAGAACAATACGTTTGACTTTTTGAATTAAATCTTTGACTCTCAAATTAAAACTCAGTTTAAGGAATTGGAGTTTGAAAATTTGCAGAAGGATTGAGTAATATATTCCTAACAAAACCTCATTTATACTTTTTGAAATAAATTTAGAAATCGAGCTTTGAATTTTTGATAGCAAGAACAGAGGTATACATCCTGGGTTCTTGATTTTTCTTTTTTAAATCTCCAAAATTGGTAACTGTAATTAGTGTAATTAATAATGGGAATGAAGAAGTGAAGAATTGTGATATTGACAGATAATCATTCAGATGATTTAAAGCCCATATGGTCGACAAGTAATGTTCATCAGGTACATTAAGAAAAATAAAAAAAGAAAGCAGATAACAACCCTTAACTGCTTTTGGATTGTATTCGAGATTCGTTTTAGACTGATAACCAGATAGGAAACAAATTACGTACTGATTGAAAGTGATTTGAAACCAATTTCGTTCTGTGGTGATAATTTAATTCAGTGTTTTATTTAATTAGAATTATTAATAATAATACAGATTATTTAATGGGTCTATATGTATGTATATAACAGAATATACGTATATGTATATACTCTGTATATATGTTTATATATGTATATTCGTATGTCATGTATGTATATGTATATATATCTGTAAGTGTATTAATAATATCACTAATACTAATAATAGGTATATACATAATAATACAATTAATAATGATGATAATAATAGAAATAATTCTAATAATTAATAACTAATAATTTGATAATAATACTAATAATATTACTAGTAATTTTGTTAATAATAATAAATAATAATAATACAGATAATAATAGTTATTAATGATAATATTCATAATAATAATAATAATGTCTAATAATGATACTTATATTAATCATAATAACTAGCATTATAACTTTGCTACCAGTTATAATGATGATATTAACAATGATTACATTAATAACTCAAATGTTTCAGATTTCAGTATTATCATTTTGATAATATTAATAATGCCAATATTAATATTAATAATAGTAATGAATATAATAACTATAATTAAACTTGTAATTACATTTAATATATTAATATTACAATTTATTAATTATATAATATTTAATAATCATATCATATGTTACATGATAATATTTATAAATTATTTAATTACATTTTAATAATTGGTGATAATAATCATATATATATATATATATATATATATTCTTTTTAATAGTATCATAATTATTCTATTTATTATTTTACATTTTTAATTCTAATTGACTAAAGGTATTTTATTAATTCAAAATATTATATATATACTTATATTTATATTTATATATATACTTACATATTTGTTATACACAATTGTTCGTGAGTCGTTGGAATTGGTCAAAGGTTAAATGAATATATAAACACAGTTCAAAGTTTTTGAGACTTCAATAATACAGACTTTGCTTATTGTATCGAAACCATATAAAGATTAAGTTTAAATTTGGTCGGAAATTTTCGGGTCGTCACAGTACCTACCCGTTAAAGAAATTTCGTCTCGAAATTTGAGTGAGGTCGTCATGGCTAACAATAAAAATGTTTTCATGATGAATATGAGTTGATAAATAGATTTTTATCATCATTGAGTAATGTGGATAAAAAAATTCGATTATTCGAAGAGTACGAATGAAGCTATCACAAAAGATTGAAATAGGAAAAGTAAAAATTCGTCTTAACTTTTGGCAGAGTTAGGGTTGAATTCCGAAATTCAAGGGATTTAAAGAAAATCTTCAAAATCTAAAAGATTTGATTCTTCGGCAAGTAAGGAAATTAAGATCTCTATAATTAAATACGATGATCTGCCTCGATTACTCTGTCTGATATTTCCATTATAAATTAAACTCTTCCGTTCCATTATTCTCACCATTCCTATACTTTCTTTCTTAGTTCATACATTCAAAAGATCGTAAAAATGCTTAATCTCATTCTAATCCTTGATATTTTCCTAATTATTATTTCTGTCATCCTTCTTTTCAATCTTCTACCAGAAAGATATGGTTACTTCTACTATTACCTTGGGATGATACTATTCTTAATTCTACCGTGTCTTTATATTGCTATTCGTATTAATATCCACGGTTTGTAATCTCCGTGTTGTTATTGGGCTTTATGTTTTCTCTTATATTTTGGAGCTCTTTGCCTTTTTATTATCTTCTCAACCTCTAGTAGAATGAGTAATGGTTCAGAATTCGTAAGTATGGAGTTTCGAATGAACTTAATGTTCTAAACAAGAAAGAACGTAATAGCACGATTTGATTTGTCAAATTACCAGAATCACTGAGAATAGAACTATCAAGAATATATTTTCTTGTTATGTTCAGAAATTAAGTAGAATGAAAGAGTTATGTAACATGGCACATGATGACGGTATGATCTGTGAATCATCACGTTCCATTTAGAAACTCAGCATGACTTCTGTAATATAATCACGTTGATCAAGTGTTATTATATTAAACTAACTCATGCTTCAGTTCCCAACACTACTTCAAAAACATTCATAATTTAAACTCGAAAGTTTACAGAATATAGAAACTAACAGTTTCTTATATGATGCAACACTGATAGCGCGAAGAGATAAATGATTTCAGATATGATTAGTTATGAAAATATCTTCAGAAATGTCGAGGATATTTATAATGAAAGATATGATAATATCTTAGAATATCTAAGATCAGAGGATGATGAAGAATATTGTCTGCAAGGGTTTAGAGTAAGGAGCAAGATATTCGCTAAAGACTTTAGCAGGCATTGAATCATTTGGATTCTTTGAAGGCAAGTTTAGTCTTAGTGATTTGTCCACGGCTTCCTTCATAGTTTCTCATAATCCATTTTTCGGTACTAAATTTTCTATTGAGAGTTTTCCAACCATCCATTCTTTATTAACATACCTTCAACGGTTAAGGTCGTTTATAGTTGTCTACAGTTTATGCTGCTGCATTCAGCTTTTTCAAAATTCCGAGTAGTAATTCGCAGACTAGGTGCTTTTCAGAATTTCAGAATGGAAAATCTTAATTCCAAGAGATAAATGCTATATGTATACGTTTAACTGTTGATGTAGAGACATTGCGAGATTCAAAATACTGATTGCTATTTCTCGGTAATTGGTATGGTAATTCTTGTTATCAGATGCAGATGAGTAGATGATAGGGTTTCAATGAATATAATAACTTTTCAGAAAGTCAAAGATCAACGAAGTTGTTGGTAAGTTTACTGTTAATGTGGTGAGATATAAACGGATCCCCGGTAACGATGACAAAAGGCGAACTTATATATCAAAGTTATAGTAGAGTTCATTCGAATGAGAAGTCGAAGTTGATTTGCTGAAGCTGTGACAAAATTGGCTAATTTGGAAAGGGATTGCAAAGTTACTTTCGGTAATAATAACGCCAAATGAGCTAGCACAGATACGTGTTAAACGTTTGCTCAGGTTCCGAGGGTTTTCAATTGCATAATTATATGTATCAATCTTTTCTTCTGTAGATGAAGTGCGGTTGGTTCATCCTCTCGATTGAGGTGTTTTCAAGAATCATGAAAGGTTTGAACGCGGATTGTAATCATCAAAATATAAATGAGGTTTAAAATGAAATCAAGTGGCAAACTTGTAGAATTGTTTAGTTTCATATGTTATAATCAATATTTTAATTCATTTTAATTGTCTAATGGTATTAGTCCACAGTCGATAGTCCACATTTAACAGTCCAATAATTCATGTATAGCTTAATATATAATATTCGAATTAATTAATACGTATCGTGACCCGTGTACATGTCTCAGACTCGATCACAACTCAAAGTATATATATTATTATAGAATCAACCTCAACCATGTATAGATAACTCCAGCATTACTGCATATAGAGTGTCTATGGTTATTCCAAATAATATATATATATATATATATATATATATATATATATATATATATATATATATATATATATATATATATATATATGCGTGTCTATGGTTATTCCAAATAATATATATATATATATATATATATATATATATATATATATATATATATATATATATATATATATATATATATATATATATATATATATATATATGCGTCGATATGATATGTCAAAACCTTGTATACGTGTCCCGATATTTAAAGTGCGTAAAAATAAATAACAGAAATAAAATGATGATAAATAAAGTGCGTAAAGTAAATAACAGGAATTAAATGATGATAAATAAAATTGCAAGAATGTAAATTGCGATAAATAAAATATAATCAGTTAGCTAGGAACAGTTAGCGTGGATTCTTAACAAAATTTCTCATAGTTAATTTGTCTGTTTCTAACAAATTTTATTTTGTCATATGTTTTCTTCATTATGCCACTTGTTGGATTCTGATAGGTCAAAATCCAAATATGAAATTAAATGAAAATGGTTATTCTGAGGTGAACGGATACGTATATCGGTGGTTGTAAGTAGGATAGTAAATGACCGTTGAATCAGATTGGAAGAATGTACTGTGTAACTTATTAATGTGAAATTTAAATATTTCTCGGGTATTACCTACCCGTTAAAATGTTTTCACCATTAACAGTTTGCACAAAAGAATTTTTAATTACAATCTTTATGAAAACATATATACATATATATCTTCTTCAGATGTATTCATGGATTTAATGAGTTAATATAACCTTAAACTCATTTGATTTACCGTTAGGACCAGAATACATAATCTCTAAAACATTAGAGATTACATAATCGCCATGTAAAACGAAGATAAATGATGTAGAACGTCATGTAGAACGATGATTATTCTAGAGGTACATAATGAGATGTTGAGGCGTGCGATGTTGATACTTGGGTTGTTGGTGGTACTGTTGGTGCCCGTGATGTTGCTGAAACTGGTAAGTTATGCACCATATTCTCCAAATTGATTACTCGAGCGCGAAGTTTGTTGACTTCTTCTATTATTCTGGGATGATTATCGGTTGGAACGAGCGAATGAATAAGGTTTAGAATCTGAGATATTATGTAATCATGACGAGATATTCGAGAAATGAGGGTGAAAATGATATTTCGGACTGGTTCACCGGTAAGTGCTTCAGGTTCTTCGCCAAGAGGTGAATTTGGTTGATGAAAAGGATCACCCTCTTTTTGTCTCCAATGATTAAGTAGGCTACGAACCCATCAGATGAATTGGTTGATTCATTCTGGTGACACTGCTTTCGGAGCTTAGGTGAAACTACATATCAGAATAGCTTTCGGAATCCGAGGAATTCGAACTGGTTGAGGGATTCATCTCGTACGATCAGATGAAGGATTTTTCAATAAGAAATAGATTATAGGATGTAGATTAGTACTCTGTAATACATAATTTACATATGCATATGTAATACAAAAATCTCATAAGTTACGAAGGAATCTACGGAAGCTGTCAGGGAAAGGTAACAATAACAGATACGTTAAGATATGAATTCATCTATACACTGTCTATGCAATAGAGGCAGTAAGATGTGTCTAGACTTTAAGATGATAAGCTAATGATTCCCTAAGAATGATAAGCAGGTAATTTTCGACACAAAATGATAAGCAAAACTTTTGACATGCAGACACGGTCGAAGTCTAGACTCACTAATGCATCTAAACAACTACTAGTTAGACACACTAATGCAAGACCTGGTTCACTAAGACCACCGCTCTGATACTAACTGAAACGACCTGTCCTAATCCATCCGGAAAAAGTCCATATCGATTACAAACGATTCACAATAGTTGGTTACATCGCGAGGTACTTGACCTCTATATGATACAATTTTACAAACATTGCATTCGTTTTTAAAAGACAAACTTTCATTTCATCGAAAATTGATGGCATGCATACCATTTCATAATATATCCAACTATAATTTACTTAGTAATAATCTTGATAAACTCGACGACTCGAATGCAACGTCTTTTGAAATATTTCATGAATGACTCTGATAATGCTAAAAACGAACATATATTTCATAGCATTATCCCTCAAGAAAGACAAGATTTTGGTTGCAATTGTTCTATTTACAAGTGATATTCGTTTAAATAATAAAAGGTGAAGACAAAAGACAGATTCGACAATTTGAAGGCGCAAACGACCAAAAACCTCAAAAGTACAAAGTACAATCCAAGAGGTTCAATGTATTGATAAGAAACGTTTAAAAATGACAAGAGTACAAGTCGCAAAATGCAAAGTACAAGATATTAAATCATACGAAAGGACGTTCGAAAATCCGAAACCGAGACATGAACCAACTTTCAACGTACGACGCAACGGATCGGAAATAATAAATTAACTATGTATATAAATATAATATAATATATAATTAATTGTATAAATTATATATTTATATTATATTTATAATAAAAACCGTCGGCAGTCTTGAATCCTTTGTTTGGTGAGCTGAAATTGAGGGGACCGCACTCGCGGAGGTCTGAAGAACAAAAGGGACCGCACTCGCGGAGGTCCCATTTCCTATAAAAAGGGATGCAGTTCAACGATTTTAGATGGATATATATTTATATTTATATTTTCTTTACCCAATTTATGTATCAAGTGTCACTCCAAATCGTAATCACAATTTGTAATTTTAATTTTAAGTTAGTGATAATAATAAGGTTCGATTAGTCGAATGTTTTAAGGTTTTGTAAGTCGAAACTCTGTCCGTGTACCACTACGCTATTAATACCCACTGTAAGTTATGTTTATGTTATTTTCATTAATGTCTCGTAGCTAAATTATTATTATGCTTATTTAATGCCGAAGTAATCGTGATGTTTGACTAAATATTAAATTTGGGTAATTGGGCTTTGTACCATAATTGGGGTTTGGACAAAAGAATGACACTTGTGGAAATTAGACTATGGGCTATTAATGGGCTTTATATTTGTTTAACTAAATGATAGTTTGTTAATTTTAATATAAAGATTTATAATTGGACGTACCTATAAATAACCATATACACTCAATCGGACACGATGGGCGGGATATTTATATGTATGAATAATCGTTCATTTAACCGGACACGGGAATGGATTAATAATCTATGGAATTATTAAAACAGGGGTGAAATTATGTACAAGGACACTTGGCATAATTGATAACAAAGTATTAAAACCTTGGGTTACACGCAGTCGATAACCTGGTGTAATTATTAAACAAAGTATTAAAATCTTGTTACAGTTTAAGTCCCCAATTAGTTGGAATATTTGACTTCGGGTATAAGGATAATTTGACGAGGACACTTGCACTTTATATTTATGACTGATGGACTGTTATGGACAAAAACCAGACGGACATATTAAATAATCCAGGACAAAGGACAATTAACCCATGGGCATAAAACTAAAAATCAACACGTCAAACATCATGATTACGGAAGTTTAAATAAGCATAATTCCTTTATTTTCATATTTAATTGCACTTTTAATTATCGCACTTTTATTTATTGTCATTGTATTTAATTGCACTTTTAATTATCGTACTCTTTAATTATCACAAGTTTATATTATCGCACTTTTATTTATTGCAATTTCATTATCATTATTTACTTTACGCTTTAAATTAAGTCTTTTATTTATTTAATATTTTACATTAGGTTTTAACTGCGACTAAAGTTTTAAAAATCGACAAACCGGTCATTAAACGGTAAAACCCCCCCCCCCTTTATAATAATAATATTACTTATATATATTTGTATTTTTATAAATTAAAACTAATATAGCGTTAAGCTTTGTTTAAAAGATTCCCTGTGGAACGAACCGGACTTACTAAAAACTACACTACTGTACGATTAGGTACACTGCCTATAAGTGTTGTAGCAAGGTTTAGGTATATCCATTCTATAAATAAATAAATATCTTGTGTAAAATTGTATCGTATTTAATAGTATTTCCTAGTAAAAATAAAGCTATTTCATATACACCTCGCATTACATCAAGTATTTTTGGCGCCGCTGCCGGGGAACTTAAACGCCGAAAGCGCAACGCTAATGATATAAAAAAAAATATAATTTTGTAAAAGTTTTTATTAAGTCCTTCGTATAAAAATATAAGTTTTTTTTAAAATATAAAAATATAAAAATACAAAAAGAGTTTGTTAAAAAAATATATAAAGTTTAAAAAAAAAGTATTTTTACTTTTGAGTTTGAAAATAAGTATTTTATTGTTTTATAAAAATATTTAGTTATATTTATATTTTATATATATTTGATAAAACAGAAAAACATAAAAAAATAAAAAGAAAAAAACTGAACTTGTGCAAAAACGAACCCCTTTTCAGCCTAAATTTGACCCTCCGCGACTCGCGGAGCTTTTGAACTGGACCTAACCGCACTCGCGGAGGTCAATCTGACAGGTCAACCTAGGACTGCAATTAATACGAAATTAGGGTTTAATTAATTTAATTATTTAGTTTTTAGGGTTTTATTTAATTAATTAGTTTAGTTATTCATTTAATTTGTATTATTAAGTTATAGTTAGTTTAATTAATTTATAAAATTAATAGTTTTATTAAATAAATAATATAAAAATAATATTTTTATAAAAATTGTACTTTTTATAACTTTAAGTATATTTTTATATTTTGTACTTTTTTTTATTCGTTTTTAGCGTAATATTTGTATTTTTCGCTCGTATTTAGTTTTAAATCATAGTATTTGCCATAGTTATTTTTATTTCTAGATTTTTAGGCTTTGCCGTAAAATCCCTTAAGTGCTTTTTCTTTAGACTAAGATTTAGGTGCTTTAGAATTTTGCGACGCTGTTCTAAGTTTTTAGTACCTTTTTAAGATATTGCCATTTGGGATATAGAATTCATTGTAAGCTTTAATATTTTTAGACGTAACTTTTGATTCTTAGTTTTTAGTTGCTTTTTAAGTTTCGACGCGCTACTTTCTTATCTTTTATTTTTCGACGTTTTTCGACGCGCTCTTTTTCTCTCTTATTTCTCGCCATTCTAGTTTTAGGACATAGAATTTTCTATCTTCTTCTCTAAAATTTCTTTAAATTACAAAAAATTATTTTAAGCGGTTAAATTGATAGACATCAAAATTTTCTGGTTCGTAGTAATTGTTGGATTTGTACGTGGACTGGGTTATTGGAGCCAAATAGTACTCAATTATATTGAGACCAAACGAATCCTGCCCCTCTGCTACATCTTTTGGTTATTCGAAACGTGGGCAAAATCAGAAAAGTCTATTAATTGGATAATTTATATAATTTTTCTTTCTTTTTAAAAACTAATAGGATATTCAGTGAATGCACCGAGCAAAACGTTCACCACCTTTTGTACGTTCACCACCTGTAACTCGATCAAGACATCTAGCAAATATTGTCGCCGTTGATTTTTCTTCAGAATTATCATCCAGTCGACCAAGTACTCCAATTCAAATTTTCGATAATCCATTTTTTGAACCCGACCTCACAATTGAGAATCCGGAGAATATTCAGGGACAATTTATAGATCCTGAACCATTAATCTTTCCTCCGGAACCACCAATCATTCAAACAGAGATTGTTGAGGAACGATCCATTAAATCAGAATCCTATAGTGATTCAGATTCAACAAATTCAATTATGGAGAATCTGGAACCTCTAAGTATGGAAGACCGAATGAGAGCTAAACGCACTGGCCAAGGTCACGCAATTACTCAACCTGACATTAATGCGCCAGATTATGAAATCAAAGGACAAATTCTACACATGGTGACTAATCAATGCCAATTTAGTGGTGCACTGAAGGAAGATCCAAATGAACATCTTCGTACCTTTAATAGGATATGTACTTTATTTAAAATAAGAGAAGTTGAAGATGAACAGATATATCTCATGTTATTTCCCTGGACTTTAAAGGGAGAAGCCAAAGATTGGTTAGAATCGTTACCTGAAGGGGCGATTGATACATGGGACGTTTTAGTTGAAAAATTTCTTAAACAATTCTTTCCGGCATCTAAATCCGTAAGACTTCAAGGAGAAATTGTTACGTTCACACAGAAGCCAAATGAAACTCTATATGAGGCATGGACAAGATTTGGTAAGTTATTAAGAGGATGTCTGCAACATGGTTTAGACACTTGTCAAATAGTACAAATATTCGACCAAGGATGCGACATCACTACAAGGAAAGACATAGACATAGCAGCTGGTGGTTCCATTATGAAGAAAACAGAAACTGATGCTTATAAGATTATTGATAACATTGCTTCCCACTCACATAAGTGGCACCAAGAAAAAGATATCATTAGATCATCTAAAGCAGCTAGAGCCGATTCTAGCCATGACTTAGATTCCATTTCCGCAAAGATAGATGCTGTCGAGAGACGAATGGAAAAGATGACTAAGGATATACACTCAATACGAATTAGTTGTGAGCAGTGTGGAGGACCACATTTGACAAAAGATTGTCTCGGTATTGAACTAACAATGGAACAAAGAGAGAATGTTTCATATCTAAACCAAAGGCCTAGAAATAATTATTAGAATAATTATCAACCGCCAAGACTGATTTACAACCAAAACCAGAATTATAATCGAAATGTTTCATACAACAACCAATAAGGTCCTAGTAATCAACAAGTATCCAATAATACTTACAATCAGCAAAGACCTAATTTTCAAAACAAACCACCACAAACCGATGATAAAAAGTCGAATTTAGAAGATATGATGACGAAGCTAGTTGAATCTCAAATGCAATTTTTCACATCTCAGAAACAAACAATGAACAAAATGCTCAAGCATTTAGAAATCAACAAGCTTCTATTCAAAATTTGGAACAAGAAGTAAGTAACCTAGCAAGGTTAATAGGTGAAAGAAAATCAGGAAGTCTACCTAGTGATACAAATGCTAACCCCCGGAATGAAACAGCTAAAGCCATTACCATAAGAAGTGGTATTACACTTAAACCACCTGAAATACCTGTAATTTCTGAGGAAACTATTCCTACTCCACAAGAACCACAACCTGAACAAGATAAGGAAAAAGAACCGGTAGTTGAAAAGGTTAATGAAGATAACACAGTTAAGGCAAAACCTTATGTTAAACCATACCAACCACCACTTCCTTACCCAAGTAAAATGAGAAAAGAGAGACTTGAAGCCGAGCAATCCAAATTCTTGGATATGTTTAAACAGATAAATGTAAATCTTCCTTTCATTGATGTGATTTCAGGAATGCCTAGATATGCTAAATTTCTGAAAGATCTAATCTCAAATAGAAAGAAAATGGAAGAACTCTAGGATGTTACTATGAATGCTAATTGTTCAGCAGTGCTGTTGAATAAGATACCAGAAAAACTATCTGATCCAGGAAGTTTCACAATTCCATATTTTCTGGGTAGTCTTAGTTCAATAGAAGCATTGGCAGACTTAGGTGCTAGTATAAATTTAATGCCGTATTCACTATACACTAAACTAGACCTTGGAGAATTGAAACCAACACGAATAAGCATACAACTAGCCGATATATCAGTAAAATATCCTAGAGGGATAATGGAGAACATGCTAGTTAAAGTTGGTACTTTAGTATTTCCAGTAGATTTTGTTGTTCTGGACATGGAAGAAGATTCTCAAGTTCCTCTCATATTAGGAAGACCATTTTTAAACACGGCTAAAGCAATGATAGACGTGTTTGGTAAGAAACTAACCCTAAGTATAGAGGACGAGAGTGTTACCTTTTCAGTTGATAGAGCAATGCAACAACCGCAATCTGCAGATGATACATGTTATTATATTCAAACTATAGAATCACATGCAGAATTGTTAGAAGAATTTCCAGAATTACAAGGAACAGGAGAATGTTCTTTAGGAGAAGGAACTGAAACAATTGATGAAACTGAAATGTTAGCTACACTTATGGCTAATTGATATGAACCAACAACAGAAGAAATTCAAATGCTAAAAGAAGAAGACAGATATCGATATAAATCATCGATAAAAGAACCACCGAAATTAGAGTTAAAGCCACTTCCAAACCATTTGGAATACACTTATTTACATGGTGAATCTGAATTACCTGTAATAATATCATCTTCTCTTACTGAAAATAAAAAATCTCAACTCATTTCTGTGCTAAAAGCTCATAAACCAGCTATTGCATGGAAGATTCATGATATTAAAGGAATAAGTCCTTCTTATTGCACACATAAAATCCTTATGGAAGAAGGTCATAAAACGTATGTGCAACGCCAACGAACACTAAATCCTTATTAAACTGCTAGATGCAGGTTTAATTTATCCAATTTCTGATAGTCCATGGGTAAGCCCACTTCAATACGTACCTAAGAAGGGTGGCATGACTATCATCACAAATGAGAAAAATGAGCTTATTCCTACTAGGACTGTAACAGGATGGCGTGTTTGTATTGATTATAGAAAATTAAATGACGCCACCAGAAAAGATCACTTTCCCTTACCTTTTATTGATCAAATGTTGGAAAGATTAGCCGGAAATAGTTACTATTGTTTTCTTGATGGTTTTTTCGGATATTTTCAAATTCTAATAGCACCCGAGGATCAAGAGAAAACCACATTCACGTGCCCTTATGGTACTTTTTCTTACAAACGCATGCCATTTGGACTTTGCAACGCCCCTACAACCTTTCAAAGGTGCATGATGACGATTTTTCATGACATGATAAACAAATGCATGGAAGTTTTCATGGATGACTTATCAATCTTCGGTGATACATTTGAATCATGTCTAGTTAATCTTGAACGAATGCTTATTAGATGTGAACAATCAAATCTAGTTCTAAATTGGGAAAAATGCCATTTCATGGTTAAAGAAGGCATCGTTCTTGGTCATAAAATTTCAAAGGAAGGAATTGAAGTGGATAGAGCTAAAGTAGATGTAATTGCTAAACTTCTACATCCCACCAATGTTAGAGGAGTTAGGAGTTTTCTAGGGCATGCCAGTTTTTACCGACGTTTCATAAAAGATTTTTCTAAAATTGCCACTCCTAGAAAAGGATGCTTCATTCATCTTTTCAGATGAATGTATCAAATCTTTTGATATTCTTAAAGAAAAACTCACTAATGCGCCAATTATGATACCTCCAAATTGGAATCTACCATTTGAACTTATGTGCGATGCAAGTGATTTTGCAATGGGATCCGTTTTAGGACAAAGGATTGAAAAACGATTTCAACCTATATATTATGCTAGTAAGACGTTACAAGGAGCACAAACAAATTATACAACTACTAAAAAAGAACTCCTTGCTATTGTCTTTGCTTTTGACAAATTTCGTTCATATCTCGTTCTAGCTAAAACGGTGGTTTATACCGACCATTCTGCTCTTAGATACCTATTTTCGAAACAAGATGCAAAACCACAATTAATCTGTTGGATCTTACTCTTACAAGAGTTTGATATTGAAATCCGAGATAAAAAGGGAGCAGAAAATCTCGCCGCTGATCATCTTTCTCGTCTTGAAAATCCTGAATTAGAAGTTCTAAATGAATCAGCCATACAAGACAACTTTCCTAATGAATATCTATTGAAGATAAATTATAATGAAATTCCATGGTTTGCAGACTATGCAAACTACTTAGTATGTGGATTCCTTGAAAAAGGATTATCGTACCAAAAATGAAAGAAATTTTTTAGTGATATAAAATAATATTTCTGGGAAGATCCACATTTGTTTAAAAGTTGTCCTGATGGAATAATACGCCGATGTGTATTCGGAGATGAAGCTAGAAAAATCTTAAACCATTGTCACACAGGACCAACAGGAGGGCATTATGCGCCTCAACTAACAGCAAGAAAAGTTTACGATGCTGGATTCTATTGGCCTACAATTTACAAAGACGCACACCTTCTTTGCAAATCCTGTGATGCTTGTCAAAGGGCCGAAAAAATAAGTCAACGTGATAAAATGCCACAAAATGTCATTCAAGTATGTGAAATATTTGACATTTGGGGTATTGAATTTATGGGTCCATTTCCAAAATTTCATAATAATCTCTATATTCTCGTTGCCATTGATTATGTATCTAAATGGGCGGAAGCACAAGCTCTCCCAACCAACGATGCACGAGTTGTAGTCAACTTTTTAACACGTCTTTTTGCTAGGTTTGGAACACCGAAAGCTTTAATAAGTGATCGGGGAACTCATTTCTGTAATAATCAACTTGAGAAAGTTCTCAAAAGATATGGAGTAACTCATAAAATCTCCATTGCTTATCATCTACAGACAAGTGGACAAGTAGAAAATACCAACCGAGCTTTAAAACGTATTCTAGAGAAAATTGTAGGATCAAATCCGAAGGAATGGTCCATTAAATTAGAGGATGCACTCTGGGCTTTTAGAACAGCCTACAAAACTCCAATTGGAACCACACCTTTTAAACTCGTTTACGGAAAAGCATGTCATCTTCCAGTAGAAATTGAACACAAAGCATTTTGAGCTTTGAAGACATGTAATCTTGATTTACATGAAGCTGGACGTCTACGGTTAAGTCAATTAAACGAATTAGAAGAATTAAGACATGAAGCATACGAAAATTCGTTAATCTATAAAGAAAGAACGAAGAAATGACATGATAAAAGAATCAGAAGTTCAAAAGAATTTAAAGAAGGAGACAGAGTTCTTCTTTTCAATTCACGATTCAAGCTATTTCCTGGAAAATTGAAATCAAGATGGTCTGGACCATTCATAGTCAAAAGAGTTTTTCCATACGGAACAGTAGAATTAATAAATTCAAATGGGATTGAATTTAAAGTTAATGGTCACAGAGTTAAACATTACATAGATAGTCCGATGGAAGTTGACAACGAAGTTAATCACAATTTCAACACCACAGCTAACTAAGTGTGGGGAGAATCAAGTCTTTTAAGGATAATATGTATTTCTGTTAGAGTTAGATTTTCTGTTTTCGTGTAGTTCTTGAAAATGGAACCCGAATGGTCTTTCCCTAGCAGACCCTAAAGAACTAGTCTTCTCCCCCATTCTAAATTTTTATTTTTTTTAGGTTTTACGAAATGAAGACTTCCTGTGAATTAAACCATGGTCTAATGCTACATGCTTTGATTACTAAACGTAATAATGACACCCTTCCAAGTGAAATAGTATCATTAATCAGAGGCAAATTGGACGAAGTAAGAAAAGAATCCAGGTGCGAAAATAATAAGTTACAATTTGGTAAAGGAAAATCAAAATCCGCAGCGAAAAGAAGAGCACGACACCTTGAAAGATGTCACAAATGCGGAAAATGGTCACACGAAGGTAAATGTTCAAATAATCAAACCTATTCAAACACCGAATTTGTTACTTTATGCAGAGACGGACCGGTCATATGTTTAGAAGAAAAATCGATAAATGCTCGAGGTTACGCCTATGTAGCTATGGAAAACCAATTAGTCCGACTATCTTATGAGTGGGCTAGAGCATATCACTAAGAAATCTCTTTCACAGGTAGGTTTGTACAGTTTTCATTTTTATTTTTATTTTTATTTTTAACCTTTTGATAATAAACGCTAAATTGTTCGCTATAAAGTATTAAATTGATATTCGATAAAATTAGGTCTTGCGACCGAAATTATTGATATCATACAAAAATTTATTACATCACTGCGAAATTTAACGTTTATTCTTAAAGTATAAATATCTTTAATCAATCAACCAAAAATATTTCAAAAATTCGTCATGAGTTAAATTAGGTCATGGAACCGAAATTACTTTACCGAAAAGAGGGGCGCATATTTTTGATAATATTTGATTAATTAAAGTAGGATAAAAGCCAAAAAGATTTTTAATTTTATTTTTACCATGTTTTTAAAATTAATATATAAATATTAAATTAATATTGTGAATTTTTTTTTTTAAATTAATATATTTAAGTTTGTAAATATTTGAAAATTTTAATATTTTTAATATAAGTTTGTATGTATAAAAACAAAAATATAATATAAGTTTGGTGTGAATTTTTAATTATTAATATGAATTTTCAATTTTATGCATTTTAAATTTAAGTTTGGTGTGAATTTAAAAACAAAAATTTACTTTATTCCGCTAAGTTAAAAATATGATTTTTAAAATTCGTCGTGAGTTGAAGACTAGGTCATTGAACCGAAATTGCTTTACTCGAAGGAGGGACGAGAACTTTTATTATCATAATTTTTAACCTTATTGAATTAAAGTATGCCAAAAACATTAAAAAAAACCAAAAAAATCTTTGCTTTTGAAAATCAACGCTTTGAAATGACGAAATTTTAAAATTTTGTCGAGGGACGGACTAGGACATCGTTCCAAAACAACCTCGTCCTAAATAAAAGGAAAAACAAAATTTTAAATTTAATTTATGTTTTAAATAGTATAAGGTTTTTTTTTATAAAAAAAGAAACAGCAGACCACCGTGACTTGCAGTGATTTAAACGGGCCCACGACCGCACTCGCGGAGGTCACAAAACCCAAATGGGTTATCTGGTCGAACAGAGCAGTTCCAAACACACACACACACACACACATATTTTCACCCAAAAAACCCACAAAAAATCATCACAAATTCGCCATTTTTCATCATTTTTCATCAAATCTTTCATAAAATCGCAATGAGGAGACTATTATCAAGGAATTACACAAGGAAATCGGTAAATTTCTACACCTAAACACCATTTAATCCGAATTTTAGTGTTCATGAACAATTTCATACATAATTCGGTTTTGATGCTTTCTAGTGTAATAATGCTTAAATTGTTTGTATATTATGCTTGTATAACCTAGATTGATGCTATTTAACATGATTATAAGCTTTGAACTTCAATTTTTGAGTAATCTAGGGTTTGTGTTCTTGAGCAAAATTAGGGCTTTTTGATATAAACAGGTTATGGCCGAATTTTGTTGTTAGTTTATGCTAAATTGAGTAGTGTAACATGTTTAGGTTGCTAAATGATCAAAACTTTGATCCTAAACATGATTTTTGAAGATTAAAGTGGACTTTTTGAACCAAAATTGCATAAACTTGATTTAATTGATATGAATGCCATGAGGAACTTATTTAATTGTTATAATGATTGTTTTTGACATGTTTTAAAAGATAAATGCGAAGGAACTTTGTATACATTTTTGTAAAAGTATATTTGTAAAAGTATAGAATTGTTAATATTTTGAAAATGTGTATAGAGTTTAATATGGATTAAACATGTCATTGAAATTATTTAGATTTATGATTTTGCTAAAAATAATGCATATTTGGATGCACAAAAATTGTGTTTGATATATTTTGCAGACTGAAAGGGGTGAATCTTCATCCCAGGCTCACAATGCTCCTCCGGAAGATGCAGATCAACAAGAAATTAATAACCAATACCGACAAGATATGCCTCACCCAATTGTTTTATATTCAAACATTCATGAGGCAAATTTACATCCGAATTTGAGATTTGATAGATATTAGATAGACTATCTAAAATATCAAAAGAACCTACACAACCTTGTGTCTAATAATGTTGAGGTACCCAGAGTTATAGATTGGGAACCATTAGAGGTAGTGGAATTGGCCGAGCCAATCAGGGAATTACTTACTCAAAGGTATGGTAATTCTACTTTTAGTGATTGGGTAAGTTTATTCAACATGCGTAGACCTGTGTATAGAGAATGGTGTATAGAGTTATTATGTACTATTGAAATAAATGATTGGGTAGATACTTTAACCGATCGTAGTTTTCTTAGATTTTTATTAGGAGGGGAGATGCGCCATATGTCTTTACTAGATATGGCTCGGGCTTTACGTATATATACGCCCGAGGAGCTAGCATCTTATGATTGTCAGAGGTTAATAGTTTATGGTAGGAGGGTGGATGAGAATTTTTATACGAATGACGTATGGAGTAGGATGACTAGCCATCGCCGATTCCAGGGGAGATTATACTCTTATCTTGATATTGATAGAGCTGAATTAAGAGTAATCCATAGATTTTTGGCTAACTCGATTACACAGAGAGGTCACAATAAGGAGAAAATGACCTTACATGATTTATTTTACCTAAAGTGTATTCGAGACCCGAGAAGCTTTGTTAATATCCCTTACTGTGTTGGTTTTTATTTATCTAAAATGGTAGAAGGAATGCAGGACGGGAGTATAATAGGAGGAGGTATTTTTGTTACTCTCATTGGAGAGTATTTAGGTGTTGATAGGAACCAAGGGGGTCCATTACAGGTTTGTAGAGAACAGGATGAGACCATATGATTGCGGGTTTATGTGGGTGCTAAGGTATTGAAGAGTAGACACAACCAGGCATTGCCCTATGAAGGTAATCATCCTCAGGTAGAGAGAGGCTCAGACGAGGAAATGGAGGAAGCGGAAGACATTAGGGATGTCTTTCGAGATGCTATTCTTGACGTCCACGTTCGTATAGATGAGGAAGCAATGAAGAGCGCGGCCAGACATAGTATGTATGAGCAGTGGAACTTCGAGCAAGTATACGAGGATTATAGGCGACGCCAACACGATAGCTGGTTAGTTCATCAGCACCAAATCATGAGCCAGCTATCATATCAGGTACCAAATAATTATGTGCCTACTCGACCTGCTCATTTTCCGCCACACAACCCCGACATTTGACCACCCTTTAACCGGTATGACTATAACCAAGCCTATCAGAACACCTATAACCAACAATGGAACCCACCTGATGAGATGAACTGGAACCCCTATCCAGACTGATTTAGTTCCATTGGTTATTTTTATGATTTTTATGTTTTTATCTTTTTACTTATTCATGTTTAAACTTATGTTATTGGATATATTTATGTAATTTTTATTATTATTGTGTACTAATATTTCACATTTAGGATTTGAAAGTGGGATTTTAAGTCCCATTTCAAATTGCAATGCATGTTTATATTTGTATGTATGTATATTGTCAATTGTACAAAACAGAGTAAAACATCGAATTTTCAAAGACTGGCATTAAGTTCAGCAAAAGCTAGTTTTGACGACAAAACGAAAAACAAACATGATGAAACAACAATATGGAATGAACAAATGATGTGCATCATTTATCATTCAGCAAACAAATGCCAATATGTTTGGAAACTTTGGTAAAATTTAATCATTTTTCTACGCTAATCACCCTCAATAATTTAAATTGTTACTGACTTCTTGCAAATGAGGGCATTGCAAGATCTTAAGTGTGGGAAGGGGTTAAATTCTTTCGGATTTTTAAAATTTTTAACTTAAACACTTGGTTACCATTAAAAATACTAGTAACGTAGTAGTTGTATTAGAATCTAGTGCTCTCTGATAACAAAGAACAGCCCTAGTCTTATATACTGACTACCCACTTCTAGTATAATTTTTTAAAATTTTCAATTAAATGAATTCAAAATCATGTTTATACATATTTATGAACGATAAAACTAGGTGTTAACACCGAAATTATTGTTACCTCGGAAAGGACATAAATTGAGAAATAAACCAAAAGGTTAGAATTCATTTAAAATGGAATAGAGGACAATAAAAAGGCAAATAAAAGAAAATAAAAGCCAAGTGTGGAAAATTTTACCAAGTTATTTAAAACATAAGTCACATATTTTTGTAACAAATAATTGAAGATACTTTTGCTTTGGACTAAACTAAACAGTTTTACCCGATTTACTGTAAGAAAGATGGATCTACACGATGAATCAATTCCATCATTAAAAGGAAGTAAAGTCTTCCGAAAAAGAAACGCGCCTCTTGATTTAGGTCATGAAGTTGTCGTCCAGACCAGCTGTAGGTTGACGAAAAATCTAGAAAAGTCATCTCTAAAATCAGCAGGAAATCCACGGACCTCAGCATCAAACAGGGTCGCCAAGTGGTCAGACTTATCCTAACCATGAGATGTCATAACCCGTCCTTAACCATAAGAACGTGTTAGATAACGTATGATTTCATTGCGAGGTATTGACCTCTATATGCGACATTTTTTTAAAGAAAAACTGCATATATTATACATTACAAACCATGATCCTTATTTTTGATACAAGCTTTGGACAAAATAAAGATGATTATCGTTTAGCGATAATCTTCGACTTACAAACTTTACAAACGATAATAACAACCCGATTTCTAGCATATTTTACAACACAAGTTCTTGGATATGCAGTCTTATTTTTGACACAAATATGCGTACGCAAGATCCTGCTTAGATTCAACATGATGCAGCGGAAGCTTCTAATTATCACCTGAGAATAGACATGTTTAAAACGTCAACATAAAGTTGGTGAGATATAGGTTTAATGCCGGCAGCGATATAAATATAGACCACAAGATTTCATATATAAACATTTTAATAAAAATATTCTAAGTGGTTGAGCACTTGGTAACCATACTTAACATTTAATCACGTCGCATATTCCCTTTATTATGAAATCTTACTACACCGTACCAAGTGTAGTCACGAAACGAAGTACTGTGCAACCGTTGAATACTGGTCGTCCAGTCCGGTTGGGGTTGTCAGGCCCGATAGATCTATCAACAGGATTCGCGTTTACAATACCGCTGTAAATAACAGTTACCAAGCTACAGGGAAGTATGCCAGTGGTACAACTCAACGTAGAATATATTTTTCAGTTACTTGTGTCCATATCGTAAAACATAAAATACATGTATTCTCATCCCGAAATATTTAGAGTTTAAAAGTGGGACTATATACTCACTTTCGTCTTGAAGATATATATATAATTTGACTTGGTCTCCGGTTGATATCACGAACCTATCCATATATAATATATCAATACCTTTTCTTTTTAAACAAACGTCACATATATATACTTGTTATACTTTTAATACTTTGAATAATTCCTTAGTCCGTAGTTAGCAGTTCGTTGTTAGTAATTCAATTTTAATGGTTCATTTTTAGATGTTTAATATACCCGCAATGAAATAAATAAAACCCCCTAACGAAATAAATAAAACCCCATCGTATATGTATTGGTCGAGATTAATCTTGACCCATGGTACCGGTGTTGTCAAATGACGTGTTGCGTACATAAAGTACCGGTGTTGTCAAATGACGTGTTGCGTACAATCATGGGATCTTATGATTAATCTTCTCGTGTTGTTTACGGGTGATCCTGAACCATATAAAATTGAATTATAAGTACATATATATAAAATATCATGTTAACTTAAAAAGATGTGATTTATTTAATTTTTTCCCAATTATTTTCGTGGCTAAACTAGTCTTGGATATCCGATTTTGTTTCGGTCATAGTTTCTTCGTTACAACTCCGTTTTCGTTGATTCAACTTGCCATCTCCTTGGATCGAGTCCCTCTTTAAGACTATGAACTGTAAATACCTTAGTTTGTATTCAAAATCACACGACATAGGTCAAACTTTAGTGAAACTTATGAAGTTAATCATTTTCCATCATGTAAACAACCTCAAATGATTATTTTTCTAAAAATACTTATACTTTGAGTTAAATCATGAAATTTTTATGTGTTATCATATTCATAGTAAAAATCATTTTTCCAGAAAATAAACCTCCAATTCAAAGTTTAAGATGGTTTTTAATTATCCAACCCAAAACAGCCCCCGGTTGCACTCCGACGTCGTAAATTCAGTTTTTAAGGTGTTCTTTGAAAAACCAAGTTATACCTTGTTAAGTTAGCATATAATTAAGATATGTTACAGGTCTTGAAGTATTTTAAAAGTTAAGTTAGAAGGATCTATTTAGTTTGCGAACAAGTTTGAAATCATTCAAACTATGTTCTAGTTTATAAACTCTTATATATATAGCTTTAAATATATGAATTGAAAAAGAGTTGAAGTAGAGTTTTTACCTCAAGTTTAAAATGTAAAGTTGCTGGAAAGAAGTAGTAAAATAAAAGTTGAGAGAGTTCTTGCAAGTGTGTGTGAAAATTGGAAGTAAAATTTGGAAAATGAATGTGTAAAAATGAGTTAGAAATGGTGCTTATTTATAGGCTTGAAAATTTGGTTTTTAGTGAAAATATCTAAGATAAGTTAAAATTTATTATGTCATGAATGACATATTATTCCAATAATTGAAGATTTCTATTGGTATATACCAATAGTAAATACTTCTAGAAGCTGTGTATAGTACCCTAGATATACGTATAGGATTATTGAGGAAACGGAACGAGAATTCAAATATAACTATCTTTTGTAAATATACTTATATTGTTTTATGTATAAAAGCCCTTTAAAAATGATTAAATACATTACTTATACGATATATGTATAAACATTATAAATCATCAGTATTTATGTCAAATAACGTTACGTAGGTTATTGTTTTGAAAACTTAAGTTAGTAGTTTCAAAATATACTTATGACTTTTTGTTATTAATACAAAATGAGATATTAAAACATCCTTAGATCATGTTAAATATGTATGTATAATTATCATATATTGTATAGTTCGTGATATCATCGGTCAAACTAGACGGTCAAACGTTGTGTAAAACTCTTTTCAAAAACATAAGTCTCAACAATTTGGATTGCTTATCATGTTGGTAAGGTTTAATTTATGTAAATATTAATCTCATAAGTATAGAACGATCGGAAAAGTGCGGGTCGTTACAGTACCTACCCGTTAAATAAATTTCGTCCCGAAATTTTAAAATTGTACCTATTTTGCGTCATCGAGAAACAAGTGTGGATACTTTTGTTTCATCTGATCCTCTCGTTCCCAAGTAAACTCAGGACCTCTTCGAGCATTCCAACGAACCTTAACGATTGGTATGTTGCTCTGCTTGAGCTGTTTAACTTCACGATCCATGATTTCGATTGGTTCTTCGATGAATTGTAGTTTCTCATCGACATGGATTTCTTCAAGAGGAATGGTGAGGTCTTCCTTTGTAAGACACTTCTTAAGGTTTGAGACGTGAAAGGTATTGTGTACTCCGGCGAGTTGTTGCGGTAACTCGAGTCGATAAGCTACCGGTCCAATGCGTTCGATGATCTTGAACGGGCCTACATATCTTGGGTTCAGTTTACCTCTTTTACCGAAACGTATTACACCTTTCCAAGGTGACACCTTTAGCATAACCATGTCCCCAATCTGAAACTCTAATGGTTTCCTTCGGACATCGGCGTAGCTCTTTTGGAGACTTCGGGCTGTTTTCAATCTCTCCTTGATTTGTACTATCTTCTCAGTCGTTTCGTGTATGATCTCGGGACCAGTTAATTGTCGATCTCCTACTTCATTCCAACAGATAGGAGATCTACACTTCCTTCCATACAATGCTTCGAATGGTGCAGCTTTAATGCTTGCATGATAACTATTATTATACGAAAATTCTGCTAACGGTAGATACTTATCCCATCCGTTTCCAAAATCGATCACACATGCCCTGAGCATGTCTTCAAGAGTCTGAATCGTTCTTTCACTCTGCCCGTCGGTTTGCGGATGATATGCGGTACTCATATCTAAACGAGTTCCTAGTGCCTCCTGCAGTGATTGCCAGAACTTTGAGGTAAATCTACTATCACGATCGGATATAATGGAAATAGGTATTCCATGCCTTGAAACAATTTCCTTTATATACAATCATAATAGTTTCTCCATTCTATCCGTTTCCTTTATAGGCAAGAAATGGGCAGATTTGGTAAGACGATCAACAATCACCCAAATGGTGTCGTATCCCCAGGCAGTCTTTGGTAACTTCGTGATGAAATCCATGGTAATACCATCCCATTTCCATTCTGGGATTTCTGGTTGTTGAAGTAACCCTGATGGTTTCTGGTGTTCTGCCTTGACCTTGGAACAAGTTAAACACTCCCCAACATATGTTGCAACGTCTGTCTTTAAGTTAGGCCACCAATAATGTGTCTTAAGATCTTGATACATCTTTCCAACTCCAGGATGTATCGAGTATCTTGTCTTATGTGCCTCGTTCAATATCAACTTCCTTAATCCACCCAACTTCGGTACCCAAATACGGTTTGCAAAATATCGAATTCCATCTTCCCGTATAACGAGTTGCTTCTCATACTTCTTCATTATTTCATTTCCTATATTTTCTTTAGTAAGTGCTTCTCGTTGAACTTCTTTGATTTGTGAGTTGAGATTCATGCGAATTTTTATGTTCATCGCTCGTACTCGAATTGGTTCTCGTTCCTTTCTGCTTAGTGCGTCAGCCACCACATTCGCTTTCCCGGGATGATAACGAATTTCACAATCATAGTCGTTTATTAACTCGACCCACCTACGTTGCCTCATGTTCAGCTGTTTCTGATCAAAAATATGTTGAAGACTTTTATGATCAGTAAACACAGTGCATCTAACCCCATATAAGTAGTGTCTCCATATCTTTAACGCAAACACGACTGCTCCCAGTTCTAGATCATGCGTCGTATAATTCCGCTCGTGAATCTTCAATTGTCGAGATGCGTATGCAATAACTTTCTTTCGTTGCATAAGAACACAACCAAAACCTTGTCGCGAAGCGTCACAATATATTTCAAAATCATCGTTCCCTTCAAGTAACGATAAAATAGGCGCCGTAGTTAACTTCTTCTTCAGTAATTGAAATGCGTTCTCCTGCTCCGAGGTCCATTCGTATTTCTTCCCTTTTTGCGTTAACGCTGTCAACGGCTTAGCTATTCGGGAAAAATCTTTAATAAACCTTCTATAATAACCGGCTAAACCCAAAAATTGGCGTATCTGCATTGGTGTTTTAGGAGTCTCCCATTTTTCAATGGCTTCAATTTTTGCTGGATCAACCTGAATTCCTTTGCTACTAACAACGTGGCCAAGAAATTGCACTTCTTTCAACCAGAAAGCACATTTAGAAAATTTAGCATATAGCTGTTCTTTTCTCAACAACTCTAATATCAACCTTAAATGCTGCTCATGCTCTTGCTCACTCTTGGAATAGATAAGAATGTCATCAATGAAAACGATAACAAACTTATCTAAATACGGACTACAAACTCGATTCATGAGGTCCATGAATACAGCTGGCGCATTCGTCAATCCAAACGGCATGACCAAAAATTCGTAATGACCATAACGTGTCCGAAAAGCAGTTTTCGGAATGTCCTCTTCTTTGACACGTAGTTGATGATAGCCCGACCTTAAGTCAATTTTTGAGTACACACATGATCCTTGGAGTTGATCAAATAAGTCGTCAATTCTCGGTAGTGGATACCGATTCTTGATAGTTAACTTATTTAATTCACGATAATCTATACACATCCTAAAAGATCCATCTTTCTTTTTAACAAATAGAATCGGAGCTCCCCACGGTGAAGTACTTGGTCGTATGAATCCATGATCCAGTAATTCTTTTAACTGACTCTGAAGTTCTTTTAACTCGGACGGTGCAAGTCTATATGGAGCACGGGCAACCGGTGCAGCTCCTGGTACAAGATCTATTTGAAATTCTACAGATCTAAATGGAGGTAATCCCGGCAACTCTTCCGGAAAAACTTCAGGAAAATCTCTTGCCACAGGCACGTCGTTGATGCACTTCTCTTTTTCTTTCTTTTTGACTTTATTAACATGTGCTAAGATAGCATAGCACCCTTTCTTCAAGCATTTTTGAGCTTTCAAATAACTAATGAGTTTTAGCTTTGAGTTACCCTTCTCTCCATAAATCATCACCGGCATTCTATCCTTACAAGGAATGCGAATTGCCTTCTTGGCACACACAACTTCAGCTCCTACTTTGGACATCCAGTCCATGCCGACTATTACATCAAAACTTCCTAATTCTACGGGTATTAAGTCAATTTTAAATGTTTCTCCGGCTAAATTTATTTTACAATCACGGCAAATTTTATCGGCTTTAATTAGTTTACCATTAGCTAACTCAATCATGTACTTAGCATCTAGAGGTAATGATGAACAATTCAATTTAGCGTGAAAGTCTCTACACACGTAACTTCTATCAGCACCAGTATCAAATATAATAGATGCGGATAAGTTATTAATGGTAAACGTACCCGTAACAAGCTCCGGGTCTTCACATGCCTCTCTAGCATTAATAACAAATGCTCTCCCACGTGCAGGTCCGATATTCTTCTCTGGATTCGGGCACTGGCTCTTATAGTGACCTTGTTTTCCACACCCAAAACAAGTAATGGTAGCCAAAGCAGTTCTATTTGCATTGGTGGCAGGAGTCTTGGTACCATTTGTATTTGTAACGAGAGCCCTACAATCTTCAGCAAGATGACCCTTTCGATTACATTTGTTGCATACCACATTACAGTAACCAGAGTGATGTTTGTGGCATCGGTTGCATAAAGGATTTTGTCCTTTATAACCAAAGCTTAAACCACTACCCGCACCTTGCGTGTTTTCTTGTTTCTTAAAAGATTGTTGTTGGTTACCTCGATCATAATTTCCATTCCACTTTCTTTTGTTACCTGATACCTTCACATCAGTATTGGATACTTTCTTATCCATGATGACCTGATCCATTAGCTCGTTTGCCATGGTTATAGCTTCATGAATTGTCTTAGGTTTCGATGCTGTAACATTTGCCTTGACCTTTTTGGGCAAACCATCTTTGTACATTTCAATCTTCCGTTCTTCGGTTGGAACCAATTCAGGACATAGCAAAACTAATTCCATGAATCGCTGATTGTAGTTGGTGATTTCAGTACCAATAACCTTCAGACTTCGTAACTCATCTTCCAACTTCCTAACCTCGTTCCTTGGACAATATTCGTTGATTAACATTGTTTTGAATTCTTCCCACGGAGTATCATAAGCTACATCTCCTCCTACAGCCTTCACATAATTTTTCCACCACGAGAGTGCACTATCTTGTAAAGTGCACGATGCATACTTGGTCATGTCCTTTTCAACACAACCACTGATTTTAAACACAGTCTCCATCTTTTCTATCCACCGGGTTAAACCGATTGGTCCTTCTGTTCCACTGAATGATGAGGGCTTGCAAGCTTGAAAAGTTTTGTAAGTGCACCCCACACGAGGATTTGGGTTAACTGCAGCACCTCTTGCAGCCTCGACCCATAACATTCTGTCGTTCACTCGCTGATTGATGAGTTCCTGGATTTCTTGTTCCGTCATTCGGTTCAATCGCGCCATATTCTTCTATAAGAATGAAAAGAAAATAATTATTCACATGGAATATTATAGATGTAGTGTATATTTACAGTACATTATAGCTTATTAATAATATGAACCAGGTATTATTATAAAAGCCTTTTCTTCTTATTAGCGTTTTATAATTATATCTAGGGTAGTACCTACCCGTTAATGTCCATACTTAATAGCTTAGTACAGAATCAATTACTACCATCTAAATAATACTTAACCATGGAAAATTATTGCATTTCACACTTCACTATTTTACATATGCTTATCTTACATCGAACATTAAGCAAACCACACTAATAATATTATACAAAACATTATATGATCCCATGGTTTAATACGGCAGCGCATCGTTTGGTCTATTTTCTAGGACGTTTAGGTTCAAAGAATCGCTTAACGCTTATCCTGGCTGTCTGCCTATATTTTGGCTGTGGGACTGAAGAACTGGATGCCGGGATAGAACGAATAGGAATAGCGGGAATAGGGGTGGTAGTGTCTAGTGGAGTTGGTGCCACATCATCCTTACTAAACTCGGGATTTGAATTTTCTAATTCATTAGCCTTTCGTTTCTTTCCTAGTTCGAACTCTTCTTTTGTAATTTCCTGTATTTCTTCCTCGGGTTCACTTTCCTCCTCGGGTTCACTTTCCTCCTCGGGTTCACTTTCCTCCTCGGGTTCACTTTCCTCCTCGGGTTCACTTTCCGGGTTCTCTATAGTCGGTTCATCCGGAATTTGTGAGTCTTCCCCAAAGATATTATTTTCGTCATCGGATAGGTTAATGACTGGAACACCATCTGAAGATTCTGGTTCGGAGTCGCTGAACGTGATGATAAGTTTTGAGCCCGACATCTATCACACAACAACTAACCCATTAGTACTACATAATATTTACATATAAATTTTAACCAACAATGATAAGTAATGGTTTTTAAATCAAACCCGGTCAAAGTCCAGACTTACTAATGTATCCTAACGACTTATCAGTTAGACACACTAATGCAAACCTGGTTCGCTAAGACCACCGCTCTGATACCACATGTCATAACCCGTCCTTAACCATAAGAACGTGTTAGATAACGTATGATTTCATTGCGAGGTATTGACCTCTATATGCGACATTTTTTTAAAGAAAAACTGCATATATTATACATTACAAACCATGATCCTTATTTTTGATACAAGCTTTGGACAAAATAAAGATGATTATCGTTTAGCGATAATCTTCGACTTACAAACTTTACAAACGATAATAACAACCCGATTTCTAGCATATTTTACAACACAAGTTCTTGGATATGCAGTCTTATTTTTGACACAAATATGCGTACGCAAGATCCTGCTTAGATTCAACATGATGCAGCGGAAGCTTCTAATTATCACCTGAGAATAGACATGTTTAAAACGTCAACATAAAGTTGGTGAGATATAGGTTTAATGCCGGCAGCGATATAAATATAGACCACAAGATTTCATATATAAACATTTTAATAAAAATATTCTAAGTGGTTGAGCACTTGGTAACCATACTTAACATTTAATCACGTCGCATATTCCCTTTATTATGAAATCTTACTACACCGTACCAAGTGTAGTCACGAAACGAAGTACTGTGCAACCGTTGAATACTGGTCGTCCAGTCCGGTTGGGGTTGTCAGGCCCGATAGATCTATCAACAGGATTCGCGTTTACAATACCGCTGTAAATAACAGTTACCAAGCTACAGGGAAGTATGCCAGTGGTACAACTCAACGTAGAATATATTTTTCAGTTACTTGTGTCCATATCGTAAAACATAAAATACATGTATTCTCATCCCGAAATATTTAGAGTTTAAAAGTGGGACTATATACTCACTTTCGTCTTGAAGATATATATATAATTTGACTTGGTCTCCGGTTGATATCACGAACCTATCCATATATAATATATCAATACCTTTTCTTTTTAAACAAACGTCACATATATATACTTGTTATACTTTTAATACTTTGAATAATTCCTTAGTCCGTAGTTAGCAGTTCGTTGTTAGTAATTCAATTTTAATGGTTCATTTTTAGATGTTTAATATATCCGCAATGAAATAAATAAAACCCCCTAACGAAATAAATAAAACCCCATCGTATATGTATTGGTCGAGATTAATCTTGACCCATGGTACCGGTGTTGTCAAATGACGTGTTGCGTACATAAAGTACCGGTGTTGTCAAATGACGTGTTGCGTACAATCATGGGATCTTATGATTAATCTTCTCGTGTTGTTTACGGGTGATCCTGAACCATATAAAATTGAATTATAAGTACATATATATAAAATATCATGTTAACTTAAAAAGATGTGATTTATTTAATTTTTTTCCCAATTATTTTCGTGGCTAAACTAGTCTTGGATATCCGATTTTGTTTCGGTCATAGTTTCTTCGTTACAACTCCATTTTCGTTGATTCAACTTGCCATCTCCTTGGATCGAGTCCCTCTTTAAGACTATGAACTGTAAATACCTTAGTTTGTATTCAAAATCACACGGCATAGGTCAAACTTTAGTGAAACTTATGAAGTTAATCATTTTCCATCATGTAAACAACCTCAAATGATTATTTTTCTAAAAATACTTATACTTTGAGTTAAATCATGAAATTTTTATGTGTTATCATATTCATAGTAAAAATCATTTTTCCAGAAAATAAACCTCCAATTCAAAGTTTAAGATGGTTTTTAATTATCCAACCCAAAACAGCCCCCGGTTGCACTCCGACGTCGTAAATTCAGTTTTTAAGGTGTTCTTTGAAAAACCAAGTTATACCTTGTTAAGTTAGCATATAATTAAGATATGTTACAGGTCTTGAAGTATTTTAAAAGTTAAGTTAGAAGGATCTATTTAGTTTGCGAACAAGTTTGAAATCATTCAAACTATGTTCTAGTTTATAAACTCTTATATATATAGCTTTAAATATATGAATTGAAAAAGAGTTGAAGTAGAGTTTTTACCTCAAGTTTAAAATGTAAAGTTGCTGGAAAGAAGTAGTAAAATAAAAGTTGAGAGAGTTCTTGCAAGTGTGTGTGAAAATTGGAAGTAAAATTTGGAAAATGAATGTGTAAAAATGAGTTAGAAATGGTGCTTATTTATAGGCTTGAAAATTTGGTTTTTAGTGAAAATATCTAAGATAAGTTAAAATTTATTATGTCATGAATGACATATTATTCCAATAATTGAAGATTTCTATTGGTATATACCAATAGTAAATACTTCTAGAAGCTGTGTATAGTACCCTAGATATACGTATAGGATTATTGAGGAAACGGAACGAGAATTCAAATATAACTATCTTTTGTAAATATACTTATATTGTTTTATGTATAAAAGCCCTTTAAAAATGATTAAATACATTACTTATACGATATATGTATAAACATTATAAATCATCAGTATTTATGTCAAATAACGTTACGTAGGTTATTGTTTTGAAAACTTAAGTTAGTAGTTTCAAAATATACTTATGACTTTTTGTTATTAATACAAAATGAGATATTAAAACATCCTTAGATCATGTTAAATATGTATGTATAATTATCATATATTGTATAGTTCGTGATATCATCGGTCAAACTAGACGGTCAAACGTTGTGTAAAACTCTTTTCAAAAACATAAGTCTCAACAATTTGGATTGCTTATCATGTTGGTAAGGTTTAATTTATGTAAATATTAATCTCATAAGTATAGAACGATCGGAAAAGTGCGGGTCGTTACATGAGAGGATCTGTCTTGTAAAATGGGGAGGACGCCGTGCAAATTAGCTGGATAAGACTAATGAATCAGATCCCCAGAAAGGATAATCTCCTTAAAGATCAAAAATCAGCTTTTAAGACTGATATTACTCAACCCTAGAGATTGACCTTAAAGATTGAGAATTCAAACTCATGAAATTCAATGATATCTAAACTCAAGCTGAACGAGAAAATATTTTGATCAAAATTACAAACCGATTTGTTTTCTGAAAATCGATTTTCAATGCGTTCATTACCATTGAACGTAAAATCCTGAGAATTCACCTGAAATTCATTAGGTCACCTGAACCAAATCGGGTGTCAACTGTAAGAACGGTGGTTGCATAGCATGGTCAAAGACAGGACCTTGTGCCAGACCGAAAAATTATAAGGGTGAGATTTACTATTGCTCCTACAAAGGATAGTAATTGCATCCGATACGTTATAGACCATAATTAAAAGCATGTCAGGGGACATTGCCTTAACAGTTGCTTGTTCAATGCTTTCCTTTACAACCGGACGGTAGTTTACCGAAAGGTAATATATGGAACAAGTACACTGGAAGTGTTGCTTTCCCAATACAATGTTAGCAAGTGGGTGACACAAAACCACAAGTTTTGAGCTAAAGTTTTCAAATCTGAAACCCACCAAACCCACAAAAAGAATTTGTAAACACCGGTGAAGGGTTATTTCGAAAAACTTATCTAGGGTAAAAGCTAGATTTAATTTTCAAAAGATCAAATGTTTTCATAAAGATCCAATTTTCTTAATGGATCAAAATTTTTATAGTCATGTGAGACTGTAAACCATAACGTTACTACCATTGTTCATACCACCGTATAGAAATCACTGATGTACAAAGTGTGAAGAATAAAGAAGTGATTCTAGTATATTTCAAGACTATATTGCTTAAGGACAAGCAACGCTCAAGTGTGGGAATATTTGATAATGCTAAAAACGAACATATATTTCATAGCATTATCCCTCAAGAAAGACAAGATTTTGGTTGCAATTGTTCTATTTACAAGTGATATTCGTTTAAATAATAAAAGGTGAAGACAAAAGACAGATTCGACAATTTGAAGGTGCAAACGACCAAAAAGCTCAAAAGTACAAAGTACAATCCAAGAGGTTCAATTTATTGATAAGAAACGTCTAAAAATGACAAGAGTACAAGCCGCAAAACGCAAAGTACAAGATATTAAATCATACGAAAGGACGTTCGAAAATCCGGAACCGAGACATGAGCCAACTTTCAACGTACGACGCAATGGATCGAAAATAATAAATTAACTATGTATATAAATATAATATAATATATAATTAATTATATAAATTATATATTTATATTATATTTATAATAAAAACTGTCGGCAGCCTTGGATCCTTTGTTTGGTGAGCTGAAATTGAGGGGACCGCACTCGCGGAGGTCTGAAGAACAAAAGGGACTGCACTCGCGGAGGTCCCATTTCCTATAAAAAGGGATGCAGTTCAACGATTTTAGACTGATATATATTTATATTTATATTTTCTTTACCTAATTTATGTATCAAGTGTCACTCCAAATCGTAATCACAATTTGTAATTTTAATTTTAAGTCAGTGATAATAATAAGGTTCGATTAGTCGAATGTTTTAAGGTTTTGTAAGTCGAAACTCTGTCCGTATAGCGCTACGCTATTAATACCCACTGTAAGTTATGTTTATGTTATTTTCATTAATGTCTTGTAGCTAAATTATTAGTATGCGTATTTAATGCCGAAGTAATCGTGATGTTTGACTAAATATTAAATTTGGGTAATTGGGCTTTGTACCATAATTGGGGTTTGGACAAAAGAACGACACTTGTGGAAATTAGGCTATGGGCTATTAATGGGCTTTATATTTGTTTAACTAAATGATAGTTTGTTAATTTTAATATAAAGATTTATAATTGGACGTACCTATAAATAACCATATACACTCAATCGGACACGATGGGCGGGATATTTATATGTATGAATAATCGTTCATTTAACCGGACACGAGAATGGATTAATAGTCTATGGAATTATTAAAACAGGGGTGAAATTATGTACAAGGACACTTGGCATAATTGATAACAAAGTATTAAAACCTTGGGTTACACGCAGTCGATAACCTGGTGTAATTATTAAACAAAGTATTAAAATCTTGTTACAGTTTAAGTCCCCAATTAGTTGGAATATTTGACTTCGGGTATAAGGATAATTTGACGAGGACACTCGCACTTTATATTTATGACTGATGGACTGTTATGGACAAAAACCAGACGGACATATTAAATAATCCAGGACAAAGGACAATTAACCCATGGGCATAAAACTAAAAATCAACACGTCAAACATCATGATTACGGAAGTTTAAATAAGCATAATTCCTTTATTTTCATATTTAATTGCACTTTTAATTATCGCACTTTTATTTATTGTCATTGTATTTAATTGCACTTTTAATTATCGTACTCTTTAATTATCGCAAGTTTATATTATCGCACTTTTATTTATTGCAATTTCATTATCATTATTTACTTTACACTTTAAATTAAGTCTTTTATTTATTTAATATTTTACATTAGGTTTTAACTGCGACTAAAGTTTTAAAAATCGACAAACCGATCATTAAACGGTAAAAACCCCCGTTTATAATAATAATATTACTTATATATATTTGTATTTTTATAAATTAAAACTAATATAGCGTTAAGCTTTGTTTAAAAGATTCCCTGTGGAACGAACCGGACTTACTAAAAACTACACTTCTGTACGATTAGGTACACTGCCTATAAGTGTTGTAGCAAGGTTTAGGTATATCCATTCTATAAATAAATAAATATCTTGTGTAAAATTTTATCGTATTTAATAGTATTTCCTAGTAAAAATAAAGCTATTTCATATACACCTCGCATAACATCAGACTCCAAGTAATATCTCTAAAATGAGCAAATACACAGCGGAAGATTTCTTTCGTACCTGAGAATAAACATGCTTTAAAGTGTCAACCAAAAGGTTGGTGAGTTCATTAGTTTAATATAAATAATCATTTCCATCATTTTAATAGACCACAAGATTTTCATTTCCAGTTCTGATAGTTAAAGCTAAGGGGTATAAAATACTATTAAATTTTAGAAGGAAATACTATTAAATACGATACAATTTTACACAAGATATTTATTTATTTATAGAATGGATATACTTAAACCTTGCTACCACACTTATAGGCAGTGTACCTAATCGTACAGTAGTGTAGTTTTTAGTAAGTCCGGTTCGTTCCACAGGGAAAATCTTTAAACAAAGCTTAACGCTATATTAGTTTACTTTTATAAAAATACAAATATATATATAAGTAATATTATTATTATAAAGGGGGGTTTTTACCGTTTAATGACCGGTTTGTCGATTTTAAAACTTTAGTCGCAGTTAAAATCAAATGTAAAATATTAAATAAAAGACTTAATTTAAAGCGTAAAGTAAATAACGATAATGAAATTACGAATAATAAAAGTGCGATAAAATAAACTTGCGATAATTAAAAAGTACGATAATTAAAAGTGCAATTAAATACAATAACAATAAATAAAAGTGCTATAATTAGAAGTGCAATTAAATATAAAATAAAGGAAATTAAATATGAAATAAAAGAATTATGCTTATTTAAACTTCCGTAATCATGATGTTTGACGTGTTGATTTTAGTTTTATGCCCATGGGTTAATTGTCCTTCGTCCTGGATTATATAATATATCCGTCTGGTTTTTGTCCATAACAGTCCATCAGTCATAAATATAAAGTACGAGTGTCCTCGTCAAATTATCCTTATACCCGAAGTTAAATATTCCAACTAATTGGGGACTTAAACTGTAACAAGATTTTAATACTTTGTTTAATAATTACACCAGGATGTCGACTGAGTGTAACCCAAGGTTTTAATACTTTGTTAACAATTATGCCAAGTGTCCTTGTACATAATTTCACCCCTGTTTTAATAATTCTAGTGGCTATTAATCCATTCCCGTGTCCGGTTAAATGAACGATTATTCGTACATATAAATACCCCGCCCATCGTGTCCGATTGAGTGTATATGGTAATTTATGGGTACATCCAATTATAAATCTTTATATTAACATTAACAAACTATCATTTAGTTAAACAAATATAAAGCCCATTAATAGCCCATAGTCTAATTTCCACAAGTGTCGTTCTTTTGTCCAAACCCCAATTATGGTACTAAGCCCAATTACCCAATTTTAGTAATTAGCCCAACATCATGATTACTTCGGATTAAATAAGCATAATAATAACTTAGCAACGAGACATTAAATTAAAAAGGTTGAACATAACTTACAATGATTAAAAATAGCGTAGCGTTACACGGACAGAATTTCGACTTACACCCTTACAACATTCGCTAACATACCCTTATTATTAGGATTAAAATTAAAATTAAAATTAAAATATAAATTATAAATATAAATATTACGTATAGATATAGAGAGATTGATATATTGGATGGTTTTTGCGATCAAACTGTGTTTGCTTTTATAGGGAATTGAGTCCAGGGGAACTCCGTGAGTCGCTGTATTTTTAACCTTCGAACTCCACAAGTCACGGAGTTCATTTTTACAGCTCATTCAGCCTTGGCTCTTTGTTTGCCGACGATTTTAAATAATAATATAATATATATATAATTTTTAAGAATTATTTATATATTATATTATATTCATGTGCATAGTTGACTTGTAATTTTTAGTCCGTTGAGTTGAGCGTTGAGAGTTGACTCTGGTCCCGGTTCCGGATTTTCGAACGTCCTTGCGTACAATTTAATATCTTGTACTTTGCATTTTGAATCTTGTACTCTTGTAATTTCGAGACGTTTCTTATCAATAATTGGAACCTCTTTGATTGTATTATGTACTTTTGAGCTTTTTGGTCGTTTGCGTCTTCAATTCGTCGAATCTGTCTTTTATCTTCACCTTTTAATATTTAAACGAATATCACTTGTAAATAGAACAATTGCAACTAAAAGCTTGTCTTTCTTGGGGAATAATGCTATGAAATATATGTTCGTTTTTAGCATTATCAAATATTCCCACACTTGAGCGTTGCTTGTCCTCAAGCAATATAGTCTTGAAATACTAGAATCACTTCTTTATTCTTCACACTTTGTACATCAGTGATTTCTTTACGGCGGTATAAACAATGGTAGTAACGATATGGTTTACAGTCCCACATGACTATAAAAATTTAGATCCTTTAAGGAAACTGGATCTTTATGAAAACATTTGAACTTTTGAAAATTAAATCTAGTTTTTACCCTAGATAAGTTTTCCGGAATAACCCTTTACCGGTGTTTGCAAATTATTTTTGTGGGTTTGGTGGGTTTCATATTTGAAAATTTTAGCTCAAAACTTATGGTCTTGTGTCACCCACTTGCTAACCTTGTATTTGGGAAGCAACACATCCAGTTTACTTGTCCCGTATATTACCTTTCGGTAAACTACCGTCCGGTTGTAAAGGAAAGCGTTGAACAAGCAACTGTTAAGGCAATGTCCCCTGACATGCTTTTAATTATGGTCTATAACGTGTCGGACGCAATTACTATCCTTGATAGGAGCAATAGTAAAGCTCACCCTTATAATTTTCTGGTCTGGCACAAGGTCATGTCTTTGACCATGCTATGCAACCACCGTTCTTACGGTTGACACCCGATTTGGTTCAGGTGACCTAATGAATTCCAGGTGAATTCCTAGGATTTTACGTTCAATGGTAATGAACGCATTGAAAATGGGTTTTTAGAAAACAAATCGGTTTGTAATTTTGATCAAAATATTTTCTCGTTCAGGCTCGAGTTTAGATATCATTGAATTCCATGAGTTTGTAATTCTCAATCTTTAAGGTCAATCTCAAGGATTGAGTAATATCAGGCTTAAAAGCTGATTTTTAATCTTTAAGGAGATTATCCTTTCTGGGGATCTGATTCATTAGTCTTATCCAGCTAATTTGCACGGTGCCCCCCCATTTTACAAGACAGATCCTTCTCATGGTTAGGATAAATCTGACCACTTGGTGACCCTGTTTAATGCTGAGGTCCGTGGATTTCCTGCTGATTTTAGTGATGACTTTTCTAGATTTTTCGTCAACCTACAGCTGGTCTGGACGACAACTTCCTGACCTAAATCAAGAAGCGCGTTTATTTTTCGGAAGACTTTACTTCCTTTTAATGATGGAATTGATTCATCATGTAGATCCATCTTTCTTACAGAAAATCAGGTAAAACTTTTTAGTTTAGTCCAAAGCAAAAGTATTTTCAGTTATTTGTACAGAAATATGTGACATATGTTTAAAATATCTTGGTAAATTTTCCCACACTTGGCTTTTATTTTCCTTTTTATTGTCCTCTATTCCATTTTAAATGAATTTTAACATTTTGGTTTGTTTCTCAATTTATGTCCTTTCCGAGGTAACAATAATTTCGGTGTTAAAACCTAGTTTTATCGTTCATAAATATGTATAAACATGATTTTGAGTTCATTTAGTTGAAAATTTTGAAAAATTTTACTAGAATTGGGTAGTCAGTATATAAGACTAGGGCTGTTCTTTATTATCAGAGAGCACTAGATTCTAATACAACTACTACTTTACTAGTATTTCTAATGGTAACCAAGTGTATAAACTAAGAATTTTAAAATCCGAAAGAATTTAACCCCTTCCCACACTTAAGATCTTGCAATGCCCTCATTTGCAAGAAATCATTAACAATTTAAATTATTGAGGGTGATTTGTGTGAAAATGATTAAATTTTACCAAAGTTTCCAAACATATTTGTGTTTGCTTGCTGAATGATAAATGGTGCATATCATTTGTTCATTCCGTCTTGTTGTTATTTCACATATATTTTGCATCTTGTCGTCAAAATTAGTTGCTTTTGCTGAACTTAATGCCAGTCTTTGAAAATGCGTTGTTTTACCCCGTTGTGTACATAAAATAAACTGCAAACATATATACATATTTTTGAAGTTTGGTATATTACCCCACATTCAAAAATTATTAAAATCTAAGAATAAAAGTTAGAAAATTATAAAAACTATTACAATATTAACATAAGTATTAAACGTATCAACATTACAAATTACAAAATAAATAAAACTAAGTAGACTAGGGATGATACTGATACCAGTAGGGGTTCCATGCATAACCATAGGTGCTATAAAATGCTGGGTTATACGTAGGATACAGTGGTTGAATCTCTTTTTGCCAGGGAGGGAATATGGGCGATGGAGTAGGAATATAGTTTCTACCTATATGTTGGCAATAAGCTATGATTTGGTTTTGATGAACTTGCCAATCTTCAAATGCTCTATGTCTAGCATTTTCATACTCTTGTGAAGCTATAAACCTTTGCATTTCTGCCATTTCATTTCCCCCTCCTACATTACCTTGCTGTTGGTTTCTCTCAACCTGTGGATGTCTACCATGGTATTGTACTGCGACGTTATTTCGCCTCTTCAAAACCTTCGCACCATGGTATACATTTAAACCTATTGTATCGCGGGGTTCTGGTTCTTCGACTAATAATCCCCCCGACTTATATCCACACCGAGATATTCAGCAATCAAAGTAATAAATATACCACCTCCTATTATGCTATGCGGTCTCATCCCTTAACCATAGCTGATAAATAATAACCCACACAATAAGGTATACTTACAGCGCTTTGTGGGTCTCGAATACACATGTGGTAAAACAAATCCTGTTCATTTACCTTTTAATTGTTCTTACCTCGTTGTGTAATTGAATTGGCTAAAAACCTATGAATTACTCTTAATTCAGCTCTATCTGTATCCAAATAAGAGTAATTTCCCCCTTTAAATCGGTGATGGCTAGTCATTTGACTCCATACACCATGCGTATCAAAATTTTTGTCTATCTTTCTACCATTTAGTATCAACTCTCTACAATCGGCAGATGCTAGCTCCTCAGGCGTATATATACGTAAATCCTGAGCCATGTCTAGTAAAGACATGTGGCACATCAAACCTCCTAACAAAAATCAAATAAAAGATCGATCGGTTAAACTAGCTACCCGATCATTTAATTCTATACTACACAACAATTCTTCACACCATACTTTATATACAGGTCTACGCATGTTGAATAACCGTACCCAATCGTTAAAAGTAGAATTACCATACCTCTGTGCAAGTAATTCCCTAATTGGCCCGGCCAATTCTACAGCTTCTAATGGTCCCCATTCTATGACCCTAGGTACCTCAACAGCTTTAGAATGAAGAGTATGCAAACCCCTTTGGTATTTTGGATAATCTATCCAAAGTCTGTCAAATCTCAGGTTCGGGTGCAAATCTTCCAAGTGCATATCAGAAAATGTCATGACCGGATGAGGTATATCTTGTTTGTAGTAGTTATCCACCTCCTGTTGTTCTGTATTCTCAGCAGGAGCATTGCGAGCTTGGGATGAAGATTCACCCCTTTCAGTCTGCAAAACACATCAAACACAATTTTTGTGCATCCAAATATGCATTAGTGTCAGCAAAATCATCAATCAAAATAATTACAATGACATGATCAATTTATATCAAAATTTATTATGTCATGAATGACATATTATTCCAATAATTGAAGATTTCTATTGGTATATACCAATAGTAAATACTTCTAGAAGCTGTGTATAGTACCCTAGATATACGTATAGGATTATTGAGGAAACGGAACGAGAATTCAAATATAACTATCTTTTGTAAATATACTTATATTGTTTTATGTATAAAAGCCCTTTAAAAATGATTAAATACATTACTTATACGATATATGTATAAACATTATAAATCATCAGTATTTATGTCAAATAACGTTACGTAGGTTATTGTTTTGAAAACTTAAGTTAGTAGTTTCAAAATATACTTATGACTTTTTGTTATTAATACAAAATGAGATATTAAAACATCCTTAGATCATGTTAAATATGTATGTATAATTATCATATATTGTATAGTTCGTGATATCATCGGTCAAACTAGACGGTCAAACGTTGTGTAAAACTCTTTTCAAAAACATAAGTCTCAACAATTTGGATTGCTTATCATGTTGGTAAGGTTTAATTTATGTAAATATTAATCTCATAAGTATAGAACGATCGGAAAAGTGCGGGTCGTTACAGTACCTACCCGTTAAATAAATTTCGTCCCAAAATTTTAAAATTGTACCTATTTTGCGTCATCGAGAAACAAGTGTGGATACTTTTGTTTCATCTGATCCTCTCGTTCCCAAGTAAACTCAGGACCTCTTCGAGCATTCCAACGAACCTTAACGATTGGTATGTTGCTCTGCTTGAGCTGTTTAACTTCACGATCCATGATTTCGATTGGTTCTTCGATGAATTGTAGTTTCTCATCGACATGGATTTCTTCAAGAGGAATGGTGAGGTCTTCCTTTGTAAGACACTTCTTAAGGTTTGAGACGTGAAAGGTATTGTGTACTCCGGCGAGTTGTTGCGGTAACTCGAGTCGATAAGCTACCGGTCCAATGCGTTCGATGATCTTGAACGGGCCTACATATCTTGGGTTCAGTTTACCTCTTTTACCGAAACGTATTACACCTTTCCAAGGTGACACCTTTAGCATAACCATGTCCCCAATCTGAAACTCTAATGGTTTCCTTCGGACATCGGCGTAGCTCTTTTGGAGACTTCGGGCTGTTTTCAATCTCTCCTTGATTTGTACTATCTTCTCAGTCGTTTCGTGTATGATCTCGGGACCAGTTAATTGTCGATCTCCTACTTCATTCCAACAGATAGGAGATCTACACTTCCTTCCATACAATGCTTCGAATGGTGCAGCTTTAATGCTTGCATGATAACTATTATTATACGAAAATTCTGCTAACGGTAGATACTTATCCCATCCGTTTCCAAAATCGATCACACATGCCCTGAGCATGTCTTCAAGAGTCTGAATCGTTCTTTCACTCTGCCCGTCGGTTTGCGGATGATATGCGGTACTCATATCTAAACGAGTTCCTAGTGCCTCCTGCAGTGATTGCCAGAACTTTGAGGTAAATCTACTATCACGATCGGATATAATGGAAATAGGTATTCCATGCCTTGAAACAATTTCCTTTATATACAATCGTAATAGTTTCTCCATTCTATCCGTTTCCTTTATAGGCAAGAAATGGGCAGATTTGGTAAGACGATCAACAATCACCCAAATGGTGTCGTATCCCCAGGCAGTCTTTGGTAACTTCGTGATGAAATCCATGGTAATACCATCCCATTTCCATTCTGGGATTTCTGGTTGTTGAAGTAACCCTGATGGTTTCTGGTGTTCTGCCTTGACCTTGGAACAAGTTAAACACTCCCCAACATATGTTGCAACGTCTGTCTTTAAGTTAGGCCACCAATAATGTGTCTTAAGATCTTGATACATCTTTCCAACTCCAGGATGTATCGAGTATCTTGTCTTATGTGCCTCGTTCAATATCAACTTCCTTAATCCACCCAACTTCGGTACCCAAATACGGTTTGCAAAATATCGAATTCCATCTTCCCGTATAACGAGTTGCTTCTCATACTTCTTCATTATTTCATTTCCTATATTTTCTTTAGTAAGTGCTTCTCGTTGAACTTCTTTGATTTGTGAGTTGAGATTCATGCGAATTTTTATGTTCATCGCTCGTACTCGAATTGGTTCTCGTTCCTTTCTGCTTAGTGCGTCAGCCACCACATTCGCTTTCCCGGGATGATAACGAATTTCACAATCATAGTCGTTTATTAACTCGACCCACCTACGTTGCCTCATGTTCAGCTGTTTCTGATCAAAAATATGTTGAAGACTTTTATGATCAGTAAACACAGTGCATCTAACCCCATATAAGTAGTGTCTCCATATCTTTAACGCAAACACGACTGCTCCCAGTTCTAGATCATGCGTCGTATAATTCCGCTCGTGAATCTTCAATTGTCGAGATGCGTATGCAATAACTTTCTTTCGTTGCATAAGAACACAACCAAAACCTTGTCGCGAAGCGTCACAATATATTTCAAAATCATCGTTCCCTTCAAGTAACGATAAAATAGGCGCCGTAGTTAACTTCTTCTTCAGTAATTGAAATGCGTTCTCCTGCTCCGAGGTCCATTCGTATTTCTTCCCTTTTTGCGTTAACGCTGTCAACGGCTTAGCTATTCGGGAAAAATCTTGAATAAACCTTCTATAATAACCGGCTAAACCCAAAAATTGGCGTATCTGCATTGGTGTTTTAGGAGTCTCCCATTTTTCAATGGCTTCAATTTTTGCTGGATCAACCTGAATTCCTTTGCTACTAACAACGTGGCCAAGAAATTGCACTTCTTTCAACCAGAAAGCACATTTAGAAAATTTAGCATATAGCTGTTCTTTTCTCAACAACTCTAATATCAACCTTAAATGCTGCTCATGCTCTTGCTCACTCTTGGAATAGATAAGAATGTCATCAATGAAAACGATAACAAACTTATCTAAATACGGACTACAAACTCGATTCATGAGGTCCATGAATACAGCTGGCGCATTCGTCAATCCAAACGGCATGACCAAAAATTCGTAATGACCATAACGTGTCCGAAAAGCAGTTTTCGGAATGTCCTCTTCTTTGACACGTAGTTGATGATAGCCCGACCTTAAGTCAATTTTTGAGTACACACATGATCCTTGGAGTTGATCAAATAAGTCGTCAATTCTCGGTAGTGGATACCGATTCTTGATAGTTAACTTATTTAATTCACGATAATCTATACACATCCTAAAAGATCCATCTTTCTTTTTAACAAATAGAATCGGAGCTCCCCACGGTGAAGTACTTGGTCGTATGAATCCATGATCCAGTAATTCTTTTAACTGACTCTGAAGTTCTTTTAACTCGGACGGTGCAAGTCTATATGGAGCACGGGCAACCGGTGCAGCTCCTGGTACAAGATCTATTTGAAATTCTACAGATCTAAATGGAGGTAATCCCGGCAACTCTTCCGGAAAAACTTCAGGAAAATCTCTTGCCACAGGCACGTCGTTGATGCACTTCTCTTTTTCTTTCTTTTCGACTTTATTAACATGTGCTAAGATAGCATAGCACCCTTTCTTCAAGCATTTTTGAGCTTTCAAATAACTAATGAGTTTTAGCTTTGAGTTACCCTTCTCTCCATAAATCATCACCGGCATTCTATCCTTACAAGGAATGCGAATTGCCTTCTTGGCACACACAACTTCAGCTCCTACTTTGGACATCCAGTCCATGCCGACTATTACATCAAAACTTCCTAATTCTACGGGTATTAAGTCAATTTTAAATGTTTCTCCGGCTAAATTTATTTTACAATCACGGCAAATTTTATCGGCTTTAATTAGTTTACCATTAGCTAACTCAATCATGTACTTAGCATCTAGAGGTAATGATGAACAATTCAATTTAGCGTGAAAGTCTCTACACACGTAACTTCTATCAGCACCAGTATCAAATATAATAGATGCGGATAAGTTATTAATGGTAAACGTACCCGTAACAAGCTCCGGGTCTTCACATGCCTCTCTAGCATTAATAACAAATGCTCTCCCACGTGCAGGTCCGATATTCTTCTCTGGATTCGGGCACTGGCTCTTATAGTGACCTTGTTTTCCACACCCAAAACAAGTAATGGTAGCCAAAGCAGTTCTATTTGCATTGGTGGCAGGAGTCTTGGTACCATTTGTATTTGTAACGAGAGCCCTACAATCTTCAGCAAGATGACCCTTTCGATTACATTTGTTGCATACCACATTACAGTAACCAGAGTGATGTTTGTGGCATCGGTTGCATAAAGGATTTTGTCCTTTATAACCAAAGCTTAAACCACTACCCGCACCTTGCGTGTTTTCTTGTTTCTTAAAAGATTGTTGTTGGTTACCTCGATCATAATTTCCATTCCACTTTCTTTTGTTACCTGATACCTTCACATCAGTATTGGATACTTTCTTATCCATGATGACCTGATCCATTAGCTCGTTTGCCATGGTTATAGCTTCATGAATTGTCTTAGGTTTCGATGCTGTAACATTTGCCTTGACCTTTTTGGGCAAACCATCTTTGTACATTTCAATCTTCCGTTCTTCGGTTGGAACCAATTCAGGACATAGCAAAACTAATTCCATGAATCGCTGATTGTAGTTGGTGATTTCAGTACCAATAACCTTCAGACTTCGTAACTCATCTTCCAACTTCCTAACCTCGTTCCTTGGACAATATTCGTTGATTAACATTGTTTTGAATTCTTCCCACGGAGTATCATAAGCTACATCTCCTCCTACAGCCTTCACATAATTTTTCCACCACGTGAGTGCACTATCTTGTAAAGTGCACGATGCATACTTGGTCATGTCCTTTTCAACACAACCACTGATTTTAAACACAGTCTCCATCTTTTCTATCCACCGGGTTAAACCGATTGGTCCTTCTGTTCCACTGAATGATGAGGGCTTGCAAGCTTGAAAAGTTTTGTAAGTGCACCCCACACGAGGATTTGGGTTAACTGCAGCACCTCTTGCAGCCTCGACCCATAACATTCTGTCGTTCACTCGCTGATTGATGAGTTCCTGGATTTCTTGTTCCGTCATTCGGTTCAATCGCGCCATATTCTTCTATAAGAATGAAAAGAAAATAATTATTCACATGGAATATTATAGATGTAGTGTATATTTACAGTACATTATAGCTTATTAATAATATGAACCAGGTATTATTATAAAAGCCTTTTCTTCTTATTAGCGTTTTATAATTATATCTAGGGTAGTACCTACCCGTTAATGTCCATACTTAATAGCTTAGTACAGAATCAATTACTACCATCTAAATAATACTTAACCATGGAAAATTATTGCATTTCACACTTCACTATTTTACATATGCTTATCTTACATCGAACATTAAGCAAACCACACTAATAATATTATACAAAACATTATATGATCCCATGGTTTAATACGGCAGCGCATCGTTTGGTCTATTTTCTAGGATGTTTAGGTTCAAAGAATCGCTTAACGCTTATCCTGGCTGTCTGCCTATATTTTGGCTGTGGGACTGAAGAACTGGATGCCGGGATAGAACGAATAGGAATAGCGGGAATAGGGGTGGTAGTGTCTAGTGGAGTTGGTGCCACATCATCCTTACTAAACTCGGGATTTGAATTTTCTAATTCATTAGCCTTTCGTTTCTTTCCTAGTTCGAACTCTTCTTTTGTAATTTCCTGTATTTCTTCCTCGGGTTCACTTTCCTCCTCGGGTTCACTTTCCTCCTCGGGTTCACTTTCCTCCTCGGGTTCACTTTCCTCCTCGGGTTCACTTTCCGGGTTCTCTATAGTCGGTTCATCCGGAATTTGTGAGTCTTCCCCAAAGATATTATTTTCGTCATCGGATAGGTTAATGACTGGAACACCATCTGAAGATTCTGGTTCGGAGTCGCTGAACGTGATGATAAGTTTTGAGCCCGACATCTATCACACAACAACTAACCCATTAGTACTACATAATATTTACATATAAATTTTAACCAACAATGATAAGTAATGGTTTTTAAATCAAACCCGGTCAAAGTCCAGACTTACTAATGTATCCTAACGACTTATCAGTTAGACACACTAATGCAAACCTGGTTCGCTAAGACCACCGCTCTGATACCACATGTCATAACCCGTCCTTAACCATAAGAACGTGTTAGATAACGTATGATTTCATTGCGAGGTATTGACCTCTATATGCGACATTTTTTTAAAGAAAAACTGCATATATTATACATTACAAACCATGATCCTTATTTTTGATACAAGCTTTGGACAAAATAAAGATGATTATCGTTTAGCGATAATCTTCGACTTACAAACTTTACAAACGATAATAACAACCCGATTTCTAGCATATTTTACAACACAAGTTCTTGGATATGCAGTCTTATTTTTGACACAAATATGCGTACGCAAGATCCTGCTTAGATTCAACATGATGCAGCGGAAGCTTCTAATTATCACCTGAGAATAGACATGTTTAAAACGTCAACATAAAGTTGGTGAGATATAGGTTTAATGCCGGCAGCGATATAAATATAGACCACAAGATTTCATATATAAACATTTTAATAAAAATATTCTAAGTGGTTGAGCACTTGGTAACCATACTTAACATTTAATCACGTCGCATATTCCCTTTATTATGAAATCTTACTACACCGTACCAAGTGTAGTCACGAAACGAAGTACTGTGCAACCGTTGAATACTGGTCGTCCAGTCCGGTTGGGGTTGTCAGGCCCGATAGATCTATCAACAGGATTCGCGTTTACAATACCGCTGTAAATAACAGTTACCAAGCTACAGGGAAGTATGCCAGTGGTACAACTCAACGTAGAATATATTTTTCAGTTACTTGTGTCCATATCGTAAAACATAAAATACATGTATTCTCATCCCGAAATATTTAGAGTTTAAAAGTGGGACTATATACTCACTTTCGTCTTGAAGATATATATATAATTTGACTTGGTCTCCGGTTGATATCACGAACCTATCCATATATAATATATCAATACCTTTTCTTTTTAAACAAACGTCACATATATATACTTGTTATACTTTTAATACTTTGAATAATTCCTTAGTCCGTAGTTAGCAGTTCGTTGTTAGTAATTCAATTTTAATGGTTCATTTTTAGATGTTTAATATATCCGCAATGAAATAAATAAAACCCCCTAACGAAATAAATAAAACCCCATCGTATATGTATTGGTCGAGATTAATCTTGACCCATGGTACCGGTGTTGTCAAATGACGTGTTGCGTACATAAAGTACCGGTGTTGTCAAATGACGTGTTGCGTACAATCATGGGATCTTATGATTAATCTTCTCGTGTTGTTTACGGGTGATCCTGAACCATATAAAATTGAATTATAAGTACATATATATAAAATATCATGTTAACTTAAAAAGATGTGATTTATTTAATTTTTTTCCCAATTATTTTCGTGGCTAAACTAGTCTTGGATATCCGATTTTGTTTCGGTCATAGTTTCTTCGTTACAACTCCATTTTCGTTGATTCAACTTGCCATCTCCTTGGATCGAGTCCCTCTTTAAGACTATGAACTGTAAATACCTTAGTTTGTATTCAAAATCACACGGCATAGGTCAAACTTTAGTGAAACTTATGAAGTTAATCATTTTCCATCATGTAAACAACCTCAAATGATTATTTTTCTAAAAATACTTATACTTTGAGTTAAATCATGAAATTTTTATGTGTTATCATATTCATAGTAAAAATCATTTTTCCAGAAAATAAACCTCCAATTCAAAGTTTAAGATGGTTTTTAATTATCCAACCCAAAACAGCCCCCGGTTGCACTCCGACGTCGTAAATTCAGTTTTTAAGGTGTTCTTTGAAAAACCAAGTTATACCTTGTTAAGTTAGCATATAATTAAGATATGTTACAGGTCTTGAAGTATTTTAAAAGTTAAGTTAGAAGGATCTATTTAGTTTGCGAACAAGTTTGAAATCATTCAAACTATGTTCTAGTTTATAAACTCTTATATATATAGCTTTAAATATATGAATTGAAAAAGAGTTGAAGTAGAGTTTTTACCTCAAGTTTAAAATGTAAAGTTGCTGGAAAGAAGTAGTAAAATAAAAGTTGAGAGAGTTCTTGCAAGTGTGTGTGAAAATTGGAAGTAAAATTTGGAAAATGAATGTGTAAAAATGAGTTAGAAATGGTGCTTATTTATAGGCTTGAAAATTTGGTTTTTAGTGAAAATATCTAAGATAAGTTAAAATTTATTATGTCATGAATGACATATTATTCCAATAATTGAAGATTTCTATTGGTATATACCAATAGTAAATACTTCTAGAAGCTGTGTATAGTACCCTAGATATACGTATAGGATTATTGAGGAAACGGAACGAGAATTCAAATATAACTATCTTTTGTAAATATACTTATATTGTTTTATGTATAAAAGCCCTTTAAAAATGATTAAATACATTACTTATACGATATATGTATAAACATTATAAATCATCAGTATTTATGTCAAATAACGTTACGTAGGTTATTGTTTTGAAAACTTAAGTTAGTAGTTTCAAAATATACTTATGACTTTTTGTTATTAATACAAAATGAGATATTAAAACATCCTTAGATCATGTTAAATATGTATGTATAATTATCATATATTGTATAGTTCGTGATATCATCGGTCAAACTAGACGGTCAAACGTTGTGTAAAACTCTTTTCAAAAACATAAGTCTCAACAATTTGGATTGCTTATCATGTTGGTAAGGTTTAATTTATGTAAATATTAATCTCATAAGTATAGAACGATCGGAAAAGTGCGGGTCGTTACATGAGAGGATCTGTCTTGTAAAATGGGGAGGACGCCGTGCAAATTAGCTGGATAAGACTAATGAATCAGATCCCCAGAAAGGATAATCTCCTTAAAGATCAAAAATCAGCTTTTAAGACTGATATTACTCAACCCTAGAGATTGACCTTAAAGATTGAGAATTCAAACTCATGAAATTCAATGATATCTAAACTCAAGCTGAACGAGAAAATATTTTGATCAAAATTACAAACCGATTTGTTTTCTGAAAATCCATTTTCAATGCGTTCATTACCATTGAACGTAAAATCCTGAGAATTCACCTGAAATTCATTAGGTCACCTGAACCAAATCGGGTGTCAACTGTAAGAACGGTGGTTGCATAGCATGGTCAAAGACAGGACCTTGTGCCAGACCGAAAAATTATAAGGGTGAGATTTACTATTGCTCCTACAAAGGATAGTAATTGCATCCGATACGTTATAGACCATAATTAAAAGCATGTCAGGGGACATTGCCTTAACAGTTGCTTGTTCAATGCTTTCCTTTACAACCGGACGGTAGTTTACCGAAAGGTAATATATGGAACAAGTACACTGGAAGTGTTGCTTTCCCAATACAATGTTAGCAAGTGGGTGACACAAAACCACAAGTTTTGAGCTAAAGTTTTCAAATCTGAAACCCACCAAACCCACAAAAAGAATTTGTAAACACCGGTGAAGGGTTATTTCGAAAAACTTATCTAGGGTAAAAGCTAGATTTAATTTTCAAAAGATCAAATGTTTTCATAAAGATCCAATTTTCTTAATGGATCAAAATTTTTATAGTCATGTGAGACTGTAAACCATAACGTTACTACCATTGTTCATACCACCGTATAGAAATCACTGATGTACAAAGTGTGAAGAATAAAGAAGTGATTCTAGTATATTTCAAGACTATATTGCTTAAGGACAAGCAACGCTCAAGTGTGGGAATATTTGATAATGCTAAAAACGAACATATATTTCATAGCATTATCCCTCAAGAAAGACAAGATTTTGGTTGCAATTGTTCTATTTACAAGTGATATTCGTTTAAATAATAAAAGGTGAAGACAAAAGACAGATTCGACAATTTGAAGGTGCAAACGACCAAAAAGCTCAAAAGTACAAAGTACAATCCAAGAGGTTCAATTTATTGATAAGAAACGTCTAAAAATGACAAGAGTACAAGCCGCAAAACGCAAAGTACAAGATATTAAATCATACGAAAGGACGTTCGAAAATCCGGAACCGAGACATGAGCCAACTTTCAACGTACGACGCAATGGATCGAAAATAATAAATTAACTATGTATATAAATATAATATAATATATAATTAATTATATAAATTATATATTTATATTATATTTATAATAAAAACTGTCGGCAGCCTTGGATCCTTTGTTTGGTGAGCTGAAATTGAGGGGACCGCACTCGCGGAGGTCTGAAGAACAAAAGGGACTGCACTCGCGGAGGTCCCATTTCCTATAAAAAGGGATGCAGTTCAACGATTTTAGACTGATATATATTTATATTTATATTTTCTTTACCCAATTTATGTATCAAGTGTCACTCCAAATCGTAATCACAATTTGTAATTTTAATTTTAAGTCAGTGATAATAATAAGGTTCGATTAGTCGAATGTTTTAAGGTTTTGTAAGTCGAAACTCTGTCCGTATAGCGCTACGCTATTAATACCCACTGTAAGTTATGTTTATGTTATTTTCATTAATGTCTTGTAGCTAAATTATTAGTATGCGTATTTAATGCCGAAGTAATCGTGATGTTTGACTAAATATTAAATTTGGGTAATTGGGCTTTGTACCATAATTGGGGTTTGGACAAAAGAACGACACTTGTGGAAATTAGGCTATGGGCTATTAATGGGCTTTATATTTGTTTAACTAAATGATAGTTTGTTAATTTTAATATAAAGATTTATAATTGGACGTACCTATAAATAACCATATACACTCAATCGGACACGATGGGCGGGATATTTATATGTATGAATAATCGTTCATTTAACCGGACACGAGAATGGATTAATAGTCTATGGAATTATTAAAACAGGGGTGAAATTATGTACAAGGACACTTGGCATAATTGATAACAAAGTATTAAAACCTTGGGTTACACGCAGTCGATAACCTGGTGTAATTATTAAACAAAGTATTAAAATCTTGTTACAGTTTAAGTCCCCAATTAGTTGGAATATTTGACTTCGGGTATAAGGATAATTTGACGAGGACACTCGCACTTTATATTTATGACTGATGGACTGTTATGGACAAAAACCAGACGGACATATTAAATAATCCAGGACAAAGGACAATTAACCCATGGGCATAAAACTAAAAATCAACACGTCAAACATCATGATTACGGAAGTTTAAATAAGCATAATTCCTTTATTTTCATATTTAATTGCACTTTTAATTATCGCACTTTTATTTATTGTCATTGTATTTAATTGCACTTTTAATTATCGTACTCTTTAATTATCGCAAGTTTATATTATCGCACTTTTATTTATTGCAATTTCATTATCATTATTTACTTTACACTTTAAATTAAGTCTTTTATTTATTTAATATTTTACATTAGGTTTTAACTGCGACTAAAGTTTTAAAAATCGACAAACCGATCATTAAACGGTAAAAACCCCCGTTTATAATAATAATATTACTTATATATATTTGTATTTTTATAAATTAAAACTAATATAGCGTTAAGCTTTGTTTAAAAGATTCCCTGTGGAACGAACCGGACTTACTAAAAACTACACTTCTGTACGATTAGGTACACTGCCTATAAGTGTTGTAGCAAGGTTTAGGTATATCCATTCTATAAATAAATAAATATCTTGTGTAAAATTTTATCGTATTTAATAGTATTTCCTAGTAAAAATAAAGCTATTTCATATACACCTCGCATAACATCAGACTCCAAGTAATATCTCTAAAATGAGCAAATACACAGCGGAAGATTTCTTTCGTACCTGAGAATAAACATGCTTTAAAGTGTCAACCAAAAGGTTGGTGAGTTCATTAGTTTAATATAAATAATCATTTCCATCATTTTAATAGACCACAAAATTTTCATTTCCAGTTCTGATAGTTAAAGCTAAGGGGTATAAAATACTATTAAATTTTAGAAGGAAATACTATTAAATACGATACAATTTTACACAAGATATTTATTTATTTATAGAATGGATATACTTAAACCTTGCTACCACACTTATAGGCAGTGTACCTAATCGTACAGTAGTGTAGTTTTTAGTAAGTCCGGTTCGTTCCACAGGGAAAATCTTTAAACAAAGCTTAACGCTATATTAGTTTACTTTTATAAAAATACAAATATATATATAAGTAATATTATTATTATAAAGGGGGGTTTTTACCGTTTAATGACCGGTTTGTCGATTTTAAAACTTTAGTCGCAGTTAAAATCAAATGTAAAATATTAAATAAAAGACTTAATTTAAAGCGTAAAGTAAATAACGATAATGAAATTACGAATAATAAAAGTGCGATAAAATAAACTTGCGATAATTAAAAAGTACGATAATTAAAAGTGCAATTAAATACAATAACAATAAATAAAAGTGCTATAATTAGAAGTGCAATTAAATATAAAATAAAGGAAATTAAATATGAAATAAAAGAATTATGCTTATTTAAACTTCCGTAATCATGATGTTTGACGTGTTGATTTTAGTTTTATGCCCATGGGTTAATTGTCCTTCGTCCTGGATTATATAATATATCCGTCTGGTTTTTGTCCATAACAGTCCATCAGTCATAAATATAAAGTACGAGTGTCCTCGTCAAATTATCCTTATACCCGAAGTTAAATATTCCAACTAATTGGGGACTTAAACTGTAACAAGATTTTAATACTTTGTTTAATAATTACACCAGGATGTCGACTGAGTGTAACCCAAGGTTTTAATACTTTGTTAACAATTATGCCAAGTGTCCTTGTACATAATTTCACCCCTGTTTTAATAATTCTAGTGGCTATTAATCCATTCCCGTGTCCGGTTAAATGAACGATTATTCGTACATATAAATACCCCGCCCATCGTGTCCGATTGAGTGTATATGGTAATTTATGGGTACATCCAATTATAAATCTTTATATTAACATTAACAAACTATCATTTAGTTAAACAAATATAAAGCCCATTAATAGCCCATAGTCTAATTTCCACAAGTGTCGTTCTTTTGTCCAAACCCCAATTATGGTACTAAGCCCAATTACCCAATTTTAGTAATTAGCCCAACATCATGATTACTTCGGATTAAATAAGCATAATAATAACTTAGCAACGAGACATTAAATTAAAAAGGTTGAACATAACTTACAATGATTAAAAATAGCGTAGCGTTACACGGACAGAATTTCGACTTACACCCTTACAACATTCGCTAACATACCCTTATTATTAGGATTAAAATTAAAATTAAAATTAAAATATAAATTATAAATATAAATATTACGTATAGATATAGAGAGATTGATATATTGGATGGTTTTTGCGATCAAACTGTGTTTGCTTTTATAGGGAATTGAGTCCAGGGGAACTCCGTGAGTCGCTGTATTTTTAACCTTCGAACTCCACAAGTCACGGAGTTCATTTTTACAGCTCATTCAGCCTTGGCTCTTTGTTTGCCGACGATTTTAAATAATAATATAATATATATATAATTTTTAAGAATTATTTATATATTATATTATATTCATGTGCATAGTTGACTTGTAATTTTTAGTCCGTTGAGTTGAGCGTTGAGAGTTGACTCTGGTCCCGGTTCCGGATTTTCGAACGTCCTTGCGTACAATTTAATATCTTGTACTTTGCATTTTGAATCTTGTACTCTTGTAATTTCGAGACGTTTCTTATCAATAATTGGAACCTCTTTGATTGTATTATGTACTTTTGAGCTTTTTGGTCGTTTGCGTCTTCAATTCGTCGAATCTGTCTTTTATCTTCACCTTTTAATATTTAAACGAATATCACTTGTAAATAGAACAATTGCAACTAAAAGCTTGTCTTTCTTGGGGAATAATGCTATGAAATATATGTTCGTTTTTAGCATTATCAAATATTCCCACACTTGAGCGTTGCTTGTCCTCAAGCAATATAGTCTTGAAATACTAGAATCACTTCTTTATTCTTCACACTTTGTACATCAGTGATTTCTTTACGGCGGTATAAACAATGGTAGTAACGATATGGTTTACAGTCCCACATGACTATAAAAATTTAGATCCTTTAAGGAAACTGGATCTTTATGAAAACATTTGAACTTTTGAAAATTAAATCTAGTTTTTACCCTAGATAAGTTTTCCGGAATAACCCTTTACCGGTGTTTGCAAATTATTTTTGTGGGTTTGGTGGGTTTCATATTTGAAAATTTTAGCTCAAAACTTATGGTCTTGTGTCACCCACTTGCTAACCTTGTATTTGGGAAGCAACACATCCAGTTTACTTGTCCCGTATATTACCTTTCGGTAAACTACCGTCCGGTTGTAAAGGAAAGCGTTGAACAAGCAACTGTTAAGGCAATGTCCCCTGACATGCTTTTAATTATGGTCTATAACGTGTCGGACGCAATTACTATCCTTGATAGGAGCAATAGTAAAGCTCACCCTTATAATTTTCTGGTCTGGCACAAGGTCATGTCTTTGACCATGCTATGCAACCACCGTTCTTACGGTTGACACCCGATTTGGTTCAGGTGACCTAATGAATTCCAGGTGAATTCCTAGGATTTTACGTTCAATGGTAATGAACGCATTGAAAATGGGTTTTTAGAAAACAAATCGGTTTGTAATTTTGATCAAAATATTTTCTCGTTCAGGCTCGAGTTTAGATATCATTGAATTCCATGAGTTTGTAATTCTCAATCTTTAAGGTCAATCTCAAGGATTGAGTAATATCAGGCTTAAAAGCTGATTTTTAATCTTTAAGGAGATTATCCTTTCTGGGGATCTGATTCATTAGTCTTATCCAGCTAATTTGCACGGTGCCCCCCCATTTTACAAGACAGATCCTTCTCATGGTTAGGATAAATCTGACCACTTGGTGACCCTGTTTAATGCTGAGGTCCGTGGATTTCCTGCTGATTTTAGTGATGACTTTTCTAGATTTTTCGTCAACCTACAGCTGGTCTGGACGACAACTTCCTGACCTAAATCAAGAAGCGCGTTTATTTTTCGGAAGACTTTACTTCCTTTTAATGATGGAATTGATTCATCATGTAGATCCATCTTTCTTACAGAAAATCAGGTAAAACTTTTTAGTTTAGTCCAAAGTAAAAGTATTTTCAGTTATTTGTACAGAAATATGTGACATATGTTTAAAATATCTTGGTAAATTTTCCCACACTTGGCTTTTATTTTCCTTTTTATTGTCCTCTATTCCATTTTAAATGAATTTTAACATTTTGGTTTGTTTCTCAATTTATGTCCTTTCCGAGGTAACAATAATTTCGGTGTTAAAACCTAGTTTTATCGTTCATAAATATGTATAAACATGATTTTGAGTTCATTTAGTTGAAAATTTTGAAAAATTTTACTAGAATTGGGTAGTCAGTATATAAGACTAGGGCTGTTCTTTATTATCAGAGAGCACTAGATTCTAATACAACTACTACTTTACTAGTATTTCTAATGGTAACCAAGTGTATAAACTAAGAATTTTAAAATCCGAAAGAATTTAACCCCTTCCCACACTTAAGATCTTGCAATGCCCTCATTTGCAAGAAATCATTAACAATTTAAATTATTGAGGGTGATTTGTGTGAAAATGATTAAATTTTACCAAAGTTTCCAAACATATTTGTGTTTGCTTGCTGAATGATAAATGGTGCATATCATTTGTTCATTCCGTCTTGTTGTTATTTCACATATATTTTGCATCTTGTCGTCAAAATTAGTTGCTTTTGCTGAACTTAATGCCAGTCTTTGAAAATGCGTTGTTTTACCCCGTTGTGTACATAAAATAAACTGCAAACATATATACATATTTTTGAAGTTTGGTATATTACCCCACATTCAAAAATTATTAAAATCTAAGAATAAAAGTTAGAAAATTATAAAAACTATTACAATATTAACATAAGTATTAAACGTATCAACATTACAAATTACAAAATAAATAAAACTAAGTAGACTAGGGATGATACTGATACCAGTAGGGGTTCCATGCATAACCATAGGTGCTATAAAATGCTGGGTTATACGTAGGATACAGTGGTTGAATCTCTTTTTGCCAGGGAGGGAATATGGGCGATGGAGTAGGAATATAGTTTCTACCTATATGTTGGCAATAAGCTATGATTTGGTTTTGATGAACTTGCCAATCTTCAAATGCTCTATGTCTAGCATTTTCATACTCTTGTGAAGCTATAAACCTTTGCATTTCTGCCATTTCATTTCCCCCTCCTACATTACCTTGCTGTTGGTTTCTCTCAACCTGTGGATGTCTACCATGGTATTGTACTGCGACGTTATTTCGCCTCTTCAAAACCTTCGCACCATGGTATACATTTAAACCTATTGTATCGCGGGGTTCTGGTTCTTCGACTAATAATCCCCCCGACTTATATCCACACCGAGATATTCAGCAATCAAAGTAATAAATATACCACCTCCTATTATGCTATGCGATCTCATCCCCTAACCATAGCTGATAAATAATAACCCACACAATAAGGTATACTTACAGCGCTTTGTGGGTCTCGAATACACATGTGGTAAAACAAATCCTGTTCATTTACCTTTTAATTGTTCTTACCTCGTTGTGTAATTGAATTGGCTAAAAACCTATGAATTACTCTTAATTCAGCTCTATCTGTATCCAAATAAGAGTAATTTCCCCCTTTAAATCGGTGATGGCTAGTCATTTGACTCCATACACCATGCGTATCAAAATTTTTGTCTATCTTTCTACCATTTAGTATCAACTCTCTACAATCGGCAGATGCTAGCTCCTCAGGCGTATATATACGTAAATCCTGAGCCATGTCTAGTAAAGACATGTGGCACATCAAACCTCCTAACAAAAATCAAATAAAAGATCGATCGGTTAAACTAGCTACCCGATCATTTAATTCTATACTACACAACAATTCTTCACACCATACTTTATATACAGGTCTACGCATGTTGAATAACCGTACCCAATCGTTAAAAGTAGAATTACCATACCTCTGTGCAAGTAATTCCCTAATTGGCCCGGCCAATTCTACAGCTTCTAATGGTCCCCATTCTATGACCCTAGGTACCTCAACAGCTTTAGAATGAAGAGTATGCAAACCCCTTTGGTATTTTGGATAATCTATCCAAAGTCTGTCAAATCTCAGGTTCGGCTGCAAATCTTCCAAGTGCATATCAGAAAATGTCATGACCGGATGAGGTATATCTTGTTTGTAGTAGTTATCCACCTCCTGTTGTTCTGTATTCTCAGCAGGAGCATTGCGAGCTTGGGATGAAGATTCACCCCTTTCAGTCTGCAAAACACATCAAACACAATTTTTGTGCATCCAAATATGCATTAGTGTCAGCAAAATCATCAATCAAAATAATTACAATGACATGATCAATTTATATCAAACTTAAGCTCATTTACATATTTTCATCAAATCTACACTTTTTCAAATAAGCATATACGAAAATGTTCGCAAAGTTCATAAGCATTCAACTCAAATAACTTGTCAAAATAATTATTACTAGCAATTAAACAAGTTTCAAATGGCATTATCTCTCAAAAATCAAGTTCATGAATTTTAGACTTGAAAAAGTCCACTTTAATTCTCAAAATCATGTTTAGGCTCAAAGTTTGGATCATTTAACTACCTAAACATGTTACACTACTTAATTTAGCAACAATTTATGACAAAAATCGGCCATAACCTGTTTATATCAAAAAGCCCCAAATTTGCTCAAGAACACAAACCCTAGATTACTAAAAATTTGAAGTTTAAGGCTTCTAATCATGTTAAATAGCATCAATCTAGGTTATACAAGCATAATACATAAACAATTTAAGCATAATTACACTAAAAGCATCAAAATCAAATTGGGTATAAAATTGCTCAAGAACACTAATTTTCGGATTAAATGGTGTTTAGGTGTAGAAATTTACCGTTTTTCTTGAGTAATTCCTTGATAGCATCCTTCTCAACATGATTTTAGTAAAATATTTGATGATTATCGGTCAAAAATTACGAATTTGGGAGGTCTTTTTCGGGTTTTTGCGCAGTATTTTCGGGTTTTATTTCGCAGAATTTGGTGTGGTAGTGTGCAACTGAGCTGTTCTTTACGTTTTTATTTTTTTCTGTATTTTGATCCCTCCGCGAGTCGCGGTGTTTGACCCTTCAAACTCCGCGAGTCGCGGAGTTTGTATTTTTTTTTTTTTAAACATCTTATACTAATTAAAACAATTAAGTAATTAATTTTAAAATTTTGTTTCCCTTGTTATTTAGAACGAGGTCGTTTCGGATCGATGTCCTAGTCCTTCCTTCGACAAAATTTTAAAATTTGTCTTTTTGTAGCGATTGTTTTAAAAGCTAAGATTTATGGGTTTTTTTTTATGTTTTTCGCATACTTTAATTCAATAAGATTAAAAATAATGATAATAAAAGTTCTCGTCCCTCCCTCGGGTAAAGCAATTTCGGTTCAATGATCTAGTCTTCAACTTACGACGAATTTTAAAAATCATATTTTTAACTTAATGAGATAAAGTAAATTTTTGTTTTTAAATTCACACCAACTTAAATTAAAAATACATAAAATCCAAAATTAATATTAAAAATTCACACTAAACTTAAAATTTGAAATGCATAAAATTAAAAATTCATAGTTTAAAAATTAAAAATTCACACCAAACTTAATTTAAAAATTCATATTATAAATTCACACCAAACTTATATTAATTTTTCAAATATTTACAATTTTAAATATATTGTTTTTACAAAATTTACAATATTAATTTAAGATTTATATATTAATTTTAAAAACATGGTAAAAATAAAATTAAAAATCTTTTTGGCTTTTTATCCCACTTTAATCAATCAAATATTATCAAAAATATGCGCCCCTATTTTCGGTAAAGTAATTTCGGTTCCAAGACCTAATTTAACTCATGACGAATTTTTGAAATATTTTGGGTTGATTGATTAAAGATATTTATACCTTAAGAATAAACGTTAAATTTCGCAGTGATGTAATAAATTTTTGTATGATATCAATAATTTCAGTCGCCAAACCTAATTTTATTTAATACCAATTTAATACTTTATAGCGAACAAATTAGCGTTTATTATCAAAAGGTTAAAAAAAATAAAAATAAAAACTGTACAGACTTACCTGTGAGATAGTATTCTTAGTTATATGATCTATCCCATTCATAAGATAGTCGGTTTAATTGATTTTCCATGACTACATAGGCGTAACCTCGAGCATTCAGTGTTTTTTCTTCTAAACATATGAACGGTCTGTCTCTGCATAAAGTAACAAATTCGGTGTTTGAATAGGTTTGATTATTTGAACATTTACCTCCATGTGACCATTTTCCGCATTTGTGACATCTTTCTAGGTGTCGTGCTCTTCTTTTCGTTGCGGATTTTGATTTTCCTTTACCAAATTGTAACTTATTATCTTCGCATCTGGATTCTTTTCTTACTCCGTCCAATCTTTCTCTGATTACTGATACTATTTCACTCGGAAGTGTATCATTATTACGTTTAGTGATCAAAGCGTGTAGCATTAGACCATGGTTTAGTTCACAGGCAGTCTTCATTTCCTAAAAAAAATAAAAATTCAGAATGGGGGGAGAAGACTAGTTCTTTAGGGTCTGCTAGGGAAAGACCATTCGGGTTCCATTTTCGAGAACTACATGAAAACAGACAATCTAAATCTAACAGAAATACATATTATCCTTTAAAGACTTGATTCTCCCCACACTTAGTTAGCTGTGGTATCGAAATTGTGATTAACTTCATTGTCGAATTCCATCGGACTATCTATGTAGTGTTTAACTCTGTGATCATTAACTTTAAATTCAATTCCATTTGAATTTATTAATTCTACTGTTCCGTATGGGAAAACTCTTTTGACTATGAATGGTCCAGACCATCTTGATTTCAATTTTCCAGGAAATAGCTTGAATCGTGAATTGAAAAGAAGAACTCTGTCTCCTTCTTTAAATTCTTTTAAACTTCTGATTCTTTTATCATGCCATTTCTTCGTTCTTTCTTTATAGATTAACGAATTTTCGTATGCTTCATGTCTTAATTCTTCTAATTCGTTTAGTTGACTTAATCGTAGACGTCCAGCTTCATGTATATCAAGATTACATGTCTTCAAAGCCCAAAATGCTTTGTGTTCAATTTCTACTGGAAGATGACATGCTTTTCCGTAAACGAGTCTAAAAGGTGTGGTTCCAATTGGAGTTTTGTAGGCTGTTCTAAAAGCCCAGAGTGCATCCTCCAATTTAATGGACCATTCCTTCGGATTTGATCCTACGGTTTTCTCTAGAATACGTTTTAAAGCTCGGTTGGTATTTTCAACTTGTCCACTTGTTTGTGGATGATATGCGGTGGAGATTTTATGAGTTACTCCATATCTTTTAAGAACTTTCTCAAGTTGATTATTACAGAAATGAGTACCCCAATCACTTATTAAAGCTTTCGGTGTTCCAAACCTTGCAAAAAGACGTTTTAAAAAGTTGACTACAACTCGTGCATCGTTAGTTGGGAGAGCTTGTGCTTCCGCCCATTTAGATACATAATCAATGGCAACGAGAATATAGAGATTATTATGAGATTTTGGAAATGGACCCATAAAGTCAATACCCCAAATGTCAAATACTTCACATACTTGGATGACATTTTGTGGCATTTCATCACGTTGACTTATTTTTCCGGCCCTTTGACAAGCATCACAGGATTTGCAAAGAAGGTGTGCGTCTTTGTAAATTGTAGGCCAATAGAATCCAGCTTCATAAACTTTTCTTGCTGTTAATTGAGGCCCATAGTGCCCTCCTGTTGGTCCTGTGTGACAATGGTTTAAAATTTTACTAGCTTCATCTCCAAATACACATCGGCGTATTATTCCATCGGGACAACTTTTAAATAGATGTGGATCTTCCCAGAAATAGTGTTTTATATCACTGAAGAATTTCTTTCGTTTTTGGTACGATAATCCTTTTTCAAGGAATCCACATACTAAATAGTTTGCATAGTCTGCAAACCATGGGATTTCATTATAATCTATCTTCAATAGATATTCATCAGGAAAGTTGTCTTGTATGGCCGATTCATTTAGAACTTCTAATTCGGGATTTTCAAGACGAGAAAGATGATCAGCGGCGAGATTTTCTGCTCCTCTTTTATCTCGGATTTCAATATCGAATTCTTATAAGAGTAAAATCCAGCGGATTAATCTTGGTTTAGCATCTTGTTTCGAAAATAGGTATCTAAGAGCAGAATGGTCAGTATAGACCACCGTTTTTGCTAGAACGAGATATGGTCGAAATTTGTCAAAAGCAAAGACAATAGCAAGGAGTTCTTTTTCAGTAGTTGTATAATTTGTTTGTGCTCCTTGTAACGTCTTACTAGCATAATATATAGGTTGAAATCGTTTTTCAATCCTTTGTCCTAAAACGGCTCCCATTGCAAAATCACTTGCATCGCACATTAATTCAAACGGTAGATTCCAATTTGGTGTTATCATGATCGGCGCATTAGTGAGTTTCTCTTTAAGAATATTAAAAGATTTGATACATTCATCTGAAAAGATGAATGGAGCATCCTTTTCTAGGAGTTTATTCATAGGAGTGGCAATTTTAGAAAAATCTTTTATGAAACGTCGGTAAAAACAGGCATGCCCTAGAAAACTCCTAACTCTTCTAACATTGGTGGGATGTGGAAGTTTAGCAATTACATCTACTTTAGCTCTATCCACTTCAATTCCTTCTTTTGAGATTTTATGTCCAAGAACGATGCCTTCTTTAACCATGAAATGGCATTTCTCCCAATTAAGTACTAGATTTGATTGTTCGCATCTAATAAGCATTCGTTCCAGATTAACTAGACATGATTCAAATGTATCACCGAAGACTGAAAAGTCATCCATGAAAACTTCCATGCATTCTTCTATCAAGTCGTGAAAAATCGCCATCATACACCTTTGAAAGGTTGCAGGGGCGTTGCAAAGTCCAAATGGCATGGTTTGTAAGCAAAAGTACCATAAGGGCACGTGAATGTGGTTTTCTCTTGGTCCTCAGGTGCTATTGGAATTTGAAAATATCCGGAAAATCCATCAAGAAAGCAATAGTAACTATTTCCAGCTAATCTTTCCAACATTTGATCAATGAAAGGTAAGGGAAAGTGATCTTTTCTGGTGGCGTCATTTAATTTTCTATAATCAATACATACACGCCATCCTGTTACAGTCCTAGTAGGAATAAGCTCATTTTTCTCATTTGTAATGACAGTCATGCCACCCTTCTTAGGCACGCATTGAACTGGACTTACCCATGGACTATCAGAAATTGGATATATCAAACCTGCATCTAGCAGTTTAATAATTTCTTTTTTAACTACATCTTGCATATTAGGATTTAGTCTTCGTTGGCGTTGCACATACGTTTTATGACCTTCTTCCATAAGGATTTTATGTGTGCAATACGAAGGACTTATTCCTTTAATATCATGAATCTTCCATGCAATGGCTGGTTTATGAGCTTTCAACACAGAAATGAGTTGTGATTTCTCATTTTCAATAAGAGAAGACGATATTATTACAGGTAATTCAGATTCACCATGTAAATAAGCGTATTCCAAATGGTTTGGAAGTGGATTTAACTCTAATTTCGGTGGTTCTTCTATCGATGATTTATATCGATATCTATCTTCTTCTTTTAGCATTTGAATTTCTTCTGTTGTTGGTTTATATCCATTAGCTATTAGTGTAGCTAACATTTCAGCTTCATCAATTGGTTCATTACCTTCTCCTAAAGAACATTCTCATGTTCCTTGTAATTCTGGAAATTCTTCTAACAATTCTGCATGTGAGTCTATAGTTTGAATATAATAACATGTATCATCTGCATATTGCGGTTGTTGCATTGCTCTATCAACTGAAAAGGTAACACTCTCGTCCTCTATACTTAGGGTCAGTTTCTTACCGAACACGTCTATCATTGCTTTAGCCGTGTTTAAGAATGGTCTTCCTAATATGAGAGGAACTTGAGAATCTTCTTCCATGTCCAGAACAACAAAATCTACTGGAAATACTAAAGTACCAACTTTAACTAGCATGTTCTCCATTTTCTTTCTATTTGAGATTAGATCTTTCAAGAATTTAGCATATCTAGGCATTCCTGAAATCACATCAATGAAAGGAAGATTTACATTTATCTGTTTAAACATATCCAAGAATTTGGATTGCTCGGCTTCAAGTTTCTCTTTCTTCATTTTACTCGGGTAAGGAAGTGGTGGTTGGTATGGTTTAACATAAGGTTTATCCTTAATTGTGTTATCTTCATTAACCTTTTCAACTACCGGTTCTTTTTCCTTATCTTGATTAGGTTGTGGTTCTTGTGGAGTAGGAATAGCTTCATCAGAAGTTACAGGTATTTCAGGTGCTTTAAGTGTTGTACCACTTCTTGTGGTAATGGCTTTAGCTGTTTCATTCCGGGGGTTAGCATTTGTATCACTAAGTAGACTTCCCGGTTTTCTTTCACCTATTAACCTTGCTAGGTTACTTACTTCTTGTTCCAAGTTTTGAATAGAAGCTTGTTGATTTCTAAATGCTTGAGCATTTTGTTCATTAGTTTGTTTATGAGATGTGAAAAACTGCGTTTGAGTTTCAACTAGCTTCGTCATCATATCTTCTAAATTTGGCTTTTTATCATCAGGTTGTGGTGGTTTGTTTTGAAAATTAGGTCTTTGCTGGTTGTAAGTATTATTGGATACTTGTTGATTGCTAGGACCTTGTTGGTTGTTGTATGGAACATTTCTGTTATAATTCTGGTTTTGATTGTAAATCGGTCTTGGCGGTTGATAATTATTCTGATAATTATTTCTAGGCCTTTGGTTTATGTATGAAATATTCTCTCTTTGTTCCATTGTTAATTCAATACTGAGACAATCTTTTGTCAAATGTGGTCCTCCACACTGCTCACAACTAATTCGTATTGAGTGAATATCCTTAGTCATCTTTTCCATTCGTCTCTCGACAGCATCTATCTTTGCGGAAATGGAATCTAAGTCATGGCTAGAATCGGCTCTAGCTGCTTTAGATGATCTAACGATATCTTTTTCTTGGTGCCACTCATGTGAGTGGGAAGCAGTGTTATCAATAATTTTATAAGCATCAGTTTCGGTTTTCTTCATAATGGAACCACCAGCTGCTATATCGATGTCTTTCCTTGTAGTGATGTCGCATCCTTGGTAGAATATTTGTACTATTTGACAGGTATCTAAACCATGTTGCGGACATCCTCTTAATAACTTTCCAAATCTTGTCCACGCCTCATATAGAGTTTCATTCGGTTTCTGTGTAAACGTAACAATTTCTCCTTGAAGTCTTATGGCTTTAGATGCCGGAAAGAATTGTTTAAGAAATTTTTCAACTAAAACGTCCCATGTATCAATCGCCCCTTCAGGTAACGATTCCAATCAATCTTTGGCTTCTCCCTTTAAAGTCCAGGGAAATAACATGAGATATATTTGTTCATCCTCAACTTCTCTTATTTTAAATAGAGTGCAGATCCTATTAAAGGTACGAAGATGTTCATTTGGATCTTCCTTTAGCGCACCACTAAATTGGCATTGATTAGTCACCATGTGTAGAATTTGTCCTTGGATTTCATAATCTGGCTCATTAATGTCAGGATGAGTAATTGCGTGACCTTGTCCAGTGCGTTTAGCTCTCATTCGGTCTTCCATACTTAAAGGTTCCAGATTCTCCATAATTGAATTTGTTGAATCCGAATCACTAGAGGATTCTGATTTAATGGTTCGTTCCTCAACAATCTCTGTTTGAATGATTGGTGGTTTCGGAGGAAAGTTTAGTGGTTCAGGATCTATGAATCGTCCCTGAATATTCTCCGGATTCTCAATTGTGAGGTCGGGTTCAAAAAATGGATTATCGGAAATTTGAACTGGAGTACTTGGTCGACTGGATGACGATTCTAAAGAAAAATCAACGGCGGTAATATTTGCTAAATGTCTTGATCTAGTTACAGGTGGTGAACGTACAAAAGGTGGTGAACGTCTTGCTCGGTGCATTCACTGAATATCCTATTAGTTTTTAAAAAGGAAAGAAAAATTATATAAGTTATCCAATCAATAGACTTTTCTGATTTTGCCCACGTTTCGAATAGCCAAAAGATGCAGCAGAGGGGCAGGATTTGTTTGGTCTCAATATAATTGAGGACTGTTTGGCTCCAATAACCAGGTCCACGTACAAATCCAACTATTACTACGAACTAGAAAATTTTGATGTCTATCAATTTAACCACTTAAAATAAATTTTCGTAATTTTAAGAAATTTAGATAAGAAGTAGAATAAAAATTTATGTCCTAAAAACTAGAATAGCGAGAAATAAGAAAGAAAAAGAGCGTGTCGGAAAATTTTGACGTACCTATAAATGATAGTTTGTTAATTTTAATATAAAGATTTATAATTGGACGTACCTATAAATAACCATATACACTCAATCGGACACGATGGGCGGGATATTTATATGTATGAATAATCGTTCATTTAACCGGACACGGGAATGGATTAATAGTCTATGGAATTATTAAAACAGGGGTGAAATTATGTACAAGGACACTTGGCATAATTGATAACAAAGTATTAAAACCTTGGGTTACACGCAGTCGATAACCTGGTGTAATTATTAAACAAAGTATTAAAATCTTGTTACAGTTTAAGTCCCCAATTAGTTGGAATATTTGACTTCGGGTATAAGGATAATTTGACGAGGACACTCGCACTTTATATTTATGACTGATGGACTGTTATGGACAAAAACCAGACGGACATATTAAATAATCCAGGACAAAGGACAATTAACCCATGGGCATAAAACTAAAAATCAACACGTCAAACATCATGATTACGGAAGTTTAAATAAGCATAATTCCTTTATTTTCATATTTAATTGCACTTTTAATTATCGCACTTTTATTTATTGTCATTGTATTTAATTGCACTTTTAATTATCGTACTCTTTAATTATCGCAAGTTTATATTATCGCACTTTTATTTATTGCAATTTCATTATCATTATTTACTTTACACTTTAAATTAAGTCTTTTATTTATTTAATATTTTACATTAGGTTTTAACTGCGACTAAAGTTTTAAAAATCGACAAACCGATCATTAAACGGTAAAAACCCCCGTTTATAATAATAATATTACTTATATATATTTGTATTTTTATAAATTAAAACTAATATAGCGTTAAGCTTTGTTTAAAAGATTCCCTGTGGAACGAACCGGACTTACTAAAAACTACACTTCTGTACGATTAGGTACACTGCCTATAAGTGTTGTAGCAAGGTTTAGGTATATCCATTCTATAAATAAATAAATATCTTGTGTAAAATTTTATCGTATTTAATAGTATTTCCTAGTAAAAATAAAGCTATTTCATATACACCTCGCATAACATCAGACTCCAAGTAACATCTCTAAAATGAGCAAATACACAGCGGAAGATTTCTTTCGTACCTGAGAATAAACATGCTTTAAAGTGTCAACCAAAAAGTTGGTGAGTTCATTAGTTTAATATAAATAATCATTTCCATCATTTTAATAGACCACAAGATTTTCATTTCCAGTTCTGATAGTTAAAGCTAAGGGGTATAAAATACTATTAAATTTTAGAAGGAAATACTATTAAATACGATACAATTTTACACAAGATATTTATTTATTTATAGAATGGATATACTTAAACCTTGCTACAACACTTATAGGCAGTGTACCTAATCGTACAGTAGTGTAGTTTTTAGTAAGTCCGGTTCGTTCCACAGGGAAAATCTTTAAACAAAGCTTAACGCTATATTAGTTTACTTTTATAAAAATACAAATATATATATATAAGTAATATTATTATTATAAAGGGGGGTTTTTACCGTTTAATGACCGGTTTGTCGATTTTAAAACTTTAGTCGCAGTTAAAATCAAATGTAAAATATTAAATAAAAGACTTAATTTGAAGCGTAAAGTAAATAACGATAATGAAATTACGAATAATAAAAGTGCGATAAAATAAACTTGCGATAATTAAAAAGTACGATAATTAAAAGTGCAATTAAATACAATAACAATAAATAAAAGTGCTATAATTAGAAGTGCAATTAAATATAAAATAAAGGAAATTAAATATGAAATAAAAGAATTATGCTTATTTAAATTTCCGTAATCATGATGTTTGACGTGTTGATTTTAGTTTTATGCCCATGGGTTAATTGTCCTTCGTCCTGGATTATTTAATATGTCCGTCTGGTTTTTGTCCATAACAGTCCATCAGTCATAAATATAAAGTACGAGTGTCCTCGTCAAATTATCCTTATACCCGAAGTTAAATATTCCAACTAATTGGGGACTTAAACTGTAACAAGATTTTAATACTTTGTTTAATAATTACACCAGGATGTCGACTGAGTGTAACCCAAGGTTTTAATACTTTGTTAACAATTATGCCAAGTGTCCTTGTACATAATTTCACCCCTGTTTTAATAATTCTAGTGGCTATTAATCCATTCCCGTGTCCGGTTAAATGAACGATTATGCGTACATATAAATACCCCGCCCATCGTGTCCGATTGAGTGTATATGGTAATTTATGGGTACGTCCAATTATAAATCTTTATATTAACATTAACAAACTATCATTTAGTTAAAAAAATATAAAGCCCATTAATAGCCCATAGTCTAATTTCCACAAGTTTCGTTCTTTTGTCCAAACCCCAATTATAGTACAAAGCCCAATTACCCAATTTTAGTAATTAGCCCAACATCATGATTACTTCGGATTAAATAAGCATAATAATAACTTAGCTACGAGACATTAAATTAAAAAGGTTGAACATAACTTACAATGATTAAAAATAGCGTAGCGTTACACGGACAGAATTTCGACTTACACCATTACAACATTAGCTAACATACCCTTATTATTAGGATTAAAATTAAAATTAAAATTAAAATGTAAATTATAAATATAAATATTACGTATAGATATAGAGAGATTGATATATTGGATGGTTTTTGCGATCAAACTGCGTTTGCTTTTATAGGGAATTGAGTCCAGGGGAACTCCGCGAGTAGCGGTACTATTAACCTTCGAACTCCGCAAGTCGCGGAGTTCGTTTTTACAGCTCATTCAGCCTTGGCTCTTTGTTTGCCGACGATTTTAAATAATAATATAATATATATATATATATATAATTTTTAAGAATTATTTATATATTATATTATATTCATGTGCATAGTTGACCTGTAATTTTTAGTCCGTTGCGTTGAGCGTTGAGAGTTGACTCTGGTCCCGGTTCTGGATTTTCGAACGTCCTTGCGTACAATTTAATATCTTGTACTTTGCGTTTTGAATCTTGTACTCTTGTAATTTCGAGACGTTTCTTATCAATAATTGGAACCTCTTTGATTGTATTTTGTACTTTTGAGCTTTTTGGTCGTTTGCGTCTTCAATTCGTCGAATCTGTCTTTTGTCTTCACCTTTTAATATTTAAACGAATATCACTTGTAAATAGAACAATTGCAACTAAAAGCTTGTCTTTCTTGGGGAATAATGCTATGAAATATATGTTCCTTTTTAGCATTATCAAGTTCTCATAAATATACGTCCCATGCATAGAGACAAAAATTATTCATATAGTGAACACCTGGTAACCGACATTAACAAGATGAATATAAGAATATCCCCTATCATTCCAGAAAATCCTTCGGACTTGATAAAAATGATTTCGAAGTACTAAAGCATCCGGTACTTTGGATGGGGTTGTTAGGCCCAATAGATCTATCTTTAGGATTCGCGTCAATTAGTAGATTGGTTTACTAATTCTTAGGTTACCAAGCAAAAGGGACATATTCGGCTTCGATCATTCACCCATATAATGTATTTTCAATTACTTGTGTCTATTTCATAAAAGATTTATAAAAATTGCGCATGTATTCTCAGCCCAAAAATATAAAGGGTAAAAAGGCAAATGAAACTCACGATACTGTATTTTGTAGTAAAATACATATGACGGAACTGAACAATGCAGGGTTGGCCTTGGATTCACGAACCTATATCATTTGTATATTCACGAACCTATATCATTTATATTATTGTTAGTGATAATTTTTATATTATTAACTTATATATTTTATTATATATTTATTTTTATATACATAATCTTTTGTTTACAGAATAATAGTTATAGTAATACTAGAGTAATATTAATAATAAAAATGATAATAATTATAATACTTAATATTATTAATTAAGATAATAATGGTTATGATTTCATTAGTGATAAAAGTAATGATATTAATACTAATAATATACTTATATTAATAGTAATAGTTCTAATATTTATAAAGTGATAATAATAATAATGTTAATAAAAATAATGATATTAATAATGATAATAATACTAAATTGTATCATAATTATAATAAATATGATAAGAATAGTTATAATAATTTTACTAATTCCATTAAATCATATTTTGATTAAAATTCTAGTCATTTTCATAATAATAATATTTATATCAAAATTTCTATATTTAATTTTAATAATATTATGAAAACCTTTATCTTCATAGTCTTGATAATTATAATCTTTGTAGTTATTAACTATGGCTTCTCATAACCTTAATTTGTATAAAAATTATAATTTACGTGTATTCATATAATTATAACGATTTTCTATAATTTTTAATATAACAACTTTAATATATACTTGTTTTATTAACCTGTTTACTAACCCTGAAATCATATTAATAACACTAACAATAATAATATAATGATAATAATACTAATAATAACAATAATAATAACAATCATAATCATAACAATAATAATAATTAATAATGATACTAATATTAGTTAGTAATAATAATAATAATAATAATAAAAATAATAATAATAATAATAATAATAATAATAATAATAATAATAATAATAATAATAATAATAATAATAATAATAATAATAATAATAATAATAATAATAATAATAATAATAATAATAATAGAAATAAAAGTTAAAAGAGTTATACCCTTAAAGGCTTCAAGTAAAAAAGAAATGCTCAAGACGGGACTAGAACCCATGATCTCTCAAATAACCGTTAACTCATCAAACCATCTGGCCCCTTTTCTGAATTATTACAGAACACATAAATATATAACCCGTATTAAGTTAACTTGATTTCTTCTTCTTCCTGAATAAATCAACCAGAGCTCAATTCCCATTAAACACGAGTTTCTCATTTAATTTAAGACTTATAACAGATGCAGAAACATTCTGTGCTTGTTTGAATTACTAGAAATGAAAATCCAAAACAAATTTTAAGTAAGAACAGGTTTGAAAACACGATAACAACCCAACATGTGATTTTGAAATTTAGAATGTTTCAGACCGAAGTTTCTACATGAAAACGATTGTAATTCTATCCTAGAAACTTTTTGTAACTTCAATTGATCCTAAAACATTACAACGAATTTGAATTTAACCAAGAACAATACGTTTGACTTTTTGAATTAAATCTTTGACTCTCAAATTAAAACTCAGTTTGAGGAATTGGAGTTTGAAAATTTGCAGAAGGATTGAGTAATATATTTCTAACAAAACCTCATTTATACTTTTTGAAATAAATTTAGAAATCGAGCTTTGAATTTTTGATAGCAAGAACAGAGGTATACATCCTGGGTTCTTGATTTTTCTGTTTTAAATCTCCAAAATTGGTAACTGTAATTAGTGTAATTAATAATGGGAATGAAGAAGTGAAGAATTGTGATATTGACAGATAATCATTCAGATGATTTAAAGCCCATATGGTCGACAAGTAATGTTCATCAGGTACAATAAGAAAAATAAAAAAGAAAGCAAATAACAACCCTTAACTGCTTTTGGATTGTATCTGAGATTCGTTTTAGACTGATAACCAGATAGGAAACAAATTACGTACTGATTGAAAGTGATTTGAAACCAATTTCATTCTGTGGTGATAATTTAATTCAGTGTTTTATTTAATTAGAATTATTAATAATAATACAGATTATTTAATGGGTCTATATGTATGTATATAACAGTATATACATATATGTATATACTCTGTATATATGTTTATATATGTATATTCGTATGTCATGTATGTATATGTATATATATCTGTAAGTGTATTAATAATATCACTAATACTAATAATAGGTATATACATAATAATACAATTAATAATAATGATAATAATAGCAATAATTCTAATAATTAATAACTAATAATTTGATAATAATACTAATAATATTACTAGTAATTTTGTTAATAATAATAAATAATAATAATAATAATACAAATAATAGTTATTAATGATAATATTCATAATAATAATAATAATGTCTAATAATGATACTTATATTAATCATAATAACTAACATTATAACTTTGCTACCAGTTATAATGATGATATTAACAATGATAACATTAATAACTCAAATGTTTCAGATTTTAGTATTATCATTTTGATAATATTAATAATGCCAATATTAATATTAATAATAGTAATGAATATAATAACTATAATTAAACTTGTAATTACATTTAATATATTAATATTACAATTTATTAATTATATAATATTTAATAATCATATCATATGTTACATGATAATATTTATAAATTATTTAATTACAATATAATAATTGTTGATAGTAATCATATATATATATATATATATATATATATATATATATATATATATATATATATATATATATATATATATATATATTCTTTTTAATAGTATCTTAATTATTCTATTTATTATTTTACATTTTTAATTCTAATTGACTAAAGGTATTTTATTAATTCAAAATATTATATATATATATATATATATATATATATATATATATATATATATATATATATATATATATATACTTATATTTATATTTATATATATATACTTACATATTCGTTATACACAATTGTTCGTGAGTCGTCTGAATTGGTCAAAGGTTAAATGAATATATAAACACAGTTCAAAGTTTCTGAGACTTCAACAATACAGAATTTGCTTATCGTATCGAAACCATATAAAGATTAAGTTTAAATTTGGTCAGAAATTTCCGGGTCGTCACACTGCGGTCGATTGTGGTCGTAACCATGCTCTTCCAGTGTTTTTCAAATGACTCTTTTGACTTAATAGTTTTGTGTATTGGTCGTTTGCTAGAGATTGTGTAGGCTTGTGAACTTGTGTTGTTCTATACGTTGTTTAAGCACACAAGACTTGGTCTCATTATCAAAACAAAGTGGTTAACATTTGAATATTATCAATGGATCATTAAGCAACAGAAATGACAACTGAACAACTAACTATCGCAACTCAATTGTAGCTATTTAATCAGCACATGTTAACAAACTTTGGCAGCAAGGAGTGTTGGATTGAACATATGCAGTTAAGCAGCATCACGTGGCTTCCATGCGACTTGTCATCACGTGTGTTGCATGTGGTCACATAATAATCCCCTCTGCTTAAATTGATTCTTGTCCTCAAGAATCACTTGACGAAATATCAAAATCTGTAAAATGTATGAGGATGTCTTCAAGGGGCTCCCAAGTGGCATCATCAGTTGAATTATTCACCCACTTAATTTGTGCATACACAACAGCTCGATTGTTTCGCTTCACCATCTTCCTGTCAAGTATTTTCAAAGGAATTCTAGCAATAACCCCCTCATTATCCATGTGAGGTAAGGTTCCCATGAATAGTGGTAGTTCCATAGTGACGTTTGAGTTGCAATAAATGAAAAAACGGATGAACCTGTGACGTTGATGGCAAATTTAACTGATACGCCACTTTCCATACACGATTCAGCACTTCGAATGGCCCGTGGTATTTTGGTGATAACTTGTGTTGTTTTCCTCCCCTCAATGTAACTTGACGGTGGGGTTATAATTTGACGTATACCTAGTTCCCAACATCAAACTCTCTTTCGGTATGATGTCTATCCGCAAATTGCTTCAACCTATCTTGTGCCCTCTTAAGATGAAACTTTAAGATGTTAATGGCTTCTTCTCGTGCCACTAATGAATGATCTACAGCTTCCAAATTGCTCTCTCAAGGAGTGTAAGATAGTATTGGTGGTGGTTGGCCATACACCACTTTATACGACGTAATACAAATTGAAGTGTGATAATTCGTGTTATACCAATATTCAGCAAAAGCTAACCAATTAGCCCAATATTTTGGCTTATCGCTCGTCATGTAACGTAAATAACATTCCAACCCCTTGTTAACGATTTCAGTTTGGCCAACGGTTTGAGGGTGGTATGCCTTTGAAAAATGCAATTCCACCTTAAACATTTTGAAGAGTTCCTTCCAAAACAAACTTATGAATATCTTATCATGATCACTTATGATGACCTTAGGAAGCCCATGTATCCTGTAGATGTTTTAAAGGAAAACTCGAACTATTTGAGAAGCCGTAAACGGGTGAGCGAGTTGAATAAAGTGGCTATACTTGCTTAGTCGATCAAAAACTACAAATATGAATGTTTTGCTTTCAGATAGTGGCAATGACTCTATAAAATCCATCGAGATGTTCGTCTAAATACGATTTATAATAGGTAATGGTTAAAGTAGTCCCGGATAACTAGTCAAATCGGGTTTACTTCTTTGGCATATAACACACTGACGAATATATGCCTTAACTTGCGAGCACATCTTCCTCCAATAATAACATGTAGTGATTCGATAAATTGTAGAACTAATCCCTGAATGACCTCCACTTGGGTCATTATGAAAGTGTTTGATGATTTCTTGGCGTAAACTATCATCCACCCCAATGACGAGCTTGCCCTTTCTTTTGAGTAATACATTCACTAAGATAGAATGTTTGTCACGTGTTGAGGGTGGTGTGCCACTTTGTTGCAAATGGACTATTATCTGTTGTAAATCTATATCCCTCAGCACACTTTGCTTTATCATTTCTTCAAAATCTCCAAAAACAGTTGTAGCAAACATTTGGTGAAGTTGGGCCTCATGTTAGGCTCGTGATAAAGCATCTGCAGCCCAGTTTTCACTACCCTTTTATATACAATTTCATAGTCATAGCCCATTAACTTGGGCAACCACTTTATTTGGGTTGGAGTCGAGATTCGTTGGTCCAACAAATACTTTAGGCTTATATGATCATATGGACTTTGAAATGTCGATCCAAAAGATACCCCCTCCATTTTTCCAAAGCATGAATGACCGCCAAAAAATTTTTCTCGTACGTGGATAAAGTTTGATGCCTAGCCGATAAAGTCTTGCTCAAGAAGGCTGTAGGGTACCCCTCTTATTGCAATACCGCTCCAATTCCCACACCCGATGCATCGGTTTCAAAAATAAATTCTGTAGTAAAATCGGGTAGTCTTAACACCAAGGATGTTTGAATAGCATGTTTCAATGCTTCAAATGCAATAGTAGCACTTTCATTCCATGTAAAAGCATTTTTCTTCAAAAGGGCTGTTAAGGGTTGGCTATTGGATGCATAGCCTTTAATGAAACGTCGGTAATGGCCCGTTAGGCCCAAAAACCCCCGAAGTTGCTTTATAATTTTCGGTAAGGCCCATTTAGCTATTACCTCCTATTTTGTGGGATCTGTTGCAACGCCTTGGGCCGAGATGACATGGCCCAAATATTCGACGCTTTTTTTCATAAAAATACACTTTGACTTATTGGCAAACAAGGTGTGTTTACGCATTTTCACCAATATCAACTTTAAATGTTCCATATGCTCCTTTTCGTTTGCACTGTATACCAAAATGACGTCGAAGAATACGAATGTGAATTTATGAAGGAAAGGTTTAAACTTTAATGCCCCGTTCATATCGATTATAAACGTTACACAATAATAAATTTCATTGCGAGGTATTTGACCTCTATATGATACATTTTACAAACATTGCATTCGTTTTCAAAAGACAAACTTTTATTTCGACGAAAGTTGACAGGCATGCATACCATCTCATAATATATCTAAACTATGAATGACTTATTATTATTCTTGATGAACTCAACGACTCGAATGCAACGTCTTTTGAAATACGCCATGAATGACTCCAAGTAATATCTTTAAAATGAGCAAATGCACAGCGAAAGATTTTTTTAATTCCTGAGAATAAACATGCTTAAAAGTGTTAACCAAAAGGTTGGTGAGTTCATTAGTTTATCGTAATCAATCATTCCATAGTTTTAATAGACCACAAGATTTCATTTTCATAGTTAACTGCAGGAACACTCATCTGCAAAAATCATTCATATGGTGAACACCTGGTAACCGACATTAAAAAATGAATCTAGAATATCCCCAAATATACAGGTACACTCATCTGTATATAAAATTAAAGTACTAAAGCATCCGTAACCCGGATGGGACGTGTCAAAGTCCATAGATCTATCTTCAGGATTCGCGTCAATTTGGGGGTCTGTTAACAAACTCTTAGGCTACCAAGCTAAAAAGGGTGATATCCGGTATAATAATTCAACCATAGAATGTAGTTTCAAGTACTTTTGTCTATTTCGTAAAACAGTTATAAAAGCAGCGCATGTATTCTCAGTCCAAAAATATATATTGCAAAAGCATTTAAAAATGGAGCAAATGAAACTCACAATACTGTATTTCGTAGCAATTATGCATATGACGGCACTGAACAAGTGCAAGGTTGGCCTCGGATTCACGAACCTATATTAATTATATATATATATATATATATATATATATATATATATATATATATATATATATATATATATATATATATATATATATATATATATATATATATATATATATATATATATATATATATATCTTTTTTGGTCAATATCTGTCTAACAATTTAGGTCAAGTCATAGTGTATCACAATCTTAATGCTCGAGATTATCATGCAAAAGTCAACAAAAGTCAATTTGACCCAAAATGACTTTAAAATCTATACATGTTTATTATATAATTTAAATATAGTCGTTATATGTATTTACATATATTTATCAGATTTTATTAGAGTAATTAATACAAGTCATTTATTAATAAAATTTATATTAAAATTTATATATGATAAAAATATATTTTTTATATATCTCAAGTAATAAAATTTATTAAGTTCACTTAATATCATAAAAATATAGTGCTATGTATTATTAATGAGTAAAAGTTGTATTATTTTGTAATAATAATAATAATTATTATTATTCTACTAATAATAACAATAACAATATTTATATTTACTAATGATGATATTAATTATTAATTATAATAAAATGATTATTCTAATCATGATAATTTTAATAATAACGATACTTTTTATTATTAACTGAAATAATAATAATATTTTATAATAATAATAATTCTATTTAAAATGATAATTTTTAATAATAATAATACTAAAATGATAATAATAATGATATTTAATAATAACAATGATATTTCTATTAAAATCATAATTTTAATAAAAATGATAGTTTTAATATTAATGATACTTTTAATAATAATAATAATGATAAGAATAATAAAATGATAGTTTTGATAAAAAAAATATTAATTATTTTAATAATAATAATAATAATAATAATAATAATAATAATAATAATAATAATATTGATTATTAGATAATAATAATAATAATAATAATAATAATGACGATAATAACGACGATACAATAACGATAACGATAACGATAACGATAATAATAATCATTTTAACAATAATACTTAAAATTATAGATAATTCAATTGACTATATCTTTTAAACCGTTCATCGAAATCATACGCTTTCTAAATGAAAAGTTATTAATTTTTCGTCAGCTTTCCAATGACATGTATATTATATACCTTATCCTAGTAGCATATGTATTAAATTCAGGATTCATCATAAACTATCTAACGACAATATTAAACGTACAAGCATGCATAATCAAATATACTCGAGCACTAGTCAGGGATACACTAATAATAAATAAAAGTTAAGTTATGAGTGCTCACATATCAATATTGTGATTCAATATTGTAGGAAAGTACGTAGACGCAACAGAGATGATAAATACTAGATTAACCTCACGAGCATATCTCCGAATATTATCCATAACCTCCATAGCTATAACCCATAATTTCCGTAGCTCTATCCTACTCAAAAAACTTGTTTTGAAAGTAACTCGCCCAAGACCTCGTCGTAGTATTTTATGTATAATACAAATAATAATACTAATACTAATAATAATAATAATAATAAGATTAATAATAATATTAATCTTAATAATAATAATAATATAAATATAAATAATTAATAAAGAGGGAGAAGTAATATATGTGTGTGTGTGTCGAGCAGATACGATCAAGTTTTATAGCACTAGACCTGATTCCCACTGCCATGCGATCTCATGGTTTGATGGGCATATGGCCATGCGATCGCATGGCCTCCTGTTTCCAGCCTGTCTCGCTTGTTTTACTCTGCCGACATCTGATTTATATTTATTTATATATAATATATTTAATTTATATAATTAATTATATATTATATTATATTTACGTGTATAGTTGATTAGTAAAATTAGTTTCGATGACTCGTACGTTTACTCTCGACTTATGTCCTAGTTCCGGTTTCTCGGAAGCCTTTTCATGCGCTTAGAAAACTAATACTTTATGTTTTGTGTAACGTACCTTTATATATAACAAGACTCAAATCAATGAAAAACTATCTCACTCAAAGTGTAACTTAATCATTTGAATGTTTTGGTCATTTGCTTCTATAAATTATCGTCTCGTTATATATATATATATATATATATATATATATATATATATATATATATATATATATATATATATATATATATATATAATAGTATTATTTTAAATAAAATGTTTTATAAATAAAATTAGTATTAAGTCTTATTACGTTGTAAAATATATGTATATATATATATATATATATAAATTTGAAATATTTATTTAATAATATAATATATAATTTTCAAAACTAAATGTATTTCAAAGACCATTATATAATTTAAAACCATTTAAATATTTACCAATGGTTATGTCACATAACGTTTACATAATAGAAATTATTATATCATATAACATTTTCATTTTAAAGCTTAACTAAGTATAGTTCATTTATGTACTAGCGTTTATTTTAACTTCTTAAACGTACTAGTTATCCTATCTACATATTAATCGAATCATTTAAGCGAGTGTTACTATCGTTTACTTAACTAATTTAATATATATAAACATGTGTTAAATACACAATGCAAGTTATGTATATATATAGTTCTAACAATTAACATTCTGACTTATTGTATATATTCAAATTCATTCTTTAAAAGGTTCCACCTATATCATAAACGTTTTCAATAATATGAAAACTAAATAATTATCTAATCAAAGATACGACATAATCATTGTAAAGCATGCATTGAAAGTTAAGCAGGAATCTCCACTAACTTTTGTCTAGTTCTCGTTAATGACACTTTGTTTTCATATGTAGATCACTTTACCAATTATTCTGAATATCGTTAAAAATGAACGATTTCTCAAATCAACGTGGACCTAACAACAAAGACTCATAATCATACAATGTATCTGATAAATCAATCATTTGATATTATCTTCTAATTCCATCGATAAACATATTAAAACAAGTACGTTCATGTAAAGTATTATACGTTTAATACTTTGTTAAGATTCTCAAGTTATAATATATACATATACATATATATACATATTCATTTCCAATTAAATAATGGTTCGTGAATCATCGAAATCCGGTCAAGGTTAAATGAATGTATGAATACAGTTTAAAATTCTTGAGATTTAACTTAACAAACTTTGCTTATCGTGTTGGAATACTATAAAGATAAAGTTTAAATTTGGTCAGAAATTTTCGGGTTGTCATATAAACACGCCGTTCATAAGGGCTTGGAACGTAGATGGTGCATTTGTGAGTCCAAATGACATAACAAGGAACTCGTAATTGCCTTCATGTGTACGAAATGCGGTTTTTGTAATATCATCATCAAACATCCGAATTTGATGGTAACCGAATCGTAAATCAAGCTTCGAGAATACCTTGGAACCACTTAGCTCATCAATGAGCTCTTCAATAATTGGTATGGGAAATTTTTCCTTGATTGTATGATTATTGAGTTCTCGATAGTCAACACACATAAGCCACGTTCCATCCTTCTTTTTGACCATCGCTATTGGTGCCGAAAATGGGCTTTGACTTGGTCATATAACACCGGAATCTAATAACTCGGCCACCATAGATTTCGTTTGCATCTTTCTGAGTGGGAAGGTGACGATATGATCGAATATTCAGTGGTTGTGTTCCTTCTTTTAATGGGTTTCGATGGTCAAATTTTCTTCTAGGTGGTAAGCTTGTAGGCACTTGAAAGATATCTTCAAACTCACTTACCAATTTAGACATAATCCCATTATCAACACAGTCACCTTCTTTACTACCCTCCATAAAACATAACATTGTTGGGTATACACAAAGATACATGGCATTTAGGTGAGCTTGAGGATTTCACATTGCTTTGTTCACCTTCTTCCCATTTAACCACTCGATCATTGACTTTTTCATCCCTTTCAATTTTATTCGCTTGCCTTTGTAATTAAATGACATTGTTAAAGCTTCAAAATTCCATTCAATAACGCCAAGTGTCCAAAGCCAATGAATCTCAAGAACCTTTCGTACCCACCCAAAGGCAGTAACACCATATCACTTTCGAATGTAACACCATTAATTTACCATTTGAGTTTTTGACATTGATGCATAGTCATTATTTTTTTTCCACCCGGAATCACAACATTCACTGGTACAATTGACGTCATTGAACAACCTATTTTTTCACCGTTTCTAAATCCAAGAAGTTGTGCGTACTTTCCGAATCCAAGAGAATATGTATGGGATGTGAATTATTTCTTCCTGTGACTCTCATAGCTTGGTAAGTGTTAGTGCCCGTGAGTGCACTTAACGAAATATGGGGCATACAAGGTGACACTTCACTAGAAAAAGGTGTATGTTCATCACAGATTTCTTGCTCATTTTGATCTTCACTGTCACCATCAATTTCATCCCCATACCCGACCATTAAATATTTGCCCACTACACTTGTGACCCGCAGTATAACGCTCATCACAATAGAAACACAAATTTTTAGACCTTTTTTCCGCATACTCTTTTTGCGACAATCGTTTTCTAGTGATTTGACCACCATTATTGGTTTCACTATTATGTGGTGTTGACGTCAATGTCAATTGTGAGGGATTCATCAACGTTTAAGTAGAGGTCAGTGTACTATAAAATGGACTTTTTGCATTCTGTACATAGGAGCTACCTTTAGGATTTGGGAGTATCAAATTATACCTATCTTTAGTAATAGCAATCGTATCTTCTTGTAGCTTAGACTGTAACAAAACGACTGTAATGACCCAAATTATCAAGGAACAGGGCTAGGAGCACCGCTCCTGTACGGGGAAATTGGGTCTTTATTTTAAATTGTAAATTAAAAGGAGAGGGGCTTTTTGGTAATTTGTAATGTCAGTTTTTGAGACTAAATGAGCAGATGTAGCCTCAACCATTCATTCTTCATCTTCCTAAAAACACACAACTAGAGTGAGAAAGTTCTAGTGAGAGAGAGCTTGATTTGGAAGGGAAGAAGGTGGAATCTCACCAAGGTGCAAGTATTAATCTCGTTCATCTTGCTTTTAGCTACAAGGTGATACTAGTGGTGAGTCCTAACTCCAATTTTCTTTTAATTTGGGGTTGGGGTTTGGGATTGCATGTTATTGATTTAACTCATCTAGCTCACAAATGTGTTTTTGGAGCTAGTATGGGTGTGGATTGACCATTGTTGGTGGGTTTTGGGTTGGAAAATGAGTTAATCGTGTGTAGACTTGCAATTTGGGTACAATCATATGTGTTAGTGATTTTGTTGGTGAATGGAACACAAATGGGTGTTCTTGGTAGTTGATTTTGGGTGTAAACCCTAATTGTGTCAAAATGGGTCAATAGGTCAAATTGGGTTAGGAAGTGCTTATAACCCTTGACTATAAGATGTATTGGGTTGAGTTTGGGACCAAATCACTAGTGTATAGTGATTTGGCGGTATTGGATCTTGTTTGACCAAGTGGGTATTTTGGGTGCAATTTGGGTCAAAGTTGCACTTGTGGGTTTCGGGTCAAGCTACTAGTGTGCATAGCTTGATGTTGTGTGATTTATGCTAGGTAACTTGCTTTTGGAGCAATCTTGAAGTCCTAGCTTAGGTTTTGACTCATCTAATTGCTCAAGGTGAGTGGGGTATTTATATGTGCATATATATGTTTTGTTTGCTTGCGGGTTTAGTGGCGAGTACTATCCATTTGTGAAGGATCTTACTCTTTGTTGGCCACTTGATACTTTGTGGTGAGTGATGTCTCTAATAATGACTCACTCTTTGTTGGCCACATTGTGCTTGGGGAAAAGTGGTGAGTGCGGTTACTTTGAAATCCACTCTTTGTTGGCCACTTATAAGGATGTGGGGAGTGTTCCCAATTGAGACCACACTCTTTGTTGACCACATTCGGGTGTATATGGTAGTGCCATCCGGGAGACATCTTTGTTGGCCATTGACACGGGTTGTTGGTGCTATTCATTTGATGATTGGCACGATTGGGAATGGTTAACCATTTAGATATGTGTATGATGGATTCAGTAGTATAGCGATTATATATTTATTTATGAAAACAACATGCTAGTTTATGCTCGGTTGTGTATGCTTGCTTAAGTGATGCTTTCTTGTATGTGGTATGTGTAGTTGGCGCAAGTAAGTTATATATGTATGCATATAAGTATTGCACTCACTAAGCATTGTAGCTTACTCCCTCGTTGTTTATTTTTTTTAGATTATGGGGCATCGAAGGACAAGGGTGAGTTTGGCCTAGCTTGCATGTGGTGGATTCTTGGAAGGCACTTTTGGTAAAGGTCCCAACGGTCATGCTCATTAAGGGGTCATTATGGTTTAAACAATTTAGTTAAACCTATGGGTCGTGTTGTTGTAATTAAAGTCATGTTGTGGTTTGTAAAACTTAAACGTGGAACAAGTGTATTTTGGGTCCCTTGAACTTGTGTTTAGGTCCTTTGAATGTGAAATTGTGTGTGGGTGCTTGTGTTGGATTGTCACTTAGTTAAAATTTCGAAACTGCATCACCCAGGTACAGGAGCGCCGCTCCAGTGGTAAAAGTGCCGCTCCTAGACAGTTTTTGGTTGTCTTTTTGATCAGTGGGCAGAAGCTTCGCTTTTGGAGACAAAAACGTCGCTCTTGAGTTCCCAAAAGTGCCGCACCTGGTTGCGGTGCGCCGCTTCTGTTCTCCAAAAAAAAAATTGGATTTTAAATTTAAACCTGTTGGAGTCGTTTCAAGTGGTATCAGAGCATGACCTAAGGGAACTAGGTTTCCTTGGGGGTGGGAGCCTAGACTTAGGTTGAATGGATGTTTTATGCATGACTTGTCGGGTTACGGGACCATTGGAAGGGTGTAGGCACGTTAGTGCTTGTGTTTAATTGTTTATATGTTTCCGGTTAACATCAAGTGAGATGGTCATTGTATCAAGGAGTTTGATAGGATGTGCAAATGTATTAATGATTGGCCACCATTAGTACGGTTGCACGTCGTGTCAAATGAATGAAGTATGACAAACGTCAAGCAAGGTGGGATTGTTAAGTGTTTGGGCGTGTCTATTTACGTGTTCTAATCTACTTTAAATTATAGAATATGGACGTAAAGTGGCGTGGATCGGGAAGGTTCGAGTAATGAGGAAGTGAATAATAATGATGATGATCTCAAGACCAAGATAGAGGCCGCGCTTGAGAGTTATTCCACGGTGTTTACCGGGAAGGTTAAGGAGGTTCTTCAAGAAACAACTGAGGGACAAATAACTAATCTCCTACGAGATCAAGTAAGTGAGGTGGTGAGGGAAGAGTTCGATAAGAGGTTTCCAAAACCTCAAGGTGAAGAAGGTGTTGAGGAGGGACCGCTTAATTTGGGGGTTCCCGGAAATGGGGGGGTTTAGCTACAAAGACTTTAAGCTCACTAAACCGCCACTATTTGAAGGGAGTCCCGACCCTCTAAAAAGTACTAGGTGGATATCAGATGTGGAAGGTTGTTTCCGGGTATGTGAATGTCCACCCAATAAGAAGACAAGGCTTGCTACATGCCTAATGAGGGGTGCGGCGAAGGCTTAGTTGGATGATAAGATTCTTACAATGGGTGAGGAGACGTTTGTTAATCTGTCTTGGGATGATTTCAAGACCGAGTTTTTCAAGGAGTATCGCACTCAAGCCGATCTCACCCGAATTCGAAAGGAGTTGTGAAACTTGCGTCAAGGGTCTATGGACCTAAACACTTTTAAGGCTATGTTTCTTGCTAAGGTGCCAATATGTCATATGTTTCCTTAAAATATGTGAATACTTTAGATTGTCCCTTATGTGATCGAGACTGTCAATTACAAGTCGAGATCGTCGATTGTAGGTTTTCGGTGGCTAACGGGATGTATAAGAATTGCATTATCGATTTTGGAACCGAGAAGTTCAATATTGACTTGGTTCCTATTACGTTGGGTGAATTTGACGTCGTGGTGGGTATGGATTGGCTCGATCATAATAGAGCTAATCTTGATTGTCATGGGAAATTCTTAAGGGTAAGAACCCCAAGTGGGGGAGAGCTAATCGTGTATGGTGAAGCTCGAAGACGTCCCGTACCTATTTGTACCTATGCCCGGGCGCGTCAACTCGTGTCTAGTGGGGTAATGGCTTATCTAGCCCATGTGATTGATACTCACGATGAGCCACCTCCCATTAAATCTATTCCTATTGTTAACGAATTCGGGGATGTTTTTCCTGATGAATTACCGGGTGTTCCGCCGGTAAGGCAAGTGGATTTTCGCATCGATTTGGTTCCAGGGGCGAATCCTATCACCAAAATTCCCTATCGTTTGGCACCAAACGAGATGCACGAAATGTTGAACCAAACCCAAGAGTTGTTTGAAAAGGGTTTTATTCTACCAAGTAGCTCTCCATGGGGTGATCCAGTCTTGTTTGTAAAGAAGAAGGATGGTAGTATGCGTATGTGCATTGATTACCGTGAGCTTAATAAGGTGACGATCAAGAATCGTTATCCGTTGCCTAGGATTGACGATTTGTTTGATCAACTTCAAGGTGCGTGTTATTTCTCCAAAATTGACTTGCGATCCGGTTATTATCAAATGCGGATCCGTGAGGAAGATATCGAGAAAACAGCGTTTTAGACGTGATATGGGCATTTTGAGTTCGTTGTGATGCCTTTTGGTCTTACGAATGCGCCTGTGGCATTCATGGACCTTATGAACCGAGTGTGCCAGCCTATGTTGGACAAGTCGGTAATCGTGTTCATTGACGACATACTCATCTATTCTAAGAGTATGAAGCAACATGAACATCATTTGCATGAGTTGTTGAAGACGTTGCGTAAGGAGAAGTTGTATGTGGAATTCTCCAAGTGTGAATTTTGGGTAAGGGAAGTGCAATTCCTTGGTCATATTGTGAATCACGAGGGGATCAAGGTGTATCCGGGGAAGATTGAGGCGGTTAAGGGTTGGGAACGACCGACTACACCTACGGAAGTCCGAAGTTTTCTCGGATTGGCCGGTTATTATCGTCGGTTCATTCAAGACTTTTCCAAGATTGCTTCATCCTTAACGAAGCTAACTCAGAAGAATGTGAAGTTTGAGTGGGGTGATATGCAAAAGAATGCTTTTCAACTAGTGAAGAGCAAATTGTGTCAAGCCCCGGTGCTAGTATTACCAGAAGGGGTGGAAGATTTGGTAGTGTATTGTGATGCCTCAATTAGTGGGCCCAGTTGTGTTCTCATGCAAAGAGGTAAGGTGATCGTTTACGCCCTGAGAAAACTAAAAGAACACGAGAAGAACTACCCGACTCATGATCTTGAGTTGGCGGCGGTGGTTCATGCGTTGAAAATTTGGCGTCATTATCTTTATGGTGTTAAGTGCACGGTTTATTCGAATCATAAGAATTTAAAGTACTTCTTTGATCAACGCGACTTAAACAACCGTCAACAGCGATGGTTGGACTGGTTGAAATATTATGATCTAGAGATAATTTACCACCCGGGTAAAGCTAATGTGGTCGCGGACGCGTTAAGTCGGAAGAATCAAGTCCTGAGCTTGCGAGTAAAATCGTTGCGAGTGATTCTTTCAAATGATTTTCTTGAGAAACTCGGCGAGGTTCAAATTGAGGCGATTGTTAATCATAGGTGTGAAGAGAAAATTCAAGGACAAACGGACTCAATTGTCCTAGGCACGCATGGGTTGTTGTGTTTTCAAGGTCGGGTGTGGGTGCCAAAATTAGGTGGCCACCTTGCGGTGCTACTCGATGAGGTGCACAAATCAAAGTATTCCATTCATCCAGGTGCTACAAAGATGTATCTTGATTTGAAGAAAGAGTATTGGTGGCCCGGTATGAAACGTGATGTGGTTAAGTATGTTGAGCAATGTGTTACTTGCTTGCAAGTTAAGGCTGGACATCAAAAGCCTTATGGAATGGTGCAACCATTAGAGATCCCGAAATGGAAATGGGAACATCTTACCATGAATTTTATCACCAAGTTGCCAAAAACGGCGAGAACCCAATATGATACAATTTGGGTTATCATTGATCGGTTAACAAAAAGTGCCTTGTTTCTTCCTATACGCGAGGCGATTTTGATCGAGATGTTGGCAAGGTTGTTCATTAAAGAGGTGATTTCGAGACACAGGGTACCGGTGTCTATTGTTTCAGATCGAGATATGCTGTTTACTTCTCGATTTTGGGGCAAGTTTCATAGCAAAATGGGTACTCAGGTGAAATTGAGCACCGCTTTTCACCCTCAAACGGACGGTTAAACCAAGAGGACCATCCAAACCTTGGAGGATATGCTTCAGGCGTGTGTGATCGACTTTGGTGGAAGCTGGGATGAGCATTTTCCATTGGTGGAATTCTCGTACACTGTCGATGCTACTGTTACTACTAAGCACTATGTATCACTACTACTTACTACTAGCACTACTAGAATCTTTATGATTTAATATTACTTACTATGCATCACTATCCGTTGCTAGTATATTTTTACGTACTGATTTCGTTGACGCTAACCTGGTGTGTTATCTTGACCAGAAAGATAATGCCGCCAAAGAAGGTTACCCAAGCTGATGTCCGTCGATGGATCAATGAAGGTCTAACTGAAGATGTGGCTGAACTCCGTAATGGAACCAACAGCAACAACACTACTAACACTGGTAACCAGCAGAACCAGAACAACCAGGACACCACCAACGTTCAGAACAACAACAACCAGGATACTACCAACACTGCTAATGACACCAGCAACCAGCAAACCAACACTATCAACACCAACAATGTCAACACCAACACTAACCAAGGAGGATGCACTTATAAGACTTTCTTGAGTTGCAAACCACATTTGTTCAATGGTACTGAAGGCCCCGTCAGTCTGACTCGTTGGTTCGAGAAGCTTGAGTCTGTTTTCCGTATCAGCGGCTGTATAGATGCTGATAGCACAAATTTTTCTTCTTGTAAGCTGTCAGATGGCGCTTTAACTTGGTGGAATACATATGCAAGGTCTGTAGGTATGGATCAGGCTTTTGAGACTTCATGGGAGGATTTGAAACAGAGGATGATCGAAGAGTATTGTCCTTATAATGAGATTGTTAAGATGGAGCAGGAACTCCAGAACTTGAAATTGGTTGGTACTGATTTAGCCAGCTATAATAAGAGATTCTTTGAACTTGCACTTATGTGTTCGAAACATGGATACTCCTAAACGCTGCAAGATCACTCTGTATGTGAAAGGGTTAATTGAGAATATCCAAGGCGGTGTGACTACTTCAAAGCCGAGGACTGTTCAAGAGGCAGTCGAGATGGCGCATGATTTGATGAATCATATCGAAGAGCGAGGAAAGGCTCCTGCAGCAACTGAGACTAAGACTTATGACAACAAGAGAAAATGGAATAACAACAATAATAACTCTGGGAAGAACCACAACCAACAGCCCTATAAGAAACAAGATACCGCCAAGGGCAACACTGCTACTCCAAATGCAAATTCTGGTTATAAGGGAAGATTTTTGTTGTCTACTAAGTGCAATAGGCATCATCCGGGAGATTGCATAAAGAAGTGTGATAAGTGTAATAACAAAGGACACTTGGTCGCGGAATTTAAAGTTGGTTTGAATATGTGCTATGGATGCGGAAAAGCTGGTCACTTTAGAAAGGATTGTTCGACTGCAAGTAAGAGTGTTGAACCTGCTAGAGGAAGAGCTTTCAACATCAACTCTAGTGAGGCTCGTGATGATCCCAAGCTAGTCACGGATACGTTTTTACTCAACAATCATCATGCTTATGTACTTTTTGATTCTGGAGCTGATTGAAGCTTTGTGTTTAGAGATTTTTGCCATAATCTTAAGAATCTTGTATCGTCATTAGAAAACTTGTACTCTATTGAACTAGGGAATGGTAATCTAATGAGAGCTGATAAGGTTTATCTTGATTGTACTTTGATTTTGGCTGGAACATCTTTTAGAATAGATGTGATACCGATTAAGTTGGGAATTTTTGACCTTGTGGTTGGAATGGACTGGTTAGCTGAGAATAGAGCCGACATCGTTTGCCACCGGAAAGCGATTCGCATACCTGTTACCCAAAGATGAACCTTTGATGGTGTATGGAGAGTGAAGCAATACACCGTTACACTTCATTAAATGTTTGAAGGCACATAAACACATAAGAAAGGGTTGTCTTGCTATGATGGTTCACGTGAGCAAAACTGAATCTGAAGGCAAGAAACTCGAAGATGTGCCGATTGTTAGAGAATTTCCCGATGTTTTTCCGGACGAGTTACCCGGACTACCTCCACATAGAGATGTAGGGTTCCAGGTTGACTTAATGCCTGGAGTAGCACCTGTAGCGCGCGCACCGTATAGACTTGCACCTTCAGAATTGCTAGAGCTGTCTAGTCAATTACAAGAGCCATTAGATAAAGGATTCATTCGATCGAGTTCTTCACCATGGGGAGCGGCAGTTCTTTTTGTAAAGAAGAAGGATGGATCTATGCGACTCTGTATCGATTACAAGGAACTGAATAAGCTGTCTATTAAGAATAGATATCTGTTACCAAGGATCGATGATTTGTTTGATCAGTTGCAAGGATCAGCATGTTACTCTAAGATTGATTTGAGGTCAGGTTACCATCAAATGAGAGTAAAGGAGACAGATATACCGAAGACAGCATTTAGGACACGCTACGAACATCATGAGTTCACAGTAATGCCGTTTGGATTGACGAACGCACCAGCTGTGTTCATGGATCTCATGAATCGTGTGTGTAAGCCATAACTAGACAGGTTTGTTATTGTGTTTATCGAAAATATTTTGGTATATTCTAAGAGCGAGGAAGAACATGAGCAGCATCTCCGTTTGCTACTTGAGACGCTCAGGAAAGAGTAGTTGTACGCGAAATTTTCAAAGTGTGACTTCTGGCTTCAAGGAGTGCAATTTTTGGGTCATATCGTAGGTGTCAATAGTATTCAAGTTGATCCTGCGAAGATTGAAACGATTAATAAATGGGAGACTCCTAAGTCGCCAACGCAGATACGACAATTCTTAGGTCTCGCCGGTTATTATAGAAGATTCATTGAGGGATTTTCTACTATTGCTCGACCGATAACAACATTGACTTACAAGGGTAAGAAGTATGAGTGGACTGAGCAACATGAGTCCGCATTTCAGTTGTTAAAATAGAAGTTGACTACTGCCCCGATTTTTTCTTTACCCGAAGGAAATGAGGACTTCGTGATTTACTGTGATGCTTCACGACAGGGTTTTGGTTGCATGTTAATGCAACGGAAGAAAGTGATCGCCTATGGGTCACGACAACTAAAAGTACATGAAAAAAATTATACAACTCACGATTTGGAACTTGGTGCTGTGGTCTTTGAACTGAAGATGCGGAGACACTACTTGTATGGTACTAAGTTTACTGTTTTCACCGATCACAAGAGTTTACAACATATTTTTGACCAGAAATAGCTCAATATGAGGCAGAGGCGTTGGATAGAGCTATTGAATTACTACTAATACGAGATTTGCTATCATCCTGGCAAGGATAATGTTGTTGCAGATGCCTTGAGTAGGAAGGAAAAGGTTAAACCTCTCCGAGTTAGAGCATTGAACATGACTGTCTGAATGAACCTTACTTCTCAGATACGCGATACATAACTAGAGGCATTGAAGGAAGGGAACGTTGTTACTGAGTCGCTTAGAGGAATGGACAAGAAATTAGTCATTCGAGAAGATGGAACCCGATACTTCATAGATAGAATTTGGGTACCGAGATTTGGTGGATTAAGGGAACTAGTGCGAGATGAGGCACACAAGACAAGGTATTCTATTCACCCTGGATCTGACAAGATGTATCAAGATCTTAAGGCACTGTACTGATGGCTTAATATGAAAGCTGATATTGCTACCTATGTTGGTAAGTGCTCAACGTGTGCTATGGTAAAAGTAGAACATCAGAAACCGTCAGGACTGCTGACACAGCCAGAGATTCTCCAGTGGAAATGGGAATGTATTACTATGGATTTTATTACTAAGTTACCCAAGACTGTGGGAGGTTATGATACGATTTGGGTTATCATTGATCGTCTCACAAAGTCAGCTCATTTTCTACCGATTAAGAAAATGGATAAGATGGAGAAGTTGGCACAGATCTATATAAAGGAAGTAGTTTCTCAACATGGAGTGCCGATATCCATTATTTCCGATAGAGATAGCAGATTTACATCTAGATTCTGGCAAGCATTGCAAGAGGCAATGGGAACTCCTTTAGACATGAGTACAGTGTATCACCCACAAACTGATGGCCAAAGCGAGAGAACCATCCAAAAACTAGAATATATGTTAAGGGCATGTGTTATCAACTTTGGAAATGGATGGGATAGACATCTACCGTTAGCAAAATCTCCTATAACAATAGTTATCACGCAAGTATAAAGGCAGTGCCTTTTGAAGCACTTTATGGCAGAAAGTGCAGATCACCCGTATGTTGGACTGAGTTAGAAGATAGTCAATTGACTGGTCCTGAGATCATACACGAAACAACTGAGAAGATCGTGCAGATACAAGAGAGACTGAAAACGACGCGAAGTCGTCAAAAGAGTTAAGCAGACGTTAGAAGGCGAGATTTAGAATTTCAGGTTGGAGATAAAGTTATGCTCAAGGTATCACCCTGGAAGGGTGTAGTGCATTTTTGTAAAAGAGGCAAGCTAAGTCCGAAATATATTGGACCATTTGAAATCACCGAGAGATTTGGACCAGTAGCGTACAGACTGATACTACCGCAAGAACTCAGCGAAATTCATGACACTTTCCATGTTTCTAATTTAAAGAAATGCTTATCAGACGAAAGTTTGGTAATTCCTTTGGAAGAGATACAAGTTGATCCTAAGCTTAATTTCGTTGAAGAACCTGTTGAGATCATGGACCGTGAAGTCAAGCGGCTAAAGCAAAGCAGAATTCCGGTAGTTAAAGTTCGATGGAACGCCCGTAGAGGACCAGAATTCACGTGGGACCGTGAAGATCAGATGAGACAAAAATATCCGCAGCTGTTTCCCGAGGAGGCAACTACGGCGGACGTGCACTAAAATTCGGGACGAAATTTTTCATAACAGGTGGGTAATGTAACAACCCGACTGGTTCCGTTACTATCGTTACTTGTCCGTTAAATATTTAATGGTGTTTACTTAGAACTTTATGTATTTAATAGATTTAAATGCATACTTGATCCTATTGAATTACTTGAATTAATATGTTATATTAATTTATGAACTTGTTTCGGATAACGAAATACCTAGAAAATGACACGATTAAGTTAATCGCCTAGAAAGCTTTTCAGTTTACGGAACTCAGAAAAACGATAAAATAATTATTTTTAATAATTATTGACTTTACGAAAAACTTATTTAATTTATTATTTATTTAATGGTTAAACCCGGTGATTTCGTTTCAATGACTAGTTAACGTTCCGGAGACCCGGTACGGTTAACGGCACACGAAACGGACCACGCGCGTACAAGCTATTAAGTAAAACGATCCCAATGACACCCCTATAGGGCCATTCGGCCGAATACCCTCCCCCACCCCCTTGTTGGACTTATTTTGGGCTAAGGTTTATGTGTAGGGTTTTAATTAAGCGCTAACCCGAAGTATTTAAAGCTAGGAAATCCCACAAACCCTCATTCCTTTTCTTCTTGGCCGATTGTTTTCTCCCTCCCCTCTCTTCTTGCTCATCGACATCATCCCACACCACCATCATCACCAAAACTTGAAATTAGAAGAAACCTCGTGCATAAACGTTGTTCCTCTTGTTGTTCTACACGCATACTTACTAGAAATTTGTGTTTTTAAGGTATAATTGAAAACCCTAATTTTTTTAGATAACTTTTTTATTCAATTTCATAGTGTTATCAAGTCTAGTGCTCATTTAAATGCGATTAGAGTTGTCGTTTGTCGTTAAATTGCTCGATTGTTGTCATTTGCATGTATCACGAATTTGTATGCCATGGATCTGATCAAATTGGTTTATATAATGATCTTTTATGTTATCTAGATGGATAGGTGTCGAAAAATTATTGAGTTTGGATGTTGATTTCGCTTGATTTAGTTATCGTATGCTCAAATTATGTGTAATCGATGTTTTGACTAGGCTATGCATGTAATACGAATTTTTTGATCTATATGCTTTATGATTTAGCTATTGAATTGTGTACCATTGTAATCCTTGTGAAAAATCATGCATTTTGGACTTAAAATTTTCGTCAAAAGCTTTTGTAATGCTCCCGGTGTGTCAAAACAAAGATTCGTGCCTTATAGTGTGCTGAAATTGTTTTCGTATGCAAACAAAATGACCTAGAGTGAACTAAAAATTGATTGAGAATTTGATCTTCTGGAATATGATTTTTTATATGTTCCTTGGTGTATTTCATTTGTATGCTAACTTCTGAAAACGTGAATTGCCATGACTTATAAGCTTGACCATACGATATGTCTGATTGTGAACTAAAACTGAATGGTCTGTAGTATATGGCTAATATTTACAAATTGACTAAATGAATGTCTTTGATTATTTTATCACCAAAACTTTGGAGTGTTTTGAATCATCTTCAATTGTCCATTCATCATTAACTATTTTTAATATTAAATGAGAATTTTTCTAAAACTGATGCGTATGCTGAAACTGATTTGGTAAACTGTAACTAGACCTTGTCTGAAACCTGACTTGTAGACATCGTATGAGGCTCAGGTTAGACTTTTTGGAATCAATTTTGAGTCTAGTTGTGATCTGGAATTTTCCATATTTTCATGAATTATGTGCTAAGAGTTATACTCGTTGCTTTCTATGATGCGCGTATTTTAAGGACATGCGATAAACTGCGAATGTGCAAATTATTGAACTATGAGCTATAACATGTTAGTTGACTTGGGAATGACATGTTGACCATGATTGCATGACCTACTGAAATTGTTGACTTTAGTTGACCACTTTGACCGAGTTGACTTTTGAGTTGACTTTGGTTGACTTGCTTTGACTAGTTGAATTTTACCTGTTTAATGAGTCAGTATGAGCACTAGGACTTAGTGTACACTATGGGTTAACATAGTGTGACCTATATGTATACTTAAGATGACCTATTTGACTAGGTTGCGTTGTTCGGTCGAGATTGTTCGACTACTGTACGGTTTTACTAAGAGATTTCAGTGCTTTTGCTAAGGTGAGTCTACAGTCCCTACTACATTTTTACATGGGATGAGATAACATGCTTTTTACAAATATTTTACATATTAGGCACAAGTAATTAAACGATATAGATATGAGTTCAGATCAAAAATCCCTTAGCTTGATTATATTAATTACTTTTAGTAAGCTCGACTTATAGGGACGGTACCGTTAGGCTTGACGAACCTCGCCTCAACCTATGAGTTTCTTATTCAGTTGTAACTTGTATACTTGATCGGTGTATTCTTAGAAAGGGTAAAAGGAAGATGCGTAGCGCTTTAGCTATCCGCAGGGTTAAAGCTTTATAATCAAATGCTAATGCTTATGTATAATTTTTACGATGTTTTTCAGAAATCTTGTGGCCTAACTTACGAAGTGCTTTACTAAACATGTAGATTCACTCAACATTTTTCGTTGATGTTTTGCATGTTTTTATCTCAGGTCCATAGAGGTATTACTTCCGCATAGCTGAGGTTGTCTTGCTTGTTTGCTGCTAGAACTGAAATGACATCCAGCATATTTTGTCATTTTTATTTCAAGAACATATATTCGCATTGAAAACCGCTGTTTTAAATAATGTTTTGAGTTACTTATGTTGGTCATTTATGTCAACAGCTTTTTAGAACGATTTCTTTAATAAATAACTTTTCTTTGAAATTTAATGTGAATACATTTTCGGAAACGTCACATATAGAGGGTGTGACCCTTAAACTGTGGGACCAGAGTTAATACACCGTTAGTGGATTCTGACGGGGTACTACATAGACAATCCATATGCTTCCTCTAACGTCTTTGGTTTGAACATTCGAAAGGTTAGTTCAATATCCTTTTGAAGGTCTCCAAGGAACAAATTATATAGCTTGTGTAACACTTAGTTCCACCTTGTTTAACAACGCCTCAAATTCTTCATAATAACTATCAATTGAACAGGTTTTCCTCAGATTCTTAAGTTCCGCCATTGGATCTCCAATTGTAGTGCCGAATCTCTTCAAGATCACTTGTTCATATACCACACATTCAACCGGGCCATTAAGCTTCATGAATTGTTGGTGCCAGGTTAGGGATTTCTTATACAAGTGAATTGATACTATTCTGATCTTTTTCTAATCTTCCAAATTGTCAATCTCAAAGATTTTCTTGCATCTATACAACCATTCTTTCACATTGGAGCCGTTAAACCGTGGAAATTCAACTTTTGTGAACCTTATCAATTGTGATGAACCATGCCGATAGCTGGAATCTTCGCCTCCTTTTAATTTCGTGATTTCGTTCGTAAACCATTGATGTTGTATTAACATGTGATATATTTGACCATTAATCGTTGATATGGCCTGATTGATCTGCGCCATCGTCTTTTTCATGTAATCTGACATATTATCATCGCCAGCCACCACTGAGCGTGTAGATGCCACCATTTTTTCCGATGAAGATGTATTTCTGAATCAATTACCCTGGAAAGAGTTCTGATACCACTGTTAATGTCCGATTTAGATTGAATAATCCAGATCGTACTCATAAAAAAAAACGAACTATAGCTCAAGAAGAAACAGAACAATGAACTCGATTGTTATTAATTCTTGCCAAAATTGGATACAAGATTCTACAGAGAATTAGAAAGGAAATGACAACTGAACAACTAGCTATTACAACTCAATTGTAGATATTTAATCAGCACAGCTTTACAAACTTTGGCGACAAGGAGCGTTGGATTGAACATATTCAGTTAAGCAGCATTACGTGGCTTCCATGTGACTTGTCATCACGTATGTTGCACGTGGTTACATAACACAACCACAGTTGCACCACCAGGTTCAGAATTGTTTATCGAAGCACAAGTTCCAAGATTTGATCCATCTCCACCTCCTACCCCACCTTAGAGGCACCCCCATCGGATTTTACACCCACCGATAACCGTTCCACATTAAGATCTTTTTGAACCTCCTCAAGATTATTTAGATAAATCAACGACATCAAAGAAACGACACCAAAAACACTCATGCTTGATGCTCTAACATTACAAAAAATAGGGACCGTTTCGATTATCACGTGCATATTCGAAGAAGCTACCACATCCCAGGAGAAATCAGCATCCATCAACCCGATTATATCCAACGACAAAGGTAATTCTTTAACCTAGACTGGGTTCAACATGTGTATGTCTTATCATTAAATTATGGCACCTTGAAAGTGTTTTGGAAATCTATCGTGTATTCTCATTATCTCAAAACACACACACACAAACACACACATACACACACACACACACACACACACACACACACATATATATATATATATATATATATATATATATATATATATATATATATATATATATATATATATATATATATATATATATATATATAACATAACTTGATGAATAAGGCTATAACAAATTATCCATTATTATTGCTATATAATTATGGACTAGATAGAACTCTAATTATACTAAGATATTTCTATCGCTGACTATATGATAACTATACGCTAATACAACCCGCAGTCACAATGGAAGGTGGTTGAATGCTGAGACTATTTCAAAAGGCATCAAATAGTAGACGAGGTAAACCTTTGGTAAAATATCAGCGATCTGAAACCGTGAAGGAACATGCTGTGATGACCCGGGAATTTCCGACCAAATTTTAAACTTAATATTTATTGATTTCGACACGATAAGAAAAGTCTGTAATGTTGTGTTTATATAATCAATTACCTTTTAACTATTTTCGATGATTCACGAACCATTGCTTGTAAATATATGGATATATGTAAATATGTGTATATATAAATATATGTATATATATATATATAATAACATGAACATTGATAAACTATGAAATATATTTATTATTATAAATAAATATGAAAAATAAAATACATTGTAATAAAAACTATTATTTTATATATAATATATGTATATTACTTGTATATATATATATATATATATTGTTATATTTAATCTAATTATTTGATATATATTTATTTACGTAGTAAATTTTTTTATTTAAAACTGTTTATATGTATATACATAGTGTATATTATATATAATTAATTTTGAACTTAAATTGTAAATGTCTGTAACTTTCGGTTGACGTTTAATTATTTTTAAAATAGGTCTAATATATATATATATATATATATATATATATATATATATATATATATATATATATATATATATATATATATATATATATATATATATATATATATATAAGGTTTTAAAATAGAAATTGGTACATAATTTGATTAAAAAGATAATATTTTTGATAAATATTTTTTTTTTTACCTTTTCAACCTAAGTTTTTGTACTCCGTACATAATAATTGGAACAGAAAATAAATAATTATAGAACCTTTTTGATCAGGTTTCATACAGCTAATGAGTGAAATAATTAAATATATTTAATCTAAAAATTTGGGATTTTTAGGAGCACTTTTATACGATAACTGTTTAGCAATGGACACACCCCGTGAAAACTGTCGGTAGAGTAATTCCAAATTGCAAGGCTGCTAACTGTTTAAACTTATAATTCATGTGATTTTATGAGATACTACTATTGATGTCTTTTGTTTTCCACTACATTTTATATATCTATATAATATAGTACGTATATTAAATAAAGGAAGTCACAACCCACTAAATTCTATTCTCTATTTCCGTGATTGCTTTATGTCAACAACTAAATCAAACCTATTACTATCTTCTACATATAATACATAGAATATAGTTACAGAGAAATATAGATAATTCATATATACACATACATATGAAATCTTGATCAAACCTTCACTCCACTCTCTTCAACGAGTAACCATCAACAACTCGATCACCATATCATTCAAACTATCGTGACTATTATTACTCGCTCGTATTTTTGTTATGATGGATACAACCATAACAACAACCAAACACCCTATCACCATGTATCACAAACACTACTACCGCTACTTCTATTATTTTTGTTCTCGTGACCCAAACACCCCTTTCTTCTTGAATGATATTCTCGATTGTAACCACTAACACCATGTACAACCGCCATCGCCCACGCTTGAACCACCACCCAATAACCAACACCACGAAACCCTTTTCGATTACACCATGGAAAAAAAAACACCAAAGTTAAACCCACTTTTCATTACCATCAAACGCCATCATACACCATCACTTTCGGTTGTGTTGAACAAAGATCCAACACACACCTCTACAATCACCTTCACCGTACGCCACTTCCACCATCACCACCACTTCAACCACCCTCTCCACCATGAGACCACCACCATCTTTACTCTCTCTCTCTCTCTCATTCTTCTCTCTCGCATCTCTCTCTCTCTCTCTCTTAAATTAAAACCACCAACGATCACTAGTCACTGCTGTTATCTTCTTTCCTTTCTGTTTCAGCTAATATTGTTTGTTAAACCACCGTCGACACCCACATCAACCACTGCTCGATATTTATCTGTTTTAATCACCATTCACCATGTTCTTGAGTCATCACCACAACCACAATCGCGCTGTATATTGCTGTTGTTTCGTGTAAGGTGTTACACGATTCACGTATATTAAATTCCGTTTCTGTTTTACTGTTGCTACACGTTTTCTATTTCTGCCGAGGAACAAACCACCACAGCTCGACTTTTCTGCTGCTATATTCGTATTTCCTTGCTTCCGTTTTGCTTCTATGTCGAGACTAAACAGCCACTTTGTTAAACCGCTGCTGCTATATTTTTTTTTTTTGTGTTTCTGTTACAACAATGATGGTGACGATGATGTATAAGGATGATGATGATGAGTCTGTGTTGATGATGATAAGATGATGATGATGTGATGTTCGATGATGATGTTGAATGATGATGATATATGAGGATTACAGCGAATAATGATGATGCATTTGTTAATTTATGTTTCCTAATTTGCTAACAAGAAGAACCCACCACAAGAAAAAGGAATGGTAACCTGTTTAATATCAAGTATCATTGAATCAATTAATGGGTTATATATTTGGATTCGTTTAGTATTGGGCCGTGAAAAGATTTATTGTGCTGCTGGGCCAAAAATTATGTTAGGCCAGTGGTAAGCTAGACACAGATAAGGAATTTCGGGTTAAATAAAATGAAGTTGTATAATAAGTCAGGAAAGTAAGTATCAGCTGAATGGTTAAGGGTGTTGATGGAATAGCGAGAGGTCTCAAGTTCGAGCCTGGGCATGGGCTGTTATTTTTTGAACTAATTCTTTTTGAGGTAGTCTCATAACAAAACTTTTATTATCATTATTATTGTTATTTTTATTAGTACTATAATTAATATTATTATTTATCACTTATTATTATTATTATTATTATGATCATAGTAGGCATGATTATTGTTAATATTGTTATTACTAATATTATTATTATTACCAGTAGTATCGTCTAGTATTATAAATATTATTACTAAAATAAGTATTAGTTATCAATTATTATTATTATCATGATTATAAGTACAATTTTGATTATTATTATTATTGTTATTACTAACAATATTATCATAAGTTTCGCTACTAGGAAAAATTATTATGCTAGTTATTATCATTATCAGTGCTATTATCTTATTAGTAATATTAATTATTATAATTATTATCATCTTTACCACTATTAATATTATTTTAACTACTAATAGTATTAATATACAAATGATATATATATATATATATATATATATATATATATATATATATATATATATATATATATATATATATATATATATATATATACTAAAAATATATTTATTATATATAACCTAAAGAAGATTAATATTTTTATGTAACAAAAGGAATATAAGAAACATACAAATAATATTAATATAAAAAGAATATAATTAATAAATTTATATATATTTGTTCGATTACAATTATGTATATTAATATATATACAAATGGTATAGGTTCGTGAATCCGAGGTCAACCCTGCATTGTTCAATATAGTCGTATGTATTTTTACTACAAAATACATTAGGTGAGTTTCATTTGCCTTTTTACCCTTTATATTTTTGGGCTGAGAATACATGCGCAATTTTTATAAATGTTTTACGAAATAGACACAAGTAATCGAAACTACATTATATGGTTGAATGATCGAAGCCGAATATGCCCCTTTTTGCTTGGTAACCTAAGAGTTAGTAAACCGATCTACTAATTGACGCGAATCCTAAAGATAGATCTATTGGGCCTAACGAACCCCATCCAAAGTACCGGATGCTTTAGTACTTCGAATTCATTTTTATCATGTCCGAAAGATTTCCCGGAATGATAGGGGATATTCTTATATGCATCTTGTTAATGTCGATTACCAGGTGTTCAATCCATATGAATGATATTTTTGTCTCTATGCATGGGACGTATGTTTATGAGAATTGGAAATATGAAATCTTGTGGTCTATTAAAATTATGAAATGATTATTTATGATAAACTAATGAACTCACCAACCTTTTGGTTGACACTTTTAAGCATGTTTATTCTCAGGTATGAAAGAAATCTTCCGCTGTGCATTTGCTCATTTTAGGGATATTACTTGGAGTCATTCATGACATATTTCAAAAGACGTTGTATTCGAGTCGTTGAGTTCATCAAGAATATTATTAAGTCAATTATAGTTAGATATATTATGAAATGGTATGCATGCCTATCAACATTCGATGTAATGAAAGTTTGTCTTTTAAAAACGAATGCAATGTTTGTAAAATGTATCATATAGAGGTCAAGTACCTCGCGATGTAATCAACTATTGTGAATCGTTGTAATCGATATGGACTTGGTCCAGATGGATTAGGACGGATCCTTTCACATGCAAAACTCATACTTCACCACGGGCAACCTTTTCGCGAACAAAATGAATATCCATTTCAATATGCTTGGTCCTTTGATGTTGTACCGGATAATTGGCAAAGACATAGCGGGCACATTATCACAATATACAATTGTGCATTGAAGTAAAGGACAATGAAAATCAAGTAAAACATTACGTATTCAACATGTGTCTAAAACAACATTAGCAATCTCACGATATTCATCTTCGGCACTAGAACAAGACAAAGTTTGTTAACGCTACGAAGACCAAGAAATGAGATTATCTCCGAGATAAACACAATATCCAGACGTGGAACGTCTAGTGTCTAGACACCCGGCCCAGTATGCATCAATATACGCAATAAAACAATAAAGAGGTGATTTGTTTATGTAGAAACCATATGACATAGTACCCTTTAAATAGCGCAAAATTCGACGGAAAGCATGTAAGTGAGGCTCTCGTGGATCATTCATATGTAGACAAACCTGTTAAACAGCACAAGAAATCTCTGGTCCTGTGAAAGTTATACTGAAGGGCCCAGCTAAACTACGATACTCAGTAGGATTATCAATTGGTGGTCGAAAAGTGCCACTAAGTTTGGAGTTTGTATCTACCGGCATGCTTACAGAAGTACACTGAGACATACCAGCACGCATAATAATATCCTTGGAAAACGTGGTTTTTTGAAGAAGCAAACTATTCAGATGACGATTCACTGAAATCCCCAAAAAAATAACTCAACGGTCCTAGATCTTTCATTACGAACTCACGAGACAATGTTGCAATAATCTTGGTGCGTAGAAAATCCCTAGAAGATATAAGAATGATTGTCATCCACATATAAACAAGATATGCCATATCCGATCCATTTCGATAAATAAACAATGAATTATCACATTTGCTATTAATAAAGCCAATCGTAGTAACAAAATCTGCGAAACGTTGATACTATGCACGAAGCGCTTTGAAGGCAATGGTGGTTTTAAATTTATAATAGCCGGGCCTAAAGCTACTAATCCTTCCTATGAGTGAGCAACGGAAGTATGACCTTGGGTCATTCGATTAAGAATACAACATAAACAAAACAATTACTGTAGCACACTAATCTTATCTTAGTAGATGGTTTAAGTAAGGAGTAGTTATGTTTTAGGCGAGTTTTAATCCTAATATGATAAATATAAGTAAATAAAGTAATAAATATAATATGTGTTATTCATTTAAGATTACGGCAAATGCATGTTATGATTTCGTAAGTTACACAATGTTGAAATGGTGAACTAATCGGCTCACGGATAGGTAATAATTTGAGAATCGTCATGTTGTACTAGACGTCCCTATCAAGTGGTTGATATGTCACTCGGTAAATATACTGGTTTGGTGATTCTGAATAGAAATCAATGCCCTTTACCCCCAACGTCCACTGCCATAGCTACATGCTAGTGCAGACGACTTTGTGTGGACTAAAGTCTTAACGTTCTTATGCAAGGTGAAAATTCTCAAGATTATCCCCAGCCGAGAGACAAGATGCAACTTAATGCTTCCTTTCAAGATTGGTTTATTTGAAAAGCAGTTAGGTTCTAATTAAAGAAAGTAACCTTAAACGTTAAGTGTTAACGGAATCTTCTTGCTCTTCGACTTCCGGTAAGCTGACAGGAGGTAAGTGAGCCTGAGACAATCTTGACACCTCTAAATTATAGCACTCCACATCTAGATCCGAAAACAAGGATACAATAACAGAATATCCTTATGGGTTATGGTAAAACCGAAATGCGGTTACCAAACACCTACAATAAGTTCAAGAAGGTGACCTAGTCACGCCAGGTTCAAGTAAGTTACTTTGAACCAGATAATGAGCTTGTCCGAAGTTTGGGAAGGTCGGTTATTAATTGATAGAAATCCCATCTTCAAAGATAAAGTTCTAAGATGGTTGTAGAAAGGAAACATCCTCATCACTTCTATAAGTGTTTGGGGAGTGTATCGGTGCGTAGTTCAGTGCCTTAACTCGGATGGTTTCTTAAAGAGCAATACAAGGCCATGGAATGGCCGACGATGATTTTATTTCGGTTCAGTCAATGGATGCTCGAAAGGGTATTTTTCCAAGTTTATTTGGTTAAAAATTCAAGGTCTTCCCTATGAGTGCGGAACGGTTAACAACCATATTACTATCGCTAAGAATTATGGTACCATGCTATGTATCGTTAGATCCACTCATAAGAAAAGTCAATCATGTTCTTACGTTTTCACCGCATGCCAAGATCCAGGGGACATCCGCGATTCTATTGACAAGATTTAAAAATTCCAAAACTTAAGTTTGGGTGAAAGAAGTGTAAGTTTTGATGAGAACAAATTTCAGCCACACATTTAATTTCATAAGTTCAAAATAGTATCTTTTCATTTTATATTTTATGTTATGCCAAAAGGGTAAAACTGGGAGTGGGAATCCATAAATTTCCAATAGATACTCCAATTTCAACTCTTTAACTACTGGATCACATTAATACTCACAAGCAGATTTTCATAAGCTTAAAGATAATGTTGTTGGCTTGGACTACGGGAACACAATTCAAAGTTTGTTTATGGCTCCTCAAGTTGGGAAAGATGATTCATCAGTGGTCGGGCGATGAAATATGTCCACGAAGGCCTTTTGCGACTTTTGATGAAATGATGACACGGTTGGCTGGAGAGAGTGCACCACCCGGTGGATCAACCAATGTGTTATCTTACAAGATAGAGAATCGGTCAGAGAAAAATTTCGTTGGATAAGCCTGTTAAAGGTAAATTGAAAAGGGATGGTCCTAGAGGTTAAGTAGTTGGGTCCATCTTGTGTTGTTCGTTTGGTCTCTATCCTTTTTAATCGTATTGCAATTGGTTTTGTTTAGTTAATTTGTCTTTGCGGTTTTGGAGTTGTTAGGGAGACTCGGTTATAGAAAATTTTCGTTTTAGATAGTCTCTTTCTAGGTGCGAGCTTCCCTATTTCACTCGTCTTTTTGTAATCCTTGTTGGGGGCATTTTTCTTTGGAAAACGATCTCAGTTTTTATATGCCTTCCTCAACAAAGGCTACATGCCAAACATAAACCTGTATTATATTAAGTTCGTTCTTCAATTATATTGCTTGGCTAAACATAATTGATTAAATGAATGCAAACATATATCAAATGCGATGTTCTACACATATGTAACATACTAGTGATATGACTCGTGGAATCACGGAGTTGTTTAAACGTAATAGTTTAATGATATGCTTTAATTTAAGTATTAAGTGAATGTAGATGATAAAGGTATTTACTTTAATGGCCCGTGAAACCACGGATTCCGACTAAGAAACTTCTCGTTATTTTTACAAAAATATTGATGTACTTAATTTAGTCAGGATAAATGAACTACATTTATTCTCCCATCATTTTCTTCCAATTTTATTACAATTATTATTTTCTGTCATAAAAATCTACATTACAACATTTTATTGAGACAAGTATTTCGCATAAATATGTAATGTGATTATTCCCGTAAAGAGGACCTATATTTGAATAATAACAAGAATTGAGGGTTCGCGCGTTGCTGCTCTAAGGTTTATGCGATTTTAACGCTAGCTAGCAATTCGCACGGCACATTTTACCTGATGTTATGATGATCTAAACAAAAAAATGGTCATGCACTGTTATGATGATCTAAACAAAAAAATGGTCATGCACACATTAACCTACATGTATAAGCACATAAATAAATCCATATATGAAATTTAGCTTACAAAACACACACAAATGTTGTTCAAGTAACGAACTAAAACAACCGAAGTAGCATCCAAAAATGACCATCATTTGTTGATGGCCATATCATATAGTTAAATTACATGCCATAGTATTCATTACATACCCGATTTACATGGCATAGTGTTACATGTTTACAAATCTAAACTAAATATGTAATAACCTAACAAAAGGCAACATATGGTCTGATCATTATTATATGGTCCGATCACTAATGCGCCATCATCCATTGTCGCATCATAAACATTGGTGCCACATTTCCTACGGACAAAGGTTAAGGATACAGTTATCTGGGGATAGAGATGCTAGTCGGCCAGCTTGATCAATACTTGAGGCACCATCAAAGGAGTTGCAAGTGACACAAATATAAGATGGAGACCAAAAATATATGCAAATCACATGAATGATGTACCTGAAGTTACACGCTGACCATAAGTTGAACATTTCAACGCCCTGCTACATCAATACACACAATTGATACTTCAAAACTCTTCATTTCTTTTTTTTCCTTCAAACATACATCATCACCACCGTTGTCACGACATAATAACTAAAATACAAAAGAGAGAATAAAAAAAATGTTAAAATGGCCAGTAGGTTACATCACTAAACCCGAAGTGTTCTTAAACCTGACTGCCCCTCCCACTTTTTTAACTCTGACTCCAGAAATGAGAGCTGATTTGTACATACAGTGTTGTAACATTCGTAAAAGTTCCAAAAAACTCAGGAAGCTTTCATGTAAAACCATTAGCCGATGCCCACCTGTCATTAAAAAAACAAAGAAAACATATAAATAAAAAAAAAAAAAAAAAAAAAAAAAAAAAAAAACTATCAATGTATATATATATATATAGGTGAAAACTTATGTATATAAGTAACAAAAGCAATGGTAAAGAACCATGGCAATTATAGGTGAAACTTATGTATATAAGTAAAAAGACTACCTAGACAGTTTGACAACAAACATACATACATAGACATAACTTGTTGCATAAGCTATCCACAAACAATAATGTGTTGCATAATAAGCAAATAAGCAAAGGGAATAAAGCAAATACCTCCAAATTCTTGTTCAAGACCAATGGGTCATTTACATTGAGTCACTTCCAGGAGCTTAAAAAAGTACACCATATGAGGGACATTATACTGCATAGCCCAAATCACCTTCGATCACCATACCCCCTGCACATGATAGACTGAAAATTTAACATCATAGATTCATAGTTATCGGTTCTAAAGTTAAGTTACATCACAAATTGTTAAGATTACAAACCATGACAAACTTGCGTTTACATAACGCGTAAGCTTCAAAAGACAACCATATCAAATTCATACATACACCAAAAGCACATAATCTTACCTACTAATTACGCATTCTGCCTGTACAAACTCAAAATTGAAGAATTTCAACCCTTCCACACCCAAACAAACTAAAGCTAAAAGACGTGAAAATCATCCCATACCACCTCAAACGTGCGTTCCCTGCGGTTGAAGACATGTTTTTTTGTACGTCTTCACTTTCTTGACTGCTTCATGTACATGCCTCGAGAGATGTTTTTTTAACATCTTGAGGCTTTTGATCATGAAAAGAATTATCTTTCGTATCTTCCTAATTGGAATTAGATTAAGATGATAGAGGCATCGGGCTAGAATCATTGACTTTGACTTTATCATCTTCAGAATAGTATGGTTGACTATCACCTACATGATCTATCTTTAAGTTGTCTGTAACGGGTTTTGGTTCATCAAGGTCAAACCTTGCATACTGCCTTCTAGTTGTAGCCTGTAAATAAGTATACAAATGTGACTTTGTCATAAACAAAATAAAGTATAAAAGAAATCTTTAGAACCATGAGTATGCACAGATGACAAACCCTTCAGTTTTATTCGTGTCATTGACCGAAGCTGCTACCTTTAAGTAGATATTATCCTTGAAATCAGTTGCAATGGGTGTTGTTCGAGTGCTGATATAAAAAGTAAACCTTCTAGCACATCACAATCGTTGTACGTATAAACATTAAACAGATATATGAGTATTTGTAGACATTTTAATGCTAAAAATAAAGGGTAAAAGTAAAGAAAACTGAAAAATGTACAATTTCAGCAAGTTCGTCGATTTGGTTGAAGGTAGTGAACTTAATAGTCTAGAAAATAGAAGAATGTAACATAAGCATTATCCCTTCAACACACCGAGGACACTTCTTCTCTTCTTCGTAAGTCAGAATTATAACTATTTTAAAGCGATTCTAAATTTATACTTACATAAAAAATACATACCAACATAATGGATTACAATGGCAGCGATGTACATGATTCGTTTACACAGAACTTTGCATATGATTATTAATAACATAATAAATTAACAAAATTTACCTGAGTGAATGTATCGAATTATGACTTTCGCCTCATATTTCATACGAAACAAATTTGTGATTTCATCCATGAAAACTCATCGGTTCCTAACACATATTCGTTTCGGTGGTCCTGGTGAACCCAAAATAAAAAAGTAACATATACATCTAAATCGATTGTTAGTCTAATTAACATAAAAATGCTTGATGAATTGAGCAATCTATATCCGTAAAGAGTTTAACAGTGTTCACAGATTTGATTCGATCCCATAACCCTAATCAGTTACGACGTTACCTAATAAATCAATATTTGAAGTTAAACAATATGTAATATCAATACTACCGTAGCAAACTTAGCCAGCTAAGGTTAAGCTAAAGAATATATGTTAGAACCAAACTAATTGACTGTTTTTGTAACATCAGTTCACACCGTGTAAAAACTTCTCATACATACGAAGTTGTGAATCGGTGCACATATATTTAGTTACTTATGCATTTCTGTTTCTTATTCTTATTTATTAAACAATGAAGTATGAATTAACTATTTTGAGCCTTTAAAATCAGTAATAACATTATGAACATGTGACAGACATGAATTCAAATTTTCATACCTAGCTTCAGAATCCCAATTAGCGACTATGTAAGAGAAATACTTACAAGTTAATACATGTAGCTATTAATCTCCTTCAGAGACTCATTAGCAGGAAATAAGTTAACCAATGCAAGAACCTGCAATAGTTATAATTGGTTTTCAATCATATACCATTCCCAATAATATGATTCAATGAAGCAAAGCGTGATTGAAAGTAATTAATGGACAAAAGCTCCCATCTTTTCAACAATTGCTTTAAAATTTTCAATGTGTGACCCGCCCAATTTGCCACATTTGATAAACACCCAAGGTTCTTGTATCAAAACTATTATTAGACCAGTCGTAAGTTTAGAAACCCTAACACACATAATAATGAGCCAACTACTTGAGTTGGGTGCCTTAAAAAATGTCACAACAATTAAAGTATGTAACAACATGCTAAGTGAACAATACAATTATGTACTTACTCCCACAAGCATCCAGTCACCATCCTTATCGTCATATGTAAGCAGAATATAGTTTTGTTGCAATGACATCTTCCACCAAGTCTCTTTTATCATGCAAAACCTAAGCATGCCAATGAAAAGGTTATACGTTTGACCAACTCCTATATTATTCAAAACCCGTTCATAGAAATAGAAAGAAGTCATTAATTCTCATGGTTAACCGTCTATAGAAGACTTAGTTCATACAAAGGAGCTTGAATGAATACGATTGGAGACAGGTGCCATATAAAGAAAAAACGACTAACCGCTTTTCGTCAATTTGATCATTGTTCTTAGAACTTGTAGACTGAATGTTCTTGTGAAAATTCTAACTGTAGACCAACAAACTACCAGCACCTTGCAAACCCACAATATCATATTAAAAACATCAATTTATCATCTATATTTTTTCAAAAACAATTATGTACGTTGTAAGTTATATAGATTACCAGATTAATAAATCAAGTTCATAGCATTATAATCATGATATATGTCTTAAAATCGAGAAATTGTCCAACCAGAATCCACTGGCAAACACACAAACAGTAATACAGTACATATTTACCAGATAAACAACAAACGAACGGTAATACATATCTACCAGATAAACAATCTCATAAATGGAGACCTTAAACTTCATTTCATAATCTTCTATTGAGTAAAACTTATACATCACCTATAATGTAATCCAAAGCTTAAATTCAATTAAATTCTTACTTAAATTCAAAGCTTATCAAACACCAAAATCATACTCCAACCAAAATTCAGGGTATGTATTTATATTCAGAAATAAGTAATACGCATAGCAAAAGTCAAAGATTCAAAATAATAAAATGATTAGTTACAAAAAAAAATTAGTTGATACCTCGATTTCTTCCTCGCTCTGTAAATGAAGCCGGCAAACAACGATTGGTGTACAAAGAATAACTAAATTTGTAGTCATTCGGTTGAATCCGACCTTCAGTCGCCTTTTAGGATCAGACACGGTAGTATCACGATGATTGATGCTTGGTTCCCATTTCTGTGAAATTAGGGTTTCAGTGAGTTGAGGAGGTGATTGTGAGAGAAATTTTAATGGGAGGAAGGGAGGTGTGGTATGGTTGGAAGGCATGGTGGATGTGCAATCAGTGAGACTCATATACGGAGCAATAATGTAATAAACTATGGCTTCCGGTATTTTTTTTTTTTTTTTTTTTTTTTTTATACTTAAAAACCATTTTCAAAGTGGTGTTTGTAAATTAGGAATAGCAGGGTTGTGTGAGAGGAAGGTGACACATGGACCAATGGAAGGAAAGGAAAGACACTTGTTGTTATTAGAGTGCTCACAATTGAGATATGTCTCTAGCTTAGTCCTCAACGCCACATCAGCGTCACATCAGCACTTTTTTTCCACTTCTTTTTCAGGACTAAACACTCCTAACCATGACACTCTTTCCTTCCCTTTTTATTCTATTTTTTTATTTTTTTTTATTTTTTCGAAAATGAAATTATTTTGATTATATATTTTATAAATTATAAATATTTAATAACATAAAACTAAATTTCATTGATAATTAAAAAAAACATTACAAATAATTAAAATTAAAATTACATAAAAATTTAATAAGGGAGTATTTTTGGCCACAACAAAAGTGAGACCCACAATAATAATAATAAAAATTAAAAATATCTCATCTTCATCATCTACATTTACATATACATATACAGTCGTCATCTTCTACATCTCATCTTCATGGCTTTTAAGCAAAAAAAAAAAAAAAAAAAAAAAAAAAAAAAAAAAAAAGCTTTATTCTACAGTCCGCCGTCCACAAATATTTCAAGAAAGCACGAAAATGGAGACGATACGCTGGACGGCTGCGTGGGCGGCCCGCTGGGCGGCCCGCTGGGCGGCCGGCTACCATCGGCGCCCAGGTGGGCGGTGGCTTGGGCGGGCTCCTGGACGGGATGGATGGGAGCGCTCTTAGTATGTAACTAATTATGATGATAATAAAGTTTGCTTAAAAATGAAGTATTAATTTTTTTAATAATAATTATTAGTAATAACAAATGCATCTTAAAATTATTTAAGAAAAATTAAAATACAATTATTATTTAAAGGTTGTACAATATGCTTCAAAGTTTGTACATATGTTCATAAGGTGTTTGGTAAAAGATTGTACAATTTGTTACAAAGTTTGTACATATGATCATAAGAGTGTATTATCATAAGGTTGTACATAATGCTTCAAATATTGTGCATATGGTCATGATGTGTTTTATTATAAAAGTGTACATAATGCTTCAAATATTGTACATATGGTTATGAAGGTGTTTTATCATAAGGTTGTACATAATGCTTCATGTATTGTACAATTGAAATGTTAATATTATTATTAAGTAAAATTAATTATTTTAATAACATAATCATACGAGTCTTAGAATTTTTCTCTTTATTTTTGAATTTTATTTAAGCTTGAATAATTATTATTTATGACATTATCATTATAGATATTTATTAAATACTATAAATTGATTTTTAGTAAATAATTATATTTTAATTCTAAATTAATTAAGATTATTGACATCATCCTTGTTTTTATAAATGGCAAGTTTTAGTAAAAAATGAAGAGTTAAATTGTGAAATGATAATATCATCATTTTAGAGATTTAATATAAGTTATAGAAGATAGATAGACAGGTTATGAAATTTGGATGCACCATTACTCTATATATCTAAATGATATAGAACAAATGAATAGTACCCCTTAATAGTTTCACAAACTCTCCTCAAACTTTTTATATTTTCACAATTCAATCCCGCCCTTTATAACACTTAACTTTATAGCTTTTACAAACTTACCACATAGTTTTCACAATTTATACTTTAACCATTACACTTCTCATTCATTATAAATCGATCCCATAATGTTTACTAACTAATAACTATTCATCATCATTATTATTATTATTATTATTATTATTAAATCAACCACATAATTTTTCACTTTATTATTGTTTAACTTTTTTCTTATTATAAATTAACTACGTAAATTTATACTTAAACCATTACACTTGTAACACCCCGTTTTTCCCCGTACATGATTTATAAGTGTATTGTGTATGTACGATAGGCGTATGAAGGGTTCGGGACATGTTCGGGTGTTAAAGTCTTATACGCGAGAGAAGGGCTCAGGTCGAGCTTTGTGTCGCGGCGCGACAAAGGAGGCCGCGGCGCGGCAATGAACTGAAGTTGAGATCAGAAGTACGACAAAGAATGATCCCAGACCCAGCTATAGGTCGCGGCGCGACAAAGAGGGCCGCGGCGCGGCGTATAGTAGAAATCCAGACCAGAAGTTCGTTTAAAAGTGATCCCAGCTCAAGGCAATCGTCGCGGCGCGACGAATTAGGCCGCGGCGCGGCAAATGGTGCGAACTGGCACCAGATTCTTGTAAATTTAAATGAAGTTCAAGGGCAAATTAGTCATTTCACGATTGAGCCAGATGGGGATCTAAAATCTGGTCCACCCATTTCATTTCTTATTTTCTATTTCCTTTTCTTTCATTTTCTCTCAAGAAACTCAAATACCCCAAGTGTTTCAAGTGGGATTTTGGAAAGGAAGAAGCGGGTTTTGATCTTTGGCGTAGTTGACAAGTGTGTTCTCCTCGTTCTTAGCTACACGGTGATACTAGTGGTAAGCTCTAACTCCGAAATTCATTTTCGTGTTCATCATTCAAGTTTAGGGCTTTTGATTGTATGATTCATAGGTGAAACCCATTTAGTTGTTAATTGAAGGTTAACACCAAGATTCGGGTTTATTGTTGTTAATGTCGGGTTTTGGGTTTGGTGTGCAAGTTTATGCTTGTAAGACTTGTAAAATATGGTGTTAGAACATAATCACTAGTTGATTGTGATTATGGGTGTTTTGGGCGAGATTTGACTTAGTCAAATTGGAAGTAAGTGCAAATGGGTTAATATTGCACTTATTGGTGTTTTGGGTATAAGCTAGAATGTTTAGCTTATTTGTTTGTAAATTACTTAGGTGATTTGCATTTGGACGATTTGGAGCTCAAGCGGGATTGCTTTTCAAGTAATCGAAGTGAGTGGAATATTTATACGCCTATGTATATAATTTGGTTGCTTGCGTGCGACGTGGTAAGTGACATCCGTTAGGATTCACTTTTCGTGGACCACATTTGAGTTGGGAAAATATAGTGAGTGATATCCGTGTGGATAGCTCTTCGTTGGCTATATTCGTTTTGTGTATGTGGCGAGTGATAAATGTTTGACCTATCGCTCTTTGTCGGCCACGTGTGTATGTGTGTGTTTGGAATGTGGGGAGTGATTTCCGTAAGGAATGACTCTTTGTCGACCACAAATGGAGGTGAGGCATGTGACGAGTGATAAATGTTTGACCTATCGCTCTTCGTCGGTTACATGTCAGTATTGGTTATGTAGCGAGTGATTAATGTTTGATCTATCACTCTTCGTCGGCTACATGTGTGCGTTTGGATATGTGACGAGTGGTTAATGTTTGACCTATCACTCTTCGTTGGTCACATGTGTATATTTTGTTTTGTGGCGAGTGATTAACGTTTGACCTATCGCTCTTCATCGGCCACATGTGTGTATGGGTAAGTGATGAGTGTTATCCGTTTAGGGATTCGCTCTTCGTTGGCCACTTATCGTGGGATGGTAAGCGGTTTCGCTTTTCGTCGGCCATCCTTGTGATTGAGGTAAGTGTTAACGTTTCGGTTGCACTTTTCGTCGGCCTCATGGTGCGTAGTGGTGAGTGGTTAACGTAATTGACCTACCGCTCTTCGTCGACCACGTACGTGTTGCGATGGGTGGTGAGTGGTTAACGTATTTGACCTACCGCTCTTCGTCGGCCACCATCGAGTCCAATGTCGACATTGTGTATATTGGGTTGTGTATGTTCTACTAGCATTATACGTATGATTATTCGTGTATTCGTTTATTCGTTTATTGTGGTATGCTAATGATATTGTGTTGTTGTGTAGGTGTATGCAAGTAATTGGATTATGTATGTATGCGTATAAGTATTGCATTCACTAAGCATTAGCTTACCCTCTCGTTGTTTACATTTTTATAGGTTCGCATGCTTGGCGGCTCGGGTAAGCTTGGGGATTAGAGATCTTGGCTAGGTTGCTTTAGAAGATCTTGCTTTTGGACTCAATTAGGATTTGGGTAGCATAGTCCCAAATCACCATGCTCGGGTTATGTTTTAAATAACATATTATTGTATTAAGGAGTTTAAATTATTAATGTATGTTTTAAGTTCGTTGAACTTACTTCGGTAACAAATATGTTTTGGAAAATATGTATTGGGACCTAAAGTATTATTTAACGCGTATTAAAAGGAAAAATTTTTATGGGCCGGTTTTAATACGGGTTGGGTTGTTTCAAGTGGTATCAGAGCATGGTCTAAGGGATTTAGGTGACTTGAGATAGGCGCCTAGACTTAGACTTTTTGTGTGTGCTATTATGCGGGACTTGTAGGATTACGGGTCGGTTCGGGTTTTAGTTAGTGCCTTAGAGAATAGGTGAACTAACTATGTATTGATTATGTTGTTACTAATCATGTTGTTTTGTGTTGAACGTCTAGCGAGATAGTTGTTGTATTCATGAGCTCGGCATGACGTGTGAGCGTAATAATGCTTCGCGACCATTATTACGGTTGCAAGCCAAGTCAAGTAAGTGATGTACAACAAGTATTGAACCAGATGGGATGTGCGAACGGTGGCGTATTTACTTGATTGTGATTAGTGTTCGCGACGGTGTATATAATTTATTCGTGTTGCGTTCCTAACCGAGTTCATTTCTTAGAATGAAGACGAGGAACGGACATGATAATGGTGATCAAGGCGAGGACTCCGAGTTCACGGCTAAGGTTGAGGCCATCTTCGAACGTCACAAAGCGGGGTTTCTAGAGGACGTTAAAAAGATGTTCTTAGATACGATTGACGAGCAAGTAGTCAATCTAGTCAAGGAACAAGTTAAGATTGTTCTTCACGAAGATAATATGGTAAGGCGCGACTTCTACTACAAAAACTTCAAGGATGCTCAACCTCCCACTTTCGAGGGTGAGCGAGATCCACTTAAGAGTGCTCGATGGATCTCCGATATGGAGGGGGCCTTTCGTACTAGTGAGTGCCCTCTCGATAAGAAGACGAGGTATGGTAGTAGTATGCTAAGGGGTGACGCCAAGTTGTGGTGGGATGCGAAAATTCAACTCTATGGTGAGGAACAATGTATGGAGTTCAATTGGGACGAGTTCAAAGCGGAATTTTTCAAGGAGTACCGAACTTCGGCCGATCTTTCTAAGCTTAAAGACGAGTTGCGTGCTTTGAGGCAAGGGTCAATGGATTTAAACACTTTCAAATCCGTATTCTTATCAAAGACCCAATTTTGCCCGGAGTATGTCGGTAATGACAAAATGTTGAAGGAAGACTTCTATCGAATCTTGAACGATAGTTATCAAGAGAAGATTAGCGTAAACGTGGTGAAAACTTTTGACGAGTTGTTTGACATGGCGAAAGGTTTTGAGACGCTTGTCCTAAAGAAGAGTGGTTCCGATGTTAGTAAGCGGAAGTCCGAGACTACGATGCATTCGAACAAGAAAAGTAAGAGTACTTCCGAGGGCGGCGGAAGCGTGAAGAAGAGTGGTACGGGCGGTTTTGTACCCACGTGTTATAATTGCGGAGAACGGGGTCATTTGTCGCGTGAATGTACGAATTCAAAGTCTAACAAGGTTACGTGTTTTAATTGTCGAAATGAGGGACACCGAAAGTCGGCGTGTCCGGATTTGGTTGGTAATGCATGAACCTGACGACGATGTTCAGGTACCTTTCGATTATCTTATTGAAACGTACTTATGACTTTGTTTAAATGCATTTTGTGTTAGTGCATAGTGTGATGAGGGGCAGCGTTCCTTATGGAAGTACCCTATGACGATGGTCGGATTGACGAGCTAAGGGCGTAAGACTTGGTGATTCCAAGCATTCCTTAGCGTTGGGCGAAAGATTTTACCAAGCCATGAGAACGGGCTTTGGTGTTGTTTTGGTAGCGCGTAGTCGCTTTTGTGTCGTAATTGATGAAACATAAGTTTCGTCAGGTACGGATGACTTAAGGTCACTTTAGTGTTGTGATGGGTGACATCGGATGAATGGAACCCTCGAGGTCGAGTTTTTCGGTCTCGATGAATGTTGATAGTGGAGTCTATGTGACGCGATGTCAGGTGCCTCTTTCATACCTGCAAGCGTAACGATCGACTCCGACGGTATTGTGGTTACATTGTACTTAGGGTACCGGAGAGAAACCCTTAGGTACATGAGTGACTAGGTGAAACTTTAACAAGTTGTGGCAATCGTGGGATTGCAAGAATAAAGTTGTGTAATTTGTGATGAACTCTTCGTTCGAAGTGTTTAAGGGTATGTTAAGATCCTTAGTATGTTCAAGGTTGGAGCAAGATATGGTGATGGGTCGTGTGAACCCAATTGTTGGTAAAGTCTACCTTTGGTAGCATTGTACGGTTGTGCAAGATGCAGTTATGGAACGTAGTTCCAAGTGGGGGAGTTACACTCCCGCACGAGGAGGTTTTGGTGTGAAAATTTCGGATAATGCTCATGATTAGATCCGGAGTTGGTGTCGAGGCCTAGATTGGTCGATTTGTGGTGGAATACAATTTTGGTTGAATTGTATTTATTGATTTGGATGTGAATTACTACTCGAGGTGGTAATGTGGGAAATCTCGTTGAGAGATAATGGACGTGTTTGACGAGCAAGGAAATCCCCGGTTAAGGAGTGTGCGTGTCGAATTCTCTTCTAGAGGATTATTGTTTTGTGCCTATGTGCGCTATAGGTAGTTCTTGCTCGATTGTGTTAAGCAATGTTCGCGGGTGCGGACATTTCGTGTGCGGAAATTCCAGACGGTATGGAATGATTCTAAGTATGCGCATATACTTAGTTTGTTTGTATGTATTGTGGTAAGTGTTATCCATTGTGAGGATTCACTTTTCGTTGGCCACGGTTTGAGTGTGATAAGTAGTAAGTGTTATCCGTTAGGATTCGCTTTTCGTTGGCTACTTATTGGTGTGTGGCATGCGTTTTCCGTTAGGAATCGCTTTTGTTTAGCCATGTGTGAGGAGAGGTAAGTGTGATCCGTAAGAATGCGCTTTTTGTCGGCCTCTTGTTGCGTAGTGGTAAGTGGTTAACGTTTGATCTACCGCTTTTCGTCGGCCACGTACGCGTGAGGATATGGGGCAAGTGGTATCCAATCGTGAGGATTCACTTTTCGTTGGCTCCATTGTATTGTTTGTTGGCCATATTATTGGTGTGTTGTTACTTTAGCGATGTACATGATAAGGGTACGCCAAAGGGATTGCTAACTCGGTACGAAATTTGGAATGTTAGCATGTGTTTGTCATGCGGTCGAGACATGAGTTCGTTCCGGTTTGGGGACGAAACGAGATTCTAGTGCTCGGCTTGGTAGATTTGGTAAATCACGGATGATGATTTAAATCGGGAGGGTAACTTTTGTGTAAAGTCGCCTAAAGGAGTTGAGCGAAATCTTCGGATTTGTGGGAATTGTTGTGGACATCGAATTTGAGACTTATGTTGAGGACCATAGCGTGTGGATTCGGATCGGTTAAGTGACGAGGATCACGAGGACGTGATCGAGTCTAAGTGGGGGAGAGTTGTAACACCCCGTTTTTCCCCGTACATGATTTATAAGTGTATTGTGTATGTACGATAGGCGTATGAAGGGTTCGGGACATGTTCGGGTGTTAAAGTCTTATACGCGAGAGAAGGGCTCAGGTCGAGCTTTGTGTCGCGGCGTGACAAAGGAGGCCGCGGCGCGGCAATGAACTGAAGTTGAGATCAGAAGTACGACAAAGAATGATCCCAGACCCAGCTATAGGTCGCGGCGCGACAAAGAGGGCCGCGGCACGGCGTATAGTAGAAATCCAGACCAGAAGTTCGTTTAAAAGTGATCCCAGCTCAAGGCAATCGTCGCGGCGCGACGAATTAGGCCGCGGCGCGGCAAATGGTGCGAACTGGCACCAGATTCTTGTAAATTTAAATGAAGTTCAAGGGCAAATTAGTCATTTCACGATTGAGCCAGATGGGGATCTAAAATCTGGTCCACCCATTTCATTTCTTATTTTCTATTTCCTTTTCTTTCATTTTCTCTCAAGAAACTCAAATACCCCAAGTGTTTCAAGTGGGATTTTGGAAAGGAAGAAGCGGGTTTTGATCTTTGGCGTAGTTGACAAGTGTGTTCTCCTCGTTCTTAGCTACACGGTGATACTAGTGGTAAGATCTAACTCCGAAATTCATTTTCGTGTTCATCATTCAAGTTTAGGGCTTTTGATTGTATGATTCATAGGTGAAACCCATTTAGTTGTTAATTGAAGGTTAACACCAAGATTCGGGTTTATTGTTGTTAATGTCGGGTTTTGGGTTTGGTGTGCAAGTTTATGCTTGTAAGACTTGTAAAATATGGTGTTAGAACATAATCACTAGTTGATTGTGATTATGGGTGTTTTGGGCGAGATTTGACTTAGTCAAATTGGAAGTAAGTGCAAATGGGTTAATATTGCACTTATTGGTGTTTTGGGTATAAGCTAGAATGTTTAGCTTATTTGTTTGTAAATTACTTAGGTGATTTGCATTTGGACGATTTGGAGCTCAAGCGGGATTGCTTTTCAAGTAATCGAAGTGAGTGGAATATTTATACGCCTATGTATATAATTTGGTTGCTTGCGTGCGACGTGGTAAGTGACATCCGTTAGGATTCACTTTTCGTGGACCACATTTGAGTTGGGAAAATATAGTGAGTGATATCCGTGTGGATAGCTCTTCGTTGGCTATATTCGTTTTGTGTATGTGGCGAGTGATAAATGTTTGACCTATCGCTCTTTGTCGGCCACGTGTGTATGTGTGTGTTTGGAATGTGGGGAGTGATTTCCGTAAGGAATGACTCTTTGTCGACCACAAATGGAGGTGAGGCATGTGACGAGTGATAAATGTTTGACCTATCGCTCTTCGTCGGTTACATGTCAGTATTGGTTATGTAGCGAGTGATTAATGTTTGATCTATCACTCTTCGTCGGCTACATGTGTGCGTTTGGATATGTGACGAGTGGTTAATGTTTGACCTATCACTCTTCGTTGGTCACATGTGTATATTTTGTTTTGTGGCGAGTGATTAACGTTTGACCTATCGCTCTTCGTCGGCCACATGTGTGTATGGGTAAGTGATGAGTGTTATCCGTTTAGGGATTCGCTCTTCGTTGGCCACTTATCGTGGGATGGTAAGCGGTTTCGCTTTTCGTCGGCCATCCTTGTGATTGAGGTAAGTGTTAACGTTTCGGTTGCACTTTTCGTCGGCCTCATGGTGCGTAGTGGTGAGTGGTTAACGTAATTGACCTACCGCTCTTCGTCGACCACGTACGTGTTGCGATGGGTGGTGAGTGGTTAACGTATTTGACCTACCGCTCTTCGTCGGCCACCATCGAGTCGAATGTCGACATTGTGTATATTGGGTTGTGTATGTTCTACTAGCATTGTACGTATGATTATTCGTTTATTCGTTTATTGTGGTATGCTAATGATATTGTGTTGTTGTGTAGGTGTATGCAAGTAATTGGATTATGTATGTATGCGTATAAGTATTGCATTCACTAAGCATTAGCTTACCCTCTCGTTGTTTACATTTTTATACGTTCGCATGCTTGGCGGCCCGGGTAAGCTTGGGGATTAGAGATCTTGGCTAGGTTGCTTTAGAAGATCTTGCTTTTGGACTCAATTAGGATTTGGGTAGCATAGTCCCAAATCACCATGCTCGGGTTATGTTTTAAATAACATATTATTGTATTAAGGAGTTTAAATTATTAATGTATGTTTTAAGTTCGTTGAACTTACTTCGGTAACAAATATGTTTTGGAAATTGTGTATTGGGACCTAAAGTATTATTTAACGCGTATTAAAAGGAAAAATTTTTATGGGCCGGTTTTAATACGGGTTGGGTTGTTTCAACACTTCTCATTCATTATAAATCGATCCCATAATGTTTACTAACTAACAACTATTCATCATCATCATTATTATTATTATTATTATTATTATTATTATTATTATTATTAAATCAACCACATAATTTTTCACTTTATTATTGTTTAACTTTTTTCTTATTATAAATTAACTACGTAACTCATTATATATATATATATATATATATATATATATATATATATCTAAAAGACAAAGGCTTTATGAGTAGTTCTTCCCCATGCTTTAATCGTTTATACATCGTGTAAAAAGATTGTACCCACAATGACACCACACTAAACATTGACAACCATTATAAACTTTAGGGCGCCAAATGTGTAACATCCCGCGTTTTTCCGTTTAATTTATTTTAACACCGTTTTTTTTTTAAATAATATCCTTCGTTATTTAAATTTGTATCTTTCGTTAACTAACGTTCATAATATCCTCGTTATTTAATTATAACGTCACCCGTTTACTCGAACGTCTTTAAAAATATTCGTTTGTTTATTCCCGCACCCGCTTTAAAACTCGAGGGACCAAAGTTGCAAAGGGGCCTAACTAGTGACTAGGTCAACTAGTCAAACCCCATCTCATCCATTCATTATCACCACCCACCTTCATCATTCCCTTTCTCTCTACTTCCCATTTTTGAACACAAACCCCAACTTCATAAAATCATCATCTAAATTCGGGATTGGAAGCAAACTTCAAAACAAATTACATTTTCGTGATCCTCTCTTCATCCTCTACATTTTGATACCAATTTCATCAAGTTTGGGTAACTTTCTAAAAACTCTAGATTTCTATAAATTCGTGTTTTTGACTTGAAATTGTGTTAGTTAGTGTCTATGGCTCGTGTATAACATGAATATATGATTTGTTTGCTTGATTTGTTGATTTTGGTGTGACTAGCTTGAAAATGAAAATCGTATGCTTAATCTTTGATTTTGGATGATTAAATGTTGTTAGATTGTTAAAGTTCATGTTTTAAAAGTGTTACTAGCATCATTAGCTTCATGTTGATGTATAGATTGATCAAAGAAACTTCATAAACGCGATTATTGATTTTGTGAACTTTTGGTTAGGGTTTGATAGCCTTAAAGCGAACTTTTGATGCGTTGAATGCTTGTTAATGTTATTGATAAGTGCTTGGTTGTATTACATGCTTCATTACCTTCAAAACGGCATATCATATGTGTGAATTGGATTCCCGAAACTTAAAATGCAATTGATGAACTTGAAACTTTGAAAATGGACTTTTAATGATCACTTGACGAGAAATCGGTTATGGAAAATGTTGTTCTTGTTTGATGAAACATGTTTAGTTGTGTTTCTTGTCAAAAGAGCTTTCCAACGGTATAAGATACGCTTTCTAATTGTTTACGGTTTGAGTTTTGCGTTTGTTTGAAATTTTACCAAGCCTTGAACAAGTGAAACATGCCAGGGACCAGGCCACGGCCATTGTCGCGGCGCGACAGGCCTGGCCGCGGCGCGCCACAAGCCTGCTCCAGTTTCTGTTTTGGATGTCACTTTTTATCAAAAATGTTTGACATGTTATAGACCTCCATTTCACATGTAACTTGTTCTAATATGCTTATATATGAATAACTAGCACAGAAAAATAGTTCGGGACCGGACCCGAACGTGTTGACTTTTCGTTGACTTTGACCAAGTTTGACTTTTAGTCAAACTTAACCAAACTTTTATGCAATCGTTCTAACATGCTTTTATACGTGATTCTTGCATGAAACTTGACAACGTGATTCACATGCTATACTATTCGAATCGTAACGAGCCATAGGACTAATTGAACACATTTCGCCCGACCTTGTGACGTAACCGGTTAATTAATACAACGTACTTGTTTAGGTCAAGGCTAAGCAACTATCATGCACATGTTTACTTTGTGAAGTACTTTTATACTCGTGCACTCGAGGTGAGATCATAGTCCCACCTTTTCAACAACTTTTTATACTTTTAAATTGTGGGCTGAGAAACATATACTTTGTTACATTTTGTAATACTTACTTTTATACTTTGAACACAAGTACAAGGAAAACAAACATTCCACAGCGAGTTAGAACAAAAATCCTCAATTCGATTATCATTAGTTACACTTGCAGGGTGTAAGCGAGAACTTATATTGTGTGGCCATACGGGTTTGACAAACCCTCATTACGGACGGTTCGCTACCGTCTACGGATGAAATATATTTTTGAGAAACAGTGTATGTTCTAACACTATTGTGATGGGGTTCTATGGAAGGAAACGTTAAGTCTTGATAATTGGGTGCTCGCGAACAATACTTTTGGAATGCAAACGATTTTGATAATCAACTATGGGAATACTAAATCTTGTGGTTCAAAAATAACGTTTACAAATACATCTATGATGTCACCAACGTTTTTCGTTGACAGTTTTCTATATGTTTCTCAGGTTCATACTCGGCTACTTGATACATGCTTCCGCACACTTTGATTTCTTGCTTGAGGTCAAGCATACATGCATACGTTAGTGATAGCACTTTTGGATTAAACCTTAAAGCATACATACTTACGCTATTTATAGCAACTGTGATTTTCAACTTATATTATGTCGCAAGTTATTTCATTTATACTTTACAATTTTTGTAATCTTAAACTTGTTGTCGAATTGTTTGTAAACTAAACTTTGCAAGTCTTGTATGTTTCAAATGAATGCGACATAATTTTGGTCAAATGAGTCTCATATAGGGACTACGACCACGCAACGGGACCTAAGTTAACGGCGCCGTCAATAACGGTTTTGGTCGGGTCGTTACAAGTGGTATCAGAGCGTTGGTTGTAGGGAACTAGGATATGCATTAGTGAATCTAGACTACAACCGGATAGTTAGCCATTGCATTCTGACATACATTTGCTATAGATAGCACTTACTTGAATACTTGTGCATTATACTTGAATCATTCTTAGGCAAACTTTTTAATGGTACCCAACCTTCATCATACGAACTCGTATTCCGCCACTTTTTGGTAACACACGTGAATTCAAGGTTTATACGCGTACGGATGACCACGACTTCGTTAGTCACTCTAGTTCGGGAATTCTGACTCCTTGGTTGTTATCCACCCCGTCTCAGCTTACTATCCACAAGTGTTGTAAAGTTACCACCACTACTCTAGATGAGTATCGTCATCACTATTTATCACTACGGTTGCGTACTACTCGTTATCATGACTCGTTACTCTTTTCATACCTAAGTACATTTTTGTCTGACTCGAACCGCATTGACGTGAATAATCATTTATACACTTCTCTCGGGGAACGCTTCCTTAGAGTTGCAGAAATTCTTTCGATTTAATACGAGTCACGTTTGAGACATCGTTACATTTTGTTCATTTTAGATCTTCACGGTTACACGAACTCGAATCTATGGAGTGATGTGGGAATGGAGGTATGAGTTAGCGTAATATAACGACACTCGATCAACGTGGTTATATTACGGTAATTCACACCAAAGTTCTAGTAACACATGATGGTGGTTGGACTCGATCAACCTAATCACCACCATGTGCCATGTACATGACTTTATTTTTCTTGTTTGAACATCCGAAAACTCCGAGAATACTGATAATAACCATACCCGGGACACATCTTCGATTATTGTCGAACCATATTGATGCTTCCGAATGAATGACAAATTCTTTCGACTTCAAACATATGTTACACGTGTGTACTATTTCGTTTTCTTATAGTTTTTATAGACGAACTACAAAATGCTTGGTATGCTCACATCGAGGCGAAAACTTCTCTCGCCTTACACTCGTACTTCCGTTTAAGGAAATATTTTATCTAAATTCTCAATGGAGAGAGAGACTCTTCACACTATACTAGTATTCGCCTCGAGGGTGAATAGTCCTATCGAACATTTTCGGAAACCGATAAATCTTTCGCGGCGCGAAATTCTTGAGAAACAAAAACTTGTTCCAACGAACGTTTTCACGTCCTAACAAACTCTTTCAAATATACCTTAAAGAGATGTACCTTGTTTCGGATCGAGATCCTCGTTTCACTTCTAGATTTTGGAGTGCCCCACAAAAAGCCTCGGGACCACGTTTAGACATGAGTACCGCACATCAACCACAACCCGACGAACCGAGCAAACATACGATTCAAACCTTGGAAACCGTAATACGAATTCGTGTTATCGACTTCAAAATTTCTTGAGAAAAATCTTTGCTTTTAACCGAATTCTCTTACCACGATAGTTATCATTCGATTCTTAACGTCACACCTTTTGAAACCACATGTGACCGGAAACGTCATTCTCTTTTGTCGAACAAAGTAAACGATGATCAACTCACCGGGCCCGAGTATATTCATGGACAACCGAGAAAAATTTATTCATATTCAAGCAAGACCCAACACAACTCGTAATCACCAAGAGCTACGCCGATGTTAGACGTAAACATTTCGAATTCCAATTGGGTAACCGCGAAATCTTAAAGTCGCACCTTGGAAGGGTGTAATCCGTCTCGGGAAACATAGAAAGCTAAATCCGCGATATTTTTAATCCTTTTGAAATCTTGGGGCATTTTGAACCCGTTGCTAGCCGTTTACATTTTCCGACTCATTTTGAGTCTCCGTTTATCCAACATCCGATGTATCAACTTAAGGACGTGTCTTGCAAACAAGAACTTGTTATTCCTTTCAGATGAACTTACTATCAATGACAAATTCCACTTCCTAGGAGAACCGGATGAAACCGTGAATCGTGAAACCAAATCTTAAAACAACATAAAATCCCGACCGTCGAAGTCCGTTGAATTGCCCAAGGACGTACCTCCACTTATCCGTAGAATTTCCTACGCAAGAGCTCGAGGAAGATTCAACAACTACTACTTCCAACTAAATTTCGGGACGAAATTTCTTTTGAGGTGTGGATAATGTAACATCCCGCGTTTTTCCGTTTAATTTATTTTAACACCGTTTTTTTTAAATAATATCCTTCGTTATTTAAATTTGTATCTTTCGTTAACTAACGTTCATAATATCCTCGTTATTTAATTATAACGTCACCCGTTTACTCGAACGTCTTTAAAAATATTCGTTTGGTTAATTCCCGCACCCGCTTTGAAACTCGAGGGACCAAAGTTGCAAAGGGGCCTAACTAGTGACTAGGTCAACTAGTCAAACCCCATCTCATTCATTCATTATCACCACCTACCTTCATCCTTCCCTTTCTCTCTACTTCCCATTTTTGAACACAAACCCCAACTTCATAAAATCATCATCTAAATTCGGGATTGGAAGCAAACTTCAAAACAAATTACATTTTCGTGATCCTCTCTTCATCCTCTACATTTTGATACCAATTTCATCAAGTTTGGGTAACTTTCTAAAAACTCTAGATTTCTATAAATTCGTGTTTTTGACTTGAAATTGTGTTAGTTAGTGTCTATGGCTCGTGTATAACATGAATATATGATTTGTTTGCTTGATTTGTTGATTTTGGTGTGACTAGCTTGAAAATGAAAATCGTATGCTTAATCTTTGATTTTGGATGATTAAATGTTGTTAGATTGTTAAAGTTCATGTTTTAAAAGTGTTACTAGCATCATTAGCTTCATGTTGATGTATAGATTGATCAAAGAAACTTCATAAACGCGATTATTGATTTTGTGAACTTTTGGTTAGGGTTTGATAGCCTTAAAGCGAACTTTTGATGCGTTGAATGCTTGTTAATGTTATTGATAAGTGCTTGGTTGTATTACATGCTTCATTACCTTCAAAACGGCATATCATATGTGTGAATTGGATTCCCGAAACTTAAAATGCAATTGATGAACTTGAAACTTTGAAAATGGACTTTTAATGATCACTTGACGAGAAATCGGTTATGGAAAATGTTGTTCTTGTTTGATGAAACATGTTTAGTTGTGTTCCTTGTCAAAAGAGCTTTCCAACGGTATAAGATACGCTTTCTAATTGTTTACGGTTTGAGTTTTGCGTTTGTTTGAAATTTTACCAAGCCTTGAACAAGTGAAACAGGCCAGGGACCAGGCCAGGCCATTGTCGCGGCGCGACAGGCCTGGCCGCGGCGCGCCACAAGCCTGCTCCAGTTTCTGTTTTGGATGTCACTTTTTATCAAAAATGTTTGACATGTTATAGACCTCCATTTCATATGTAACTTGTTCTAACATGCTTATATATGAATAACTAGCACAGAAAAATAGTTCGGGACCCGACCCGAACGTGTTGACTTTTCGTTGACTTTGACCAAGCTTGACTTTTAGTCAAACTTAACCAAACTTTTATGCAATCGTTCTAACATGCTTTTATACGTGATTCTTGCATGAAACTTGACAACGTGATTCACATGCTATACTATTCGAGTCGTAACGAGCCATAGGACTAACTGAACACATTTCGCCCGACCTTGTGACGTAATGTAGTGACCCGAACTTTTCCATGTTTATATATATTAATTGAGATTGATATTTACATGATTAAATGTTTCCAACATGTTAAGCAATCAAACTTGTTAAGACTTGATTAATTGAAATATGTTTCATATAGACAATTGACCACCCAAGTTGACCGGTGATTCACGAACGTTAAAACTTGTAAAAACTATATGATGACATATATATGGATATATATATAGTTAACATGATACTATGATAAGTAAACATATCATTAAGTATATTAACAATGAACTACATATGTAAAAACAAGACTACTAACTTAATGATTTTTAAACGAGACATATATGTAACGATTATCGTTGTAAAGACATTTAATGTATATATATCATATTAAGAGATATTCATACATGATAATATCATGATAATATAATAATTTAAAATCTCATTTGATATTATAAACATTGGGTTAACAACATTTAACAAGATCGTTAACCTAAAGGTTTCAAAACAACACTTACATGTAACGACTAACGATGACTTAACGACTCAGTTAAAATGTATATACATGTAGTGTTTTAATATGTATTTATACACTTTTGAAAGACTTCAATACACTTATCAAAATACTTCTACTTAAAAAAAATGCTTACAATTACATCCTCGTTCAGTTTCATCAACAATTCTACTCGTATGCACCCGTATTCGTACTCGTACAATACACAGCTTTTAGATGTATGTACTATTGGTATATACACTCCAATGATCAGCTCTTAGCAGCCCATGTGAGTCACCTAACACATGTGGGAACCATCATTTGGCAACTAGCATGAAATATCTCATAAAATTACAAAAATATGAGTAATCATTCATGACTTATTTACATGAAAACAAAATTACATATCCTTTATATCTAATCCATACACCAACGACCAAAAACACCTACAAACACTTTCATTCTTCAATTTTCTTCATCTAATTGATCTCTCTCAAGTTCTATCTTCAAGTTCTAAGTGTTCTTCATAAATTCCAAAAGTTCTAGTTTCATAAAATCAAGAATACTTTCAAGTTTGCTAGCTCACTTCCAATCTTGTAAGGTGATCATCCAACCTCAAGTAATCTTTGTTTCTTACAGTAGGTTATCATTCTAATACAAGGTAATAATCATATTCAAACTTTAGTTCAATTTCTATAACTATAACAATCTTATTTCAAGTGATGATCTTATTTGAACTTGTTTTTGTGTCATGATTCTGCTTCAAGAACTTCGAGCCATCCAAGGATCCATTGAAGCTAGATCCATTTTTCTCTTTTCCAGTAGGTTTATCCAAGGAACTTAAGGTAGTAATGATGTTCATAACATCATTCGATTCATACATATAAAGCTATCTTATTCGAAGGTTTAAACTTGTAATCACTAGAACATAGTTTAGTTAATTCTAAACTTGTTCGCAAACAAAAGTTAATCCTTCTAACTTGACTTTTAAAATCAACTAAACACATGTTCTATATCTATATGATATGCTAACTTAATGATTTAAAACCTGGAAACACGAAAAACACCGTAAAACCGGATTTACGCCGTCGTAGTAACACCGCGGGCTATTTTGGGTTAGTTAATTAAAAACTATGATAAACTTTGATTTAAAAGTTGTTATTCTGAGAAAATGATTTTTATTATGAACATGAAACTATATCCAAAAATTATGGTTAAACTCAAAGTGGAAGTATGTTTTCTAAAATGGTCATCTAGACGTCGTTCTTTCGACTGAAATGACTACCTTTACAAAAATGACTTGTAACTTATTTTTCCGACTATAAACCTATACTTTTTCTATTTAGATTCATAAAATAGAGTTCAATATGAAACCATAGCAATTTGATTCACTCAAAACGGATTTAAAATGAAGAAGTTATGGGTAAAACAAGATTGGATAATTTTTCTCATTTTAGCTGCGTGAAAATTGGTAACAAATCTATTCCAACCATAACTTAATCAACTTGTATTGTATATTATGTAATCTTGAGATACCATAGACACGTATACAATGTTTCAACCTATCATGTCGACACATCTATATATATTTCGGAACAACCATAGACACTCTATATGTGAATGTTGGAGTTAGCTATACAGGGTTGAGGTTGATTCCAAAATATATATAGTTTGAGTTGTGATCAATACTGAGATACGTATACACTGGGTCGTGGATTGATTCAAGATAATATTTATCGATTTATTTCTGTACATCTAACTGTGGACAACTAGTTGTAGGTTACTAACGAGGACAGCTGACTTAATAAACTTAAAACATCAAAATATATTAAAAGTGTTGTAAATATATTTTGAACATACTTTGATATATATGTATATATTGTTATAGGTTCGTGAATCAACCAGTGGCCAAGTCTTACTTCCCGACGAAGTAAAAATCTGTGAAAGTGAGTTATAGTCCCACTTTTAAAATCTAATATTTTTGGGATGAGAATACATGCAGGTTTTATAAATGATTTACAAAATAGACACAAGTACGTGAAACTACATTCTATGGTTGAATTATCGAAATCGAATATACCCCTTTTTATTAAGTCTGGTAATCTAAGAATTTTGGAACAGACACCCTAATTGACGCGAATCCTAAAGATAGATCTATCGGGCCCAACAAGCCCCATCCAAAGTACCGGATGCTTTAGTACTTCGAAATTTATATCATATCCGAAGGGTGTCCCGGAATGATGGGGATATTCTTATATATGCATCTTGTTAATGTCGGTTACCAGGTGTTCACCATATGAATGATTTTTATCTCTATGTATGGGATGTGTATTGAAATATGAAATCTTGTGGTCTATTGTTACGATTTGATATATATAGGTTAAACCTATAACTCACCAACATTTTTGTTGACGTTTAAAGCATGTTTATTCTCAGGTAAATATTAAGAGCTTCCGCTGTTGCATACTAAAATAAGGACAAGATTTGGAGTCCATGTTTGTATGATATTGTGTAAAAACTGCATTCAAAAAACTGATTTCGATGTAACATATTTGTATTGTAAACCATTATGTAATGGTCGTGTGTAAACAGGATATTTTAGATTATCATTATTTGATAATCTACGTAAAGCTTTTTAAACCTTTATTTATGAAATAAAGGTTATGGTTTGTTTTAAAAATGAATGCAGTCTTTGAAAAACGTCTCATATAGAGGTCAAAACCTCGCAACGAAATCAATTAATATGGAACGTTTTTAATCAATAAGAACGGGACATTTCACGTAACCGGTTAATTAATACAACGTACTTGTTTAGGTCAAGGCTAAGCAACTATCATGCACACGTTTACTTTGTGAAGTACTTTTATACTCGTGCACTCGAGGTGAGATCATAGTCCCACCTTTTCAACAACTTTTTATACTTTTAAATTGTGGGCTGAGAAACATATACTTTGTTACATTTTGTACTACTTACTTTTATACTTTGAACACAAGTACAAGGAAAACAAACATTCCACAGCGAGTTAGAACAAAAATCCTCAATTCGATTATCATTAGTTACACTTGCAGGGTGTAAGCGAGAACTTATATTGTGTGGCCATACGGGTTTGACAAACCCTCATTACGGACGGTTCGCTACTGTGACGACCCGAAAATTTCCGACCAAATTTAAACTTTAATCTTTATATTATTCCGACACGATAAGCAAAGTTTGTTAAGTTAAATCTCAAGAATTTTAAACTGTGTTCATACATTCATTATAACCTCGACTAAATTCCGACGATTCACGAACCGTTATATATAAATAGATATGTATATGTATATATATATTATAACTTGAGAATATTAATAAAGTATTAAACGTATAATACTTTACACGAACGTATTTGTTTCAATATGATTTTTGACGAAATTAAAAAAATATATATATTAAATGATTGAATTATCAAAAACATTGAATTATGATTACAAGTCTCTGTTGAGAGGTCCACTATGATTTGAGAAAATCTATTCCTCTTAACGATATTCAGAATAATTTGCAAAGCTATTTATAAATAAAAATAAAAAGTGTCATTTACGAAAGTTAGACAAAAGTTAGTGGAGAATTGGTTTCCATAATATTCTATTAATCTATTTTCAAACGTACAAAGATGTTTTCAGTTTAAAAAGAACTTTATTATTAAAACGTATATAACTTTTATAAATATCTAGAATCACTTTTGACAACTCATTACTTAACCAGTATAATAAATATAATGATATTTATATTTTATTTCATTAAATATATATAACGATTTAAATTAATATTATATATATTTATACGCGTATTATACATACATAGTTTTTATACTTTAACTTTACCTTGACTTTACTTTTACTTTACTTTAACTTTAATAATTCACTTTAATAATTTATACTTTAATAATTCACTTTAATAATTCATACTTTAATAATTCACTTTAATAATTCATACTTTAATAATTCATACTTTAATAATTCACTTTAATAATTCATACTTTAATAATTCACTTTAATAATTCATACTTTAATAATTCACTTTAATAATTCAAAAATCTATTATAAATAGAATTCAATAGGTTTCATTATTTCATAGAAACTTGAAAATATATTTCTCTAAACTCTCTCAATCGATTTATATATATATATATATATATATATATATATATATATATATATATATATATGCTCTGTATTATTTCAAGATATTATTAGTATACATAAAATATTACTACGGAGTGCTGTCCGAGTGATTTCAAAATAGTTTTTTTTAATGAGTCGAAGCTAAGGAAATTATGGGTTATAGCTATGGAGGTGATGGGTATGGTTCATGGGTATGCTCGTGAGGTCAATCTAGTGTTTATCATCTCCGTTGCGTCTACGTACTTTCCTGCAATATTGAATCTCAATATTGATACGTTCGTGAATCCGAGGCCAACCTTGCACTTGTTAAATGACGTTATATGTATTTTTACTACGAAATACAGTATAGTGAGTTTCATTTGCTCCCTTTTATATATATTTTTGGGACTGAGAATACATGCGCTGTTTTTATAAATGTTTTACGAAATAGGCACAAGTACTAAAACTAATTCTACGTGGGTTTAAACCAGAAATATACCCTTAGCTTGGTAACATTAAACTACTTGTCTATGTACGGTAGGCGCGAATCCTAAAGATAGATCTATTGGGCCTGACAAACCCCATCCTGACTATGTGATGCTTTAGTACTTCGAGGTTATTTTAAACACACCTGATCTGGTGTACTTCAGAGGGTAAAACATGAACGTTAAGGCTTGTTACCCGGTGCCTACAACTTATAGAATACTTTATACACTTGCGAGTGTACATATATTTATAAACGGAAATCTTGTGGTCTATTAATATATTAAAATGATTGTTATGATAAACCTATGAACTCACCAACCTTTTGGTTGACACTTTAAAGCATGTTTATTCTCAGGTATTAAAGAAATCTTCCGCTGTGCATTAGCTCATTTTAAGGATATTACTTGGAGTCATTCATGGCATATTTTGAAAGACGTTGCATTCGAGTCATTGAGTTCATCAAGATTATTATTCAGTCAATTATAGTTGGATGTATTATGAAATGGTGTGCATGCCGTCAACTTTCGTTGTAAAGAAAGTTTGTCTTTTAAAAACGAATGCAATGTTTGTAAAATGTATCATATAGAGGTCAAATACCTCGCGATGTAATCAACTATTGTGAATCGTTTATAATGTATATGAACGGGTCATTTCAGTTGGTATCAGAGCGGTGGTCTTAGCGAACCAGGTCTGCATTAGTGTGTCTAACTGATAGTCGTTAGGATGCATTAGTGAGTCTGGACTTCGACCGTGTCTGCATGTCAAAAGTTTTGCTCATCATTTTTGTCGGAAATTACCTGCTTATCATTCTTAGTCTAGACACATCTTATTGCATTGATTGCATGAATAGTGTATAGACAAAATTCATATCTTAGCGTATCTGCTAATTCATATCTTAGCGTATCTGTTACTGTAAACTTTGCCTGACATATTTCGTAAATTCCTCCGTAATCTACGAAACCTTTTGCTCTATATAATTAGAATACCACCCGATAGCCGGAAAATCATTTCATATCGAAAAATTATTTATTCAATCGTACGAAATGGAATTTGTCATTAGTTCAAGTCCCTCGAATTCCAAAATGGAATCCCACTCAAGTTCCGAAAGCAGTGTGACCGGAATGGATCAACCAATTAGTCATCATCTATTCTGGATGAATTGGGGATGGGTTCGTAGCCTCCTTAATCATTGGAGACAAGAAGAAGGTGATCCCTTCCATCCACTACATTGCCCTCTTGGCGAAGAACCTGAAGCACTTACCGGCGAACCTATCTGAAACACCATTTTCTCTCTTATTTCTAGAGTATCTCGTCACGATTACATACTACACCAAATTCTAGATTTTATCTATCCGCTCGTCCGAACCGACAATCACCCCGGTATAATAGAAGAAGTCAACGAGCTTCGCGCTCGGGTAGTGGCTTTGGAGAATATGGTGTAAAGGTTACAAACACCAGCAGCAGCAGCACCAGCAGCATAAACAGTACCACCATCAGCAACACCAACAGTACCATCACCACCACCACCAACAACATCCACATCCCACACCGCAACATTACAATCTGTATCTCAAACATCAACGTCATTCGCCCTGTAAATATCCAGGAATATCAACAACAACAAACGATGAAGTATTAATTCATAAACTTCATTGAAGAGATATCTCTGCGGCAGTTATGTAATCTCCAAGATCTTAGAGATTATTTAATTCTGACCGTAAATCGGATGAGTGAACGGAGATGGTAGAGTAGAAACTTTGATCGAAAATGGTGTACGATTTACAAGTTAGAATTGTTTAACCAACAGCATCAACAGGACCGTAGCATCATCAACACAGTCAGTGCCGTCAGTATCGTCAGAATCAACAGCACATGTAACATCACAAACTCTGTCAGTTCAAGAATCATTGTGGACATCATTACGAATCAACAACAAATATATTGTATCAACGAGTTATGAAGTATTAACTCATTTCCAATCGAAAGATTTATATGTATATTTTATATGTATAAAATTTTAAACCATAATAAATCTTCCCGTACTAAGCTATTATGTGTGAATCTTAACTACTCAGTTAATTCATATTACAAATATGCAATGATGTACGTCCTTCATCCGCAACTTAACCATCGTTAATTACAATCTCTGTCTCAATTCAATAAAAATCCAATTCATAATAAATCAAGTGTATTATTCGAATATATGTTTGATTTTACACTTTCATCATCGATGTACTCGAAACTTTTCAAATAACATCATTCGTACCTTGCGAAGTTCACAAGAATTTCACGAAAAACCAACAAATAACAAAGTATTGATTCATAATTTCAATATTATTGAAGAAATACTTATGCAATTTATAAAGTTTTAGGGATTACTCAATTCTAGTTCCAACCATAAAACAAATGAGTTTAATTTAATATTAACTCATTAAATCTATATTACATCTAAAGAAAATATACACATATATTTTCATAAAGACTGTAATAAACTTCTTTTGTACAAAATATTAATTGTGAAATTTTTTTAACGGGTAGGTAATACCCGAGAGATATATAAATTCACAATTAATATATTACATTTTTGAAACTGATTCAGGAATCATCAACTATACTCCCTACTTTTACAACAATATCCATTCTTTCATATAAATCAAAATAATCATACTCATTCAAATTTAATTACATATTCTGATTTTGAAATCGCATAATTCAATTCGAAATATAACCAGTATCATCACTCTTAGATTCCTATATCTTTCAAAGCTATACTTTGACTTCAAAACTGTGTTAGAACATCATATGTATTAACGATTACAATATGTGCTCAAACCCTTCGAAATTCCTGAAGACACTTCAACTAAGGAACAATCGAGATGATGATCCAACCACATGTTACCCACAGTTATACACCTGAAAAACTCTCAAAACCTAAGTCATAGTTCGACACGTATCCGTGTTAGACCCTTTGGCATTTACTAGCTAAAATAACTTTTCAATTCTGTTTCAAAATAGACAGTTTTGTCACAGCTCCAGTAAGTCAACTTCGACTTCTCAATCAAAACAGTCTTATTATAACCTCGATAGATACGTTGCCCTTTCGCCAACGTTACTGGGGAATCGTTTATATTCACCACATTAGCAATAAACTTACCAACAACTTCACTGATCTTTGACTTTCCAAAAAAAAAAAAAATCATTATAATTATCGAAACCCTATCATATACTCATTCGTACCTTATAACAAGAATTTCCATACCAATTATTGAGAATCAGCAATCGGTATTTTGAAACCTCGCAGCATGTCTACATCAACAATTACATATACACACAACGTCTACCTCCAAGACTTACATTCTTTGAATGAGAAATTTCTGAAAAACACCCTAAACTGCGAACCAGTTCTCGAAATTTTGAAAAATGCTGATGAAGCAGCAAAAACTGTAAACGACCTTAACAGTAAAAAGTTGGATGATAAAGGATAGTATATTGGCAAAGCTCAGAAAAAGAGAAGCTTTGGAACTGGAAAACGGATTGAGCAAAGTATGAAGGAGGCTGTGGACAAATCACAAAGGCTGAACCTGCCTTCAAAGAATCCAAATGATTCAGTACTTGCTGAAGTCATTAACGAATACCTTGCTCCTGACTCTAAACCCCTGCGGACAATATCCTTCATCATCCTCTGATATTAGACATTCTAAGATATCATCGTATCTTTCATTATAAATATCATCCATACTTCTGAAGATATTTTTATAATTATTCTTATCTGAAATCATTTACCTCTTCGCGCTATCTGTATTATATCATAAAAGAAACTATTTTAGTTTCTAAATTCTGAAACATTCGAGTTTAAAATAGGAATATTCTTGAAGAAGTGTTGGGAGCTGAAGCATGAGTTAGTATAATATAATGACACTTGATCAACGTGATTATATTACAGTAATTCATGCTGAGTTTCTAAATGGAACATGATGATTCACAGATCATAACGTCATCATGTGCTATGTTACACGACTCTTGTATTCACTTTGATCTCTAAATATCAAGAAAATATTTCTTGATGATTCGGCCTTTTCCGAGGTATTCTGGTAATTTGACAAGTCAAGATCATGCCATTACAATTTCCTTCCTAGAACATTAACAATGTTCATTCCGAAATTTATATCTGCGAATTCTGGACCATTACAAGCGGTGCTTAATCGCAAGAAGAAGAAACGAAAGGACAAAGCTCCGAACTAGAAATGGGAGTATAAATCATAGCAAATAGAAGAGAGCATTAACTATGGATGACAATGATTATAGAAGAAGCAAGGACTTTGAAATATAAGGGAAGATATAAAACCCAACAATAACCCAGAAATCACAAACCGTATATATCAATGCATATAACAATATAAAGACACGGGAGAACTAAAAACACTATAAAACCAAGAGTATAGTAGAAGTAAATAGATTCTTCCGGAGGCAGATGAAAAAGAAGAGCGACAGATATGAAAGTGAGGAGTATATCAAGAATCAGCACTGGATGAAGCATATTGACAAATACTTTAAAATATGAGTTGAGAAGGTGTGAGTTGTAAGAAAACAAATGAGGTGGATTTATAGTGAAATATCCGACAGAGAAATCAAAATGGATTATCGCATTAATTCGAAGAGGATCATAATTTCCTTAATCGCCGAATAATCAAATCCAATATAGATTACAAAGATTTTCTTTTCGGAGATCAATCGTGATGACGTCAGAAGATACGACGAATCACTATTATCTTATTTCATTCATTTACGATAACTTCACTCACACGCTTCGAGTATCGAATTATTTTATCCATTCTTCTTGAACATGATAAAACTCTATAATCGTTATAATAACATTCTCATTGTTAGTCATGACGACCTCTATCAAATTTCGGGGACGAAATTTCTTTAACGGGTAGGTACTGTGACGACCCGGAAATTTCCGACCAAATTTAAACTTTAATCTTTATATTATTCCGACACGATAAGCAAAGTTTGTTAAGTTAAATCTCAAGAATTTTAAACTGTGTTCATACATTCATTATAACCTCGACCAAATTCCGACGATTCACGAACCGTTATATATAAATAGATATGTATATGTATATATATATTATAACTTGAGAATATTAATAAAGTATTAAACGTATAATACTTTACACGAACGTATTTGTTTCAATATGATTTTCGACGAAATTAAAAAAAATATATATTAAATGATTGAATTATCAAAAACATTGAATTATGATTACAAGTCTCTGTTGAGAGGTCCACTATGATTTGAGAAAATCTATTCCTCTTAACGATATTCAGAATAATTTGCAAAGCTATTTATAAATAAAAATAAAAAGTGTCATTTACGAAAGTTAGACAAAAGTTAGTGGAGAATTGGTTTCCATAATATTCTATTAATCTATTTTCAAACGTACAAAGACGTTTTCAGTTTAAAAAGAACTTTATTATTAAAACGTATATAACTTTTATAAATATCTAGAATCATTTTTGACAACTCATTACTTAACCAGTATAATAAATATAATGATATTTATATTTTATTTCATTAAATATATATAACGATTTAAATTAATATTATATATATTTATACGCGTATTATACATACATAGTTTTTATACTTTTACTATACTTTAACTTTACCTTGACTTTACTTTTACTTTACTTTAACTTTAATAATTCACTTTAATAATTCATACTTTAATAATTCACTTTAATAATTCATACTTTAATAATTCACTTTAATAATTCATACTTTAATAATTCATACTTTAATAATTCACTTTAATAATTCATACTTTAATAATTCACTTTAATAATTCATACTTTAATAATTCACTTTAATAATTCAAAAATCTATTATAAATAGAATTCAATAGGTTTCATTATTTCATAGAAACTTGAAAATATATTTCTCTAAACTCTCTCAATCGATTTATATATATATATATATATATATATATATATATATATATATATATATGCTCTGTATTATTTCAAGATATTATTAGTATACATAAAATATTACTACGGAGTGCTGTCCGAGTGATTTCAAAATAGTTTTTTTTAATGAGTCGAAGCTAAGGAAATTATGGGTTATAGCTATGGAGGTGATGGGTATGGTTCATGGGTATGCTCGTGAGGTCAATCTAGTGTTTATCATCTCCGTTGCGTCTACGTACTTTCCTGCAATATTGAATCTCAATATTGATACGTTCGTGAATCCAAGGCCAACCTTGCACTTGTTAAATGACGTTATATGTATTTTTACTACGAAATACAGTATAGTGAGTTTCATTTGCTCCCTTTTATATATATTTTTGGGACTGAGAATACATGCGCTGTTTTTATAAATGTTTTACGAAATAGGCACAAGTACTAAAACTAATTCTACGTGGGTTTAAACCAGAAATATACCCTTAGCTTGGTAACATTAAACTACTTGTCTATGTACGGTAGGCGCGAATCCTAAAGATAGATCTATTGGGCCTGACAAACCCCATCCTGACTATGTGATGCTTTAGTACTTCGAGGTTATTTTAAACACACCTGATCTGGTGTACTTCAGAGGGTAAAACATGAACGTTAAGGCTTGTTACCCGGTGCCTACAACTTATAGAATACTTTATACACTTGCGAGTGTACATATATTTATAAACGGAAATCTTGTGATCTATTAATATATTAAAATGATTGTTATGATAAACCTATGAACTCACCAACCTTTTGGTTGACACTTTAAAGCATGTTTATTCTCAGGTATTAAAGAAATCTTCCGCTGTGCATTAGCTCATTTTAAGGATATTACTTGGAGTCATTCATGGCATATTTTGAAAGACGTTGCATTCGAGTCATTGAGTTCATCAAGATTATTATTCAGTCAATTATAGTTGGATGTATTATGAAATGATGTGCATGCCGTCAACTTTCGTTGTAAAGAAAGTTTGTCTTTTAAAAACGAATGCAATGTTTGTAAAATGTATCATATAGAGGTCAAATACCTCGCGATGTAATCAACTATTGTGAATCGTTTATAATGTATATGAACGGGTCATTTCAGTTACCGTCTACGGATGAAATATATTTTCGAGAAACAGTGTATGTTCTAACACTATTGTGATGGGGTTCTATGGAAGGAAACGTTAAGTCTTGATAATTGGGTGCTCGCGAACAATACTTTTGGAATGCAAACGATTTTGATAATCAACTATGGGAATACTAAATCTTGTGGTTCAAAAACAACGTTTACAAATACATCTATGATTTCACCAACGTTTTTCGTTGGCAGTTTTCTATATGTTTCTCAGGTTCATACTCGGCTACTTGATACATTCTTCCGCACACTTTGATTTCTTGCTTGAGGTCAAGCATACATGCATACGCTAGTGATAGCACTTTTGGATTAAACCTTAAAGCATACATACTTACGCTATTTATAGCAACTGTGATTTTCAACTTATATTATGTCGCAAGTTATTTCATTTATACTTTACAATTTTTGTAATCTTAAACTTGTTGTCGAATTGTTTGTAAACTAAACTTTGCAAGTCTTGTACGTTTCAAATGAATGCGACATAATTTTGGTCAAACGAGTCTCATATAGGGACTACGACCACTTAACGGGACCTAAGTTAACGGCGCCGTCAATAACGGTTTTGGTTGGGTCGTTACAAAATGTAAATTCCTAAGGTAAAAAATGTAAACTCCATAGGGGTCTAAAGTTAAAGTTCAAGGGTCAAATCGTAACTTCTTTATTTTTCATAAAACTCCCCAACAAATCCACCTAAATTTATAGCCGCCTTTAAATTTTCGTACGACTTGAGATAGGTTTAACCGACATAACCGTTAAACACGGAATAATTTTACGAACTAAACACAACAAATTATATATCAAAACGGAGTCCCGACGCGGAGCGATGGCTCATCCACTAGTTGTAGACTAAATTCATGCATACATTTAAATAAATATATAGTAATAATTATAATAAACAATAATGCATTTCTGTCCATCTCAATTATCTTCGTCAAAATAGTTAAGGCGTCCGTCCATGATCTATGATTTCATTTCAAAGAAATAAAATAACAATGCATATGTGTATTTTTGGTAGAGATTTACGAACGAATTTATATCTAAAATAAAATTTGTGTGTTTGATCGTCTCTAATAGACCGTATACTTTATTTGGAATCTCTATCCCATTTGTTGTTTTTGTGTGAACTTGCTTTAGTTGTATGGAGGAAAGTTCGAATTTCGGTGGATGTTCAACTTCCTAATTTTGATGCTTGGTTCAATTGGTTTGTATGGTTTCAAGGGTGGTCCACTTCTTCGGCATCAAAGACGCGATTATACGCTATTATGACAGCTTCGATGTGGATCTTATGTAGGGATGGCAAAATGACTCGTACCCGATGACCCGAAACCCGTTATAATTGGGCCGGGTCTGACCCGAGTCCGTCGGGTCATGGTCCGGGTATGGGGATGGTTACAAAAATATTTCCGGGTTCAGGTTCGGGTATGGTTTTAGATACAAACCCGTATACCCGACCCGCATAACCGTATACCCGACTCAAGGGATTTTAATAATAATTTTTATGTAAAATTTTAGTATTAGTATTATATTGTTAATGTATGAAAGATTTCTCTTATTTGTTTTGAAAACAAGTATAATTTTATTCAATATAATCATATACAACAAGTTTTCGAGATTTGATATTTTATATACTTTGTGTATTTGATTATTTTAGAAATTTTTCAATCAACTTTTTGTATGTGATATTTTATAATGCTTTAAACATTAAACAGTTAAGTTTTTTTTTTTTTGATATTTTGATTTGGTAACTTATTGAAAAATAAATAGAGAATGACTAATCGGGTAACCCGTTTACCCGCGGGGAAACCCGAAACCCGATAGTATGTAAGTAAATGGGGACCAGACGGGTTTCGGGCCGGGTTTGGGGCGGGGTTTCTTAATCGGGTTCGGGTCCGGGATTACCTAAACCCGACCCAAACCCGACCCGGGGCCATCCTTAATCCTATGGAAGTAACGAAATGTGGTTTTGTTTGACGCGACAAAGATGATGAAACAAGACTTGTTTTATTTAATTCGAATGTATTATTTTAATTGAATTTCTGATAGAGGAAAAGAAAATATTAGTTAGAACAATTAGCTAATTAAGCCATTATAATGTGTTTGATTGTTCCCATTTCTAGTTTCTCGCTAGCGAGATAGTAGGTTTTTATAAAACTTCGAAGTTAAAAAAAAATAGACTGTATACTTTATTTATATTTATATGAGATAACATGTAACAAACTATTATTTGATTAGATTAGCAATATATCAGATTATTGTATGTCTCATATCCTAAAATAAAGGATATTAGTTAACAAAGGTGTAGGATATTGTTTTGTATCCACATCAATTTATGCCGATTGTGAATGATATGAAAGGCAAGCATTATTCTGTATCATAGTATCACCATAACCTTCTCAAGATCTTCTCTATAATTATTTATCGTTTTCTTCTTTTACGCTGCAAATTAGTTCTCTTCTTTATTCACTACCATGGCCGATTCTACCAAGTTTCACCCCGTCATCACAGTCACAAACATCAAGAATACCATCCCTCTCACACTTGACATGGACACGACCAAATACCTCTCTTGGGTCACACTTTTCAAAACCCATTGCAAAACTTATCTAGTGCTCGACCATATCATCCCTAAAACATCTAACACCGAAGAATCATCGACCACCACATCTCCTCGTCCATCCACTACGACTACAAAGGAAGAAACATGGAATCGTGTTTATTTGAGACAATGAAATTGACTGAGGAGAGAAAAACTTGATGTGTCATTCAGTGTCTACTTTTTTTTTATTTTTACATATTATGTTTATTTAATTTCTATTCTATAAAATAAAATTAACACTTAAATAAATATAAATAAAATATTACGTTAATAGAAAATTGAATATATTACAAAATACGATTACATAAAAATATAAATACGATTACATAAATTAAAAATACGATTACATAAAATCAAATAAATGCCTAAATTGTGGTATTGTCCCGATCGTCTCACCACTCACGAATCCATCCTCACTACTTGTGTGATGAAAGTCGGACCATATATTCTTAGTGTATAAATCGATTCGCGTTGAGCATATTATTGCTTTTTCAAGTATTTCGGCCCATTTATCATCGTCCTTAAGAAACTCGAATACCTCCGAGTCCTCATTCTAATACGCAAACTCGGATGCCTCGGAATCAACTTTTTGTCTTAAATAATTGATCAAAGTAAATAAATTAACGACGGTAACGACGATATCCAACGTATGTTTCATACACTGTACGGTAAAATACTCACCGGAATGAACGTCGAAAGTATCAATGTTAGTAAGTATGATGATTTTAAAGGGTTTTTAGTGACAGGGTATATATAATATGTTTTAGCTGAGAGTGACTGTGTGTAGATAAATATGAAATGGTTATGTTTATATAAGTGTGAAAAAATTGATTAAAAAAAATTATAAATTTAAACGGTAAAAGAATTTAGAAACGGTTAAATTCATCGACTTCCAATGTTGGATAGTCGAAGGTAGTTCAACTACGCCTGTCACGGACCACTGTCAAGGACGCCGGCATATCGGTGAACGAAAACGGCAGTGATGGGCTACGATATCCGGTGCTCTTATAGTTTTTCTTTTTAGGTGTAGGGTTTTAAGGTTCATCTATTTAAGGAAGAAGCCTATTAATTTTTGGGAAAAAGTCTAGGGTAATTTTTTTTTCCCGCCGAAATCAATAAGCTCACTTTATTCTAAAATCAAATGGTTACAATTTGAAAGCTCAAGTCAATTTTATTTAAATCAGGCCCAAGGTTACAGTTTGAAAGTCAAAATTTAAAACCAATTTGATTTTGAGAGCCCGAAGTTTTTTCAAGCCCAAAATCCTAGCAAGGCCAAATTAAGACCCATTAAATAATAATGGGTGGTCCAGTTAAATTTTTTTATTCGCTAGTCGTCCCACGATGGTGAAAGTTGAGTTTGACCAAAATTTTAAAATTTTTAATTTTTTTTTCTCTTTTTAAAAAAAGCCAACAAAGCAGTGGCGACTTTAGGTGAAGCGAACCGGGTTCCCGTAACACCATTAGTTTTTTGAAATTTATCATAAATTTTTTATTACCACTAAATATAATAATAGGACCCCACAAATTTTTAGAGATTATAGTTTAATAGTTTGGACTACTAAAGTGTTTGAAATTAACCCACTTATGATATGATTTTTATAGTATGAGCCATCGAATATATTAGATATAAAAATAAACAAACTTTTGTCCAATTCCAATTCTAATTCTTTTTGACTTCTTTCTATATCACATTTTTTAAGGTTCTATCTTTAATCCTTCATCCTAGGGATGTCAATGGATATGATATGGATCGGGTGAGGGCGTGAAGTCATATTCATATCCATTTAGTTTTTGTTTATCCATATCTAGATCCATTTAAATTTAGTTCATCAATCTTTATCCATATTTAGTAGATTAATATTCATTAGATATTTAAGAAATCTTACAATATTTTCAAATATATAATGAAAATAAAAGTGTAATATAACATGATATAATTTACAATTCTTCTACCAGAATGTGTAATGTTTGTTTAAGAATGAACAATATTTGTTAAATTTACTATCAAATATATATTATGACATATAATATACATGTTTTATTGTGAATACTCATGGTGAATGCATTATATGGTTGTAACTAAGATGTATGTGTAACGGTATGTATATTTGTAATAGTTATCGTATATTAGTCCTTAATCTCATCACTCATAACTATCTAACTTATTTTTTTTTTTTAAAAGTAAGGAGAAACTGCAATTTTAGAGCTAATGTTAATGTTATGCGATTCATATTGATAATAGGTTATAAAATTGATACTGTATAGGTCATTGGCTAAAATAATATTTTAAAATTACTACTGTATAGACCATTGCTACTTTAAAATTGATATTATGTTTGTGTTTTGGGCGCGACCCGACCCGATCCGATTTGACTCGACACATTCAATATTTTGTGCAAGAAAGTTATTAAATAAATTTTTAGGACTCCATAGAGTTTTGATCCAAGAATCGTCACTGAAAAAAAAAAAAAAAAGCATTGATTTTTCAGATTTGAATTAATGAATTTTGTAATCGACAATCTCTTTGATAATCAATTTTTCAGATATTTGATAATTTTTCGAATATTGTGGTCCACATTTGATTAGATGGTTCAGTCATGAAGTACACATATCACAAGAAAAGCATACGTACTCTAAGACTATTATTAACGGGTGTGTCTTCGATCCACCATGAGGCTCGCTCTCGAAGACGCTGATTTTGCCCCGTTGTAGCCTTGGCGTCAAAATCACCCACCAGGCTCGTGATGATATTTTTCTTTCTTCAATCACGGGTCCAATGGGAGTTTTCACTTTTAAAAATTGGGCAAATTGCTCAAAAAGATAACATGAGTGTCACTTTTTCCTAATAAAGGGTATATTCGTTTTTTTCTTGCCCACAAAGGAGTTTGATTACAATTTAGTGCGTAAAAAGGTGTCTGATTGGAAAATAGTGTCAATTGGGGTAACATGTGACACAGTGGATTTTTTTTTATAATTTTTATTGATAATGTGTATTTACATGTCATATTTCGTTTAGTGACTAGCATTTTAATATTTTTTTATTTTTACAATTTAGTGACTAGATTCTTTCATTAGATCTCCATCTTCAACAAAAATAATAATCCCACTAAAAGAACATAAACTCAAAAATCATTGTCGCATAAATGGGGAACGGCAGTAACAGATAGGCCGATTTGCACAACCATCTTAATTCTTTCTAAAACCAAACAAATTTTAAAACAAAACTAAGTAATTATGAACAAACCCAGAATCGTTCTTCATCAAAATTGGATTACACATAAACCCAAAATCATTCTTCATTGAACTCAGATCTTGTTCAACGAAAAAGGAAATCGTAACACTTTCCTGGAGCATATCGAAATTAGATCTAGATCAAATCGAACGTGAAAATAATTATCGTTTTCAGCAAAAAACCCGGCGGCTGTGGCGGCGGCGGTGGTCGTTCCGGTGTCCCTCACACACATCATATGAGAATAACCATGATGGATGATGAAGATGAAGATGAAGATGATGGGAACAACCATGATGAAGATGAAGATGATGGTTGGGTATTGGATTATTGGATGGTTGTTGTTTGACCACTTTAATATTCTTTTTTTAATAAGTTAAAATTGAATAAAATAGTATTAATGATGTGGCAATGAAAGTATCACACTTGAAATTAATATATTAATGATGATTAAGTTGACAAGGATTATACAGTAAGTAAAAAAAATAAAGTTCATTTCTAAATATTGGGATGGAATATACATGTAAGCATAAAATAATATAATACAATGACACGTGTCAGATATTACCTCAATTGCAACTATTTTTCAATCACACACCCTTTTACGCACTAAATTAAAATCATACTCCTTTGTGGGCAAGAAAAAAACGAATATACCCTTTATTGGAAAAAAGTGACACTCATGTTATTTTTTTTGGGCAATTTGCCCTTAAAAATTTAGTAGATATTGAATACCAATTAATTTTGATGGCACACAAGTTCAGATTTTTTTTTCTTTTTTTTTCTTTTTGGCAAAAAAACGATAACACTAATAACGAATTCAAAGATCAACTCATACAACCAATACAATAGAATCCAAACAGCAAGCTTTAGCTAAGACTAGACAAACCTAACAAACGACTCACCAACTCGATGAAAAATCACGTTTTACAAGGAAACTATTTCAACTAAAGCTATAACAAAGGAAATTAAAATACTGATTATACTACACACTAAATAAATAAACAAAAACCACCGATCGGGAGAACCCCGACCGAAACCATTACAAAACAAATGAAAAAAGAACCGCCATCGACCCACCAAAGAAGCCACCCGGACAACCACCGAATAAAAGAAACCGGCACCTTCAAGGTTACTCCAAGACCAAAGCCCATAAGCGAGAGAACGTCGCAAATGACAACACATTCCGAGCAAAAACCTGAAAGAACACCCAAACAGTAACTCCGGTGAAAAAGCCGACGACCGGAAAAAAGAACCGGCCACCACCAATCTACTCCACCACCAAAATATAGGGCACTAAGCCTCAAAAACCAGCTAATAACCTGCTGCAACAACCAGAGCACCTAAAAGGTGTTCGACGCCTGATTAAAGAGAGGAAATAGGCCGGAAATAGAAACTCAGGCGAGACCTAACAAAATTTGGCGAAAAAAGCAAACCACCCTGAAGCTTGAGAGACACCCAGATCCATAGAGAAATAGCACCATAGGTCGGAGATAACCGAGAGAACGTCGATCACACAGATTCCGGCCCAAAGAGATCATCCAGAGAGATCTAGAGACTCGAAACCGCCGGAATGGAAGCCAGAAAGGGACGGCCAACAGGAAATGCCATTTTTGCACACAAGTTCAGATAATACACTCCGTATTACTAGTATTATTATATTATAAAAATAAAACTTATATTATTAAATGTAATCAAATCATTAAAACTTAACTAATAGTCCGGCTAAAATAGGTTTGAACATCAACTAAATGATGCAGAGTATTTTAAAAATTTGAGATAATAATAATAATAATAATAATAATAATAATAATAATAACAACAACAACAACACCACCAACAACAACAACGGCAGCATCAACAACTATTTATTTATATTTATTAGAAACTAAACAATACGGAAAATAGAACAGAAAATTGAGAAACACGATACATGCATGTATGGTTAAAGCTAGAGATCACGATCGAATAGTACGTACGTAGCGCATGCATATTGAACATACAATTATTAGAGACTAAGAAATTAAACATACAACATCTTCAACCGTAGCTAGCCTTATGATTAAGCAGCAACGTGTGTCTTTCGGTTTGGCTCAAACACAAACTTCACAAGCGATTCTTTGATCGGTAAGACCTCAGGAAACTCGGTTTCCAACTTTGTGGTATCGAGCATGTTGTTGCTTCTTACTACAACAACAACTTTGGCTTGATCCTCAAGACTGAAATTCTTCCATTTGAAGGTTAATTGGGTCAATGTAGTCACGGTACAACTCCAATATTTCATTGTGGCTAATAACACCAGGGTTAGTGAAATTGTAGGTCCCAGTTAGGTTTCTTTTAGCCATTTCTACTGAAATTGGGAGTAGTTCATCAACAACGGTCATGGAGTTTGGAATGTTCACCACTTTCTCATAACTTGTGATTTTGGCGATAAAGTTTCCGGGGTCTGTAAGATCTGAAGAGATAGGCATTCTTCCGCGTAATACACATACATTTTCGTAGTTTTTGAGTAGTTCATCAACCTACAAAATTTCGTTTTTATGAGTTCAGGTGAATAATATATATTTATTCTTGAGATGAAAAAAAAAAAATCATATTTGAAGAGAGTTAGTTGTCTATCTAAAAGTACTCCATTTGTCTAAAAAAAAAACTCACTAACTAACTATTTTTCTTTGTATATAAAATATTGTCTCTTACTTTAAACAAAAATATAACTCATTAAAATTCCAATTATACACTTTTTAATATTGAAAATAATAGTTTCAATATAGCACCAAATAATTTTTAATTATACTCTCTCAGTCTCATATTTATCATCACCAGACAAAAAATATATAATTTAAAAAAATGTTATAAAAGTATTATACTTGTTTTTTATTTTACAGTTTTACCTTTACTTTCTTTTTATTTATAAAATTAGATAATTAATTTGGTATATCTTAAAATGAAATCTGCACGGAGAATAAATTAGGTACTAAAAAAGTACTTTATAACAACTATTTTTAATTAGGGTTGATGCCAAAAATAGGCTACAAACTTACACAAATGTACCGATATCGCCCAAAAATTATCAGGTCAAAATTAGTATGTAACAGGTCAAAACTATAAAATGTTGATATTAGCACATTTTTTAAAAGTTTGTAGGCGACAGTAGGACAGAAATGAGTTTGTAGGCGAAATCGGTACATTTGTGTAAATTTGTATCCTATTTTTAGCTTTAACCCTTTTAATTAAAATATAGCTCATGAAAAGCATAATAGACAATCTACTAATGTATCTTAATTTTAATTTTAATGTATATCTTAATCTTAAAAGTTGGTTGTTAAAAAAAACAACTTTTTTTAATTAAAATAGCTCATGAAAAGCATAATAGAAAATCTGCTACTGTATCTTAATGTTAACAAATAAAGTCAAACTGTACATTTCTTATGCGGTCGAGAAAGTAATATTTTCCAACAAATTAAATTCAAAATTTTCAAAATGTTCATCACACAGCTGTTCATCAACCAACATTGAAAAAACTCAAAAATAACTATATACGTAGTAGTAAACATACTTACCATAGCTTTAGTCTTGGAGTAAAAGGATCCAGTAAAATTGGGAGTATCATTTTCCTTAAACCCGACACCAGACCCGGGCTGATGACCCGAGTCATAGTTATAAATACACCCAGTACCATAATACATCAAAATGACCCCCTTTTCTCGGCACACTTCAGCAAGAGTCAACGTTCCAACAACATTATTACGAATAATCTCAACTTTATGTAACTCGCACCAATCAACGTTTGGTTTGCCAGTTACACCAGCAGCATGGAACACGTGAGTAGGGTTAACGGCATCAAGGTCAGCGATGAGAGAGTCACGTGACTCGAGCCTGCACGAACCGTAAGTGTATTGGATATTTTGAGATTGACAGATTTTGCCGAGCCGAGTGCCAATCTTACCGGTTCGACCGTAGATCAGGAACTTTAATGGGGTAGGGGCTGAACCGTTAGTTGTAGAAATCATTTTTGTTATTTGTTGTTAATTTAGATTTTGTTGTAGAGAACTTGAGATTGATAATGTATATATAGAAGGAATATAAAATACTGATACGGTTATATTCATTTGAGGAATATATGTGGAGAACTGTGAGCATCATTTTTTTTATCCTTCAGGATCTATTAGACTATTGATGTCATCACATTTTTTATTTTGAAGTTAATTTTAGTTTGAAGTTAATAATGAGGGAAAGGGTACCATATATATACCCTTGACGTGGTATATATACGTAATAAAGTTGTTTGTGGAAGGTTTTAGGTGATGTGATAATGGCGTTTCTCAGGCCACGTCATGGATATTGAGGGCACAAATGCCTCAATATCTATTGTCTTAATCTCAAGTGTTGTAGTGGACAAGAACCACCGATGAAACAAATGAAAATCACAAAGATCATCCTTAATAAAAATGTACAATGACCATTTTTGTAATCAAATTGGTTAACTTGGATCGTTGAATTAGTTAGCTTGGATCACGAATCCTAAAAGTTTTGATGCATCTCTCTCAAAAGTAGGTGTGAGTTAAGGTAGATTTTTTTATGTCGGATCCTTTCGAATTATTACTTAGTGGGGTCTAAGTGGTTTTAGGCTCGATTGCTTTGTCGCTGCATTAGATCAACACTGTAATTCGTGTCCTAATCCGGATTGTTTTTATACAAGTTGATCTCTCTAAGTGGGTGAAGACTTTTTCCTACCATCAATTAACCATACACACTATTTATAATTTCGTGATTTCCTCTAATTTTATAGTTCATCTTTTTCGTATTTAGTTGTAAGTTTTATGCTTATAGCTTTGATTGTAAATTGGCCTAAGGCCCTCCTGTCTTTTTTTTTTTTATAAAGTTGTTGGCTTTTAAAAAAAAAAAAAAAAAAAAAAAAAAAAAAAATCTAATTACAATAATTAACTACTAAATTTTTTCCTTTTTATATATAGAATTGGAGATTCAGAACTTCAAATTTAAAATTTAAGTTCAATTAATCAAGGAGAATTGAATATTTAATAATATTATTTTAAAGCTGATATAATTTTTAACTTAATGTTACGTATTTATTTACTCGTATAAGGTGTTCGGGATTCTGGGTATGGCAGAGATCTCCTATGGGTCGCGTACAAGGTGAATTGGATGATTTGAACAGAATAATTTCTTCGGTTATATTGGATCCTTCAAACAATGATTATTGGCGATGGGAACTTTCAAACAGCGGCACCTTTTCTACTAAAGCTTTAACAGTTAGTATTGATGAAAAAATTCTCAACATTGGTACTAATAGATTAGAAACTTTGAGAAACAATTTTATTCCTAAAAATGTGGAAGTTTTCGTGTGGAAGGTGGGAAAGAAGCGCTTACCGGTTCTCCTTGAATTGGACAAGCGTGGTATTGATCTAAATTCCATACGATGTCCACTTTGCGACGATGACATTGAATCCGTAGTGTGACCACCCGGGAATTTTCGACTAAATTTAAACTTAATCTTTAATTGATTTCTACACGATAAGCAATGTCTGTAATATTGAGTCTCAAAACTTTTGAAACTATATTCATACAATCAAGTAACCTTTGCCTGCGCTCGACGATTCACGAACATTGTGTGTAAATAAATGTGTATCTATATATGTATATGTAGGTATATAAAATACTTAGGAATATTAAACTATAATTGAAACTCTAGAATCAAATATGTAGAATAAAGCACAAAATAATTATATTGTAATATATGTAAAATATATAAATATTAAATATTCAATAAATGTAATCAAGATAAAATTAATAAGAATTACACAATTAATAAAATGTAATATTAATATGTTAAATATAAATGCAAGCTTAATTATAGTTATATTTATAATTATAAATATGAATATTGGTATGAACAATTTTATTAAAAATATAATATGAGATTGTTATACGAAATCTATTATAAAATTATTACTAATGGTATTATTATAATTATTATTGTCATTATTGTTATTAACAATATTTTCATATCACTATTTGTAACGACCCTGGATTTTCCAACGTTTATTTATTAATAATAATTATTATTAATACATGTGATTAAACGAATGTATGTCATTACATTTGCATGTTGCCATGATTGCCCGAACTTGACTTTAATTGCCCGAAACGTCTTTGTGACACCCGGAACTTACCCGAATAATATTTTCAAGTATTATTTACATTCATGATTAATTTTATTAATCATTTTAATTAACTATGGTGATTAGTTAGTTACTTGAGCTTTAATTAGATTTATTTGTTAAATACTTGAACTTGGGCTTGACAAAGTTAATGGACTCATGATATTGGACATATAAGCCCACCCTACATCTAAATGGACTACTAGAAGCCCAACTTTAGGCTAGTAATAACTTGTTAATATAAACCTTGGAATAACTAGATTAAACTAAAAACAAAATACTTACAAGCATGCTAGTAACCTTTTCCCCATGCATTTACTTTTACCATTCAACACTTACACCATGCTCAACACAAGAATTTAGGAAGTTGACCACCCCCAATGGATGGCCTAAAAACTGTCCACTTTACATGGGGAGGGGGAGGTTCAATTTTTTTTTTTTTTATGTTACTTATTACTTGCATTCATGTCACTCTTACACACACTTCACTTTGCTACTTCTCTTTCTCACATTTTTCTCTCTACTTGGTAAGTAACAAGGCTTATTTTCTCTTCTTTTTCTTCATCTAAAACCGCCACCATCATCATTCTTTTACTTGGTTGTGTTGTTGTTTAATTACTTGTTCTTGTGGTTGATTACCTTCTTGAAGTTGTTTGTTGTTTTAAAGAATCAAACTTCCTAGTTTGTTCTTCATATTATCTTGTTATTCAAGAACAAGCAAGAACCTAAACTCTCTAGTTTATGGTTCTACAATTGATGTTTTAAAGATTTAAAGTTCATAAGTTCTAAAAATCATACATGCATTCATGTTTGTAAACTTGAGGTTTACTTTCTTAAGAATCAAAGCCTTGGCTTGAATCTTTAAAGTATGAATAACCATGAACTTATTACTTGTAAATTTATTCATACACTTTTAATTTCGTGATTCTTGTTATAATGGTCAAAGTGTTACTAGTTAACCTTGACCTCATTTATCTTGAACTAAAGTAAAAAGTTCAAGAACATGCAAATGAAACTTTTAATTATAACTTTGTACACTTATGTTTGATCTAGACTTTTGGGTCTTGGATCTTCAAGATCAAACTAACCACTTAAGATCTTGATTAGTTAGTTTATTTTCAAGTTTGTAGTACAATATTACTTTTCTAATTCATGCATGTGTTGAATCTATGATCTTGATGCAACTTTGGTTCATCAAACTTCATACAACTCTTAAGTGAGTTGTGCTTCATATCATAGACCTACACTAGTGTTATGATGGTCACATCTTGGTTAAGATGATGCAAACACATCAACAAGTTGTACACTTGAAGTTATATGCATCAAGGATGAGAACCGTGATAAGCATCAAGTACCAAGACCACCGGAACTCACTTTTAACTTCCTGTTTTCTGTTTACAGCCCTCTGTCCTACTGTTTCTGTAACAGACCAGTAGACCTGGGCTACTGAGACCTTGATTTTCAAATAGATATTTTCGAATAGATAACTTTTCGTATAGGACTCGTCTTAATCCGAGTTACGGTTTAGAATCTATGGCCCTCCGAGCGTCACTATGTCCATTTACTTTCCTGTTTTCTGTTTACAGTTTCTGTTTTTCTGGTTTCTGTAACATACCAGTACACCTGGACTACTGTAACCTTGATTTTCAGATAGCTCAGTTCGTGTAGATAACTTTTCATATAGGACTAAACTTAATCCGAGTTACGGTTTAGGATTTATGGCCCTCCGATCGTCACTATGTCCTTTAACGTTGTGCAGAAATTTCTGACCTACTCGCACTTAGACCGTCGCCACGGTCAAACGAAGACGAGTTTGCTTCTGTAAATTTTACCACACTTAAAGGACTCATATACGGAGCCATGGCCACTGGTCTCACCTTAATTGAGTAAGGGTAGAGGCCGTGGTGACTGATCAAAGTCAGCTATTGTTTTAAACTACTTTCATGAACGAAACTTACTTTACGCCTTTTGTTTGATGATGAATGATGATGACCCTTAAGACCTTAATTACATACTTATAAACCTTTTGAGACGAATTACTGACTTAGTACTATTTGACTTAGGTTGAGGACTTTCGGACCGATTACTTGCACACTTTTTCCGAACTGACTTTACGACTACATTATCATTGTGAGTTATAGCATCCCGTTTTACTTTAACTATTTGGGACTGAGAATACATGCACGTTTTATGTTTTACATACTAGGCACGAGTACTTAAAAACTTATATATGTGTGGGTTATACAACGGCATAAACATTCCCTTTAGCTCGGTAACGTTTAGTCATTGGTTTTTGAACCGGTGAAAGCGAATCTTAGATATGGATCCATAGGGTTTGACATCCCCACTCAGGCTAGTCGCGCTAGCATTTAATGACTGATTAATACTTCGTAATCATACGCACTTGCCAAGTGTACTTTCAGGGGGTATAAACGTTAAGTTAGTTACCAAGTGCCCACGGTTAAGCATATACTTTATCATATCGTTTTGAAACGCTCTTTGTAGCATTGAAATCTCGTGGCCTACCTTACATACTGTTATACTTAAACTATAGCTCACCAACCTTTGTGTTGACGTTTTAAGCATTTTTTCTCAGGTGCTTGAGGTTAGCTTCCGCTGTGTACTAGTCGTGCTGTAGACACCCGCTGCTTAGAGTTGTCATCGCATGAACTACTTTACCTTGCATTCAAACTTTAGTACTTTTGAATTATGACTTGTAACGACCATTGTGGTCACATACACTTATTATTTGTTTCCACTTAGTGAAGCATTATTTTGGATTGTAAAATATTTAATGTCGGTTATGACATCACCTTTTTATCGTGAATGCAACTTATTTTATTACAGCATATAGTACTTAACCTTGTAATGATCCTGTTGCTGATGATTCGTACACGATGGTTTTGTACGGGGCATCACATTTGGTATCAGAGCATTGGTTGTAGGGAATTAGGTTGCATTAGTGAGTCTAAGACCGACCCGATTAGGATTCACTAATAGGACTAATCTACAACTTGCTAGTTTACTTGTTTCCGCTGAACTTACTGCATGCTGCTGCTTACTTTTACTGCTATATGCCATATGCTACTACATGATTTCACTACCGTATGATATTACTTGCTTTCGATTGCATGCTACTTCTGTACGATTCGTTATTATTGCCATGCTACTTATTGTTATACATGATTTAAACTGTTGGCCTAATACGTGCTTGCTTTATGACTTACTGACATGGAAAAATTTATTTTTCCTTGTTCAGATGTCGGATGTACCACATACTAGCGTTTTGGGCAGTTTAGGCTCTTCAGCTACTCCACCTACCACCGTTGCCGATCCACCGATCCCGATACGCACGAGTGACCCCGGCGCTTCATCTTCCGGGACTAGCAGCCAGCCGCCTGCACCAGTGACTACTTCTGATGGACACGTGAGCCCTGCGGAGATTCCATCTCTGTCTGCTCCCGGACCCTCGGAGTCACAGCCCCGCATTGGTGGTGTTGTGATCCCCGCGGAGTTCGGGGAAGGGTCATTCCTTAACCATATGCGCATGCCGTGCCGACGCACTCCAGATGGACGTTTAGTGCCGATTCCGCCAGGCAGACACAGAGAGATGTTGGCCGCCTTCGGACTACCAGTTCAGCCACCCGTGTCACCACCACATGATTCTAATGATCCTTCATCCGATGACTCCTTTACAGATGACTCCAGTGACTCCGATGAGGAGAACCTTGATGACGTACCTATACAGGAACCCTCCACCCCGCCGAAGAAGCGGTACCGTCCTGACGGCACCGTCATTCCAGGGGTGAATGGAGGTCGTGCTTTCACTGATGCTTTCGGTCGGCGTCGGAGGGTTACTGCCCGTAAGCGGCTCGTGTCGTACCCTGCCGACCCACTCATACGTAAGGCACCTCGTTACGTGCTGACTATTTCTGGAGCCGGGACATCTGCACCCCGCTTCGTGCGGTCCGCATCACCTGCTCCACCCGCACCATCGGCAGCACCAGCACCATCCGCTCCACCGGCCCCGCCTGCACCACCGGCACCACCTGCACCGCCGGCACTGCCTGCCCCACCATCTCCCACAGTCGAGGAATTAACAAGGGAGGTAGGAATCCTCCGAGCTCGGGTTACTGAGCTTGAGGAGCAGTTGGCTCAGGTTTTGGACATCCTACACCCACCTCCACCGTAGGACTTTTGTATTAGATTTCATGATGTAATCTAGTTGTAGTTGATTGTATTTCTCATGTATTGTACAGACTTATTGGGATGTATGAAACTTATTATTATTAATGAATGGAACTTTGCGTTATTTAATTCTTGCACGATGTTCTATTTACATTAATGTACGATGATTCTGTGGTATTTGTACCTAGATGCATTATTTAATAACATGTGATGTTTTGATTCCATGTTGGTTGTTATATACTATATTATTACATATTGAATGCTGGATTTTGACTTAAGTCAAAATTTTTGTTTAGAATACCATGGCCAACGGAAGATCCACCCTTACCGCAGCCCAGATTGAGGACATGATCAACGAATGGGTAGCCGCAGCCCTAGCAGAAAGAAATCTCCAAGCTCCACCGCCACCACCACTAGTTATCCCACCCGTTCGAAATGGGTGTACTTATAAGGAATTCCAGAGCTGTAAACCACATAACTTCAGTGGAACCGAGGGACCGGTTGGTCTCACCAGATGGTTCGAGAAACTTGAATCAGTATTCCGAGTTAGCAACTGTTTGGAGGACAACAAAACCAAGTTTGCATCTTGCACGCTATCTGACGGCGCGCTAACGTGGTGGAACACGTTAGCTCAAGCGAAAGGTATCGATGAGGCGTATGCTACGCCATGGGAGGAATTCAAAGCGGCAATGATTGATGAGTATTGTCCGAGAACTGAAATTCAGAAGATGGAAATCGAATTTATGCAGTTAAAGGCCGTTGGGAACGACCTTGATGGTTACAACAGGAGATTTTTGGAACTAGCCCTGATGTGTCCGACCATGGTCACCCCGGAATTCAAGCGTATGGAGAGATACTTTTGGGGACCCCCTAAGTCTATAAAAGGAAACGTCACATCGTCCAAACCACCAAATGTTCCCGAAGCAACGCGCATGGATCATACCCTCATGAATCAGATTCTCATTGATGAGCCGGAGAAGGCTAAGTTTGAAGCTGGAAGTAGTGAAAAGCGAAAGTGGGATAATAACAACAACAACAACAACAGGGGGAGAACCTATGATCAGACCCCCGTTAAGAGACACAACAACGGTGGAAATCCCAACCCCGGCACAAGCTCCAACCCGAACTACAAAGGTACCCTACCGCAATGCAAGAGGTGTTACAAACACCACACTGAGTATTGTAATGTGGTTTGTGAGAAGTGCCAACGGTCTGGACATATAGGCAAGGATTGCAAGGTCACAACTTTGAATGCAAGGGCGAACCCCACCGGGCCGAAAAAGTGCTACGGATGCGGAAAGACGGGTCACTTCAGGAATGAGTATCCCGACAAGCGAAAAGACGGCGAACCACCGCGAGGTAGAGCTTTCAACGTTAATGCAAGGGATGTACGCGAGAATCCCGAATTGGTGACAGGTATATTCACTATCAACAATTTATTAGCTTCTGTCCTATTTGATACTGGTGCCGATAGAAGTTATGTATGTAGACACTTTTGTGATAAGATAAATTGGTCGTTAGTCCCTTTAAAAGAAAGTATGCTTGTCGAGGTAGCCAACGGTAAACTTAAAAAGGTTAACCAAATTGGCCGAGGGGCTATTATTAATATAGCTGTTGCAAATTTCAAAATTGACTTGATACCTATCAAACTGGGAAGTTTTGATGTGATCGTCGGTATGGATTGGTTGACCAAAGTAAGGGTCGATATTATTTGTGGAGATAAAGCTCTTCGTATACCACAAGGAGATGGCGAGCCGCTGGTTATTTATGGAGAGAGATGTACCTCGAAGTTGAACCTCGTCAGTTGCGTGAAAGCGCAAAAGATCATGAAGAAGGGACGTCTTGCTGTTCTAGCACATGTGAAAACAGTAGAAACCGAGGTGAAGAGTGTGAACGACGTACAGATTGTGAACGAGTTTTCCGATGTCTTTCCAGAGGAGTTACCTGGATTACCACCACCGAGGGCAGTGGAATTTCAGATCGATTTAGTGCCAGGAGCTGCACCTGTAGCTCGCGCACCTTACCGACTTGCACCTTCCGAGATACAAGAGTTACAAAGCCAACTACAGGAACTCCTAGATCGAGGGTTTATTCAACCAATTTCTTCGCCGTGGGGCGCACCTGTTTTGTTTGTGAAGAAGAAGGATGGATCCTTCCGTATGTGTATCGACTACCGTGAACTCAACAAATTGACTATCAAGAATCGGTATCCCCTTCCACGAATTGACGATCTTTTTGATCAACTTCAAGGATCGAGCGTTTACTCTAAGATCGATTTGTGATCCGGTTATCACCAGTTGATGGTGAAAGAGAGTGATGTGATGAAGACTGCATTTAGGACACCCTATGGTCATTATGAATTTCTCGTAATGCCGTTCGGATTGACCAATGCACCTGCCGTATTTATGGACCTCATGAATCGTGTCTGCAAGCCGTACTTGGACAAGTTTGTTATCGCCTTCATAGATGATATCCTCATCTACTCCAAAAGCAAAGAGGAACACGAGCAACACCTCCGACTAATGCTTGAACTCTTGAGACAAGAGCAACTTTATGCGAAATTTTCTAAGTGTGAATTTTGGTTGAAGGAAGTCCAATTTCTGGTCCATGTTGTGAGCGACCTGGGTATCAAAGTTGATCTCGTGAAGATTGAAGCTATCAGCAAGTGGGAAACCCCCACCACTCCGACTCACATCCGCCAATTTCTAGGTCTCGCTGGCTGCTACCGAAGGTTTATAGAAGGATTCTCTCTGATTGCACGTCCTTTGACCGCGCTGACTCATAAGGGAAAGAAGTTCATTTGGGAACCCGCACACGAATCAACATTTCAAACCTTGAAGAAGAAGTTAACCTCCGCACCTATTTTATCACTCCCTGAAGGCAGTGACGACTTTGTTGTTTATTGCGATGCATCGAAGAATGGATTTGGTTGCGTATTGATGCAAAGATCAAAGGTTATTGCCTATGCATCCCGACAATTGAAGATTCATGAGCGGAACTACACAACTCACGATCTCGAACTTGGAGCCGTTGTCTTTGCACTCAAATTATGGAGACACTATTTGTATGGAACTAAAAGTACTATCTTCACCGATCACAAGAGTCTTCAACACATCTTCGATCAGAAGCAACTGAATATGAGACAGCGTCGATGGATCGAGACGCTCAATGACTACGATTGTGAACTCCGTTATCACCCTGGCAAGGCCAATGTTGTAGCTGACACTTTGAGTCGAAAGGAGAGGATGGTACCTCTTCGCGTTCGGGCTCTGAACATCACCATCCATTCGAACCTCAACAATCAGATCCGAGTAGCCCAAGATGAGGCTCTCAAGGAGGAGAATATATCTCATGAACATTTGAACATACTTATCTCTCGATTCGAGGTTAGAGATACTGGACTCCGATGTTACGCCGGAAGAATTTGGGTACCTCTTTATGGGGATCTACGGAACCTTATACTTGATGAAGCACACAAATTGAGATATTCGATTAATCCCGGAGCGGGAAAAATGTATCACGACCTTAAAGAACAGTATTGGTGGCCGAATCTTAAGAAAGATGTTGCAACTTATGTTGGTAAATGTTTAACCTGTTCGAAAGTTAAGGCCGAGCATCAGAGACCTTCTGGTTTGCTTCAACAGCCGGAAATCCCACAATGGAAGTGGGAAGGGATCACAATGGATTTTATTACCAAGCTACCAAAGACGGTGGACGGATACGATACCATTTGGGTTATCGTTGACCGCCTTACTAAATCTGCACACTTTCTAGCGATGAAGGAAATGGATACGATGGAGAGACTTGCTCAATTATACATCAAGGAGGTTGTATCTCGTCATGGTGTACCTTTATCGATCATCTCAGATCGTGATCCCCGTTTTGCTTCTAGATTTTGGCGTTCTTTGCAAGAAGCCATGGGAACTCGTCTCGACATGAGCACTGCTTATCATCCTCAGACTGACGGGCAAAGTGAACGAACGATTCAGACCTTGGAGGACATGTTGCGGGCATGTGTCATTGATTTTGGAAAGGCTTGGGAAAGGCATTTGCCACTCGCCGAATTTTCTTACAACAACAGTTATCACTCGAGCATTAATGCTGCACCTTTTGAAGCGTTGTATGGTCGCAAGTGCCGATCTCCTATTTGTTGGGCCAAAGTAGGCGAAAAGCAAATCACCAGACCCGAGGTAGTCCACGAAACCACGGAGAAGATTACTCAGATCCAAGCTAGACTTAAGACTGCCCGTGATCGCCAAAAGAGTTATGCCGATCTTAAACTTAAAGACTTTGAATTCAACGTTGGTGATCGTGTAATGTTGAAGGTTGCACCTTGGAAGGGTGTGATTCGCTTTGGAAAACGTGGAAAGTTAAACCCACGATACATTGGTCCTTTTGAAATCTTGGAACGTATTGGACCCGTTGCATACCGTTTGGATCTACCAGCACAATTGAGCTCAGTTCATCCCACCTTCCACGTGTCGAACTTGAAGAAGTGTCTTGCTACACCTGAACTTATCATACCTCTTGAGGAACTTACAATTGATGACAAACTCCACTTTGTGGAAGAACCTGTTGAAATTATGGATCGTGAGATCAAAACTTTGAAACGCAACAAGATTCCGATCGTTCGAGTGCGATGGAATGCCAAACGAGGACCTGAGTTTACTTGGGAGCGAGAGGATCAAATGATGCGGAAGTATCCTCACCTTTTCCCGACTCCTCCATCTACCTCAGCTTAAATTTCGAGACGAAATTTTCTTTAACAGGTGGGTAATGTAACGACCCTGGATTTTCCAACGTTTATTTATTAATAATTATTATTATTAATACGTGTGATTAAACGAATGTATGTCATTACATTTGCATGTTGCCATGATTGCCCGAACTTGACTTTAATTGCCCGAAACGTCTTTGTGACACCCGGAACTTACCCGAATAATATTTTCAAGTATTATTTACATTCATTATTAATTTTATTAATCATTTTAATTAATTATGGTGATTAGTTAGTTACTTGGGCTTTAATTGGATTTATTTATTAAATACTTGAACTTGAGCTTGACAAACTTAATGGACTCATGATATTGGACATATAAGCCCACCCTACATCTAAATGGACTACTAGAAGCCCAACTTTAGGCTAGTAACTTGTTAATATAAACCTTGGAATAACTAGATTAAACTAAAAACAAAATACTTACAAGCATGCTAGTAACCCTTTCCCCCATGCATTTACTTTTACCATTCAACACTTACACCATGCTCAACACAAGAATTTAGGAAGTTGACCACCCCCATTGGATGGCCTAAAAACCGTCCACTTTACATGGGGAGGGGGGAGGTTCAAATTTTTTTATTTTTTATGTTACTTATTGCTTGCATTCATCTCACTCTCACACACACTTCACTTTGCTACTTCTCTTTCTCACATTTTTCTCTCTACTTGGTAAGTAACAAGGCTTATTTTCTCTTCTTTTTCTTCATCTAAAACCGCCACCATCATCATTCTTTTACTTGGTTGTGTTGTTGTTTAATTACTTGTTCTTGTGGTTGATTACCTTCTTGAAGTTGTTTGTTGTTTTAAAGAATCAAACTTTCTAGTTTGTTCTTCATATTATCTTGTTATTCAAGAACAAGCAAGAACCTAAACTCTCTAGTTTATGGTTCTACAATTGATGTTTTAAAGATTTAAAGTTCATAAGTTCTAAAAATCATACATGCATTCATGTTTGTAAACTTGAGGTTTACTTTCTTAAGAATCAAAGCCTTGGCTTGAATCTTTAAAGTATGAATAACCATGAACTTATTACTTGTAAATTTATTCATACACTATTAATTTCGCGATTCTTGTTATAATGGTCAAAGTGTTACTAGTTAACCTTGACCTCATTTATCTTGAACTAAAGTTAAAAGTTCAAGAACATGCAAATGAAACTTTTAATTATAACTTTGTACACTTATGTTTGATCTAGACTTTTGGGTCTTGGATCTTCAAGATCAAACTAACCACTTAATTTCTTGATTAGTTAGTTTATTTTCAAGTTTGTAGTACAATATTACTTTTCTAATTCATGCATGTGTTGAATCTATGATCTTGATGCAACTTTGGTTCATCAAACTTCATACAACTCTTAAGTGAGTTGTGCTTCATATCATAGACCTACACTAGTGTTATGATGGTCACATCTTGGTTAAGATGATGCAAACACATCAACGAGTTGTACACTTGAAGTTATATGCATCAAGGATGAGAACCGTGATAAGCATCAAGTACCAAGACCACCGGAACTCACTTTTAACTTCCTGTTTTCTGTTTACAGCCCTCTGTCCTACTGTTTATGTAACAGAGCAGTAGACCTGGGCTACTGAGACCTTGATTTTCAAATAGATCTTTTCGAATAGATAACTTTTCATATAGGACTCGTCTTAATCCGAGTTACGGTTTAGAATCTATGGCCCTTCGAGCGTCACTATGTCCATTTACTTTCCTGTTTTCTGTTTACAGTTTCTGTTTTTCTAGTTTCTGTAACAGACCAGTACACCTGATCTACTGTAACCTTAATTTTATGATATCTCAGTTCATGTAGATAACTTTTCATATAGGACTCGTCTTAATCCGAGTTACGGTTTAGGATTTATGGCCCTCCGCTCGTCACTATGTCCTTTAACGTTGTGCAGAAATTTGTGACCTACTCTCACTTAGACCGTCGCCACGGTCAAACGAAGATGATTTTGCTTCTGTAAATTTTACCACACTTAAAGGACTCATATACGGAGCCATGGCCACTGGTCTCACCTTAATTGAGTAAGGGTAGAGGTCGTGGTGACTGATCAAAATCAGCCTTTGTTTTAAACTACTTTCATGAACGAAACTTACTTTACGCCTTTTGTTTGATGATGAATGATGATGACCCTTAAGACCTTAATTACATACTTATAAACCTTTTGAGACAAATTACTGACTTAGTACTATTTGACTTAGGTTGAGGACTTTCGGACCGATTACTTGCACACTTTTTCCGAACCGACTTTACGACTACATTATCATTGTGAGTCATAGCATCCCTTTTTACTTTAACTATTTGGGACTGAGAATACATGCACGTTTTATGTTTTACATACTAGGCACGAGTACTTAAAAACTTATATATGTGTGGGTTATACAATGGCATAAACATTCCCTTTAGCTCGGTAACGTTTAGTCATTGGTTTTTGAACCGGTGAACGCGAATATTAGATATGGATCCATAGGGTTTGACATCCCCACTCGGGCTAGTCGCGCTAGCATTTAATGAGTGATTAATACTTCGTAATCATACGCACTTGCCAAGTGTACTTTCAGGGGGTATAAACGTTAAGTTAGTTACCAAGTGCCCACGGTTAAGCATATACTTTATCATATCGTTTTGAAACGCTCTTTGTTGCACTGAAATCTCGTAGCCTACCTTACATACTGTTATACTTAAACTATAGCTCACCAACCTTTGTGTTGACGTTTTAAGCGTGTTTTTCTCAGGTGCTTGAGGTTAGCTTCCGCTGTGTACTAGTCGTGCTGTAGACACCCGCTGCTTAGAGTTGTCATCGCATGAACTACTTTACCTTGCATTCAAACTTTAGTACTTTTGAATTATGACTTGTAACGACCATTGTGGTCACATACACTTATTATTTGTTTCCACTTAGTGAAGCATGCTTTTGGATTGTAAAACATTTAATGTCGGTTATGACATCACCTTTTTATCGTGAATGCAACTTATTTTATTACAGCATATAGTACTTAACCTTGTAATGATCCTGTTGTTGATGATTCGTACACGATGGTTTTGTACGGGGCATCACACTATTATTATTATCTTTATCAATATTATCATTATTAATATGATTACAAATTTATATTACAAAAATTAATATAACAGATATATATATAAACAGATATATATATATATAAATACAGTTATATATAAATATGATTATATAAACAGATATATATGAAAAACAAATACTAATATGTATATATACAGATATATATAAATATATATATAAATATATATATATATATATATATATATATATATATATATATATATATATATATATATATAATAAAATAAAATAAGTACAGATATATATTTACGGATCCAAGGCATATCATAAACAACTTTATCAATCTTGTTTTCTATTCTCAATTCAAGTCACCAGTTGAATGTATCAAGTATATAACAACAAATTTTGGACATCAAAGTCTTTAAAGTGTACGATCCAATTTTAGCATTATCTGTTTGTTTAAATTTACTTCTTGTTTTATATTACTGCTGAAACATTCTATTGATACATATCTGTAAATGATTTTTGTAATTGTCGAATTCTTGTTACAAGTCATTCTCAATCACATCTTAAATCAGAAATCGTTCGTTTCATATATTACTCTATAATTGGTGATGGAAGAAAATCAACAAAATACAGAAAATACAGTCGATAACCCTGTTTTTACTCATTCTTCAAACAAATCGATTCTTTAACGAAATTCAAAAATTGGAAATGTAGTGTTCTTAGGAATCATCCATTTTAACTTTCTGTAAATTTTCAAACTCCAATTCATTCTATCGAGTATAAATTTCGGAGTCAAAGTTTTGAAAAAGAAAAGTTAAACGATGTGATTTTGGTAAAATTCGAGTTGATTTTTGAGCTTCAAGTTAAATTAGGAATCCAGAAAGTTTATACGTTGGATTTAGCACCTAATTCGTTTTATAATCGTTGTCCAAAACTATTTTGAATCCGAGATTGAGGTTTGAGTTTATGTTGAATGTCACGACTGCTTCAGCACTTTTATTTTTTCTGTTATATATTTCAAACTAAATTACCTTATGATTTTTGTTATATTGTTTGAGGGTCCTAAAACCGTATAGATAAATGATTAATAAGTATGGTTGGACTCTAATCGATCTCACACTGGTCGACTGGAAAAACCTTTGTGTTAGTAGAAGATGAAACTTAGACAGAATAAACGGGTTATAATCAAATAAAAGGGATATAAAACAGAAATCGGGCAACAGCCCAGCTGGTTCAGTGTAGTGACGGGTATTCAAGAGGTCGGGGGTTCGAGTCTGGTTCGCGACAGTTTTTATTTTTAAGGCTTCTTTTGAGGTAATTTATTATCTCATTTATTATTATTTTTATTATTTTACTCCTATTATTATTATTTATTATTGATATTGTTATTAGTAATATACTCATTATTATTGTTATGTATTTATTAACTATTAGTATTATTAGTAATATTGTTAGTATTATTATTATGACTATTATCATTATTATTATTATTATCATTATTATTAACTAGTGTTATTATTATTAGTATTATAATTATTATCAAAGTTATACATAATATGACTATTATTATTATTAGTATTAATATCATTTTGTGATTATAAGTATTAGTAGTAATATTAAAGTAAGTAGTATTATTAATATTTATATAAGTATTATTATTAACCTTATCATAGTTATTAATATGAATATCATTCTTAATGAACTATTACCAAAATTAATATCACTAATAGTAAAGATGGTTATTTTATAGTTAATATTAATATTAACATTATTATAGTTATCATTAAAACTAAAAGTATCATTATTTTTAAATCTATCATCTTATATAAAAAAAATAGTATTATTACTAAGAATATTATTAGTAGTATCATAATTACTAACATCATAAGTATTATTAAAATTAGCACCTTACATAAAAATTATCATTTCTTGTATTATTATTATTATTATTATTAAATCTAATAGTATTAATATCATTATCTTAGTATAATCAATAAGCAATTTTTACATATATCATAAAGCATAAGCACACTATATTACATATATTACACCACACGAATATAATTATCTTATTCCTACTCGCTCGTTTCTTCTTCTTCGATTTTGGTTAGTTTTGCCAAGTTTCTAGGGATATATGATGTTCCCCTAATACGAGCTGTCGTTTTCCACAACGGTTTAGAAAAACCTGGTGGTTTAGAGGTTCCCGGGTCATTGTTACAACTTAAGGGCTTCGGGGGTTGACGATACATATAAAGTTCATCGGGGTTAGAATTAGATTTCTCTATTTTGATGCCCTTTCCCTTATTATTTTCTTTTGCCTTTTTAAATTCAGTTGGGGTAATTTCTATAACATCATCGGAATTCTCGTCGGAATCCGATTCATCGGAGAATTGGTAATCCTCCTAATATTTTGCTTCCTTGGCGGAAACACCATTGACCATAATTAACCTTGGTCGGTTGGTTGAGGATTTTCTTTTACTTAACCGTTTTATTATTTTCCCCACCGGTTCTATTTCCTCCTCCAGTTCCTCCTCTTCCGGTTCTGATTCTTCTTCCGGTTCTTCTTCGGGAACTTATGAATCAGTCCAATATATATTCGACTCTTCGTTATTATTAGGTGAGTCAATGGGATTTGTGCTAGAGGTAGACATCTATCACACAATATCAAACATGTTAAGAGATTAATATATCACATAATATATACATGTTAATAATATATAGTTTCCAACAAAAATGTTAAGCAATCATTTTTAAAGAAAACACGGTCGAAGTCCAGACTCACTAATGCATCCTAATAAACTCGATAAGACACAATAATGCAAATTTTTTGGTTCTCTAAGACCAACGCTCGGATACCAACTGAAATGTCCCGTTCTTATTGATTAAAAACGTTACATATTAATTGATTTCGTTGCGAGGTTTTGACCTCTATATGAGACGTTTTTTTTCAAAGACTGCATTCATTTTTAAAACAAACCATAACCTTTATTTCATAAATAAAGGTTTAAAAAGCTTTACGTAGATTATCAAATAATGATAATCTAAAATATCCTGTTTACACACGACCATAACATAATGGTTTACAATACAAATATGTTACATCGAAATCAGTTTTTTGAATGGAGTTTTTACACAATATCATCCAAGCATGGACTCCAAATCTTGTCCTTATTTTAGTATGCAACAGCGGAAGCTCTTAGTATTCACCTGAGAATAAACATGCTTTAAACGTCAACAAAAATATTGGTGAGTTATAGGTTTAACCTATATATATCAAATCGTAACAATAGACCACAAGATTTCATATTTCAATACACATCCCATACATAGAGATAAAAATCATTCATATGGTGAACACCTGGTAACCGACATTAACAAGATGCATATATAAGAATATCCCCATCATTCCGGGACACCCTTCGGATATGATATAAATTTCGAAGTACTAAAGCATCCGGTACTTTGGATGGGGTTTGTTAGACCCAATAGATCTATCTTTAGGATTCGCGTCAATTAGGGTGTCTGTTCCCTAATTTTTAGATTACCATACTTAATAAAAAGGGGCATATTCGATTTTGATAATTCAACCATAGAATGTAGTTTCACGTACTTGTGTCTATTTTGTAAATCATTTATAAAACCTGCATGTATTCTCATCCCAAAAATATTAGATTTTAAAAGTGGGACTATAACTCACTTTCACAGATTTTTACTTCGTCGGGAAGTAAGACTTGGCCACTGGTTGATTCACGAACCTATAACAATATATACATATATATCAAAGTATGTTCAAAATATATTTACAACACTTTTAATATATTTTGATGTTTTAAGTTTATTAAGTCAGCTGTCCTCGTTAGTAACCTACAACTAGTTGTCCACAGTTAGATGTACAAAAATAAATCGATAAATATTATCTTGAATCAATCCACGACCCAGTGTATACGTATCTCAGTATTGATCACAACTCAAACTATATATATTTTGGAATCAACCTCAACCCTGTATAGCTAACTCCAACATTCACATATAGAGTGTCTATGGTTGTCCCGAAATATATATAGATGTGTCGACATGATAGGTCAAAACATTGTATACGTGTCTATGGTATCTCAAGATTACATAATATACAATACAAGTTGATTAAGTTATGGTTGGAATAAATTTGTTACCAATTTTCACGTAGCTAAAATGAGAAAAATTATCCAATCTTGTTTTACCCATAACTTCTTCATTTTAAATCCGTTTTGAGTGAATCAAATTGCTATGGTTTCATATTGAACTCTATTTTATGAATCTAAATAGAAAAAGTATAGGTTTATAGTCAAAAAAATAAGTTACAAGTCATTTTTGTAAAGGTAGTCATTTCAGTCGAAAGAACGACGTCTAGATGACCATTTTAGAAAACATACTTCCACTTTGAGTTTAACCATAATTTTTGGATATAGTTTCATGTTCATAATAAAAATCATTTTCCCAGAATAACAACTTTTAAATCAAAGTTTATCATAGTTTTTAATTAACTAACCCAAAACAGCCCGCGATATTACTACGACGGCGTAAATCCGATTTTACGGTGTTTTTCGTGTTTCCAGGTTTTAAATCATTAAGTTAGCATATCATAGGATTAAATTTTGTTTGCGAACAAGTTTAGAATTAACTAAACTATGTTCTAGTGATTACAAGTTTAAACCTTCGAATAAGATAGCTTTATATGTATGAATAGAATGATGTTATGAACATCATTACTACCTCAAGTTCCTTGGATAAACCTGCTGGAAATGAGAAAAATAGATCTAGCTTCAAAGGATCCTTGAATGGTTTGAAAGTTCTTGAAGCAGAATCATGACACGAAAACAATTTCAAGTAAGATTTCCACTCGAAATAAGATTGTTATAGTTATAGAAATTGAATTAAAGTTTGAATATGATTATTACCTTGTATTAGAAAGATAACCTACTGTAAGTAACAAAGGTTTCTTGATCTTGGATGATTACTTGGAATGGATTTAGAAAACTTGGAAGTAAACTTGCAATCTTGGAAGTATTCTTGATTTTATGAAACTAGAACTTTTGGAATTTATGAAGAACACTTAGAACTTGAAGATAGAACTTGAGAGAGATCAATTAGATGAAGAAAATTGAAGAATGAAAGTGTTTGTAGGTGTTTTTGGTCGTTGTTGTATGGATAAGATATAAAGGATATGTAATTTTGTTTTCATGTAAATAAGTCATGAATGATTACTCATATTTTTGTAATTTTATGAGATATTTTATTCTAGTTGCCAAATGATGGTTCCCACATGTGTTAGGTGACTCACATGGGCTGCTAAGAGCTGATCATTGGAGTGTATATACCAATAGTACATACATCTAAAAGCTGTGTATTGTACGAGTACGAATACGGGTGCATACGAGTAGAATTGTTGATGAAACTGAACGAGGATGTAATTGTAAGCATTTTTATTAAGTAGAAGTATTTTGATAAGTGTCTTGAAGTCTTTCAAAAGTGTATGAATACATATTAAAACACTACATGTATATACATTTTAACTGAGTCGTTAAGTCATCGTTAGTCGTTACATGTAAATGTTGTTTTGAAACCTTTAGGTTAACGATCTTGCTGAATGTTGTTAACCCATTATTTATTATAACAAATGAGATGTTAAATTGTTATATTATCATGATATTTTGATATATAATATATCTTAGTATGATATATATACAGTTAAATGTCGTTACAACGATAATCGTTACATATATGTCTCGTTTCGAAATCATTAAGTTAGTAGTCTTATTTTTACATATGTATTTCATTGTTAATACACTTAATAATATATTTACTTATCATTTAACATAATTAACCAAGTGTATCAATATCTTAATATGATTCATATGTACCTAGTAAGACGTTGTTATAACGATAATCGTTATATATATCGTTTTCGAGTTTCTTAAATTAATAGTCTCATTTTTATGTATGTAACTCATTGTTAAAATACCTAATGAGATACATACTTATAATAAAATCATGTTAACTATATATATAACCATATATATGTCATCGTATAGTTTTTACAAGTTTTAACGTTCGTGAATCACCGGTCAACTTGGGTGGTCAATTGTCTATATGAAACCTATTTCAATTAATCAAGTCTTAACAAGTTTGATTGTTTAACATGTTGGAAACACTTAATCATGTAAATAACAATTTCATTTAATACATATATAAACATGGAAAAGTTCGGGTCACTACAGTACCTACCCGTTAAATAAATTTCGTCCCGAAATTTTAAGCAGTTGGAGGTGTTGACGTATCTTCTGGAAATAAATGCGGGTATTTCTTCTTCATCTGATCTTCACACTCCTAGGTGAACTCGGGTCCTCTACGAGCATTCCATTGAACCTTAACAATCGGTATCTTGTTTTGTTTAAGTCTCTTAACCTCACGATCCATTATTTCGACGTGTTCTTCAATGAATTGAAGTTTTTCATTGATTTGAATTTCGTCCAACGAAATAGTGAGATCTTCTTTAGCAAAACATTTCTTCAAATTTGAGACGTGGAAAGTGTTATGTACAGCCGCGAGTTGTTGAGGTAGCTCCAGTTGGTAAGCTACTGGTCCGACACGATCTATAATCTTGAATGGTCCAATGTACCTTGGATTTAGTTTCCCCCGTTTACCAAATCGAACAACGCCTTTCCAAGGTGAAACCTTAAGCATGACCATTTCTCCAATTTCAAACTCTATATCTTTTCTTTTACTGTCCGCGTAGCTCTTTTGTCGATTCTGGGCGGTTTTCAATCTTTGTTGAATTTGGATGATTTTCTCGGTAGTTTCTTGTATTATCTCCGAACCCGTAATCTGTCTATCCCCCACTTCACTCCAACAAATCGGTGACCTGCACTTTCTGCCATAAAGTGCTTCAAACGGTGCCATCTCAATGCTTGAATGGTAGCTGTTGTAGTAGGAAAATTCTGCTAACGGTAGATGTCGATCCCAACTGTTTCCGAAATCAATAACACAAGCTCGTAGCATGTCTACAAGCATTTGTATCGTCCTTTCGCTCTGCCCATCAGTTTGTGGATGATAGGCAGTACTCATGTCTAGACGAGTTCCCAATGTGATATCCCCCATCTTTCAAACGAAAGTCTCTTATAAACCAAGACATTCTTGGAACGTTCTTCGAATGTCTTACAAACTGATTTTGCCGTAAATAGTTGTGCCGAAGAATTTTGACCGACTCTAGACAAGATTTCATCAATCATGTCTCTGGGTAGGTCTCTTAAAATATTGGGTTGTCTATCCATTTTGTGTTTTTATACTGTAAAATAGACAAGAGTTAGATTCATAAAAAAAAATACTTATTAATACAAGCAATTTTTACATATATCATAAAGCATAAGCACACTATATTACATATATTACACCACACGAATACAATTATCTTATTCCGACTCGCTCGTTTCTTCTTCTTCGATTTTGGTTCGTTTTGCCAAGTTTCTAGGGATATATGATGTTCCCCTAATACGAGCTGTCGTTTTCCACAACGGTTTAGAAAAACCTGGTGGTTTAGAGGTTCCCGGGTCATTGTTACAACTTAAGGGCTTTGGGGGTTGACGATACATATAAAGTTCATCAGGGTTGGAATTAGATTTCTCTATTTTTATGCCCTTTCCCTTATTATTTTCTTTTGCCTTTTTAAATTCAGTTGGGGTAATTTCTATAACATCATCGGAATTCTCGTCGGAATCCGATTCATCGGAGAATTGGTAATCCTCCCAATATTTTGCTTCCTTGGCGGAAACACCATTGACCATAATTAACCTTGGTCGGTTGGTTGAGGATTTTCTTTTACTTAACCGTTTTATTATTTCCCCCACCGGTTCTATTTCCTCCTCCGGTTCCTCCTCTTCCGGTTCTGATTCTTCTTCCGGTTCTGATTCGGGAACTTGTGAATCAGTCCAATATATATTCGACTCTTCGTTATTATTAGGTGAGTAAATGGGATTTATGCTAGAGGTAGACATCTATCACACAATATCAAACATGTTAAGAGATTAATATATCACATAATATATACATGTTAATAATATATAGTTTCCAACAAAAATGTTAAGCAATCATTTTTAAAGAAAACACAGTCGAAGTCCAGACTCACTAATGCATCCTAACAAACTCGATAAGACACAATAATGCAAATTTTCCAGTTCTCTAAGACCAACGCTCGGATACCAACTGAAATGTCCCGTTCTTATTGATTAAAAACGTTACATATTAATTGATTTCGTTGCGAGGTTGACCTATATATGAGACATTTTTTTTCAAAGACTGCATTCATTTTTAAAACAAACCATAACCTTTATTTCATAAATAAAGGTTTAAAAAGCTTTACGTAGATTATCAAATAATGATAATCTAAAATATCCTGTTTACACACGACCATAACATAATGGTTTACAATACAAATATGTTACATCGAAATCAGTTTCTTGAATGCAGTTTTTACACGATATCATACAAGCATGGACTCCAAATCTTGTCCTTATTTTAGTATGCAATAGCGGAAGCTCTTAGTATTCACCTGAGAATAAACATGCTTTAAACGTCAACAAAAATGTTGGTGAGTTATAGGTTTAACCTATATATATCAAATCGTAACAATAGACCATAAGATTTCATATTTCAATACACATCCCATACATAGAGATAAAAATCATTCATATGGTAAACACCTGGTAACCGACATTAACAAGATGCATATATAAGAATATCCCCATCATTCCGGGACACCCTTCGGATATGATATAAATTTTGAAGTACTAAAGCATCCGGTACTTTGGATGGGATTTGTTAGACCCAATAGATCTATCTTTAGGATTCGCGTCAATTAGGGTGTCTGTTCCCTAATTTTTTGATTACCAAACTTAATAAAAAGGGGCATATTCGATTTCGATAATCCAACCATAGAATGTAGTTTTACGTACTTGTGTCTATTTTGTAAATCATTTATAAAACCTGCATATATTCTCATCCCAAAAATATTAGATTTTAAAAGTGGGACTATAACTCACTTTCACAGATTTTTACTTCGTCGGGAAGTAAAACTTGGCCACTGGTTGATTCACGAACCTATAACAATATATACATATATATCAAAGTATGTTCAAAATATATTTACAACACTTTTAATATATTTTGATGTTTTAAGTTTATTAAGTCAGCTGTCCTCGTTAGTAACCTACAACTAGTTGTCCACAGTTAGATGTACAAAAATAAATCGATAAATATTATCTTGAATCAATCCACGACCCAGTGTATACGTATCTCAGTATTGATCACAACTCAAACTATATATATTTTGGAATCAACCTCAACCCTGTATAGCTAACTCCAACATTCACATATAGAGTGTCTATGGTTGTTCCAAAATATATATAGATGTGTCGACATGATAGGTCGAAACATTGTATACGTGTCTATGGTATCTCAAGATTACATAATATACAATACAAGTTGATTAAGTTATGGTTGGAATAGATTTGTTACCAATTTTCACGTAGCTAAAATGAGAAAAATTATCCAATCTTGTTTTACCCATAACATCTTCATTTTAAATCCGTTTTGAGTGAATCAAATTGCTATGGTTTCATATTGAACTCTATTTTATGAATCTAAACAGAAAAAGTATAGGTTTATAGTCAGAAAAATAAGTTACAAGTCGTTTTTGTAAAGGTAGTCATTTCAGTCGAAAGAACGACGTCTAGATGACCATTTTAGAAAACATACTTCCACTTTGAGTTTAACCATAATTTTTAGATATAGTTTCATGTTCATAATAAAAATCATTTTCCCAGAATAACAACTTTTAAATCAAAGTTTATCATAGTTTTTAATTAACTAACCCAAAACAGCCCGCGGTGTTACTACGACGGCGTAAATCCGATTTTACGGTGTTTTTCGTGTTTCCAGGTTTTAAATCATTAAGTTAGCATATCATAGGATTAACTTTTATTTGCGAACAAGTTTAGAATTAACTAAACTATGTTCTAGTGATTACAAGTTTAAACCTTCGAATAAGATAGCTTTATATGTATGAATAGAATGATGTTATGAACATCATTACTACCTCAAGTTCCTTGGATAAACCTACTGGAAATGAGAAAATTTGATCTAGCTTCAAAGGATCCTTGGATGGCTTGAAAGTTCTTGAAGCAGAATCATGACACGAAAACAATTTCAAGTAAGATTTCCACTCGAAATAAGATTGTTATAGTTATAGAAATTGAATTAAAGTTTGAATATGATTATTACCTTGTATTAGAAATATAACCTACTGTAAGTAACAAAGGTTTCTTGATCTTGGATGATTACTTGGAATGAATTTAGAAAACTTGGAAGTAAACTTGCAATCTTGGAAGTATTCTTGATTTTATGAAACTAGAACTTTTGGAATTTATGAAGAACACTTAGAACTTGAAGATAGAACTTGAGAGAGATCAATTAGATGAAGAAAATTGAAGAATGAAAGTGTTTGTAGGTGTTTTTGGTCATTGGTGTATGGATTAGATATAAAGGATATGTAATTTTGTTTTCATGTAAATAAGTCATGAATGATTACTCATATTTTTGTAATTTTATGAGATATTTTATGCTAGTTGCCAAATGATGGTTCCTACATGTGTTAGGTGACTCACATGGGCTACTAAGAGCTGATCATTGGAGTGTATATACCAATAGTACATACATCTAAAAGCTATGTATTGTACGAGTACGAATACGGGTGCATACGAGTAGAATTGTTGATGAAACTGAACGAGGATGTAATTGTAAGCATTTTTGTTAAGTAGAAGTATTTTGATAAGTGTCTTGAAGTCTTTCAAAAGTGTATGAATACATATTAAAACACTACATGTATATACATTTTAACTGAGTCGTTAAGTCATCGTTAGTCGTTACATGTAAATGTTGTTTTGAAACCTTTAGGTTAACGATCTTGCTGAATGTTGTTAACCCATTATTTATTATAACAAATGAGATGTTAAATTGTTATATTATTATGATATTATGATATATAATATATCTTAGTATGATATATATACAGTTAAATGTCGTTACAACGATAATCGTTACATATATGTCTCGTTTCGAAATCATTAAGTTAGTAGTCTTATTTTTACATATGTATTTCATTGTTAATACAATTTATAATATATTTACTTATTATTTAACATAATTAACCAAGTGTATCAATATCTTAATATGATTCATATGTACCTAGTAAGACGTTGTTATAACGATAATCGTTATATATATCGTTTTCGAGTTTCTTAAATTAATAGTCTCATTTTTATGTATATAACTCATTGTTAAAATACCTAATGAGATACATACTTATAATAAAATCATGTTAACTATATATATAACCATATATATGTCATCGTATAGTTTTTACAAGTTTTAACGTTCGTGAATCACCGGTCAACTTGGGTGGTCAATTGTCTATATGAAACCTATTTCAATTAATCAAGTCTTAACAAGTTTGATTGCTTAACATGTTGGAAACACTTAATCATGTAAATTACAATTTCATTTAATATATATATAAACATGGAAAAGTTCGGGTCACTACAAGACCAACCCTGCATTGTTCAATATAGTCATATGTATTTTTACTACAGAATAAATTAGGTGAGTTCATTTGATTCCCTTTTACTCTTTACATTTTTGAGACTGAGAATACATGCGCTACTTTTACAACTGCTTTATTAAATGCTTTTAAAATACATTTTGAACTGCGAATACATGAAATGCTTTTATAAATGTTTGACGAGATAGACACAAGCAAAACATTCCTCGAATGAATTATGTGGACGTGATAATTGCCACCATTGAATTATGTGGACGTGATAATTGCCACAATTGATATGAATATTTTCCCCCTGATTATTATTGCTTGGTAACCTAAGAATTAGGGAACATCACTAATTTTGAGAATTAGTGCACTCCTAATTGACGCGAATCCTAAAGGTAGCTATCGGGTTTAACACCCCCACCCAGAATGTTCACTAGACGGAAGAGCTAGTGAGCGTGGTGTTTAGTACTTCGAAGTTTATATGATTATTATACAGACGAGATGTTCTGTTTTGGGGATATTATTATGCGCATTATATGTTAAGGTCGGTTACCAAGCCAAGCTATGAAAGAAATGAAAAGTGAATGTTATGTACCGAGAGAATGATTTTATACACAGGTCATGTGTATGTTATTTTTGTGCACGAGATACGTGTATGGTTACTAAGATTTATGAAAGATGATTTTGTACACGAGAAAGGTGTACTGTATTTAAAAAGATATCGCATGTACATTACAGGTGGGTATAGGATTCGGGCCCATTTGTACCATGCAGGATTTAAATCTTGTGGTCTATCAAAATGATAAATTTTATTATTTTATGATAAACCTATGAACTCACCAACCTTTTGGTTGACACTTGAAAGCATGTTTATTCTCAGGTATGAAAGAAATCTTCCGCTGTGCATTTGCTCATTTTAGAGATATTACTTGGAGTCATTCATGACATATTTCAAAAGACATTGCATTCGAGTCGTTGAGTTCATCAAGATTATTATTAAGTCAAGTATAGTTGGATATATTATGAATTGGTATGCATGCCGTCAACTTTTGATGTAATGAAAGATTGTCTTTTCAAAAACGAATGCAATGTTTGTAAAATGTATCATATAGAGGTCAAGTACCTCGCGATGTAATCAACTATTGTGAATCGTTTGTAATCGATATGGACTTCTTCCAGATGGATTAGGACGGGTCATTTCAGTTGGTATCAGAGCGGTTGTCTTAGCGAACCAGGTCTTGCATTAGTGTGTCTAACTGATAGTTGTTTAGATGCATTAGTGAGTCTGGACTTCGATTGTGTCTGCATGTGTAACAACCCTCACTTTTTGACTTCTAAATTACTGAATTAACCCCAGGGTTATATGTCTGACTATATGTATTAAGGGTTGTTATATACAATTAAATATTGACCGAATAGTAATTTTTAGTCAACAATGTACGCTTAAATAAATAATATATTATTAATTTATATAATTTGACATAATTTAACTAAGTATATAAACTTTGTATCACTTTTATTATTTAGTTAATGTATTATATATTTAACTATATAATAAATCCAATTATATATAAATGTAATAATATTTACAAACTTACTAAAACTATAGTTTAATAATTAAAATCATAATTATTATTAAAAATACAAAATACCGAATTATTTATTATTTTTATGCAAAATTTGTATTTATATAAAAAAATATATTATTGACAAATACTGTTGGAAAAGCACTAAATCAATTTGTTTATTTATATATAAAAAAAATCCTTAAAATAAATGAATTAAAAAAATAAATAAATAAATAAATAAATTACTTTTTAATTAAAAATTATAATGGAAAAACTACTTTTATTATTTTATTTTGTGCATTATCTCATGACCTAACATTTAATACTTTTGAATTTTAATATCCCATTAAAAATTAAAATATTTCTTTTTCTTTTAATTATTTTATTCTTTTTACCTAATTTTTTCAAGTATAAATACCCCTCATTTCTCATTCAAACTCACACCAAAATTTCTCTCATTCTCTCTTTGAAGAATTACTACTAGTAAGTATTCTTTTCTTACTTTTTATTTTTACTTTTTACTTTTTACTTTTTACTTTTTACTTCGGTTATTATTTTTTCCGAAACATGTAAATAATGTTATAAATTATATGCAATTAAAAATAAAATAAATAACATGTATACACTATTACTATTACTAGCACCTATAACCTACTACTTATATTGTAACATAAAAACATTTTGGGATATGTATTAGAGATGTATAGATCTTCGAACTTTCTTGATGAATGGTTTCTACGAGATTCTAGACAGAGGGTTTGGATTTCCGATTTAAAGGGTCCTATGGCTCAAGCTCCTAGATCTAAATTAGCCATTCGAAGGGAAAGAGGTGATT